>NC_060125.1:6480833-7822916 GCF_021461395.2 Schistocerca americana
TTTGAACCATTCCTGTGACACTAGTTATAGATTCCGATGCTTCACTTCAGGTTTTCTGTATCCCTGTGACCTTCTTATTGACGATGAATCATAGAAATTGCATCGGAATTTAATACAAAAGGCACAATGCCGACTTAAGTACAAGAAAACTGACTCTTCCTACTGTCTATGTTTTGAACCATTCCTGTGACACTAGCTATAGATTCCGATGCTTCACTTCAGGTTTACTGTATCCTCCTGACCTTCTAATTGACGATGAAAAACAGAAATTGCATCGGAATTAAATACAAAAGGCACAATGCCGAGTGAAGTACAAGAAGACTGACACTTTCTATTGTCTACGTTTTGAACCATTCCGGTGTCACTAGTTATAGATTCCGATGCTTCACTTCAGGTTTACTGTATCCCTCAGACATTCTTATTGACGATAAAACACAGAAATTGCATCGGAATGAAATACAAAAGGCACAATGCCGAGTGAAGTACAAGAAGACTGACTCTTTCTATTGTCTACGTTTTGAACCATTCCGGTGTCACTAGTTATAGATTCCGATGCTTCACTTCAGGTTTACTGTATCCCTCAGACATTCTTATTGACGATAAAACACAGAAATTGCATCGGAATGAAATACAAAAGGCACAATGCCGACTCAAGTACAAGAAGACTGGCTCTTCTTACTGTCTACGATTTCAACCATTCCTGTGGCACTAGTTATAGATGCCGATGCTTAACTTCAGGTTCACTGTATCCCATGGACCTTCTTATTGACGATGAAACACAGAAATTGCATCGGAATTGAATACAAAAGGCACAATGCTTACTTAAGTACAAGAAGACTGACTCTTCTTACTGTCTATGTTTTGAACCATTCCTGTGACACTAGTTATACATTCCGATGCTTCACACCAGTTTTACTGTATCCCTCTGGCCTTCTTATTGACGATGTCACACAGAAATTGCATCGGAATTAAATACAAAAGGCACAATGCCGACTTAAGTACAAGAAAACTGACTCTTCTTACTGTCTATGCTTTGAATCATTCCTGTGACACTAGCTATAGATTCCGATGCTACACTTGAGGTTTACTGTATCCCCCTGACCTTCTTATTGACGATGAAAAACAGGAATTGCATCGGAATTAAATACAAAAGGCACAATGCCGAGTGAAGTACAAGAAGACTGACACTTTCTATTGTCTACGATTTGAACCATTCCGGTGACACTAGTTACAGATTCCGATGCTTCACTTCAGGTTTATTGTATCACTCAGACCTTCTTGTTGACGATGAAACACAAAAATTGCATCGGAATTAAATACAAAAGGCATAATTCCGACTCAAGTACTTGAAGACTGGCTCTTCTTACTGTCTATGATTTGAACCATTCCTGTGACACTAGTTATAGATTCCGATGCTTCACTTCAGGTTTACTGTATCCCTCTGATATTCTTATTGACGACAAAACACAGAAATTGCATCGGAATTTAATACATAAGGCACAATGCCGACTTAAGTACAAGAAAACTGACTCTTCTTACTGTCTTTGTTGTGAACCATTCCTGTGACACTAGTTATAGATTCCGATGCTTCACTTCAGGCGTACTGTATCGCTCTGACCTTATTATTGACGATGAAACACAGAAATTGAATCTTAATTAAATACAAAATGCACAATGAGCGAATTAAGTACAAAAAAACTGACTCTTCTTACTGCTTATGTTTTGAACCATTCCTGTGACACTAGTTATAGATTCCGATGCTTCACTTCAGGTTTACTGTATCCCTGTGACCTTATTGACGATGAATCACAGAAATTGCATCGGAATTAAATACAAAAGGCACAATGCCGACTTAAGTACAAGAAAACTGACTCTTCTTACTGTCTATGTTTTGAACCATTCCTGTGGCACTAGCTATAGATTCCGGTGCTTCACTTCAGGTTTACTGTATCCCCTTGACCTTCTTATTGACGATGAAACACAGAAATTGCATCGGAATTAAATACAAAAGGCACAATGCCGAGTGAAGTACAAGAAGACTGACTCTTTCTATTGTCTACGTTTTGAACCATTCCGGTGACACTAGTTATAGATTCCGATGCTTCACTTCAGGTTTACTGTACCCTCAGACCTTCTTATTGACGATGAAACACAGAAATTGCATCGGGATTAAATACAAAAGGCACAATGCCGACTCAAGTACATGAAGACCGCTCTCTTTTTACTGACTATGTTTTGAACCATTCCTGTGACACTAGTTATATATTCCGATGCCTCACTTCAGGTTTACTGTATCCCTCTGACCTTCTTATTGACGATGAAACACAGAAATCGCATCGGAATTATATACAAAAGGCACAATGCCGACTTAAGTACAAGAAGACTGATTCTTCTTACTGTCTATGCTTTGAACCTTTCCAGTGACACTAGTTATTGATTCCGATGCTTCACTTCAGGTTGACTGTATCCCTCTGACCTTATTGACGATAAAACACAGAAATTGCATCTTAATTAAATACAAAAGGCACAATGCCGACTTAAGTGCAAGAAAACTGACTCTTCTTACTGTCTATGTTTTGAACCATTCCTATGACACGAGTTATAGATTCCGATGCTTCACTTCATTTTTTCTGTATCCCTCTGACCTTCTTATTGACGATCAAACACAGAAAATTGATCGGAATTAAATACAAAAGGCACAATGCCGACTCAAGTACAAGAAGACTGGCTCTTCTTACTGTCTATGATTTCAACCATTCCTGTGGCACTAGTTATAGATGCCGATGCTTAACTTCAGGTTCACTGTATCCCTTGGACCTTCTTATTGACGATGAAACACAGAAATTGCATCGGAATTGAATACAAAAGGCACAATGCTTACATAAGTACAAGAAGACTGACTCTTCTTACTGTCTATGTTTTGAACCATTCCTGTGACACTAGTTATACATTCCGATGCTTCACTCCAGTTTTACTGTATCCCTCTGGCCTTCTTATTGACGATGAAACACAGAAACTGCATCGGAATTAAATACAAAAGGCACAATGCCGACTCAAGTACAAGAAGACTGGCTCTTCTTGCTGATAATGTTTTGAACCATTTCTGTGACACTATTAACAGATTCCGATGCTTCACTTCAGATTCACTGTATCCCTCTGACCTTCTTATTGACGAAGAAACATAGATATTGCATCGGAATTAAATACAAAAGGCACTATGCCGACTTAAGTACAAGAAGACTGACCCTTCTTACTGTCTATGTTTTGAACCAATCCTGTGACACTAGTTATAGATTCCGATGCTTCACTTCAGGTTTACTGTATCCCTCTGACCTTCGTATTGACCATGAAACACAGAAATTGCATCGGAATTAAATACAAAAAGCACAATGTCGACTTAAGTACAAAAAGACTGACTCTTCTTACTGTCTATGTTTTGAACCATTCCAGTGGCACTAGTTATAGATTCCGATGCCTCACTTCAGGATTACTGTATCCCTCTGACCGTCTTATTGACGATGAAACACAGAAATTGCATCGGAATTAAATACAAAAGGCACAATGCCGACTTAAGCACAAGAAAACTGACTCTTCTTACTGTCTATGTTTTGAACCATTAATGTGACACTACTTATGGATTCCGATGCTTCAATTCTCGTTTACTGTATCCCTCTGAGCTTCTTATTGACGATGAAACGCAGAAATTGCATCGGAATTATATACAAAAGGCACAATGCCGACTTAAGTACAAGAAGACTGTCTCTTCTTACTGTCTATGATTTGAACCATTCCTGTGACACTAGTTATAGATTCCGATGCTTCACTTCAGGGTTACTGTATCCCTTTCACCTTCTTATTGACGATGAAACACAGAAATTGCATCTTAATTAAATACAAAAGGCACAATGCCGACTTAAGTACAAGAAGACTGACTCTTCTTACTGTCTTTGTTTTCAACCATTCCTGTGACACTAGTTATAGATTCCGATGCTTCACTTTAGGCGTACTGTATCGCTCTGACCTTATTATTGACGATGAAACACAGAAATTGAATCTTAATTAAATACAAAATGCACAATGAGCGACTGAAGTAAAAAAAAACTTACTCTTCTTACTGGTTATGTTTTGAACCATTCCTGTGACACTAGTTATAGATTCCGATGCTTCACTTCAGGTTTACTGTATCCCTGTGACCTTCTTATTGACGATGAATCATAGAAATTGCATCGGAATTTAATACAAAAGGCACAATGCAGACTTAAGTACAAGAAAACTGACTCTTCTTACTGTCTATGCTTTGAACCATTCCTGTGACACTAGTTATAGATTCCGATGCTACACTTCAGGTTTACTGTATCCCCCTGACCTTCTTATTGACGATGAAGCACAAAAATTGCATCGGAAATTAATACAAAAGGCACAATGCCGAGTGAAGTACAAGAAGTCTGACTCTTTCTATTGTCTTCGTTTTGAACCATTCCGGTGTCACTAGTTATAGATTCCGATGCTTCACTTCAGGTTTACTGTATCCCTCAGACATTCTTATTGACGATGAAACACAGAAATTGCATTGGAATGAAATACAACAGGCACAATGCCGACTCAAGTACAAGAAGACTAACTCCTCATACTGTCTATGCTCTGAACCTTTCCTGTGACACTAGTTATTGATTCCGATGCTTCACTTCAGGTTGACTGTATCCCTCTGACCTTCTTATTGACGATAAAACACAGAAATTGCATCTTAATTAAATACAAAAGGCACAATGCCGATTTAAGTGCAAGAAAACTGACTCTTCTTACTGTCTATGATTTGAACCATTCCTATGACACTAGTTATAGATTTCGATGCTTCACTTCATTTTTACTGTATCCCTCTGACCTTCTTATTGACGATCAAACACAGAAAATTGATCGGAATTAAATACAAAAGGCACAATACCGACTCAAGTACAAGAAGACTGGCTCTTCTTACTGTCTATGATTTCAACCATTCCTGTGGCACTAGTTAGAGATGCCGATGCTTAACTTCAGGTTCACTGTATCCCATGGACCTTCTTATTGACGATGAAACACAGAAATTGCATCGCAATTGAATACAAAAGGCACAATGCTTACTTAAGTACTAGAAGACTGACTCTTCTTACTGTCTATGTTTTGAACCATTCCTGTGACACTAGTTATACATTCCGATGCTTCACACCAGTCTTACTGTATCCCTCTGACCTTCTTATTGACGATGAAACACAGAAACTGCATCGGAATTAAATACAAAAGACACAATGCCGACTTAAGTACAAGAAGACTGACTCTTCTTACTGTCTATGTTTTGAACCATTCCTGTGACACTAGTTATTGATTCCGATGCTTCAGTTCAGGTTTACTGTATCCCTCTGTCCTTCTTATTGACGATCAAACACAGAAATTTCATCGGAATTAAATACAAAAGGCACAATGCCGACTCAAGTACAAGAAGACTGGCTCTTCTTATTGCCTATGTTTTGAACCATTCCAGTGACACTAGTTATAGATTCCGAAGCTTCACTTCAGGTTTACTGTACCCAGCTGACCTTATTGACGATGAAACACAGATATTGCATCGGCATTTTATACAAAAGGCACAATGCCGACTTAAGTACTAGAAGACTGACTCTTCCCACTGTCTATGCTTTGAAACATTCCTGTGACACTAGTTATAAAATCCGATGCTTCACTTCTGGTTTACACTATACTTCTGACCTTCTTATTGACGATGAAACACAGAAATTGCATCTTAAGTAAATACAAAAGGCACAATGCCGACTTCAGTACAAGAACACTGACTCTTCTTACTGTCTATGGTTTGAACCATTTCTCTGACACTAGTTATAGTTTCCGATGCTTCACTTCAGGTTTACTGTATCCCTCTGACCATCTTATTGACGATCAAACACAGAAATTTCATCGGAATTAAATACAAAAGGCACAATGCCGACTCAAGTACAAGAAAACTGGCTTTTCTTGCTGTTAATGTTTTGAACCATTTCTGTGACACTAGTTATAGATTCCGATGCTTCACTTCAGATTTACTGTATCCCTCTGACCTTCTTATTGACGAAGAAACACAGATATTGCATCGGAATTAAATACAAAAGGCACTATGCCGACATAAGTACAAGAAGACTGACCCTTCTTACTGTCTATGTTCTGAACCAATCCTGTGACACTAGTTATAGATTGCGATGCTTCACTTCAGGTTTACTGTATCCCACTGACCTTCGTATTGACCATGGAACACAGAAATTGCATCGGAATTAAATACAAAAAGCACAATGCCGACTTAAGTACAAAAAGACTAACTCTTCTTACTGTCTATGTTTTGAACCATTCCAGTGACACTAGTTATAGATTCCGATGCCTCACTTCAGGATTACTGTATCCCTCTGACCGTCTTATTGACGATGAAACACAGAAATTGCATCGGAATTAAATACAAAAGGCACAATGCCGACTTAAGCACAAGAAAACTGACTCTTCTTACTGTCTATGTTTTGAACCATTAATGTGAAACTACTTATTGATTCCGATGCTTCACTTCTCGTTTACTGTATACCACTGAGCTTCTTATTGACGATGACACACAGAAATTGCATCTTAATCAAATACAAAAGGCACAATGCCGACTTAAGTACAAGAAGACTGACTCCTCTTACTTTCTTTGTTTTGCACCATTCCTGTGACACTAGTTATAGATTCCGATGCTTCACTTCAGGCGTACTGTATCGCTCTGACCTTATTATTGAGGATGAAACACAGAAATTGAATCTTAATTAAATACAAAATGCACAATGAGCGACTTAAGTACAAAAGAACTGACTCTTCTTACTGGTTATGTTTTGAACCATTCCTGTGACACTAGTTATAGATTCCGATGCTTCACTTCAGGTTTTCTGTATCTCTGTGACCTTCTTATTGACGATGAATCATAGAAATTGCATCGGAATTTAATAAAAAAGGCACAATGCAGACTTAAGTACATGAAAACTGACTCTTCTTACTGTCTATGTTTTGAATAATTCCTGTGGCACTAGCTATAGATTCCTATGCTTCACATCAGGTTTACTGTATCCCTCTGACCATCTTATTGACGATGAAACACAGAAATTGCATCGGAATTTTATACAAAAGGCACAATGCCGGCTTAAGTAGAAGAAATCTGACTCTTCTTACTGGTTATGTTTTGAACCATTCCTGTGACACTAGTTATAGATTCCGATGCTTCACTTCAGGTTTTCTGTATCCCTGTGACCTTCTTATTGACGATGAATCATAGAAATTGCATCGGAATTAAATATAAAAGGCACAATGCCGACTTAAGTACAAGAAAACTGACTCTTCCTACTGTCTGTGTTTTGAACCATTCCTGTGACACTAGCTATAGATTCCGATGCTTCACTTCAGGTTTACTGTATCCCCCTGACCTTCTTATTGACGATGAAAAACAGAAATTGCATCGGAATTAAATACAAAAGGCACAATGCCGAGTGAAGTACAAGAAGACTGACACTTTCTATTGTCTACGTTTTGAACCATTCCGGTGACACTAGTTACAGATTCCGATGCTTCACTTCAGGTTTACTGTATCACTCAGACCTTCTTGTTGACGATGAAACACAGAAATTGCATCTTAATTAAATACAAAAGGCATAATTCCGACTCAAGTACATGAAGACTGGCTCCTCTTACTGTCTATGATTTGAACCATTCCTGTGACACTAGTTATAGATTCCGATGCTTCACTTCAGGTTTACTGTATCCCTCTGATATTCTTATTGACGACAAAACACAGAAATTGCATCGGAATTATATACAAAAGGCACAATGCCGACTTGAGTACAAGCAGTCAGACTCTTCTTACTGTCTATGCTTTGAACCTTTCCTGTGACACAAGTTATTGATTCCGATGCTTCACTTCAGGTTGACTGTATCCCTCTGACCTTCTAATTGACGATGAAACACAGAAATTGCATCTTAATTAAATACAAAAGGCGTAATGCCGACTTAAGTACAAGAAGACTGACTCTTCTTACTGTCTATGCTTTGAACCATTCCTATGACACTAGTTATCGATTCCGATGCTTCACTTCATTATTACTGTATCCCTCTGACCTTCTTATCGACGATGAAACACAGAAAATTGATCGCTATTAAATACCAAAGGCACAATGCCGACTCAAGTACAAGAAGACTAGCTCTTCTTACTGTCTATGATTTGAACCATTCCTGTGACACTAGTTATAGATTCCGATGCTTCACCTCAGGATTACTGTATCCCTCTGAGCTTCTTGTTGACGATGAAACGCAGATATTGCATCGGAATTATATACAAAAGGCACAATGCCGACTTAAGGACAAGAAGACTGACTGTTCTTACTGTCTATGTTTTGAACCATTGCTGTGACACTAGTTATAGATTCCGATGCTTCACTTCAGGTGTACTGTATCCCTCTGAACTTATTATTGACGATGAAACACAGAAATTGCATCTTAATTAAATACAAAAGGCACAATGCCGACTTCAGTACAAGAACACTGACTCTTCTTAGTGTCAATGGTTTGAACCATTCCTGTGACACTAGTTATAGAATCCGATGCTTCACTTCTGGTTTACTGTATCCCTCTGACCTTCTTATTGACGATCAAACACAGAAATTTCTTCGGAATTAAATACAAAACGCGAAATGCGCGAATTAAGTACAAAAAAACTGACTCTTCTTACTGCTTATGTTTTGAACCATTCCTGTGACACTAGTTATAGATTCCGATGCTTCACTTCAGGTTTACTGTACCCCTGTGACCTTCTTATTGACGATGAATCACAGAAATTGCGTCGGAATTAAATACAAAAGGCACAATGCCGACTTAAGTACAAGAAAACTGACTCTTCTTACTGTCTATGTTTTGAACCATTCCTGTGGCACTAGCTATAGATTCCGGTGCTTCACTTCAGGTTTACTGTATGCCCCTGACCTTCTTATTGACGATGAAACACAGAAATTGCATCGGAATTGAATACAAAAGGCACAATGCCGAGTGAAGTACAAGAAGACTGACTCTATTGTCTACGTTTTGAACCATTGCGGTGACACTAGTTATAGATTCCGATGCTTCACTTCAGGTTTACTGTATCCCTCAGACCTTCTTATTGACGATGAAACACAGAAATTGCATCGGGATTAAATACAAAAGGCACAATGCCGACTCAAGGACATGAAGACTGGCTCTTTTTACTGTCTATGTTTTGAACCATTCCTGGGACACTAGTTATAGATTCCGATGCCTCAGTCAGGATTACTGTATCCCTCTGACCTTCTTATTGACGATGAAACACAGAAATCGCATCGGAATTATATACAAAAGGCACAATGCCGACTTAAGTACAAGAAGACTGACTCTTCCCACTGTCTATGCTTTGAACCATTCCTGTGACACTAGTTATAAATTCCGATGCTTCACTTCTGGTTTACTGTATACCTCTGACCTTCTTATTGACGATGAAACACAGAAATTGCATCTTAATTAAATACAAAAGGCTCAATGCCGACTTCAGTACAAGAACACTGACTCTTCTTACTGTCTATGGTTTGAACTATTCCTCTGACACTAGTTATAGTTTCCGATGCTTCACTTCAGGTTTACTGTATCCCTCTGACCTTCTTATTGACGATCAAACACAGAAATTTCATCGGAATTAGATACAAAAGGCACAACGCCGACTCAAGTACAAGAAGACTGGCTCTTCTTGCTGTTAATGTTTTGAACCATTTCTGTGACACTAGTTATAGATTCCGATGCTTCACTTCGGATTTACTGTATCCCTCTGACCTTCTTATTGACGAAGAAACACAGATATTGCATCGGAATTAAATACAAAAGGCACTATGCCGACTTAAGTACAAGAAGACTGACCCTTCTTACTGTCTATGTTTTGAACCAATCCTGTGACACTAGTTATACACTCCTGGAAATTGAAATAAGAACACTGTGAATTCATTGTCCCAGGAAGGGGAAACTTTATTGACACATTCCTGGGGTCAGATACATCACAAAATCACACTGACAGAACCACAGGCACATAGACACAGGCAACAGAGCATGCAAAATGTCGGCACTAGTACAGTGTATATCCACCTTTCGCAGCAATGCAGGCTGCTATTCTCACATGGAGACGATCGTAGAGATGCTGGATGTAGTCCTGTTGAACGGCTTGCCATGCCATTTCCACCTGGCGCCTCAGTTGGACCAGCGTTCGTGCTGGACGTGCAGACCGCGTGAGACGACGCTTCATCCAGTCCCAAACATGCTCAATGGGGGACAGATCCGGAGATCTTGCTGGCCAGGGTAGTTGACTTACACCTTCTAGAGCACGTTGGGTGGCACGGGATACATGCGGACGAGCATTGTCCTGTTGGAACAGCAAGTTCCCTTGCCGGTCTAGGAATGGTAGAACGATGGGTTCGATGACGGTTTGGATGTACCGTGCACTATTCAGTGTCCCCTCGACGATCACCAGTGGTGTACGGCCAGTGTAGGAGATCGCTCCCTACACCATGATGCCGGGTGTTGGCCCTGTGTGCCTCGGTCGTATGTAGTCCTGATTGTGGCGCTCACCTGCACGGCGCCAAACACGCATACGACCATCATTGGCACCAAGGCAGAAGCGACTCTCATCGCTGAAGACGACACGTCTCCATTCGTCCCTCCATTCACGCCTGTCGCGACACCACCGGAGGCGGGCTGCACGATGTTGGGGCGTGAGCGGAAGACGGCCTAACGGTGTGCGGGACCGTAGCCCAGCTTCATGGAGACGGTCGCGAATGGCCCTCGCCGATACCCCAGGAGCAACAGTGTCCCTAATTTACTGGGAAGTGGCGGTGCGGACCCCTACGGCACTGCGTAGGATCCTACGGTCTTGGCGTGCATCCGTGCGTCGCTGCGGTCAGGTCCCAGGTGGACGGGCACGTGCACCTTCCGCCGACCACTGGCGACAACATTGATGTACTGTGGAGACCTCACACCCCACGTGTTGTGCAATTCGGCGGTACGTCCACCCGGCCTCCCGCATGCCCAGTATGCGCCCTCGCTCAAAGTTCGTCAACTGCACATACGGTTCACGTCCACGCTGTCGCGGCATGCTACCAGTGTTAAAGACTGCGATGGAGCTCCGTATGCCACGGCAAACTGGCTGACACTGACGGCGGCGGTGCACAAATGCTGCGCAGCTAGCGCCATTCGACGGCCAACACCGCGGTTCCTGGTGTGTCCGCTGTGCCGTGCGAGTGATCATTGCTTGTACAGCCCTCTCGCAGTGTCCGGAGCAAGTATGGTGGGTCTGACACACCGGTATCAATGTGTTCTTTTTTCCATTTCCAGGAGTGT
Source organism: Schistocerca americana (assembly GCF_021461395.2). Taxonomy (NCBI): domain Eukaryota; kingdom Metazoa; phylum Arthropoda; class Insecta; order Orthoptera; family Acrididae; genus Schistocerca; species Schistocerca americana. The sequence goes on from NC_060125.1 coordinate 6,492,252, forward strand.
AGATTCCGATGCTTCACTTCAGGTTTACAGTATCCCTCTGACCTTCGTATTGACCATGAAACACAGAAATTGCATCGGAATTAAATACAAAAAGCACAATGCCGACTTAAGTACAAAAAGACTGACTCTTCTTACTGTCTATGTTTTGAACCATTCCAGTGACACTAGTTATAGATTCCGATGCCTCACTTCAGGATTACTGTATCCCTCTGACCGTCTTATTGACGATGAAACACAGAAATTGCATCGGAATTAAATACAAAAGGCACAATGCCGACTTAAGCACAAGAAAACTGACTCTTCTTACTGTCTGTGTTTTGAACCATTAATGTGGCTCTACTTATTGATTCAGATGCTTCACTTCTCGTTTACTGTATCCCTCTGAGCTTCTTATTGACGATGAAACGCAGAAATTGCATCGGAATTATATACAAAAGGCACAATGCCGACTTAAGTACAAGAAGACTGTCTCTTCTTACTGTCTATGTTTTGAACCATTCCTGTGGCACTAGTTATAGATTCCGATGCTTCACTTCAGGGTTACTGTATCCCTTTCACCTTCTTATTGACGATGGAACACGGAAATTGCATCTTAATTAAATACAAGAGGCACAATGCCGACTTAAGTACAAGCAGACTGACTCTTCTTACTGTCTTTGTTTTGAACCATTCCTGTGACACTAGTTATAGATTCCGATGCTTCACTTCAGGCGTACTGTATCGCTCTGACCTTATTATTGACGATGAAACACAGAAATTGAATCTTAATTAAATACAAAATGCACAATGAGCGACTTAAGTACAAAAAAACTGACTCTTCTTACTGGTTATGTTTTGAACCATTCCTGTGACACTAGTTATAGATTCCGATGCTTCACTTCAGGTTGACTGTATCCCTCTGACCTTCTTATTGACGATAAAACACAGAAATTGCATCATAATTAAATACAAAACGCACAACGCCGACTGAAGTGCAAGAAAACTGACTCTTCTTACTGTCTATGATTTGAACCATTCCTATGACACTAGTTATAGATTCCGATGCTTCACTTCATTTTTACTGTATCCCTCTGACCTTCTTATTGACGATCAAACACAGAAAATTGATCGGAATTAAATACAAAAGGCACAATGCCGACTCAAGTACAAGAAGACTGGCTCTTCTTACTGTCTATGATTTCAACCATTCCTGTGGCACTAGTTATAGATGCCGATGCTTAACTTCAGGTTCACTGTATCCCTTGGACCTTCTTATTGACGATGAAACACAGAAATTGCATCGGAATTGAATACAAAAGGCACAATGCTTACTTAAGTACAAGAAGACTGACTCTTCTTACTGTCTATGTTTTGAATCATTCCTGTGACACTAGTTATAGATTCCGATGCTTCACCTCAGGATTACTGTATCCCTCTGGCCTTCTTATTGCCGATGAAACACAGAAACTGCATCGGAATTAAATACAAAAGGAACAATGCCGACTTAAGTGCAGGAAGACTGCCTCTTCTTACTGTCTATGTTTTGAACCATTCCTGTGACACTATTCATTGATTCCAATGCTTCACTTCGGGTTTACTGTATCCCTCTGTCCTTCTTATTGACGATCAAACACAGAAATTTCATCGGAATTAAATACAAAAGGCACAATGCCGACTCAAGTACAAGAAGACTGGCTCTTCTTGCTGTTAATGTTTTGAACCATTTCTGTGACACTAGTTATAGATTCCAATGCTTCACTTCAGGTTTGCTGTATCCCTCTGACCTTCGTATTGACCATGAAACACAGAAATTGCATCGGAATTAAATACAAAATGCACAATGCCGACTTAGGTACAAAAAGACTGACTCTTCTTACTGTCTATGTTTTGAACCATTAATGTGACACTACTTATTGATTCCGATGCTTCACTTCTCGTTTACTGTATCCCTCTGAGCTTCTTATTGACGATGACACACAGAAATTGCATCTTAATTAAATACAAAAGGCACAATGCCGACTTAAGTACAAGAAGACTGACTCTTCTTACTGTCTTTGTTTTGAACCATTTCTGTGACACTAGTTATAGATTCCGATGCTTCACTTCAGGCGTACTGTATCGCTCTGACCTCATTATTGACGATGAAACACAGAAATTGAATCTTAATTAAATACAAAATGCACAATGAGCGACTTAAGTACAAAAAAACTGACTCTTCTTACTGGTTATGTTTTGAACCATTCCTGTGACACTAGTTATAAATTCCGATGCTTCACTTCAGGTTTACTGTATCCCTGTGACCTTCTTATTGACTATGAATCATAGAAATTGCATCGGAATTTAATACAAAAGGCACAATGCAGAGTTAAGTACAAGAAAACTGACTCTTCTTACTGTCTATGTTTTGAACCATTCCTGTGACACTAGTTATAGATTCCGATGCTTCACTTCAGGTTTACTGTATCCCCCTGACCTTCTTATTGACGATGAAGCACAAAAATTGCATCGGAATTAAATACAAAAGGCACAATGCCGAGTGAAGTACAAGAAGACTGGCTCTTTCAATTGTCTACGTTTTGAACCATTCCGGTGTCACTAGTTATAGATTCCGATGCTTCACTTCAGGATTACTGTATCCCTCAGACCTTCTTATTGACGATGAAACACAGAAATTGCTTCGGAATGAAATACAACAGGCACAATGCCGACTCAAGTAAAAGTAGACTGTCTCTTCTTACTCTATATGTTTTGAACAATTCCTGCGACACTAGTTATAGATTCCTATGCTTCTCTTCAGGTTTACTGTATCCCTCTCACCATCTTATTGACGATGAAACACAGAAATTCCATCGGAATTTTATACAAAAGGCACAATGCCGACTCAAGTACATGAAGACTGGCTCTTGTAACTGTCTATGTTTTGAACCATTCCTGTGAAACTAGTTATAGATTCCGATGCTACACTTCAGGTTTACTGTATCCCTCTGATATTCTTATTGACGACGAAACACAGAAATTGCATCGGAATTATATACAAAAGGCACAATGCTGACTTAAGTACAAGAAGTCAGACTCTTCTTACCGTCTATGCTTTGAACCTTTCCTGTGACACAAGTTATTGATTCCGATGCTTCACTTCAGGTTGACTGTATCCCTCTGACCTTCTTATTGACGATGAAACACAGAAATTGCATCTTAATTAAATACAAAAGGCATAATGCCGACTTAAGTACGAGAAGACTGACTCTTCTTACTCTCTATGCTTTGAACCATTCCTATGACACTAGTTATCGATTCCGATGCTTCACATCATTATTACTGTATCCCTCTGACCTTCTTATCGACGATCAAACACAGAAAATTGATCGCTATTAAATACAAAAGGCACAATGCCGACTCAAGTACAAGAAGACTAGCTCTTCTTATTGTCTATGATTTGAACCATTCCTGTGACACTAGTTACAGATTCCGAAGCTTCACCTCAGGATTACTGTATCCCTCTGAGCTTCCTATTGACGATGATACGCAGAAATTGCATCGGAATTATATACAAAAGGCACAATGCCGACTTAAGGACAAGAAGACTGACTCTTCTTACTGTCTATGTTTTGAACCATTGCTGTGACACTAGTTATAGATTCCGATGCTTCACTTCAGGTGTACTGTATCCCTCTGAACTTATTATTGACGATGAAACACCGAAATTGCATCTTAATTAAATACAAAAAGCACAACGCGCGACTTAAGTACAAAAAAACTGACTCTTCTTACTGTTTATGTTTTGAACCATTCCTGTGACACTAGTTATAGATTCCGATGCTTCACTTCAGGTTTACTGTATCCCTGTGACCTTCTTATTGACGATGAATCACAGAAATTGCATCGGAATTAAATACAAAAGGCACAATGTCGACTTTAGTACAAGATGACTGACTCTTCTTACTGACTATGATTTGAACCATTCCTGTGACACTAGTTATAGATTCCGATGCTTCACTTCAGGTTTACTGTATCCCTTGGACCTTCTTATTGACGATGAAACACAGAAATTGTATCGGAATCAAATACAAAAGGCACAATGCCGACTTACGTACAAGAAGACTGACTCTTCCTACGGTCTATGTTTTCAACCATTCCTGTGACACTAGTTATAGATTCCGATGCTTCACTCCAGGTTTACTGTATCCCTTGGACCTTCTTATTGACGATGAAACACAGACATTGCATCGGAATTAAATACAAAAGGCACAATGCCTACTTAAGTACAAGAAGACTGACTCTTCCTACTGACTATGTTTTGAACCATTCCTGTTACACTAGTTATAGATTCCGATGATTCACTCCAGGTTTACTGTATCCCTTGGACCTTCATATTGTCGATGAAACACAGAAATTGCTTCGGAATTAAATACAAAAAGCACAATGCCGACTTAAGTACAAGAAGACTGACTCTTCTTACTGTCTATGTTTGAACCATTCCTGTAACACATAGTTATAGATTCCGATGCTTCACTCCCGGTTTACTGTATCCCTTGGACCTTCTTATTGGCGATGAAACACAGAGATTGCATCTGAATTAAAAACAAAACGCACAATGCCAACTTAAGTACAAGAAGACTGACTCTTCTTACTGACTTTGTTTTTAACCATTCCTGTGACACTAGTTATAGATTCCGATGCTTCACTCCAGGTTTACTGTATCCCTTGGCCCTCCTTATTGAAGATGAGACACAGAAATTGCATCGGAATTAAATACAGAAGGCACATTGCCGACTTAAGTACAAGAAGACTGACTCTTCTTACTGTCTATGCTTTGAACCATTCCTGTGACACTAGTTATAGATTCCGATGCTTCAATCCATGTTAACTGTATCACTTGGACCTTCTTATTGACGATGAAACACAGAAATTGCATCGGAATTAAATACAAAAAGCACAATGCCGACTTAAGATCAAGAAGACGGGCTCTTCTTACCGTCTATGTTTTGTACCTTTCCTGTGAGACCAGTTTTCGATTACGATGCTTCACTTCAGGTTTACTGTATCCGTTGGGCCTTCTTATTGACGATGAAACACAGAAATTGCATCGGAGTTAAATACAAAGGGCACAATGCCGACAAAAGTACAAGAAGACTGACTCTTCTTACTGTCTATGTTTTGAACCATTCATGTGACTCTAGTTATAGATTCCAATGCTTCACTCCAGGTTTACTGTATCCCTTGGACCTTCTCATTGACGATTAAATACAGAATTTGCATCAGAATTAAATACTAAAGGCACAATGCCGACTTAAGTACAAGAAGACTGACTCTTCTTACTGACTATGATTTGAACCATTCCTGTGACACTAGTTATAGATTCCGATGCTTCACTTCAGGTTTACTGTATCCCTTGGACTTTCTTATTGACGATGATACACAGAAATTGCATTGGAAATAAATAGAAAAGGCACAATCCCGACATAAGTACAAGAAGACTGACACTTCCTACTGTCTATGTTTTGAACCATTCCTGTGACACTAGTTATAGATTCCGATGCTTCACTTCAGGTTAACTGTATACCGCTTACCTTTTTATTGACGATGAAACACAGAAATTGCATCGGAATTAAATACAAAACGCACAATGCCGACTTAAGTACAAGAAGACTGACCCTTCCTACTGTCTATGTTTTGAACCATTCCTGTGACACTAGTTATAGATTCCGATGGTTCACTTCAGGTTCACTGTATCCCTTGGACCTTCTTTTTGACGATGAAACACAGAAATTGCATCGGAATTAAATACAAAGGGCACAATGCCGACATAAGTACAAGTAGACGGACTCTTCTTACTGTCTATGTTTTGAACCATTCATGTGACACTAGTTATAGATTCCAATGCTTCACTCCAGGTTTTCTGTATCCCTTGGACCTTCTCATTGACGATGAAACACAGAAATTGCATCAGAAAAAATACAAAAGGCACAATGCCGATTTAAGTACAAGAAGACTGACTCTTCTTACTGACTATGTTTTGAACCATTCCTGTGACGCTAGTTATAGACTCCGATGCTTCAATTCAGGTTCACTGTATCCCTTGGACTTTCTAATTGACGATGAAACACAGAAATTGCATTGGAATTAAATAGAAAAGGCACAATCCCGACATAAGTACAAGAAGACTGACTCTTCAGACTGTCTATGTTTTGAACCATTCCTGTGACACTAGTTATAGACTCCGATGCTTCACTTCAGGTTTACTGTATACCTCTCACCCTCTTATTGACGATGAAACACAGAAATTGCATCGGAATTAAATACAAAATGCACAATGCCGGCTTAAGTACAAGAAGGCTGACTCTTCCTACTGACTATGTTTTGAACCCTTCCTGTGACACTAGTTATAGATTCCGATGCTTCACTCCAGGTTTACTGTATGCCTTGGACTTCCTTATTGACGATCAAAAACAGAAATTGCATCGGAATTAAATACAAAAGGCACAATGCCGACTTAAGTACAAGAAGACAGACTCTTCTTACTGTCTATGATTTGAACCATTCCTGTGATACTAGTTATAGATTCCGATGCATCTCTCCAGGTTTACTGTATCCCTTGGACTTCATATAGACGATAAAACACAGACATTGCATCGGAAATAAATAGAAAAGGCATAATGACGACTTAAGTACAAGAAGACTGACCCTTCTTACTGACTATGTTTGAACCATTCCTGTGACGCTAGTTATAGATTCCGATGCTTCACTTCAGGTTTACTGTATCCCTCGGACCTTCTTATTGACGATGAAACACAGATATTGCATCGGAATTAAATACAAAAGGCACTATTCCGACTTAAGTACAAGATGACTGACTCATCTTACTGTCTTTGTTTTGAACCATTCCTGTGACACTAGTTATAGATTCCGATGCTTCACTCCAGGTTTACTGTATCCCTTGGACCTTCTCATTGACGATGAAACACAGAAATTGCATCGGAATTAAATAGAAAAGGCACAATTCCTACTTAGGTACAAGAAGACTGACACTTCCTGCTGTCTATGGTTTGAACCATTCCTGTGACACTAGTTCTAGATTCCGATGCTTCACTTCAGGTTTACTGTATCCCTCTGACCTTCTTATTGACAATGAAACACAGAAATTGCATCCGAATTAAATACAAAAGTCACAATGCCGACTTAAGTACACGAAGACTGACTCTTGTTTCTGACTATGTTTTGAACCTTTCCTGTGACACTAGTTACAGATTTCCATGCTTCACTTCAGGTTTACTGTATCCCTTGGACCTTCTTATTGACGATGAAACACAGAAATTGCATCGGAATTAAATACAAAAGGTACAATACCGGCTTAAGTACAAGGAGACTGACTCTTCTTACTGACTATGTTTTGAACCATTCCTGTGACACTAGTTATAGATTCCGATTCTTCACTCCCGGTTTACTGTATCCCTAGGACCTTCTTATTGACTATGAAACACAGAAATTGCATCGGAATTAAATACAAATGACACAATGCCGACTAAAGTACAAGAAGACTGACTCTTCTTACTGACTATGTTTTGAACCATTCCTGTGACACTAGTTACAGATTCCGATGCATCACTCCAGGTTTACTGTATCCCTTGGACCTACGCATTGACGATCAAACACAGAAATGGCTTCGGAATTAAATACAAAAGGCACAATGCCGACTTAAGTACTAGAAAACTGACTCTTCTTACTGTCTATGTTTTGAACCATTCCTGTGACACTAGTACAGATTCCGATGCTTCACTTCAGGTTTACTGTATCCCTCTTACCTTCTTATTGACGATTAAACACGGAAATTGCACCGGAATTAAATACAAAATGCACAATCTCGACTTTAGTACAAGAAGACACTCATCCTACTGTCTATGATTTGAACCATTCCTGTGACACTAGTTATAGATTCCGATGCTTCACTTCAGGTTTACTGTATCCCTTTGACCTTCTTATTGAAGACGAAAGACATAAATTGCATCGGAATTAAATATAAAAGACACAATGCCGACTTTAGTGCAAAAACACTGACTCTTCATACTGACTATGTTTGAACCACTCCTGTGACACTAGTTATAGATTCCGATGCTTCACTTCAAGTTTACTGTATCCCTCTTACCCTCTTATTGACGATGAAACACAGAAATCGCATCGGAATTAAATACAAAATGCTCAATGCCTGCTTTAGTACAAGAAGGCTGACTCTTCCTACTGTCTATGTTTTGAACCATACCTGTGACACTAGTTGTAGATTCCGATGCTTCACTTCAGGTTTACTGTATCCCTTGGACCTTCTTATTGTAGATGAATGACATAAATAGCATCGGAATGAAATACAATAGACACAATGCCGACTTGAGTGCAAGAAGACTGACTCTTCTTCTGACAATGTTTTGAACCATTCCTGTGCCACTAGTTATAGATTCCGATGCTTCACTCCAGGTTTACTGTATCCCTTGGACCTCCTTATTGACGATCAAACACAGAAATTGCATCGGAATTAAATACAAAAGTCACAATGCCGATTTATGTAGAAGAAGACAGACTCTTCTTACTGTCTATGATTTGAACCATTCCTGTGACACTAGTTATATATTCCGATGCATCACTCCAGGTTTACTGTATCCCTTGGACTTTTTATTGACGATAAAACACAGAAATTGCATCGGAATTAAATAGAAAAGGCATAATGCCGACTTAAGTACAAGAAGACTGACGCTTCTTACTGACTATGCTTTGAACCATTCCTGTGACACTAGTTATAGATTCCGATGCTTCACTTCAGGTATACTGTATCCCTCGAACCTTCTTATTGACGATGAAACACAGAAATTGCATCGGAATTAAATACAAAAGGCACTATTCCGACTTAAGTACAAAATGACTGACTCATCTTACTGTCTTTGTTTTGAACCATTCCTGTGACACTAATTATAGATTCCGATGCTTCACTCCAGTTTTACTGTACCCCTTGGACCTTTTTATTGACGATGAAACACAGAAATTGCATCGGAATTAAATAGAAAATTCACAATTCCGACTTAGGTACAAGAAGACTGACTCTTCCTACTGTCTATGATTTGAACCATTCCTGTGACACTAGTTCTAGATTCCGATGCTTCATTTCAGGTTTACTGTATCCCTCTGACCTTCTTATTGACGATGAAACACAGAAATTGCATCGGAATTAAATACAAAAGTCACAATGCCGACATAAGTACACGAAGACTGACTCTTCTTTCTGACTATGTTTTGAACCTTTCCTGTAACACTAGTTATAGATTCCCATGCTTCACTTCAGGTTTACTGTATCCCTTGGACCTACTTATTGACGATGAAACACAGAAATTGCATCGGAATTAAATAGAAAAAGCACAATGCCGACTTATGTACAAAAAGACTGACTCTTCCTACTGTCTATGATCTGAACCATTCCTGTGACATTAGTCATAGATTCCGATGCTTCACTTCAGGTTCACTGTATACCTTGGACCTTCTTGTTGACGATGAAACATTGAAATTGCATCGGAATTAAATACAAAAGGCACAATGCCGACTTAACTACAAGTAGACTTACTCTTCTTACTGACTATGTTTTGATTCATTCCTGTGACACTAGTTATAGATTCCGATGCTTCACTCCAGGTTTACTGTATCCCTTGGGCCGTCTTATTGACGATGAAACACAGAAATTGCATCGGAATTAAATACAAAAGGCACAATGCCGACATAAGTACAAGAAGACTGACTCTTCTTACTGACTATGTTTTGAACCATTCCTGTGACACTAGTTATAGGTTCCGATGCTTCACTCCCGGTTTACTGTATCCCTTGGACCTTCTTATTGACTATGAAACACAGAAATTGCATCGGAATTAAATACGAATGACACAATGCCGACTAAGTACAAGAAGACTGCCTCTTCCTACTGTCTATGTTTTGAACCATTCCTGTGACACTAGTTATAGATTCCGATGCTTAATTCCAGGTTTACTGTATCCCTTGGACCTTCTTATTGACGATGAAACACAGAAATTGCACCGGAATTAAATAAAATGGCACAATGCCGACTTAAGTACAACAAGACTGACTCTTCCTACTGTCTATGTTTTGAACCATTCCTGTGGCACTAGTTATAGAATCCGATGCTTCACTTCAGGTTTACTGTATCCCTTGAACCTTCTAATTGACGATGAAACACAGAAATTGCATCGGAATTAAATACAAAAGGTACAATGCCGACTTAAGATCAAGAAGACTGACTATTCTTTCTGACTATGTTTTGAACCTTTCCTGTGACACTAGTTATAGATTCCCATGCTTCACTACAGGTTTACTGTATCCCTTGGACCTTCTAATTGACGATGAAACACAGAAATTGCATCGGAATTAAATACAAAAGGGACAATGCCGTTTTAAGATCAAGAAGACGGGCTCTTCTTACCGTCTATGCTTTGTACCTTTCCTGTGACACTAGTTATAGATTCCGATGCTTCACTCCAGGTTTACTGTATCCCTTGGACCTTCTTATTGACGATGAAACACAGAAATTGCATCGGAATTAAATAGAAAAAGCACAATGCCGACTTAAGTACAAGAAGACTGACTCTTCCTACTGTCTATGCTTTGAACCATTCCTGTGACACTGGTTATAGATTCCGATGCTTCACTACACGTTTACTGTATCCCTCTGACATTCGTATTGACGATTAAACACAGAAATTGCATCGGAATTAAATACAAAAGACACAATGCCGAATTAAGTACAAGAAGGCTCACTATTCCTACTGTCTATGTTTTGAACCATTCCTGTGACACTAGTTATAGATTCCGATGCTTCACTCCAGGTTTACTGTATCCCTAGGACCTTCTTATTGACGATAAAACACAGAAATTGCATCGGAATTAAATAGAAAAAGCATAATGCCGACTTAAGTACAAGAAGACTGACCCATCTTGCTGACTATGTTTTGAACCATTCCTGTGGCACAAGTTATAGATTCCGATGCTCCACTTCAGGTTTACTGTATCCCTCGGAACTTCTTATTGACGATGAAACACAGAAATTGCATCTGAATTAAATACAAAAGGCACTATTCCGACTTAAGTACAAGATGACTGACTCTTCTCACTGTCTTTGTTTTGAACCATTCCTGTGACACTAGTTATACATTCCGATGTTTCACTCCAGGTTTACTGTATTCCTTGGTCCTTCTTATTGACGATGAAACGCAGAAATTGTATCGAAATAAAATACATAAGGCACAATGCCGACTTAAGTACAAGAAGACTGACTCTTCTTACTGACTATGATTTGAACCATTCCTGTGACACTAGTTACAGATTCAGATGCTTCACTTCAGGTTTTCTGCATCCCTTGGACCTACATAATGACGATGAAACACAGAAATTGCATCGGAATTAAATAGAAAAGGCACAATGCCGACTTAGGTATAAGACGACTGACTCTTCTTACTGACTATGCTTTGAACCATTCCTGTGACGCTAGTTATAGATTCCGATGCTTAACTCCAGGTTTACTGTATCCCTTGGACCTTCATATTGACGATGAAACACAGAAATTGCATCGGAATTAAATAAAATGGCACAATGCCGACTTAAGTACAACAAGACTGACTCTTCCTACTGTCTATGTTTTGAACCATTCCTGTGGCACTAGTTATAGAATCCGATGCTTCACTTCAGGTTTACTGTATCCCTTGAACCTTCTAATTGACGATGAAACACAGAAATTGCATCGGAATTAAATACAAAAGGTACAATGCCGACTTAAGATCAAGAAGACTGACTATTCTTTCTGACTATGTTTTGAACCTTTCCTGTGACACTAGTTATAGATTCCCATGCTTCACTACAGGTTTACTGTATCCCTTGGACCTTCTAATTGACGATGAAACACAGAAATTGCATCGGAATTAAATACAAAAGGGACAATGCCGTTTTAAGATCAAGAAGACGGGCTCTTCTTACCGTCTATGCTTTGTACCTTTCCTGTGACACTAGTTATAGATTCCGATGCTTCACTCCAGGTTTACTGTATCCCTTGGACCTTCTTATTGACGATGAAACACAGAAATTGCATCGGAATTAAATAGAAAAAGCACAATGCCGACTTAAGTACAAGAAGACTGACTCTTCCTACTGTCTATGCTTTGAACCATTCCTGTGACACTGGTTATAGATTCCGATGCTTCACTACACGTTTACTGTATCCCTCTGACATTCGTATTGACGATTAAACACAGAAATTGCATCGGAATTAAATACAAAAGACACAATGCCGAATTAAGTACAAGAAGGCTCACTATTCCTACTGTCTATGTTTTGAACCATTCCTGTGACACTAGTTATAGATTCCGATGCTTCACTCCAGGTTTACTGTATCCCTAGGACCTTCTTATTGACGATAAAACACAGAAATTGCATCGGAATTAAATAGAAAAAGCATAATGCCGACTTAAGTACAAGAAGACTGACCCATCTTGCTGACTATGTTTTGAACCATTCCTGTGGCACAAGTTATAGATTCCGATGCTCCACTTCAGGTTTACTGTATCCCTCGGAACTTCTTATTGACGATGAAACACAGAAATTGCATCTGAATTAAATACAAAAGGCACTATTCCGACTTAAGTACAAGATGACTGACTCTTCTCACTGTCTTTGTTTTGAACCATTCCTGTGACACTAGTTATACATTCCGATGTTTCACTCCAGGTTTACTGTATTCCTTGGTCCTTCTTATTGACGATGAAACGCAGAAATTGTATCGAAATAAAATACATAAGGCACAATGCCGACTTAAGTACAAGAAGACTGACTCTTCTTACTGACTATGATTTGAACCATTCCTGTGACACTAGTTACAGATTCAGATGCTTCACTTCAGGTTTTCTGCATCCCTTGGACCTACATAATGACGATGAAACACAGAAATTGCATCGGAATTAAATAGAAAAGGCACAATGCCGACTTAGGTATAAGACGACTGACTCTTCTTACTGACTATGCTTTGAACCATTCCTGTGACGCTAGTTATAGATTCCGATGCTTAACTCCAGGTTTACTGTATCCCTTGGACCTTCATATTGACGATGAAACACAGAAATTGCATCGGAATTAAATAAAATGGCACAATGCCGACTTAAGTACAACAAGACTGACTCTTCCTACTGTCTATGTTTTGAACCATTCCTGTGGCAGTAGTTATAGAATCCGATGCTTCGCTTCAGGTTTACTGTATCCCTTGAACCTTCTAATTGACGATGAAACACAGAAATTGCATTGGAATTAAATACAAAAGGTACAATGCCGACTTAAGATCAAGAAGACTGACTCTTCTTTCTGACTATGTTTTGAACCTTTCCTGTGACACTAGTTATAGATTCCCATGCTTCACTTCAGGTTTACTGTATCCCTTGGACCTTCTAATTGACGATGAAACACAGAAATTGCATCGGAATTAAATACAAAAGGGAAAATGCCGACTTAAGATCAAGAAGACGAACTCTTCTTACCGTCTACGTTTTGTACCTTTCCTGTGACACTAGTTATAGATTCCGATGCTTTACTCCAGGTTTACTGTATCCCTTGGACATTCTTACTGACGATGAAACACAGAAATTGCATCGGAATTAAATACAAAAGACACAATGCCGAATTAGGTACAAGAAGGCTGACTCTTCCTACTGTCTATGTTTTGAACCATTCCTGTGACACTAGTTATAGATTCCGAAGCTTCACTTCAGGTTTACTGTATCCCTTGGACCTTCTTATTGAAGATGAAAGACATAAAAAGCATCGGAATTAAATACAAAAGACACAATGCCGACTTGAGTGCAAGAAGTCTGACTCTTATTACTGACTATGTTTTGAACCATTCCTGTGACACTAGTTATAGATTCCGATGCTACACTCCAGGTTTACTGTATCCCTTGGACCTTCTTATTGACGATAAAACACAGAAATTGCATCGGAATTAAATAGAAAAGGCATAATGCCGACTTAAGTACAAGAAGACTGACCCATCTTACTGACTATGTTTTTTAACCATTCCTGTGACACAAGTTATAGATTCCGATGCTTCTCTTCAGGTTTACTGTATCCCTCGGAACTTCTTATTGAGGATGAAACACAGAAATTGCATCTGAATTAAATACAAAAGGCACTATTTCGACTGAAGTACAAGATGACTGACTCCTCTTACTGTCTTTGTTTTGAACCATTCCTGGGACACTAGTTATACATTCCGATGTTTCACTCCAGGTTTACTATATCCCTTGGACCTTCTTATTGACGATGAAACACAGAAATTGTATCGAAATAAAATACATAAGGCACAATGCCGACTTAAGTACAAGAAGACTGACTCTTCTTACTGACTATGATTTGTACCATTCCTGTGACACTAGTTACAGATTCAGATGCTTCACTTCAGGTTTACTACATCCCTTGGACCTACATAATGACGATGAAACACAGAAATTGCATCGGAATTAAATAGAAAAGGCACAATGCCGACTTAGGTACAAGAAGACTGACTCTTCCTACTGTCTATGATTTGAACCATTCCTGTGACACTAGTTCTAGATTCCGACGCTTCACTTCAGCTTTACTGTGTCCCTCTGACCTTCTTATTGACGATGAAACACAGAAATTGCATCGGAATTAAATACAAAAGTCACAATGCCGACTTAAGTACACGAAGACTGACTCTTCTTTCTGACTATGTTTTGACCTTTCCTGTGACACTAGTTATAGATTCCCATGCTTCACTTCAGGTTTACTGTATCCCTTGGACCTTCTAATTGACGATGAAACACAGAAATTGCATCGGAATTAAATACAAAAGGTACAATGCCGACTTAAGATCAAGAAGACTGACTCTTCTTACTGTCTATGTTTGAACCATTCCTGTGGCACTAGTTATAGATTCCGATGCTTCACTTCAGGTTTACTGTATTCCTCTGACGTTCTTATTGACGATGAAACACAGAAATTGCATCGGAATTAAATACAAAAGACGCAATGCCGAATTAAGTATAAGAAGACTGACTCTTCCTACTGTCTATGATTTGATCCATTCCTGTGACACTAGTTATAGTTTCCGATGCTTCACTCCAGGTTTACTGTACCCCTTGGACCTTCTTATTGACGATGAAACACAGAAATTGCATCGGAATTAAATAGAAAAAGCACAATGCCGACTTAAGTACAAGAAGACTGACTCTTCGCATTGTCTATGTTTTGAACCTTTCCTGTGACACTAGTTATAGATTCCCATGCTTCACTTCAGGTTTACTGTATCCCTTGGACCTTGTAATTGACGATGAAACACACAAATTGCATCGGAATTAAATACAAAAGGTACAATACCGACTTAAGATCAAGAAGACTGACTCTTCTTACTGTCTATGTTTGAACCATTCCTGTGGCACTAGTTATAGATTCCGATGCTTCACTCCAGGTTTACTGTACCCCTTGGACCTTCTTATTGACGATGAAACACAGAAATTGCATCGGAATTAAATAGAAAAGCACAATGCCGACTTAAGTACAACAAGACTGACCCTTCCTACTGTCTATGTTTGAACCATTCCTGTGACACTAATTATAGAATCCGATGCTTCACTTCAGGTTTACTGTATCCCTAGGACCTTCTTATTGACTATGAAACACAGAAATTGCATCGGAATTAAATAAAAATGACACAATGCCGACTTAAGTACTAGAAAACTGACTCTTCTTACTGTCTATGTTTTGAACGATTCCTGTGACACTAGTTACAGATTCCGATGCTTCACTTCAGGTTTACTGTATCCCTCTTACCTTCTTATTGACGATTAAACACGGAAATTGCACCGGAATTAATTACAAAATGCACAATCTCGATTTAAGTACAAGAAGACTGACTCATCCTACTGTCAATGATTTGAACCATTCCTGTGACACTAGTTATAGATTCCGATGCTTCACTTCAGGTTTACTGTATCCCTTTGACCTTCTTATTGAAGATGAAAGACATAAATTGCATCGGAATGAAATACAAAAGACACAATGCCGACTTTAGTGCAGGAACACTGACTCTTCATACTGACTATGTTTGAACCACTCCTGTGTCAGTAGTTATAGTTTCCGATGCTTAACTTCCGGTTTACTGTATCCCTCTGACCTTCGTATTGACGATGAAACACAGAAATTGCATCGGAATTAAATACAAAAGGGCACAATGCCGACTCAAGTACAAGGAGACTGGCTCTTCTTACTGTCTATGTTTTGAACCAAGCCTGTGACACTAGTTATAGATTCCGATGCTTCACTTCAGGATTACTGTATCCCTCTTACCCTCTTATTGACGATGAAACACAGAAATTGCATCGGAATTAAATACAAAATGCTCAATGCCTGCTTTAGTACAAGAAGGCTGACTCTTCCTACTGTCTATGTTTTGAACCATACCTGTGACACTAGTTGTAGATTCCGATGCTTCACTTCAGGTTTACTGTATCCATTGGACCTTCTTATTGAAGATGAAAGACATAAATAGCATCGGAATGAAATACAAAAGACACAATGCCGACTTGAGTGCAAGAAGACTGACTCTTCTTACTGACTATGTTTTGAACCATTCCTGTGCCACTAGTTATAGATTCCGATGCTTCACTCCAGGTTTACTGTATCCCTTGGACCTCCTTATTGACGATCAAACACAGAAATTGCCTCGGAATTAAATACAAAAGGCACAATGCCGATTTATGTAGAAGAAGACAGACTCTTCTTACTGTCTATGATTTGAACCATTCCTGTGACACTAGTTATAGATTCCGATGCATCACTCCAGGTTTACTGTATCCCTTGGACTTCTTATTGACGATAAAACACAGAAATTGCATCGGAATTAAATAGAAAAGGCACAATGCCGACTTAAGTACAAGAAGACTGACGCTTCTTACTGACTATGCTTTGAACCATTCCTGTGACACTAGTTATAGATTCCGATGCTTCACTTCAGGTTTACTGTATCCCTCGAACCTTCTTATTGACGATGAAACACAGAAATTCAATCGGAATTAAATACAAAACGCACTATTCCGACTTAAGTACAAAATGACTGACTCATCTTACTGTCTTTGTTTTGAACCATTCCTGTGACACTAGTTATAGATTCCGATGCTTCACTCCAGGTTTACTGTACCCCTTGGACCCTCTTATTGACGATGAAACACAGAAATTGTATCGAAATAAAATACATAAGGCACAATGCCGACTTAAGAACAAGAAGACTGACTCTTCTTACTGACTATGATTTGAACCATTCCTGTGACACTAGTTACAGATTCAGATGCTTCACTTCAGGTTTACTGCATCCCTTGGACCTACATAATGACGATGAAACACAGAAATTGCATCGGAATTAAATAGAAAAGGCATAATGCCGACTTAAGTACAAGAAGACTGACCCATCTTACTGACTATGTTTTGAACCATTCCTGTGACACAAGTTACAGAATCCGATGCTTCACTTCAGGTTTACTGTGTCCCTTGGACCTTCTTATTGACGATGAAACACAGAAATTGCATCGGAATTAAATAGAAAAAGCACAATGCCGACTTAAGTACAAGAAGACTGACTCTTCCTACTGTCTATGTTTTGAACCATTCCTGTGACACTGGTTATAGATTCCGATGCTTCACTACAAGTTTACTGTATCCCTCTGACCTTCTTATTGACGATGAAACACAGAGATTGCATCGGAATTAAATAAAAAGGCACAATGCCGACTTAAGTACTACAAGACTGACCCATCCTACTGTTTATGTTTGAACCATTCCTGTGACACTAATTATAAAATCCGATGCTTCACTTCAGGTTTACTGTATCCCTTGGACCTTGTTATTGACGACGAAACACAGAAATTGCATGGAAATTAAATACAAAAGTCACAATGCCGACTTAAGTACACGAAGACTGACTCTTCTTTCTGACAATGTTTTGAACCTTTCCTGTGACACTAGTTATAGATTCCCATGATTCACATCAGGTTTACTGTATCCTTTGGATCATCTTATTGACGATGAAACACAGAAATTGCATCGGAATTACATACAAAAGGCACAATGCCGAGTTAAGTTCAAGAAGACTGACTCTTCTTACTGTCTATGTTTGAACCATTCCTGTGGCACTAGTAATAGATTCCGATGCTTCACTTCAGGTTTACTGTTTCCCTCTGCCATTCGTATTGACGATGAGACACAGAAATTGCATCGGAATTAAATACAAAAGACACAATGCCGAATTAAGTACAAGAAGGCTGACTCTTCCTACTGTCTATGTTTTGAACCATTCCTGTGACACTAGTTATAGATTCCGATGCTTCACTTCGGGTTTACTGTATCCCTTGGACCTTCTTATTGAAGATGAAAGACATAAAAGCATCGGAATTAAATACAAAAGTCACAATGCCGACTTGAGTGCAAGTAGTCTGACTCTTATTACTGACTATGTTTTGAACTATTCCTGTGACACTAGTTATAGATTCCGATGCTACACTCCAGGTTTACTGTATTTCTTGAACCTCCTTATTGACGATCAAACACGGAAATTGCATCGGAATTAAATACAAAAGGCACAATGCCACCTTAAGTACAAGAAGACAGACTCTTCTTACTGTCTATGTTTTGAACCATTCCTGTGACACTAGTTATAGATTCCGATGCTTCACTCCAGGTTTACTGTATCCCTTGCACCTTCTTATTGACGATAAAACACAGAAATTGCATCGGAATTAAATAGAAAAGGCATAATGCCGACTTAAGTACAAGAAGACTGACCCATCTTACTGACTATGTTTTGAACCATTCCTGTGACACAAGTTATAGATTCCGATGCTTCACTTCAGGTTTACTGTATCCCTCGGAACTTCTTATTGACGATGAAACACAGAAATTGCATCTGAATTAAGTAAAAAAGGCACTATTCCGACTTAAGTACAAGATGACTGACTCTTCTTACTGTCTTTGTTTTGAACCATTCCTGTGACACTAGTTATACTTTCCGATGTTTCACTCCAGGTTTACTGTATCCCTTGGACCTTCTTATTGACGATGAAACACAGAAATTGTATCGAAATAAAATACATAAGGCACAATGCCGACTTAAGTTCAAGAAGACTGACTCTTCTTACTGACTATGATTTGAACCATTCCTGTGACACTAGTTACAGATTCAGATGCTTCATTTCAGGTTTACTGCATCCCTTGGACCTACATAATGACGATGAAACACAGAAATTGCATCGGAATTAAATAGAAAAGGCACAATGCCGACTTAGGTACAAGAAGACTGACTCTTCCTACTGTCTATGATTTGAACCATTCCTGTGACACTAGTTCTAGATTCCGATGCTTCACTTCAGCTTTACTGTGTCCCTCTGACCTTCTTATTGACGATGAAACACAGAAATTGCATCGGAATTAAATCCAAAAGTCACAATGCCGACTTAAGTACACGCAGACTGACTCTTCTTTCTGACTATGTTTTGAACCTTTCCTGTGACACTAGTTATAGATTCCCATGCTTCACTTCAGGTTTACTGTATCCCTTGGACCTTCTAATTGACGATGAAACACAGAAATTGCATCGGAATTAAATACAAAAGGTACAATGCCGACTTAAGATCAAGAAGACTGACTCTTCTTACTGTCTATGTTTGAACCATTCCTGTGGCACTAGTTATAGATTCCGATGCTTCACTTCAGGTTTACTGTATCCCTCTGACCTTCTTATTGACGATGAAACACAGAAATTGCATCGGAATTAAATACAAAAGACACAATGCCATTTTAAGTACAAGAAGACTGACTGATCTTACTGACTATGATTTGAACCATACCTGTGACACTAGTTATAGATTCCGGTGCTTCACTTTAGGTTTACTGTATCCCTTGGACCTTCTTATTGAAGATGAAAGACATAAATAGCATCGGAATTAAATACAAAATTCACTATTCCGACTTAAGTACAAGATGACTGACTCTTCTTACTGTCATTGTTTTGAACCATTCCTGTGACACTAGTTATAGATTCCGATGCTTCACTCCCGGTTTACTGTATCCCTTGGACCTTCTTATTGACTATGAAACACAGAAATTGCATCGGAATTAAATAAAATGGCACAATGCTGACTTAAGTACAACAAGACTGACTCTTCCCACTGTCTATGTTTTGAACCATTCCTGTGGCACTAGTTATAGAATCCGATGCTTCACTTCAGGTTTACTGTATCCCTTGAACCTTCTAATTGACGATGAAACACAGAAATTGCATCGGAATTAAATACAAAAGGTACAATGCCGACTTAAGATCAAGAAGACTGACTCTTCTTTCTGACTATGTTTTGAACCTTTCCTGTGACACTAGTTATAGATTCCCATGCTTCACTTCAGGTTTACTGTATCCCTTGGACCTTCTAATTGACGATGAAACACAGAAATTGCATCGGAATTAAATACAAAAGTAACAATGCCGACTTAAGATCAAGAAGACGGGCTCTTCTTACCGTCTATGCTTTGTACCTTTCCTGTGACACTAGTTATAGATTCCGATGCTTCAGTCCAGGTTTACTGTATCCCTTGGACCCTCTTATTGACGATGAAACAAAGAAATTGCATCGGAATTAAATAGAAATGCACAATGCCGACTTAAGTACAAGAAGACTGACTCTTCCTACTGTCTATGTTTTGAACCATTCCTGTGACACTGGTTATAGATTCCGATGCTTCACTCAAGTTTACTGTATCCCTCTGACATTCGTATTGACGATGAAACACAGAAATTGCATCGGAATTAAATACAAAAGGAACAATGCCGACTTAAGTACAAGAAGACTGACTCTTCTTACTGTCTATGTTTTGAACCATTCCTGTGACACTAGTTATAGATTTCGATGCTTAACTCCAGGTTTACTGTATCCCTTGGACCTTCTTATTGACGATGAAACACAGAAATTGCATCGGAAATAAATAAAATGGCACAATGGTGACTTAAGTACAACAAGACTGACTCTTGTTACTGTCTATGTTTTGAACCATTCCTGTGGTACTAGTTATAGAATCCGATGCTTCACTTCAGGTTTACTGTATCCCTTGAACCTTCTAATTGACGATGAAACACAGAAATTGCATCGGAATTAAATACAAAAGGTACAATGCCGACTTAAGATCAAGAAGACTGACTCTTCTTTCTGACTATGTTTTGAACCTTTCCTGTGACACTAGTTATAGATTCCCATGCTTCACTTCAGGTTTACTGTATCCCTTGGACCCTCTAATTGACGATAAAACACAGAAATTGCATCGGAATTAAATGCAAAAGGGACAATGCCGACTTAAGATCAAGAAGACGGGCTCTTCTTACCGTCTATGCTTTGTACCTTTCCTGTGACACTAGATATAGATTCCGATGCTTCATTCCAGGTTTACTGTATCCCTTGGACCTTCTTATTGACTATGAAACACAGAAATTGCATCGGAATTAAATACAAATGACACAATGCCGACTTACGTACAAGAAGACTGACTCTTCCTACTGTCTATGTTTTGAACCATTCCTGTGACACTAGTTACAGATTCCGATGCTTCACTCCAGGTTTACTGTATCCCTTGGACCTCCTTATTGACGATCAAACACAGAAATGGCATCGGAATTAAATACAAAAGGAACAATGCCGACTTAAGTACAAGAAGACTGACTCTTCTTACTGTCCATGTTTTGAACCTTTCCTGTGACACTAGTTATAGATTCCGATGCTTCCCTCCAGGTTTACTGTAACCCTTGGACCTTCTAATTGACGATGAAACACAGAAATTGCATCGGAATTAAATAGAAAAAGCACAATGCCACCTTAAGTACAAGAAGACAGACTCTTCTTACTGTCTATGATTTCAACCATTCCTGTGACACTAGTTATAGATTCCGATGCTTCACTCCAGGTTTACTGTATCCCTTGGACCTTCTTATTGACGATAAAACACAGAAATTGCATCGGAATTAAATAGAAAAAAGCATAATGCCGACTTAAGTACAAGAAGACTGACCCATCTTACTGACTATGTTTTGAACCATTCCTGTGACACAAGTTATAGATTCCGATGCTTCACTTCAGGTTTACTGTATCCCTCGGAACTTCTTATTGACGATGAAGCACAGAAATTGCATCGGAATTAAATACAAAAGACACAATGCCGAATTAAGTACAAGAAGGCTCACTCTTCCTACTGTCTATGTTTTGAACCATTCCTGTGACACTAGTTATAGATTCCGATGCTACACTCCAGGTTTACTGTATTTCTTGAACCTCCTTATTGACGATCAAACACAGAAATTGCATCGGAATTAAATACAAAAGGCACAATGCCACCTTAAGTACAAGAAGACAGACTCTTCTTACTGTCTATGTTTTCAACCATTCCTGTGACACTAGTTATAGATTCCGATGCTTCACTCCAGGTTTACTGTATCCCTTGGACCTTCTTATTGACGATAAAACACAGAAATTGCATCGGAATTAAATAGAAAAGGCATAATGCCGACTTAAGTACAAGAAGACTGACCCATCTTACTGACTATGTTTTGAACCATTCCTGTGACACAAGTTATAGATTCCGATGCTTCACTTCAGGTTTACTGTATCCCTCGGAACTTCTTATTGACGATGAAACACAGAAATTGCATCTGAATTAAATGCAAAAGGCACTATTCCGGCTTAAGTACAAGATGACTGACTCTTCTTACTGTCTTTGTTTTGAACCATTCCTGTGACACTAGTTATACATTCCGATGTTTCACTCCAGGTTTACTGTATCCCTTGGACCTACTTATTGACGATGAAACACAGAAATTGTATCGAAATAAAATACATAAGGCACAATGCCGACTTAAGTACAAGAAGACTGACTCTTCTTACTGACTATGATTTGAACCATTCCTGTGACACTAGTTACAGATTCAGATGCTTCACTTCAGGTTTACTGCATCCCTTGGACCTACATAATGACGATGAAACACAGTAATTGCATCGGAATTAAATAGAAAAGGCACAATGCCGACTTAGGTACAAGAAGACTGACTCTTCTTACTGACTATGTTTTGAACCATTCCTGTGACGCTAGTTATAGATTCCGATGCTTAACTCCAGGTTTACTGTATCCCTTGGACCTCCCTATTGACGATCAAACACAGAAATGGCATCGGAATTAAATACAAAAGGAACAATGCCGACTAAAGTACAAGAAGACTGACTCTTCTTACTGTCCATGTTTTGAACCTTTGCTGTGACACTAGTTATAGATTCCGATGCTTCCCTCCAGGTTTACTGTATCCCTTGGACCTTCTAATTGACGATGAAACACAGAAATTGCATCGGAATTAAATAGAAAAAGGACAATGCCGACTTAGGTACAAGAAGACTGACTCTTCCTACTGTCTATGTTTTGAACCATTCCTGTGACACTGGTTACAGATTCCGATGCTTCACTACAAGTTTACTGTATCCCTCTGACATTTAAATTGACGATGAAACACAGAAATTGCATCGGATTTAAATACAAAAGACACAATGCCGAATTAAGTACAAGAAGGCTCACTCTTCCTACTGTCTATATTTTGAACCATTCCTGTGGCACTAGTTATAGAATCCGATCATTCACTTCAGGTTTACTGTATCCCTTGAACCTTCAAATTGACGATGAAACACAGAAATTGCATCGGAATTAAATACAAAAGGTGCAATGCCGACTTAAGATCAAGAAGACTGACTCTTCTTTCTGACTATGTTTTGAACCTTTCCTGTGACACTAGTTATAGATTCCCATGCTTCACTTCAGGTTTACTGTATCCCTTGGACCTTCTAATTGACGATGAAACACAGAAATTGCATCGGAATTAAATACAAAAGGTACAATGCCGACTTAAGATCAAGAAGACTGACTCTTCTTACTGTCTATGTTTGAACCATTCCTGTGGCACTAGTTATAGATTCCGATGCTTCACTTCAGGTTTACTGTATCCCTCTGACCTTCTTATTGACGATGAAACACAGAAATTGCATCGGAATTAAATACAAAAGACACAATGCCATTTTAAGTACAAGAAGACTGACTGTTCTTACTGACTATGATTTGAACCATACCTGTGACACTAGTTATAGATTCCGGTGCTTCACTTCAGGTTTACTGTATCCCTTGGACCTTCTTATTGAAGATGAAAGACATAAATAGCATCGGAATTAAATACAAAATGCACTATTCCGACTTAAGTACAAGATGACTGACTCTTCTTACTGTCATTGTTTTGAACCATTCCTGTGACACTAGTTATAGATTCCGATGCTTCACTCCCGGTTTACTGTATCCCTTGGACCTTCTTATTGACTATGAAACACAGAAATTGCATCGGAATTAGATA
The DNA here is from genome assembly GCF_021461395.2 of Schistocerca americana. Taxonomy (NCBI): domain Eukaryota; kingdom Metazoa; phylum Arthropoda; class Insecta; order Orthoptera; family Acrididae; genus Schistocerca; species Schistocerca americana. The sequence goes on from NC_060125.1 coordinate 6,516,739, forward strand.
AAATGGCACAATGCTGACTTAAGTACAACAAGACTGACTCTTCCCACTGTCTATGTTTTGAACCATTCCTGTGGCACCAGTTATAGAATCCGATGCTTCACTTCAGGTTTACTGTATCCCTTGAACCTTCTAATTGACGATGAAACACAGAAATTGCATCGGAATTAAATACAAAAGGTACAATGCCGACTTAAGATCAAGAAGACTGACTCTTCTTTCTGACTATGTTTTGAACCTTTCCTGTGACACTAGTTATAGATTCCCATGCTTCACTTCAGGTTTACTGTATCCCTTGGACCTTCTAATTGACGATGAAACACAGAAATTGCATCGGAATTAAATACAAAAGGGACAATGCCGACTTAAGATCAAGAAGACGGGCTCTTCTTACCGTCTATGCTTTGTACCTTTCCTGTGACACTAGTTATAGATTCCGATGCTTCAGTCCAGGTTTACTGTATCCCTTGGACCCTCTTATTGACGATGAAACAAAGAAATTGCATCGGAATTAAATAGAAATGCACAATGCCGACTTAAGTACAAGAAGACTGACTCTTCCTACTGTCTATGTTTTGAACCATTCCTGTGACACTGGTTATAGATTCCGATGCTTCACTACAAGTTTACTGTATCCCTCTGACATTCGTATTGACGATGAAACACAGAAATTGCATCGGAATTAAATACAAAAGGAACAATGCCGACTTAAGTACAAGAAGACTGACTCTTCTTACTGTCTATGTTTTGAACCATTCCTGTGACACTAGTTATAGATTTCGATGCTTAACTCCAGGTTTACTGTATCCCTTGGACCTTCTTATTGACGATGAAACACAGAAATTGCATCGGAAATAAATAAAATGGCACAATGCTGACTTAAGTACAACAAGACTGACTCTTGTTACTGTCTATGTTTTGAACCATTCCTGTGGTACTAGTTATAGAATCCGATGCTTCACTTCAGGTTTACTGTATCCCTTGAACCTTCTAATTGACGATGAAACACAGAAATTGCATCGGAATTAAATACAAAAGGTACAATGCCGACTTAAGATCAAGAAGACTGACTCTTCTTTCTGACTATGTTTTGAACCTTTCCTGTGACACTAGTTATAGATTCCCATGCTTCACTTCAGGTTTACTGTATCCCTTGGACCCTCTAATTGACGATGAAACACAGAAATTGCATCGGAATTAAATGCAAAAGGGACAATGCCGACTTAAGATCAAGAAGACGGGCTCTTCTTACCGTCTATGCTTTGTACCTTTCCTGTGACACTAGATATAGATTCCGATGCTTCATTCCAGGTTTACTGTATCCTTTGGACCTTCTTATTGACTATGAAACACAGAAATTGCATCGGAATTAAATACAAATGACACAATGCCGACTTACGTACAAGAAGACTGACTCTTCCTACTGTCTATGTTTTGAACCATTCCTGTGACACTAGTTACAGATTCCGATGCTTCACTCCAGGTTTACTGTATCCCTTGGACCTCCTTATTGACGATCAAACACAGAAATGGCATCGGAATTAAATACAAAAGGAACAATGCCGACTTAAGTACAAGAAGACTGACTCTTCTTACTGTCCATGTTTTGAACCTTTCCTGTGACACTAGTTATAGATTCCGATGCTTCCCTCCAGGTTTACTGTAACCCTTGGACCTTCTAATTGACGATGAAACACAGAAATTGCATCGGAATTAAATAGAAAAAGCACAATGCCACCTTAAGTACAAGAAGACAGACTCTTCTTACTGTCTATGTTTTCAACCATTCCTGTGACACTAGTTATAGATTCCGATGCTTCACTCCAGGTTTACTGTATCCCTTGGACCTTCTTATTGACGATAAAACACAGAAATTGCATCGGAATTAAATAGAAAAGGCAAAATGCCGACTTAAGTACAAGAAGACTGACCCATCTTACTGACTATGTTTTGAACCATTCCTGTGACACAAGTTATAGATTCCGATGCTTCACTTCAGGTTTACTGTATCCCTCGGAACTTCTTATTGACGATGAAACACAGAAATTGCATCGGAATTAAATACAAAAGACACAATGCCGAATTAAGTACAAGAAGGCTCACTCTTCCTACTGTCTATGTTTTGAACCATTCCTGTGACACTAGTTATAGATTCCGATGCTACACTCCAGGTTTACTGTATTTCTTGAACCTCCTTATTGACGATCAAACACAGAAATTGCATCGGAATTAAATACAAAAGGCACAATGCCACCTTAAGTACAAGAAGACAGACTCTTCTTACTGTCTATGTTTTCAACCATTCCTGTGACACTAGTTATAGATTCCGATGCTTCACTCCAGGTTTACTGTATCCCTTGGACCTTCTTATTGACGATAAAACACAGAAATTGCATCGGAATTAAATAGAAAAGGCATAATGCCGACTTAAGTACAAGAAGACTGACCCATCTTACTGACTATGTTTTGAACCATTCCTGTGACACAAGTTATAGATTCCGATGCTTCACTTCAGGTTTACTGTATCCCTCGGAACTTCTTATTGACGATGAAACACAGAAATTGCATCTGAATTAAATGCAAAAGGCACTATTCCGGCTTAAGTACAAGATGACTGACTCTTCTTACTGTCTTTGTTTTGAACCATTCCTGTGACACTAGTTATACATTCCGATGTTTCACTCCAGGTTTACTGTATCCCTTGGACCTTCTTATTGACGATGAAACACAGAAATTGTATCGAAATAAAATACATAAGGCACAATGCCGACTTAAGTACAAGAAGACTGACTCTTCTTACTGACTATGATTTGAACCATTCCTGTGACACTAGTTACAGATTCAGATGCTTCACTTCAGGTTTACTGCATCCCTTGGACCTACATAACGACGATGAAACACAGTAATTGCATCGGAATTAAATAGAAAAGGCACAATGCCGACTTAGGTACAAGAAGACTGACTCTTCTTACTGACTATGTTTTGAACCATTCCTGTGACGCTAGTTATAGATTCCGATGCTTAACTCCAGGTTTACTGTATCCCTTGGACCTCCCTATTGACGATCAAACACAGAAATGGCATCGGAATTAAATACAAAAGGAACAATTCCGACTAAAGTACAAGAAGACTGACTCTTCTTACTGTCCATGTTTTGAACCTTTCCTGTGACACTAGTTATAGATTCCGATGCTTCAATCCAGGTTTACTGTATCCCTTGGACCTTCTAATTGACGATGAAACACAGAAATTGCATCGGAATTAAATAGAAAAAGAACAATACCGACTTAGGTACAAGAAGACTGACTCTTCCTACTGTCTATGTTTTGAACCATTACTGTGACACTGGTTATGGATTCCGATGCTTCACTACAAGTTTACTGTATCCCTCTGACATTTGTATTGACGATGAAACACAGAAATTGCATCGGATTTAAATACAAAAGACACAATGCCGAATTAAGTACAAGAAGGCTCACTCTTCCTACTGTCTATATTTTGAACCATTCCTGTGGCACTAGTTATAGAATCCGATCATTCACTTCAGGTTTACTGTATCCCTTGAACCTTCAAATTGACGATGAAACACAGATATTGCATCGGAATTAAATACAAAAGGTGCAATGCCGACTTAAGATCAAGAAGACTGACTCTTCTTTCTGACTATGTTTTGAACCTTTCCTGTGACACTAGTTATAGATTCCCATGCTTCACTTCAGGTTTACTGTATCCCTTGGACCTTCTAATTGACGATGAAACAAAGAAATTGCATCGGAATTAAATACAAAAGGGACAATGCGGACTTAAGATCAAGAAGACGGGCTCTTCTTACCGTCTATGTTTTGTACCTTTCCTGTGACACTAGTTATAGATTCCGATGCTTCACTCCAGGTTTACTGTTTCCCTTGGACCTTCTTATTGACGATGAAACACAGAAATTGCATCGGAATTAAATAGAAAAAGCACAATGCCGACTTAAATACAAGAAGACTGACTCTTCCTACTGTCTATGTTTTGAACCATTCCTGTGACACTCGTTATAGATTCCGATGCTTCACTACAAGTTTACTGTATCCCTCTGACCTTCTTATTGACGATGAAACACAGAGATTGCATCGGAATTAAATAAAAAGGCACAATGCCGACTTAAGTACTACAAGACTGACCCTTCCTACTGTTTATGTTTGAACCATTCCTGTGACACTAATTGTAGAATCCGATGCTTCACTTCAGGTTTACTGTATCCTTTGGACCATCTTATTGACGATGAAACACAGAAATTGCATCGGAATTACATACAAAAGGCACAATGCCGAGTTAAGTTCAAGAAGACTGACTCTTCTTACTGTCTATGTTTGAACCATTCCTGTGGCACTAGTAATAGATTCCGATGCTTCACTTCAGGTTTACTGTATCCCTCTGACATTCGTATTGACGATGAAACACAGAAATTGCATCGGAATTAAATACAAATGACACAATGCCGAATTAAGTACAAGAAGGCTGACTCTTCCTACTGTCTATGTTTTGAACCATTCCTGTGACACTAGTTATAGATTCCGATGCTTCACTTCAGGTTTACAGTACTTCTTGGACCTTCTTATTGAAGATGAAAGACATAAAAGCATCGGAATTAAATACAAAAGTCACAATGCCGACTTGAGTGCAAGAAGTCTGACTCTTATTACTGACTATGTTTTGAACCATTCCCGTGACACTAGTTATAGATTCCGATGCTACACTCCAGGTTTACTGTATTTCTTGAACCTCCTTATTGACGATCAAACACAGAAATTGCATCGGAATTAAATACAAATATCACAACGCCACCTTAAGTACAAGAAGACAGACTCTTCTTACTGACTATGTTTTGAACCATTCCTGTGACACAAGTTATAGATTCCGATGCTTCACTTCAGGATTACTGTATCCCTCGGAACTTCTTATTGACGATGAAACACAGAAATTGCATCTGAATTAAATAAAAAAGGCACTATTCCGACTTAAGTACAAGATGACTGACTCTTTTTACTGTCTTTGTTTTGAACCATTCCTGTGACACTAGTTATAGATTCCGATGCTTCACTTCAGGTTTACTGTATCCCTTGGACCTTCTTACTGACGATAAAACACAGAAATTGCATCGGAATTAAATAGAAAAGGCAAAATGCCGACTTAAGTACAAGAAGACTGACCCTTCTTACTGACTATGTTTTGAACCATTCCTGTGACACTAGTTATAGATTCCGATGCTTCACTTCAGGTTTACTGTATCGATTGGACCTTCTTGTTGACGATGAAACATTGAAATTGCATCGGAATTAGATACAAAATGCACAATGCCGACTTAAGTACCAGAGGACTGACTCTTCTTACTGACTATACTTTGATTAATTCCTGTGACACTAGTTATAGATTCCAATGCTTCACTCCACGTTTACTGTATCCATTGGACCTACCTATTGAAGATGAAACACAGAAATTGCAACGAAATTAAGTACAAAAGGCACAATGCCGACTTAAGTACAAGAAGACTGACTCTTCTTACTGACTATTTTTTGAACCATTCCTGTGACATTGGTTATAGATTCCGATGCTTCACTCCCGGTTTACTGTATCCCTTGGACTTTCTTATTGACTATGAAACACAGAAATTGCATCGGAATTAAATACATATGACACAATGCCGACGTAAGTACAAGAAGACTGACTCTTCTTACTGACTATGTTTTGAACCATTCCTGTGACACTAGTTATAGATTATGATGCTTCACTTCAGGTTTACTGTATCCCTTGGACTTTCTAATTGACGATGAAGCACAGAAATTGTATCGGAAATAAATAGAAAAGGCACAATGCCGACTTAAGTACAAGAAGACAGACTCTTCCTACTGCCTATGTTTTGAACCATCCCTGTGACACTAGTTATAGATTCCGATGCTTCACTCCAGGTTTACTGTATCCCTCTGACCTTCTTATTGACGATGAAACACAGAAATTGCATCGGAATTAATTAAAAAGGCACAATGCCGACTTAAGTACAACAAGACTGACTCTTCCAACTGTCTATGTTGTGAACCATTCCTGTGACACTAGTTATAGATTCCGATGCTTCACTTCAAGTTTACTGTATCCCTTGGACTTTCGTATTGACGATGAAACACAGAAATTGCATCGGAATTAAATACAAAAGACACAATGCCGACTTAAGTCCAAGAAGACTGACTGTTCTTACTGACTATGTTTTGAACCATTCCTGTGACACTAGTTATAGATTCGGGTGCTTCACTTCTGGTTTACTGTATCCCTTGGATCTCCTTATTGACGATGAAACACAGAAATTGTATCGGAATTTAATACAAATGGCACAATGCCGACTTAAGTACAAGAATACTGACTCTTCTTACTGACTATGTTTTGAACCATTATTGTGACACTAGTTATAGATTCCGATGCTTCGCTTCAGATATACTGTATCCCTCTGACGTTCTTATTGACGATGAAACGCAGAAATTGCGTCGGAATTAAATACAAAAGGCACAATGCCGAATTAAGTACAAGAAGACTGACTCTTCTTACTGTCTATGTCTTGAACCAATCCTGTAACAGTAGTAATAGATTCCGATGCTTCACTCTAGGTTTACTGTATCCCTTGGACCTTCTTATTGACGATGAAACACAGATATTGCATCGGATTAAATATAAAAGGCACAATGCCGACTTAAGCACAAGAGGACTGACTCTTCCTACAGTCTATGTTTTGAACCATCCCTGTGACACTAGTTATAGATTCCGATGCTTCACTCCGGGTTTACTGTATCCCTCTGACCTTCTTATTGACGATGAAACACAGAAATTGCATCGGAATTAATTGAAAAGGCACAATGCCGGCTTAAGTGCAACAAAATTGACTTTTCCTACTGTCTATGTTGTGAACCATTCCTGTGACACTAGTTATAGATTCCGATGCTTCACTCCAGGATTACTGTATCCCTTGGACCTTCTTATTGACGATGAATCACAGAAATTGCATCGGAATTACATACAAAAGGCACAATGCCGACTTAAGTACAAGAAGTTTGACTCTTCTTACTGACTATGTTTTGAAGCATTCCTGTGACACTAGTTATAGATTCCGATGCTTCACTTGAGGTTTACTGTATCACTCTGACCTTCTTGTTGACGAAGAAACACAGAAATAGCAACGGAATTAAATGCAAAGTGCACAATGCCGACTTAAGTACAAGATTACTGACTCTTCTTACAGTCTATGTTTTGAACCATCCCTGTGACACTTGTTATAGACTCCGATGCTTCACTCCAGGTTTACTGTTTCCCTTGGACCTTCTCATTGACGATGAAACACAGAAATTGCATAGGAATTAAATACAAAAGGCACAATGCCGACTTTAGTACAAGAAGACTGACTCTTCTAACTGACTATGTTTTGAACCATTCCTGTGACACTAGTTATAGATTCCGATGCTTCGCTTCAGATTTACTGTATCCCTCTGACGTTCTTATTGACGATGAAACACAGAAATTGCGTCGGAATTAAATACAAAAGGCACGATGCCGAATTAAGTACAAGAAGACTGACTCTTCTTACTGTCTATGCCTTGAACCAATCCTGTAACAGTAGTAATAGATTCCGATGATTCACTCTAGGTTTACTGTATCCCTTGGACCTTCTTATTGACGATGAAACACAGAAATTGCATTGGAATTAAATAAAAAAGGCACAATGCCGACTTAAGCACAAGAGGACTGACTCATCTTACTGTCTATGTTTTGAACGATTCCTGTGACGCTAGTTACAGATTCCGATGCTTCACTCCAGGTTTACTGTCTCCCTCTTACCTTCGTATTGACGATGGAACACAGAAATTGCATCGGAACTAAATACAAAAGTCACAATGCCGACTAAAGTACAAGAAGACTGACTCTTCTTTCTTACTATGATTTGAACGTTTCCTGTGACACTAGTTATAGTTTCCCATGCTTCACTTCAGATTTACTGGATCCCATGGACCTTCTTATTGACGATGAGACACAAAAATTGCATCGGAATTATATACATAAGGCACAATGCAGACTTAAGTACAAGAAGACTGACTCTTCCTACTGTCTATGTTTTGAACCATTCCTGTGACACTAGTTATAGATTCCGATGCTTCACATTAGGTTCACTGTATCCCGCTGAAATTCTTATTGACGATGAAACACAGAAACTGCATCGGAATTAAATACAAAATGCACAATGCCGACATAAGTACAAGAAGACTGACGCTTCTTACTGTCTATGTTTTGAACCATTCCTGTGACACTAGTTATAGCTTCCGATGCTTCACTCCAGGTTTACTGTATCCCTTGGACCTTCTTACCGACGATAAAACACAGAAATTGCATCGGAATTAAATAGAAAAGGAATAATGCCGACTTAAGTACAAGAAGACTGACCCTTCTTACTGTCTATGTTTTGAACCAATCCTGTGACACTATTTATAGATTTCGATGCTTCACTTCAGGTTTACTGTATCCCTTGGACTTTCTTATTGACGATGAAGCACAGAAATTGAATCGGAATTAAATACAAAAGGCACAATGCCGATTTAAGTACAAGAAGACTGACTCTTCCTACTGTCTATGTTTTGAACCATCCCTGTGACACTAGTTATAGATTCCGATGCTTCACTCCAGGTTTACTGTATCCCTCTGACCTTCTTATTGACGATGAAACACAGAAATTGCATCGGAATTAATTAAAAAGGCACAATGCCGGCTTAAGTACAACAAAAATGACTCTTCCTACTGTCTATGTTGTGAACCATTCCTGTGACACTAATTATAGATTCCGATGCTTTACTCCAGGTTTACTGTATCCCTTGGACCTTCTTATTGACGATGAAACACAGAAATTGCATCGGAATTACATACAAAAAGCACAATACTGACTTAAGTACAAGAAGTTTGACTCTTCTTACTGACTATGTTTTGAACCATTCCTGTGACACTAGTTATAGATTCCGATGCTTCACTCCAGGTTTACTGCATCCCTTGGACCTTCTTGTTGACGATGAAACATTGAAATTGCAACGCAGTTAAATACAAAATGCACAATGCCGACTTAAGTACAAGAGTACTGACTCTTCTTACTGACTATGTTTTGTTTCATTCCTGTGACACTAGTTATAGATTCCAATGCTTCATTGCAGGTTTACTGAATCCATTGGACCTTCCTATTGACGATGAAACACAGAAATTGCAACGAAATTAAGTACAAAAGGCACAATACCGACTTAAGTACAAGAAGACTGACTCTTCTTACTGACTATGTTTTGAACCATTCCTGTGACACTAGTTATAGATTCCGATGCTTCACATTAGGTTTACTGTATCCCTCTGGCCTTTTTATTGACGATGAAACACAGAAACTGCATCGGAATTAAATACAAAAGGCACAATGCCGACATAAGTACAAGAAGACTGACTCTTCTTACTGTCTATGTTTTAAACCATTCCTGTGACACTAGTTATAGATTCCGATGCTTCACTTCAGGTTTACTGTATCCCTTGGACTTTCTTATTGGCGATGAAGCACAGAAATTGAATCGGAATTAAATACAAAAGGCACAATGCCGACTTAAGTACAAGAAGACTGACTCTTCCTAATGTCTATGTTTTGAACCATCCCTGTGACACTAGTTATAGATTCCGATGCTTCACTCCAGGTTTACTGTATACCTCTGACCTTCTTATTGACGATGAAACACAGAAATTGCATCGGAATTAATTAAAAAGGCACAATGCCGGCTTAAGTACAACAAAAATGATTCTTCCTACTGTCTATGTTTTGAACCATTCCTGTGACACTAGTTATAGATTCCGATGCTTCACTCCAGGTTTACTGTATCCCTTGGACCCTCTTACTGACGATAAAACACAGAAATTGCATCGGAATTAAATAGAAAAGGCAAAATGCCGACTTAAGTACATGAAGTTTGACTCTTCTTACTGACTATGTTTTGAACCATTCCTGTGACACTAGTTATAGATTCCGATGCTTCACTTCAGGTTTACTGTATCCCTTGGACTTTGTTATTGACGATGAAGCACAGAAATTGAATCGGAATTAAATACAAAAGGCACAATGCCGACTTAAGTACAAGAAGACTGACTCTTCCTACTGTCTATGTTTTGAACCATCCCTGTGACACTAGTTGTAGATTCCGATGCTTCACTCCAGGTTTACTGTATCCCTCTGACCATCTTATTGACGATGAAACACAGAAATTGCATCGGAATTAATTAAAAAGGCACAATGCCGGCTTAAGTACAACAAAAATCATTCTTCCTACTGTCTATGTTTTGAACCATTCCTGTGACACTAGTTACATATTCCGATGCTTCACTACAGGTTTACTGTATCCCTCTGACCTTCTTATTGACGATGGGACACAGAAATTGCATCTGATTTAAATACAAAAGTCTCCTTGCCGACTAAAGTACAAGAAGACTGACTCATCTTTCTGACTATGTTTTGAACATTTCCTGTGACACTAGTTATAGATTTCCATGCTTCACTTGAGGTTTACTGGATCCCTTGGACCATCTTATTGACGATGAAACACAGAAATTGCATCGGAATTATATACAAAAGGCACAAGGCCGACTTAAGTACAAGAAGACTGACTCTTCCTACTGTCTATGTTTTGAACCATTCCTGTGACACTAGTTATAGATTCCGATGCTTCACATTAGGTTTACTGTATCCCTCTGAACTTCTTATTGACGATGAAACACAGAAATTGCATCGGAATTAGATACAAAAGTCGCAATGCCGACTTAAGTACAAGAAGTCTGACTCTTCTTTCTGACTATAATTTGAACCTTTCCTATGACACTAGTTATGGATTCCCATGCTTCACTTCAGGTTTACTGTATCCCTTGGACCGTCTTATTGGCGATTAAACACAGATATTGCGTCGGAATTAAATACAAAAGACACAATGCCAACTTAAGTACAAGAAGACTGACTCTTCTTACTGACTATGTTTTGAACCATTCCTGTGACACTAGTTATAGATTCCGATGCTTCACTTGAGGTTTACTGTATCCCTCTGACCTTCTTATTGACGATGAAACACAGAAATTTCATCGGAATTAAATACAAAATGCACAATGCCGAATTAAGTACAAGAAGACTGACTCTTCTTACTGTCTATGTTTTGAACCAATCATGTGACACTAGTTATAGATTCCGATGCTTCATTCCAGGTTTGCTGTATCCCTTGGACCTTCTTATTGACGATGAAACCCAGAAATTGCATCGGAACTAAATACAAAAGGCACAATGCCGACTTAGGTACAAGAAGACTGACTCTTCTTACTGACTATGTTTTGAACCATTCATGTGACACTAGTTATAGATTCCGATGCTTCACTTCAGGTTTACTGTATCCCTTGGACCTTCTTATTGACGATGAAACACAGAAATAGCATCGGAATTAAATACGAAAGGCACAATGCCGACATAAGTACAAGAAGACTGACTCTTCTTACTGACTATGTTTTGAACCATTCCTGTACCACTAGTTACAGATTCTGATGCTTCACTTCAGGTTTACTGAATCCCTTGGACCTTCTTATTGACGATGAAACACGGAAATTGCATCGGAATTAAATACAAAAAGCACAATGCAGACATAAGTACAAGAACACTGACTCTTCTTACTGACTATGTTTTGAACCATTCCTGTGACACTAGTTAAAGATTCCGATGCTTCACTTCTGATTTACTGTATCCCTCTGATCTTCCTATTGACGATGAAACACAGAAATTGCATTAGAATTACATACTAAAGGCACAATGCCGAATTAAGTACAAGAAGACTGATTCATCTTACTGTCGATGTTTTGAACCATTCCTGTGACACTAGTTATAGATTCCGATGCTTCACTCCAGGTTTACTGTATCCCTTGGACCTTCTTATTGACGATGACACACAGAAATTGCATCGGAATTAAATAAATATGGCACAATGCCGACTTAAGTACAAGAAGACTGACTCTTCTTACTGTCTATGTTTTGAACCTTTCCTGTGACACTAGTTATAGATTCCAACGCTTCACTCCAGGTTTACTATATACCTTGGAGCTTCTTATTTTCCATGAAATACAGAAATTGCATTGGAAATAAATAGAAAAGGCACAATGCCGACTTAAGTACAAGAACACTGACTCTTCCTACTGTCTATGTCTTGGAACCATTCCTGTGACACTAGTTATAGATTCCGATGCTTTACTTCACGTCTACTGTATCCCTCTGACCTTCTTATTGACGATGAAACACAGAAATTGCATCGGAATTAAATACAAAAGGCACAATGCCGACTTAAGTACAAGAAGACAGACTCTTCCCACTGGCGATGTTTGAACCATTCCTGTGCCACTAGTCATAGATTCCGATGCTTCACTTCTGGTTTACTGTATCCCTTGGACCTTCTTATTGACAATGAAACACAGAAATTGCATCGGAATTAAATACAAAAGGCACAATGCCGACTGAAGTACAAGAAGACTGACGTTTCTTACTGACTATGCTTTGAACCATTCCTGTGACACTAGTTATAGACTCTGATGCTTCACCTCAGGTTTACTGTATCCCTTCGACCTTCTTATTGGAGATGAAACACAGAAATTGCATCGGAATTAAATACAAAAGCCACAATGCCGACTTAAGTGCATGAATACTGACTCTTCTTACTGTCTATGTTTTGAACCATCCCTGTGACACTTGTTATTGATTCTGAAGCTGCACTCCAGGTTTACTGTATCCCTTGGACCTTCCTATTGATGATGAAACACAGAAATTGCATCGGAATTAAATACAAAAGGCACAATGCCGAATTAAGTACAAGAAGACTGACTCTTCTTACTGTCTATGTTTTAAACCATTCCTGTGACACTAGTTACAGATTCCGATGCTTCACTCCCGTTTTACTGTATCCCTTGGACCTCCTTATTGTCGATGAAACACAGAAATTGCATCGGAATTAAATACAAAAGGCACAATGCTGCCTTAAGTACAAGAAGACTGACTCCTCTTACTGACTATGCTTTGAACCATTCCTGTGAAACTAGTTATAGATTCCGATGCTTCACTTTATGTTTACTGTATCCCTTGGACCTTCTTATTGGCGATGAAACACAGCAATTGCATCGGAATTTAATAGAGAAGGCACAATGCCGACTTAAGTACAAGAAGACTGACTCTTCCTACTTTCTATGTTTTGTACCATTCCTGTGACACTAGTTATAGGTTTCGATGCTTCTCTTCAGGTTTACTGTATCCCTTGGACCTTCTTATTGACGATGAAACACAGAAATTACATCGGAATAAAATACTAAAGGCACAATGCCGACTTAAGTACAATAAGACTGACTCTTCCTACTGTCTATGCTTTGGACCATTCCTGCGACACTAGTTATAGATTCCGATGCTTCACTTCAGGTTTACTGTATCCCTCTTACTTTCTTATTGACGATGAAACATAGAAATTGCATCGGAATTAAATACAAAAGGCACAATGCCGACTTAAGTACAAGAAGACTGACTCATCTTACTGACTGTGTTTTGAACCATTCCTGTGACACTAGTTATAGATTCCGATGCTTCACTTCAGGTTTACTGTATCCCTCTGACCTTCTTATTGACGATGAAACACAGAAATTCCATCGGAATTAAATACAAAAGGCACAATGCCGAATCAAGTACAAGAAGACTGACTCTTCTTACTGTCGATGTTTTGAACCATTCCTGTGACAGTAGTTATAGATTCCGATGCTTCACTCCAGGTTTACTGTATCCCTTGGACCTTCTTATTGACGATGAAATACAGAAATTGCATCGGAATTAAATAAAAAAGGCACAATGCCGACTTAAGTACAAGAAGACTGTCCATACTTACTGTCTATGTTTTGAACCATTCCTGTGACACTAGTTATAGATTGCGATGCTTCACTGCAGGTTTACTATACCCCTTCGACCATCTTACTGACGATAAAACTCAGAAATTGCATCGGAATTAAATAGAAAAGGCAAAAGCCGACTTAAGTACAAGAAGACTGACCCTTCTTACTGTCTATGTTTTGAACCATTCCTGTGACACTAGTTATAGATTCCGTTGCCTCACTCCAGGTTTACTGTATCCCTTGGACCTTCGTATTGACGATGAAACACAGAAATTGCATCGGAATTAAATACTAAAGGCACAATGCCGACTTAAGTACAAGAAGACTGACTCTTCCCACTGTCAATGCTTTGAACCATTCCTGGTACACTAGTTATAGATTCCGATGCTTCGGTTCAGGTTTTCTGTATCCCTTGAACATTCTTATTGACGAAGAAACACAGAAATTGCATCGGAATTAAATACAAAAGGCACAATGCCGACATAAGTACAAGAGTACTGACTATTCTTACTGTCTATGTTTTGAACCATCCCTGTGACACTGGTTATAGATTCCGATGCTTCACTCCAGGTTTACTGTATCCCTTGGACCTTCTTATTGACGATGAAACTCAGATATAGCATCGGAATTAAATACAAAAGGCACAATGCCGACTTTAGTACAAGAAGACTGACTCTTCTTACTGACTATGATTTGAACCATTTGTGTGACACTAGTTATAGATTCCGATGCTTCACTCCCGGTTTACTGTATCCCTTTGACCTTCTTATTGACGATGAAACACAAAAATAGCATCGGAATTAAATACAAAAGGCACAATGCCGACCTAAGTACAAGAAGACTGACACTTCTTACTGACTATGTTTTGAACCATTCCTGTGACACTAGTTATAGATTCCGAAGCTTCACTTCAGGTTTACTGTATCCTTCTGACCCACTTATTAATGATGAAACACAGAAATTGCATCGGAATTAAATACAAAACGCACAATGAAGAATTAAGTACAAGAAAAACTGACTCTTCCCACTATCTATGTTTTGAACCATTCCTGTGACACTAGTTATAGATTCCGATGCTTCACTTCAGGTTTACTGTATCCCTTGGACCTTCTTATTGACGATGAAACACAGAAATTGCATCGGAATTAATTACAAAAGGCAAAATGCCAACTTAAGTACAAGAAGACTGACTCTTCTTACTGACTATGTTTTGAACCATTCCTGTGACACTAGTTATAGACTCTGATACTTCACTTCAGGTTTACTGTATCCCTTTGACCTTCTTATTGGAGATGAAACACAGAAATTGCATCGGAATTAAATACAAAAGGCAAAATGCCGATTTAAGTACAAGAATACTGACTTTTCTTACTGTCTATGTTTTGAGCCATCCCTGTGACACTTGTTATAGATTCCGAAGCTTCACTCCAGGTTTACTGTGGCCCTTCGTCCTTCTTATTGACGATGAAATACATAAATTGCATCGGAATTAAATACAAAATGCTCAATGCCGACTTTACTATAAGAATTCTGACTCTTCATACTGACTATGTTTTGAACCATTCCTGTGACACTAGTTATAGATTCCGATGCTTCACTTCAGATTAACTGTATCCCTCTGACGTTCTTATTGGCGATGAAACACAGAAATTGCGTCGGCACTAAATTAAAAAGGCACAATGCCGAATTAAGTACAAGAAGACTGACTTTTCTTACTGTCTATGTTTTGAACCGTTCCTGTGACACTAGTAAAAGATTCCGATGCTTCACTCTAGGTTTACTGTATCCCTTGGACCTTCTCATTAACGATGAAACACAGAAATTGCAACGGAATTAAATAAAAAATGGGCAATGCCGACTTAAGTACGAGAAGACTGACTCTTCTTCTGTCTATGTTTTGAACCTTTCCTGTGACACTAGTTATAAATTTCGATGCTTCACTTCAGGTTTACTGTATCCCTTGGACCTCCTTATTGACGATGAAACACAGAAATTGCATCGGAATTAAATACAAAAGGCACAATGCCGACTAAAGTGCTAGAAGACTGACTCTTCCTACTGCCTATGATTTGAACCATTTCTGTGACACTAGTTATAGATTCCGATGCTTCACTCCAGGTTTACTGTATCCCTTTGACCTTCTTATTGACGATGAAACACAGAAATTGCATCGGAATTAAATACAAAATGCACAATGCCGACTTAAGTACAGGAAGACTGACTCTTCTTACTGACTATGCTTTGAACCATTCCTGTGACACTAGTTATAGATACCGGTGCTTCACTTCAGGTTTACTGTATTCCTTGGACCTTCTTATTGACGAGGAAACACAGAAATTGCATCGGAATTAAATACAAAAGGCACAATGCCGACTTAAGTACAAGAACACTGACTCATCTTACTGACTGTGTTTTGAACCATTCCTGTGACACTAGTTATAGATTCCGATGCTTCGCTTCAGGTTTACTGTATCCCTCGGACCTACTTATTGACGATGAAACATAGAAATTGCATCGGAATTAAATACAAAAGGCAAAAGCCGACTTAAGTACAAGAAGACTGACCCTTCTTACTGACTATGCTTTGGACCATTCCTGTGACACTAGTTATAGATCCCGATGCTTCACTCCAGGTTTACTGTATCCCTTGGATCTTCTTATTGACGATGAAACACAGAAATTGCATCGGAATTAAATACTAAAGGCACAATGCCGACTTAAGTACAAGAAGACTGACTCTTCCCACTGTCTATGCTTTGAACCATTCCTGGTACACTAGTTATAGATTCCGATGCTTCAGTTCAGGTTTTCTGTATCCCTTGGACATTCTTATTGACGAAGATACACAGAAATTGCATCGGAATTAAATACAAAAGGCACAATGCCGACTTATGTACAAGAAGACTGACTCTTCTTACTGACTATGTTTTGAACCATTCCTGTGACTCTAGTTAGAGACTCTGATGCTTCACTTCAGGTTTATTGTATCCCTTGGACGTTCTAATTGAAGATGAAACACAGAAATTACATCGGAATCAAAACCAAAAGGCACAATGCCGACATAAGTACAAGAGTACTGACTATTCTTACTGTCTATGTTTTGAACCATCCCTGTGACACTAGTTATAGATTCCGAAGCTTCACTCCAGGTTTACTGTATCCCTTGTACCTTCTTATTGACGATGAAACTCATATAGCATCGGAATTAAATACAAAAGGCACAATGCCGACGTTAGTACAAGAAGACTGACTCTTCTTACTGACTATGATTTGAACCATTTGTGTGACACTAGTTATAGATTCCGATGCTTCACTCCATCTTTACTGTATCGCTTGGACCTTCTTATTGACGATGAATCACAGAAATTGCATCGGAATTAAATACAAAAGGCACAATGCCGACTTAAGTACAAAAATAGTGACTCTTCTTACTGACTATGCATTGAACCATTTCTGTGACACTAGTTATAGATTCCGATGCTTCACTCCCGTTTTACTGTATCCCTTTGACCTTCTTATTGACGATGAAACACAAAAATAGCATCGGAATTAAATACAAAAGGCACAATGCCGACCTAAGTACAAGAAGACTGACTCTTCTTACTGACTATGTTTTGAACCATTCCTGTGACACTAGTTATAGATTCCGATGCTTCACTTCAGGATTACTGTATCCTTCTGACCCACTTATTAATGATGAAACACAGAAATTGCATCGGAATTGAATACAAAACGCACAATGCCGACTTAAGTACAAGAAAAACTGACTCTTCCCACTATCTATGTTTTGTACCATTCCTGTGACACTAGTTATAGATTCCGATGCTTCACTTCAGGTTTACTGTATCCTTTGGACCTTCTTATTGACGATGAAACACAGAAATTGCATCGGAATTAATTACAAAAGGCAAAATGCCAACTTAAGTACAAGAAGACTGACTCTTCTTACTGACTATGTTTTGAACCAATCCTGTGACACTAGTTATAGACTCTGATGCTTCACTTCAGGTTTACTGTATCCCTTTGACCTTCTTATTGGAGATGAAACACAGAAATTGCATCGGAATTAAATACGAAAGGCACAATGCCGACTTAAGTACAAGAATACTGACTCTTCTTACTGTCTATGTTTTGAGCCATCCCTGTGACACTTGTTATAGATTACGAAACTTCACTCCAGGTTTACTGTGTCCCTTCGTCCTTCTTATTGACGATGAAACACATAAATTGCATCGGAATTAAATATAAAATGCACAATGCCGACTTTAGTACAAGAATTCTGACTTTTCATACTGACTATGTTTTGAACCATTCCTGTGACACTAGTTATAGATTCCGATCCTTCACTTCAGATTTACTGTATCCCTCTGACGTTCTTATTGACGATGAAACACAGAAATAGCGTCGGCACTAAATTAAAAAGGCACAATGCCGAATTAAGTACAAGAAGACTGACTTTCCTTACTGTCTATGTTTTGAACCATTCCTGTGACACTAGTAAAAGATTCCGATGCTTCACTTTAGGTTTACTGTATCCCTTGGACCTTCTCATTAACGATGAAACACAGAAATTGCAACGGAATTAAATAAAAAATGGGCAATGCCGACTTAAGTACGAGAAGACTGACTCTTCTCCTGTCTATGTTTTGAACCTTTCCTGTGACACTAGTTATAGATTCCGATGCTTCACTCCGTGTTTACTGTATCCCTTGGACCTTCTTATTGACGATGATACACAGAAATTGCATCGGAATTAAATACAAAAGGCACAATGGCGACTTAAGTACAAGAAGACTGACTCTTCTTGCTGACTGTGATTTGAACAATTCATGTGACGCTAGTTATTGATTACGGTGCCTCACTTCAGGTTTACTGTATCCCTTGGACCTTCTTATTAAAGATGAAACACAGAAATTACATCGGAAATAAATACAAAAGGCACAATGCCGACGTAAGTACAAGAAGACTGACTCTTCCTACTGTCTAAGTTTGAACCATTCCTGTGACAGTAGTTATAGATTCTGATGCTACACTTCAGGTTTAGTGTATCCCATGGACCTTCTTATTGTCGATGAAACACAGAAATGGCATCGGAATTAAATACAAAAGGCACAATGCCGACTTAAGTACAAGAAGACTGACTCTTCTTACTGACTATGTTTTGAACCATTCCTGTGACACTAGTTATAGATTCCGATGCTTCACTTCAGATTTACTGTATCCCTCTGACGTTCTTATTGACGATGATACACAGAAATTGCGTCGGAACTAAATTAAAAAGGCACAATGCCGAATTAAGTACAAGAAGACTGACTTTTCTTACTGTCTATGTTTTGATCCATTCCTGTGACACTAGTAAATGATTCCGATGCTTCACTCTAGGTTTACTGTATCCCTTGGACCTTCTCATTGACGATGAAACACAGAAATTGCATCGGAATTAAATAAAAAAGGCACAATGCCGACTTAAGTACAAGAAGACTGACTCATCTTACTGTCTATGTTTTGAACCATTCCTGTGACACTAGTTACAGATTCCGATGCTTCACTCCAGGTTTACTGTATCCCTTGCACCTTCTTATTGACGATTAAACACAGAAATTGCATCGGAATTAAATACAAAGTTCACAATGCCGACTTAAGTACAAGATGACTGACTCTTCTTACTGACTAAGCTTTGAACCATTCCTGTGACACTAGTTATAGATTCCGATGCTTCACTTCAGGTTTACTGTATCCCTTGGACCTTCTTATTGACGACGAAACACAGCAATTGCATCGGTATTAAATAGAGAAGGCACAATGCCGACTTAGTACAAGAAGACTGACTCTTCCTACTCTATATGCTTTGTACCATTCCTGTGACACTAGTTATAGATTCGGATGCTTCACTTCAGGTTTACTGTTTCCCTCTGACCTTCTCATTGACGATGAAACACAGAAATTGCAACGGAATTAAATAAAAAATGGGCAATGCCGACTTAAGTACGAGAAGACTGACTCTTCTTCTGTCTATGTTTTGAACCTTTCCTGTGACACTAGTTATAAATTTCGATGCTTCACTTCAGGTTTACTGTATCCCTTGGACCTCCTTATTGACGATGAAACACAGAAATTGCATCGGAATTAAATACAAAAGGCACAATGCCGACTTAAGTGCTAGAAGACTGACTCTTCCTACTGTCTATGATTTGAACCATTTCTGTGACACTAGTTTTAGATTCCGATGCTTCACTTCAGGTTTACTGTATCCCTCTGACCTTCTTATTGACAATGAAACACAGAAATTGCATCGGAATAAAATGCAAAAGGCACAATGCCGACTTAGGTACAATAAGTCTTACTCTTCCTCATGTCTATGTTTTGAACCATTCCTGAGACACTAGTTATAGATTCCGATGCTTCACTTCAGGTTTACTGTATCCATCTTACTTTCTTATTGACGATGAAACACAGAAATTGCATCGGAATTAAATACAAAAGGCACAATGCCGACTTAAGTACAAGAAGACTGACTCTTCTTACTGACTATGTTTTGATTCATTCCTGTGACACTAGTTATAGATTCCGATGCTTCACTCCAGGTTTACTGTATGCCTTTGACCTTCTTATTGACGATGAAACACAGAAATTGCATCGGAATTAAATACAAGAAGCACAATGCCGACCTAAGATCAAGAAGACTGACTCTTCTTACTGACTATGTTTTGAACCATTCCTGTGACACTAGTTATAGAATCCGATGCTTCACTCCCGGTTCACTGTATCCCTTGGACCTTCTTATTGAGGATGAAACACAAAAATTGCTTCGGAATTAAATACAAAAGGCACAATGCCAACTTAATTACAAGAATACTGACTCTTCTTACTGACTATGTTTTGAACCATTCCTGTGACACTAGTTAGAGATTCCGATGCTTCACTCCAGGTTTACTGTATCCCTTGGACTTCCTTGTTGAATATGAAACATAGCAATTGCATCGGAATTAAATACAAAAGGCACAATGCCGACTTAAGTACAAGAAGACTGACTCTTCTTACTGACTATCTTTTGAACCATTCCTGTAACACTAGATATAGATTCCGGTGCTTCACTTCAGGTTTACTGTATCCCTTGGACCTTCTTATTCACGTTGAAATACAGAAATTGCATCGGAATTAAATACAAAAGGCACAATGCCGACTTAAGTACAAGAATACTGACTCTTCTTACTGTATATGTTTTGAACCAACCCTGTGTCACTAGTTATAGATTCCGATGCTTCACTCCAGGTTTACTGTATCCCTTCGACCTTCTTATTGACGGGAGAAACACAGAAAATGCATCGGAATTAAATACAAAAGGCACAATGCCGACTTAAGTACAAGAAGACTGACTCTTCTTACTGACTATATTTTGAACCATTCCTGTGACACTAGTTATTGATTCCGATGCTTCACTTCAGGTTTACTGTATCCCTCTGACCTTCTTATTGACGATGCAACATAGAAATTGCATCGGAATTAAATACAAAAGGCACAATGCCGAATTAAGTACAAGAAGACTGACTCTTCTTATTGTCTATGTTTTGAACCATTCATGTGACACTAGTTATAGATTCCGATGCTTCACTCCAGGTTTACTGTATCCCTTGGACCTTCTTATTGACGATGAAACACAGAAATTGCATCGGAATTAAATACAAAAGGCAGAATGGCGACTTAAGTACAAGAAGACTGACTCTTCTTACTGACTATGATTTGAACCATTCATGTGACACTAGTTATTGATTCCGGTGCCTCACTTCAGGTTTACTGTATCCCTTGGACCTTCTTATTGAAGATGGAACACAGAAATTACATCGGAAATAAATACAAAAGGCACAATGCCGACGTAAGTACAAGAAGACTGACTCTTCCTACTGTCTAAGTTTGAACCATTCCTGTGACAGTAGTTATAGATTCTGATGCTACACTTCAGGTTTAGTGTATCCCTTGGACCTTCTTATTGTCGATGAAACACAGAAATGGCATCGGAATTAAATACAAAAGGCACAATGCCGACTTAAGTACAAGAAGACTGACTCTTCTTACTGACTATGTTTTGAACCATTCCTGTGACACTAGTTATAGATTCCGATGCTTCACTTCAGATTTACTGTATCCCTCTGACGTTCTTATTGACGATGATACACAGAAATTGCGTCGGAACTAAATTAAAAAGGCACAATGCCGAATTAAGTACAAGAAGACTGACTTTTCTTACTGTCTATGTTTTGATCCATTCCTGTGACACTAGTAAATGATTCCGATGCTTCACTCTAGGTTTACTGTATCCCTTGGACCTTCTCATTGACGATGAAACACAGAAATTGCATCGGAATTAAATAAAAAAGGCACAATGCCGACTTAAGTACAAGAAGACTGACTCATCTTACTGTCTATGTTTTGAACCATTCCTGTGACACTAGTTACAGATTCCTATGCTTCACTCCAGGTTTACTGTATCCCTTGCACCTTCTTATTGACGATTAAACACAGAAATTGCATCGGAATTAAATACAAAGTTCACAATGCCGACTTAAGTACAAGAAGACTGACTCTTCTTACTGACTAAGCTTTGAACCATTCCTGTGACACTAGTTATAGATTCCGATGCTTCACTTCAGGTTTACTGTATCCCTTGGACCTTCTTATTGACGACGAAACACAGCAATTGCATCGGTATTAAATAGAGAAGGCACAATGCCGACTTAAGTACAAGAAGACTGACTCTTCCTACTCTATATGCTTTGTACCATTCCTGTGACACTAGTTATAGATTCGGATGCTTCACTTCAGGTTTACTGATTCCCTCTGACCTTCTTATTGACGATGAAACACAGAAATTGCAACGGAATTAAATAAAAAATGGGCAATGCCGACTTAAGTACGAGAAGACTGACTCTTCTTCTGTCTATGTTTTGAACCTTTCCTGTGACACTAGTTATAAATTTCGATGCTTCACTTCAGGTTTACTGTATCCCTTGGACCTCCTTATTGACGATGAAACACAGAAATTGCATCGGAATTAAATACAAAAGGCACAATGCCGACTTAAGTGCTAGAAGACTGACTCTTCCTACTGTCTATGATTTGAACCATTTCTGTGACACTAGTTTTAGATTCCGATGCTTCACTTCAGGTTTACTGTATCCCTCTGACCTTCTTATTGACAATGAAACACAGAAATTGCATCGGAATAAAATGCAAAAGGCACAATGCCGACTTAGGTACAATAAGTCTTACTCTTCCTCATGTCTATGTTTTGAACCATTCCTGAGACACTAGTTATAGATTCCGATGCTTCACTTCAGGTTTACTGTATCCATCTTACTTTCTTATTGACGATGAAACACAGAAATTGCATCGGAATTAAATACAAAAGGCAAAATGCCGACTTAAGTACAAGAAGACTGACTCTTCTTACTGACTATGTTTTGATTCATTCCTGTGACACTAGTTATAGATTCCGATGCTTCACTCCAGGTTTACTGTATGCCTTTGACCTTCTTATTGACGATGAAACACAGAAATTGCATCGGAATTAAATACAAGAAGCACAATGCCGACCTAAGATCAAGAAGACTGACTCTTCTTACTGACTATGTTTTGAACCATTCCTGTGACACTAGTTATAGAATCCGATGCTTCACTCCCGGTTCACTGTATCCTTTGGACCTTCTTATTGAGGATGAAACACAAAAATTGCTTCGGAATTAAATACAAAAAGCACAATGCCAACTTAATTACAAGAATACTGACTCTTCTTACTGACTATGTTTTGAACCATTCCTGTGACACTAGTTATAGATTCCGATGCTTCACTCCAGGTTTACTGTATCCCTTGGACTTCCTTGTTGACAATGAAACATAGCAATTGCATCGGAATTAAATACAAAAGGCACAATGCCGACTTAAGTACAAGAAGGCTGACTCTTCTTACTGACGATCTTTTGAACCATTCCTGTAACACTAGATATAGATTCCGGTGCTTCACTTCAGGTTTACTGTATCCCTTGGACCTTCTTATTCACGTTGAAATACAGAAATTGCATCGGAATCAAATACAAAAGGCACAATGCCGACTTAAGTACAAGAATACTGACTCTTCTTACTGTATATGTTTTGAACCAACCCTGTGTCACTAGTTATAGATTCCGATGCTTCACTCCAGGTTTACTGTATCCCTTCGACCTTCTTATTGACGGGAGAAACACAGAAAATGCATCGGAATTAAATACAAAAGGCACAATGCCGACTTAAGTACAAGAAGACTGACTCTTCTTACTGACTATATTTTGAACCATTCCTGTGACACTAGTTATTGATTCCGATGCTTCACTTCAGGTTTACTGTATCCCTCTGACCTTCTTATTGACGATGCAACATAGAAATTGCATCGGAATTAAATACAAAAGGCACAATGCCGAATTAAGTACAAGAAGACTGACTCTTCTTATTGTCTGTGTTTTGAACCATTCATGTGACACTAGTTATAGATTCCGATGCTTCACTCCAGGTTTACTGTATCCCTTGGACCTTCTTATTGACGATGAAACACAGAAATTGCATCGGAATTAAATACAAAAGGCAGAATGGCGACTTAAGTACAAGAAGACTGACTCTTCTTACTGACTATGATTTGAACCATTCATGTGACACTAGTTATTGATTCCGGTGCCTCACTTCAGGTTTACTGTATCCCTTGGACCTTCTTATTGAAGATGGAACACAGAAATTACATCGGAAATAAATACAAAAGGCACAATGTTAACTTAAGTACAAGAAGACTGACTCTTCCTACTGACTATGTTTGAACCATTCCTGTGACACTAGTTAAAGATTCTGATGCTACACTTCAGGTTTAGTGTATCCCTTGGACCTTCTTATTGACGATGAAACACAGAAATTGCATCGGAATTAAATACAAAAGGCACAATGCCGACTTAAGTACAAGATGACTGACTCTTGTTAATGACTATGTTTTGAACCATTCCTGTGACACTAGGTATAGATTCCGATGCTTAACTTCAGATTTACTGTATCCCTCTGACGTTCTTATTGACGATGATACACAGAAATTGCGTCGGAACTAAATTAAAAAGGCACAATGCCGACATAAGTACAAGAGTACTGACTATTCTTACTGTCTATGTTTTGAGCCATCCCTGTGACACTAGTTATAGATTCCGATGCTTCACTCCAGGTTTACTGTATCCCTTGGACCTTCTTATTGACGATGAAACTCAGATATAGCATCGAAATTAAATACAAAAGGCACAATGCCGACTTTAGTACAAGAAGACTGACTCTTCTTACTGACTATGATTTGAACCATTTGTGTGACACTAGTTATAGATTCCGATGCTTCACTCCAGGTTTACTGTATCGCTTGGACCTTCTTATTGACGATGAATCACAGAAATTGCATCGGAATTAAATACAAAAAGGAAAATGCCGACTTAAGTACAAAAATAGTGACTCTTCTTACTGACTATGCATTGAACCATTTCTGTGACACTAGTTATAGATTCCGATGCTTCACTCCCGGTTTACTGTATCCCTTTGACCTTCTTATTGACGATGAAACACAGAAATTGCATCGGAATTAAATACGAAAGGCACAATGCCTAATTAAGTACAAGAAGACTGACTCTTCTTATTGTCTATGTTTTGAACCATTCATGTGACACTAGTTATAGATTCCGATGCTTCACTCCAGGTTTACTGTATCCCTCTGACCTTCTTATTGACGATGAAACACAGAAATTGCATCGGAATTAAATACAAAAGGCAGAATGGCGACTTAAGTACAAGAAGACTGACTCTTCTTACTGACTATGATTTGAACCATTCATGTGACACTAGTTACTGATTCCGGTGCCTCACTTCAGGTTTACTGTATCCCTTGGACCTTCTTATTGAAGATGGAACACAGAAATTACATCGGAAATAAATACAAAAGGCACAATGTTAACTTAAGTACAAGAAGACTGACTCTTCCTACTGACTATGTTTGAACCATTCCTGTGACACTAGTTATAGATTCTGATGCTACACTTCAGGTTTAGTGTATCCCTTGGACCTTCTTATTGACGATGAAACACAGAAATTGCATCGGAATTAAATACAAAAGGCACAATGCCGACCTAAGTACAAGAAGACTGACTCTTCTTACTGACTGTGTTTTGAACCATTCCTGTGACACTAGTTATAGATTCCGATGCTTCACTTCAGGTTTACTGTATCCTTCTGACCCACTTATTAAAGATGAAACACAGAAATTGCATCGGAATTAAATACAAAACGCACAATGCCGACTTAAGTACAAGAAAAACTGACTCTTCCCACTATCTATGTTTTGAACCATTCCTGTGACACTAGTTATAGATTCCGATGCTTCACTTCAGGTTTACTGTATCCCTTGGACCTTCTTATTGACGATGAAACACAGAAATTGCATCGGAATTAATTACAAAAGGCAAAATGCCAACTTAAGTACAAGAAGACTGACTCTTCTTACTGACTATGTTTTGAACCATTCCTGTGACACTAGTTATAGACTCTGATGCTTCACTTCAGGTTTACTGTATCCCTTTGACCTTCTTATTGGAGATGAAACACAGAAATTGCATCGGAATTAAATACGAAAGGCACAATGCCGACTTAAGTACAAGAATACTGACTCTTCATACTGACTATGTTTTGAACCATTCCTGTGACACTAGTAAAAGATTCCGATGCTTCACTCTAGGTTTACTGTATCCCTTGGACCTTCTCATTAACGATGAAACACAGAAATTGCAACGGAATTAAATAAAAAATGGGCAATGCCGACTTAAGTACGAGAAGACTGACTCTTCTCCTGTCTAATGTTTGAACCTTTCCTGTGACACTATTTATAAATTTCGATGCTTCACTTCAGGTTTACTGTATCCCTTGGACCTTCTTATTGACGATGAAACACAGAAATTGCATCGGAATTAAATACAAAAGGCACAATGCCGACTTAAGTGCTAGAAGACTGACTCCTCCTACTGTCTATGATTTGAACCATTCCTGTGACACTAGTTATAGATTCCGATGCTTCACTCAGGGTTTACTGTATCCCTTGGACCTTCTTATTGACGATGAAACACAGAAATTGCATCGGAAGTAAATAGAAGAGGCACAATGCAGACATAAGTACAAGAGGACTGACTCTTCCTTCTGTCTATGATTTGAACCATTCCTGTGACACTAGTTATAGATTCCGATGCTTCACTTCTGGTCTACTGTATCCCTTGGACCTTCTTGTTGACGATGAAACACAGATATTGAATCGGAATTAAATACAAAATGCAAAATGCCGACTTAAGTACAAGAAGACTGACTCTTCTTACTGACTATGTTTTGATTCATTCCTGTGACACTAGTTATAGATTCCGATGCTTCACTCCAGGTTTACTGTATCCCTTTGACCTTCTTCTTGACGATGAAACACAGAAATTGCATCGGTATTAAATTCAGCAAGCACAATGCCGACCTAAGTACAAGAAGACTGACTCTTCTTACTGACTATGTTTTGAACCATTCCTGTGACACTAGTTGTAGATTCCGATGCTTCACTTCAGGTTTACTGTATCCTTCTGACCCACTTATTAATGATGAAACACAGAAATTGCATCGGAATTAAATACAAAACGCACAATGCCGACTTAAGTACAAGAAAAACTGACTCTTCCCACTATCTTTGTTTTGAACCATTCCTGTGACACTAGTTATAGATTCCGATGCTTCACTTCAGGTTTACTGTATCCCTTGGACCTTCTTATTGACGATGAAACACAGAAATTGCATCGGAATTAATTACAAAAGGCAAAATGCCAACTTAAGTACAAGAAGACTGACTCTTCTTACTGACTATGTTTTGAACCATTCCTGTGACACTAGTTATAGACCCTGATGCTTCACTTCAGGTTTACTGTATCCCTTTGACCTTCTTATTGGAGATGAAACACAGAAATTGCTTCGGAATTAAAAACGAAAGGCACAATGCCGACTTAAGTACAAGAATACTGACTCTTCTTACTGTCTATGTTTTGAGCCATCCCTGTGACAGTTGTTATAGATTACGAAACTTCACTCCAGGTTTACTGTGTCCCTTCGTCCTTCTTATTGACGATGAAACACATAAATTGCATCGGAATTAAATATAAAATGCACAATGCCGACTTTAGTACAAGAATTCTGACTCTTCATACTGACTATGTTTTGAACCATTCCTGTGACACTAGTTATAGATTCCGATGCTTCACTTCAGATTTACTGTATCCCTCTGACGTTCTTATTGACGATGAAACACAGAAATTGCGTCGGCACTAAATTAAAAAGGTACAATGCCGAATTAAGTACAAGAAGACTGACTTTCCTTACTGTCTATGTTTTGAACCATTCCTGTGACACTAGTAAAAGATTCCGATGCTTCACTCTAGGTTTACTGTATCCCTTGGACCTTCTCATTAACGATGAAACACAGAAATTGCAACGGAATTAAATAAAAAATGGGCAATGCCGACTTAAGTACGAGAAGACTGACTCTTCTCCTGTCTAATGTTTGAACCTTTCCTGTGACACTATTTATAAATTTCGATGCTTCACTTCAGGTTTACTGTATCCCTTGGACCTTCTTATTGACGATGAAACACAGAAATTGCATCGGAATTAAATACAAAAGGCACAATGCCGACTTAAGTGCTAGAAGACTGACTCTTCCTACTGTCTATGATTTGAACCATTTCTGTGACACTAGTTTTAGATTCCGATGCTTCACTTCAGGTTTACTGTATCCCTCTGACATTCTTATTGACAATGAAACACAGAAATTGCATCGGAATAAAATGCAAAATGCACAATGCCGACTTAAGTACAATAAGACTGACTCTTCCTACCGCCTATGTTTTGAACCATTTCTGAGACACTAGTTATAGATTCCGATGCTTCACTTCAGGTTTACTGTATCCATCTTTCTTTCTTATTGACGATGAAACACAGAAATTGCATCGGAATTAAATACAAAAGGCACAATGCCGACTTAAGTACAAGAAGACTGACTCTTCCTACTGTCTATGTTTTGAACCATTCCTGTGACACTAGTTATAGATTCCGATGCTTCACTCAGGGTTTACTGTATCCCTTGGACCTTCTTATTGACGATGAAACACAGAAATTGCATCGGAAGTAAATAGAAGAGGCACAATGCAGACATAAGTACAAGAGGACTGACTCTTCCTTCTGTCTATGATTTGAACCATTCCTGTGACACTAGTTATAGATTCCGATGCTTCACTTCTGGTCTACTGTATCCCTTGGACCTTCTTGTTGACGATGAAACACAGATATTGAATCGGAATTAAATACAAAATGCAAAATGCCGACTTAAGTACAAGAAGACTGACTCTTCTTACTGACTATGTTTTGATTCATTCCTGTGACACTAGTTATAGATTCCGATGCTTCACTCCCGGTTTACTGTATCCCTTTGACCTTCTTCTTGACGATGAAACACAGAAATTGCATCGGTATTAAATTCAGCAAGCACAATGCCGACCTAAGTACAAGAAGACTGACTCTTCTTACTGACTATGTTTTGAACCATTCCTGTGACACTAGTTATAGATTCCGATGCTTCACTCCCGGTTCACTGTATCCCTTGGACCTTCTTATTGAGGATGAAACACAAAAATTGCATCGGAATTAAATACAAAAGGCACAATGCCAACTTAATTACAAGAATACTGACTCTTCTTACTGACTATGTTTTGAACCATTCCTGTGACACTAGTTATAGATTCCGATGCTTCACTCCAGGTTTACTGTATCCCTTGGACCTCCTTATTGACTATGAAACATAGAAATTGCATCGGAATTAAATACAAAATGCACAATGCCGACTTAAGTACAAGAAGACTGACTCTTCTTACTGACTATCTTTTGAACCATTCCTATAACACTAGTTATAGATTCCGGTGCTTCACTTCAGGTTTACTGTATCCCTCTGACCTTCTTATTGACGATGCAACATAGAAATTGCATCGGAATTAAATACAAAAGGCACAATGCCGAATTAAGTACAAGAAGACTGACTCTTCTCACTGTCTATGTTTTGAACCATTCATGTGACACTAGTTATAGATTCCGATGCTTCACTCCAGGTTTACTGTATCCCTTGGACCTTCTTATTGACGATGATACACAGAAATTGCATCGGAACTAAATACAAAAGGCACAATGGCGACTTAAGTACAAGAAGACTGACTCTTCCTACTGACTATGTTTGAACCATTCCTGTGACACTAGTTAAAGATTCTGATGCTACACTTCAGGTTTAGTGTATCCCTTGGACCTTCTTATTGACGATGAAACACAGAAATTGCATCGGAATTAAATACAAAAGGCACAATGCCGACTTAAGTACAAGATGACTGACTCTTGTTAATGACTATGTTTTGAACCATTCCTGTGACACTAGGTATAGATTCCGATGCTTAACTTCAGATTTACTGTATCCCTCTGACGTTCTTATTGACGATGATACACAGAAATTGCGTCGGAACTAAATTAAAAAGGCACAATGCCGACATAAGTACAAGAGTACTGACTATTCTTACTGTCTATGTTTTGAGCCATCCCTGTGACACTAGTTATAGATTCCGATGCTTCACTCCAGGTTTACTGTATCCCTTGGACCTTCTTATTGACGATGAAACTCAGATATAGCATCGAAATTAAATACAAAAGGCACAATGCCGACTTTAGTACAAGAAGACTGACTCTTCTTACTGACTATGATTTGAACCATTTGTGTGACACTAGTTATAGATTCCGATGCTTCACTCCAGGTTTACTGTATCGCTTGGACCTTCTTATTGACGATGAATCACAGAAATTGCATCGGAATTAAATACAAAAAGGAAAATGCCGACTTAAGTACAAAAATAGTGACTCTTCTTACTGACTATGCATTGAACCATTTCTGTGACACTAGTTATAGATTCCGATGCTTCACTCCCGGTTTACTGTATCCCTTTGACCTTCTTATTGACGATGAAACACAGAAATTGCATCGGAATTAAATACGAAAGGCACAATGCCTAATTAAGTACAAGAAGACTGACTCTTCTTATTGTCTATGTTTTGAACCATTCATGTGACACTAGTTATAGATTCCGATGCTTCACTCCAGGTTTACTGTATCCCTCTGACCTTCTTATTGACGATGAAACACAGAAATTGCATCGGAATTAAATACAAAAGGCAGAATGGCGACTTAAGTACAAGAAGACTGACTCTTCTTACTGACTATGATTTGAACCATTCATGTGACACTAGTTACTGATTCCGGTGCCTCACTTCAGGTTTACTGTATCCCTTGGACCTTCTTATTGAAGATGGAACACAGAAATTACATCGGAAATAAATACAAAAGGCACAATGTTAACTTAAGTACAAGAAGACTGACTCTTCCTACTGACTATGTTTGAACCATTCCTGTGACACTAGTTATAGATTCTGATGCTACACTTCAGGTTTAGTGTATCCCTTGGACCTTCTTATTGACGATGAAACACAGAAATTGCATCGGAATTAAATACAAAAGGCACAATGCCGACCTAAGTACAAGAAGACTGACTCTTCTTACTGACTGTGTTTTGAACCATTCCTGTGACACTAGTTATAGATTCCGATGCTTCACTTCAGGTTTACTGTATCCTTCTGACCCACTTATTAAAGATGAAACACAGAAATTGCATCGGAATTAAATACAAAACGCACAATGCCGACTTAAGTACAAGAAAAACTGACTCTTCCCACTATCTATGTTTTGAACCATTCCTGTGACACTAGTTATAGATTCCGATGCTTCACTTCAGGTTTACTGTATCCCTTGGACCTTCTTATTGACGATGAAACACAGAAATTGCATCGGAATTAATTACAAAAGGCAAAATGCCAACTTAAGTACAAGAAGACTGACTCTTCTTACTGACTATGTTTTGAACCATTCCTGTGACACTAGTTATAGACTCTGATGCTTCACTTCAGGTTTACTGTATCCCTTTGACCTTCTTATTGGAGATGAAACACAGAAATTGCATCGGAATTAAATACGAAAGGCACAATGCCGACTTAAGTACAAGAATACTGACTCTTCATACTGACTATGTTTTGAACCATTCCTGTGACACTAGTAAAAGATTCCGATGCTTCACTCTAGGTTTACTGTATCCCTTGGACCTTCTCATTAACGATGAAACACAGAAATTGCAACGGAATTAAATAAAAAATGGGCAATGCCGACTTAAGTACGAGAAGACTGACTCTTCTCCTGTCTAATGTTTGAACCTTTCCTGTGACACTATTTATAAATTTCGATGCTTCACTTCAGGTTTACTGTATCCCTTGGACCTTCTTATTGACGATGAAACACAGAAATTGCATCGGAATTAAATACAAAAGGCACAATGCCGACTTAAGTGCTAGAAGACTGACTCCTCCTACTGTCTATGATTTGAACCATTCCTGTGACACTAGTTATAGATTCCGATGCTTCACTCAGGGTTTACTGTATCCCTTGGACCTTCTTATTGACGATGAAACACAGAAATTGCATCGGAAGTAAATAGAAGAGGCACAATGCAGACATAAGTACAAGAGGACTGACTCTTCCTTCTGTCTATGATTTGAACCATTCCTGTGACACTAGTTATAGATTCCGATGCTTCACTTCTGGTCTACTGTATCCCTTGGACCTTCTTGTTGACGATGAAACACAGATATTGAATCGGAATTAAATACAAAATGCAAAATGCCGACTTAAGTACAAGAAGACTGACTCTTCTTACTGACTATGTTTTGATTCATTCCTGTGACACTAGTTATAGATTCCGATGCTTCACTCCAGGTTTACTGTATCCCTTTGACCTTCTTCTTGACGATGAAACACAGAAATTGCATCGGTATTAAATTCAGCAAGCACAATGCCGACCTAAGTACAAGAAGACTGACTCTTCTTACTGACTATGTTTTGAACCATTCCTGTGACACTAGTTGTAGATTCCGATGCTTCACTTCAGGTTTACTGTATCCTTCTGACCCACTTATTAATGATGAAACACAGAAATTGCATCGGAATTAAATACAAAACGCACAATGCCGACTTAAGTACAAGAAAAACTGACTCTTCCCACTATCTTTGTTTTGAACCATTCCTGTGACACTAGTTATAGATTCCGATGCTTCACTTCAGGTTTACTGTATCCCTTGGACCTTCTTATTGACGATGAAACACAGAAATTGCATCGGAATTAATTACAAAAGGCAAAATGCCAACTTAAGTACAAGAAGACTGACTCTTCTTACTGACTATGTTTTGAACCATTCCTGTGACACTAGTTATAGACCCTGATGCTTCACTTCAGGTTTACTGTATCCCTTTGACCTTCTTATTGGAGATGAAACACAGAAATTGCTTCGGAATTAAAAACGAAAGGCACAATGCCGACTTAAGTACAAGAATACTGACTCTTCTTACTGTCTATGTTTTGAGCCATCCCTGTGACAGTTGTTATAGATTACGAAACTTCACTCCAGGTTTACTGTGTCCCTTCGTCCTTCTTATTGACGATGAAACACATAAATTGCATCGGAATTAAATATAAAATGCACAATGCCGACTTTAGTACAAGAATTCTGACTCTTCATACTGACTATGTTTTGAACCATTCCTGTGACACTAGTTATAGATTCCGATGCTTCACTTCAGATTTACTGTATCCCTCTGACGTTCTTATTGACGATGAAACACAGAAATTGCGTCGGCACTAAATTAAAAAGGTACAATGCCGAATTAAGTACAAGAAGACTGACTTTCCTTACTGTCTATGTTTTGAACCATTCCTGTGACACTAGTAAAAGATTCCGATGCTTCACTCTAGGTTTACTGTATCCCTTGGACCTTCTCATTAACGATGAAACACAGAAATTGCAACGGAATTAAATAAAAAATGGGCAATGCCGACTTAAGTACGAGAAGACTGACTCTTCTCCTGTCTAATGTTTGAACCTTTCCTGTGACACTATTTATAAATTTCGATGCTTCACTTCAGGTTTACTGTATCCCTTGGACCTTCTTATTGACGATGAAACACAGAAATTGCATCGGAATTAAATACAAAAGGCACAATGCCGACTTAAGTGCTAGAAGACTGACTCTTCCTACTGTCTATGATTTGAACCATTTCTGTGACACTAGTTTTAGATTCCGATGCTTCACTTCAGGTTTACTGTATCCCTCTGACATTCTTATTGACAATGAAACACAGAAATTGCATCGGAATAAAATGCAAAATGCACAATGCCGACTTAAGTACAATAAGACTGACTCTTCCTACCGCCTATGTTTTGAACCATTTCTGAGACACTAGTTATAGATTCCGATGCTTCACTTCAGGTTTACTGTATCCATCTTTCTTTCTTATTGACGATGAAACACAGAAATTGCATCGGAATTAAATACAAAAGGCACAATGCCGACTTAAGTACAAGAAGACTGACTCTTCCTACTGTCTATGTTTTGAACCATTCCTGTGACACTAGTTATAGATTCCGATGCTTCACTCAGGGTTTACTGTATCCCTTGGACCTTCTTATTGACGATGAAACACAGAAATTGCATCGGAAGTAAATAGAAGAGGCACAATGCAGACATAAGTACAAGAGGACTGACTCTTCCTTCTGTCTATGATTTGAACCATTCCTGTGACACTAGTTATAGATTCCGATGCTTCACTTCTGGTCTACTGTATCCCTTGGACCTTCTTGTTGACGATGAAACACAGATATTGAATCGGAATTAAATACAAAATGCAAAATGCCGACTTAAGTACAAGAAGACTGACTCTTCTTACTGACTATGTTTTGATTCATTCCTGTGACACTAGTTATAGATTCCGATGCTTCACTCCCGGTTTACTGTATCCCTTTGACCTTCTTCTTGACGATGAAACACAGAAATTGCATCGGTATTAAATTCAGCAAGCACAATGCCGACCTAAGTACAAGAAGACTGACTCTTCTTACTGACTATGTTTTGAACCATTCCTGTGACACTAGTTATAGATTCCGATGCTTCACTCCCGGTTCACTGTATCCCTTGGACCTTCTTATTGAGGATGAAACACAAAAATTGCATCGGAATTAAATACAAAAGGCACAATGCCAACTTAATTACAAGAATACTGACTCTTCTTACTGACTATGTTTTGAACCATTCCTGTGACACTAGTTATAGATTCCGATGCTTCACTCCAGGTTTACTGTATCCCTTGGACCTCCTTATTGACTATGAAACATAGAAATTGCATCGGAATTAAATACAAAATGCACAATGCCGACTTAAGTACAAGAAGACTGACTCTTCTTACTGACTATCTTTTGAACCATTCCTATAACACTAGTTATAGATTCCGGTGCTTCACTTCAGGTTTACTGTATCCCTCTGACCTTCTTATTGACGATGCAACATAGAAATTGCATCGGAATTAAATACAAAAGGCACAATGCCGAATTAAGTACAAGAAGACTGACTCTTCTCACTGTCTATGTTTTGAACCATTCATGTGACACTAGTTATAGATTCCGATGCTTCACTCCAGGTTTACTGTATCCCTTGGACCTTCTTATTGACGATGATACACAGAAATTGCATCGGAACTAAATACAAAAGGCACAATGGCGACTTAAGTACAAGAAGACTGACTCTTCTTACTGACTATGATTTGAACAATTCATGTGACACTAGTTATTGATTACGGTGCCTCACTTCAGGTTTACTGTATCCCTTGGACCTTCTTATTGAAGATGAAACACAGAAATTACATCGGAAATAAATACAAAAGGCACAATGCCGTCGTAAGTACAAGAAGACTGACTCTTCCTACTGTCTAAGTTTGAACCATTCCTGTGACAGTAGTTATAGATTCTGATGCTACACTTCAGGTTTAGTGTATCCCTTGGACCTTGTTATTGTCGATGAAACACAGAAATGGCATCGGAATTAAATACAAAAGGCACAATGCCGACTTAAGTACAAGAAGACTGACTCTTCTTACTGACTATGTTTTGAACCATTCCTGTGACACTAGTTATAGATTCCGATGCTTCACTTCAGATTTACTGTATCCCTCTGACGTTCTTATTGACGATGATACACAGAAATTGCGTCGGAACTAAATTAAAAAGGCACAATGCCGAATTAAGTACAAGAAGACTGACTTTTCTTACTGTCTATGTTTTGATCCATTCCTGTGACACTAGTAAATGATTCCGATGCTTCACTCTAGGTTTACTGTATCCCTTGGACCTTCTCATTGACGATGAAACACAGAAATTGCATCGGAATTAAATAAAAAAGGCACAATGCCGACTTAAGTACAAGAAGACTGACTCATCTTACTGTCTATGTTTTGAACCATTCCTGTGACACTAGTTACAGATTCCGATGCTTCACTCCAGGTTTACTGTATCCCTTGCACCTTCTTATTGACGATTAAACACAGAAATTGCATCGGAATTGAATACAAAGTTCACAATGCCGACTGAAGTACAAGAAGACAGACTCTTCTTACTGACTAAGCTTTGAACCATTCCTGTGACACTAGTTATAGATTCCGATGCTTCACTTCAGGTTTACTGTATCCCTTGGACCTTCTTATTGACGACGAAACACAGCAATTGCATCGGTATTAAATAGAGAAGGCACAATGCCGACTTAAGTACAAGAAGACTGACTCCTCCTACTCTCTATGCTTTGTACCATTCCTGTGACACTAGTTATAGATTCGGATGCTTCACTTCAGGTTTACTGTATCCCTCTGACCTTCTTATTGACGATGAAACACAGAAATTGCAACGGAATTAAATAAAAAATGGGCAATGCCGACTTAAGTACGAGAAGACTGACTCTTCTTCTGTCTATGTTTTGAACCTTTCCTGTGACACTAGTTATAAATTTCGATGCTTCACTTCAGGTTTACTGTATCCCTTGGACCTCCTTATTGACGATGAAACACAGAAATTGCATCGGAATTAAATACAAAAGGCACAATGCCGACTTAAGTGCTAGAAGACTGACTCTTCCTACTGTCTATGATTTGAACCATTTCTGTGACACTAGTTTTAGATTCCGATGCTTCACTTCAGGTTTACTGTATCCCTCTGACCTTCTTATTGACAATGAAACACAGAAATTGCATCGGAATAAAATGCAAAAGGCACAATGCCGACTTAGGTACAATCAGACTGACTCTTCCTCATGTCTATGTTTTGAACCATTCCTGAGACACTAGTTATAGATTCCGATGCTTCACTTCAGGTTTACTGTATCCATCTTACTTTCTTATTGACGATGAAACACAGAAATTGCATCGGAATTAAATACAAAAGGCACAATGCCGACTTAAGTACAAGAAGACTGACTCTTCTTACTGACTATGTTTTGATTCATTGCTGTGACACTAGTTATAGATTCCGATGCTTCACTCCAGGTTTACTGTATCCCTTGGACCTTCTTATTGACGATGAAACACAGAAATTGCATCGGAATTAAATACAAAAGGCACAATGGCGACTTAAGTACAAGAAGACTGACTCTTCTTACTGACTATGATTTGAACCATTCATGTGACACTAGTTATTGATTCCGGTGCCTCACTTCAGGTTTACTGTATCCCTCTGACCTTCTTATTGACGATGAAACACAGAAATTGCAACGGAATTAAATAAAAAATGGGCAATGCCGACTTAAGTACGAGAAGACTGACTCTTCTTCTGTCTATGTTTTGAACCTTTCCTGTGACACTAGTTATAAATTTCGATGCTTCACTTCAGGTTTACTGTATCCCTTGGACCTCCTTGTTGACAATGAAACATAGAAATTGCATCGGAATTAAATACAAAAGGCACAATGCCGACTTATGTACAAGAAGACTGACTCTTCTTACTGACTATCTTTTGAACCATTCCTGTAACACTAGTTATAGATTCCGATGCTTCACTTCAGGTTTACTGTATCCCTTGGACCTTCTTATTCACGTTGAAATACAGAAATTGCATCGGAATTAAATACAAAAGGCACAATGCCGACTTAAGTACAAGAATACTGACTCTTCTTACTGTATATGTTTTGAACCATCCCTGTGTCACTAGTTATAGATTCCGATGCTTCACTCCAGGTTTACTGTATCCCTTCGACCTTCTTATTGACGACGAAACACAGAAAATGCATCGGAATTAAATACAAAAGGCACAATGCCGACTTAAGTACAAGAAGACTGACTCTTCTTACTGACTATATTTTGAACCATTCCTGTGACACTAGTTATAGATTCCGATGCTTCACTTCAGGTTTACTGTATCCCTCTGACCTTCTTATTGACGATGGAACATAGAAATTGCATCGGAATTAAATACAAAAGGCACAATGCCGAATTAAGTACAAGAAGACTGACTCTTCTTATTGTCTATGTTTTGAACCATTCATGTGACACTAGTTATAGATTCCGATGCTTCACTCCAGGTTTACTGTATCCCTTGGACCTTCTTATTGACGATGAAACACAGAAATTGCATGGGAATTAAATACAAAAGGCACAATGGCGACTTAAGTACAAGAAGACTGACTCTTCTTACTGACTATGATTTGAACCATTCATGTGACACTAGTTATTGATTCCGGTGCCTCACTTCAGGTTTACTGTATCCCTTGGACCTTCTTATTGAAGATGGAACACAGAAATTACATCGGAAATAAATGCAAAAGGCACAATGTTAACTTAAGAACAAGAAGACTGACTCTTCCTACTGACTATGTTTGAACCATTCCTGTGACACTAGTTATAGATTCTGATGCTACACTTCAGGTTTAGTGTATACCTTGGACCTTCTTATTGACGATGAAACACAGAAATTGCATCGGAATTAAATACAAAAGGCACAATGCCGACATAAGTACAAGATGACTGACTCTTCTTAATGACTATGTTTTGAACCATTCCTGTGACACTAGGTATAGATTCCGATGCTTCACTTCAGATTTACTGTATCACTCTGACGTTCTTATTGACGATGATACACAGAAATTGCGTCGGAACTAAATTAAAAAGGCACAATGCCGAATTAAGTACAAGAAGACTGACTTTTCTAACTGTCTATGTTTTGATCCATTCCTGTGACACTAGTAAAAGATTCCGATGCTTCACACCAGGTTTACTGTATCCCTTGGACCTTCTCATTGACGATGAAACACAGAAATTGCATCGGATTTAAATAAAAAAGGCACAATGCCGACTTAAGTACAAGAAGACTGGCTCATCTTACTGTCTATGTTTTGAACCATTCCTGTGACACTAGTTACAGATTCCGATGCTTCACTCCATTTTTACTGTATCTTTTGCACCTTCTTATTGACGATTAAACACAGAAATTGCATCGGAAATAAATACAAAGTTCACAATGCCGACTTAAGTACAAGAAGACTGACTCTTCTTACTGACTATGCTTTGAACCATTCCTGTGACACTAGTTATAGATTCCGATGCTTCACTTCAGGTATACTGTATCATTTGGACCTTCTTATTGACGATGAAACACAGCAATTGCATCGGAAGTAAATAGAGAAGGCACAATGCCGACTTAAGTACAATAAGACTAACTCTTCCTACTGTCTATGTTTTGAACCATTCCTGAGACACTAGTTATAGATTCCAATGCTTCACTTCAGGTTTACTGTATCCCTCTTACTTTCTTATTGACGATGAAACACAGAAATTGCATCGGAATTAAATACAAAAGGCACAATGCCGACTTAAGTACAAGAAGACTGACTCTTCCTACTGTCTATGTTTTGAACCATTCCTGTGACACTAGTTATAGATTCCGATGCTTCACTCCCGCTTTACTGTATCCCTTGGAACTTCTTATTGACGATGAAACACAGAAATTGCATCGGAAGTAAAAAGAAAAGGCACAATGCAGACTTAAGTACAAGAAGGCTGACTCTTCTATCTGTCTATGTTTTGAACCATTCCTGTGACACTAGTTATAGATTCCGATGCTTCACTTCTGGTTTGCTGTATCCCTTGGACCTTCTTGTTGACGATGAAACACAGAAATTGCATCGGAATTAAATACAAAATACACAAAGCCGACTTATGTAGAGGAAAACTGACTTATCTTACTGACTATGTTTTGATTCATTCCTGTGACACTAGTTATAGATTCCGATGCTTCACTCCAGGTTTACTGTATCCCTTGGACCTTCTTATTGACGATGAAACACAGAAATTGCATCGGAATGAAATACAAAAAACCCAATGCTGACCTAAGTACAAGAAGACTGACTCTTCTTACTGAGTATGTTTTGAACCATTCCTGTGACACTAGTTACAGATTCCTATGCTTCACTCCCGGCTTACTGTATCCCTTGGACCTTCTTATTGAGGATGAAACACAAATATTGCATCGGAATTAAATACAAAAGGCACAATGCCAACATAAGTACAAGAAGACTGACTCTTCTTACTGACTATGATTTGAACTATTCATGTGACACTAGTTATTGATTCCGGTGCCTCACTTCAGGTTTACTGTATCCCTTGGACCTTCTTATTGAAGATGAAACACAGAAATTGCATCTGAAATAAATACAAAAGGCACAATGCCGACTTAAGTACAAGAAGACTGACTCTTCTTACTGATTATGTTTGAACCATTCCTGTGACACTAGTTATAGATTCCGATGCTAAACTTCAGGTTTAGTGTAGCCCTTGGACCTTCTTATTGACGATGAAACACAGAAATTGCATCGGAAATAAATACAAAAGGCACAATGCCGACTTAAGTACAAGAAGACTGACTCTTCTTACTGACTATGTTTGAACCATTCCTGTGACACTAGTTATAGATTCTGATGCTACACTTCAGGTTTAGTGTATCCCTTGGACCTCCTTATTGACAATGAAACATAGAAATTGCATCGGAATTAAATTCAAAAATCACAGTGCCGTCTTAAGTACAAGAAGACTGACTCTTCTTACTGTCTATCATTTGAACCATTCCTGTAACACTAGTTATAGATTCCGGTGCTTCACTTCAGGTTTACTGTATCCCTTGGACCTCCTTATTGACGATGAAATACAGAAATTGCATCGGAATTAAATACAAATAGCACAATGCCGACATAAGTACAAGAATACTGACTCTTCTTACTGTCTATGTTTTGAACCATCCCTGTGTCACTAGTTACAGATTCCGATGCTTCACTCCAGGTTTACTGTATCCCTTGGACCTTCTTATTGACGACGAAACACAGAAATAGCATCGGAATTAAATACAAAAGGCACAATGCCGAATTAGGTACAAGAAGACTGACTCCTCTTACTGTCTATGCTTTGAACCATTCATGTGACACTAGTTATAGATTCCGATGCTTCACTCCAGGTTTATTGTATCCATTGGACCTTCTTATTGACGATGAAACACAGAAATTGCATCGGAATTAAATACAAAATGCACAATGGCGACTTAAGTACAAGAAGACTGACTCTTCTTACTGACTATGATTTCAACCGTTTCATGTGACACTAGTTATTGATGCCGGTGCCTCACTTCAGGTTTACTGTATCCCTTGGACCTTCTTATTGACGATGAAACACAGAAATTGCATCGGAATAAAATACAAAAGGCACAATGGCGACTTAAGTACAAGAAGACAGACTCTTCTTACTGTCTATATTTTGAACCGTTCCTGTGACACTAGTAATTGATTCCGATGCTACACTCCAGGTTTACTATATCCCTTGGACCTTCTTATTGACGATGAAACACAGAAATTGCATAGGAATTAAATAGAGAAGGCACAATGCCGACTTAAGTACAAGAAGACTCTCTCTTCCTACTGACTATGTTTTGAACCATTCCAGTGGCACTAGTTATAGATTCCGATGCTTCACATCAGGTTTACTGTATACCTTGGACCTTCTTATTGACGATGAAACACAGAAATTGCGTCGGAATGAAATACAAAAGTCACAATGCCGAATTATGTACAAGAAGACTGACTCTTCTTACTGACTATGTTTTGAACCATTCCTGTTACACTAGTTATAGACTCTGATGCTTCACTTCAGGTTTACTGTATCCCTTGGACCTTCTTATTGACGATGAAACACACAGAAATTGCATTGGAATTAATTACAAAAGGCACAATGCCGACTTAAGTACAAGAAGACTGACTCTTCTCACTGACCATGCTTTGATTCATTCCTGTGACACTAGTTATAGATTCCGATGCTTCACTCCATGTTTACTGTATCCTTTGGACCTTCTTATTGACGATGAAACACAGAAATTGCATCGGAATTAAATACAAAAGGCACAATGCCGACTTAAGTAAAAGAAGACTGCCTCTTCTTACTGACTATGATTTGAACCAATCCTGTGACAGTAGTTATAGATTCCGATGTTTCACTCCAGGTTTACTGTATCCCTTGGACCTTCTTATTGACGATGAAACACAGAAATTGCATCGGAATTCAATAAAAAAGGCACAATGCCGACTTAAGTACAAGAAGACTGACTCTTCTTACTGTCTATGTTTTGAACCATTCCTGTGACACTAGTTATTGATTCCGATGCTTCACTCCAGGTTTACTATATCCCTTGGACCTTCTTATTGACGATGAAACACAGAAATTGAATAGGAATTAAATAGAAAAGGCACAATGCCGCCTTAAATACAAGAAGACTGTCTCTTCCTACTGACTATGTTTTGAACCATTCCTGTGACACTAGTTATAGATTCCGATGCTTCACTTCAGGTTTACTGTATACCTTGGACCTTCTTATTGACGATGAAACACAGAAATTGCATCGGAATGAAATACAAAAGGCACAATGCCGACTTATGTGCAAGAAGACTGACTCTTCTTACTGACTATGTTTTGAACCATTCCTGTTACACTAGTTATAGACTCTGATGCTTCACTTCAGGTTTACTGTATCCTTTGGACCTTCATATTGAAGATGTAACACAGAAATTGCATCGGAATTAAATACAAAAGGCACAATGCCGACTTAAGTACAAGAATACCGACTCTAATTACTGTCTATGTTTTGAACCATCCCTGTGACACTAGTTATAGATTCCGATGCTTAACTCCAGGTTTACTGTATCCCTTGGACCTTCTTATTGACGATGAAACACAGAAATTGCATCGGAATTAAATACAAAAGGCACAAGGCCGACTTAAGTACAAGAAGACTGACTCTTCTTACTGACCATGTTTTGATTCATTCCTGTGACACTAGTTATAGATTCCGATGCTTCATACCAGGTTTACTGTATCCCTCGGCCATTCTTATTGACGATGAAACCCAAAAATAGCATCGGAATTAAATACAACAGGCACATTGCCGACATAAGTACAAGAAGACTGACTCTTCTTACTGACTATGTTTTGAACCATTCCTGTGACACTAGTTATAGATTCCGATGCTTCACTCCAGGTTTACTGTATCCCTTGGACCTCCGTATTGACGAAGAAACACAGAAATTGCATCGGAATTGAATACAAAAGGCACAATGCCGACTTAAGTACAAGAAGGCTGACTCTTCTTACTGACTATGCTTTGAAACATTCCTGTGACACTTGTTATAGATTACGGTGCTTCACTTCAGGTTTACTGTATCCCTTGGACCTTCTTATTGACGATGAAACACAGAAATTGCATCGGAATTAAATACAAAAGGCACAATTCCGACTTAAGTACAAGAATACTGACTCTTCTTACTGGCTATGTTTTGAACCATCCCTGTGTCACTAGTTATAGATTCCGATGCTTCACTCCAGGTTTACTGTATACCTTGGATCTTCTTGTTGACGATGAAACACAGGACTTGCATCGGAATTAAATACAAAAGGCACAATGCCGACTTAAGTACAAGAAGACTGACTCTTTTTACTGACTATGTTTTGAACCATTCCTGTGACACTAGTTATAGATTCCGATGCTTGTCTTCAGATTTACTGTATCCCTCTGACCTTCATTTTAACGATGAAACACATAAATTGCATCGGAATTAAATACTAAAGGCACAATGCCGAATTAAGTACAAGAAGACTGACTCTTCTTACCGTCGAATATATGAACCATTCCTGTGACAGTAGTTATAGATTCCGACGCTTCACTCCAGGTTTACTGTATCCCTTGGACCTTCTTATTGACGATGAAACACAGAAACTGCATCGGAATTAAATAAAAAAGGCTCAATGCCGACTTAAGTACAAGAAGACTGACCCTACTTACTGTCTATGTTTTGAACCATTCCTGTGACACTAGTTATAGATTCCGATGCTTCACTCCAGATTTACTATATCCCTTGGACCTTCTTATTGACGATGAAACACAGAAATTGCATCGGAATAAAATACTAAAGGCACAATGCCGACTTAAGTACAATAAGACTGACTTTTCCTACTGTCTATGTTTTGAACCATTCCTGAGACACTAGTTATAGTTCTCCATGCTTCACTTCAGCTATACTGTATCCCTCTTACTTTCTTATTGACGATGAAACACCGAAATTGCAACGGAATTAAATACAAAACTCACAATGCAGACTTAAGTACAAGAAGACTGACTCTTCCTACTGTCTATGTTTTGAACCATTCCTGTGACAC
The DNA here is from genome assembly GCF_021461395.2 of Schistocerca americana. Taxonomy (NCBI): domain Eukaryota; kingdom Metazoa; phylum Arthropoda; class Insecta; order Orthoptera; family Acrididae; genus Schistocerca; species Schistocerca americana. The sequence continues at coordinate 6,561,510 of NC_060125.1, forward strand.
TAGTTATGGATTCCGATGATTCACTCCAGGTGTACTATATCCCTTGGACCTTCGTATTGACGATGTACCACAGAAATTGCATAGGAATTAAATAGAGAAGGCACAATGCCGACTTAAGTACAAGAAGACTGTCTCTTCCTACGGACTATGTTTTGAACCATTCCTGTGACACTAGTTATAGATTCCGATGCTTCACCTCAGGTTTACTGTATACCGTGGACCTTCTTATTGACGATGAAATACAGAAATTGCATCGGAATGAAATACAAAAGGCACAATGCCGACTTATGTACAAGAAGACTGACTCTTCTTACTGACTATGTTTTGTACCATTCCTGTTACACTTGTTATAGACTCTGATGCTTCACTTCAGGTTTACTGTATCCCTTGGACCTTCATATTGAAGATGAAACACAGAATTTGCATCGGAATTAAATAAAAAAGGCTCAATGCCGACTTAAGTACAAGAAGACTGACCCTACTTACTGTCTATGTTTTGAACCATTCCTGTGACACTAGTTATAGATTCCGATGATTCACTCCAGATTTACTATATCCCTTGGACTTTCTTATTGACGATGAAACACAGAAATTGCATCGGAATAAAATACTAAAGGCACAATGCCGACTTAAGTACAATAAGACTGACTTTTCCTACTGTCTATGTTTTGAACCATTCCTGAGACACTAGTTATAGTTCCCGATGCTTCACTTCAGGTATACTGTATCCCTCTTACTTTCTTATTGACGATGAAACACAGAAATTGCATCGGAATTAAATACAAAACTCACAATGCCGACTTAAGTACAAGAAGACTGTCTCTTCCTACGGACTATGTTTTGAACCATTCCTGTGACACTAGTTATAGATTCCGATGCTTAACTCCAGGTTTACAGTATCCCTTGGACCTTCTTATTGGCGATGAAACACAGAAATTGCATCGGAATTAAATACAAAAGGCACAATGCCGACTTAAGTACAAGAAGACTGACTCTTCTTACTGACCATGTTTTGATTCATTCCTGTGACACAAGTTATAGATTCCGATGCTTCACTCCATGTTTACTGTATCCTTTGGACTTCTTATTGACGATGAAACACAGAAATTGCATCGGAATTAAATACAAAAGGCACAATGCCGACTTAAGTAAAAGAAGACTGACTCTTCTTACTGACTATGTTTTGAACCATTTCTGTGACACAGTTATAGATTCCGATGCTTCACTCCCGGTTTACTGTATCCCTTGGACCTTCTTATTGACGATGAAACACAAAAATAGCATCGGAATTAAATACAAAAGGCACATTGCCGACTTAGGTACAAGAAGACTGACTCATCTTACTGACTATGTTTGAACCATTCCTGTGACACTAGTTATAGATTCTGATGCTACACTTCGGGTTTAGTGTATCCCTTGGACCTTCCTATTGACGATGAAACACAGAAATTGCATCGGAATTAAATACAAAAGGCACAATGCCGACGTAAGTACAAGAAGACTGACTCTTCTTACTGATTATGTTTTGAACCATTCCTGTGACGGTAGTTATAGATTCCGATGTTTCACTCCAGGTTTACTGCATCCCTTGGACCTTCTTATTGACGATGAAACACAGAAATTGCATCGGAATTCAATAAAAAAGGCACAATGCCGACTTAAGTCCAAGACGACTGACTCTTGTTACTGACTTTGTTTTGAACCATTTCTGTGACACAATTATAGATTCCGATGCTTCACTCCCGGTTTACTGTATCACTTGGACCTTCTTTTTGACGATGAAACTCAAAAATTGCATCGGAATTAAATACAAAAGGCACATTGCCGACATAAGTACAAGAAGACTGACTCTTCTTACTGACTATGTTTTGAACCATTCCTGTGACACTAGTTAGAGATTCCTATGCTTCACTCCAGGTTTACTGTATCCCTTGGATCTCCTTATTGACGAAGAAACACAGAAATTGCATCGGAATTAAATACAAAAGGCACAATGGCGACTTAAGTACAAGAATACTGACTCTTCTTACTGTCTATGTTTTGAACCATCCCTGTGTCACTAGTTATAGATTCCGATGCTTCACTCCAGGTTTACTGTATCCCTTGGACCTTCTTGTATACGATGAAACACAGGACTTGCATCGGAATTAAATACAAAAGGCACAATGCCGACTTAAGTACAAGGAGACCGACTCTTGTTACTGACTATGTTTTGAACCATTCCTGTGACACTAGTTATAGATTCCGATGCTTAACTCCAGATTTACTGTATCCCTCTGACCTTCTTTCTAACGATGAAACACATAAATTGCATCGGAATTAAATACTAAAGGCACAATGCCGAATTATGTACATGAAGACTGACTCTTCTTACCGTCGAATTTATGAACCATTCCTGTGACAGTAGTTATAGATTCCGATGCTTCAGTCCAGGTTTACTGTATCCCTTGGACCTTCTTATTGACGATGAAACACAGAAACTGCATCGGAATTAAATAAAAAAGGCTCAATGCCGACTTAAGTACAAGAAGACTGACCCTACTTACTGTCTATGTTTTGAACCATCCCTGTGACAGTAGTTATTGATTCCGATGCTTCACTCCAGGTTTACTATATCCCTTCGACCTTCTTATTGACGATGAAACACAGAAATTGCATAGGAATTAAATAGAAAAGGCACAATGCCGACTTAAGTACAAGAAGACTGTCTCTTCTTACTGACTATGTTTTGAACCATTCCTGTGACACTAGTTATAGATTCCGATGCTTCACTTCAGGTTTACTGTATACCTTGGACCTTCTTATTGTCGATGAAACACAGAAATTGCATCGGAATGAAATACAAAAGGCACAATGCCGACTTATGTACTAGAAGACTGACTCTTCTTACTGACTATGTTTTGAACCATTCCTGTTACACTAGTTATAGACTCTGATGCTTCACTTCAGGTTTACTGTATCCTTTGGACCTTCATATTGAAGATGAAACACAGAAATTGCATCGGAATTAAATACAAAAGGCACAATGCCGAATTAAGTACAAGAAGACTGACTCTTCTTACCGTCGATGTTATGAACCATTCCTGTGACTGTAGTTATAGATTCCGATGCTTCACTCCAGGTTTACTATATCCCTTGGACCTTCTTATTGACGATGAAACACAGAAACTGCATCGGAATTAAATAAAAAAGGCTCAATGCCGACTTAAGTACAAGAAGACTGACCCCACTTACTGTCTATGTTTTGAACCATTCCTGTGACGCTAGTTATAGATTCCGATGCTTCACTCCAGATTTACTATATCCCTTGGACCTTCTTATTGACGATGAAACACAGAAATTGCATCGAAATAAAATACTAAAGGCACAATGCCGACTTAAGTACAATAAGACTGACTCTTCCTACTGTCTATGTTTTGAACCATTCCTGAGACACTAGTTATAGTTTCCGATGCTTCACTTCAGGTATACTGCATCCCTCTTACTTTCTTATTGACGATGAAACACAGAAATTGCATCGGAATTAAATACAAAAGGCACAATGCCGACTTAAGTACAAGAAGACTGACTCTTCCTACTGTCTATGTTTTGAACCTTTCCTGTGACACTAGTTATAGATCCGATGCTTCACTCCCGGTTTACTGTACCCCTGGGACCTTCTTATTGACGATGAAACACAGAAATTGCATCGGAAGTGAATAGAAAAGCCACAATGCAGACTTAATTACAAGAAGACTGACTCTTCCTACTGTCTATGTTTTGAACCATTCCTGTGACATTAGTTATAGATTCCGATGCTTCACTTCTGGTTTACTGTATCCCTTGGACCTTCTTGTTGACGATGAAACTACAGAAATTGCATCGGAATTAAATACAAAATGCACAATGCCGTCTTAAGTACAAGAAGACTGACTCTTCTTACTGACTATGTTTTGATTCATTCCTGTGACACTAGTTATACATACCTATGCTTCACTCCAGGTTTACTGTATCCCTTGGACCTTCTTATTGACGATGAAACACAGAAATTGCATCGGAATTAAATACAAAAAGCACAATGCCGACCTAAGTACAAGAAGACTGACTCTTCTTACTGACTATGTTTTGAACCATTCCTGTGACACTAGTTATAGATTCCGATGCTTCACTCCCGGTTTACTGTATCCCTTGGACCTCCTTATTGACAATGAAACATAGAAATTGCATCGGAATTAAATACAAAAGGCACAATGCCGACTTAAGTACAAGAAGACTGACTCTCCTTACTGACCATGTTTTGATTCATTCCTATGACACTAGTTATAGATTCCGATGCTTCACACCAGGTTTACTGTATCCCTTGGACCTTCTTATTGTCAATGAAACACAGAAATTGCATCGAAATTAAATACAAAATGCACAATGCCGACTTAAGTACAAGAAGACTGACTCTTCTTACTGACTATGTTTTGAACCATTTCTGTGACACAGTTATAGATTCCGATGCTTCACTCCCGGTTTACTGTATCCCTTGGACCTTCTTATTGACGATGAAACAAAAAAATTGCATCGGAATTAAATACAAAAGGCACATTGCCGACATAAGTACAAGAAGACTGACTCTTCTTACTGAATATGTTTTGAACCATTCCTGTGACACTAGTTATAGATTCCGATGCTACTCTCCAGGTTTACTGTATCCCTTTGACCTCCTTATTGATGAAGAAATACAGAAATTGCATCGGAATTAAATACAAAAGGCACAATGCCGACTTAAGAACAAGAAGGCTGACTCTTCTTACTGACTATGCTTTGAACCTTTCCTGTGACACTAGTTATAGATTACGGTGCTTCACTTCAGGTTTACTGTATCCCTTGGACCTTCTTATTGACGATGAAACACAGAAATTGCATCGGAATTAAATACTAAAGGCACAATGCCGAATTAAGTACAAGAAGACTGACTCTTCTTACCGTCGATGTTATGAACCATTCCTGTGACAGTAGTTATAGATTCTGATGCTTCACTCCAGGTTTACTGTATACCTTGGACCTTCTTATTGACGATGAAACACAGAAACTGCATCGGAATTAAATAAAAAGGCTCAATGCCGACTTAAGTACAAGAAGACTGACCCTACTTACTGTCTATGTTTTGAACCATACCTGTGACACTAGTTATAGATTCCGATGCTTCACTCCAGATTTACTATATCCCTTGGACCTTCTTATTGACGATGAAACACAGAAATTGCATCGGAATAAAATACTAAAGGCACAATGCCGACTTAAGTACAATAAGACCGACTCTTCCTACTGTCTATGTTTTGAACCATTCCTGAGACACTAGTTACAGATTCCGATGCTTCACTTCAGGTTTACTGTATACCTTGGACCTTCTTATTGACGATGAAACACAGAAATTGCATCGGAATGAAATACAAAAGGCACAATGCCGACTTATGTACAAGTAGACTGACTCTTCTTCCTGACTATGATTTGAACCATTCCTGTTACACTAGTTATAGACTCTGATGCTTCACTTCAGGTTTACTGTATCCTTTGGACCTTCATATTGAAGATGAAACACAGAAATTGCATCGGAATTAAATTCAAAAGGCACAATGCCGACTTAAGTACAAGATTAATGACTCTAATTACTGTCTATGTTTTGAACTATCCCTGTGACACAAGTTATAGATTCCGATGCTTAACTCCAGGTTTACTGTATCCCTTGGACCTTCTTATTGACGATGAAACACAGAAATTGCATCGGAATTAAATACAAAAGGCACAATGCCGACTTAAGTACAACAAGACTGACTCTTCTTACTGACCATGTTTTGATTCATTCCTGTGACACTAGTAATAGATTTCGATGCTTCACACCAGGTTTACTGTATCCCTTGGACCTTCTTATTGACGATGAAACACAGAAATTGCATCGAAATTAAATACAAAAGGCACAATGCCGACTTAAGTACAAGAAGACTGACTCTTCTTACTGACTATGTTTTGAACCATTTCTGTGACGCAGTTATAGATTCCGATGCTTCACTCCCGGTTTACTGTATCCCTTGGACCTTCTTATTGACGATGAAACACAAAAATTGCATCGGAATTAAATAAAAAAGGCACATTGCCGACATAAGTACAAGAAGACTGACTCTTCTTACTGACTATGTTTTGAACCTTTCCTGTGACACTAGTTATAGATTCCGATGCTTGACTTCAGATTTACTGTATCCCTCTGACCTTCGTTTTAACGATGAAACACATAAATTACATCGGAATTAAATACTAAAGGCACAATGCCGAATTAAGTACAAGAAGACTGACTCTTCTTACCGTCGATGTTATGAACCATTCCTGTGACAGTAGTTATAGATTCCGATGCTTCACTCCAGGTTTACTGTATCCCTTGGACCTTCTTATTGACGATGAAACACAGAAACTGCATCGGAATTAAGTAAAAAAGGCTCAATGCCGACTTAAGTACAAGCAGACTGACCCTGCTTACTGTCTATGTTTTGAACCATTCCTGTGACACTAGTTATAGATTCCGATGCTTCACTCCAGATTTACTATATCCCTTGGACCTTCTTATTGACGATGAAACACAGAAATTGCATTGGAATAAAATACTAAAGGCACAATGCCGACTTAAGTACAATAACACTGACTCTTTCTACTGTCTATGTTTTGAACCATTCCTGAGACACTAGTTATAGTTTCCGATGCTTCACTTCAGGTATACTGTATCCCTCTTACTTTCTTATTGACGATGAAACACAGAAATTGCATCGGAAGTAAATAGAAAAGGCACAATGCAGACTTAATTACAAGAAGACTGACTCTTCCTACTGTCTATGTTTTGAACCTTTCCTGTGACACTAGTTATAGATTCCGATGCTTCACTTCTGGTTTACTGTATCCATTGGACCTTCTTGTTGACGATGAAACTACAGAAATTGCATCGGAATTAAATACAAAATGCACAATGCCGACTTAAGTACAAGAAGACTGACTCTTCTTACTGACTATGTTTTGATTCATTCCTGTGACACTAGTTATACATTCCGAAGCTTCACTCCAGGTTTACTGTATCCCTTGGACCTTCTTATTGACGATGAAAGACAGAAATTGCATCGGAATTAAATACAAAAAGTACAATGCCGACCTAAGTACAAGAAGACTGACTCTTCTTACTGTCTATGTTTTGAACCATTCCTGTGACAGTAGTTATTGATTCCGATGCTTCACTCCAGGTTTACTATATCCCTTCGACCTTCTTATTGACGATGGAACACAGAAATTGCATAGGAATAAAATAGAAAAGGCACAATGCCGACTTAAGTACAAGAAGACTGTCTCTTCTTACTGACTATGTTTTGAACCATTCCTGTGACACTAGTTATAGATTCCGCTGCTTCACTTCAGGTTTACTGTATACCTTGGACCTTCTTATTGACGATGAAACACAGAAAGTGCATCGGAATGAAATACAAAAGGCACAATGCCGACTTATGTACAAGAAGACTGACCCTTCTTCCTGACTATGTTTTGAACCATTCCTGTGACACTAGTTATAGATTCCGATGCTTCACTCCCGGTTTACTGTATCCCTTGGACCTTCTTATTGAGAATGCAACACAAAAATTGCATCGGAATTAAATACAAAAAGCACAATGCCGACTTAATTACAAGGATACTGACTCTTCTTACTGACTATGTTTTGAACCATTCCTGTGACACTAGTTATAGATTCCGATGCTTCACTCCAGGTTTACTGTATCCCTTGGACCTCCTTATTGACAATGAAACATAGAAATTGCATCAGAATTAATTACAAAAGGCACAATGCCGACTTAAGTACAAGAAGAATGACTCTTCTTACTGACTATCATTTGAACCATTCCTGTAACACTAGTTATAGATTCCGGTGCTTCACTTCAGGTTTACTGTATCCCTTGGACCTTCTTATTGACCATGAAATAGAGAAATTGCATCGGAATTAAATACAAAAGGCACAATGCCGACTTAAGTACAAGAATACTGACTCTTCTTACTGTCTATGTTTTGAACGATCCCTGTGTCACTAGTTATAGATTCCGATGCTTCACTCCAGGTTTACTGTATCCCTTGGACCTTCTTATAGACGATGAAAGAAAGAAATTGAATCGGAATTAAATACAAAAGGCACAATGGCGACTTAAGTACAAGAAGACTGACTCTTCTTACTGACTATGATTTGAACCATTCATGTGACACTAGTTATTGATTCCGTCGCCTCACTTCAGGTTTACTGTATCCCTTGGACCTTCTTATTGAAGATGAAACACAGAAATTGCATCGGAAATAAATACAAAAGGCACAATGCCGACTAAAGTACAAGAAGACTGACGCTTCTTACTGACTATGTTTGAACCATTCCTGAGACACTAGTTATGGATTCTGATGCTACAATTCAGGTTTGGTGTATCCCTTGGAAATTCTTATTGGCGATGAAACACAGATATTGCATCGGAATTAAATACAAAAGGCACAATGTCGACTTAAGTACAAGAAGACTGACTATCCTTAATGACTATGATTTGAAACATTCATGTGACACTAGCTTTTGATTCCGTCGCCTCACTTCAGGTTCACTGTATCCCTTGGACCTTCTTATTGAAGATGAAGCACAGAAATTTCATCGGAATTAAATACAAAAGGCACAATGCCGACTTAAGTACAAGAATACTGACTCTTCTTACTGACTATGTTTTGATTCATTCCTGTGACACTAGTTATAGATTCCGATGCTTCACTCCAGGTTTACTGTATCCCTTGGACCTTCTTATTGACGATGAAACACAGAAATTGCATCGGAATTAAATACAAAAGGCACAATGCCGACTTAAGTACAAGAAGACTGACTCTTCTTACCGACTATGATTTGAACCATTCCTGTGACACTAATTATAGATTCCGATGCTTCACTCCAGGTTTACTGTATCCCATGGACCTCCTTATTGACGAAGAAACACAGAAATGGCATCGGAATTAAATACAAAGGGCACAATGCCGACTTAAGTACAAGAAGATGACTCTTCTTACTGACTATGCTTTGAACCATTCCTGTGACATGAGTTACAGATTACGGTGCTTCACTTCAGGTTTACTGTATCCCTTGGACCTTCTTATTGACGATGAAACACAGAAATTGCATCGGAATTAAATACAAAAGGCACAATGCCGACTTAAGTACAAGAATACTGACTCTTCTTACTGTCTATGTTTTAAACCATCCCTGTGTCATTAGTTATAGATTCCGATGCTTCACTCCAGGTTTACTGTATCCCTTGGACCTTCTTGTTGACGATGAAACACAGAACGTGCATCGGAATTAAATACAAAAGGCACAATGCCGACTTAAGTACAAGAACACTGACTCCTCTTACTGACTATGTTTTGAACCATTCCTGTCACACTGGTTATAGATTCCGATGCTTGACTTCATATTTACTGTATCCCTCTGACCTTCTTTTTAACGATGAAACACATAAATTGCATCGGAATTAAATACTAAAGGCACAATACCGAATTAAGTACAGGAAGACTGACTCTTCTTACTGACTGTGTTTGAACCACTCCTGTGACACTAGTTATAGATTCTGATGCTACACTTCAGGTTTAGTGTATCCCTTGGACCTTCATATTGAAGATGTAACACAGAAATTGCATCGGAATTAAATACAAAAGGCACAATGCCGACTTAAGTACAAGAATACTGACTCATCTTACTGTCTATGTTTTGAACCATCCCTGTGACACTACTTATAGATTCCGATGCTTCACTCCAGGTTTACTATATCCATTGGAACTTCGTATTGACGAAGAAACACAGAAATTGCATAGGAATTATATAGAAAAGGTAGAAGGCCGACTTAAGTACAAGAAGACAGTCTCTTCCTAATGTCTATGCTTTGAACCATTCCTGTGACACTAGTTATAGATTCCGATGCTTCACTTCAGGTTTACTGTATCTCTCTGACCTTCTTATTGACGATGAAACACAGCAATTGCATTGGAATTAAATACAAAATGCACAATGCCGACTTAAGTACAAGAAGACTGACTCTTCCCACTGTCTATTCTTTGAACCATTCCTGTTACACTAGTTATAGATTCCGATGCTTCACTTCAGGTTTACTGTATCCCTCTTACCTTCTTATTGACGATGAAACATAGAAATTGCATCGAAATTAAATACAAAAGGCACAATGCCGACTTAAGTACAAGAAGACTGACTCTTCCCACAGTGTATGCTTTGAACCATTCCTGTTACACTAATTATAGATTCCGATGCTTCACTTCAGGTTTACTGTATCCCTTGGACCTTCTTATTGACGATGAAACACAGAAATTGGATCGGAATTAAATACAAAAGGCACAATGCCGACTTAAGTACAAGAAGATTGACCCTACTTACTGTCTATGCTTTGAACCATTCCTGTGACACCAGTTATTGATTCCGATGCTTCACTCCAGGTTTACTATATCCCTTGGACCTTCTTATTGACGATGAAACATAGAAATTGCATAGGAAATAAATAGAAAAGGCACAATGCCGACTTATGTAAAAGAACACTGTCTCCTTCTACTGTCTATGTTTTGAACCATTCCTGTGACACTAGTTATAGATTCCGATGCTTCACTTCAGGTTTACTGTATCCCTCTGACCTTCTTATTGACGATGAAACACAGAAATTGCATCGGAATTAAATACAAAAGGCACAATGCCGACTTAAGTAGAAGAAGACTGACTCTTCCCACTGTCTGTGCTTTGAACCATTCCTGTTACACTAGTTAAAGATCCCGATGCATCACTTCTGGTTTACTGTATCACTTGGACCTTCTTATTGACGATGAAACACAAAAATTGCATCGGAATTAAATACAAAAGGCACAATGCCGACTTATGTACAAGAAGACTGACTCTTCTTACTGACTATGTTTTGAACCATCCCTGTGACACTACTTATAGATTCCGATGCTTAACTCAAGGTTTACTGTATCCCTTGGACCTTCTTATTGACGATGAAACACAGAAATTGCATCGGAATTAAATACAGAAGGCACAATGCCGACCTAATTACAAGAAGACTGACTCTTCTTACTGACTATGTTTTGATTCATTGCTGTGACACTAGTTATAGATTCCGATGCTTCACTCCAGGTTTACTGTATCCCTTGGACCTTCTTATTGACGATGAAACACAGAAATTGCATCGGAATTAAATACAAAAGGCACAATGCCGACTTAAGTACAAGAAGAATGACTCTTCTTACCGACTATGATTTGAACCATTCCTGTGACACTAGTTATAGATTCCGATGCTTCACTCCAGGTTTACTGTATCCCATGGACCTCCTTATTGACGAAGAAACACAGAAATGGCATCGGAATTAAATACAAAGGGCACAATGCCGACCTTAGTACAAGAAGACTGACTCGTATTACTGACTATGCTTTGAACCATTCCTGTGACACGAGTTATAGATTACGGTGCTTCACTTCAGGTTTACTGTATCCCTTGGACCTTCTTATTGACGATGAAACACAGAAATTGCATCGGAATTAAATACAAGAGGCACAATGCCGACTTAAGTACAAGAATACTGACTCTTCTTACTGTCTATGTTTTAAACCATCCCTGTGTCACTAGTTATAGATTCCGATGCTTCACTTCAGGTTTACTGTATCCCTCTGACCTTCTTATTGACGATGAAACACAGAAATTGCATTGGAATTAAATACAAAATGCACAATGCCGACTTAAGTACAAGAAGACTGACTCTTCCCACTGTCTATGCTTTGAACCATTCCTGTTACACTAGTTATAGATTCCAATGCTTCACTTCAGGTTTACTGTATCCCTCTTACCTTCTTATTGACGATGAAACATAGAAATTGCATCGAAATTAAATACAAAAGGCACAATGCCGACTTAAGTACAAGAAGACTGACTCTTCCCACAGTCTATGCTTTGAACCATTCCTGTTACACTAGTTATAGATTCCGATGCTTCACTTCAGGCTTACTGTATCCCTTGGACCTTCTTATTCACGATGAAACACAGAAATTGCATCGGAATTAAATACAAAGGGCATAATGCCGACTTAAGTACTAGAAGACTGACCCTACTTACTGTCTATGATTTGAACCATTCCTGTGACACCAGTTATTGATTCCGATGCTTCACTCCAGGTTTACTATATCAATTGGACCTTCTTATTGACGATGAAACATAGAAATTGCATGGGAATTAAATAGAAATGGCACAATGCCGACTTAAGTAAAAGAACACTGTCTCCTTCTACTGTCTATGTTTTGAACCATTCCTGTGACACTAGTTATAGATTCCGATGCTTCACTTCAGGTTTACTGTATCCCTCTGACCTTCTTATTGACGATGAAACACAGAAATTGCATCGGAATTAAATACAAAAGGCACAATGCCGACTTAAGTACAACAAGACTGACTCTTCCCACTGTCTGTGATTTGATCCATTCCTGTTACACTAGTTATAGATTCCGATGCATCACTTCAGGTTTACTGTATCCCTTGGACCTTCTTATTGACGATGAAACACAAAAATTGCATCGGAATTAAATACAAAAGGCACAATGCCGACTTATGTACAAGAAGACTGACTCTTCTTACTGACTATGTTTTGATCCATTCCTGTGACACTAGTTATAGACTCTGATGCTTCACTTCAAGTTTACTGTATCCTTTGGACCTTCTTATTGAAGATGAAACACAGAATTGCATTGGAATTGAATGCAAAAGGCACAATGCCGACGAAAGTACAAGAAGACTGACTCTTCTTACTGTCTATCTTTTGAACCATTCCTGTAACACTAGTTATAGATTCCGGTGCTTCACTTCAGGTTTACTGTATCCCTTGGACCTTCTTATTGACGACGAAACACAGAAATTGCATCCGAATTAAATACAAAAGGCACAATGCCGAATTAAGTACAAGCAGACTGACTCTTCTTACTGTCTATCTTTTGAACCATTCCTGTAACACTAGTTATAGATTCCGATGCTTCACTTCAGGTTCACTGTATCCCTCTGACCCTCTTATTGACGATGCAACATAGAAATTGCATCGGAATTAAATACAAAAGGCACAATGCCGAATTTAGTACAAGCAGACTGACTCTTCTTACTGTCTATGTTCTGAACCATTCATGTGACACTAGTTATAGATTCCGATGCTTCACTCCAGGTTTACTGTATCCCTTGGACATTCTTATTGACGATGAAACAGAAATTGAATCGGAATTAAATACAAAAGCCACAATGGCGACTAAAGTACTAGAAGACTGACTCTTCTTACTGACTATGATTTGAACCATTCATGTGACACTAGTTATGGATTCTGATGCTACACTTCAGGTTTCGTGTATCCCTTGGAAATTCTTATTGACGATGAAACACAGAAATTGCATCGGAATTAAATACAAAAGGCACAATGGCGACTTAAGTACAAGAAGACTGACTCTTCTTACTGACTATGATTTGAACCATTCATGTGACACTAGTTATTGATTCCGTCGCCTCACTTCAGGTTTACTGTATCCCTTGGACCTTCTTGTTGATGATGAAACACAGAACGTGCATCGCAATTAAATACAAAATGCACAATGCCGACTTAAGTACAAGAAGACTGACTCCTCTTACTGACTATGTTTTGAACCAGTCCTGTCACACTAGTTATAGATTCCGATGCTTGATTTCAGATTTACTGTATGCCTCTGACTTTCTTTTTAACGATGAAACACATATATTGCATCGGAATTAAATACTAAAGGCACAATACCGAATTAAGTACAGGAAGACTGACTCTTCTTACTGTCGATGTTTTTTAACCATTCCTGTGACAGTAGTTATAGATTCCGATGCTTCACTCCAGGTTTACTGTATCCCTTGGACCTTCTCATTGACGATTAAACACAGAAATTGCATCGGAATTAAATAAAAAAGGCACTATTCCGACTTAAGTACACGAAGACTGACTCAACTTACTGTCTATGTTTTGAACCATTCCTGTGACACTAGTTATAGATTCCGATGCTTCACTCCAGATTTACTATATCCATTGGACCTTCTTATTGACGAAGAAACACAGAAATTGCATAGGAATTATATAGAAAAGGTAGAAGGCCCTCTTAAGTACAAGAAGACAGTCTCTTCCTACTGTCAATGATTTGAACCATTCCTGTGACATTAGTTACAGATTCCGATGCTTCACTTCAGGTTTACTGTATCCCTCTGACCTTCTTATTGACGATGAAACACAGAAATTGCATTGGAATTAAATAAAAAATGCACAATGCCGACTTAAGTACAAGAAGACTGACTCTTCCCACTGTCTATGCTTTGAACCGTTCCTGTTACACTAGTTATAGATTCCGATGCTTCACTTCAGGTTTACTGTATCCCTCTTACCTTCTTATTGACGATGAAACATAGAAATTGCATCGAAATTAAATACAAAAGGCACAATGCCGACTTAAGTACTAGAAGACTGGCTCTTCCCACAGTCTATGCTTTGAACCACTCCTGTTACACTAGTTATAGATTCCGATGCTTCACTTCAGGTTTACTGTATCCCTTGGATTTTCTTATTGACGATGAAACACAGAAATTGCATCGGAATTAAATACAAAAGGCACAATGCCGACTTAAGTACAAGAAGACTGAACCTACTTACTGTCTATGTTTTGAACCATTCCTGTGACACCAGTTATTGATTCCGATGCTTCACTCCATTTTTACTATATCCCTTGGATACAAAAGGCACAATGCCGACTTATGTACACGAAGACTGACTCTTCTTACTGACTACGTTTTGAACCATTCCTGTGACACTAATTATAGACACTGATGCTTCACTTCAAGTTTACTGTATCCTTTGGACCTTCTTATTGAAGAAGAAACACAGAAATTGCATCGGAATGAAATACAAAAGGCACAATGCCGACGAAAGTACAAGAAGATTGACTCTTCTTACTGTCTATCTTTTGAACCATTCCCGTAACACAAGTTATAGATTCCGGTGCTTCACTTCAGGTTTACTGTATCCCTTGGACCTTCTTATTGACGATGAAACACAGAAATTGCATCGGAATTAAATACAAAAGGCACAATGGCGACTTAAGTACAAGAAGACTGACCCTTCTTACTGACTATGATTTGAACCATTCATGTGACACTAGTTATGGATTCTGATGCTACACTTCAGGTTTGGTGTTTCCCTTGGAAATTCTTATTGACGATGAAACACAGAAATTGCATCGGAATAAAATACAAAAGGCACAATGGCGACTTAAGTACAAGAAGACTGACTCTTCTTACTGACTATGATTTGAACCATTCATGTGACACTAGTTATTGATTCCGTCGCCTCACTTCAGGTTTACTGTATCCCTTGGACCTTCTTATTGAAGATGAAACACAGAAATCGCATCGGAATTAAATACAAAAGGCACAATGGCGACTTAAGTACAAGAAGACTGACTCTTCTTACTGACTATGATTTGAACCATTCATGTGACACTTGTTATTGATTCCGTCGCCTCACTTCAAGTTTACTGTATCACTTGGACCTTCTTATTGAAGATGAAACACAGAAATTGCATCAGAATTAAATACAAAAGGCACAATGCCGACTTAAGTACAAGAATACTGACTCTTCTCACGGTATATGTTGTAAACCATCCCTGTGACACTAGTTATAGATTCCGATGCTTAACTCCAGGTTTACTGTATCCCTTGGACCTTCTTATTGACGATGAAACACAGAAATTGCATCGGAATTAAATACAAAAGGCACAATGCCGACTTAAGTACAAGAAGACTGACTCTTCTTACCGACTATGATTTGAACCATTACTGTGACACTAGTTATAGATTCCGATGCTTCACTCCAGGTTTACTGTATCCCTTGGACCTCCTTATTGTCGTAGAAACACAGAAATTGCATCGGAATTAAATGCAAAGGGCACAATGTCGACTTAAGTACAAGAAGACTGACTCTTCTTACTGACTATGCTTTGAACCATTCCTGTGACACGAGTTATAGATTACGGTGCTTCACTTCAGGTTTACTGTATCCCTTGTACCTTCTTATTGACGATGAAACACAGAAATTGCATCGGAATTAAATATAAAAGGCACAATGCCGGCTTAAGTACAAGAATACTGACTCTTCTTACTGTCTATGTTTTAAACCATCCCTGTGTCACTAGTTATAGATTCTGATGCTTCACTCCAGGTTTACTGTATCCCTTGGACCTTCTTGTTGACGATGAAACACAGAACGTGCATCGCAATTAAATACAAAAGCCACAATGCCGACTTAAGTACAAGAAGACTGACTCCTCTTACTGACTATGTTTTGAACCATTCCTGTCACACTAGTTATAGATTCCGATGCTTGATTTCAGATTTACTGTATGCCTCTGACCTTCTTTTTAACGATGAAACACATAAATTTGCATCGGAATTAAATACTAAAGGCACAATACCGAATTAAGTACAGGAAGACTGACTCTTCTTACTGTCGATGTTTTGAACCATTCCTGTGACAGTAGTTATAGATTCCGATGCTTCACTCCAGGTTTACTGTATCCCTTGGACCTTCTCATTGACGATGAAACACAGAAATTGCATCAGAATTAAATAAAAAAGGCACTATTCCGACTTAAGTACACGAAGACTGACCCTACTTACTGTCTATGTTTTGAACCATTCCTGTGACACTAGTTATAGATTCCGATGCTTCACTCCAGATTTACTATATCCATTGGACCTTCTTATTGACGAAGAAACACAGAAATTGCATAGGAATTATATAGAAAAGGTAGAAGGCCGACTTAAGTACAAGAAGACAGTCTCTTCCTACTGTCTATGTTTTGAACCATTCCTGTGACACTAGTTATAGATTCCGATGCTTCACTTCAGGTTTACTGTATCCCTCTGACCTTCTTATTGACGATGAAACACAGAAATTGCATTGGAATTAAATACAAAATGCACAATGCCGACCTAAGTACAAGAAGACTGACTCTTCCCACTGTCTACGCTTTGAACCGTTCCTGTTACACTAGTTATAAATTCGGATGTTTCACTTCAGGTTTACTGTATCCCTCTTACCTTCTTATTGACGATGAAACATATAAATTGCATCGAAATTAAACACAAAAGGCACAATGCCGACTTAAGTACAAGATGACTGACTCTTCCCACAGTCTATGCTTTGAACCACTACTGTTACACTAGTTATAGATTCCGATGCTTCACTTCAGGTTTACTGTATCCCTTGGACCTTCTTATTGACGATGAAACACAGAAATTGCATCGGAATTAAGTACAAAAGGCACAATGCCGACTTAAGTACAAGAAGACTGACTCTTCCCACTGTCTATGCATTGAACAATTCCTGTTACACTAGTTATAGATTTCGATGCATCACTTCAGGTTTACTGTATCCCTTGGACCTTCTTATTGACGATGAAACACAAAAATTGCATCGGAAATAAATACAAAAGGCACAATGCCGACTTATGTACAAGAAGACTGACTCTTCTTACTGACTATGCTTTGATCCATTCCTGTGACACTAGTTATAGACTCTGATGCTTCACTTCAAGATTACTGTATCCTTTGGACCTTCTTATTGAAGATGAAACACAGAAATTGCATCGGAATTAAATGCAAAAGGCACAATGCCGACGAAAGTACAAGAAGACTGACTCTTCTTACTGTCTATCTTTTGAACCATTCCTGTAACACTAATTATAGATTCCGGTGCTTCACTTCAGGTTTACTGTATCCCTTGGACATTCTTATTGACGATGAAACACAGAAATTGCATCGGAATTAAATACAAAAGGCACAATGCCGACTTAAGTACAAGAAGACTCTCTCTTCCTACTGTCTATGTTTTGAACCATTCCTGTGACACTAGTTATAGATTCCAATGCTTCACATCAGGTTTACTGTATCCCTCTGACCTTCTTATTGACGATGAAACACAGAAATTGCATCGGAATTAAATTCAAAAGGCACAATGCCGACTTAAGTACAAGAAGACTGACTCTTCCCACTGTCTATGCTTTGAACCATTCCTGTTACACTAGTTATAGATTCCGATGCATCACTTCAGGTTTACTGTATCCCTTGGACCTTCATATTGACGATGAAACACAAAAATTGCATCGGAATTAAATACAAAAGGCACAATGCCGACTTATGTACAAGAAGACTGACTCTTCTTACTGACTATGCTTTGATCCATTCCTGTGACACTAGTTATAGGCACTGATGCTTCACTTTAAGTTTACTGTATCCTTTGGACCTTCTTATTGAAGATGAAACACAGAAATTGCATCGGAATTAAATACAAGAGGTACAATGCCGACGAAAGTACAAGAAGACTGACTCTTCTTACTGTCTATCTTTTGAACCATTCCTGTAACACTAATTATAGATTCCGGTGCTTCACTTCAGGTTTACTGTATCCCTTGGACATTCTTATTGACGATGAAACACAGAAATTGCATCGGAATTAAATACAAAAGGCACAATGCCGACTTAAGTACAAGAAGACTCTCTCTTCCTACTGTCTATGTTTTGAACCATTCCTGTGACACTAGTTATAGATTCCAATGCTTCACATCAGGTTTACTGTATCCCTCTGACCTTCTTATTGACGATGAAACACAGAAATTGCATCGGAATTAAATTCAAAAGGCACAATGCCGACTTAAGTACAAGAAGACTGACTCTTCCCACTGTCTATGCTTTGAACCATTCCTGTTACACTAGTTATAGATTCCGATGCATCACTTCAGGTTTACTGTATCCCTTGGACCTTCATATTGACGATGAAACACAAAAATTGCATCGGAATTAAATACAAAAGGCACAATGCCGACTTATGTACAAGAAGACTGACTCTTCTTACTGACTATGCTTTGATCCATTCCTGTGACACTAGTTATAGGCACTGATGCTTCACTTTAAGTTTACTGTATCCTTTGGACCTTCTTATTGAAGATGAAACACAGAAATTGCATCGGAATTAAATACAAAAGGCACAATGGCGACTTAAGTACAAGAAGACTGACTCTTCTTACTGACTATGATTTGCACCATTCATGTGACACTAGTTATGGATTCTGATGCTACACTTCAGGTTTGGTGTATCCCTTGGAAATTCTTATTGACGATGAAACACAGAAATTGCATCGGACTTAAATACAAAAGGCACAATGGCGACTTAAGTACAAGAAGACTGACTCTTCTTACTGACTATGATTTGAACCATTCATGTGACACTAGTTATTGATTCCGTCGCCTCACTTCAGGTTTACTGTATCCCTTGGACCTTCTTATTGACGATGAAACACAGAAATTGAATCGGAATTAAATACAAAAGGCACAATGCCGACTTAAGTACAAGAAGACTGACTCTTCTTACTGACTATGTTTTGATTCATTCCTGTGACACTAGTTATAGATTCCGATGCTGCACTCCAGGTTTACTGTATCCCTTGGACCTTCTTATTGACGATGAAACACAGAAATTGCATCGGAATTATATGCAAAAGGCACAATGCCGACTTAAGTACAAGAAGACTGACTCTTCTTACCGACTATGATTTGAACCATTACTGTGACACTAGTTATAGATTCTGATGCTTCACTCCAGGTTTACTGTATCCCTTGGACCTCCTTATTGTCGCAGAAACACAGAAATTGCATCGGAATTAAATGCAAAGGGCACAATGTCGACTTAAGTACAAGAAGACTGACTCTTCTTACTGACTATGCTTTGAACCATTCCTGTGACACGAGTTATAGATTACGGTGCTTCACTTCAGGTTTACTGTATCCCTTGGACCTTCTTATTGACGATGAAACACAGAAATTGCATCGGAATTAAATACAAAAGGCACAATGCCGACTTAAGTACAAGAATACTGACTCTTCTTACTGTCTATGTTTTAAACCATCCCTGTGTCACTAGTTACAGATTCCGATGCTTCACTCCAGGTTTACTGTATCCCTTGGACCTTCTTGTTGACGATGAAACACAGAATGTGCATCGCAATTAAATACAAAAGGCACAATGCCGACTTAAGTACAAGAAGACTGACTCCTCTTACTGACTATGTTTTGAACCATTCCTGTCACACTAGTTATAGATTCCGATGCTTGACTTCAGATTTACTGTATGCCTCTGACCTTCTTTTTACCGATGAAACACATAAATTGCATCGGAATTAAATACTAAAGGCACAATACCGAATTAAGTACAGGAAGACTGACTCTTCTTACTGACGATGTTTTGAACCATTCCTGTGACAGTAGTTATAGATTCCGATGCTTCACTCCAGGTTTACTGTATCCCTTGGACCTTCACATTGACGATGAAACACAGAAATTGCATCGGAATTAAATAAAAAAGGCACTATGCCGACTTAAGTACACGAAGACTGAAACTACTTACTGTCTATGTTTTGAACCATTCCTGTGACACTAATTATAGATTCCGATGCTTCACACCAGATTTACTATATCCATTGGACCTTCTTATTGACGAAGAAACACAGAAATTGCATAGGAATTATATAGAAAAGGTAGAAGGCCGACTTAAGTACAAGAAGACAGTCTCTTCCTACTGTCTATGTTTTGAACCATTCCTGTGACACTAGTTATAGATTCCGATGCTTCACTTCAGGTTTACTGTATCCCTCTGACCTTCTTATTGACGATGGAACACAGAAATTGCATTGGAATTAAAAACAAAATGCGCAATGCCGACTTAAGTACAAGAAGACTGACTCTTCCCACTGTCTATGCTTTGAACCGTTCCTATTACACTAGTTATAGATTCCGCTGCTTCACTTCAGGTTAACTGTATCCCTCTTACCTTCTTATTGACGATGAAACATAGAAATTGCATCGAAATTAAATACAAAAGGCACAATGCCGACTTAAGTACAAGAAGACTGACTCATCCCACAGTCTGTGCTTTGAACCACTCCTGTTACACTAGTTATAGATTCCGATGCTTCGCTTCAGGTTTACTGTATCCCTTGGACCTTCTTATTGACGATGAATCACAGAAATTGCATCGGAATTAAATACAAAAGGCACAATGCCGACTTAAGTACAAGAAGACTGACCCTACTTAATCTCTATGTTTTGAACCATTCCTGTGACACCAGTTATTGTTTCCGATGCTTCACTCCATTTTTACTATATCCCTTGGACCTTCTTATTGACGATAAAACATAGAAATTGCATAGGAATTAAATAGAAAAGGCACAATGCCGACTTAAGTAAAAGAACACTGTCTCCTCCTACTGTCTATGATTTGAACCATTCCTGTGACACTAGTTATAGATTCCGATGCATCACTTCAGGTTTACTGTATCCCTTGGACTTTCTTATTGACGATGAAACACAAAAATTGCATCGGAATTCAATACAAAAGGCACAATGCCGACTTATGTACAAGAAGACTGACTCTTCTTACTGACTATGTTTTGATCCATTCCTGTGACACTAGTTACAGACTCTGATGCTTCACTTCAAGTTTACTGTATCCTTTGGACCTTCTTATTGAAGATGAAACACAGAAATTGCATCGGAATTAAATGCAAAAGGCACAATGCCGGCGAAAGTACAAGAAGACTGACTCTTCTTACTGTCTATCTTTTGAACCATTCCTGTAACACTAGTTATTGATTCCGGTGCTTCACTTCAGGTTTACTGTAACCCTTGGACCTTCTTATTGACGATGAAACACAGAAATTGCATCGGAATTAAATACAAAAGGCACAATGCCGACTTATGTACAAGAATACTGACTCTTCCCACTGTCTATGCTTTGCACCATTCCTGTTACACTAGTTATAGATTCCGATGCATCACTTCAGGTTTACTGTATCCCTTGGACCTTCTTATTGACGATGAAACACAAAAATTGCATCGGAAATAAATCCAAAAGGCACAATGCCGACTTATGTACACGAAGACTGACTCTTCTTACTATGATTTGAACCATTCTTGTGACACTAGTTATAGACACTGATGCTTCACTTCAAGTTTACTGTATCCTTTGGACCATCCTATTGAAGATGAAACACAGAAATTGCATCGGAATTAAATACAAAAGGCACAATGCCGACGAAAGTACAAGAAGACTGACTCTTCTTACTGTCTATCTTTTGGAGCATTCCCGTAACACAAGTTATAGATGCCGGTGCTTCACTTCAGGTTTACTGTATCCCTTGGACCTTCTCATTGACGATGAAACACAGAAATTGCATCGGAATTAAATACAAAAGGCACAATCGCGACTTATGTACAAGAAGACTGCCTCTTCTTACTGACTATGATTTGAACCATCCATGTGACACTAGTTATAGATTCCGGTGCTTCACTTCAGGTTTACTGTATCCCTTGGACCTTCTTAATGAAGATGAAACACAGAAATTGCATCGGAAAAGAATACAAAAGGCACAATGCCGACTTAAGTACAAGAAGACTGACTCTTCTTGCTGTCGATGCTTTGCACCATTCCTGTTACAGTAGTTATAGATTCCGATGCTTCACTCGAGGTTTACTGTATCCCTTGGACCTTCTTATTGACGATGAAACACAGAAATTGCATCGGAATTCAATAAAAAAGGCACAATGAAGACTTAAGTACAAGAATACTGACTCTTCTTACTGTCTAGGTTTTCATCCATCACTGTGACACTAGTTATAGATTCCGATGTTTAACTCCAGGTTTACTGTGTCCCTTGGACCTTCTTATTGACGATGAAACCCAGAAAGTGCATCGGAATTAAATGCAAAAGGCACATTGCCGACTTAAGTACAAGAAGACTGACACTTCTTAATGTCTATGTTTTCATTCATTCCTGTGACAATAGTTATAGATTCCGATGTTTAACTCCAGGTTTACTGTGTCCCTTGGACCTTCTTATTGACGATGAAACCCAGAAATTGCATCGGAATTAAATAAAAAAGGCACAATGCCGACTTAAGTACACGAAGACTGACCCTACTTACTGTCTATGTTTTGAACCATTCCTGTGACACTAGTTATAGATTCCGATGCTTCACTCCAGGTTTACTATATCCATTGGACCTTCTTATTGACGAAGAAACACAGAAATTGCATAGGAATTATATAGAAAAGGTAGAAGGCCGACTTAAGTACAAGAACCCAGTCTCTTCCTACTGTCTATGTTTTGAACCATTCCTGTGACACTAGTTATAGATTCCGATGCTTCACTTCAGGTTTACTGTATCCCTCTGACCTTCTTATTGACGATGAAACACAGAAATTGCATTTTAATTAAATACAAAATGCACAATGCTGACTTAAGTACAAGAAGACTGACTCTTCCCCGCTGTCTATGCTTCGAACCATTCCTGTTACACTAGTTATAGTTTCCGATGCTTCACTTCAGGTTTACTGTTTCCCTCTTACCTTCTTATTGACGATGAAACATAGAAATTGCA
Organism: Schistocerca americana; assembly: GCF_021461395.2. Classification (NCBI taxonomy): domain Eukaryota; kingdom Metazoa; phylum Arthropoda; class Insecta; order Orthoptera; family Acrididae; genus Schistocerca; species Schistocerca americana. Next base: position 6,585,098 of record NC_060125.1, read on the forward strand.
TCGAAATTAAATACAAAAGGCACAATGCCGACTTAAGTACAAGAAGACTGACTCTTCACACAGTCTATGCTTTGAACCATTCCTGTTACACTAGTTATAGACTCTGATGCTTCACTTCAAGTTTACTGTATCCTTTGGACCTTCTTATTGAAGATGAAACACAGAAATTGCATCGGAATTAAATGCAAAAGTCACAATGCCGACGAAAGTACAAGAATACTGACTCTTCTTACTGTCTATCTTTTGAACCATTCCTGTGACACTAGTTATAGATTCCGATGCATCACTTCAGGTTTACTGTATCCCTTGGACCTTCTTATTGACGATGAAACACAAAAATTGCATCGGAATTAAATACAAAAGGCACAATGCCGACTTATGTACAAGAAGACTGACTCTTCTTACTGACTATGTTTTGATCCATTCCTGTGACACTAGTTACAGACTCTGATGCTTCACTTCAAGTTTACTGTATCCTTTGGACCTTCTTATTGAAGATGAAACACAAAAATTGCATCGGAATTAAATGCAAAAGGCACAATGCCGACGAAAGTACAAGAAGACTGACTCTTCTTACTGTCTATCTTTTGAACCATTCCCGTAACACTAGTTATAGATTCCGGTGCTTCACTTCAGGTTTACTGTATCCCTTTGACCTTCTTATTGACGATGAAACACAGAAATTGCTTCGGAATTAAATACAAAAGGCACAATGCCGACTTAAGTACAAGAATACTGACTCTTCCCACTGTCTATGTGTTGAACCATTTCTGTTACACTAGTTATAGATTCCGATGCATCACTTCAGGTTTACTGTATCCCTTGGACCTTCTTATTGACGATGAAACACAAAAACTGCATCGGAATTAAATACAAAAGGCACAATGCCGAATTATGTACACGAAGACTGACTCTTCTTACTGACTATGTTTTGAACCACTCCTGTGACACTAGTTATAGACACTGATGCTTCACTTCAAGTTTACTGTATCCCTTGGACCTTCTTAATGAAGATGAAACACAGAAATTGCATCGGAAAAAAATACAAAAGGCACAATGCCGACTTAAGTACAAGAAGACTGACTCTTCTTGCTGTCGATGATTTGCACCATTCCTGTGACAGTGGTTATAGATTCCGATTCTTCACTCCAGGTTTACTGTATCCCTTGGACCTTCGTATTGACGATGAAACACAGAAATTGCATCGGAATTCAATAAAAAAGGCACAATGCCGACTTACGTACAAGAAGACTGACTGTTCTTGCTGTCGATGTTTTGAACCGTTCCTGTGACAGTAGTTATAGACTCTGATGCTTCACTTCTGGTTTACTGTATCCCTTGGACCTTCATATTGACGATGAAACCCAGAAATTGCATCGGAATTAAATACAAAAAGCACAATGCTGACTTAAGTACAAGAATACTGACTCCTCCCACTGTCTATGCTTTGAACCATTCCTGTTACACTAGTTATAGATTCCGATGCTTCACTTCAGGTTTACTGTATCCCTTGGACATTCTTATTGACGATGAAACACAGAAATTGCATCGGAATTAAATACAAAAGGCACAATGCCGACATAAGTACAAGAAGACTGACCCTACTTACTGACTATGTTTTGAACCATACCTGTGACACTAGTTATGGACTCTGATGCTTCACTTCAGGTTTACTGTATCCCTTGGACGTTCATATTGAAGATGAAACACAGAAATTGCATCGGAATTAAATAAAAAGGGCACAATGCCGACTTAAGTACAAGAAGACTGACCCTACTCACTGTCTATGTATTGAACCATTCCTGTGACACTAGCGACAGATTCCGATGCTTCACTCCAGGTTTACTATTTCCCATGGACCTTCTTATTGACGATGAAACACAGAAATTGCATAGGAATTAAATAGAAAAGGCACAATGCCGACTTAAGTACAAGAAGACTCTCTCTTCCTACTGTCTATGTTTTGAACCATTCCTGTGACACTAGTTATAGTTTCCGATGCATCACTTCAGGTTTACTGTATCCCTTGGACCTTCTTATTGACGATGAAACACAAAAATTGCATCGAAATTAAATACAAAAGGCACAATGCCGACATATGTACAAGAAGACTGACTGTTCTTGCTGTCGATGTTTTGAACCGTTCCTGTGACAGTAGTTATAGACTCTGATGCTTCACTTCCGGTTTGCTGTATCCTTTGGACCTTCTTATTGAAGATGAAACACAGAAATTGCATCGGAATTAAATACAAAAGGCACAATGCCGACGAAAGTACAAGAAGACTGACTCTTCTTACTGTCTATCTTTTGGACCATTCCCGTAACACAAGTTATAGATTCCGATGTTTAACTCCAGGTTTACTGTGTCCCTTGGACCTTCTCATTGACGATGAAACACAGAAATTGCATCGGAATTAAATACAAAAGGCATAATGGCGACTTAACTACAAGAAGACTGACTCTTCTTACTGACTATGATTTGAACCATCCATGTGACACTAGTTATAGATTCCGGTGCTTCACTTCAGGTTTACTGTATCCCTTGGACCTTCTTAATGAAGATGAAACACAGAAATTGCATCGGAAAAAAATACAAAAGACACGATGCCGACTTAAGTACAAGAAGACTGACTCTTCTTGCTGTCGATGCTTTGCACCATACCTGTGACAGTGGTTATAGATTCCGATTCTTCACTCCAGGTTTACTGTATCCCTTGCACCTTCGTATTGACGATGAAACACAGAAATTGCATCGGAATTCAATAAAAAAGGCACAATGCCGATTTACGTACAAGAAGACTGACTGTTCTTGCTGTCGATGTTTTGAACCGTTCCTGTGGCAGTAGTTATAGACTCTGATGCTTCACCTCTGGTGTACTGTATCCCTTGGACCTTCATATTGAAGATGAAACATAGAAATTGCATCGGAATTAAATACAAAAGGCACAATGCCGACTTAAGTACAAGAATACTGATTCTTCTTACTGACTAGGTTTTCATCCATCCCTGTGACACTAGTTATAGATTCCGATGTTTAACTCCAGGTTTACTGTGTCCCTTCGACCTTCTTATTGACTATGAAACCCAGAAATTGCATCGGAATTAAATACAAAAGACACATTGCCGACTTAAGTACAAGAAGACTGACACTTCTTACTGTCTATGTTTTCATTCATTCCTGTGACAATAGTTATAGATTCCGATGCTTCACTCCAGGTTTACTGTATCCCTTGGACCTTGTTATTGACGATGAAACACAGAATTTGCTTCGCAATTAAATACAAAAGGCACAATGCGGACTTAAGTACAAGAAGACTGACTCTTCTTACTGACTATGATTTGAACCATTCATGTGGCACTAGTTATTGATTCCGTCGCCTCACTTCAGGTTTACTGTATCCCTTGGACCTTCTTATTGAAGATAAAACACAGAAATTGCATCGGAATTAAATACAAAAGGCACATTGCCGACTTAAGTACAAGAAGACTGACTCTTCTTACTGACTATGTTTTGATTCATTCCTGTGACACTAGTTATAGATTCCGATGCTTCACTCCAGGTTTACTGTATCCCTTGGACCTTCTTATTGACGATGAAACACAGAAATTGCATCGGAATTAAATACAAAAGGCCCAATGCCGACTTAAGTACAAGAAGACTGACTCTTCTTACCGACTATGATTTGAACCATTCCTGTGACACTAGTTATAGATTCCGATGCTTCACTCCAGGTTTACTGTATCCCTTGGACCTCCTTATTGTCGAAGAAACACAGAAATTGCATCGGAATTAAATACAAAGGGCACAATGCCGACTTAAGTACAAGAAGACTGACTTTTCTTACTGACTATGCTTTGAACCATACCTGTGACACGAGTTATAGATTACGGTGCTTCACTTCAGGTTTACTGTATGCCTTGGACCTTCTTATTGACGATGAAACACAGAAATTGCATTGGAATTAAATACAAAAGGCACAATGCCGACTTAAGTACAAGAATACTGACTCTTCTCACTGCCTATGTTTTAAACCATCCCTGTGTCACTAGTTATAGATTCCGATGCTTCACTAAAGGTTTACTGTATCCCTTGGACCTTCTTATTGACGATGAAACACAGAAATTGCATCGGAATTAAATACAAAAGGCCCAATGCCGACTTAAGTACAAGAAGACTGACTCTTCTTACCGACTATGATTTGAACCATTCCTGTGACACTAGTTATAGATTCCGATGCTTCACTCCAGGTTTACTGTATCCCTTGGACCTCCTTATTGTCGAAGAAACACAGAAATTGCATCGGAATTAAATACAAAGGGCACAATGCCGACTTAAGTACAAGAAGACTGACTTTTCTTACTGACTATGCTTTGAACCATACCTGTGACACGAGTTATAGATTACGGTGCTTCACTTCAGGTTTACTGTATGCCTTGGACCTTCTTATTGACGATGAAACACAGAAATTGCATTGGAATTAAATACAAAAGGCACAATGCCGACTTAAGTACAAGAATACTGACTCTTCTCACTGCCTATGTTTTAAACCATCCCTGTGTCACTAGTTATAGATTCCGATGCTTCACTAAAGGTTTACTGTATCCCTTGGACCTTCTTGTTGACGATGAAACACAGAACGTGCATCGGAATTAAATACAAAAGGCACAATGCCGACTTAAGTACAAGAAGACTGACTCCTCTTACAGACTATGTTTTGAACCATTCCTGTCACGCTAGTTATAGATTCCGATGCTTGACTTCAGATTAACTGTATCCCTCTGACCTTCTTTTTAACGATGAAACACATAAATTGCATCGGAATTAAATACTAAAGGCACAATACCGAATTAAGTACAGGAAGACTGACTCTTCTTACTGTCGATGTTTTGAACCATTCCTGTGACAGTAGTTATAGATTCCGATGCTTCACTCCAGGTTTACTGTATCCCTTGGACCTTCTCATTGACGATGAAACACAGAAATTGCATCGGAATTAAATAAAAAAGGCACAATGCCGACTTAAGTACACGAAGACTGACCCTACTTACTGTCTATGTTTGGAACCATTGCTGTGACACTAGTTATAGATTCCGATTCTTCACTCCAGGTTTACTGTATCCCTTGGACCTCCTTATTGTCGAAGAAACACAGAAATTGCATCGGAATTAAATACAAAAGGCACAATGCCGACTTAAGTACAAGAAGACTGACTCTTCTTACTGACTATGTTTTGATTCATTCCTGTGACACTAGTTATAGATTCCGATGCTTCACTCCAGGTTTACTGTATCCCTTGGACCTTCTTATTGACGATGAAACACAGAAATTGCATCGGAATTAAATACAAAAGGCCCAATGCCGACTTAAGTACAAGAAGACTGACTCTTCTTACCGACTATGATTTGAACCATTCCTGTGACACTAGTTATAGATTCCGATGCTTCACTCCAGGTTTACTGTATCCCTTGGACCTCCTTATTGTCGAAGAAACACAGAAATTGCATCGGAATTAAATACAAAGGGCACAATGCCGACTTAAGTACAAGAAGACTGACTTTTCTTACTGACTATGCTTTGAACCATACCTGTGACACGAGTTATAGATTACGGTGCTTCACTTCAGGTTTACTGTATGCCTTGGACCTTCTTATTGACGATGAAACACAGAAATTGCATTGGAATTAAATACAAAAGGCACAATGCCGACTTAAGTACAAGAATACTGACTCTTCTCACTGCCTATGTTTTAAACCATCCCTGTGTCACTAGTTATAGATTCCGATGCTTCACTAAAGGTTTACTGTATCCCTTGGACCTTCTTGTTGACGATGAAACACAGAACGTGCATCGGAATTAAATACAAAAGGCACAATGCCGACTTAAGTACAAGAAGACTGACTCCTCTTACTGACTATGTTTTGAACCATTCCTGTCACACTAGTTATAGATTCCGATGCTTGACTTCAGATTTACTGTATCCCTCTGACCTTCTTTTTAACGATGAAACACATAAATTGCATCGGAATTAAATACTAAAGGCACAATACCGAATTAAGTACAGGAAGACTGACTCTTCTTACTGTCGATGTTTTGAACCATTCCTGTGACAGTAGTTATAGATTCCGATGCTTCACTCCAGGTTTACTGTATCCCTTGGACCTTCTCATTGACGATGAAACACAGAAATTGCATCGGAATTAAATAAAAAAGGCACAATGCCGACTTAAGTACACGAAGACTGACCCTACTTACTGTCTATGTTTTGAACCATTGCTGTGACACTAGTTATAGATTCCGATGCTTCACTCCAGGTTTACTGTATCCCTTGGACCTCCTTATTGTCGAAGAAACACAGAAATTGCATCGGAATTAAATACAAAGGGCACAATGCCGACTTAAGTACAAGAAGACTGACTTTTCTTACTGACTATGCTTTGAACCATACCTGTGACACGAGTTATAGATTACGGTGCTTCACTTCAGGTTTAGTGTATCCCTTGGACCTTCTCATTGACGATGAAACACAGAAATTGCATTGGAATTAAATACAAAATGCACAATGCCGACTTAAGTAAAAGAAGACTGACTCTTCCCCGCTGTCTATGCTTTGAACCATTCCTGTTACACTAGTTATAGATTCCGATGCTTCACTTCAGGTTTACTGTATCCCTCTTACCTTCTTATTGACGATGAAACATAGAAATTGCATCGAAATTAAATACAAAAGGCACAATGCTGACTTAAGTACAAGAAGACTGACTCTTCCCACAGTCTATGCATTAAACCATTCCTGTTACACTAGTTATAGACTCTGATGCTTCACTTCAAGTTTACTGTATCCTTTGGACCTTCTTATTGAAGATGAAACACAGAAATTGCATCGGAATTAAATGCAATAGGCACAATGCCGACGAAAGTACAAGAAGACTGACTCTTCTTACTGTCTATCTTTTGAACCATTCCTGTAACACTAGTTATAGATTCCGGTGCTTCACTTCAGGTTTACTGTATCCCTTGGACCTTCTTATTGACGATGAAACACAGAAATTGCATCGGAATTAAATACAAAAGGCACAATGCTGACTTAAGTACAAGAATACTGACTCCTCCCACTGTCTATGCTTTGAACCATTCCTGTTACACTAGTTATAGATTCCGATGCTTCACTTCAGGTTTACTGTATCCCTTGGACATTCTTATTAACGATGAAACACAGAAATTGCATCGGAATTAAATACAAAAGGCAGAATGCCGACATAAGTACAAGAAGACTGACCCTACTTACTGACTATGTTTTGAACCATACCTGTGAAACTAGTTATAGACTCTGATGCTTCACTTCAGGTTTACTGTATCCCTTGGACCTTCATATTGAAGATGAAACACAGAAATTGCATCGGAATTAAATAAAAAGGGTACAATGCCGACTTAAGTACAAGAAGACTGACCCTACTCACTGTCTATGTATTGAACCATTCCTGTGACACTAGCGACAGATTCCGATGCTTCACTCCAGGTTTACTATATCCCATGGACCTTCTTATTGACGATGAAACACAGAAATTGCATAGGAAATAATAGAAAAGGCACAATGCCGACTTAAGTACAAGAAGACTCTCTCTTCCTACTGTCTATGTTTTGAACCATTCCTGTGACACTAGTTATTGATTCCGATGCATCACTTCAGGTTTACTGTATCCCTTGGACCTTCTTATTGACGATGAAACACAAAAATTGCATCGGAATTAAATACAAAAGGCACAATGCCGACATATGTACAAGAAGACTGACTCTTCTTACTGACTATGTTTTGATCTATTCCTGTGACACTAGTTACAGACTCTGATGCTTCACTTCAAGTTTACTGTATCCTTTGGACCTTCTTATTGAAGATGAAACACAGAAATTGCATCGGAATTAAATGTAAAAGGCACAATGCCGACGACAGTACAAGAAGACTGACTCTTCTTACTGTATATCTTTTGAACCATTCCCGTAACACTAGTTATAGATTCCGGTGCTTCACTTCAGGTTTACTGTATCCCGTGGACCTTCTTATTGACGATGAAACACAGAAATTGCATCGGAATTAAATACAAAAGGCACAATGCCGACTTAAGTACAAGAATACTGGCTCTTCCCACTGTCTATGCTTTGAACCATTTCTGTTACACTAGTTATAGATTCCGATGCATCACTTCAGGTTTACTGTACCCCTTGGACCTTCTTATTGACGATGAAACACAAAAATTGCATCGGAATTAAATACAAAAGGCACAATGCCGAATTATTTACACGAAGACTGACTCTTCTAACTGACTATGTTTTGAACCATTCCTGTGACACTAGTTATAGACACTGATGCTTCACTTCAAGTTTACTGTATCCTTTGGACCTTCTTATTGAAGATGAAACACAGAAATTGCATCGGAATTAAATACAAAAGGCACAATGCCGACGAAAATACAAGAAGACTGACTCTTCTTACTGTCTATCTTTTGAACCATTCCCGTAACACTAGTTATAGATTCCGGTGCTTCACTTCAGGTTTACTGTATCCCTTGGACCTTCTTATTGACGATGAAACACAGAAATTGCATCGGAATTAAATTCAAAAGGCACAATGGCGACTTAAGTACAAGAAGACTGACTCTTCTTACTGACTATGTTTGAACCATTCCTGTGACACTAGTTACAGATTCTGATGCTACCCTTCTGGTTTAGTGTATCCCTTGGACCTTCATATTGAAGATGAAACACAGAAATTGCATCAGAATTAAATACAAAAGGCACAATGCCGACTTAAGTACAAGAATACTGACTCTTATTACTGTCTATGTTTTGAACCATCCCTGTGACACTAGTTATAGATTCCGATGCTTAACTCCAGGTTTACTGTATCCCTTGGACCTTCTTATTGACGATGAAACACAGAAATTGCATCGGAATTAAATACAAAAGGCACAATGCCGACTTAAGTACAAGAAGACTGACTCATCTTACTTACTATGCTTTGATTCATTCTTGTGACACTAGTTATAGATTCCGATGCTTCACTCCAGGTTTACTGTATCCCTTGGACCTTCTTATTGACCATTAAACACAGAAATTGCATCGGAATTAAATACAAAAGGCACAATGCCGACTTAAGTACAAGAATACTGACTCTTCCCACTGTCTATGCTTTGAACCATTTCTGTTACACTAGTTATAGATTCCGATGCATCACTTCAGGTTTACTGTATCCCTTGGACCTTCTTATTGACGATGAAACACAAAAATTGCATCGGAATTAAATACAAAAGGCACAATGCCGAATTATGTACACGAAGACTGACTCTTCTTACTGACTATGTTTTGAACCATTCCTCTGACACTAGTTATAGACACTGATGCTTCACTTCAAGTTTACTGTATCCTTTGGACCTTCTTATTGAAGATGAAACACAGAAATTGCATCGGAATTAAATACAAAAGGCACAATGCCGACGAAAGTACAAGAAGACTGACTCTTCTTACTGTCTATCTTTTGTACCATTCCCGTAACACTAGTTATAGATTCCGGTGCTTCACTTCAGGTTTACTGTATCCCTTGGACCTTCTTAATGAAGATGAAACACAGAAATTGCGTCGGAAAAAAATACAAAAGGCACAATGCCGACTTAAGTACAAGAAGACTGACTCTTCTTGCTGTCGATGCTTTGCACCATTCCTGTGACAGTGGTTGTAGATTCCGATTCATCACTCCAGGTTTACTGTATCCCTTGGACCTTCGTATTGACGATGAAACACAGAAATTGCATCGGAATTCAATAAAAAAGGCACAATGCCGACTTACGTACAAGAAGACTGACTGTTCTTGCTGTCGATGTTTTGAACCGTTCCTGTGACAGTAGTTATAGACTCTGATGCTTCACTTCTGGTTTACTGTATCCCTTGGACCTTCATATTGAAGATGAAACATAGAAATTGCATCGGAATTAAATACAAAAGGCACAATGCCGACTTAAGTACAAGAATACTGACTCTTCTTACTGACTAGGTTTTCATCCATCCCTGTGACACTAGTTATAGATTCCGATGTTTAACTCCAGGTTTACTGTGTCCCTTGGACCTTCTTATTGACGATGAAACCCAGAAATTGCATCGGAATTAAATACAAAAGACACATTGCCGACTTAAGTACAAGAAGACTGACACTTCTCACTGTCTATGTTTTCCTTCATTCCTGTGACAATAGTTATAGATTCCGATGCTTCACTCCAGGTTTACTGTATCCCTTGGACCTTGTTATTGACGATGAAGCACAGAAATTGCATCGGAATTAAATACAAAAGGCACAATGCGGACTTAAGTACAAGAAGACTGACTCTTCTTACTGACTATGATTTGAACCATTCATGTGACACTAGTTATTGATTCCGTCGCCTCACTTCAGGTTTACTGTATCCCTTGGACCTTCTTATTGAAGATGAAACACAGAAATTGCATCGGAAATAAATACAAAAGGCACAATGCCGACTTAAGTACAAGAAGACTGACTCTTCTTACTGACTATGTTTGAACCATTCCTGTGACACTAGTTATAGATTCTGATGCTACCCTTCTGGTTTAGTGTATCCCTTGTACCTTCATATTGAAGATGAAACACAGAAATTGCATCAGAATTAAATACAAAAGGCACAATGCCGACTTAAGTACAAGAATACTGACTCCTATTACTGTCTATGTTTTGAACCATCCCTGTGACACTAGTTATAGATTCCGATGCCTAACTCCAGGTTTACTGTATCCCTTGGACCTTCTTATTGACGATGAAACACAGAAATTGCATCGGAATTCAATAAAAAAGGCACAATGCCGACTTACGTACAAGAAGACTGACTGTTCATGCTGTCGATGTTTTGAACCGTTCCTGTGACAGTAGTTATAGACTCTGATGCTTCACTTCTGGTTTGCAGTATGCTTTGGACCTTCTTATTGAAGATGAAACACAGAAATTGCATCGGAATTAAATACGAAAGGCACAATGCCGACGAAAGTACAAGAAGACTGACTCTTCTTACTGTCTATATTTTGGACCATTCCCGTAACACAAGTTATAGATTCCGGTGCTTCACTTCAGGTTTACTCTATCCCTTGGACCTTCTTATTGACGATGAAACACAGAAATTGCATCGGAATTAAATACAAAAGGCACAATGCCGACTTAAGTACAAGAATACTGACTCTTCTTACTGACTAGGTTTTCATCCATCCCTGTGACACTAGTTATAGATTCCGATGTTTAACTCCAGGTTTACTGTGTCCCTTGGACCTTCTTATGAAGATGAAACACAGAAATTGCATCGGAAAAAAATACAAAAGGCACAATGCCGACTTAAGTACAAGAAGACTGACTCTTCTTGCTGTCGATGCTTTGCACCATTCCTGTGACAGTGGTTGTAGATTCCGATTCAACACTCCAGGTTTACTGTATCCCTTGGACCTTCGTATTGACGATGAAACACAGAAATTGCATCGGAATTCAATAAAAAAGGCACAATGCCGACTTACGTACAAGAAGACTGACTGTTCTTGCTGTCGATGTTTTGAACCGTTCCTGTGACAGTAGTTATAGACTCTGATGCTTCACTTCTGGTTTACTGTATCCCTTGGACCTTCATATTGAAGATGAAACATTGAAATTGCATCGGAATTAAATACAAAAGGCACAATGCCGACTTAAGTACAAGAATACTGACTCTTCTTACTGACTAGGTTTTCATCCATCCCTGTGACACTAGTTATAGATTCCGATGTTTAACTCCAGGTTTACTGTGTCCCTTGGACCTTCTTATTGACGATGAAACCCAGAAATTGCATCGGAATTAAATACAAAAGACACATTGCCGACTTAAGTACAAGAAGACTGACACTTCTTACTGTCTATGTTTTCCTTCATTCCTGTGACAATAGTTATAGATTCCGATGCTTCACTCCAGGTTTACTGTATCCCTTGGACCTTGTTATTGACGATGAAACACAGAACTTGCATCGGAATTAAATACAAAAGGCACAATGCGGACTTAAGTACAAGAAGACTGACTCTTCTTACTGACTATGATTTGAACCATTCATGTGACACTAGTTATTGATTCCGTCGCCTCACTTCAGGTTTACTGTATCCCTTGGACCTTCTTATTGAAGATGAAACACAGAAATTGCATCGGAAATAAATACAAAAGGCACAATGCCGACTTAAGTACAAGAAGACTGACTCTTCTTACTGACTATGTTTGAACCATTCCTGTGACACTAGTTATAGATTCTGATGTTACACTTCAGGTTTAATGTATCCCTTGGACCTTCATATTGAAGATGAAACACAGAAATTGCATCAGAATTAAATACAAAAGGCACAATGCCGACTTAAGTACAAGAATACTGACTCTTATTACTGTCTATGTTTTGAACCATCCCTGTGACACTAGTTATAGATTCCGATGCTTAACTCCAGGTTGACTGTATCCCTTGGACCTTCTTATTGACGATGAAACACAGAAATTGCATCGGAATTAAATACAAAAGGCACAATGCCGACTTAAGTACAAAGAGACTGACTCTTGTTACTGACTATGTTTGATTCATTCCTGTGACACTAGTTATAGATTCCGATGCTTCACTCCAGGTTTACTGTATCCCTTGGACCTTCTCATTGACGATGAAACACAGAAATTGCATCGGAATTAAATGCAATAGGCACAATGCCGACGAAAGTACAAGAAGACTGACTCTTCTTACTGTCTAGCTTTTGAACCATTCCTGTAACACTAGTTATAGATTCCGATGCTTCACTCCAGGTTTACTGTATCCCTTGGACCTTCTTATTGACGATGAAACAAAGAAATTGCATCGGAATTAAATACAAAAGGCAGAATGCCGACTTAAGTACAAGAAGACTGACTCTTTTTACCGACTATGATTTGAACCATTCCTGTGACACTAGTTATAGATTCCGATGCTTCACTCCAGGTTTACTGTATCCCTTGGACCTCCTTATTGTCGAAGAAACACAGAAATTGCATCGGAATTAAATACAAAGGGCACAATGCCGACTTAAGTACAAGAAGACTGACTTTTCTTACTGACTATGCTTTGAACCATACCTGTGACACGAGTTATAGATTACGGTGCTTCACTTCAGGTTTACTGTATGCCTTGGACCTTCTTATTGACGACGAAACACAGAAATTGCATCAGAATTAAATACAAAAGGCACAATGCCGTCTTAAGTACAAGAATACTGACTCTTCTCACTGCCTATGTTTTAAACCATCCCTGTGTCACTAGTTATAGATTCCGATGCTTCACTCCAGGTTTACTGTATCCCTTGGACCTTCTTGTTGACGATGAAACACAGAACGTGCATCGGAATTAAATACAAAAGGCACAATGCCGACTTAAGTACAAGAAGACTGACTCCTCTTACTGACTATGTTTTGAACCATTCCTGTCACACTAGTTATAGATTCCGATGCTTGACTTCAGATTTACTGTATCCCTCTGACCTTCTTTTTAACGATGAAACACATAAATTGCATCGGAATTAAATACTAAAGGCACAATACCGAATTAAGTACAGGAAGACTGACTCTTCTTACTGTCGATGATTTGAACCATTCCTGTGACAGTAGTCATAGATTCCGATGCTTCACTCCAGGTTTACTGTATCCCTTGGTCCTTCTCATTGACGATGAAACACAGAAATTGCATCGGAATTAAATAAAAAAGGCACAATGCCGAGTTAAGTACACGAAGACTGACCCTACTTACTGTCTATGTTTTGAACCATTGCTGTGACACTAGTTATAGATTCCGATGCTTCACTCCAGGTTTACTATATCCATTGGACCTTCTTATTGACGAAGAAACACAGAAATTGCATAGGAATTATATAGAAAAGGTAGAAGGCCGACTTAAGTACAAGAAGACAGTCTCTTCCTACTGTCTATGTTTTGAACCATTCCTGTGACACTAGTTATAGATTCCGATGCTTCACTTCAGGTTTACTGTATCCCTCTGACCTTCTTATTGACGATGAAACACAGAAATTGCATTGGAATTAAATACAAAATGCACAATGCCGACTTAAGTAAAAGAAGACTGACTCTTCCCCGCTGTCTATGCTTTGAACCATTCCTGTTACACTAGTTATAGATTCCGATGCTTCACTTCAGGTTTACTGTATCCCTCTTACCTTCTTATTGACGATGAAACATAGAAATTGCATCGAAATTAAATACAAAAGGCACAATGCCGACTTAAGTACAAGAAGACTGACTCTTCCCACAGTCTATGCATTGAACCATTCCTGTTACACTAGTTATAGACTCTGATGCTTCACTTCAAGTTTACTGTATCCTTTGGACCTTCTTATTGAAGATGAAACACAGAAATTGCATCGGAATTAAATGCAATAGGCACAATGCCGACGAAAGTACAAGAAGACTGACTCTTCTTACTGTCTATCTTTTGAACCATTCCTGTAACACTAGTTATAGATTCCGGTGCTTCACTTCAGGTTTACTGTATCCCTTGGACCTTCTTATTGACGATGAAACACAGAAATTGCATCGGAATTAAATACAAAAGGCACAATGCTGACTTAAGTACAAGAATACTGACTCCTCCCACTGTCTATGCTTTGAACCATTCCTGTTACACTAGTTATAGATTCCGATGCTTCACTTCAGGTTTACTGTATCCCTTGGACATTCTTATTGACGATGAAACACAGAAATTGCATCGGAATTAAATACAAAAGGCACAATGCCGACATAAGTACAAGAAGACTGACCCTACTTACTGACTATATTTTGAACCATACCTGTGACACTAGTTATAGACTCTGATGCTTCACTTCAGGTTTACTGTATCCCTTGGACCTTCATATTGAAGATGAAACACAGAAATTGCATCGGAATTAAATAAAAAGGGCACAATGCCGACTTAAGTACAAGAAGACTGACCCTACTCACTGTCTATGTATTGAACCATTCCTGTGACACTAGCGACAGATTCCGATGCTTCACTCCAGGTTTACTATATCCCATGGACCTTCTTATTGACGATGAAACACAGAAATTGCATAGGAATTAAATAGAAAAGGCAAAATGCCGACTTAAGTACAAGAAGACTCTCTCTTCCTACTGTCTATGTTTTGAACCATTCCAGTGACACTAGTTATTGATTCCGATGCATCACTTCAGGTTTGCTGTATCCCTTGGACCTTCTTATTGACGATGAAACACAAAAATTGCATCGGAATTAAATACAAAAGGCACAATGCCGACATATGTACAAGAAGACTGACTCTTCTTACTGACTATGCTTTGATCCATTCCTGTGACACTAGTTACAGACTCTGATGCTTCACTTCAAGTTTACTGTATCCTTTGGACCTTCTTATTGAAGATGAAACACAGAAATTGCATCGGAATTAAATGTAAAAGGCACAATGCCGACTTAAGTACAAGAATACTGACTCTTCCCACTGTCTATGCTTTGAACCATTTCTGTTACACTAGTTATAGATTCCGATGCATCACTTCAGGTTTACTGTATCCCTTGGACCTTCTTATTGACGATGAAACACAAAAATTGCATCGGAATTAAATACAAAAGGCACAATGCCGAATTATGTACACGAAGACTGACTCTTCTTACTGACTATGTTTTCAACCATTCCTGTGACACTAGTTATAGACACTGATGCTTCACTTCAAGTTTACTGTATCCTTTGGACCTTCTTATTGAAGATGAAACACAGAAATTGCATCGGAATTAAATACAAAAGGCACAATGCCGACGAAAGTACAAGAAGACTGACTCTTCTTACTGTCTATCATTTGAACCATTCCCGTAACACTAGTTATAGATTCCGGTGCTTCACTTCAGGTTTACTGTATCCCTTGGACCTTCTTATTGACGATGAAACACAGAAATTGCATCGGAATTAAATACAAAAGGCACAATGGCGACTTAAGTACAAGAAGACTGACTCTTCTTACTGACTATGTTTGAACCATTCCTGTGACACTAGTTACAGATTCTGATGCTACCCTTCTGGTTTAGTGTATCCGTTGGACCTTCATATTGAAGATGAAACACAGAAATTGCATCAGAATTAAATACAAAAGGCACAATGCCGACTTAAGTACAAGAATACTGACTCTTATTACTGTCTATGTTATGAACCATCCCTGTGACACTAGTTATAGATTCCGATGCTTAACTCCAGGTTTACTGTATCCCTTGGACCTTCTTATTGACGATGAAACACAGAAATTGCATCGGAATTAAATACAAAAGGCACAATGCCGACTTAAGTACAAGAAGACTGACTCATCTTACTGACTATGTTTTGATTCATTCCTGTGACACTAGTTATAGATTCCGATGCTTCACTCCATGTTTACTGTATCCCTTGGACCTTCTTATTGACGATGAAACACAGAAATTGCATCGGAATTAAATACAAAAGGCACTATGCCGACTTAAGTACAAGAAGACTGACTCTTCTTACCGACTATGATTTGAACCATTCCTGTGACACTAGTTATAGATTCAGATGCTTCACTCCAGGTTTACTGTATCCCTTGGACCTCCTTATTGTCGAAGAAACACAGATATTGCATCGGAATTAAATAAAAAGGGCACAATGCCGACATAAGTACAGGAAGGCTGACCCTACTTACTGTCTATGTATTGAACCATTCCTGTGACACTAGCGACAGATTCCGATGCTTCACTCCAGGTTTACTATATCCCATGGACCAACTTATTGACGATGAAACACAGAAATTGCATAGGATTTAAATAGAAAAGGCCCAATGCCGACTTAAGTACAAGAAGACTCTCTCTTCCTACTGTCTATGCTGTTGAACCATTCCTGTGACACTAGTTATAGATTCCGATGCATCACTTCAGGTTTACTGTATCCCTTGGACCTTCTTATTGACGATGAAACACAAAAATTGCATCGGAATTAAATACAAAAGGCACAATGCCGACTTATGTACACGAAGACTGACTCTTCTTACTGACTATGTTTTGAACCATTCCTGTGACACTAGTTATAGACACTGATGCTTCACTTCAAGTTTACTGTATCCTTTGGACCTTCTTATTGAAGATGAAACGCAGAAATTGCATCGGAATTAAATACAAAAGGCACAATGCCGACGAAAGTACAAGAAGACTGACTCTTCATACTGTCTATCTTTTGAACCATTCCCGTAACACTAGTTATAGATTCCGGTGCTTCACTTCAGGTTTACTGTATCCCTTGGACCTTCTTATTGACGATGAAACACAGAAATTGCATCTTAACTAAATTCAAAAGGCACAATGGCGACTTAAGTTCAAGAAGACTGACTCTTCTTACTGACTATGATTTGAACCATTCATGTGGCACTAGTTATAGATTCCGGTGCTTCACTTCAGGTTTACTGTATCCCTTGGACCTTCTTAATGAAGATGAAACACAGAAATTGCATCGGAAAAAAATACAAAAGGCACAATGCCGACTTAAGTACAGGTAGACTGTCTCTTCTTGCTGTCGATGTTTTCACCATTCCTGTGACAGAAGTTATATATTCCGATGCTTCACTCCAGGTTTACTGTATCCCTTGGACCTTCTTATTGACGATGAAACACAGAAATTGCATCGGAATTCAATAAAAAAGGCACAATGCCGACTTAAGTACAAGAAGACTGATTGTTCTTGCTGTCGATGTTTTGAACCGTTCCTGTGACAGGAGTTATAGACTCTGATGCTTCACTTCAGGTTTACTGTCTCCCTTGGACCTCCTTATTGACGAAGAAACACAGAAATTGCATCGGAATGAAATACAAAAGGCACAATGCCGACTTAAGTACAAGAAGACTGACTCATCTTACTGACTATGCTTTGAACCATTCCTGTGACACTAGTTATAGATTCCGGTGCTTCACTTCAGGTTTACTGTATCCCTTGGACCTTCTTACTGACGATGAAACACAGAAATTGCATCGGAATTAAATACAAAAGACACAATGCCGACTTAAGTACAAGAAGGCTGACTCTTCTTACTGACTATGTTTTGAAGCATTCCTGTGACATTAGTTACAGATTCCGATGCTTCACTCCAGGTTTACTGTATCCTTTGGACCTTCTTATTGACGATGAAACACAGAAATTGCATCGGAATTAAATAAAAAAGGCACAATGCCGACTTAAGTACAAGAAGACTGACCCTACTTACCGTCTATGTTTTGAACCATTCCTGTGCCACTAGTTATAGATTCCGATGCTTCACTCCAGGTTTACTATATCCCTTGGACCTTCTTATTGACGATGAAACACAGAAATTGCATAGGAATTAAATAGATAAGGCACAATGCCGACTTAGGTACAGGAAGACTGACCCTACTTACTGTCTATGATTTGAACCATTCCTGTGCCACTAGTTATAGATTCCGATGCTTCACTCCAGGTTTACTATATCCCTTGGACCTTCTTATTGACGATGAAACACAGAAATTACATCGGAATTAAATACAAAAGGCACAATGCCGACTTAAGTACAAGAAGACTGACCATACTCACTGTTTATGTTTGAACCATTCCTGTGACTCTAGTTATTGATTCCGATCCTTCATTCCAGGGTTACTATATCCCTTGGACCTTCTTATTGACGATGAAACATAGAAATTGCATCGGAATTAAATACAAAAGGCACATTGCCGACTTAAGTGCACGAAGACTGACTCTTCTTACTGACTATGTTTTGAACCATTCCTGTGACACTAGTTATAGACTCTGATGCTTCACTTCAGGTTTACTGTATCCCTTGGACCTTCATATAGAAGATGAAACACAGAAATTGCATCGGAATTAAATAAAAAAGGCACAATGACGACTTAAGTACAAGAAGACTGACCCTACTTAATCACTATGTTTTGAACCATTCCTGTGACACTAGCTATAGATTCTGATGCTTCACTCCTGGTTTACTATATTCCATGGACCTTCTTATTGACGATGAAACACAGAAATTGCATAGGAATTAAATAGAAAAGGCACAATGCTGACTTAAGTACAAGAAGACTGTCTCTTCCTACTGTCTATGTTTTGAACCGTTCCTGTGGCACTAGTTATAGATTCCGATGCTTCACTTTAGGTTTACTGTATCCCTCTGACCTTCTTATTGACGATGAACCACAGAAATTGCATCGGAATTAAATACAAAAGGCACAATGCCGACTTAAGTACAAGAAGACTGACTCTTCCCACTTTCAATGCTTTGAACCATTCCTGTTACACTAGTTATAGATTCCGATGCCTCACTTCAGGTTTACTGTATCCCTTGGACCATCTAATTGACGATGAAACACAAAAATTGCATCGGAATTAAATACAAAAGGCACAATGCCGACTTATGTACAAGAAGACTGACTCTTCTTACTGACAATGTATTGAACCATTCCTGTGACACTAGTTATAGACTCTGATGCTTCACTTCAAGTATACTGTATCCTTTGGACCTTCTCATTGAAGATGAAACACAGAAATTGCATCGGAATTAAATACAAAATTCACAATGCCGACTTAGGTACAAGAATACTGACTCTTCTTACTGTCTAGGATTTGAACCATCCCTGTGACACTAGTTATAGATTCCGATGCTTCACTCCAGGTTTACTGTATCCCTCTGACCTTCTTATTGACAATGAAAAACAGAAATTGCATCGGAATTAAATAAAAAATGCACAATGCCGACTTAAGTACAAGAAGACTGACTCTTCTTGTTGTCTATGTTTCGAACCATTCCCGTGACACTAGTTATAGATTCCGATGCTTCACTCCAAGTATACTATATCCATTGGCCCTTCTTATTGACGTTGATACACAGAAATTGCATCGGAGTTAAACAGAAAAGGCACAATGCCGACTTACGTACAAGAAGACTGTCTCTTCCTACTGTCTGTGTTTTGAACCATTCCTGTGACACTAATAATAGATTCCGATGCTTCACTTCAGGTTTAGTGTATCCCTCTGACCCTTTTATTGACGATGAAACACAGAAATTGCATCGGAATTAAATGCAAAAGGCACAATGCCGATTTAAGTAGAATAAGACTGACTCTTCCCACCGTCTATGCTTTGAACCATTCCTGTTACACTAGTTATAGATTCCGATGCTTCACTTCAGATTTACTGTATCCCTTGGACCTTCTTATTGACGATGAAACACAAAAATTGCATGGGAATTAAATACAAAAGGCACAATGCCGACTTATGTACAAGAAGACAGACTCTTCTTACTGACTATGTTTTGAACCATTCCTGTGACATTAGTTATAGACTCTGATGCTTCACTTCAAGTTTACTGTATCCTTCGGACCTTCTTATTGAAGATGAAACACAGAAATTGCATCGGAATTAAATACAAATGGCACAATGCCTACTTAAGTACAAGAATACTGACTCTTCTCACTGTCTATGATTTGAACCATCCCTGTGACACTAGTTATAGATTCCGATGCTTCACTCCGGGTTTACTGTATCCCTTGGACCTTCTTATTGACGATGAAACACAGAAATTGCATAGGAAGTAAATAGAAAATTCACAATGCCGACGTAAGTGCAAGAAGACTGTCTCTTCGTACTGTCTATGTTTTTAACCATTCCTGTGACACTACTTATAGATTCCGATGCTTCACTTCATTTTTACTGTATCCCTCTGACCTTCTTATTGACGCTGAAACATAGAAATTGCGTCGGAATTAAATACAAAAGGCACAATGCCGACTTAAGTACAAGAAGACTGACTCTTCCCACTGTCTATGCTTTGAACCATTCCTGTTACACTAGTTATAGACTCCGATGTTTCACTTCAGGTTTACTGTATCCCTTGGACCTTCTTTTTGACGATGAAAAACAGAAATTGCATCGGAATTAAATACAAAAGGCACAATGCCGACTTAAGTACAAGAATACTGCCTCTTCTTACTGTCTATGTTTTGAACCATCCCTGTGACACTATTATAGATTCCGATGCTTAACTCCAGGTTTACTGTATCCCTTGGACATTCTTATTGACGATGAAACACAGAAATTGCATCGGAATTAAATACAAAAGCTACAATGCCGACTTTAGTACAAGAAGACTGACTCTTCTTACTGACTATGCTGTGATTCATTCCTGTGACACTAGTTGTAGATTCCGATGCTTCACTCCAGGTTTACTGTATCTCTTAAGCTTTCTTATTGACGAAGAAACAAAGAAATTGCATCAGAATGAAATACAAAAGGCACAATGACGACTTAAATACAAGAAGACTGACTTTTCTTACTGACTATGTTTTGAACCATTCCTGTGACACTAGTTATAGATTCCGGTGCTTCACTTCAGGTTTACTGTATCCCTTGGACCTTCTTATTGACGATGAAACACAGAAATTACATCGGAATTAAATACAAAAGGCACAATGCCGACTTAAGTACAAGAAGACTGACCATACTCACTGTTTATGTTTGAACCATTCCTGTGACTCTAGTTATTGATTCCGATCCTTCATTCCAGGGTTACTATATCCCTTGGACCTTCTTATTGACGATGAAACATAGAAATTGCATCGGAATTAAATACAAAAGGCACATTGCCGACTTAAGTGCACGAAGACTGAATCTTCTTACTGACTATGTTTTGAACCATTCCTGTGACACTAGTTATAGACTCTGATGCTTCACTTCAGGTTTACTGTATCCCTTGGACCTTCATATAGAAGATGAAACACAGAAATTGCATCGGAATTAAATAAAAAAGGCACAATGACGACTTAAGTACAAGAAGACTGACCCTACTTAATCACTATGTTTTGAACCATTCCTGTGACACTAGCTATAGATTCTGATGCTTCACTCCTGGTTTACTATATTCCATGGACCTTCTTATTGACGATGAAACACAGATATTGCATAGGAATTAAATAGAAAAGGCACAATGCTGACTTAAGTACAAGAAGACTGTCTCTTCCTACTGTCTATGTTTTGAACCGTTCCTGTGGCACTAGTTATAGATTCCGATGCTTCACTTTAGGTTTACTGTATCCCTCTGACCTTCTTATTGACGATGAACCACAGAAATTGCATCGGAATTAAATACAAAAGGCACAATGCCGACTTAAGTACAAGAAGACTGACTCTTCCCACTTTCAATGCTTTGAACCATTCCTGTTACACTAGTTATAGATTCCGATGCCTCACTTCAGGTTTACTGTATCCCTTGGACCATCTAATTGACGATGAAACACAAAAATTGCATCGGAATTAAATACAAAAGGCACAATGCCGACTTATGTACAAGAAGACTGACTCTTCTTACTGACAATGTATTGAACCATTCCTGTGACACTAGTTATAGACTCTGATGCTTCACTTCAAGTATACTGTAACCTTTGGACCTTCTCATTGAAGATGAAACACAGAAATTGCATCGGAATTAAATACAAAATTCACAATGCCGACTTAGGTACAAGAATACTGACTCTTCTTACTGTCTAGGATTTGAACCATCCCTGTGACACTAGTTATAGATTCCGATGCTTCACTCCAGGTTTACTGTATCCCTCTGACCTTCTTATTGACAATGAAAAACAGAAATTGCATCGGAATTAAATAAAAAATGCACAATGCCGACTTAAGTACAAGAAGACTGACTCTTCTTGTTGTCTATGTTTCGAACCATTCCCGTGACACTAGTTATAGATTCCGATGCTTCACTCCAAGTATACTATATCCATTGGCCCTTCTTATTGACGTTGATACACAGAAATTGCATCGGAGTTAAACAGAAAAGGCACAATGCCGACTTACGTACAAGAAGGCTGTCTCTTCCTACTGTCTGTGTTTTGAACCATTCCTGTGACACTAATAATAGATTCCGATGCTTCACTTCAGGTTGAGTGTATCCCTCTGACCCTTTTATTGACGATGAAACACAGAAATTGCATCGGAATTAAATGCAAAAGGCACAATGCCGATTTAAGTAGAATAAGACTGACTCTTCCCACCGTCTATGCTTTGAACCATTCCTGTTACACTAGTTATAGATTCCGATGCTTCACTTCAGATTTACTGTATCCCTTGGACCTTGTTATTGACGATGAAACACAAAAATTGCATGGGAATTAAATACAAAAGGCACAATGCCGACTTATGTACAAGAAGACAGACTCTTCTTACTGACTATGTTTTGAACCATTCCTGTGACATTAGTTATGGACTCTGATGCTTCACTTCAAGTTTACTGTATCCTTCGGACCTTCTTATTGAAGATGAAACACAGAAATTGCATCGGAATTAAATACAAAAGGCACAATGCCTACTTAAGTACAAGAATACTGACTCTTCTCACTGTCTATGATTTGAACCATCCCTGTGACACTAGTTATAGATTCCGATGCTTCACTCCGGGTTTACTGTATCCCTTGGACCTTCTTATTGACGATGAAACACAGAAATTGCATAGGAAGTAAATAGAAAATTCACAATGCCGACGTAAGTACAAGAAGACTGTCTCTTCGTACTGTCTATGTTTTTAACCATTCCTGTGACACTACTTATAGATTCCGATGCTTCACTTCATTTTTACTGTATCCCTCTGACCTTCTTATTGACGCTGAAACATAGAAATTGCGTCGGAATTAAATACAAAAGGCACAATGCCGACTTAAGTACAAGAAGACTGACTCTTCCCACTGTCTATGCTTTGAACCATTCCTGTTACACTAGTTATAGACTCCGATGTTTCACTTCAGGTTTACTGTATCCCTTGGACCTTCTTTTTGACGATGAAAAACAGAAATTGCATCGGAATTAAATACAAAAGGCACAATGCCGACTTAAGTACAAGAATACTGCCTCTTCTTACTGTCTAAGTTTTGAACCATCCCTGTGACACTATTATAGATTCCGATGCTTAACTCCAGGTTTACTGTATCCCTTGGACATTCTTATTGACGATGAAACACAGAAATTGCATCGGAATTAAATACAAAAGCTACAATGCCGACTTTAGTACAAGAAGACTGACTCTTCTTACTGACTATGCTGTGATTCATTCCTGTGACACTAGTTGTAGATTCCGATGCTTCACTCCAGGTTTACTGTATCTCTTAAGCTTTCTTATTGGCGAAGAAACAAAGAAATTGCATCAGAATGAAATACAAAAGGCACAATGACGACTTAAATACAAGAAGACTGACTTTTCTTACTGACTATGTTTTGAACCATTCCTGTGACACTAGTTATAGATTCCGGTGCTTCACTTCAGGTTTACTGTATCCCTTGTACCTTCTTATTGACGATGAAACACAGAAATTGCATCGGTATTAAATACAAAAGGCACAATGCCGACTTAAGTACAAGAATACTGACTCTTCTTACTGTCTATATTTTGAACCACCCCTGTGTCACTAGTTATAGATTCCGATGCTTCACTCCAGGTTTACTGTATCCCGTGGACCTTCTTATTGAAGATGAAACACAGAACTTGCATCGGAATTAAATACAAAAGGCACAATGCCGACATAAGTACAAGAAGACTGACTCTTCTTACTGACTATGTTTTGAACCATTCCTGTGACACTAGTTATAGAATCCGATGCTTGACTTCAGATTTAATGTATCCCTCTGACCTTCTTATTAACGATGAAACACTGAAATTGCATCGGAATTAAAAACTAAAGCCACAATGCCGAATTAAGTACAAGAAGACTGACTCTTCTTACTGTCGATGTTTTGAACCATTCCTGTGACAGTAGTTGTAAATTCCGATGCATCACACCAGGTTTACTGTATCCCTTGGACCTTCTTATTGATGATGAAACACAGAAATTGCATCGGATTTAAATAAAAAAGGCACAATGAAGACTTAAGTACAAGAACACTGACCCTACTTGCTGTCTATGTTTTGAACCATTCCTGTGACAGTAGTTATAAATTCCGATGCTTCACACCAGGTTTACTGTATCCCTTGGACCTTCTTATTGATGATGAAACACAGAAATTGCATAGGAATTAAATACAAAAGGCAAAATGCCGGCTTAAATACAAGAAGACTGACTCTTCCCACTGTGTATGATATGAACCATTCCTGTTACACTAGTTATAGATTCCGATGCTTCACTTCTGGTTTACTGTATCCCTCTGACCTTCTTATTGACGATGAAACACAAAAATAGCTTCGGAATTAAATACAAAAGGCACAATGCCGAATTAAGTACAAGAAGACTGACTCTTCTTACTGACTATGTTTCGAACCATTCCTGTGACTCTAGTTATAGATTCCGATGCTTCACTCCAGGTTTACTGTATCCCTTGGTCCTCCTTATTGACGAAGAAACACAGAAATTGCATCGGAATTAAATACAAAAGGCACAATGCCAAGTACAAGAAGACTGACTCTTCTTACTGACTATGTTTTGAACCATTCCTGTGACATCAGTTATAGATTCCGATGCTTCACTCGAGGTTTACTGTATCACTTGGACCTCCTTATTGACGAAGAAACACAAAAATTGCATCGGAATTAAATACAAAAGGCACAATGCCAAGTACAAGAAGACTGACTCTTCTTACTGACTATGCTTTGAACCATTCCTGTGACATTAGTAATAGATTCCGGTGCTTCACTTCAGGTTTACAGTATCCCTTGGACCTTCTTATTGACGATGAAACACAGAAATTGCATCGGAGATAAATACAAAAGGCACAATGCAGACTTAAGTACAAGAATACTGACGCTTCTTACTGTCTATGATTTTAACCATCCCTGTGTCACAAGTTTTAGATTCCGATGCTTCACTCCAGGTTTACTGTATCCCTTGGACCTTCTTATTGACGATGAAACACAGAAATTGCATCGGAATTAAATACAAAAGGCACAATGCCGACTTAAGTAAAAGCAGACTGACTCTTCCTACTGTCTACGTTTTGAACCATTCCTGTGACACTAGTTATTGATTCCGATGCTTCACTTCATGTTTACTGTATCCCTCTGACCTTCTTATTGACGATGAAACATAGAAATTGCATCGGAATTAAATACAAAAGGAACAATGCCGACTTAAGTACAAGAAGACTGACTCTTCCCTCTGGCTATGCTTTGAACCATTCCTGTGACACTAATTATAGACTCTGATGCTTCACTTCAGGTTTACTGTACCCCTTGGACCTTCATATTGAAGATGAAATACAGAAATTGCATCGGAACTAAATACAAAAGGCACAATGCCGAGTTAAGCACAAGAATACTGACTCTTCTTACTGTCTATGTTTTGATCCATCCCTGTGACACTAGTTATAGATTCCGATGCTTAACTCCAGGTTTACTGTATCCCTTGGACCTTCTTATTGACGATGAAACACAGAAATTGCGTCGGAATTAAATACAAAAGGCACAATGCCGACTTAAGGACAAGAAGACTGACTATTCTTACTGACTATGTTTTGAACCATGTCTGCGACACTAGTTACAGATTCCGATGCTTCACTCCCGGTTTACTGTATCCCTTGGACCTTCAATTGACGATGAAACACAAAAATAGCATCGGAATTAAATACAAAAGACACTTTGCCGACTTAAGTACAAGAAGACTGACTCTTCTTGCTGACTATGTTTTGAACCATTCCTGTGACACTAGTTATAGATTCCGGTGCTACACTTCAGGTTTACTGTATCCCTTGGACCATCGTATTGACGATGAAACACAGAAATTGCATCGGTATTAAATACAAAAGGCACAATGCCGACTTAAGTACAAGAATACTGACTCTTCTTACTGTCTATATTTTGAACCACCCCTGTGTCACTAGTTATAGATTCCGATGCTTCACTCCAGGTTTACTGTATCCCGTGGACCTTCTTATTGAAGATGAAACACAGAACTTGCATCGGAATTAAATACAAAAGGCACAATGCCGACATAAGTACAAGAAGACTGACTCTTCTTACTGACTATGTTTTGAACCATTCCTGTGACACTAGTTATAGAATCCGATGCTTGACTTCAGATTTAATGTATCCCTCTGACCTTCTTATTAACGATGAAACACTGAAATTGCATCGGAATTAAAAACTAAAGCCACAATGCCGAATTAAGTACAAGAAGACTGACTCTTCTTACTGTCGATGTTTTGAACCATTCCTGTGACAGTAGTTGTAAATTCCGATGCATCACACCAGGTTTACTGTATCCCTTGGACCTTCTTATTGATGATGAAACACAGAAATTGCATCGGATTTAAATAAAAAAGGCACAATGCCGACTTAAGTACAAGAACACTGACCCTACTTACTGTCTATGTTTTGAACCATTCCTGTGACAGTAGTTATAAATTCCGATGCTTCACACCAGGTTTACTGTATCCCTTGGACCTTCTTATTGATGATGAAACACAGAAATTGCATCGGAATTAAATACAAAAGGCAAAATGCCGGCTTAAATACAAGAAGACTGACTCTTCCCACTGTGTATGATATGAACCATTCCTGTTACACTAGTTATAGATTCCGATGCTTCACTCGAGGTTTACTGTATCACTTGGACCTCCTTATTGACGAAGAAACACAAAAATTGCATCCGAATTAAATACAAAAGGCACAATGCCAAGTACAAGAAGACTGACTCTTCTTACTGACTATGTTTTGAACCATTCCTGTGACATCAGTTATAGATTCCGATGCTTCACTCGAGGTTTACTGTATCACTTGGACCTCCTTATTGACGAAGAAACACAAAAATTGCATCGGAATTAAATACAAAAGGCACAATGCCAAGTACAAGAAGACTGACTCTTCTTACTGACTATGCTTTGAACCATTCCTGTGACACTAGTAATAGATTCCGGTGCTTCACTTCAGGTTTACAGTATCCCTTGGACCTTCTTATTGACGATGAAACACAGAAATTGCATCGGAGATAAATACAAAAGGCACAATGCAGACTTAAGTACAAGAATACTGACGCTTCTTACTGTCTATGATTTTAACCATCCCTGTGTCACAAGTTTTAGATTCCGATGCTTCACTCCAGGTTTACTGTATCCCTTGGACCTTCTTATTGACGATGAAACACAGAAATTGCATCGGAATTAAATACAAAAGGCACAATGCCGACTTAAGTAAAAGAAGACTGACTCTTCCTACTGTCTATGTTTTGAACCATTCCTGTGACACTAGTTATTGATTCCGATGCTTCACTTCATGTTTACTGTATCCCTCTGACCTTCTTATTGACGATGAAACATAGAAATTGCATCGGAATTAAATACAAAAGGAACAATGCCGACTTAAGTACAAGAAGACTGACTCTTCCCTCTGGCTATGCTTTGAACCATTCCTGTGACACTAATTATAGACTCTGATGCTTCACTTCAGGTTTACTGTATCCCTTGGACCTTCATATTGAAGATGAAATACAGAAATTGCATCGGAACTAAATACAAAAGGCACAATGCCGAGTTAAGTACAAGAATACTGACTCTTCTTACTGTCTATGTTTTGATCCATCCCTGTGACACTAGTTATAGATTCCGATGCTTAACTCCAGGTTTACTGTATCCCTTGGACCTTCTTATTGACGATGAAACACAGAAATTGCATCGGAATTAAATACAAAAGGCACAATGCCGACTTAAGGACAAGAAGACTGACTATTCTTACTGACTATGTTTTGAACCATTTCTGCGACACTAGTTATAGATTCCGATGCTTCACTCCCGGTTTACTGTATCCCTTGGACCTTCTTATTGACGATGAAACACAAAAATAGCATCGGAATTAAATACAAAGGACACTTTGCCGACTTAAGTACAAGAAGACTGACTCTTCTTACTGACTATGTTTTGAACCATTCCTGTGACACTAGTTATAGATTCCGGTGCTACACTTCAGGTTTACTGTATCCCTTGGACCATCGTATTGACGATGAAACACAGAAATTGCATCGGAATTAAATACAAAAGGCACAATGCCGACTTTAGTACAAGAATACTGACTCTTCTTACTGTCTATGATTTAAACCATCCCTGTGTCACTAGTTATAGATTCCGATGCTACAATCCAGGTTTACTGTATCCCTTGGACCTTCTTGTTGACGATGAAACACAGAACTTGCATCGGAATTAAATACAAAAGGCACAATGCCGACTTAAGTACAAGGAGACTGACTCTTCTTACTAACTATGTTTTGAAAAATTCCTGTGACACTAGTTATAGATTCCGATGCTTGATTTCAGATTTACTGTATCCCTCTGACCTTCTTATTAACGATGAAACACATAAATTGCATGGGAATTAAATACTAAAGGCACAATGCCGAATTAAATACAAGAAGACTGACCCTACTTACTGTCTATGTTTAGAACCATTGCTGTGACACTAGTTATTGATTCCGATGCTTCACTCCAGGTTTACTATATCCCTTGGATCTTCTTATTGACGATGAAACACAGAAATTGCATACGTGGTAAATAGAAAAGGCACAATGCCGGCTTAAGTACAAGAAGACTGTCTCTTCCTACTGTCTATGTTTTGAACCGTTCCTGTGACACTAGTTATAGATTCTGATGCCTCACTTCAGGTTTACTGTATCCCTCTGACCTTCTTGTTGACGATGAAACACAGAACTTGCATCGGAATTAAATACAAAAGGCACAATGAGGACTTAAGTACAAGAAGACTGACTCTTCTTACTGACTATGTTTTGAACCATTCCTGTGACACTAGTTATTGATTCCGATGCTTCACTCCAGGTTTACTATATCCCTTGGACCTTCTTATTGACGATCAAACACAGAAATTGCATCGGAATTAAATAAAAAAAGGCACAATGCCGACTTAAGTACAAGAAGACTGACCCTACTTACTGTCTATGTTTTGAGCCATTCCTGTGACACTAGTTATTGATTCCGATGCTCCACTCCATGTTTACTATATCCCTTGGACCTTCTTATTGACGATGAAACACAGAAATTACATAGGAAGTAAATAGAAAAGGCACAATGCCGACTTAAGTACCAGAAGACTGTCTCTTCCTTCTGTCTATGGTTTGAACCATTCCTGTGACACTAGTTATAGATTCCGATGCTTCACTTCAGGTTTACTGTATCCCTCTGACCTTCTTATTGACGATGAAACATAGAAATTGCATCGGAATTAAATACAAAAGGAACAATGCCGACTTAAGTACAAGAAGACTGATTCTTGACACTGTCTATGCTTTGAACCATTCCTGTGACACTAGTTATAGACTCTGATGCTTCACTTCAGGTTTACTGTATCCCTTGGACCTTCATATTGAAGAATAAACACAGAAATTGCATCGGAGTTAAATACAAAAGGCACAATGCCGACTTAAGTACAAGAATACCGACTCTTCTTACTGTCTATGTTTTGATCCATCCCTGTGACACTAGTTATAGATTCCGATGCTTAACTCTAGGTTTACTGTATCCCTTGGACCTTCTTATTGACGATGATACACAGAAATTGCATCGGAATTAAATATAAAAGGCACAATGCCGACTTAAGTACAAGAAGACTGACTCTTCTTACTGACTATGTTTTGATTCATTCCTGTGACACTGGTTATAGATTCCGATGCTTCACTCCAGGTTTACTGTATCCCTTGGACCTTCTTATTGACGATGAAACACAGAAATTGCATCGGAATTAAATACAAAAGGCACAATGCCGACTTAAGTACAAGAAGTCTGACTCTTCTGACTGACTATGTTTTGATTCATTCCTGTGACACTAGTTATAGATTCCGATGCTTCACTCCAGGTTTACTGTATCCCTTGGACCTTCTTATTGACGATGAAACACAGAAATTGCATCGGAATTAAATACAAAATGCACAATGCCGACTTAAGTACAAGAAGACTGACTCTTCTTACTGACTATGTTTTGAACCACTTCTGCGACACTAGTTATAGATTCCGATGCTTCACTCCCGGTTTACTGTATCCCTTCGACCTTCTTATTGATGATGAAACACAAAAATGGCATCGTAATTATATACAAAAGGCACATTGCCAACTTAAGTACAAGAAGACTGACTCTTCTTCCTGACTATGATTTGAACCATTCCTGTGACACTAGTTATAGATTCCGATGCTGCACTCCAGGTTTACTGTATCCCTTGGATTTCCTTATTGACGATGAAACACAGAAATTGCATCGGAATTAAATAAAAAAGGCACAATGCCAACTTAAGTAGAAGAAGACTGACCCTACTTACTGTCTATGTTTTGAACCATTCCTGTGACACTAGTTATAGATTCCGATGCTTCACTCCAGGTTTACTATATCCCTTGGACCTACTTATTGACGATGAAACACAGAAAGTGCATAGGAATTAAATAGAAAAGGCACAATGCCGACTTAAGTACAAGAAGACAGTCTCTTCCTACTGTCTATGTTTTGAACCATTCCTGTGACACTAGTTATAGATTCCGATGCTTCACTTCAGGTTTACTGTATCCCTCTGACCTTCTTATTGACGATGAAACACAGAAATTGCATTGGAATTAAATACAAAAGGCGCAACGCCGACTTAAGTACAAGAATACTGACTCTTCCCACTGGCTATGCTTTGAACCATTCCTGTTACACTAATTATAGATTCCGATGCTTCACTTCAGGTTTACTGTATCCCTTGGACTTTCTTATTGCCGATGAAACACAAAAACTGCATCGGAATTAAATACAAAAGGCCCAATGCCGACTTATGTACAAGAAGACTGACTCTTCTTACTGACTATGCTTTGAACCATTCCTGTGACACTAGTTATAGACTCTGATGCTTCACTTCAAGTTACCTGTATCCTTTGGACCTTCTTTTTGACGATGAAACACAGAAATTGCATCGGAATTAAATACAAAAGTCACAATGCCGACTTAAGTACAAGAATACTGCCTCTTCTTACTGTCTATGTTTTGAACCATCCCTGTGACACTATTATAGATTACGATGCTTAACTCCAGGTTTACTGTATTCCCTGGACATTCTTATTGACGATGAAACACAGAAATTGCATCGGAATTAAATACAAAAGCTACAATGCCGACTTTAGTACAAGAAGACTGACTCTTCTTATAGACTATGCTTTGATTCATTCCTGTGACACTAGTAGTAGATTCCGATGCTTCACTCCAGGTTTACTGTATCCCTTAAGCCTTCTTATTGACGATGAAACACAGAAATTGCATCTGAATTAAGTACAAAAGGCACAATGCCGACTTAAGTACAAGATGACTGACTCTTCTTACTGAATATGTTTTGAACCATTTCTGTGACACTAGTTATAGATTCCGATGCTTCACTCCCGGTTTACTGTATCCCTTGGGCCTTCTTATTGACGATGTAACACAAAAATAGCATCGGAATTAAATACAAAAGGCACAATGCCGACTTAAGTACAAGAAGACTGACACTTCTTACTGACTATGTTTTGACCCATTACTGTGACACTAGTTATAGATTCCGATGCTTCACTCCAGGTTTACTTTAACCCTTGGACCACCTTATAGACGAAGAAACAAAGAAATTGCATCAGAATTAAATACAAAAGGCACAATGACGACTTAAATACAAGAAGACTGACTTTTCTTACTGACTATGTTTTGAACCATTCCTGTGACACTAGTTATAGATTCCGGTGCTTCACTTCAGGTTTACTGTATCCCTTGTACCTTCTTATTGACGGTGAAACACAGAAATTGCATCGGAATTAAATACAAAAGGCACAATGCCGACATAAGTACAAGAATACTGACTCTTCTTACTGTCTATGCTTTGAACCATCCCTGTGTCACTAGTTATAGATTCCGATGCTTCACTCCAGGTTTACTGTATCCCTTGGACTTTCTTATTGAAGATGAAACACAGAACTTGCAACGGAATTAAATACAAAAGGCACAATGCCGACATAAGTACAAGAAGACTGACTCTTCTTACTGACTATGTTTTGAACCATTCCTGTGACAGTCGTTATAAATTCCGATGCTGCACACCAGGTTTACTGTATCCCTTGGACCTTCTTATTGATGATGAAACACAGAAATTGCATCGGAATTAAGTACAAAAGGCAAAATGCCGGCTTAAATACAAGAAGACTGACTCTTCCCACTGTGTATGATATGAACCATTCCTGTTACACTAGTTATAGATTCCGATGCTTCACTTCTGGTTTACTGTATCCCTCTGACCTTCTTATTGACGATGAAACACAAAAATAGCTTCGGAATTAAATACAAAAGGCACAATGCCGACTTAAGTACAAGAAGACTGACTCTTCTTACTGACTATGTTTCGAACCATTCCTGTGACTCTAGTTATAGATTCCGATGCTTCACTCCAGGTTTACTGTATCCATTGGTCCTCCTTATTGACGAAGAAACAGAGAAATTGCATCGGAATTAAATACAAAAGGTACAATGCCAAGTACAAGAAGACTGACTCTTCTTACTGACTATGTTTTGAACCATTCCTGTGACATCAGTTATAGATTCCGATGCTTCACTCGAGGTTTACTGTATCACTTGGACCTCCTTATTGACGAAGAAACACAGAAATTGCATCGGAATTAAATACAAAAGGCACAATGCCGACTTAAGTAAAAGAAGACTGACTCTTCCTACTGTCTATGTTTTGAACCATTCCTGTGACACTAGTTGAAGATTCCGATGCTTCACTTCAGGTTTACTGCATCCCTCTGACCTTCTTATTGACGATGAAACACAGAAATTGCATCGGAATTAAATACAAAAGGCACAATGCCGACTTAAGTACAAGAAGACTGACTCTTCTCACTGACTATGTTTTGAACCATTCCTGTGACACTAGTTATAGATTCCGATGCTCCATTTCTGATTTACTGTATCTCTCTGACCTCCTTATTGACGATGAAACACAGGAATTGCATCGGAATTAAATAATAAAAGCACAATGCCGAATTAAGTACAAGAAGAATGTCTCTTCTTACTGTCGATGGTTTGAACCATTCCAGTGACACTAGTTATAGATTCCGATGCTTCACTCCAGGTTTACTGTATCCCGTGGACCTTCTTATTGACGATGAAACACAGAAATTGCATCGGAATTAAATAAAAAGGCACAATGCCGACTTATGTACAAGAAGACTGACTCTTGTTACTGACTATGTTTCGAACCATTCCTGTGACTCTAGTTATAGATTCCGATGCTTCACTCCA
The DNA here is from genome assembly GCF_021461395.2 of Schistocerca americana. Lineage (NCBI taxonomy): Eukaryota > Metazoa > Arthropoda > Insecta > Orthoptera > Acrididae > Schistocerca > Schistocerca americana. Next base: position 6,619,409 of record NC_060125.1, read on the forward strand.
GGTTTACTGTATCCATTGGTCCTCCTTATTGACGAAGAAACAGAGAAATTGCATCGGAATTAAATACAAAAGGTACAATGCCAAGTACAAGAAGACTGACTCTTCTTACTGACTATGTTTTGAACCATTCCTGTGACATCAGTTATAGATTCCGATGCTTCACTCGAGGTTTACTGTATCACTTGGACCTCCTTATTGACGAAGAAACACAGAAATTGCATCGGAATTAAATACAAAAGGCACAATGCCGACTTAAGTAAAAGAAGACTGACTCTTCCTACTGTCTATGTTTTGAACCATTCCTGTGACACTAGTTGAAGATTCCGATGCTTCACTTCAGGTTTACTGCATCCCTCTGACCTTCTTATTGACGATGAAACACAGAAATTGCATCGGAATTAAATACAAAAGGCACAATGCCGACTTAAGTACAAGAAGACTGACTCTTCTCACTGACTATGTTTTGAACCATTCCTGTGACACTAGTTATAGATTCCGATGCTCCATTTCTGATTTACTGTATCTCTCTGACCTCCTTATTGACGATGAAACACAGGAATTGCATCGGAATTAAATAATAAAAGCACAATGCCGAATTAAGTACAAGAAGAATGTCTCTTCTTACTGTCGATGGTTTGAACCATTCCAGTGACACTAGTTATAGATTCCGATGCTTCACTCCAGGTTTACTGTATCCCGTGGACCTTCTTATTGACGATGAAACACAGAAATTGCATCGGAATTAAATAAAAAGGCACAATGCCGACTTATGTACAAGAAGACTGACTCTTGTTACTGACTATGTTTTGAACCATTCCTGTGACACTAGTTATATACTCTAATGCTTCACTTCAGTTTTACTGTATCCCTTGGACCTTCTTATTGAAAATGAAACACAGAAATTGCATCGGAATTAAATACCAAAGGCAATATGCCGATTTAAGTACAAGAATACTGACTCTTCTTACTGTCTATGATTTGAAACATCCCTGTGACACTAGTTATAGATTCCGATGCTTCACTCCAGGTTTACTGTATCCCTTGGACCTTCTTATTGACGATGAAACACAGAAATTGCATCGGAATTAAATACAAAATGCACAATGCCGACTTTAGTACAAGAGAACTTACTCTTCTTACTGACTATGTTTTGATTCATTCCTGTGACACTAGTTATTGATTCCGATGCTTTACTCCAGGTTTACTGTATCCCTTGGACCTTCTTATTGACGATGAAACACAGAAATTGCATCGGAACTAAATACAAAAGGCACAATGCCGACTTAAGTGCAAGAATACTGACTCTTCTTACTGTCTATGTTTTGAACCATCCCTGTGTCACTAGTTGTAGATTCCGATGCTTTACTCCAGGTTTACTGTATCCCTTGGACCTTCTTATTGACGATGAAACACAGAACTTGCATCGGAATTAAATACAAAAGGCAGAATGCCGACTTAAGTACAAGAAGACTGACTCTTCTTACTGACTATGTTTTGAACCATTCCTGTGACATTAGTTATAGATTCCGATGCTTGACTTCAGATTTACTGTATCCGTTGGACCTTCTTATTAACGATGAATCACAGAAATTGCATCGGAATTAAATACAAAAGGCACAATGTCGACTTAAGTACAAGAAGACTGATTCTTCTTAGTGACTATGTTTTGATCCTTTCCTGTGACACTAGTTATAGTTTCCGATGCTTCACTTCAAGATTACTGTATCCCTCTGACCTTCTTATTGACGATGAAACACAGAAATTGCATCGGATTTAAATACAAAAGGCACAATGCCGACCTAAGTACAAGAAGACTGTCTCTTCCTACTGTCAATGTTTTGAACCATTCCTGTGACACTAGTTATAGATTCCGATGCTTCACTTCAGGTTTACTGTATCCCTCTGCCTTCTTATTGACGATGAAACACAGAAATTGCATCGGAACTAAATACAAAAGGCACAATGCCGACTTAAGTACAAGAACACTGACTCTTCCCACTGTCTATGCTTTGAACCATTACTGTTAGACTAGTTATATTTTTCCATGCTTCACTTCAGGTTTACTGTATCCCTTGACCTACTTATTGACGGTGAAACACAGAAATTGCATCGGAATTAAATACAAAAGGCACAATGCCGACATAAGTACAAGAATACTGACTCTTCTTACTGTCTATGATTTTAACCATCCCTGTGACACTAGTTATAGATTCCAATGCTTCACTCCAGGTTTACTGTATCCCATGGACCTTCTTATTGACGATGAAACACAGAAATTGCATCGGAATCAAATACAAAAGGCACAATGCCGACTTTAGTACAAGAAGACTGACTCTTCTTACTGACTATGTTTTGATTCTTTCCTGTGGCACTAGTTATAAATTCCAATGCTTCACTAAAGGTTTACTGTATCATTTGAACCTTCTTATTGACGAAGAATCACAGAACTTGCATCGGAATTAAATACAAAAGGCGCAAGGCCGACTTAAGTACAAGAAGACTGACTCTTCTTACTGACTATGATTTGAACCATTCCTGTGACACTAGTTATAGATTCCGATGCTTCACTTCAGATTTACTGTATACCTCTGACCTTCTTATTGACGATGAAACACAGAAATTGCATCGGATTTAATTACTAAAGGCACAATGCCGAATTAAGTACAAGAAGACTGGCTCTTCTTACTGGCTATGTTTTGAACAATTCCTGTGACAGTAGTTATAGATTCCGATGCTTCACTCCAGGTTTACTGTATCCCTTGGACCTTCTTATTGACGATGAATTACAGATATTGCATCGGAATTAAATAAAAAAGGCACAATGCCGACTTTAGTACAAGAAGACTGACTCTTCTTACTGTCTATGTTTTGAGCCATTCCTGAGACACTAGTTATAGATTCCGATGCTTCACTCCAGGTTTACTATATCCCTTGGACCTTCTTATTGACGATGAAACACAGAAATTGCATCGGAATTAAATACAAAAGGCACAATGCCGACTTAAGTACAAGAAGACTGATTCTTCTAACTGACTATGTTTTGAACATTTCCTGTGACACTAGTTATAGATTCCGATGCTTCACTTCAGGTTTACTGTATCCCTCTGACCTTCTTATTGACGATGAAACACAGAAATTGCATCTGAATTAAATACAAAAGGAACAATGCCGACTTCTGTACAAGAAGACTGTCTCTTCCTACTGTCTATGTTTTAAACCATTCCTGGGACACTAGTTATACATTCCGATGCTTCACTTCGGGTTTACTGTATCCCTCTGACCGCCTTATTGACGATGAAACACAGAAATTGCATCGGAATTAAATACAAAAGGCACAATGCCGACTTAAGTACAAGAAGACTGGCTCTTCCCACTGTCTATGCTTTGAACCATTCCTGTTACACTAGTTATATTTTCCGATGCTTCACTTCAGGTTTACTGTATCCCTTGGACCTACTTATTGACGATGAAACACAGAAATTGCATCGGAATTAAATACAAAAGGCACAATGCCGGCTTATGTACAAGAAGACTGACTCTTCTTACTGCCTATGTTTTGAACCATTCCTGTGACACTAGTTATATACTCTAATGCTTCACTTCAGGTTTACTGTATCCCTTGGACCTTCTTATTGAAGATGAAACACAGAAATTGCATCGGAATTAAATAGAAAATGCACAATGCCGACTTAAGTACAAGAATACTGACTCTTCTTACTGTCTATGATTTGAACCGTCCCTGTGCCACTAGTTATAGATTCCGATGCTTCACTCCAGGTTTACTGTATCCCTTGGACATTCTTATTAACGATGAAACACAGAAATTGCATCGGAATTAAATACAAAAGGCACAATGCCGACTTAAGTACAAGAAGACTGGCTCTTCCCACTGTCTATGCTTTGAACCATTCCTGTTACACTAGTTATATTTTCCGATGCTTCACTTCAGGTTTACTGTATCCCTTGGACCTACTTATTGACGATGAAACACAGAAATTGCATCGGAATTAAATACAAAAGGCACAATGCCGGCTTATGTACAAGAAGACTGACTCTTCTTACTGCCTATGTTTTGAACCATTCCTGTGACACTAGTTATATACTCTAATGCTTCACTTCAGTTTTACTGTATCCCTTGGACCCTCTTACCGAAGATGAAACACAGAAATTGCATCGGAATTAAATACAAAAGGCACAATGCCGATTTAAGTACAAGAATACTGACTCTTCTCACTGTCTATGATTTGAAACATCCCTGTGACACTAGTTATAGATTCCGATGCTTCACTCCAGGTTTACTGTATCCCTTGGACCTTCTTATTGACGATGAAACACAGAAATTGCATCGGAATTAAATACAAAAGGCACAATGCCGACTTTAGTACAAGAGAACTGACTCTTCTTACTGACTATGTTTGATTCATTCCTGTGACACTAGTTATTGATTCCGATGCTTTACTCCAGGTTTACTGTATCCCTTGGACCTTCTTATTGACGATGAAACACAGAAATTGCATCGGAACTAAATACAAAAGGCACAATGCCGACTGAAGTACAAGAATACTGACTCTTCTTACTGTCTATGTTTTGAACCATCCCTGTTTCACTAGTTGTAGATTCCGATGCTTTACTCCAGGTTTACTGTATCCCTTGGACCTTCTTATTGACGATGAAACACAGAACTTGCATCGGAATTAAATACAAAAGGCAGAATGCCGACTTAAGTACAAGAAGACTGACTCTTCTTACTGACTATGTTTTGAACCATTCCTGTGACACTAGTTATAGATTCCGATGCTTGACTTCAGATTTGCTGTATCCGTTGGACCTTCTTATTAACGATGAAACACAGAAATTGCATCGGAATTAAATTCTAAAGGCACAATGACGAATTAAGTACAAGAAGACTGACTCTTCCTACTGTCTATGTTTTGAACCATTCCTGTGATACTAGTTATAGATTCCGATGCTTCACTTCAGGTTTACTGCATCCCTCTGACCTTCTTATTGACGATGAAACACAGAAATTGCATCGGAATTAAATACAAAAGGCACAATGCCGACTTAAGTACAAGAAGACTGACTCATCCCACTGTCTATGATTTGAAGCATTCCTGTGACACTAGTTATAGATTCCGATGCTTCACTTTAGGTTTACTGTATCCCTTGGACCTTCTTATTGACGATGAAACACAGAAATTGCTTCGGAATTAAATACAAAAGGCACAATGCCGACTTAAGTACAAGAAGACTGACTCTTCTTACTGACTATGTTTTGAACCATTCCTGTGACACTAGTTATAGATTCCGATGCTTCACTTCAGGTTTACTTTATCCCTTAAACCTTCTTATTGACGATGAAACACAGAAATTGCATCGGAATTAAATACAAAAGGCACAATGCCGACTTAAGTACAAGAAAACTTACTCTTCTTACTGACTATGTTTTGAACCATTCCTGTGACACTAGTTATAGATTCCGTAGCTAGACTTCAGATTTACTGTATCCCTCTGACCTTCTTATTGACGATGAAACACAGAAATAGCACCGGAATTAAATACTAAGGGCACAATGCCGAATTAAATACAAGAAGACTGACTCTTCTTACTGTCGATGTTTTGAACCATCCCTGTGTCACTAGTTATAGATTCCGATGCTTCACTCCAGGTTTACTGTATCCCTTGGACCTTCTTATTGACGATGAAACACAGAAACTGCATCGGAATTAAATACAAAAGGCACAATGCCGACTTAAATACAAGAAGACTGATTCTTCTTACTGACTATGTTTTGATCCTTTCCTGTGACACTAGTTATAGTTTCCGATGCTTCACTTCAAGATTACTGTATCCTTCTGACCTTCTTATTGACGATGAAACACAGAAATTGCATCGGAATTAAATACAAAAGGCACAATGCCGACTTAAGTACAAGAAGACTGTCTCTTCCTACTGTCAATGTTTTGAACCATTCCTGTGACACTAGTTATAGATTCCGATGCTTCACTTCAGGTTTACTGTATCCCTCTGCCTTCTTATTGACGATGAAACACAGAAATTGCATCGGAATTAAATACAAAAGGCACAATGCCGACTTAAGTACAAGAAGACTGACTCTTCCCACTGTCTATGCTTTGAACCATTACTGTTACACTAGTTATATTTTTCCATGCTTCACTTCAGGTTTACTGTATCCCTTGAACTACTTATTGACGATGAAACACAGAAATTGCATCGGAATTAAATACAAAAGGCCCAATGCCGACATAAGTACAAGAATACTGACTCTTCTTACTGTCTATGATTTGAACCATCCCTGTGTCACTAGTTATAGATTCCAATGCTTCACTCCAGGTTTACTGTATGCTTTGAACCTTCTTATTGACGAAGAATCACAGAACTTGCATCGGAATTAAATACAAAAGGCACAAGGCCGACTTAAGTACAAGAAGACTGACTCTTCTTACTGACTATGATTTGAACCATTCCTGTGAAACTAGTTATAGATTCCGATGCTTCACTTCAGATTTACTGTATACCTCTGACCTTCTTATTGACGATGAAACACAGAAATTGCATCGGATTTAATTACTAAAGGCACAATGCCGAATTAAGTACAAGAAGACTGGCTCTTCTTACTGGCTATGTTTTGAACAATTCCTGTGACAGCAGTTATAGATTCCGGTGCTTCACTCCAGGTTTACTGTATCCCTTGGACCTTCTTATTGACGATGAATTACAGATATTGCATCGGAATTAAATAAAAAAGGCACAATGCCGACTTAAGTACAAGAAGACTGACTCTTCTTACTGTCTATGTTTTGAACCATTCCTGAGACACTAGTTACAGATTCCGATGCTTCACTCCAGGTTTACTATATCCCTTGGACCTTCTTATTGACGATGATACACAGAAATTGCATCGGAGTTATATAGAAAAGGCACAATGCCGACTTAAGTACAAGAAGACTGACTCTTCTTACTGACTATGTTTTGAACCATTCCTGTGACACTAGTTATAGATTCCGATGCTTCACTTCAGGTTTTCTGTATCCCTTGGACCTTCTTATTGACGATGAAACACAGATATTGCATCGGAATTAAATACAAAAGGCACAATGCCGACTTAAGTACAAGAAGACTGACTCTTCTTACTGACTATGATTTGAACCATTCCTGTGACACTAGTTATATTTTCCGATGCTTCACTTCAGGTTTACTGTATCCCTTGGACCTACTTATTGACGATGAAACACAGAAATTGCATCGGAATTAAATACATAAGGCACAATGCCGGCTTATGTACAAGAAGACTGACTCTTCTTACTGCCTATGTTTTGAACCATTCCTGTGACACTAGTTATATACTCTAATGCTTCACTTCAGGTTTACTGTATCCCTTGGACCTTCTTATTGAAGATGAAACACAGAAATTGCATCGGAATTAAATAGAAAATGCACAATGCCGACTTTAGTACAAGAATACTGACTCTTCTTACTGTCTATGATTTGAACCGTCCCTGTGCCACTAGTTATAGATTCCGATGCTTCACTCCAGGTTTACTGTATCCCTTGGACATTCTTATTGACGATGAAACACAGAAATTGCATCGGAATTAAATACAAAAGGCACAATGCCGACTTAAGTACAAGAAGACTGGCTCTTCCCACTGTCTATGCTTTGAACCATTCCTGTTACACTAGTTATATTTTCCGATGCTTCACTTCAGGTTTACTGTTTCCCTTGGACCTACTCATTGACGATGAAACACAGAAATTGCATCGGAATTAAATACAAAAGGCACAATGCCGGCTTATGTACAAGAAGACTGACTCTTCTTACTGCCTATGTTTTGAACCATTCCTGTGACACTAGTTATATACTCTAATGCTTCACTTCAGTTTTACTGTATCCCTTGGACCCTCTTATCGAAGATGAAACACAGAAATTGCATCGGAATTAAATACAAAAGGCACAATGCCGATTTAAGTACAAGAATACTGACTCTTCTCACTGTCTATGATTTGAAACATCCCTGTGACACTAGTTATAGATTCCGATGCTTCACTCCAGGTTTACTGTATCCCTTGGACCTTCTTATTGACGATGAAACACAGAAATTGCATCGGAATTAAATACAAAAGGCACAATGCCGACTTTAGTACAAGAGAACTGACTCTTCTTACTGACTATGTTTTGATTCATTCCTGTGACACTAGTTATTGATTCCGATGCTTTACTCCAGGTTTACTGTATCCCTTGGACCTTCTTATTGACGATGAAACACAGAAATTGCATCGGAACTAAATACAAAAGGCACAATGCCGACTGAAGTACAAGAATACTGACTCTTCTTACTGTCTATGTTTTGAACCATCCCTGTTTCACTAGTTGTAGATTCCGATGCTTTACTCCAGGTTTACTGTATCCCTTGGACCTTCTTATTGACGATGAAACACAGAACTTGCATCGGAATTAAATACAAAAGGCAGAATGCCGACTTAAGTACAAGAAGACTGACTCTTCTTACTGACTATGTTTTGAACCATTCCTGTGACACTAGTTATAGATTCCGATGCTTGACTTCAGATTTACTGTATCCGTTGGACCTTCTTATTAACGATGAAACACAGAAATTGCATCGGAATTAAATTCTAAAGGCACAATGACGAATTAAGTACAAGAAGACTGACTCTTCCTACTGTTTATGTTTTGAACCATTCCTGTGATACTAGTTATAGATTCCGATGCTTCACTTCAGGTTTACTGCATCCCTCTGACCTTCTTATTGACGATGAAACACAGAAATTGCATCGGAATTAAATACAAAAGGCACAATGCCGACTTAAGTACAAGAAGACTGACTCATCCCACTGTCTATGATTTGAACCATTCCTGTGACACTAGTTATAGATTCCGATGCTTCACTTTAGGTTTACTGTATCCCTTGGACCTTCTTATTGACGATGAAACACAGAAATTGCTTCGGAATTAAATACAAAAGGCACAATGCCGACTTAAGTACAAGAAGACTGACTCTTCTTACTGACTATGTTTTGAACCATTCCTGTGACACTAGTTATAGATTCCGATGCTTCACTTCAGGTTTACTTTATCCCTTAAACCTTCTTATTGACGATGAAACACAGAAATTGCATCGGAATTAAATACAAAAGGCACAATGCCGACTTAAGTACAAGAAGACTGACTCTTCCCACTGTCTATGCTTTGAACCATTACTGTTACACTAGTTATATTTTTCCATGCTTCACTTCAGGTTTACTGTATCCCTTGAACTACTTATTGACGATGAAACACAGAAATTGCATCGGAATTAAATGCAAAAGGCCCAATGATGACATAAGTACAAGAATACTGACTCTTCTTACTGTCTATGATTTGAACCATCCCTGTGTCACTAGTTATAGATTCCAATGCTTCACTCCAGGTTTACTGTATCCCATGGACCTTCTTATTGACGATGAAACACAGAAATAGCATCGGAATTAAATACAAAAGGCACAATGCCGACTTTAGTACAAGAAGACTGACTCTTCTTACTGACTATGTTTTGATTCTTTCCTGTGACACTAGTTATAGATTCCAATGCTTCACTAAAGGTTTACTGTATGCTTTGAACCTTCTTATTGACGAAGAATCACAGAACTTGCATCGGAATTAAATACAAAAGGCACAAGGCCGACTTAAGTACAAGAAGACTGACTCTTCTTACTGACTATGATTTGAACCATTCCTGTGAAACTAGTTATAGATTCCGATGCTTCACTTCAGATTTACTGTATACCTCTGACCTTCTTAATGACGATGAAACACAGAAATTGCATCGGATTTAATTACTAAAGGCACAATGCCGAATTAAGTACAAGAAGACTGGCTCTTCTTACTGGCTATGTTTTGAACAATTCCTGTGACAGTAGTTATAGATTCCGATGCTTCACTCCAGGTTTACTGTATCCCTTGGACCTTCTTATTGACGATGAATTACAGATATTGCATCGGAATTAAATAAAAAAGGCACAATGCCGACTTAAGTACAAGAAGACTGACTCTTCTTACTGTCTATGTTTTGAACCATTCCTGAGACACTAGTTACAGATTCCGATGCTTCACTCCAGGTTTACTATATCCCTTGGACCTTCTTATTGACGATGATACACAGAAATTGCATCGGAGTTATATAGAAAAGGCACAATGCCGACTTAAGTACAAGAAGACTGACTCTTCTTACTGACTATGTTTTGAACCATTCCTGTGACACTAGTTATAGATTCCGATGCTTCACTTCAGGTTTTCTGTATCCCTTGGACCTTCTTATTGACGATGAAACACAGATATTGCATCGGAATTAAATACAAAAGGCACAATGCCGACTTAAGTACAAGAAGACTGACTCTTCTTACTGACTATGATTTGAACCATTCCTGTGACACTAGTTTAGATTCCGATGCTAGACTTCAGTTTTACTGTATCCCTCTGACCTTCTTATTGACGATGAAACATAGAAATTGCATCGGAATTAAGTACTAAAGGCTCAATGCCGAATTAAGTACAAGAAGACTGACTCTTCTTACTGTCGATGTTTTGAACCATCCCTGTGTCACTATTTATAGATTCCGATGCTTCACTCCAGGTTTACTGTATCCCTTGGACCTTCTTATTGACGATGAAACACAGAAATTGCATCGGAACTAAATACAAAAGGCACAATGCCGACTTAAGTACAAGAAGACTGGCTCTTCCCACTGTCTATGCTTTGAACCATTCCTGTTACACTAGTTATATTTTCCGATGCTTCACTTCAGGTTTACTGTATCCCTTGGACCTACTTGTTGACGATGAAACACAGAAATTGCATCGGAATTAAATACAAAAGGCACAATGCCGGCTTATGTACAAGAAGACTGACTCTTCTTACTGCCTATGTTTTGAACCATTCCTGTGACACTAGTTATATACTCTAATGCTTCACTTCAGTTTTACTGTATCCCTTGGACCCTCTTATCGAAGATGAAACACAGAAATTGCATCGGAATTAAATACAAAAGGCACAATGCCGATTTAAGTACAAGAATACTGACTCTTCTCACTGTCTATGATTTGAAACATCCCTGTGACACTAGTTATAGATTCCGATGCTTCACTCCAGGTTTACTGTATCCCTTGGACCTTCTTATTGACGATGAAACACAGAAATTGCATCGGAATTAAATACAAAAGGCACAATTCCGACTTTAGTACAAGAGAACTGACTCTTCTTACTGACTATGTTTTGATTCATTCCTGTGACACTAGTTACTGATTCCGATGCTTTACTCCAGGTTTACTGTATCCCTTGGACCTTCTTATTGACGATGAAACACAGAAATTGCATCGGAACTAAATACAAAAGGCACAATGCCGACTGAAGTACAAGAATACTGACTCTTCTTACTGTCTATGTTTTGAACCATCCCTGTTTCACTAGTTGTAGATTCCGATGCTTTACTCCAGGTTTACTGTATCCCTTGGACCTTCTTATTGACGATGAAACACAGAACTTGCATCGGAATTAAATACAAAAGGCAGAATGCCGACTTAAGTACAAGAAGACTGACTCTTCTTACTGACTATGTTTTGAACCATTCCTGTGACACTAGTTATAGATTCCGATGCTTGACTTAAGATTTACTGTATCCGTAGGACCTTCGTATTAACAATGAAACACAGAAATTGCATCGGAATTAAATTCTAAAGGCACAATGACGAATTAAGTACAAGAAGACTGACTCTTCCTACTGTCTATGTTTTGAACCATTCCTGTGATACTAGTTATAGATTCCGATGCTTCACTTCAGGTTTACTGCATCCCTCTGACCTTCTTATTGACGATGAAACACAGAAATTGCATCGGAATTAAATACAAAAGGCACAATGCCGACTTAAGTACAAGAAGACTGACTCATCCCACTGTCTATGATTTGAACCATTCCTGTGACACTAGTTATAGATTCCGATGCTTCACTTTAGGTTTACTGTATCCCTTGGACCTTCTTATTGACGATGAAACACAGAAATTGCTTCGGAATTAAATACAAAAGGCACAATGCCGACTTAAGTACAAGAAGACTGACTCTTCTTACTGACTATGTTTTGAACCATTCCTGTGACACTAGTTATAGATTCCGATGCTTCACTTCAGGTTTACTTTATCCCTTAAACCTTCTTATTGACGATGAAACACAGAAATTGCATCGGAATTAAATACAAAAGGCACAATGCCGACTTAAGTACAAGAAAACTTACTCTTCTTACTGACTATGTTTTGAACTATTCCTGTGACACTAGTTATAGATTCCGTTGCTAGACTTCAGATTTACTGTATCCCTCTGACCTTCTTATTGACGATGAAACACAGAAATAGCACCGGAATTAAATACTAAAGGCACGATGCCGAATTAAATACAAGAAGACTGACTCTTCTTACTGTCGATGTTTTGAACCATCCCTGTGTCACTAGTTATAGATTCCGATGCTTCACTCCAGGTTTACTGTATCCCTTGGACCTTCTTATTGACGATGAAACACAGAAATTGCATCGGAATTAAATACAAAAGGCACAATGCCGACTTAAATACAAGAAGACTGATTCTTCTTACTGACTATGTTTTGATCCTTTCCTGTGACACTAGTTATAGTTTCCGATGCTTCACTTCAAGATTACTGTATCCTTCTGACCTTCTTATTGACGATGAAACACAGAAATTGCATCGGAATTAAATACAAAAGGCACAATGCCGACTTAAGTACAAGAAGACTGTCTCTTCCTACTGTCAATGTTTTGAACCATTCCTGTGACACTAGTTATAGATTCCGATGCTTCACTTCAGGTTTACTGTATCCCTCTGCCTTCTTATTGACGATGAAACACAGAAATTGCATCGGAATTAAATACAAAAGGCACAATGCCGACTTAAGTACAAGAAGACTGACTCTTCCCACTGTCTATGCTTTGAACCATTACTGTTACACTAGTTATATTTTTCCATGCTTCACTTCAGGTTTACTGTATCCCTTGAACTACTTATTGACGATGAAACACAGAAATTGCATCGGAATTAAATACAAAAGGCCCAATGCCGACATAAGTACAAAAATACTGACTCTTCTTACTGTCTATGATTTGAACCATCCCTGTGACACTAGTTATAGATTCCAATGCTTCACTCCAGGTTTACTGTATCCCATGGACCTTCTTATTGACGATGAAACACAGAAATAGCATCGGAATTAAATACAAAAGGCACAATGCCGACTTTAGTACAAGAAGACTGACTCTTCTTACTGACTATGTTTTGATTCTTTCCTGTGACACTAGTTATAGATTCCAATGCTTCACTAAAGGTTTACTGTATCCTTTGAACCTTCTTATTGACGAAGAATCACAGAACTTGCATCGGAATTAAATACAAAAGGCACAAGGCCGACTTAAGTACAAGAAGACTGACTCTTCTTACTGACTATGATTTGAACCATTCCTGTGACACTAGTTATAGATTCCGATGCTTCACTTCAGATTTACTGTATACCTCTGACCTTCTTATTGACGATGAAACACAGAAATTGCATCGGATTTAATTACTAAAGGCACAATGCCGAATTAAGTACAAGAAGACTGGCTCTTCTTACTGGCTATGTTTTGAACAATTCCTGTGACAGTAGTTATAGATTCCGATGCTTCACTCCAGGTTTACTGTATCCCTTGGACCTTCTTATTGACGATGAATTACAGATATTGCATCGGAATTAAATAAAAAAGGCACAATGCCGACTTAAGTACAAGAAGACTGACTCTTCTTACTGTCTATGTTTTGAACCATTCCTGAGACACTAGTTACAGATTCCAATGCTTCACTCCAGGTTTACTATATCCCTTGGACCTTCTTATTGACGATGATACACAGAAATTGCATCGGAGTTATATAGAAAAGGCACAATGCCGACTTAAGTACAAGAAGACTGACTCTTCTTACTGACTATGTTTTGAACCATTCCTGTGACACTAGTTATAGATTCCGATGCTTCACTTCAGGTTTTCTGTATCCCTTGGACCTTCTTATTGACGATGAAACACAGATATTGCATCGGAATTAAATACAAAAGGCACAATGCCGACTTAAGTACAAGAAGACTGATTCTTCTAACTGACTATGTTTTGAACATTTCCTGTGACACTAGTTATAGATTCCGATGCTTCACTTCAGGTTTACTGTATCCCTCTGACCTTCTTATTGACGATGAAACACAGAAATTGCATCGGAATTAAATACAAAAGGAACAATGCCGACTTCTGTACAAGAAGACTGTCTCTTCCTACTGTCTATGTTTTGAACCATTCCTGGGACACTAGTTACAGATTCCGATGCTTCACTTCGGGTTTACTGTATCCCTCTGACCGCCTTATTGACGATGAAACACAGATATTGCATCGGAATTAAATACAAAAGGCACAATGCCCACTTAAGTACAAGAAGACTGGCTCTTCCCACTGTCTATGCTTTGAACCATTCCTGTTACACTAGTTATATTTTCCGATGCTTCACTTCCGGTTTACTGTATCACTTGGACCTACTTATTGACGATGAAACACAGAAATTGCATCGGAATTAAATACAAAAGGCACAATGCCGGCTTATGTACAAGAAGACTGACTCTTCTTACTGCCTATGTTTTGAACCATTCCTGTGACACTAGTTATATACTCTAATGCTTCACTTCAGGTTTACTGTATCCCTTGGACCTTCTTATTGAAGATGAAACACAGAAATTGCATCGGAATTAAATAGAAAATGCACAATGCCGACTTAAGTACAAGAATACTGACTCTTCTTGCTGTCTATGATTTGAACCGTCCCTGTGCCACTAGTTATAGATTCCGATGCTTCACTCCAGGATTACTGTATCCCTTGGACATTCTTATTGACGATGAAACACAGAAATTGCATCGGAATTAAATACAAAAGGCACAATGCCGACTTAAGTACAAGAAGACTGGCTCTTCCCACTGTCTATGCTTTGAACCATTCCTGTTACACTAGTTATATTTTCCGATGCTTCACTTCAGGTTTACTGTATCCCTTGGACCTACTTATTGACGATGAAACACAGAAATAGCATCGGAATTAAATACAAAAGGCACAATGCCGGCTTTAGTACAAGAAGACTGACTCTTCTTACTGCCTATGTTTTGAACCATTCCTGTGACACTAGTTATATACCCTAATGCTTCACTTCAGGTTTACTGTATCCTTTGGACCTTCTTATTGAAGATGAAACACAGAAATTGCATCGGAATTAAATAGAAAATGCACAATGCCGACTTAAGTACAAGAATAGTGACTCTTCTTACTGTCTATGATTTGAACCGTCCCTGTGCCACTAGTTATAGATTCCGATGCTTCACTCCAGGTTTACTGTATCCCTTGGACATTCTTATTGACGATGAAACACAGAAATTGCATCGGAATTAAATACAAAAGGCACAATGCCGACTTTAGTACAAGAAGACTGACTCTTCATACTGACTATGTTTTCATTCATTCCTGTGACACTAGTTACTGATTCCGATGCTTCACTCCAGGTTTACTGTATCCCTTGGACCTTCTTATTGACGATGAAACACAGAAATTGCATCGGAATTAAATACAAAAGTCACAATGCCGACTTAAGTACAAGAAGACTGACTCCTCTTACTGACTATGATTTGAACCATTTGTGTGACACTAGTTATAGATTCCGATGCATCACTCCCGGTTTACTGTATCCCTTGGACCTTCTTATAGACGATAAACACAGAAATTGCATCGAAATTAAATAAAAAAGGCACAATGCCGACTTAAGTACAACAAGACTGACTCTTCTTACTGTCTATGTTTTGAACCATTCCTGTGACACTAATTATAGATTCCGATGCTTCACTTCAGGTTTACTGTATCTCTCTGACCTTCTTATTGACGGTGAAACACAGAAATTGCATCGGAATTAAGTTCAAAATGCACAATGCCGACTTCAGTACAAGAAGCCTGTCTCTTCCTACTGTCTATGCTTTGAACCATTCCTGTGACACAAGTTATAGATTCCGATGCTTCACTTCAGGTTTACTGTATCAATCTGACCTTCTCATTGACGATGAAACACAGAAATTGCATCGTAATTAAATACAAAAGGCACAATGCCGACTTGAGTACAAGAAGACTGACTCTTCCCACTGTCTATGCTTTGAACCATTCCTGTTACACTAGTTATATTTTCCGATGCTTCACTTCAGGTTTACTGTATCCCTTGTACGTACTTATTGACGATGAAACACAGAAACTGCATCGGAATTAAATAGAAAAGGCACAATGCCGACTTATGTACAAGAAGACTGACTCTTCTTACTGACTATGTTTTGAACCATTTCTGTGACACTAGTTATAGATTCCGATGCTTCACTCCTGGTTTACTGTATCCCTTGGACCTTCCTATTGACGATGAAACACAGAAATTGCATCGGAATTAAATACAAAGGGCACAATGCCGACTTTAGTACAAGAAGACTGACTCTTCTTACTGACTATGTTTTATTCATTCCTGTGACAGTAGTTATTGATTCCGATGCTTCACTCCAGATTTACTGTATCCCTTGGACCTTCTTATTTACGATGAAACACAGAAATTGCATCGGAATGAAATACAAAAAGCACAATGCCGACTTAACTACAAGAAGACTGACTCTTCTTACTTGCTATGCTTTGAACCATTTCTGTGACACTAGTTATAGATTCCGATGCTTCACTCCCGGTTTACTGTATCCCTTGGACCTTCTTATTGACGATGAAACACAGAAATTGCATCGGAATTAAATACAAAAGGCCCAATGGCGACTTAAGTACAAGAATACTGACTCTTCTTACTGCCTATGTTTTGAACCATCCCTGTGTCACTAGTTATAGATTCCGAAGCTTCACTCCAGGTTTACTGTATCCCTTGGACCTTCTTATTGACGATGAAGCACAGAACGTGCGTCGAAATGAAATACAAAAGGCACAATGCCGACTTAAGTACAAGAAGACTGACTCTTTTTACTGACTATGCTTTGAACCATTCCTGTGACACTAGTTATAGATTCCGATGTTTGACTTCAGATTTACTGTATCCCTCTGACCTTCATATTGACGATGAAACACAGAAATTGCACCGGAATTAAATACAAGAGGCACAATGCCGACTTAAGTACAAGAAGACTGTCTCTTCCTACAGTCTATGTTTTGAACCATTCCTGTGACTCTAGTTATTGATTCCGATGCTTCACTCCCGGTTTACTGTATCCCTCTGACCTTCTTATTGACGATGAAACACAGAAATTGCATCGGAATTAAATACAAAAGGCACAATGCCGACTTAAGTACAAGAAGACTGACTCTTCCCACTGTCTATGCTTTGAACCATTCCTGTTACACTAGTTATATTTTCCGATGCTTCACTTCAGGTTTACTGTATCCCTGGAACCTACTTATTGACGATGAAACACAGAAATTGCATCGGAATTAAATACAAAATGCACAATGCCGGCTTATGTACAAGAAGACTGACTCTTCTTACTGCCTATGTTTTGAACCATTCCTGTGACACTAGTTATATACTCTAATGCTTCACTTAAGGTTTACTGTATCCCTTGGACTTTCTTATTGAAGATGAAACACAGAAATTGCATCGGAATTAAATACAAAATGCACAATGCCGACTTAAGTACAAGAATACTGACTCTTCTTACTGTCTATGATTTGAACCTTCCCTGTGCCACTAGTTATAGATTCCGATGCTTCACTCCAGGTTTACTGTATCCCTTGGACATTATTATTGACGATGAAACACAGAAATTGCATCGGAATTAAATACAAAAGGCACAATGCCGACTTTAGTACAAGAAGACTGACTCTTCATACTGACTATGTTTTGATTCATTCCTGTGACACTAGTTATTGATTCCGATGCTTCACTCCAGGTTTACTGTATCCCTTGGACCTTCTTATTGACGATGAAACACAGAAATTGCATCGGAAATAAATACAAAAGTCAAAATGCCGACTTAAGTACAAGAAGACTGACTCTTCTTACTGACTATGATTTGAACCATTTGTGTGACACTAGTTACAGATTCCGATGCATCACTCCCGGTTTACTGTATCCCTTCGACCTTCTTATAAACGATGAAACACAGAAATTGCATCGGAATTAAATAAAAAAGGCCCAATGGCGACTTAAGTACAAGAATACTGACTCTTCTTACTGCCTATGTTTTGAACGATCGCTGTTTCACTAGTTATGGATTCCGAAGCTTCACTCCAGGTTTACTGTATCCCTTGGACCTTCTTATTGACGATGAAGCACAGAACGTGCATCGGAATTAGATACAAAAGGCACAATGCCGACTTAAGTACAAGAAGACTGACTCTTCTTACTGACTATGTTTTGATTCATTCCTGTGACACTAGTTATTGATTCCGATGCTTCACTCCCGGTTTACTGTATCCCTTGGATCTTCTTATTGACGATGAAACACAGAACGTGCATCGGAATTAAATACAAAAGGCACAATGCCGACTTAAGTACAAGAATACTGACTCTTCTTACTGTCTATGATTTGAACCATCCCTGTGCCACTAGTTATAGATTCCGATGCTTCACTCCAGGTTTACTGTATCCCTTGGACATTATTATTGACGATGAAACACAGCAATTGCATCGGAATTAAATACAAAAGGCACAATGGCGACTTTAGTACAAGAAGACTGACTCTTCATACTGACTATGTTTTGATTCATTCCTGTGACACTAGTTATTGATTCCGATGCTTCACTCCAGGTTTACTGTATCCCTTGGACCTTCTTATTGACGATGAAACACAGAAATTGCATCGGAAATAAATACAAAAGTCACAATGCCGACTTAAGTACAAGAAGACTGACTCTTCTTACTGACTATGATTTGAACCATTTGTGTGACACTAGTAATTGATTCCGATGCATCACTCCCGGTTTACTGTATCCCTTGGACCTTCTTATAGACGATGAAACACAGAAATTGCATCGGAATTAAATAAAAAAGGCCCAATGGCGACTTAAGTACAAGAATACTGACTCTTCTTACTGCCTATGTTTTGAACGATCCCTGTGTCACTAGTTATAGATTCCGAAGCTTCACTCCAGGTTTACTGTATCCCTTGGACCTTCTTATTGACGATGAAGCACAGAACGTGCATCGGAATTAAATAAAAAAGGCACAATGCCGACTTAAGTACAAGAAGACTGACTCTTCTTACTGACTATGTTTTGAACCAATCCTGTGACACTAGTTATAGATTCCGATGCTTGACTTCAGATTTACTGTATCCCTCTGACCTTCTTATTGACGATGAAACACAGAAATTGCATCGGAATTAAATACAAAAGGCACAATGCCGACTTAAGTACAAGAAGACTGTCTCTTCCTACTGTCTATGTTTTGAACCATTCCTGTGACACTAGTTACAGATTTCGATGCTTCACTTTAGGTTTACTGTATCCCTCTGACCTTCTTATTGACGATGAAACACAGAAATTGCATCGGAATTAAATACAAAAGGCACAATGCCGACTTAAGTACAAGAAGACTGACTCTTCCCACTGTCTATGCTTTGTACCATTGCTGTTACACTAGTTATATTTTCCGATGCTTCACTTCAGGTTTACTGTATCCCTTGGACCTACTTATTGACGATGAAACACAGAAATTGCATCGGAATCAAATACAAAAGGCACAATGCCGACTTATGTACAAGAAGACTGACTCTTCTTACTGACTATGCTTTGAACCATTCCTGTGACACTAGTTTTATACTCTAATGCTTCACTTCAGGTTTTCTGTATCCCTTAGACCTTCTTATTGACGATGAAACACAGAAATTGCATCGGAATTAAATACAAAAGGCACAAAGCCGACTTTAGTACAAGAAGACTGACTCTTCTTACTGACTATGTTTTGATTCATTCCTGTGACACTAGTTATTGATTCCGATTCTTCACTCCAGGTTTTCAGTATCCCTTGGACCTTCTTATTGACGATGAAACACAGAAATTGCATCGGAATTAAATACAAAAGGCACAATGGCGACTTAAGTACTAGAATACTGACTCTTCTTACTGCCTATGTTTTGAACCATCCCTGTGTCACTAGTTATAGTTTCCGAAGCTTCACTCCAGGTTTACTGTATCCCATGGACCTTCTTATTGACGATGAAACACAGAACGTGCATCGGAATTAAATACAAAAGGCACAATGCCGACTTAAGTACAAGAAGACTGACTCTTCTTACTGACTATGTTTTGATTCATTCCTGTGACACTACTCATTGATTCCGATGCTTCACTCCCGGTATACTGTATCCCTTGGACCTTCTTATTGACGATGAAACACAGAAACTGCATCGGAATTAAATAGAAAAGGCACAATGCCGACTTATGTACAAGAAGACTGACTCTTCTTACAGACTATGTTTTGAACCATTCCTGTGACGCTAGTTATATACTCTAATGCTTCACTTCAGGTTTACTGTATCACTTGGACCTTCTTATTGAAAATGAAACACAGAAATTGCATCGGAATTAAATACAAAAGGCAAAAGGCCGACTTAAGTACAAGAATACTGACTCTTCTTACTGTCTATGATTTGAACCATCACTGTGACACTAGTTATAGATTCCGATGCTTCACTCCTGGTTTACTGTATCCCTTGGACTTTCTTATTGACGATGAAACACAGAAATTGCATCGGAATTAAATACAAAAGGCACAATGCCGACTTTAGTACAAGAAGACTGACTCTTCTTACTGACTATGTTTTATTCATTCCTGTGACACTAGTTATAGATTCCGATGCTTCACTCCCGGTTTACTGTATCCCTTGTACCTTCTTATTGACGATGAAACACAGATATTGCATCGGAATTAAATACAAAAGGCACAATGGCAACTTAAGTACAAGAATACTGACTCTTCTTACTGCCTATGTTTTGAACGATCCCTGTGTCACTAGTTATAGATTCCGAAGCTTCACTCCAGGTTTACTGTATCCCTTGGACCTTCTTATTGACGATGAAGCACAGAACGTGCATCGGAATTAAATAAAAAAGGCACAATGCCGACTTAAGTACAAGAAGACTGACTCTTCTTACTGACTATGTTTGAACCATTCCTGTGACACTAGTTATAGATTCCGATGCTTGACTTCAGATTTACTGTATCCCTCTGACCTTCTTATTGACGATGAAACACAGAAATTGCATCGGAATTAAATACAAAAGGCACAATGCCGACTTAAGTACAAGAAGACTGTCTCTTCCTACTGTCTATGTTTTGAACCATTCCTGTGACACTAGTTACAGATTCCGATGCTTCACTTTAGGTTTACTGTATCCCTCTGACCTTCTTATTGACGATGAAACACAGAAATTGCATCGGAATTAAATACAAAAGGCACAATGCCGACTTAAGTACAAGAAGACTGACTCTTCCCACTGTCTATGCTTTGTACCATTGCTGTTACACAAGTTATACTTTCCGATGCTTCGCTTCAGGTTTACTGTATCCCTTGGACCTACTTATTGACGATGAAACACAGAAATTGCATCGGAATCAAATACAAAAGGCACAATGCCGACTTATGTACAAGAAGACTGACTCTTCTTACTGACTATGCTTTGAACCATTCCTGTGACACTAGTTATATACTCTAATGCTTCACTTCGGGTTTTCTGTATCCCTTAGACCTTCTTATTGACGATGAAACACAGAAATTGCATCGGAATTAAATACAAAAGGCACAAAGCCGACTTTAGTACAAGAAGACTGACTCTTCTTACTGACTATGTTTTGATTCATTCCTGTGACACTAGTTATTGATTCCGATTCTTCACTCCAGGTTTTCAGTATCCCTTGGACCTTCTTATTGACGATGAAACACAGAAATTGCATCGGAATTAAATACAAAAGGCACAATGGCCAATTAAGTACTAGAATACTGACTCTTCTTACTGCCTATGATTTGAACCATCCCTGTGTCACTAGTTATAGATTCCGAAGCTTCACTCCAGGTTTACTGTATCCCATGGACCTTCTTATTGACGATGAAACACAGAACGTGCATCGGAATTAAATACAAAAGGCACAATGCCGACTTAAGTACAAGAAGACTGACTCTTCTTACTGACTATGTTTTGATTCATTCCTGTGACACTAGTTATTGATTCCGATGCTTCACTCCCGGTTTACTGTATCCCTTGGACCTTCTTATTGACGATGAAACACAGAAATTGCATCGGAAATAAATACAAAAGTCAAAATGCCGACTTAAGTACAAGAAGACTGACTCTTCTTACTGACTATGATTTGAACCATTTGTGTGACACTAGTTACAGATTCCGATGCATCACTCCCGGTTTACTGTATCCCTTCGACCTTCTTATAAACGATGAAACACAGAAATTGCATCGGAATTAAATAAAAAAGGCCCAATGGCGACTTAAGTACAAGAATACTGACTCTTCTTACTGCCTATGTTTTGAACGATCGCTGTTTCACTAGTTATGGATTCCGAAGCTTCACTCCAGGTTTACTGTATCCCTTGGACCTTCTTATTGACGATGAAGCACAGAACGTGCATCGGAATTAGATACAAAAGGCACAATGCCGACTTAAGTACAAGAAGACTGACTCTTCTTACTGACTATGTTTTGATTCATTCCTGTGACACTAGTTATTGATTCCGATGCTTCACTCCCGGTTTACTGTATCCCTTGGATCTTCTTATTGACGATGAAACACAGAACGTGCATCGGAATTAAATACAAAAGGCACAATGCCGACTTAAGTACAAGAATACTGACTCTTCTTACTGTCTATGATTTGAACCATCCCTGTGCCACTAGTTATAGATTCCGATGCTTCACTCCAGGTTTACTGTATCCCTTGGACATTATTATTGACGATGAAACACAGCAATTGCATCGGAATTAAATACAAAAGGCACAATGGCGACTTTAGTACAAGAAGACTGACTCTTCATACTGACTATGTTTTGATTCATTCCTGTGACACTAGTTATTGATTCCGTTGCTTCACTCCAGGTTTACTGTATCCCTTGGACCTTCTTATTGACGATGAAACACAGAAATTGCATCGGAAATAAATACAAAAGTCACAATGCCGACTTAAGTACAAGAAGACTGACTCTTCTTACTGACTATGATTTGAACCATTTGTGTGACACTAGTTATTGATTCCGATGCATCACTCCCGGTTTACTGTATCCCTTGGACCTTCTTATAGACGATGAAACACAGAAATTGCATCGGAATTAAATAAAAAAGGCCCAATGGCGACTTAAGTACAAGAATACTGACTCTTCTTACTGCCTATGTTTTGAACGATCCCTGTGTCACTAGTTATAGATTCCGAAGCTTCACTCCAGGTTTACTGTATCCCTTGGACCTTCTTATTGACGATGAAGCACAGAACGTGCATCGGAATTAAATAAAAAAGGCACAATGCCGACTTAAGTACAAGAAGACTGACTCTTCTTACTGACTATGTTTTGAACCAATCCTGTGACACTAGTTATAGATTCCGATGCTTGACTTCAGATTTACTGTATCCCTCTGACCTTCTTATTGACGATGAAACACAGAAATTGCATCGGAATTAAATACAAAAGGCACAATGCCGACTTAAGTACAAGAAGACTGTCTCTTCCTACTGTCTATGTTTTGAACCATTCCTGTGACACTAGTTACAGATTTCGATGCTTCACTTTAGGTTTACTGTATCCCTCTGACCTTCTTATTGACGATGAAACACAGAAATTGCATCGGAATTAAATACAAAAGGCACAATGCCGACTTAAGTACAAGAAGACTGACTCTTCCCACTGTCTATGCTTTGTACCATTGCTGTTACACTAGTTATATTTTCCGATGCTTCACTTCAGGTTTACTGTATCCCTTGGACCTACTTATTGACGATGAAACACAGAAATTGCATCGGAATCAAATACAAAAGGCACAATGCCGACTTATGTACAAGAAGACTGACTCTTCTTACTGACTATGCTTTGAACCATTCCTGTGACACTAGTTTTATACTCTAATGCTTCACTTCAGGTTTTCTGTATCCCTTAGACCTTCTTATTGACGATGAAACACAGAAATTGCATCGGAATTAAATACAAAAGGCACAAAGCCGACTTTAGTACAAGAAGACTGACTCTTCTTACTGACTATGTTTTGATTCATTCCTGTGACACTAGTTATTGATTCCGATTCTTCACTCCAGGTTTTCAGTATCCCTTGGACCTTCTTATTGACGATGAAACACAGAAATTGCATCGGAATTAAATACAAAAGGCACAATGGCGACTTAAGTACTAGAATACTGACTCTTCTTACTGCCTATGTTTTGAACCATCCCTGTGTCACTAGTTATAGTTTCCGAAGCTTCACTCCAGGTTTACTGTATCCCATGGACCTTCTTATTGACGATGAAACACAGAACGTGCATCGGAATTAAATACAAAAGGCACAATGCCGACTTAAGTACAAGAAGACTGACTCTTCTTACTGACTATGTTTTGATTCATTCCTGTGACACTAGTTATTGATTCCGATGCTTCACTCCCGGTATACTGTATCCCTTGGACCTTCTTATTGACGATGAAACACAGAAACTGCATCGGAATTAAATAGAAAAGGCACAATGCCGACTTATGTACAAGAAGACTGACTCTTCTTACAGACTATGTTTTGAACCATTCCTGTGACGCTAGTTATATACTCTAATGCTTCACTTCAGGTTTACTGTATCACTTGGACCTTCTTATTGAAAATGAAACACAGAAATTGCATCGGAATTAAATACAAAAGGCAAAAGGCCGACTTAAGTACAAGAATACTGACTCTTCTTACTGTCTATGATTTGAACCATCACTGTGACACTAGTTATAGATTCCGATGCTTCACTCCTGGTTTACTGTATCCCTTGGACTTTCTTATTGACGATGAAACACAGAAATTGCATCGGAATTAAATACAAAAGGCACAATGCCGACTTTAGTACAAGAAGACTGACTCTTCTTACTGACTATGTTTTATTCATTCCTGTGACACTAGTTATAGATTCCGATGCTTCACTCCCGGTTTACTGTATCCCTTGTACCTTCTTATTGACGATGA
Organism: Schistocerca americana; assembly: GCF_021461395.2. Classification (NCBI taxonomy): domain Eukaryota; kingdom Metazoa; phylum Arthropoda; class Insecta; order Orthoptera; family Acrididae; genus Schistocerca; species Schistocerca americana. Next base: position 6,644,711 of record NC_060125.1, read on the forward strand.
AACACAGATATTGCATCGGAATTAAATACAAAAGGCACAATGGCAACTTAAGTACAAGAATACTGACTCTTCTTACTGCCTATGTTTTGAACGATCCCTGTGTCACTAGTTATAGATTCCGAAGCTTCACTCCAGGTTTACTGTATCCCTTGGACCTTCTTATTGACGATGAAGCACAGAACGTGCATCGGAATTAAATAAAAAAGGCACAATGCCGACTTAAGTACAAGAAGACTGACTCTTCTTACTGACTATGTTTTGAACCATTCCTGTGACACTAGTTATAGATTCCGATGCTTGACTTCAGATTTACTGTATCCCTCTGACCTTCTTATTGACGATGAAACACAGAAATTGCATCGGAATTAAATACAAAAGGCACAATGCCGACTTAAGTACAAGAAGACTGTCTCTTCCTACTGTCTATGTTTTGAACCATTCCTGTGACACTAGTTACAGATTCCGATGCTTCACTTTAGGTTTACTGTATCCCTCTGACCTTCTTATTGACGATGAAACACAGAAATTGCATCGGAATTAAATACAAAAGGCACAATGCCGACTTAAGTACAAGAAGACTGACTCTTCCCACTGTCTATGCTTTGTACCATTGCTGTTACACTAGTTATACTTTCCGATGCTTCGCTTCAGGTTTACTGTATCCCTTGGACCTACTTATTGACGATGAAACACAGAAATTGCATCGGAATCAAATACAAAAGGCACAATGCCGACTTATGTACAAGAAGACTGACTCTTCTTACTGACTATGCTTTGAACCATTCCTGTGACACTAGTTATATACTCTAATGCTTCACTTCGGGTTTTCTGTATCCCTTAGACCTTCTTATTGACGATGAAACACAGAAATTGCATCGGAATTAAATACAAAAGGCACAAAGCCGACTTTAGTACAAGAAGACTGACTCTTCTTACTGACTATGTTTTGATTCATTCCTGTGACACTAGTTATTGATTCCGATTCTTCACTCCAGGTTTTCAGTATCCCTTGGACCTTCTTATTGACGATGAAACACAGAAATTGCATCGGAATTAAATACAAAAGGCACAATGGCCAATTAAGTACTAGAATACTGACTCTTCTTACTGCCTATGATTTGAACCATCCCTGTGTCACTAGTTATAGATTCCGAAGCTTCACTCCAGGTTTACTGTATCCCATGGACCTTCTTATTGACGATGAAACACAGAACGTGCATCGGAATTAAATACAAAATGCACAATGCCGACTTAAGTACAAGAAGACTGACTCTTCTTACTGACTATGTTTTGATTCATTCCTGTGACACTAGTTATTGATTCCGATGCTTCACTCCCGGTTTACTGTATCCCTTGGACCTTCTTATTGACGATGAAACACAGAACGTGCATCGGAATTAAATACAAAAGGCACAATGCCGACTTAAGTACAAGATCACTGACTCTTCTAACTGACTATGTTTTGAACCATTCCTGTGACACTAGTTATAGATTCCGATGCTTGACTTCAGATTTACTGTATCCCTCTGACCTTCTTATTGACGATGAAACACAGAAATTGCATCGGAATTAAATACAAAAGGCACAATGCCGACTTAAGTACAAGAAGACTGTCTCTTCCTACTGTCTATGCTTTGAACCATTCCTGTGACTCTAGTTATAGATTCCGATGCTTCACTTCGGGTTTACTGTATCCCTCTGACCTTCTTATTGACGATGAAACACAGAAATTGCATCGGAATTAAATACAAAAGGCACAATTCCGACTTAAGTTTAAGATGACTCACTCTTCCCAGTGTCTATGCTTTGAACCATTCCTGTTACACTAGTTATATTTTCCGATGCTTCACTTCAGGTTTACTGTATCCCTTGTACGTACTTATTGACGATGAAACACAGAAACTGCATCGGAATTAAATAGAAAAGGCACAATGCCGACTTATGTACAAGAAGACTGACTCTTCTTACAGACTATGTTTTGAACCATTCCTGTGACGCTAGTTATATACTCTAATGCTTCACTTCAGGTTTACTGTATCCCTTGGACCTTCTTATTGAAAATGAAACACAGAAATTGCATCGGAATTAAATACAAAAGGCAAAATGCCGACTTAAGTACAAGAATACTGACTCTTCTTACTGTCTATGATTTGAACCATCACTGTGACACTAGTTATAGATTCCGATGCTTCACTCCTGGTTTACTGTATCCCTTGGACTTTCTTATTGACGATGAAACACAGAAATTGCATCGGAATTAAATACAAAAGGCACAATGCCGACTTTAGTACAAGAAGACTGACTCTTCTTACTGACTATGTTTTATTCATTCCTGTGACACTAGTTATAGATTCCGATGCTTCACTCCCGGTTTACTGTATCCCTTGTACCTTCTTATTGACGATGAAACACAGATATTGCATCGGAATTAAATACAAAAGGCACAATGGCAACTTAAGTACAAGAATACTGACTCTTCTTACTGCCTATGTTTTGAACCATCCCTTTGTCACTAGTTATAGATTCCGATGCTTCACTCCCGGTTTACTGTATCCCTTGGACCTTCTTATTGACGATGAAACACAGAAATTGCATCGGAATTAAATAAAAAAGCACAATGCCGACTTTAGTACAAGAAGACTGACCCTACTTACTGTCTATGTTTGAACCATTCCTGTGACACTAGTTATAGATTCCGATGCTTCACTCCAGGTTTACTATATCCCTTGGACCTTCTTATTGTCGATTAAACACAGAAATTGAATAGGAATTAAATAGAAAAGGCACAGTGCCGACTTAAGTACAAGAAGACTGTCTCTTCCTACTGTCTATGATTTGAACCATGCCTGTGACACTAGTTATAGATTCCGATGCTTCACCTCAGGTTTACTGTATCCCTCTGACCTTCTTATTGACGATGAAACACAGAAATTGCGTCGGAATTAAATACCAAAGGCACAATACCGTCTTAAGTACAAGAAGACTGACTCTTCCCACTGTCTATGCTTTGAGCCATTCCTGTGACACTAGTTATAGATTCCGGTGCTTCACTTCAGGTTTACTGTATCCCTTGGACCTTCTTATTGAAGATGAAACACAGAAATTGCATCGGAATTAAATACAAAAGGCACAATGCCGACTTAAGTACAAGAATACTGACACATCTTACTGTCGATGTTTTAAACCATCCCAGTGTCACTAGTTATAGATTCCGGTGCTTCACTCCAGGTTTACTGTATCCCTTGGACCTTCTTATTCACGATGAAACACAGAAATTGCATCGGAATTAAATACAAAAGGCACAATGCCGACTTAAGTACAAGAAGACTGATTCTTCTTACTGACTGTACTTTGAACCATTCCTGTGACACTAGTTATAGATTCCGATGCTTCACCTCAGGTTTACTGTATCCCTCTGACATTCTTATTGACGATGAAACACAGAAATTTCTTTCGGAATTAAATACAAAAGGCACAATGCCGGATTAAGTACAAGAGGACTGACTCTTCTTACTGTCTATGTTTTGAACCATTCATGTGACACTAGTTATAGATTCCGATGCTTCACTCCAGGTTTACTATATCCCTTGGACCTTCTTATTGACGATGATACACAGAAATTGCACCGGAGTTAAATAGAAAAGGCACAATGCCGACTTAAGTACAAGGAGACTGACTCTTCTTACTTACTATGAGTTGAACCATTCCTGTGACACTAGTTATAGATTCCGATGCTTCACTTCAGGTTTACTGTATCCCTTGGAGTTTCTTATTGACGATGAAACACAGAAATTGCATCGGAATTAAATACAAAAGGCACAATGCCGACTTAAAAACAAGAAGACTGTCGCTTCTTACTGACTATGTTTTGAACCATTCGAGTGAGACTAGTTATAGATTCCGATGCTAGACTTCAGGTTTACTGTATCCCTCTGACCTTCTTATTGACGATGAAACACAGAAATTGCATCTGAATTAAATACCAAAGGCACAATGCCGAATTAAGTACAAGAATGCTGACTCTTCCTACTGTCGATATTTTGAACCATCCCTGTGACACTAGTTATAGATTCCGATGCTTCACTTCAGGTTTACTATATCCCTTGGACCCTCTTATTGACGATGATACACAGAAATTGCATGGGAATTAAATACAAAAGGCACAATGCCGACTTAAGTACAAGAAGACTGTTTCTTCTTACTGACTATGTTCTGAACAATTCCGGGTACACTAGCTATAGATTCCGATGCTAGACTTCAGATTTACTGTATCCTTGTGACCTTCTTATTGACGATGAAAAACAGAAATTGCATCGGAATTAAGTACTAAGGGCACAATGCCGAATTAATTGCAAGAAGACTGACTCTTCTTACTGTCTATGTTTTGAACGAACCCTGTGTCACTAGTTATAGATTCCGATGCTTCACTCCAGGTTTATTGTATCCCTGGGACCTTCTAATTTACGATGAAACACAGAACTTGCATCGGAATTAAATACAAAAGGCACAATGCCGACTTAAGTACAAGAAGACTGACTCTTGTTACTGACTATGTTTTGAACCATTCCTGTGACACTAGTTACAGATTCCGATGCTTGACTTCAGTTTTACTGTATACCTCTGACCTTCTTATTATCGATGAAACACAGATATTGAATCGGAATTAAATACTAAAGGCACAATGCCGAATTAAGTCCAAGAAGACTGACTCTTCTTACTGTCGATGATTAGAACCATTCCTGTGACAGTAGTTATAGATTCCGATTCTTCACTCCATGTTTACTGCATCCCTTGGACCTTCTTATTGACGATGAAACACAGAAATTGCATCGGAATTAAATAAAAAAGGCACAATGCCGACTTAAGTACAAGAAGACTGACCCTACTTACTGTCTATGTTTGAACCATTCCTGTGACACTAGTTATAGATTCCGATTCTTCACTCCATGTTCACTGCATCCCTTGGACCTTCTTATTGAAGATGAAGCACAGAAATTGCATCGGAATTAAATACAAAAGGCACAATGCCGACTTAAGTACAAGATTACTGACACATCTTACTGTCGATTATTTAAACCATCCCAGTGTCACTAGTTATAGATTCCGATGCTTCGCTCCAGGTTGACTGTATCCCTTGGACCTTCTTATTCACGATGAAACACAGAAATTGCATCGGAATTAAATAAAAAAGGCACAACGCCCACTTAAGTACATGAAGACTGATTCTTCTTACTGACTATATTTTAAACCATTCCTGTGACACTAGTTATTGATTCCGATGCTTCACCTCAGGTTTACTGTATCCCTCTGACATTCTTATTGACGATGAAACACAGAAATTTCAACGGAATTAAATACAAAAGGCACAATGCGGGATTAAGTAGAAGAGGACTGACTCTTCTTACTGTCTATGTTTTGAACCATTCATGTGACACTAGTTATAGATTCCGATGCTTCACTCCAGGTTTACTATATCCCTTGGACCTTCTTATTGACGATGATACACAGAAATTGCACCGGAGTTAAATAGAAAATGCACAATGCCGACTTAAGTACAAGGAGACTGACTCTTCTTACTTACTATGAGTTGAACCATTCCTGTGACACTAGTTATAGATTCCGATGCTTCACTTCAGGTTTACTGTATCCCTCTGACCTTCTTATTGACGATGAAAACCAGAAATTGCATCGGAATTAAGTCCTAAGCGCACAATGGCGAATTAATTACAAGAAGACTTACTCTTCTTACTGTCGATGTTTTGAACCATCCCTGTGTCACTAGTTATAGATTCCGATGCTTCACTCCAGGTTTACTATATCCCTTGGACCTTCTTATTGACGATGATACACAGAAATTGCATGGGAATTAAATACAAAAGGCACAATGCCGACTTAAGTACAAGAAAACTGTCTCTTCTTACTGACTATGTTCTGAACAATTCCTGGTACACTAGTTATAGATGCCGATGCTAGACTTCAGATTTACTGTATCCCTCAGATCTTCTTATTGACGATGAAAAACAGAAATTGCATCGGAATTAAGTACTAAGCGCACAATGCCGAATTAATTACAAGAAGACTTACTCTTCTTACTGTCGATGTTTTGAACCATCCCTGTGTCACTAGTTATAGATTCCGATGCTTTACTCCATGTCTACTGTATCCCTTGGACCTTCTTATTGACGATGAAACACAGAAATTGCATCGGAATTAAATAGAAATGGCACAATGCCGACTTAAGTACAAGAAGACTGATTCTTCTTACTGACTATGTTTTGAACCTTTCCTGTGACACTAGTTATACATTCCGATGCTTCACTTCAGGTTTACTGTATCCCTCTACTCTTCTTATTGACGATGAAACACAGAAATTGCATCGGAATTAAATACAAAAGGCACAATGCCGACTTCAGTGCAAGAAGACTATCTCTTCCTACTGTCTATGTTTTGAACAATTCCTGTGACACTAGTTACAGATTCCGATGCTTCACTTCAGGTTTACTGTATCCCTCTGACCTTCTTATCGACGATGAAACACAGAAATTGCATCGGAATTAAATACAAAAGGCACAATGCCGACTTAAGTACAAGAAGACTGACTCTTCTCACTGTCTATGCTTTGCACCATTGCTGTTACACTAGTTATATTTTCCGATGCTTCACTTCAGGTTTACTGTATCCCTTGGACCTACTTATTGACGATAAAACACAGAAATTGCATCGGAATTAAATACAAAAGAGACATGCCGACTTATGTACAAGAAGACTGACTCCTCTTACTGACTATGTTTTGAACCATTCCTGTGACACTAGTTATATACTCTAATGCTTCACTTCAGGTTTACTGCCTGCCTTGGACCTTCTTATTGAAGATGAAACACAGAAATTGCATCGGAATTAAATACAAAATGCACAATGCCGACTTAAGTACAAGAATACTGACTCTTCTTACTGTCTATAATTTGAACCATCCCTGTTACACTAGTTATAGATTCCGATGCTTCACTCCACGTTTACTGTATCCCTTGGACTTTCTTATTGACGATGAAACACAGATATTGCATCGGAATTAAATACAAAAGGCACAATGCCGACTTTAGTACAAGAAGACTGACTCCTCTTACTGACTGTGTTTTGATTCATTCCTGTGACACTAGTTATTGATTCCGATGCTTCACTCCAGGTTTACTGTATCCCTTGGACCTTCTTATTGACGATGAAACACAGAAATTGCATCGGAATTAAATAAAAAAGGCACAATGCCGACTTAAGTACAAGAATACTGACTCTTCTTACTGTCTTTGTTTTGAACCATTCCTGTGACACTAGTTATAGATTCCGATGATTCACTCCAGGTTTACTATATCCCTTGGACCTTCTTGTTGACGATGATACTCAGAAATTGCATCGGAGTTAAATAGAAAAGGCACAAAGCCGACCTAAGTACAAGAAGACTGACTCTTCTTACTGCCTATGTTTTGAACCATTCCTGTGACACTAATTATTGATTCCGATGCTTCACTTCAGGTTTACTGTATCCCTTGGACCTTCGTATTGACGATGAAACACAGAAATTGCATCGGAATTAAATACAAAAGGCACAATGCCGACTTAAATACAAGAAGACTGACTCTTCTTACTGACTACGTTTTGAACCATTCCTGTGACACTAGTTATAGATTCCGATGCTAGACTTCAGATTTACTGTATCCCTCTGACCTTCGTATTGACGATGAAACACAGAAATTGCATCGGAATTAAATACTATGGGCACAATGCCGAATTAAGTACAAGAAGACTGACTCTTCTTACTGTCGATGTTTTGAACCATCCCTGTGTCACTAGTTATGGATTCCGATGCTTCACTCCAGGTTTACTGTATCCCTTGGACCCTCTAATCGACGATGAAACACAGAAATTGCATCGGAATTAAATACAAAAGACACAATGCCGACTTAAGTACAAGAAGACTGATTCTTCTTACTGACTATGTTTTGAACCTTTCCTGTGACACTAGTTATAGATTCCGATGCTTCACTTCTGGTTTACTGTAACCCTCTGACCTTCGTATTGACGATGAAACACAGAAATTGCATCGGAATTAAATTCAAAAGGCCCAATGCCGACTTCAGTACAAGAAGACTGTCTCTTCCTACTGTCTATGTTTTGAACCATTCCTGTGACACTAGTTATAGATTACGATGCTTCACTTCAGGTTTTCTGTATCCCTCTGACCTTCTTATTGACGATGAAACACAGAAATTGCTTTGGAATTAAATACAAAAGGCACAATGCCGACTTAAGTCCAAGAAGACTGACTCTTCCCACTGTCAATGCTTTGAACCATTCCTGTTACACTAGTTATATTTTCCGATGCTTCTCTTCAGGTTTACTGTATCCCTTGGACCTACTTATTGACGATGAAACACAGAAATTGCATCGGAATTAAATGGAAAAGGCACAATGACGACTTATGTACAAGAAGACTGGCTCTTCTTACTGACTATGATTGGAACCATTCCTGGGACACTAGTTATATACTCTGATGCTTCACTTCAGGTTTACTGTATCCCTTGGACCTTCTTCTTTAAGATAAAACACAGAAATTGCATCGTAATCAAATACAAAAGGCACAATGCCGACTTAAGTACTTGAATACTGACTCTTCTTACTGTCTATGATTTGAACCATCCATGTGACACTAGTTATAGATTCCGATGCTTCACTTCACGTTTACTGTATCCCTTGGACCTTCTTATTGACGATGAAACACAGAAATTGCATTGGAATTAAATAAAAAAGGCACAATGCCGACTTAAGTACAAGAAGACTGATTCTTCTTTCTGTCTATGTTATGAACCATTCCTGTGACACTAGTTATAGATTCCGATGCTTCACTCCAGGTTTATTACATCCCTTGGACATTCTTATTGACGATGATACACAGAAATTGCATCAGAGTTAAATAGAAAAGGCACAATGCCGACCTAAGTACAAGAAAACTGACTCTTCTTAATGACTATGGTTTGAACCATTCCTGTGACACTAGTTATAGATTCCGATGCTTCACTTCAGGTTTACTGTATCCCTCTGACCTTCTTATTGACGATGAAAACCAGAAATTGCATCGGAATTAAGTCCTAAGCGCACAATGGCGAATTAATTACAAGAAGACTTACTCTTCTTACTGTCGATGTTTTGAACCATCCCTGTGTCACTAGTTATAGATTCCGATGCTTCACTCCAGGTTTACTATATCCCTTGGACCTTCTTATTGACGATGATACACAGAAATTGCATGGGAATTAAATACAAAAGGCACAATGCCGACTTAAGTACAAGAAAACTGTCTCTTCTTACTGACTATGTTCTGAACAATTCCTGGTACACTAGTTATAGATGCCGATGCTAGACTTCAGATTTACTGTATCCCTCAGATCTTCTTATTGACGATGAAAAACAGAAATTGCATCGGAATTAAGTACTAAGCGCACAATGCCGAATTAATTACAAGAAGACTTACTCTTCTTACTGTCGATGTTTTGAACCATCCCTGTGTCACTAGTTATAGATTCCGATGCTTTACTCCATGTCTACTGTATCCCTTGGACCTTCTTATTGACGATGAAACACAGAAATTGCATCGGAATTAAATAGAAATGGCACAATGCCGACTTAAGTACAAGAAGACTGATTCTTCTTACTGACTATGTTTTGAACCTTTCCTGTGACACTAGTTATACATTCCGATGCTTCACTTCAGGTTTACTGTATCCCTCTACTCTTCTTATTGACGATGAAACACAGAAATTGCATCGGAATTAAATACAAAAGGCACAATGCCGACTTCAGTGCAAGAAGACTATCTCTTCCTACTGTCTATGTTTTGAACAATTCCTGTGACACTAGTTACAGATTCCGATGCTTCACTTCAGGTTTACTGTATCCCTCTGACCTTCTTATCGACGATGAAACACAGAAATTGCATCGGAATTAAATACAAAAGGCACAATGCCGACTTAAGTACAAGAAGACTGACTCTTCTCACTGTCTATGCTTTGCACCATTGCTGTTACACTAGTTATATTTTCCGATGCTTCACTTCAGGTTTACTGTATCCCTTGGACCTACTTATTGACGATAAAACACAGAAATTGCATCGGAATTAAATACAAAAGAGACATGCCGACTTATGTACAAGAAGACTGACTCCTCTTACTGACTATGTTTTGAACCATTCCTGTGACACTAGTTATATACTCTAATGCTTCACTTCAGGTTTACTGCCTGCCTTGGACCTTCTTATTGAAGATGAAACACAGAAATTGCATCGGAATTAAATACAAAATGCACAATGCCGACTTAAGTACAAGAATACTGACTCTTCTTACTGTCTATAATTTGAACCATCCCTGTTACACTAGTTATAGATTCCGATGCTTCACTCCACGTTTACTGTATCCCTTGGACTTTCTTATTGACGATGAAACACAGATATTGCATCGGAATTAAATACAAAAGGCACAATGCCGACTTTAGTACAAGAAGACTGACTCCTCTTACTGACTGTGTTTTGATTCATTCCTGTGACACTAGTTATTGATTCCGATGCTTCACTCCAGGTTTACTGTATCCCTTGGACCTTCTTATTGACGATGAAACACAGAAATTGCATCGGAATTAAATAAAAAAGGCACAATGCCGACTTAAGTACAAGAATACTGACTCTTCTTACTGTCTTTGTTTTGAACCATTCCTGTGACACTAGTTATAGATTCCGATGATTCACTCCAGGTTTACTATATCCCTTGGACCTTCTTGTTGACGATGATACTCAGAAATTGCATCGGAGTTAAATAGAAAAGGCACAAAGCCGACCTAAGTACAAGAAGACTGACTCTTCTTACTGCCTATGTTTTGAACCATTCCTGTGACACTAATTATTGATTCCGATGCTTCACTTCAGGTTTACTGTATCCCTTGGACCTTCGTATTGACGATGAAACACAGAAATTGCATCGGAATTAAATACAAAAGGCACAATGCCGACTTAAATACAAGAAGACTGACTCTTCTTACTGACTACGTTTTGAACCATTCCTGTGACACTAGTTATAGATTCCGATGCTAGACTTCAGATTTACTGTATCCCTCTGACCTTCGTATTGACGATGAAACACAGAAATTGCATCGGAATTAAATACTATGGGCACAATGCCGAATTAAGTACAAGAAGACTGACTCTTCTTACTGTCGATGTTTTGAACCATCCCTGTGTCACTAGTTATGGATTCCGATGCTTCACTCCAGGTTTACTGTATCCCTTGGACCCTCTAATCGACGATGAAACACAGAAATTGCATCGGAATTAAATACAAAAGACACAATGCCGACTTAAGTACAAGAAGACTGATTCTTCTTACTGACTATGTTTTGAACCTTTCCTGTGACACTAGTTATAGATTCCGATGCTTCACTTCTGGTTTACTGTAACCCTCTGACCTTCGTATTGACGATGAAACACAGAAATTGCATCGGAATTAAATTCAAAAGGCCCAATGCCGACTTCAGTACAAGAAGACTGTCTCTTCCTACTGTCTATGTTTTGAACCATTCCTGTGACACTAGTTATAGATTACGATGCTTCACTTCAGGTTTTCTGTATCCCTCTGACCTTCTTATTGACGATGAAACACAGAAATTGCTTTGGAATTAAATACAAAAGGCACAATGCCGACTTAAGTCCAAGAAGACTGACTCTTCCCACTGTCAATGCTTTGAACCATTCCTGTTACACTAGTTATATTTTCCGATGCTTCTCTTCAGGTTTACTGTATCCCTTGGACCTACTTATTGACGATGAAACACAGAAATTGCATCGGAATTAAATGGAAAAGGCACAATGACGACTTATGTACAAGAAGACTGGCTCTTCTTACTGACTATGATTGGAACCATTCCTGGGACACTAGTTATATACTCTGATGCTTCACTTCAGGTTTACTGTATCCCTTGGACCTTCTTCTTTAAGATAAAACACAGAAATTGCATCGTAATCAAATACAAAAGGCACAATGCCGACTTAAGTACTTGAATACTGACTCTTCTTACTGTCTATGATTTGAACCATCCATGTGACACTAGTTATAGATTCCGATGCTTCACTTCACGTTTACTGTATCCCTTGGACCTTCTTATTGACGATGAAACACAGAAATTGCATTGGAATTAAATAAAAAAGGCACAATGCCGACTTAAGTACAAGAAGACTGATTCTTCTTTCTGTCTATGTTATGAACCATTCCTGTGACACTAGTTATAGATTCCGATGCTTCACTCCAGGTTTATTACATCCCTTGGACATTCTTATTGACGATGATACACAGAAATTGCATCAGAGTTAAATAGAAAAGGCACAATGCCGACCTAAGTACAAGAAAACTGACTCTTCTTAATGACTATGGTTTGAACCATTCCTGTGACACTAGTTATAGATTCCGATGCTTCACTTCGGGTTTACTGTATCCCTCGGACCTTCTTATTGACGATGAAACACAGAAATTGCATCGGAATTAAATACAAAAGGCACAATGCCGACTTCAGTACAAGAAGACTGATTCTTCTTACTGACTATGTTTTGAACCTTTCCTTTGACACTAGTTATAGATTCCGATGCTTCACTTCGGGTTTACTTTAACCCTCTGACCTTCTTATTGACGATGAAACACAGAAATTGCATCGGAATTAAATTCAAAAGGCACAATGCCGACTTCAGTACAAGAAGACTGTCTCTTCCTACAGTCTATGTTTTGAACCATTCCTGTGACCCTAGTTATAGATTCCGATGCTTCACTTCAGGTTTACTGTATCCCTCTGCCCTTCTTACTGACGATGAAACACAGAAATTGCATCGGAAATAAATACAAAAGGCACAATGCCGACTTTAGTACAAGAAGACTGACTCTTCTAACTGAATATGTTTTGATTCATTCCTGTGAAACTAGTTATTGATTCCGATGCTTCACTCCAGTTTTACTGTATCCCTTGGACCTTCTTATTGACGATGAAACACAGAAATTGCATCGGAATTAAATACAAAAGTCGCAATGCCGACTTAAGTACAAGAAGACTGACTCTTCTTATTGACTATGTTTTGAACCATTTGTGTGACACTAGTTATAGATACCGATGCATCACTCCCGGTTTACTGTATCCCTTGGACCTTCTTATAGACGATGAAACACAGAAATTGCATCGGAATCAAATAAAAAAGGCACAATGCCGACCTAAGTACAACATGACTGACTCTTCTTACTGTCTATGTTTTGAACCATTCCTGTGACACTAGTTATAGATTCCGATGCTTCACTTCAGGTTTACTGTATCTCTCTGACCTTCTTATTGACGGTGAAACACAGAAATTGCATCGGAATTAAATTCAAAATGCACAATGCCGACTTCAGTACAAGAAGCCTGTCTCTTCCTACTGTCTATGTTTTGAACCATTCCTGTGACACTAGTTATAGATTCCGATGCGTCACTTCAGGTTTACTGTATCCCTCTGACCTTCTTATTGACGATGAAACACAGAAATTGCATCGTAATTAAATACAAAAGGCACAATGCCGACTTGAATACAAGAATACTGACTCTTCCCACTCTCTATGCTTTGAAGCATTCCTGTTACACTAGTTATATTTTCCGATGCTTCACTTCAGTTTTACTGTATCCCTTGGACCTTCCTATTGAAGATGAAACACAGAAATTGCATCGGAATTAAATACAAAAGGCACAATGCCGACTTAAGTACAAGAATACTGATTCTTCTTACTGTCTATGATTTGAACCATCACTGTGCCACTAGTTATAGATTCCGATGCTTCACTCCAATTTTACTGTATCCCTTGGACCTTCTTATTGACGATGAAACACAGAAATTGCATCGGAATTAAATACAAAAGGCACAATGCCGACTTTAGTACAAGAAGACTGACTCCTCTTACTGACTGTGTTTTGATTCATTCCTGTGACACTAGTTATTGATTCCGATGCTTCACTCCAGGTTTACTGTATCCCTTGGACCTTCTTATTGACGATGAAACACAGAAATTGCATCGGAATTAAATACAAAAGGCACAATGCCGACTTAAGTACAAGAAGACTGACTCTTCTTACTGACTATGTTTTGAACCATTTCTGTGACACTAGTTATAGATTCCGATGTTTCAACCCCCGGTTTACTGTATCCCTTGGACCTTCTTATTGACGATGAAACACAGAAATTGCATCGGAATTAAATAAAAAAGGCACAATGCCGACTTAAGTACAAGAATACTGACTCTTCTTACTGTCTTTGTTTTGAACCATTCCTGTGACACTAGTTATAGATTCCGATGCTTCACTCCAGGTTTACTATATCCCTTGGACCTTCTTGTTGACGATGATACACAGAAATTGCATCGTAGTTAAATAGAAAAGGCACAAAGCCGACCTAAGTACAAGAAGACTGACTCTTCTTACTGCCTATGTTTTGAACCATTCCTGTGCCACTAATTATTGATTCCGATGCTTCACTTCAGGTTTACTGTATCCCTTGGACCTTCGTATTGACGATGAAACACAGAAATTGCATCGGAATTAAATACAAAAGGCACAATGCCGACTTAAGTACAAGAAGACTGACTCTTCTTACTGACTACGTTTTGAACCATTCCTGTGACACTAGTTATAGATTCCGATGCTAGACTTCAGATTTACTGTATCCCTCTGACCTTCTTATTGACGATGAAACACAGAAATTGCATCGGAATTAAATACTATGGGCACAATGCCGAATTAAGTACAAGAAGACTGACTCTTCTTACTGTCGATGTTTTGAACCATCCCTGTGTCACTAGTTATGGATTCCGATGCTTCACTCCAGGTTTACTGTATCCCTTGGACCCTCTAATTGACGATGAAACACAGAAATTGCATCGGAATTAAATACAAAAGGCACAATGCCGACTTAAGTACAAGAAGACTGATTCTTCTTACTGACTATGTTTTGAACCTTTCCTGTGACACTAGTTAAAGATTCCGATGCTTCATTTCTGGTTTACTGTAACCCTCTGACCTTCGTATTGACGATGAAACACAGAAATTGCATCGGAATTAAATTCAAAAGGCACAATGCCGACTTCAGTACAAGAAGACTGCCTCTCCTACTGTCTATGTTTTGAACCATTCCTGTGACACTAGTTATAGATTACGATGCTTCACTTCAGGTTTTCTGTATCCCTCTGACCTTCTTATTGACGATGAAACACAGAAATTGCTTTGGAATTAAATACAAAAGGCACAATGCCGACTTAAGTCCAAGAAGACTTACTCTTCCCACTGTCTATGCTTTGAACCATTCCTGTTACACTAGTTATATTTTCCGATGCTTCTCTTCAGGTTTACTGTATCCCTTGGACCTACTTATTGACGATGAAACACAGAAATAGCATCGGAATTAAATGGAAAAGGCACAATGACGACTTATGTACAAGAAGACTGACTCTTCTTACTGACTATGATTGGAACCATTCCTGTGACACTAGTTATATACTCTGATGCTTCACTTTAGGTTCACTGTATCCCTTGGACCTTCTTCTTTAAGATGAAACACAGAAATTGCATCGGAATCAAATACAAGAGGCACAATGCCGACTTAAGTACTTGAATACTGACTCTTCTTACTGTCTATGATTTGAACCATCCATGTGACACTAGTTATAGATTCCGATGCTTCACTTCACGTTTACTGTATCCCTTGGACCTTCTTATTGACGATGAAACACAGAAATTGCATCGGAATTAAATAAACAAGGCACAATGCCGACTTAAGTACAAGAAGACTGATTCTTCTTTCTGTCTACGTTATGAACCATTCCTGTGACACTAGTTATAGATTCCGATGCTTCACTCCAGGTTTATTACATCCCTTGGACATTCTTATTGACGATGATACACAGAAATTACATCGGAGTTAAATAGAAAAGGCACAATGCCGACCTAAGTACAAGAAAACTGACTCTTCTTAATGACTATGTTTTGAACCATTCCTGTGACACTAGTTATAGATTCCGATGCTTCACTTCGGGTTTACTGTAACCCTCTGACCTTCTTATTGACGATGAAACACAGAAATTGCATCGGAATTAAATTCAAAAGGCACAATGCCGACTTCAGTACAAGAAGACTGTCTCTTCCTACTGTCTATATTTTGAACCATTCCTGTGACCCTAGTTATAGATTCCGATGCTTCACTTCAGGTTTACTGTATCCCTCTGCCCTTCTTATTGACGATGAAACACAGAAATTGCATCAAAAATAAATACAAAAGGCACAATGCCGACTTTAGTACAAGAAGACTGACTCTTCTAACTGAATATGTTTTGATTCATTCCTGTGAAACTAGTTATTGATTCCGATGCTTCACTCCAGTTTTACTGTATCCCTTGGTCCTTCTTATTGACGATGAAACACAGAAATTGCATCGTAATTAAATACAAAAGGCACAATGCCGACTTGAATACAAGAATACTGACTCTTCCCACTGTCTATGCTTTGAACCATTCCTGTTACACTAGTTATATTTTCCGATGCTTCACTTCAGGTTTACTGTATCCCTTGGACCTTGCTATTGAAGATGAAACACTGAAATTGCATCGGAATTAAATACAAAAGGCACAATGCCGACTTAAGTACAAGAATACTGATTCTTCTTACAGTCTATGATTTGAACCATCACTGTGACACTAGTTATAGATTCCGATGCTTCACTCCAATTTTACTGTATCCCTTGGACCTTCGTATTGACGATGAAACACAGAAATTGCATCGGAATTAAATACAAAAGGCACAATGCCGACTTTAGTACAAGAAGACTGACTCTTCTTACTGACTATGTTTTATTCATTCCTGTGACACTAGTTATTGATTCCGATGCTTCACTCCAGATTTACTGTATCCCTCTGACCTTCTTATTGACGATGATACAAAGAAATAGCATCGGAATTAAATACAAAAGGCACAATGCCGACTTAAGTCCAAGAAGACTGACTCTTCCCACTGTCTATGCTTTGAGCCATTCCTGTGACACTAGTTATATTTTCCGATGCTTCACTTCAGGTTTACTGTATCCCTTGGACCTACTTATTGACGATGAAACACAGAAATTGCATCGGAATTAAATTGAAAAGGCACAATGACGACTTATGTACAAGAAGACTGACTCTTCTTACTGACTATGTTTTGAACCATTCCTGTGACACTTGTTATATACTCTAATGCTTCACTTCAGGTTTACTGTATCCCTTGGACCTTCTTATTTAAGATGAAACACAGAAATTGTATCGGAATCAAATACAAAAGGCACAATGCCGACTTAAGTACAAGAATACTGACTCTTCTTACTGTCTATGATTTGAACTATCCCTGTGACACTAGTTATAGATTCCGATGCTTCACTCCACGTTTACTGTATCCCTTGGACCTTCTTATTGACGATGAAAAACAGAAATTGCATCGGAATTAAATAAAATAGGCACAATGCCGACTTAAGTACAAGAAGACTGACTCTTCTTTTGGTCTATGTTTTGAACCATTCCTGTGACACTAGTTATAGATTCCGATGCTTCACTTCAGGTTTACTGTATCCCTTGGACCTTCGTATTGTCGATGAAACACAGAAATTGCATCGGAATTAGTTACTAAGGGCACAATGCCGAATTAAGTACAAGAAGACTGACTCTTCTTACTGTCGATGTTTTGAACCATCCCTGTGTCACTAGTTATAGATTCCGATGCTTCACTCCAGGTTTACTGTATCCCTTGGACCATCTTATTGACGATGAAACACAGAAATTGCATCGGAATTAAATACAAAAGGCACAATGCCGACTTAAGTACAAGAAGACTGATTCTTCTTACTGACTATGTTTTGAACCTTTCCTGTGACACTAGTTATAGATTCCGATGCTTCACTTCGGGTTTACTGTAACCCTCTGACCCTCTTATTGACGATGAAACACAGAAATTGCATCCTAATTAAATTCAAATGGCACAATGCCGACTTCAGTACAAGAAGACTGTCTCTTCCTGCTGTCTATGTTTTGAACCATTCCTGTGACACTAGTTATGGATTCCGATGCTTCACTTCAGGTTTACTGTATCCCTCTGCCCTTCTTATTGACGGTGAAACACAGAAATTGCATCGGAAATAAATACAAAAGGCACAATGCCGACTTCAGTACAAGAAGACTGACTCTTCTTACTGAATATGTTTCGATTCATTCCTGTGAAACTAGTTATTGATTCCGATGCTTCACTCCAGGTTTACTGTATCCCTTGCACCTTCTTATTGACGATGAAACAAAGAAATTGCATCGGAATTAAATACAAAAGTCACAATGCCGACTTAAGTACAAGAAGACTGACTCTTCTTACAGACTATGTTTTGAACCATTTGTGTGACACTAGTTATAGATACCGATGCATCACTCCCGGTTTAATGTATCCCTTGGACCTTCTTATAGACGATGAAACACAGAAATTTCATCGGAATCAAATAAAAAAGGCACAATGCCGACTTAAGTACAACAAGACTGACTCTTCTTACTGTCTATGTTTTGAACCATTCCTGTGACACTAGTTATAGATTCCGATGCTTTACTTCAGGTTTACTGTATCTCTCTGACCTTCTTATTGACGGTGAAACACAGAAATTGCATCGGAATTAAATTCAAAATGCACAATGCCGACTACAGTACAAGAAGCCTGTCTCTTCCTACTGTCTATGCTTTGAACCATTCCTGTGACACAAGTTATAGATTCCGATGCGTCACTTCAGGTTTACTGTATCCCTCTGACCTTCTTATTGACGATGAAACACAGAAATTGCATCGTAATTAAATACAAAAAGCACAATGCCGACTTGAGTACAAGAAGACTGACTCTTCCCACTGTCTATGCTTTGAACCATTCCTATTACACTAGTTATATTTTCCGATGCTTCACATCAGGTTTACTGTATCCCTTGGACCTTCCTATTGAAGATGAAACACAGAAATTGCATCGGAATTAGATACAAAAGGCACAATGCCGACTTAAGTACAAGAATACTGACTCTTCTTACTGTCTATGATTTGAACCATCACTGTGACACTAGTTATAGATTCCGATGCTTCACTCCAATTTTACTGTATCCCTTGGACCTTCTTATTGACGACGAAACACAGAAATTGCATCGGAATTAAATACAAAAGGCACAATGCCGACTTTAGTACAAGAAGACTGACTCTTCTTCCTGACTATGTTTTATTCATTCCTGTGACACTAGTTATTGATTCCGATGCTTCACTCCAGATTTACTGTATCCCTTGGACCTTCTTATTTACGATGAAACACAGAAATTGCATCGGAATTAAATACAAAAGGCACAATGCCGACTTAAGTACAAGAATACTGACTCTTCTTACAGACTATGTTTTGAACAATTTCTGTGACACTAGTTATAGATTCCGATGCTTCACTCCCGGTTTACTGTATCCCTTGGACCTTCTTATTGTCGATGAAACACAGAAATTGCATCGGAATTAAATACAAAAGGCACAATGGCGACTTTAGTACAAGAAGACTGACTCTTCTTCCTGACTATGTTTTATTCATTCCTGTGACACTAGTTATTGATTCCGATGCTTCACTCCAGATTTACTGTATCCCTTGGACCTTCGTATTGAAGATGAAACACAGAAATTGCATCGGAATTAAATACAAAAGGCACAATGCCGACTTAAGTACAAGAAGACTGATTCTTCTTACTGACTATATTTTGAACCATTCCTGTGACACTAGTTATAGATTCCGATGCTTCACCTCAGGTTTATTGTATCCCTCTGACATTCTTATTGACGATGAAACACAGAAATTTCATCGGAATTAAATACAAAAGGCACAATGCCGGATTAAGTACAAGAGGACTGTCTCTTCTTACTGTCTATGTTTTGAACCATTCATGTGACACTAGTTATAGATTCCGATGCTTCACTCCCGGTTTACTGTATCCCTTGGACCTTCTTATTGACGATGAAACACAGAAATTGCATCGGAATTAAATACAAAGGGCACAATGCCGACTTTGGTACAAGAAGACTGACTCTTCTTCCTGACTATGTTTTATTCATTCCTGTGACACTAGTTATTGATTCCGATGCTTCACTCCAGATTAAATGTATCCCTTGGACCTTCTAATTTACGATGAAACACAGAAATTGCATCGGAATTAAATACAAAAGGCACAATGCTGACTTAAGTACAAGAAGACTGACTCTTCTTACAGAGTATGTTTTGAACAATTTCTGTGACACTAGTTATAGATTCCGATGCTTCACTCCCGGTTTACTGTATCCCTTGGACCTTCTTATTGACGATGAAACACAGAAATTGCATCGGAATTAAATACAAAAGGCACAATGGCGACATAAGTACAAGAATACTGACTCTTCTTACTGCCTATGTTTTGAACCATCCCTGTGTCACTAGTTATAGATTCCGAAGCTTCACTCCAGG
The DNA here is from genome assembly GCF_021461395.2 of Schistocerca americana. NCBI lineage: Eukaryota > Metazoa > Arthropoda > Insecta > Orthoptera > Acrididae > Schistocerca > Schistocerca americana. The sequence continues at coordinate 6,665,306 of NC_060125.1, forward strand.
TTTACTGTATCCCTTGGACCTTCTTATTGACGATGAAACACAGAACGTGCATCGGAATTAAATACAAAAGGCACAATGCCGACTTAAGTACAAGAAGACTGACTCTTCTTACTGACTATGTTTGAACCATTTCTGTGACAACTTATAGATTCCGATGCTTCACTCAAAGTTTACTGTATCCCTTGGACCTTCTTATTGACGATGAAACACAGAAATTGCATCGGAATTAAATACAAAAGGCACAATGCCGACTTAAGTACAGGAAGACTGACTCTTCTTACTGACTATGTTTTGAACCATTCCTGTGACACTAGTTATAGATTCCGATGCTTGACTTCAGATTTACTGTATACCTCTGACCTTCTTATTATCGATGAAACACTGATATTGAATGGGAATTAAATACTAAAGGCACAATGCCGAATTAAGTACAAGAAGACTGACTCTTCTTACTGTCGATGATTAGAACCATTCCTGCGACAGTAGTTATAGATTCCAATTCTTCACTCCATGTTTACTGTATCCCTTGGACCTTCTTATTGACGATGATACACAGAAATAGCATCGGAATTAAATAATAAAGGCACAATGCCGACTTAAGTACAAGAAGAGTGACCCTACTTACTGTCTATGTTTGAACCATTCCTGTGACACTAGTTATAGATTCCGATGCTTCACTCCAGGTTTACTATATCCCTTGGACCTTCTTATTGTCGATTAGACACTGAAATTGAATAGGAATTAAATAGAAAAGGCACAGTGCCGACTTAAGTACAAGAAGACTGTCTCTTCCTACTGTCTATGTTTTGAACCATTCCTGTGACACTAGTTATAGATTCCGATGCTTCCCTTCAGGTTTACAGTATCCCTCTGACCTTCTTATTGACGATGAAACACAGAAATTGCATCGGAATTAAATACAAAATGCACAATACCGTCTTAAGTACAAGAAGACTGACTCTTCCCACTGTCTATGCTTTGAGCCATTCCTATGACACTAGTTATAGATTCCGGTGCTTCACTTCAGGTTTACAGTATCCCTTGGACCTTCTTATTGAAGATGAAACACAGAAATTGCATCGGAATTAAATACAAAAGGCACAATGCCGACTTAAGTACAAGAAGACTGATTCTTCTTACTGACTATATTTTGTACCATTCCTGTGACACTAGTTATAGATTCCGATGCTTCACCCCAGGTTTACTGTATCCCTCTGACATTCTTATTGACGATGAAACACAGAAATGTCATCGGAATTAAATACAAAAGGCACAATGCCGGATTAAGTACAAGAGGACTGACTCTTCTAACTGTCTATGTTTTGAACCATTCATGTGACACTAGTTATAGATTCCGATGCTTCACTTCAGGTCTACTGCATCCCTCTGACCTTCTTATTGACGATGAAACACATAAATCGCATCGGAATTAAATACAAAAGGCACAATGCCGACTTAAGTACAAGAATACTGATTCTTCTTACTGTCTATGATTTGAACCATCACTGTGACATTAGTTATAGATTCCGATGCTTCACTCCAATTTTACTGTATCCCTTGGACCTTCTTATTGACGATGAAACACAGAAATTGCATCGGAATTAAATACAAAAGGCACAATGCCGACTTTAGTACAAGAAGACTGACTCCTCTTACTGACTGTGTTTTGATTCATTCCTGTGACACTAGTTATTGATTCCGATGCTTCACTCCAGGTTTACTGTATCCCTTGGACCTTCTTATTGACGATGAAACACAGAAATTGCATCGGAATTAAATACAAAAGGCACAATGCCGACTTAAGTACAAGAAGACTGACTCTTATTACTGACTATGTTTTGAACCATTTCTGTGACACTAGTTATAGATTCCGATGTTTCAACCCCCGGTTTACTGTATCCCTTGGACCTTCTTATTGACGATGAAACACAGAAATTGCATCGGAATTAAATAAAAAAGGCACAATGCCGACTTAAGTACATGAATACTGACTCTTCTTACTGTCTTTGCTTTGAACCATTCCTGTGACACTAGTTATAGATTCCGATGCTTCACTCCAGGTTTACTATATCCCTTGGACCTTCTTGTTGACGATGATACACAGAAATTGCATCGGAGTTAAATAGAAAAGGCACAAAGCCGACCTAAGTACAAGAAGACTGACTCTTCTTACTGCCTATGTTTTGAACCATTCCTGTGACACTAATTATTGATTCCGATGCTTCACTTCAGGTTTACTGTATCCCTTGGACCTTCGTATTGACGATGAAACACAGAAATTGCATCGGAATTAAATACAAAAGGCACAATGCCGACTTAAGTACAAGAAGACTGACTCTTCTTACTGACTACGTTTTGAACCATTCCTGTGACACTAGTTATAGATTCCGATGCTAGACTTCAGATTTACTGTATCCCTCTGACCTTCTTATTGACGATGAAACACAGAAATTGCATCGGAATTAAATACTATGGGCACAATGCCGAATTAAGTACAAGAAGACTGACTCTTCTTACTGTCGATGTTTTGAACCATCCCTGTGTCACTAGTTATGGATTCCGATGCTTCACTCCAGGTTTACTGTATCCCTTGGACCCTCTAATTGACGATGAAACACAGAAATTGCATCGGAATTAAATACAAAAGGCACAATGCCGACTTAAGAACAAGAAGACTGATTCTTCTTACTGACTATGTTTTGAACCTTTCCTGTGACACTAGTTATAGATTCCGATGCTTCACTTCTGGTTTACTGTAACCCTCTGACCTTCGTATTGACGATGAAACACAGAAATTGCATCGGAATTAAATTCAAAAGGCACAATGCCGACTTCAGTACAAGAAGACTGCCTCTCCTACTGTCTATGTTTTGAACCATTCCTGTGACACTAGTTATAGATTACGATGCTTCACTTCAGGTTTTCTGTATCCCTCTGACCTTCTTATTGACGATGAAACACAGAAATTGCTTTGGAATTAAATACAAAAGGCACAATGCCGACTTAAGTCCAAGAAGACTGACTCTTCCCACTGTCTATGCTTTGAACCATTCCTGTTACACTAGTTATATTTTCCGATGCTTCTCTTCAGGTTTACTGTATCCCTAGGACCTACTTATTGACGATGAAACACAGAAATTGCATCGGAATTAATTGGAAAAGGCACAATGACGACTTATGTACAAGAAGACTGACTCTTCTTACTGACTATGATTGGAACCATTCCTGTGACACTAGTTATATACTCTGATGCTTCACTTCAGGTTCACTGTATCCCTTGGACCTTCTTCTTTAAGATGAAACACAGAAATAGCATCGGAATCAAATACAAAAGGCACAATGCCGACTTAAGTACTTGAATACTGACTCTTCTTACTGTCTATGATTTGAACCATCCATGTGACACTAGTTATAGATTCCGATGCTTCACTTCACGTTTACTGTATCCCTTGGACCTTCTTATTGACGATGAAACACAGAAATTGCATCGGAATTAAATAAAAAAGGCACAATGCCGACTTAAGTACAAGAAGACTGATTCTTCTTTCTGTCTATGTTATGAACCATTCCTGTGACACTAGTTATAGATTCCGATGCTTCACTCCAGGTTTATTACATCCCTTGGACATTCTTATTGACGATGATACACAGAAATTGCATCGGAGTTAAATAGAAAAGGCACAATGCCGACCTAAGTACAAGAAAACTGACTCTTCTTAATGACTATGTTTTGAACCATTCCTGTGACACTAGTTATAGATTCCGATGCTTCACTTCAGGTTTACTGTATCCCTCGGACCTTCTTATTGACGATGAAACACAGAAATTGCATCGGAATTAAAAACAAAAGGCACAATGCCGACTTCAGTACAAGAAGACTGATTCTTCTTACTGACTATGTTTTGAAACTTTCCTGTGACACTAGTTATAGATTCCGATGCTTCACTTCGGGTTTACTGTAACCCTCTGACCTTCTTATTGACGATGAAACACAGAAATTGCATCGGAATTAAATTCAAAAGGCACAATGCCGACTTCAGTACAAGAAGACTGTCTCTTCCTACTGTCTATGTTTTGAACCATTCCTGTGACCCTAGTTATAGATTCCGATGCTTCACTTCAGGTTTACTGTATCCCTCTGCCCTTCTTATTGACGATGAAACACAGAAATTGCATCGGAAATAAATACAAAAGGCACAATGCCGACTTTAGTACAAGAAGACTGACTCTTCTAACTGAATATGTTTTGATTCATTCCTGTGAAACTAGTTATTGATTCCGATGCTTCACTCCAGTTTTACTGTATCCCTTGGTCCTTCTTATTGACGATGAAACACAGAAATTGCATCGGAATTAAATACAAAAGTCGCAATGCCGACTTAAGTACAAGAAGACTGACTCTTCTTATTGACTATGTTTTGAACCATTTGTGTGACACTAGTTATAGATACCGATGCATCACTCCCAGTTTACTGTATCCCTTGGACCTTCTTATAGACGATGAAACACAGAAATTGCATCGGAATCAAATAAAAAAGGCACAATGCCGACCTAAGTACAACAAGACTGACTCTTCGTACTGTCTATGTTTTGAACCATTCCTGTGACACTAGTTATAGATTCCGATGCTTCACTTCAGGTTTACTGTATCTCTCTGACCTTCTTATTGACAGTGAAACACAGAAATTGCATTGGAATTAAATTCAAAATGCACAATGCCGACTTCAGTACAAGAAGCCTGTCTCTTCCTACTGTCTATGCTTTGAACCATCCCTGTGACACAAGTTATAGATTCCGATGCGTCACTTCAGGTTTACTGTATCCCTCTGACCTTCTTATTGACGATGAAACACAGAAATTGCATCGTAATTAAATACAAAAGGCACAATGCCGACTTGAATACAAGAATACTGACTCTTCCCACTGTCTATGCTTTGAACCATTCCTGTTACACTAGTTATATTTTCCGATGCTTCACTTCAGGTTTACTGTATCCCTTGGACCTTGCTATTGAAGATGAAACACTGAAATTGCATCGGAATTAAATACAAAAGGCACAATGCCGACTTAAGTACAAGAATACTGATTCTTCTTACTGTCTATGATTTGAACCATCACTGTGACACTAGTTATAGATTCCGATGCTTCACTCCAATTTTACTGTATCCCTTGGACCTTCTTATTGACGATGAAACACAGAAATTGCATCGGAATTAAATACAAAAGGCACAATGCCGACTTTAGTACAAGAAGACTGACTCTTCTTACTGACTATGTTTTATTCATTCCTGTGACACTAGTTATTGATTCCGATGCTTCACTCCAGATTTACTGTATCCCTCTGACCTTCTTATTGACGATGATACAAAGAAATTGCATCGGAATTAAATACAAAAGGCACAATGCCGACTTAAGTCCAAGAAGACTGACTCTTCAAACTGTCTATGCTTTGAACCATTCCTGTTACACTAGTTATATTTTCCGATGCTTCACTTCAGGTTTACTGTATCCCTTGGACCTACTTATTGACGATGAAACACAGAAATTGCATCGGAATTAAATTGAAAAGGCACAATGACGACTTATGTACAAGAAGACTGACTCTTCTTACTGACTATGTTTTGAACCATTCCTGTGACACTTGTTATATACTCTAATGCTTCACTTCAGGTTTACTGTATCCCTTGGACCTTCTTATTTAAGATGAAACACAGAAATTGTATCGGAATCAAATACAAAAGGCACAATGCCGACTTAAGTACAAGAATACTGACTCTTCTTACTGTCTATGATTTGAACTATCCCTGTGACACTAGTTATAGATTCCGATGCTTCACTCCACGTTTACTGTATCCCTTGGACCTTCTTATTGACGATGAAACACAGAAATTGCATCGGAATTAAATAAAATAGGCACAATGCCGACTTAAGTACAAGAAGACTGACTCTTCTTTTGGTCTATGTTTTGAACCATTCCTGTGACACTAGTTATAGATTCCGATGCTTCACTCCAGGTTTACTACATCCCTTGGACATTCCTATTGACGATGATACACAGAAATTGCATCGGAGTTAAATAGAAAAGGCACAAAGCCGACTTAAGTACAAGAAAACTGACTCTTCTTAATGACTATGTTTTGAACTATCCCTGTGACACTAGTTATAGATTCCGATGCTTCACTCCACGTTTACTGTATCCCTTGGACCTTCTTATTGACGATGAAACACAGAAATTGCATCGGAATTAAATAAAATAGGCACAATGCCGACTTAAGTACAAGAAGACTGACTCTTCTTTTGGTCTATGTTTTGAACCATTCCTGTGACACTAGTTATAGATTCCGATGCTTCACTCCAGGTTTACTACATCCCTTGGACATTCCTATTGACGATGATACACAGAAATTGCATCGGAATTAAATACAAAAGGCACAATGCCGACTTAAGTACAAGAAGACTGAATCTTCTTACTGACTATGTTTTGAACCTTTCCTGTGACACTAGTTATAGATTCCGATGCTTCACTTCGGGTTTACTGTAACCCTCTGACCCTCTTATTGACGATGAAACACAGAAATTGCATCCTAATTAAATTCAAAAGGCACAATGCCGACTTCAGTACAAGAAGACTGTCTCTTCCTGCTGTCTATGTTTTGAACCATTCCTGTGACACTAGTTATGGATTCCGATGCTTCACTTCAGGTTTACTGTATCCCTCTGCCCTTCTTATTGACGGTGAAACACAGAAATTGCATCGGAAATAAATACAAAAGGCACAATGCCGACTTTAGTACAAGAAGACTGACTCTTCTTACTGAATATGTTTCGATTCATTCCTGTGAAACTAGTTATTGATTCCGATGCTTCACTCCAGGTTTACTGTATCCCTTGCACCTTCTTATTGACGATGAAACACAGAAATTGCATCGGAATTAAATACAAAAGTCACAATGCCGACTTAAGTACAAGAAGACTGACTCTTCTTACAGACTATGTTTTGAACCATTTGTGTGACACTAGTTATAGATACCGATGCATCACTCCCGGTTTAATGTATCCCTTGGACCTTCTTATAGACGATGAAACACAGAAATTTCATCGGAATCAAATAAAAAAGGCACAATGCCGACTTAAGTACAACAAGACTGACTCTTCTTACTGTCTATGTTTTGAACCATTCCTGTGACACTAGTTATAGATTCCGATGCTTTACTTCAGGTTTACTGTATCTCTCTGACCTTCTTATTGACGGTGAAACACAGAAATTGCATCGGAATTAAATTCAAAATGCACAATGCCGACTTCAGTACAAGAAGCCTGTCTCTTCCTACTGTCTATGCTTTGAACCATTCCTGTGACACAAGTTATAGATTCCGATGCGTCACTTCAGGTTTACTGTATCCCTCTGACCTTCTTATTGACGATGAAACACAGAAATTGCATCGTAATTAAATACAAAAAGCACAATGCCGACTTGAGTACAAGAAGACTGACTCTTCCCACTGTCTATGCTTTGAACCATTCCTACTACACTAGTTATATTTTCCGATGCTTCACATCAGGTTTACTGTATCCCTTGGACCTTCCTATTGAAGATGAAACACAGAAATTGCATCGGAATTAGATACAAAAGGCACAATGCCGGCTTAAGTACAAGAATACTGACTCTTCTTACTGTCTATGATTTGAACCATCACTGTGACACTAGTTATAGATTCCGATGCTTCACTCCAATTTTACTGTATCCCTTGGACCTTCTTATTGACGATGAAACACAGAAATTGCATCGGAATTAAATACAAAAGGCACAATGCCGACTTTAGTACAAGAAGACTGACTCTTCTTACAGACTATGTTTTGAACAATTTCTGTGACACTAGTTATAGATTCCGATGCTTCACTCCCGGTTTACTGTATCCCTTGGACCTTCTTATTGACGATGAAACACAGAAATTGCATCGGAATTAAATACAAAAGGCACAATGGCGACATAAGTACAAGAATACTGACTCTTCTTACTGCCTATGTTTTGAACCATCCCTGTGTCACTAGTTATAGATTCCGAAGCTTCACTCCAGGTTTACTGTATCCCTTGGACCTTCTTATTGACGATGAAACACAGAACTTGCATCGGAATTAAATACAAAAGGCACAATGCCGACTTAAGTACAAGAAGACTGACTCTTCTTACTGACTATGTTTTGAACCATTCCCGTGACACTAGTTATAGATTCCGATGCTTGACTTCAGACTTACTGTATACCTCTGACCTTCTTATTATCGATGAAACACTGAAATTGAATGGGAATTAAATACTAAAGGCACAATGCCGACATAAGTACAAGAAGAGTGACCCTACTTACTGTCTATGTTTGAACCATTCCTGTGACACTAGTTATAGATTCCGATGGTTCACTCCAGGTTTACTATATCCCTTGGACCTTCTTATTGTCGATTAGACACAGAAATTGAATAGGAATTAAATAGAAATGGCACAGTGCCGACGTATGTACAAGAAGACTGTCTCTTCCTACTGTCTATGTTTTGAACCATTCCTGTGACACTAGTTATAAATTCCGATGCTTCACTTCAGGTTTACTGTATCCCTCTGACCTTCTTATTGACGATGAAACACAGAAATTGCATCGGAATTAAATACAAAAGGCACAATACCGTCTTAAGTACAAGAAGACTGACTCTTCCCACTGTCTATGCTTTGAGCCATTCCTGTGACAGTAGTTATAGATTCCGGTGCTTCACTTCAGGTTTACAGTATCCCTTGGACCTTCGTATTGAAGATGAAACACAGAAATTGCATCGGAATTAAATACAAAAGGCACAATGCCGACTTAAGTACAAGAAGACTGATTCTTCTTACTGACTATATTTTGAACCATTCCTGTGACACTAGTTATAGATTCCGATGCTTCACCTCAGGTTTATTGTATCCCTCTGACATTCTTATTGACGATGAAACACAGAAATTTCATCGGGATTAAATACAAAAGGCACAATGCCGGATTAAGTACAAGAGGACTGTCTCTTCTTACTGTCTATGTTTTGAACCATTCATGTGACACTAGTTATAGATTCCGATGCTTCACTCCAGGTTTACTATATCCCTTACACCTTCTTATTGACGATGAAACACAGAAATTGAATCGCAGTTAAATAGAAAAGGCACAATGCCGACTTAAGTACAAGAAGACTGACTCTCCCAACTGTCTATGTTTTGAACCATTCCTGTGACACTAGTTATAGATTCCGATGCTTCACTTCAGGTTTACTGAATCCCTCTGACCTTCTTATTGACGATGAAACACAGAAATCGCATCGAAATTAAATACAAAATGCACAATGCCGACTTAAGTACAAGAAGACTGACTCTTCTCACTGACTATGATTTGATCCATTCCTGTGACACTAGTTATAGATTCAGATGCTTCACTTCAGATTTACTGTGTCCCTCTTACCTTATTATTGACGATGAAACACAGAAATTGCATCGGAATTAAATACTAAAGGCACAATGCCGAATTAAGTACAAGAAGCCTGGCTCTTCATACTGTCGATGTTTTGAACCATTCCTGTGACACTAGTTATGGATTCCGATGCTTCCCTCCTGGTTTACTGTATCCCTTGGACCTTCTTTTTGACGATGAAACACAGAAATTGCATCGGAATTAAATACAAAGTGCACAATGCCGACTTTAGTACAAGAAGACTGACTCTTCTTCCTGACTATGTTTTATTCATTCCTGTGACACTAGTTATTGATTCCGATGCTTCACTCCAGATTTAATGTATCCCTTGGACCTTCTAATTTACGATGAAACACAGAAATTGCATCGGAATTAAATACAAAAGGCACAATGCCGACTTAAGTACAAGAAGACTGACTCTTCTTACAGACTATGTTTTGAACAATTTCTGTGACACTAGTTATAGATTCCGATGCTTCACTCCCGGTATACTGTATCCCTTGGACCTTCTTATTGACGATGAAACACAGAAATTGCATCGGAATTAAATACAAAAGGCACAATGGCGACATAAGTACAAGAATACTGACTCTTCTTACTGCCTATGTTTTGAACCATCCCTGTGTCACTAGTTATAGATTCCGAAGCTTCACTCCAGGTTTACTGTATCCCTTGGACCTTCTTATTGACGATGAAACACAGAACGTGCATCGGAATTAAATACAAAAGGCACAATGCCGACTTAAGTACAAGAAGACTGACTCTTCTTACTGACTATGTTTGAACCATTTCTGTGACAACTTATAGATTCCGATGCTTCACTCCCAGTTTACTGTATCCCTTGGACCTTCTTATTGACGCTGAAACACAGAAATTGCATCGGAATTAAATACAAAAGGCACAATGCCGACTTAAGTACAGGAAGACTGACTCTTCTTACTGACTATGTTTTGAACCATTCCTGTGACACTAGTTATAGATTCCGATGCTTGACTTCAGATTTACTGTATACCTCTGACCTTCTTATTATCGATGAAACACTGATATTGAATGGGAATTAAATACTAAAGGCACAATGCCGAATTAAGTACAAGAAGACTGACTCTTCTTACTGTCGATGATTAGAACCATTCCTGCGACAGTAGTTATAGATTCCAATTCTTCACTCCATGTTTACTGTATCCCTTGGACCTTCTTATTGACGATGATACACAGAAATAGCATCGGAATTAAATAATAAAGGCACAATGCCGACTTAAGTACAAGAAGAGTGACCCTACTTACTGTCTATGTTTGAACCATTCCTGTGACACTAGTTATAGATTCCTATGCTTCACTCCAGGTTTACTATATCCCTTGGACCTTCTTATTGTCGATTAGACACTGAAATTGAATAGGAATTAAATAGAAAAGGCACAGTGCCGACTTAAGTACAAGAAGACTGTCTCTTCCTACTGTCTATGTTTTGAACCATTCCTGTGACACTAGTTATAGATTCCGATGCTTCACTTCAGGTTTACAGTATCCCTCTGACCTTCTTATTGACGATGAAACACAGAAATTGCATCGGAATTAAATACAAAATGCACAATACCGTCTTAAGTACAAGAAGACTGACTCTTCCCACTGTCTATGCTTTGAGCCATTCCTATGACACTAGTTATAGATTCCGGTGCTTCACTTCAGGTTTACAGTATCCCTTGGACCTTCTTATTGAAGATGAAACACAGAAATTGCATCGGAATTAAATACAAAAGGCACAATGCCGACTTAAGTACAAGAATACTGACACATCTTACTGTCGATGTTTTAAACCATCCCAGTGTCACTAGTTATAGAATCCGATGCTTCACTCCAGGTTTACTGTATCCCCTGGACCTTCTTATTCACGATGAAACACAGATATTGCATCGGAATTAAATACAAAAGGCACAATGCCGACTTAAGTACAAGAAGACTGATTCTTCTTACTGACTATACTTTGTACCATTCCTGTGACACTAGTTATAGATTCCGATGCTTCACCCCAGGTTTACTGTATCCCTCTGACATTCTTATTGACGATGAAACACAGAAATTTCATCGGAATTAAATACAAAAGGCACAATGCCGGATTAAGTACAAGAGGACTGACTCATCTAACTGTCTATGTTTTGAACCATTCATGTGACACTAGTTATAGATTCCGATGCTTCACTCCAGGTTTACTATATCCCTTACACCTTCTTATTGACGATGAAACACAGAATTTGAATCGGAGTTAAATAGAAAAGGCACAATGCCGACTTAAGTACAAGAAGACTGACTCTTCCAACTGTCTATGTTTTGAACCATTCCTGTGACACTAGTTATAGATTCCGATGCTTCACTTCAGGTTTACTGCATCCCTCTGACCTTCTTATTGACGATGAAACACAGAAATCGCATCGGAATTAAATACAAAATGCACAATGCCGACTTAAGTACAAGAAGACTGACTCTTCTCACTGACTATGAGTTGAACCATTCCTGTGACACTAGTTATAGATTCAGATGCTTCACTTCAGATTTACTGTGTCCCTCTTACCTTCTTATTGACGATGAACCACAGAAATTGCATCGGAATTAAATACTAAAGGCACAATGCCGAATTAAGTACAAGAAGACTGGCTCTTCATACTGTCGATGTTTTGAACCATTCCTGTGACACTAGTTATGGATTCCGATGCTTCCCTCCTGGTTTACTGTATCCCTTGGACCTTCTTTTTGACGATGAAACACAGAAATTGCATCGGAATTAAATAAAAAAGGCACAATGCCGACTTAAGTACAAGAAGACTGAGTCTTCTTATTGTCTATGATTTGAACCACTCCTGTGACACCAGTTATAGGTTCCGATGCTTCACTCCAGGTTTACTATATCCCTTGGACCTTCTTATTGACGATGATACACAGAACTTGGACCGGAGTTAAATAGAAAAGGCACAATGCCGACTTAAGTACAAGGAGACTGACTCTTCTTACTTACTATGAGTTGAACCATTCCTGTGACACTAGTTATAGATTCCGATGCTTCACTTCAGGTTTACTGTATCCCTTGGAGCTTCTTGTTGACGATGAAACACAGAAATTGCATCGGAATTAAATACAAAAGGCACAATGCCGAATTAAGTACAAGAAGACTGACTCTTCTTACTGACTATGTTTGAACCATTTCTGTGACAACTTATAGATTCCGATGCTTCACTCCCAGTTTACTGTATCCCTTGGACCTTCTTATTGACGATGAAACACAGAAATTGCATCGGAATTAAATACAAAAGGCACAATGCCGACTTAAGTACAGGAAGACTGACTCTTCTTACTGACTATGTTTTGAACCTTTCCTGTGACACTAGTTATAGATTCCGATGCTTGACTTCAGATTTACTGTATACCTCTGACCTTCTTATTATCGATGAAACACTGATATTGAATGGGAATTAAATACTAAAAGCACAATGCCGAATTAAGTACAGGAAGACTGACTCTTCTTACTGACTATGTTTTGAACCATCCCTGTGTCACTAGTTATGGATTCCGATGCTTCACTCCAGGTTTACTGTATCCCTTGGACCCTCTAATCGACGATGAAACACAGAAATTGCATCGGAATTAAATACAAAAGGCACAATGCCGACTTAAGTACAAGAAGACTGATTCTTCTTACTGACTATGTTTTGAACCTTTCCTGTGACACTAGTTATAGATTCCGATGCTTCACTTCTGGTTTACTGTAACCCTCTGACCTTCGTATTGACGATGAAACACAGAAATTGCATCGGAATTAAATTCAAAAGGCACAATGCCGACTTCAGTACAAGAAGACTGTCTCTTCCTACTGTCTATGTTTTGAACCATTCCTGTGACACTAGTTATAAATTCCGATGCTTCACTTCAGGTTTACTGTATCCCTCTGACCTTCTTATTGACGATGAAACACAGAAATTGCATCGGAATTAAATACAAAAGGCACAATACCGTCTTAAGTACAACAAGACTGACTCTTCCCACTGTCTATGCTTTGAGCCATTCCTGTGACACTAGTTATAGATTCCGGTGCTTCACTTCAGGTTTACAGTATCCCTTGGACCTTCTTATTGAAGATGAAACACAGAAATTGCATCGGAATTAAATACAAAAGGCACAATGCCGACTTAAGTACAAGAAGACTGATTCTTCTTACTGACTATATTTTGAACCATTCCTGTGACACTAGTTATAGATTCCGATGCTTCACCTCAGGTTTATTGTATCCCTCTGACATTCTTATTGACGATGAAACACAGAAATTTCATCGGAATTAAATACAAAAGGCACAATGCCGGATTAAGTACAAGAGGACTGTCTCTTCTTACTGTCTATGATTTGAACCATTCATGTGACACTAGTTATAGATTCCGATGCTTCACTCCAGGTTTACTATATCCCTTACACCTTCTTATTGACGATGAAACACAGAAATTGAATCGGAGTTAAATAGAAAAGGCACAATGCCGACTTAAGTACAAGAAGACTGACTCTTCCAACTGTCTATGTTTTGAACCATTCCTGTGACACTAGTTATAGATTCCGATGCTTCACTTCAGGTTTACTGCATCCCTCTGACCTTCTTATTGACGATGAAACACAGAAATCGCATCGAAATTAAATACAAAATGCACAATGCCGACTTAAGTACAAGAAGACTGACTCTTCTCACTGACTTTGATTTGAACCATTCCTGTGACACTAGTTATAGATTCAGATGCTTCACTTCAGATTTACTGTGTCCCTCTTACCTTCTTATTGACGATGAAACACAGAAATTGCATCGGAATTAAATACTAAAGGCACAATGCCGAATTAAGTACAAGAAGACTGGCTCTTCATACTGTCGATGTTTTGAACCATTCCTGTGACACTAGTTATGGATTCCGATGCTTCCCTCCAGGTTTACTGCATCCCTCTGACCTTCTTATTGACGATGAAACACAGAAATCGCATCGGAATTAAATACAAAATGCACAATGCCGACTTAAGTACAAGAAGACTGACTCTTCTCACTGACTATGAGTTGAACCATTCCTGTGACACTAGTTATAGATTCAGATGCTTCACTTCAGATTTACTGTGTCCCTCTTACCTTCTTATTGACGATGAAACACAGAAATTGCATCGGAATTAAATACTAAAGGCACAATGCCGAATTAAGTACAAGAAGACTGGCTCTTCATACTGTCGATGTTTTGAACCATTCCTGTGACACTAGTTATGGATTCCGATGCTTCCCTCCTGGTTTACTGTATCCCTTGGACCTTCTTTTTGACGATGAAACACAGAAATTGCATCGGAATTAAATAAAAAAGGCACAATGCCGACTTAAGTACAAGAAGACTGACCCTTCTTATTGTCTATGATTTGAACCACTCCTGTGACACCAGTTATAGGTTCCGATGCTTCACTCCAGGTTTACTATATCCCTGGGACCTTCTTATTGACGATGATACACAGAACTTGCACCGGAGTTAAATAGAAAAGGCACAATGCCGACTTAAGTACAAGGAGACTGACTCTTCTTACTTACTATGAGTTGAACCATTCCTGTGACACTAGTTATAGATTCCGATGCTTCACTTCAGGTTTACTGTATCCCTTGGAGCTTCTTGTTGACGATGAAACACAGAAATTGCATCGGAATTAAATACAAAAGGCACAATGCCGACTTAAGTACAAGAAGACTGACTCTTCTTACTGACTATGTTTGAACCATTTCAGTGACAACTTATAGATTCCGATGCTTCACTCCCAGTTTACTGTATCCCTTGGACCTTCTTATTGACGATGAAACACAGAAATTGCATCGGAATTAAATACAAAAGGCACAATGCCGACTTAAGTACAGGAAGACTGACTCTTCTTACTGACTATGTTTTGAACCATTCCTGTGACACTAGTTATTGATTCCGATGCTTGACTTCAGATTTACTGTATACCTCTGACCTTCTTATTATCGATGAAACACTGATATTGAATGGGAATTAAATACTAAAGGCACAATGCCGAATTAAGTACAGGAAGACTGACTCTTCTTACTGACTATGTTTTGAACCATTCCTGTGACACTAGTTATAGATTCCGATGCTAGACTTCAGATTTACTGTATCCCTCTGACCTTCTTATTGACGATGAAACACAGAAATTGCATCGGAATTAAATACTATGGGCACAATGCCGAATTAAGTACAAGAAGACTGACTCTTCTTACTGTCGATGTTTTGAACCATCCCTGTGTCACTAGTTATGGATTCCGATGCTTCACTCCAGGTTTACTGTATCCCTTGGACCCTCTAATCGACAATGAAACACAGAAATTGCATCGGAATTAAATACAAAAGGCACAATGCCGACTTAAGTACAAGAAGACTGATTCTTCTTACTGACTATGTTTTGAACCTTTCCTGTGACACTAGTTATAGATTCCGATGCTTCACTTCTGGTTTACTGTAACCCTCTGACCATCGTATTGACGATGAAACACAGAAATTGCATCGGAATTAAATTCAAAAGGCACAATGCCGACTTCAGTACAAGAAGACTGTCTCTTCCTACTGTCTATGTTTTGAACCATTCCTGTGACACTAGTTATAGATTACGATGCTTCACTCCAGGTTTACTGTGTCCCTTGGACCTTCTTATTGACGATGAAACACAGAATTTGCATCGGAATTAAATACAAAAGGCACAATGCCGACTTAAGTACAAGAAGACTGACTCTTCTTACTGACTATGTTTGAACCATTTCTGTGACAACTTATAGATTCCGATGCTTCACTCCCAGTTTACTGTATCCCTTGGACCTTCTTATTGACGATGAAACACAGAGATTGCATCGGAATTAAATACAAAAGGCACAATGCCAACTTAAGTACAAGAATACTGACTCTTCTTACTGTCTATGTTTTGAACGATCCCTGTGTCACTAGTTATAGATTCCGATGCTTCACTCCAGGTTTATTGTATCCGTTTTACCTTCTTGTTGACGATGAAACACAGAACTTGCATCGGAATTAAATACAAAAGGCACAATGCCGACTTAAGTACAAGAAGACTGACTCTTCTTACTGACTATGTTTTGAACCATTCCTGTGACACTAGTTATAGATTCCGATGCTTGACTTCAGATTTACTGTATACCTCTGACCTTCTTATTATCGATGAAACACTGAAATTGAATGGGAATTAAATACTAAAGGCACAATGCCGACTTAAGTACAAGAAGAGTGACCCTACTTACTGTCTATGTTTGAACCATTCCTGTGACACTAGTTATAGATTCCGATGCTTCACTCCAGGTTTACTATATCCCTTGGACCTTCTTATTGTCGATTAGACACAGAAATTGAATAGGAATTAAATAGAAATGGCACAGTGCCGACTTATGTACAGGAAGACTGTCTCTTCCTACTGTCTATGTTTTGAACCATTCCTGTGACACTAGTTATAAATTCCGATGCTTCACTTCAGGTTTACTGTATCCCTCTGACCTTCTTATTGACGATGAAACACAGAAATTGCATCGGAATTAAATACAAAAGGCACAATACCGTCTTAAGTACAAGAAGACTGACTCTTCCCACTGGCTATGCTTTGAGCCATTCCTGTGACACTAGTTATAGATTCCGGTGCTTCACTTCAGGTTTACAGTATCCCTTGGACCTTCTTATTGAAGATGAAACACAGAAATTGCATCGGAATTAAATACAAAAGGCACAATGCCGACTTAAGTACAAGAAGACTGATTCTTCTTACTGACTATATTTTGAACCATTCCTGTGACACTAGTTATAGATTCCGATGCTTCACCTCAGGTTTATTGTATCCCTCTGACATTCTTATTGACGATGAAACACAGAAATTTCATCGGAATTAAATACAAAAGGCACAATGCCGGATTAAGTACAAGAGGACTGTCTCTTCTTACTGTCTATGTTTTGAACCATTCATGTGACACTAGTTATAGATTCCGATGCTTCACTCCAGGTTTACTATATCCCTTACACCTTCTTATTGACGATGAAACACAGAAATTGAATCGGAGTTAAATAGAAAAGGCACAATGCCGACTTAAGTACAAGAAGACTGACTCTTCCAACTGTCTATGTTTTGAACCATTCCTGTGACACTAGTTATAGATTCCGATGCTTCACTTCAGGTTTACTGCATCCCTCTGACCTTCTTATTGACGATGAAACACAGAAATCGCATCGAAATTAAATACAAAATGCACAATGCCGACTTAAGTACAAGAAGACTGACTCTTCTCACTGACTATGATTTGAACCATTCCTGTGACACTAGTTATAGATTCAGATGCTTCACTTCAGATTTACTGTGTCCCTCTTACCTTATTATTGACGATGAAACACAGAAATTGCATCGGAATTAAATACTAAAGGCACAATGCCGAATTAAGTACAAGAAGACTGGCTCTTCATAATGTCGATGTTTTGAACCATTCCTGTGACACTAGTTATGGATTCCGATGCTTCCCTCCTGGTTTACTGTATCCCTTGGACCTTCTTTTTGACGATGTAACACAGAAATTGCATCGGAATTAAATACAAAAGGCACAATGCCGACTTTAGTACAAGAAGACTGACTCTTCTTCCTGACTATGTTTTAGTCATTCCTGTGACACTAGTTATTGATTCCGATGCTTCACTCCAGATTTAATGTATCCCTTGGACCTTCTAATTTACGATGAAACACAGAAATTGCATCGGAATTAAATACAAAAGGCACAATGCCGACTTAAGTACAAGAAGACTGACTCTTCTTACAGACAATGTTTTGAACAATTTGTGTGACACTAGTTATAGATTCCGATGCTTCACTCCCGGTTTACTGTATCCCTTGGACCTTCTTATTGACGATGAAACACAGAAATTGCATCGGAATTAAATAGAAAAGGCACAATGGCGACATAAGTACAAGAATACTGACTCTTCTTACTGCCTATGTTTTGAACCATCCCTGTGTCACTAGTTATAGATTCCGAAGCTTCACTCCAGGTTTACTGTATCCCTTGGACCTTCTTATTGACGATGAAACACAGTACGTGCATCGGAATTAAATACAAAAGGCACAATGCCGACTTAAGTACAAGAAGACTGACTCTTCTTACTGACTATGTTTGAACCATTTCTGTGACAACTTATAGATTCCGATGCTTCACTCCCAGTTTACTGTATCCCTTGGACCTTCTTATTGACGATGAAACACAGAAATTGCATCGGAATTAAATACAAAAGGCACAATGCCGACTTAAGTACAGGAAGACTGACTCTTCTTACTGACTATGTTTTGAACCATTCCTGTGACACTAGTTATAGATTCCGATGCTTGACTTCAGATTTACTGTATACCTCTGACCTTCTTATTATCGATGAAACACTGATATTGAATGGGAATTAAATACTAAAGGCACAATGCCGAATTAAGTACAAGAAGACTGACTCTTCTTACTGTCGATGATTAGAACCATTCCTGCGACAGTAGTTATAGATTCCAATTCTTCACTCCATGTTTACTGTATCCCTTGGACCTTCTTATTGACGATGATACACAGAAATAGCATCGGAATTAAATAATAAAGGCACAATGCCGACTTAAGTACAAGAAGAGTGACCCTACTTACTGCCTATGTTTGAACCATTCCTGTGACACTAGTTATAGATTCCGATGCTTCACTCCAGGTTTACTATATCCCTTGAACCTTCTTATTGTCGATTAGACACTGAAATTGAATAGGAATTAAATAGAAAAGGCACAGTGCCGACTTAAGTACAAGAAGACTGTCTCTTCCTACTGTCTATGTTTTGAACCATTCCTGTGACACTAGTTATAGATTCCGATGCTTCACTTCAGGTTTACAGTATCCCTCTGACCTTCTTATTGACGATGAAACACAGAAATTGCATCGGAATTAAATACAAAATGCACAATACCGTCTTAAGTACAAGAAGACTGACTCTTCCCACTGTCTATGCTTTGAGCCATTCCTATGACACTAGTTATAGATTCCGGTGCTTCACTTCAGGTATACAGTATCCCTTGGACCTTCTTATTGAAGATGAAACACAGAAATTGCATCGGAATTAAATACAAAAGGCACAATGCCGACTTAAGTACAAGAATACTGACACATCTTACTGTCGATGTTTTAAACCATCCCAGTGTCACTAGTTAAGAATCCGATGCTTCACTCCAGGTTTACTGTATCCCCTGGACCTTCGTATTCACGATGAAACACAGATATTGCATCGGAATTAAATACAAAAGGCACAATGCCGACTTAAGTACAAGAAGACTGATTCTTCTTACTGACTATATTTTGTACCATTCCTGTGACACTAGTTATAGATTCCGATGCTTCACCCCAGGTTTACTGTATCCCTCTGACATTCTTATTGACGATGAAACACAGAAATTTCATCGGAATTAAATACAAAAGGCACAATGCCGGATTAAGTACAAGAGGACTGACTCTTCTAACTGTCTATGTTTTGAACCATTCATGTGACACTAGTTATAGATTCCGATGCTTCACTCCAGGTTTACTATATCCCTTACACCTTCTTATTGACGATGAAACACAGAATTTGAATCGGAGTTAAATAGAAAAGGCACAATGCCGACTTAAGTACAAGAAGACTGACTCTTCCAACTGTCTATGTTTTGAACCATTCCTGTGACACTAGTTATAGATTCCGATGCTTCACTTCAGGTTTACTGCATCCCTCTGACCTTCTTATTGACGATGAAACACAGAAATCGCATCGGAATTAAATACAAAATGCACAATGCCGACTTAAGTACAAGAAGACTGACTCTTCTCACTGACTATGAGTTGAACCATTCCTGTGACACTAGTTATAGATTCAGATGCTTCACTTCAGATTTACTGTGTCCCTCTTACCTTCTTATTGACGATGAAACACAGAAATTGCATCGGAATTAAATACTAAAGGCACAATGCCGAATTAAGTACAAGAAGACTGGCTCTTCAGACTGTCGATGTTTTGAACCATTCCTGTGACACTAGTTATGGGTTCCGATGCTTCCCTCCTGGTTTACTGTATCCCTTGGACCTTCTTTTTGACGATGAAACACAGAAATTGCATCGGAATTAAATAAAAAAGGCACAATGCCGACTTAAGTACAAGAAGACTGACTCTTCTTATTGTCTATGATTTGAACCACTCCTGTGACACCAGTTATAGGTTCCGATGCTTCACTCCAGGTTTACTATATCCCTTGGACCTTCTTATTGACGATGATACACAGAACTTGCACCGGAGTTAAATAGAAAAGGCTCAATGCCGACTTAAGTACAAGGAGACTGACTCTTCTTACTTACTATGAGTTGAACCATTCCTGTGACACTAGTTATAGATTCCGAAGCTTCACTTCAGGTTTACTGTATCCCTTGGAGCTTCTTGTTGACGATGAAACACAGAAATTGCATCGGAATTAAATACAAAAGGCACAATGCCGACTTAAGTACAAGAAGACTGTCGCTTCTTACTGACTATGTTTGGAAACCATTCCTGTGAGACTAGTTATAGATTGCGATGCTAGACTTCTGATTTGCTGTATCCCTCTGACCTTCTTATTGACGATGAAACACAGAAATTGCATCTGAATTAAATACCAAAGGCACAATGCCGAATTAAGTACAAGAAGACTGACTCTTCCTACTGTCGATGTTTTGAACCATCCCTGTGACACTAGTTATAGATTCCGATGCTTCACTCCAGGTTTACAATATCCCTTGGACCTTCTTATTGTCGATGATACACAGAAATTGCATGGGAATTAAATACAAAAGGCACAATGCCGACTTAAGTACAAGAAGACTGTCTCTTCTTACTGACTATGTTTTGAACAATTCCTGGTACACTAGTTATAGATTCCGATGCTAGACTTCAGATTTACTGTATCCCTCTGACCATCTTATTGACGATGAAACACAGAAATTCCATCGCAATTAAGTACTAAGGGCACAATGCCGAATTAATTACAAGATGACTTACTCTTCTTACTGTCGATGTTTTGAACCATCCCTGTGTCCCTAGTTATAGATTACGATGCATTACTCCATGTCTACTGTATCCCTTGGACCTTCTTATTGACGATGAAACACAGAAATTGCATCGGAATTAAATACAAAAGGCACAATGCCGACTTAAGTACAAGAAGACTGATTCTTCTTACTGACTATGTTTTGAACCTTTCCTGTTACACTAGTTATAGATTCCGATGCTTCACTTCAGGTTTACTGTATCCCTCTGACCTTCTTATTGACGATGAAACACAGAAATTGCATCGGAATTAAATACAAAAGGCACAATGCCGATTCAGTACAAGAAGACTGTCTCTTCCTACTGTCTATGTTTTGAACCATTCCTGTGACACTAGTTACACATTCCGATGCTTCACTTCAGGTTTACTGTATCCCTCTGACCTTCTTATTGACGATGAAACACAGAAATTGCATCGGAATTAAATACAAAAGGCACAATGCCGACTTAAGTACAGGAAGAATGTCTCTTCCTACTGTCTATGTTTTGAACCATTCCTGTGACTCTAGTTATAGATTCCGATGCTTCACTTCGGGTTTACTGTATCCCTCTGACCTTCTTATTGACGATGAAACACAGAAATTACATCGGAATTAAATACAAAAGGCACAATGCCGACTTAAGTACAAGAATACTGACTCTTCTTACTGCCTATGTTTTGAACCATCCCTGTGTCACTAGTTATAGATTCCGAAGCTTCACTCCAGGTTTACTGTATCCCTTGGACCTTCTTATTGACGATGAAACACAGAACGTGCATCGGAAATAAATACAGAAGGCACAATGCCGACATAAGTACAAGAAGACTGACTCTTCTCACTGACTATGTTTTGAACCATTCCTGTGACACTAGTTATAGATTCCGATGCTTGACTTCAGATTTACTGTATCCCTCTGACCTGCTTATTTACGATGAACCACAGAAATTGCATCGGAATTAAATACAAAAGGCACAATGCCGACTTAAGTACAGGAAGACTGTCTCTTCCTACTGTCTATGTTTTGAACCATTCCTGTGACTCTAGTTATAGATTCCGATGCTTCACTTCGGGTTTACTGTATCCCTCTGACCTTCTTATTGACGATGAAACACAGAAATTACATCGGAATTAAATACAAAAGGCACAATGCCGACTTAAGTTCAAGAACACTGACTCTTCCCACTGTCTATGCGTTGAACCATTCCTGTTACACTAGTTATATTTTCCGATGCTTCACTCCAGGTTTACTGTGTCCCTTGGACCTTCTTATTGACGATGAAACACAGAATTTGCATCGGAATTAAATACAAAAGGCACAATGCCGACTTAAGTACAAGAAGACTGACTCTTCTTACTGACTATGTTTGAACCATTTCTGTGACAACTTATAGATTCCGATGCTTCACTCCCAGTTTACTGTATCCCTTGGACCTTCTTATTGACGATGAAACACAGAAATTGCATCGGAATTAAATACAAAAGGCACAATGCCAACTTAAGTACAAGAATACTGACTCTTCTTACTGTCTATGTTTTGAACGATCCCTGTGTCACTAGTTATAGATTCCGATGCTTGACTTCAGATTTACTGTATACCTCTGACCTTCTTATTATCGATGAAACACTGAAATTGAATGGGAATTAAATACTAAAGGCACAATGCCGAATTAAGTACAAGAAGACTGACTCTTCTTACTGTCGATGATTAGAACCATTCCTGCGACAGTAGTTATAGATTCCGATTCTTCACTCCATGTTTACTGCATCCCTTGGACCTTCTTATTGACGATGAAACACAGAAATAGCATCGGAATTAAATAATAAAGGCACAATGCCGACTTAAGTACAAGAAGAGTGACCCTACTTTTTGTCTATGTTTGAACCATTCCTGTGACACTAGTTATAGAATCCGATGCTTCACTCCAGGTTTACTATATCCCTTGGACCTTATTATTGTCGATTAGACACAGAAATTGCATCGGAATTAAATACAAAAGGCACAATGCCGACTTAAGTACAAGAATACTGACACATCTTACTGTCGATGTTTTAAACCATCCCAGTGTCACTAGTAATAGATTCCGACGCTTCACTCCAGGTTTACTGTATCCCCTGGACCTTCTTATTCACGATGAAACACAGAAATTGCATCGGAATTAAATACAAAAGGCACAATGCCGACTTAAGTACAAGAAGACTGATTCTTCTTACTGACTATATTTTGAACCATTCTTGTGACACTAGTTATAGATTCCGATGCTTCACCTCAGGTTTACTGTATCCCTCTGACATTCTTATTGACGATGAAACACAGAAATTTCATCGGAATTAAATACAAAAGGCACTATGCCGGATTAAGTACAAGAGGACTGACTCTTCTTACTGTCTATGTTTTGAACCATTCATGTGACACTAGTTATAGATTCCGATGCTTCACTCCAGGTTTACTATATCCCTTACTCCTTCTTATTGACGATGAAACACAGAAATTGAATCGGAGTTAAATAGAAAAAGCACAATGCCGATTTAAGTACAAGAAGACTGACTCTTCCAACTGTCTATGTTTTGAACCATTCCTGTGACACTAGTTACAGATTCCGATGCTTCACTTCAGGTTTACTGCATCCCTCTGACCTTCTTATTGACGATGAAACACAGAAATCGCATCGAAATTAAATACAAAATGCACAATGCCGACTTAAGTACAAGAAGACTGACTCTTCTCACTGACTATGATTTGAACCATTCCTGTGACACTAGTTATAGATTCAGATGCTTCACTTCAGATTTGCTGTGTCCCTCTTACCTTCTTATTGACGATGAAACACAGAAATTGCATCGGAATTAAATACTAAAGGCACAATGCCGAATTAAGTACAAGAAGACTGGCTCTTCATACTGTCGATGTTTTGAACCATTCCTGTGACACTAGTTATGGATTCCGATGCTTCCGTCCTGGTTTACTGTATCCCTAGGACCTTCTTTTTGACGATGAAACACAGAAATTGCATCGGAATTAAATACAAAAGGCACAATGCCGACTTTAGTACAAGAAGACTGACTCTTCTTCCTGACTATGTTTTATTCATTCCTGTGACACTAGTTATTGATTCCGATGCTTCACTCCAGATTTACTCTATCCCTTGGACCTTCTTATTTACGATGAAACACAGAAATTGCATCGGAATTAAATACAAAAGGCACAATGCCGACTTAAGTACAAGAATACTGACTCTTCTTACAGACTATGTTTTGAACAATTTCTGTGACACTAGTTATAGATTCCGGTGCTTCACTCCCGGTTTACTGTATCCCTTGGACCTTCTTATTGACGATGAAACACAGAAATTGCATCGGAATTAAATACAAAAGGCACAATAGCGACTTAAGTACAAGAATACTGACTCTTCTTACTGACTATGTTTTGAACCATTCCTGTGACTCTAGTTATAGATTCCGATGCTTGACTTCAGATTTACTGTATACCTCTGACCTTCTTATTATCGATGAAACACTGAAATTGAATGGGAATTAAATACTAAAGGCACAATGCCGAATTAAGTACAAGAAGACTGACTCTTCTTACTGTCGATGATTAGAACCATTCCTGCGACAGTAGTTATAGATTCCAATTCTTCACTCCATGTTTACTGTATCACTTGGACTTTCTTATTGACGATGAAACACAGAAATAGCATCGGAATTAAATAATAAAGGCACAATGCCGACTTAAGTACAAGAAGAGTGACCCTACCTACTGTCTATGTTTGAACCATTCCTGTGACACTAGTTATAGATTCCGATGCTTCACTCCAGGTTTACTATATCCCTTGGACCTTCTTATTGTCGATTAGACACAGAAATTGAATAGGAATTAAATAGAAAAGGCACAGTGCCGACTTTAGTACAAGAAGACTGTCTCTTCCTACTGTCTATGTTTTGAACCATTCCTGTGACACTAGTTATAGATTCCGATGCTTCACTTCAGGTTTACAGTATCCCTCTGACCTTCTTATTGACGATGAAACACAGAAATTGCATCGGAATTAAATACAAAAGGCACAATACCGTCTTAAGTACAAGAATACTGACACATCTTACTGTCGATGTTTTAAACCATCCCAGTGTCACTAGTTATAGATTCCGATGCTTCACTCCAGGTTTACTGTATCCCCTGGACCTTCTTATTCACGATGAAACACAGAAATTGCATCGGAATTAAATACAAAAGGCACAATGCCGACTTAAGTACAAGAAGACTGATTCCTCTTACTGACTATATTTTGAACCATTCCTGTGACACTAGTTATAGATTCCGATGCTTCACCCCAGGTTTACTGTATCCCTCTGACATTCTTATTGACGATGAAACACAGAAATTTCATCGGAATTAAATACAAAAGGCACAATGCCGGATTAAGTACAAGAGGACTGACTCTTCTTACTGTCTATGTTTTGAACCATTCATGTGACACTAGTTATAGATTCCGATGCTTCACTCCAGGTTTACTATATCCCTTACACCTTCTTATTGACGATGAAACACAGAAATTGAATCGGAGTTAAATAGAAAAGGCACAATGCCGACTTAAGTACAAGAAGACTGACTCTTCCAACTGTCTATGTTTTGAACAATTCCTGTGACACTAGTTATAGATTCCGATGCTTCACTTCAGGTTTACTGCATCCCTCTGACCTTCTTATTGACGATGAAACACAGAAATCGCTTCGGAATTAAATACAAAATGCACAATGCCGACTTAAGTACAAGAAGACTGACTCTTCTCACTGACTATGATTTGAACCATTCCTGTGACACTAGTTATAGATTCAGATGCTTCACTTCAGATTTACTGTGTCCCTCTTACCTTCTTATTGACGATGAAACACAGAAATTGCATCGGAATTAAATACTAAAGGCACAATGCCGAATTAAGTACAAGAAGACTGGCTCTTCATACTGTCGATGTTTTGAACCATTCCTGTGACACTAGTTATGGATTCCGATGCTTCCCTCCTGGTTTACTGTATCCCTTGGACCTTCTTTTTGACGATGAAACACAGAAATTGCATCGGAATGAAATACAAAAGGCACAATGCCGACTTTAGTACAAGAAGACTGACTCTTCTTCCTGACTATGTTTTATTCATTCCTGTGACACTAGTTATTGATTCCGATGCTTCACTCCAGATTTACTGTATCCCTTGGACCTTCTTATTTACGATGAAACACGGAAATTGCATCGGAATTAAATACAAAAGGCACAATGCCGACTTAAGTACAAGAATACTGACTCTTCTTACAGACTATGTTTTGAACAATTTCTGTGACACTAGTTATAGATTCCAGTGCTTCACTCCCGGTTTACTGTATCCCTTGGACCTTCTTATTGACGATGAAACACAGAAATTGCATCGGAATTAAATACAAAAGGCACAATGGCGACTTAAGTACAAGAATACTGACTCTTCTTACTGACTATGTTTTGAACCATTCCTGTGACACTAGTTATAGATTCCGATGCTTGACTTCAGATTTACTGTATACCTCTGACCTTCTTATTATCGATGAAACACTGAAATTGAATGGGAATTAAATACTAAAGGCACAATGCCGAATTAAGTACAAGAAGACTGGCTCTTCATACTGTCGATGTTTTGAACCATTCCTGTGACACTAGTTATGGATTCCGATGCTTCCCTCCTGGTTTACTGTATCCCTTGGACCTTCTTTTTGACGATGAAACACAGAAATTGCATCGGAATGAAATACAAAAGGCACAATGCCGACTTTAGTACAAGAAGACTGACTCTTCTTCCTGACTATGTTTTATTCATTCCTGTGACACTAGTTATTGATTCCGATGCTTCACTCCAGATTTACTGTATCCCTTGGACCTTCTTATTTACGATGAAACACAGAAATTGCATCGGAATTAAATACAAAAGGCACAATGCCGACTTAAGTACAAGAATACTGACTCTTCTTACAGACTATGTTTTGAACAATTTCTGTGACACTAGTTATAGATTCCGGTGCTTCACTCCCGGTTTACTGTATCCCTTGGACCTTCTTATTGACGATGAAACACAGAAATTGCATCGGAATTAAATACAAAAGGCACAATGGCGACTTAAGTACAAGAATACTGACTCTTCTTACTGACTATGTTTTGAACCATTCCTGTGACACTAGTTATAGATTCCGATGCTTGACTTCAGATTTACTGTATACCTCTGACCTTCTTATTATCGATGAAACACTGAAATTGAATGGGAATTAAATACTAAAGGCACAATGCCGAATTAAGTACAAGAAGACTGACTCTTCTTACTGTCGATGATTAGAACCATTCCTGCGACAGTAGCTATAGATTCCAATTCTTCACTCCATGTTTACTGTATCCCTTGGACCTTCTTATTGACGATGAAACACAGAAATAGCATCGGAATTAAATAATAAAGGCACAATGCCGACTTAAGTACAAGAAGAGTGACCCTACCTATTGTCTATGTTTGAACCATTCCTGTGACACTAGTTATAGATTCCGATGCTTCACTCCCGGTTTACTATATCCCTTGGACCTTCTTATTGTCGATTAGACACAGAAATTGAATAGGAATTAAATAGAAAAGGCACAGTGCCGACTTAAGTACAAGAAGACTGTCTCTTCCTACTGTCTATGTTTTGAACCATTCCTGTGACACTAGTTATAGATTCCGATGCTTCACTTACGGTTTACAGTATCCCTCTGACCTTCTTATTGACGATGAAACACAGAAATTGCATCGGAATTAAATACAAAAGGCACAATACCGTCTTATGTACAAGAAGACGGACTCTTCCCACTGTCTATGCATTGAGCCATTTCTATGACACTAGTTATAGATTCCGGTGCTTCACTTCAGGTTTACAGTATCCCTTCGACCTTCTTATTGAAGATGAAACACAGAAATTGCATCGGAATTAAATACAAAAGGCACAATGTCGACATAAGTACAAGAATACTGACACATCTTACTGTCGCTGTTTTAAACCATCCCAGTGTCACTAGTTATAGATTCCGATGCTTCACTCCAGGTTTACTGTATCCCCTGGACCTTCTTATTCACGATGAAACACAGAAATTGCATCGGAATTAAATACAAAAGGCACAATGCCGACTTAAGTACAAGAAGACTGATTCTTCTTACTGACTATATTTTGAACCATTCCTGTGACACTAGTTATAGATTCCGATGCTTCACCCCAGGTTTACTGTATCCCTCTGACATTCTTATTGACCATCCCAGTGTCACTAGTTATAGATTCCGATGCTTCACTCCAGGTTTACTGTATCCCCTGGACCTTCTTATTCACGATGAAACACAGAAATTGCATCGGAATTAAATACAAAAGGCACAATGCCGACTTAAGTACAAGAAGACTGATTCTTCTTACTGACTATATTTTGAACCATTCCTGTGACACTAGTTATAGATTCCGATGCTTCACCCCAGGTTTACTGTATCCCTCTGACATTCTTATTGACGATGAAACACAGAAATTTCATCGGAATTAAGTACAAAAGGCACAATGCCGGATTAAGTACAAGAGGACTGACTCTTCTTACTGTCTATGTTTTGAACCAATCATGTGACACTAGTTATAGATTCCGATGCTTCACTCCAGGTTTACTATATCCCTTACACCTTCTTATTGACGATGAAACACAGAAATTGAATCGGAGTTAAATAGAAAAGGCACAATGCCGACTTAAGTACAAGAAGACTGACTCTTCCAACTGTCTATGTTTTGAACAATTCCTGTGACACTAGTTATAGATTCCGATGCTTCACATGAGGTTTGCTGCATCCCTCTGACCTTCTTATTGACGATGAAACACAGAAATCGCATCGGAATTAAATACAAAATGCACAATGCCGACTTAAGTACAAGAAGACTGACTCTTCTCACTGACTATGATTTGAACCATTCCTGTGACACTAGTTATAGATTCAGATGCTTCACTTCAGATTTACTGTGTCCCTCTTACCTTCTTATTGACGATGAAACACAGAAATTGCATCGGAATTAAATACTAAAGGCACAATGCCGAATTAAGTACAAGAAGACTGGCTCTTCATACTGTCGATGTTTTGAACCATTCCTGTGACACTAGTTATGGATTCCGATGCTTCCCTCCTGGTTTACTGTATCCCTTGGACCTTCTGTTTGACGATGAAATACAGTAATTGCATCGGAATTAAATAAAAAAGGCACAATGCCGACTTAAGTTCAAGAAGACTGACTCTTCTTACTGCCTATGTTTTGAACCACTCCTGTGACACCAGTTATAGGTTCCGATGCTTCACTCCAGGTTTACTATATCCCTTGGAACTTCTTATTGACGATGATACACAGAAATTGCACCGGAGTTAAATAGAAAAGGCACAATGCCGACTTAAGTACAAGGAGACTGACTCTTCTTACTTACTATGAGTTGAACCATTCCTGTGACACTAGTTATAGATTCCGATGCTTCACTTCAGGTTTACTGTATCCCTTGGAGCCTCTTATTGACGATGAAACACA
Organism: Schistocerca americana; assembly: GCF_021461395.2. Taxonomy (NCBI): domain Eukaryota; kingdom Metazoa; phylum Arthropoda; class Insecta; order Orthoptera; family Acrididae; genus Schistocerca; species Schistocerca americana. Next base: position 6,695,487 of record NC_060125.1, read on the forward strand.
GAAATTGCATCGGAATTAAACACAAAAGGCACAATGCCGACTTAAGTACAAGAAGACTGTCGCTTCTTACTGACTATGTTTGGAAACCATTCCTGTGAGACTAGTTATAGATTCCGATGCTAGACTTCTGATTTACTGTATCCCTCTGACCTGCTTATTGACGATGAAACACAGAAATTGCATCTGAATTAAATACCAAAGGCACAATGCCGAATTAAGTACAAGAAGACTGACTCTTCCTACTGTCGATGCTTTGAACCATCCCTGTGACACTAGTTGTAGATTCCGATGCTTCACTCCAGGTTTACTATATCCCTTGGACCTTCTCCTTGTCGATGATACACAGAAATTGCATGGGAATTAAATACAAAAGGCACAATGCCGACTTAAGTACAAGAAGACTGTCTCTTCTTACTGACTATGTTTTGAACAATTCCTGGTACACTAGTTATAGATTCCGATGCTAGACTTCAGATTTACTGTATCCCTCTGACCTTCTTATTGACGATGAAACACAGAAATTGCATCGGGATTAAGTACTAAGGGCACAATGCCGAATTAATTACAAGAAGACTTACTCTTCTTACTGTCGATGTTTTGAACCATCCCTGTGTCACTAGTTATAGATTCCGATGCATTACACCATGTCTACTGTATCCCTTGGATCTTCTTATTGACGATGAAACACAGAAATTGCATCGGAATTAAATACAAAAGCCACAATGCCGACTTAAGTACAAGAAGACTGATTCTTCTTACTGACTATGTTTTGAACCTTTCCTGTGACACTAGTTATAGATTCCGATGCTTCACTTCAGGTTTACTGTATCCCTCTACTGATCTTATTGACGATGAAACACAGAAATTGCATCGGAATTAAATACAAAAGGCACAATGCCGATTTCAGTACAAGAAGACTGACTCTTCCTACTGTTATGTTTTGAACCATTCCTGTGACACTAGTTACACATTCCGATGCTTCACTTCAGGTTTACTGTATCCCTCTGACCTTCTTATTGACGATGAAACACAGAAATTCCATCGGAATTAAATACAAAAGGCACAATTCCGATTTAAGTACAAGTAGACTGACTCTTCCCACTGTCTATGCTTTGAACCATTCCTGTTACACTAGTTATATTTTCCGATGCTTCACTTCAGGTTTACTGTATCCCTTGGACCTACTTATTGACGATAAAACACAGAAATTGCATCGGAATTAAATACAAAAGGCACAATGCCGACTTATGTACAAGAAGACTGACTCTTCTTACTGACTATGTTTTGAACCATTCCTGTGACACTAGTTATATACTCTAATGCTTCACTTCAGGTTTACTGTATGCCTTGGACCTTCTTATTGAAGATGAAACACAGAAATTGCATCGGAATTAAATACAAAATGCACAATGCCGACTTAAGTAGAAGAATACTGACTCTTCTTACTGTCTATAATTTGAACCATCCCTGTGACACTAGTTATAGATTCCGATGCTTCACTCCAGGTTTACTGTATCCCTTGGACCTTCTTATTGACGATGAAACACAGAAATTGCATCGGAATTAAATACAAAAGGCACAATGCCGACTTATGTACAAGAAGACTGACTCTTCTTACTGACTATGTTTTGAACCATTCCTGTGACACTAGTTATATACTCTAATGCTTCACTTCAGGTTTACTGTATGCCTTGGACCTTCGTATTGACGATGAAACACAGAAATTGCTTCGGAATTAAATACAAAAGGCACAATGCCGACTTAAGTACAAGAAGACTGACTCTTCTTACTGACTTTGTTTTGAACCATTCCTGTGACACTAGTTATAGATTCCGATGCTAGACTTCAGATTTACTCTATCCCTCTGACCTTCTTATTGACGATGAAACACAGAAATTGCATCGGAATTAAGTACTATGGGCACAATGCCGAATTAAGTACAAGGAGACTGACTCTTCTTACTGTCGATGCTTTGAACCCTCCCTGTGTCACTAGTTATAGATTCCGATGCTTCACTCCAGGTTTACAGTATCCCTTGGACCTTCTTATTGACGATGAAAGACAGAAATTGCATCGGAATTAAATACAAAAGGCATAATGCCGACTTAAGTACATAAAGACTGAATTTTCTTACTGACTATGTTTTGAACCATTCCTGTGACACTAGTTATATACGCTAATGCTTCACTTCAGGTTTACTGTATGCCTTGGACCTTCTTATTGAAGATGAAACACAGAAATTGCATCGGAATTAAATACAAAATGCACAATGCCGACTTAAGTGGAAGAATACTGACTCTTCTTACTGTCTATAATTTGAACCATCCCTGTGACACTAGTTATAGATTCCCATGCTTCACTCCCGGTTTACTGTATCCCTTGGACCTTCTTATTGACGATGAAACACAGAAATTGCATCGGAATTAAATACAAAAGGCACAATGCCGACTTTAGTACAAGAAGACTGACTCTTCTTGCTGACTATGTTTTGATTCATTCCTGTGACACTAGTTATTGATTCCGATGCTTCACTCCAGGTTTACTGTATCCCTTGGACCTTCTTATTGACGATGAAACACAGAAATTGCATCGGAATTAAATACAAAAGGCACAATGCCGACTTAAGTACAAAAAGACCGACTCTTCTTGCTGTCTATGTTTTAAACCATTTCTGTGACACTAGTTATAGATTCCGATGCTTCACTCCCGGTTTACTGTATCCCTTGGACCTTCTTATTAACGATAAAACGCTGAAATTGCATCGGAATTATATAAAAAAAGGCACAATGCTGACTTAAGTACAAGAAGACTGACTCTTCTTACTGTCTATGTTTGAACCATTCATGTGACACTAGTTATAGATTCCGATGCTTCACTTCAGGTTTACTGTATCCCTCTGACCTTCGTATTGACGATGAAACACAGAAATTGCATCGGAATTAAATACAAAAGGCACAATGCGGACTTAAGTACAAGAAGACTGACTCTTCCCGCTGTCTATGCTTTGAACCCTTCCTGTTACACTAGTTATATTTTCCGATGCTTCACTTCAGGTTTACTGTATCCCTTGGACCAACATATTGACGATGAAACACAGAAATTGCATCGGAATTAAATAAAAAAGGCACAATGACGACTTAAGTACAAGAAGACTGACTCTTCTTACTGTCTATGTTTTGAACCATTCCTGTGACACTAGTTATAGTTTATGATGCTTCACTCCAGGTTTACTACATCCCTTGGACATTCTTATTGACGATGATACACAGAAATTGCATCGGAGTTAAATAGAAAAGGCACAAAGCCGACCTAAGTACAAGAAAACTGACTCTTCTTACTGACTACGTTTTGAACCATTCCTGTGACATTAGTTATAGATTCCGATGCATCACTTCAGGTTTACTGTATCCCTTGGACCTTCGTATTGACGATGAAACACAGAAATTGCATCGGAATTAAATACAAAAGGCACAATGCCGACTTAAGTACAAGAAGACTGATTCTTCTTACTGACTATGTTTTGAACCTTTCCTGTGACACTAGTTATAGATTCCGATGCTTCACTCCAGGTTTACTATATCCCTTGGACCTTCTTATTGACGATGATACACAGAAATTGCACCGGAGTTAAATAGAAAAGGCACAATGCCGACTTAAGTACAAGGAGACTGACTCTTCTTACTTACTATGAGTTGAACCATTCCTGTGACACTAGTTATAGATTCCGATGCTTCACTTCAGGTTTACTGTATCCCTTGGAGCCTCTTATTGACGATGAAACACAGAAATTGCATCGGAATTAAACACAAAAGGCACAATGCCGACTTAAGTACAAGAAGACTGTCGCTTCTTACTGACTATGTTTGGAAACCATTCCTGTGAGACTAGTTATAGATTCCGATGCTAGACTTCTGATTTACTGTATCCCTCTGACCTGCTTATTGACGATGAAACACAGAAATTGCATCTGAATTAAATACCAAAGGCACAATGCCGAATTAAGTACAAGAAGACTGACTCTTCCTACTGTCGATGCTTTGAACCATCCCTGTGACACTAGTTGTAGATTCCGATGCTTCACTCCAGGTTTACTATATCCCTTGGACCTTCTCCTTGTCGATGATACACAGAAATTGCATGGGAATTAAATACAAAAGGCACAATGCCGACTTAAGTACAAGAAGACTGTCTCTTCTTACTGACTATGTTTTGAACAATTCCTGGTACACTAGTTATAGATTCCGATGCTAGACTTCAGTTTACTGTATCCCTCTGACCTTCTTATTGACGATGAAACACAGAAATTGCATCGGGATTAAGTACTAAGGGCACAATGCCGAATTAATTACAAGAAGACTTACTCTTCTTACTGTCGATGTTTTGAACCATCCCTGTGTCACTAGTTATAGATTCCGATGCATTACACCATGTCTACTGTATCCCTTGGATCTTCTTATTGACGATGAAACACAGAAATTGCATCGGAATTAAATACAAAAGCCACAATGCCGACTTATGTACAAGAAGACTGATTCTTCTTACTGGCTATGTTTTGAACCTTTCCTGTGACACTAGTTATAGATTCCGATGCTTCACTTCAGGTTTACTGTATCCCTCTACTGATCTTATTGACGATGAAACACAGAAATTGCATCGGAATTAAATACAAAAGGCACAATGCCGATTTCAGTACAAGAAGACTGACTCTTCCTACTGTTATGTTTTGAACCATTCCTGTGACACTAGTTACACATTCCGATGCTTCACTTCAGGTTTACTGTATCCCTCTGACCTTCTTATTGACGATGAAACACAGAAATTCCATCGGAATTAAATACAAAAGGCACAATTCCGATTTAAGTACAAGTAGACTGACTCTTCCCACTGTCTATGCTTTGAACCATTCCTGTTACACTAGTTATATTTTCCGATGCTTCACTTCAGGTTTACTGTATCCCTTGGACCTACTTATTGACGATAAAACACAGAAATTGCATCGGAATTAAATACAAAAGGCACAATGCCGACTTATGTACAAGAAGACTGACTCTTCTTACTGACTATGTTTTGAACCATTCCTGTGACACTAGTTATATACTCTAATGCTTCACTTCAGGTTTACTGTATGCCTTGGACCTTCTTATTGAAGATGAAACACAGAAATTGCATCGGAATTAAATACAAAATGCACAATGCCGACTTAAGTAGAAGAATACTGACTCTTCTTACTGTCTATAATTTGAACCATCCCTGTGACACTAGTTATAGATTCCGATGCTTCACTCCAGGTTTACTGTATCCCTTGGACCTTCTTATTGACGATGAAACACAGAAATTGCATCGGAATTAAATACAAAAGGCACAATGCCGACTTATGTACAAGAAGACTGACTCTTCTTACTGACTATGTTTTGAACCATTCCTGTGACACTAGTTATATACTCTAATGCTTCACTTCAGGTTTACTGTATGCCTTGGACCTTCGTATTGACGATGAAACACAGAAATTGCTTCGGAATTAAATACAAAAGGCACAATGCCGACTTAAGTACAAGAAGACTGACTCTTCTTACTGACTTTGTTTTGAACCATTCCTGTGACACTAGTTATAGATTCCGATGCTAGACTTCAGATTTACTCTATCCCTCTGACCTTCTTATTGACGATGAAACACAGAAATTGCATCGGAATTAAGTACTATGGGCACAATGCCGAATTAAGTACAAGGAGACTGACTCTTCTTACTGTCGATGCTTTGAACCCTCCCTGTGTCACTAGTTATAGATTCCGATGCTTCACTCCAGGTTTACAGTATCCCTTGGACCTTCTTATTGACGATGAAAGACAGAAATTGCATCGGAATTAAATACAAAAGGCATAATGCCGACTTAAGTACATAAAGACTGAATTTTCTTACTGACTATGTTTTGAACCATTCCTGTGACACTAGTTATATACGCTAATGCTTCACTTCAGGTTTACTGTATGCCTTGGACCTTCTTATTGAAGATGAAACACAGAAATTGCATCGGAATTAAATACAAAATGCACAATGCCGACTTAAGTGGAAGAATACTGACTCTTCTTACTGTCTATAATTTGAACCATCCCTGTGACACTAGTTATAGATTCCGATGCTTCACTCCAGGTTTACTGTATCCCTTGGACCTTCTTATTGACGATGAAACACAGAAATTGCATCGGAATTAAATACAAAAGGCACAATGCCGACTTTAGTACAAGAAGACTGACTCTTCTTGCTGACTATGTTTTGATTCATTCCTGTGACACTAGTTATTGATTCCGATGCTTCACTCCAGGTTTACTGTATCCCTTGGACCTTCTTATTGACGATGAAACACAGAAATTGCATCGGAATTAAATACAAAAGGCACAATGCCGACTTAAGTACAAAAAGACCGACTCTTCTTGCTGTCTATGTTTTGAACCATTTCTGTGACACTAGTTATAGATTCCGATGCTTCACTCCCGGTTTACTGTATCCCTTGGACCTTCTTATTAACGATAAAACGCTGAAATTGCATCGGAATTATATAAAAAAAGGCACAATGCTGACTTAAGTACAAGAAGACTGACTCTTCTTACTGTCTATGTTTGAACCATTCATGTGACACTAGTTATAGATTCCGATGCTTCACTTCAGGTTTACTGTATCCCTCTGACCTTCGTATTGACGATGAAACACAGAAATTGCATCGGAATTAAATACAAAAGGCACAATGCGGACTTAAGTACAAGAAGACTGACTCTTCCCGCTGTCTATGCTTTGAACCCTTCCTGTTACACTAGTTATATTTTCCGATGCTTCACTTCAGGTTTACTGTATCCCTTGGACCAACATATTGACGATGAAACACAGAAATTGCATCGGAATTAAATAAAAAAGGCACAATGACGACTTAAGTACAAGAAGACTGACTCTTCTTACTGTCTATGTTTTGAACCATTCCTGTGACACTAGTTATAGTTTATGATGCTTCACTCCAGGTTTACTACATCCCTTGGACATTCTTATTGACGATGATACACAGAAATTGCATCGGAGTTAAATAGAAAAGGCACAAAGCCGACCTAAGTACAAGAAAACTGACTCTTCTTACTGACTACGTTTTGAACCATTCCTGTGACATTAGTTATAGATTCCGATGCATCACTTCAGGTTTACTGTATCCCTTGGACCTTCGTATTGACGATGAAACACAGAAATTGCATCGGAATTAAATACAAAAGGCACAATGCCGACTTAAGTACAAGAAGACTGATTCTTCTTACTGACTATGTTTTGAACCTTTCCTGTGACACTAGTTATAGATTCCGATGCTTCACTTCAGGTTTACTGTAACCCTCTGACCTTCTTATTGACGATGAAACACAGAAATTGCATCGGAATTAAATTCAAAAGGCACAATGCCGACTTCAGTACAAGAAGACTGTCTCTTCCTACTGTCTATGTTTTGAACCATTCCTGTGACACTAGTTATACACTCTAATGCTTCACTTCAGGTTTACTGTATCCCTTGGTCCTTCTTATTGAAGATGAAACACAGAAATTGCATCGGAATTAAATACAAAAGGCACAATGCCGACTTAAGTAAAAGATTACTGACTCTTCTTATTGTCTATGATTTGAACCATCCCTGTGACACTAGTTATAGATTCCGATGCTTCACCCTAGGTTTACTGTATCCCTTGGACCTTCTCATTGACGATGAAACACAGAAATTGCATCGGAATTAAACACAAAAGGCACAATGCCGACCTAAGTACAAGAAGACTGACTCCTCTCACTGACTATGTTTTGAACCATTCCTGTGACACTAGTTATACACTCTAATGCTTCACTTCAGGTTTACTGTATCCCTTGGTCCTTCTTATTGAAGATGAAACACAGAAATTGCATCGGAATTAAATACAAAAGGCACAATGCCGACTTAAGTAAAAGAATACTGACTCTTCTTACTGTCTATGATTTGAACCATCCCTGTGACACTAGTTATAGATTCCGATGCTTCACTCCACGTTTACTGTATCCCTTGGACCTTCTCATTGACGATGAAACACAGAAATTGCATCGGAATTAAATACAAATGGCACCATGCCGACTTTAGTACAAGAAGACTGACTCTTCTTACTGACTATGTTTTATTCATTCCTGTGACACTAGTTATTGATTCCGATGCTTCACTCCAGGTTTACTGTATCCCTTGGACCTTCTTAATTACGAGGAAGCAAGGAAATTGCATCGGAATTAAACACAAAAGGCACAATGCCGACTTAAGTACAAGAAGACTGACTCTTCTTACTGACTATGTTTTGAACCATACCTGTGACACTAGTTGCAGATTCCGATGCTTGACTTCAGATTTGCTGTATCCCTCTGACCTTCTTATTGACGATGAAACACAGAATTTGCATCGGAATTAAATACAAAATCCACAATGCCGACTTAAATACAAGAAGACTGTCTCTTCCTACTGTCTATGATTTGAACCATTCCTGTGATTCTAGTTATAGATTCCGATGCTTCACTTCAGGTTTACTGTAACCCTGTGACCTTCTTATTGACGATGAAACACAGAAATTGCATCGGAATTAAATTCAAAAGGCACAATGCCGACTTAAGTACAAGATGACTGACTCTTCCCACTGTCTATGCTTTGAACCATTCCTGTTACACTAGTTATATCTTCCGATGCTTCACTTCAGGTTTACTGTATCCCTTGGACCTACTTATTGACGATGAAACACAGAAATTGCATCGGAATTAAATACAAAATGCACAATGCCGACATAAGTAGAAGAATACTGACTCTTCTTACTGTCTATAATTTGAACCATCCCTGTGACACTAGTTATAGATTCCGATGCTTCACTTCAGGTTTACTGTAACCCTCTGACCTTCGTATTGACGATGAAACACAGAAATTGCATCGGAATTAAATTCAAAAGGCACAATGCGGACTTAAGTACAAGAAGACTGACTCTTCCCACTGTCTAAGCTTTGAACCATTCCTGTTACACTAGTTATATTTTCCGATGCTTCACTTCAGGTTTACTGTATCCCTTGGACCCACATATTCACGATGAAACACAGAAATTGCATCGGAATTAAATGGAAAAGGCACAATGACGACTTATGTACAAGAAGACTGACTCTTCTTACTGACTATGTTTTGAATCATTCCTGTCACACTAGTTATATACTCTAATGCTTCACTTCAGGTTTACTGTATCCCTTGGACCTTCTTATTGAAGATGAAACACAGAAATTGCATCGGAATTAAATAAGAAAAGGCACAATGCCGACTTAAGTACAAGAATACTGACTCTTCTTACCGTCTATGATTTGAACCATCCCTGTGACACTAGTTATAGATTCCGATGCTTCACTCCACGTTTACTGTATCCCGTGGACCTTCTTATTGACGATGAAACACAGAAATTGCATCGGAATTAAATAAAAAAGGCACAATGCCGACTTAAGTACAAGAAGACTGACTCTTCTTACTGTCTATGTTTTGAACCATTCCTGTGACACTAGTTATAGATTATGATGCTTCACTCTAGGTTTACTACATCCCTTGGACATTCTTATTGACGATGATACACAGAAATTGCATCGGAGTTAAATAGAAAAGGCACAAAGCCGACCTAAGTACAAGAAAACTCACTCTTCTTACTGACTACGTTTTGAACCATTCCTGTGACACTAGTTATAGATTCCGATGCATCACTTCAGGTTTACTGTATCCCTTGGACCTTCGTATTGACGATGAAACACAGAGATTGCATCGGAATTAAATACAAAAGGCACAATGCCGACTTAAGTACAAGAAGACTGACTCTTCTTACTGTCGATGTTTTGCACCATCCCTGTGTGACTAGTTATAGATTCCGATGCTTCACTCCAGGTTTACTGTATCCCTTGGACCTTCTTATTGACGATGAAACACAGAAATAGCATCGGAATTAAATACAAAAGGCACAATGCCGACTTAAGTACAAGAAGACTGATTCTTCTTACTGACTATGTTTTGAACCTTTCCTGTGACACTGGTTATAGATTCCGATGCTTCACTTCAGGTTTACTGTAACCCTCTGACCTTCGTATTGACGATGAAACACAGAAATTGCATCGGAATTAAATTCAAAAGGCACAATGCCGACTTCACTACAAGAAGACTGTCTCTTCCTACTGTCTATGTTTTGAACCATTCCTGTGACACTAGTTATACATTCCGATGCTAGACTTCAGATTTACTGTATCCCTCTGATTTTCTTATTGACGATGAAACACAGAAAATGCATCGGAATTAATTACTAAGGGCACAATGCCGAATTAAGTACAAGAAGACTGACTCTTCTTACTGTCGATGTTTTGAACCATCCCTGTGTCACTAGTTTTAGATTCCGATGCTTCACTCCAGGTTTACTGTATCCCTTGGACCTTCTTATTGACGATGAAACACAGAAATTGCATCGGAATTAAATACAAAAGGCACAATGCCGACTTAAGTACAAGAAGACTGACTCTTCTCACTGACTATGTTTTGAACCATTCCTGTGACACTAGTTATACACTCTAATGCTTCACTTCATGTTTACTGTATCCCTTGGTCCTTCTTATTGAAGATGAAACACAGAAATTGCATCGGATTTAAATACAAAAGGCACAATGCCGACTTAAGTACAAGAATACTGACTCTTCTTACTGTCTATGATTTGAACCATCCCTGTGACACTAGTTATAGATTCCGATGCTTCACTCCAGGTTTACTGTATCCCTTGGACCTTCTCATTGACGATGAAACACAGAAATTGCATCGGAATTAAATACAAATGGCACCATGCCGACTTTAGTACAAGAAGACTGACTCTTCTTACTGACTATGTTTTATTCATTCCTGTGACACTAGTTATTGATTCCGATGCTTCACTCCAGATTTACTGTATCCCTTGGACCTTCTTAATTACGAGGGAGCACAGACATTGCATCGGAATTAAATACAAAAGGCACAATGCCGACTTAAGTACAAGAAGACTGACTCTTCTTACTGACTATGTTTCGAACCACTTCTGTGCCACTAGTTATAGATTCCGATGCTTCACTCCCGGTGTACTGTATCCCTTGGACCTTCTTATTGACGTTGAAACACAGAAATTGCATCGGAATTAAATACAAAAGGCACAATGGCGACTTAAGTACAAGAATACTGACTCTTCTTACTGTCTATGTTTTGAACGATCCCTGTGTCAGTAGTTATAGATTCCGATGCTTCACTCCAGGTTTATTGTATCCCTTGGACCTTCTTATTAACGATGAAATACAGAAATTGCATCGGAATTAAATACAAAATGCACAAAGCCGACTTTAGTACAAGAAGACTGACTCTTCTTACTGACTATGATTTGATTCATTCCTGTGACACTAGTTATTGATTCCGATGCTTCACTCCAGGTTTACTGTACCCCGTGGATCTTCTTATTGACGATGAAACACAGAAATTGCATCGGAATTAAATACAAATGGCACAATGCCGACTTAAGTACAAGAACACTGACTCTTCTTACTGACTATGTTTGAACCATTTCTGTGACACTACTTATTGATTCCGATGCTTCACTCCCGTTTTGCTGTATCCCTTGGACCTTCTTATTGACGATGAAACACAGAAATTGCATCGGAATTAAATACAAAAGGCACAATGCCGACTTAAGTACAAGAATACTGACTCTTCCTACTGTCTATGTTTTGAACGATCCCTGTGTCACTAGATATAGATTCCGATGCTTCACTCCACGTTTATTGTATCCCTTGGACCTTCTTATTGACGATGAAACACAGAACTTGCATCGGTATTAAATACAAAAAGCACAATGCCGACTGAAGTACAAGAAGACTGACTCTTCTTACTGACTATGTTTTGAACCATTCCTGTGACACTAGTTATAGATTCCGATGCTTGACTTCAGATTTACTGCATACCTCTGACCTTCTTATTAACGATGAAACACAGAAATTGCATCGGAATTAAATACTAAAGGCACAATGCCGACTTAAGTACAAGAATACTGACTCTTCTTACTGTCTATGTTTTGAACGATCCCTGTGTCACTAATTATAGATTCCGATGCTTCACTCCAGGTTTATTGTATCCCTTGGACCTTCTTATTGACGATGAAACAGAGAACTTGCATCGGTATTAAATACAAAAGGCACAATGCCGACTGAAGTACAAGAAGACTGACTCTTCTTACTGACTATGTTTTGAACCATTCCTGTGACACTAGTTATAGATTCCGATGCTTGACTTCAGATTTACTGTATACCTCTGACCTTCTTATTAACGATGAAACACAGAAATTGCATCGGAATTAAATACTAAAGGCACAATGCCGAATTAAGTACAAGAAGACTGACTCTTCTTACTGTCGATGATTAGAACCATTCCCGTAACAGTAGTTATAGATTCCGATGCTTTACTCCATGTTTACTGTATCCCTTGGACCTTCTTCTTGACGATGAAACACAGAAATAGCATCGGAATTAAATAAAAAAGGCACAATGCCGACTTAAGTACAAGAAGACTGACCCTACTTACTGTCTATGTTTTGAACCATTCCTGTGACACTAGTTATAGATTCCGATGCTTCACTCCAGGCGTACTGTATCCCTTGGACATTCTTATTGTCGATGAAACACAGAAATTGAATAGGAATTAAATACAAAAGGCACAATGCCGACTTAAATACAAGAATACTGACTCTTTTTACTGTCTATGTTTTGAACGATCCCTGTGTCACTAGTTATAGATTCCGATGCTTCATTTCAGGTTTACTGTATCCCTGTGACATTCGTATTGACGATGAAACACATAAATTGCATCGGAATTAAATACAAAAGGCACAATGCCGGATAAAGTACAAGAAGACAGACTCTTCTTACGGTCTATGTTTTGAACCATTCATGTGACACTAGTTATAGATTCCGATGCTTCACTCCAGGTTTACTGTATCCCTTGGAAATTCTTACTGACGATGAAACACAGAAATTGCATCGGAATTAAATACAAAAGGCACAATGCCGACTTAAGTACAAGAAGACTGACTCTTCTTACGGACTATGTTTTGAACCATTCCTGTTACACTAGTTATAGATTCTGATGCTTCACTTAAGGTTTACTGTATCCCTTAGACCTTCTTATTGACGATGAAACACAGAAATTGCATCGGCATTAAATACAAAATGCACAATGCCGACTTAAGTACAAGAAGACTGACTCTTCTCACTGACTATGTTTTGAACCATTCCTGTGACACTAGTTATAGATTCCGATGCTTCACTTCAGATTTACTGTATCCCTCTGACCTTCTTATTGACGATGAAACACAGAAATTGCATCAGAATTAAATACTAAAGGCACAATGCCGAATTAAGTACAAGAAGACTGTCTCTTCTTACTGTCGATGCTTTAAACCATTCCTGTGACTCTAGTTATAGATTCCGATGCTTCACTCCAGGTTTACTGTATCCCTTGGACATTCTTATTGACGATGAAACACAGAAATTGCATCGGAATTAAATAAAAAAGGCACAATGCCGACTTAAGTACAAGAAGACTGACTCTTCTTACTGTCTATGTTTTGAACCATTCCTGTGACACTAGTTATTGATTCCGATGCTGCACTTCAGGTTTACTGCATCCCTCTGACCTTCTTATCGACGATGAAACACAGAAATTGCATCGGAATTAAAAACAAAATGCACAATGCCGACTTAAGTACAAGAAGACTGACACTTCTCACTGACTATGTTTTGAACCATTCCTGTGACACTAGTTATAGATTCCGATGCTTCACTTCAGATTTACTGTATCCCTCTGACCTTCTTATTGACGATGAAACACAGAAATTGCATCGGAATTAAATACAAAAGGCACAATGCCGACTTAAGTACAAGAAGATTGACTCATCGCACAGTCTATGATTTGAACCATTCCTGTGACACTAGTTATAGAATCCGGTGCTTCAATTCAGGTTTACTGTATCCCTTGAACCTTCTTATTGACGATGAATCACAGAAATTGCATCGGAATTAAATACAAAAGACACAATGCCGACTTAAGTACAAGAATACTGACTCATCTTACTGTCGATGTTTTGAACCATCCCAGTGTCACTAGTTACAGATTCCGATGCTTCACTCCAGGTTTACTGTATCCCTTGGACCTTCTTATTCACGATGAAACACAGAAATTGCATAGGAATAAAATACAAAAGGCACAATGCCGACTTAAGTACAAGAAGACTGATTCTTCTTACTGACTATATTTTGAACCATTCCTGTGACACTAGTTATAGATTCCGATGCTTCACTTCAGGGTTACTGCATCCCTCTGACCTTCTTATCGACGATGAAACACAGAAATTGCATCGGAATTAAATACAAAATGCACAATGCCGACTTAAGTACAAGAAGACTGACTCTTCTCACTGACTATGTTTTGAACCATTCCTGTGACACTAGTTATAGATTCCGATGCTTCACTTCAGATTTACTGTATCCCTCTGACCTTCTTTTTGACGATGAAACACAGAAATTGAATCGGAATTAAATACTAAAGGCACAATGCCGACTTAAGTACAAGAAGACTGACTCTTCTTACTGTCTATGTTTTGAACAATTCCTGTGACAGTAGTTATAGGTTCCGATGCTTCACTCCAGGTTTACTATATCCCTTGGACCTTCGTATTGACGATGAAACACAGAAATTGCATCGGAGTTAAATAGAAAAGGCACAATGCCGACTTAAATACAAGAAGACTGACTCTTCTTACTGACTATGAGTTGAACCATTCCTGTGACACTAGTCATAGATTCCGATGCTTCACTTCAGGTTTACTGTATCCCTTGGAGCTTCTTATTGACGATGAAACACAGAAATTGCATCGGAATTAAATACAAAAGGCACAATGCCGACTTAAGTACAAGAAGACTGTCGCTTCTTACTGACTATGTTTTGAAACATTCCTGTGAGACTAGTTATAGATTCCGATGCTAGACTTCAGATTTACTGTATCCCTCTGTCCTTCTTATTGACGATGAAACACAGAAATTGCATCTGAATTAAATACTAAATGCACAATGCCGAATTAAGTACAAGAAGACTGACTCTTCCTACTGTCGGTGTTTTGAACCATTCCTGTGTCTCTAGTTGTAGATTCCGATTCTTCACTCCAGGTTCACAGGATCCCCTGCACCTTCTTAGTGACGATGAAAAACAGAAATTGCATCGGAATTAAATACAAAAGGCACAATGCCGACTTAAGTACAAGTAGACTGATTCTTCTTACTGACTATATTTTGAAACATTCCTGTGACACTAGTTATAGATTCCAATGCTTCACTTCAAGTTTACTGTATCCCTCTGACATTCTTATTGACGATGAAACACTGAAATTGCATCGGAATTAAATACTAAAGGCACAATGCCGACTTAAGTACAAGAAGACTGACTCGTCTTACTGTCTATGTTTTGAACCATTCCTGTGAAACTAGTTATAGGTTCCGATGCTTCACTCCAGGTTTACTATATCCGTTGGACCTTCTTATTGACGATGAAACACAGAAATTGAATCGGAGTTAAATAGAAAAGGCACAATGAAGACTTAAGTACAAGAAGACTGACTCCTCCTACTGTCTATGTTTTGAACCATTCCTGTGACACTAGTTATAGATTCCGATGCTTCACTTCAGGTTTACTGCATCCCTCTGACCTTCTTATTGACGATGAAACACAGAAATTGCATCAAAATTAAATAAAAAAGGCACAATGCCGACGTAAGTACAAGAAGACTGACTCTTCTTACTGACCATGTTTTGAACCATTCCTGTGACACTACTTATAGATACCGATGCTAGACTTCTGATTTACTGTATCCCTCTGACCTTCTTATTGACGATGATACACAGAAATTGAATAGGAATTAAATACTAAAGGCACAATGCCGAATTAAGTACAAGATGACTGACTCTTAGTACTGTCGGTGTTTTGCCCCATTCCTGTGACAGTAGTTATAGATTCCGATGCCTCACTCCAGGTTCACTGTATCCCTTGGACCTTCATATTGACGATGAAGCACAGAAATTGCATCAGAATTAAATAAAAAAGGTACAATGCCGACTTAAATACAAGAAGACTGACTCTTCTTACTGACTATGAGTTGAACCATTCCTGTGACACTAGTCATAGATTCCGATGCTTCAATTCAGGTTTACTGTATCCCTTGGACCTTCTTGTTGACGATGAAACACAGAAATTGCATCGGAATTAAATACAAAAGGCACAATGCCGACTTAAGTGCAAGAAGACTGACTCTTCTTACTGACTATGTTTTGAACCATTCCTGTGACACTAGTTACAGATTCCGATGCTTCACTTCAGGTTTACTGTATCCCTCTGACGTTCTTATTGACGATGAAACACAGAAATTGTGTCGGAATTAAATACAAAACGCACAATGCCGAATTAAGTACAAGAAGACTGACTCTTCTTACTGTCTATGTTTTGAACCATTCCTGTGACACTAGTTATGGATTCCGATGCTTCACTCTAGGTTTACAGTATCCCTTGGACCTTCTTATTGACGATGAAACAAAGAAATTGCCCGGAATTAAATTAAAAAGGCACAATGCCGACTTAAGTACAAGAAGACTGACTCTGCTTACTGTCTATATTTGAACCATTCCTGTGACACTAGTTACAGATTCCGATGCTTCACTCCAGGTTTACTGTATCCCTAGGACCTTCTTATTGACGATGAAACACTGAAATTGCATCGGAATTAAATACAAACGGCACAAGGCCGACAAAAGTACAAGAAGACTGACTCTTCTTCTGTCTATGTTTTGAACCATTCCTGTGACACTAGTTATAGATTTCGATGCTTCACTTCAGGTTTACTGTATGCCTTGGACCTTCTTATTGACGATGAAACACTGAAATTGCATCGGAATTAAATACAAACGGCACAAGGCCGACAAAAGTACAAGAGGACTGACTCTTCTTACTGACTATGTTTTAAACGATTCCTGTGACACTAGTTATAGATTCTGATGCTTCACTTCAGGTATACTGTATCCCTTGGACCTTCTTATTATCGATGAAACACAGATTTTGCATCGGAATTAAACACCAAAGGGCACAATGCCGACTTAAGTACTACAAGTCTGACACATCTTACTGTCTATGTTTTGAACCATTCCTGTGACACTAGTTATAGTTTCCGATGATTCACTCCAGGTGTACTGTATCCCTTGGACCTTCATATTGACGATTAAACACAGAAATTGCATCGGAATCAAATACAAATGGCACAATGCCGTCTTAAGTACAAGAAGACTGACTCTTCTTACTGACTATGTTTTGAACCATTCCTGTGACACTAGTTATAGATTCCGATGCTTCACTTCAGGTTTACTGTGTCGCTTGGACCTTCCTATTGACGATGAGACTCAGAAATCGCATCGGTATTAAATAGAATATGCGCAATGCCGACTTAAGTACAAGAAGACTGACTCTTCCTACTCTCTATGTTTTGAACCATTCCTGTGACACTAGTTTTTTATTCCGATGCTACACTTGAGGATTACTGTATCCCTCGGACCTTCTTATGGACGATGAAACTCAGAAATTGCATCGAAATGAAATACAAATGGCACAATGCCGACTTAAGTACAAGAAGACAGAATCTTCCAACTCTCTATGATTTGAACCATTCCTTTGACACAAGTTATAGAATCCCATGCTACACTTCTGGTTTACAGTATCCCTCTGACCTTCTTATTGACGATGAAAGACAGAAATTGCATCGGAATTAAATAAAAAAGGCACAATGGCGACGTAAGTACAAGAAGACTGACTCTTCTTACTGTCTATGTTTTGAACCATTCCTGTGACACTAGTTATAGATTCCGATGCTAGACTTCTGATTTTCTGTATCCCTCTGACCTTCTTATAGTCGATGAAACACAGAAATTGCATAGGAATTAAATACTAAAGGCACAATGCCGAATTAAGTACAAGATGACTGACTCTTGTAACTGTCGGCGATTTGAACCATTCCTGTGACAGTAGTTATAGATTCCGATGCCTCACTCCAGGTTTACTGTATCCCTTGGATCTTCATATTGACGATGAAACACAGAAATTGCATCACAATTAAATAAAAAAGGCACAATGCCGACTTATGTACAAGAAGACTGTCTCTTCCTACTGTCTAAGTTTTGAACCATTCCTGTGACACTAGTTATAGATACGATGCTTCACTTCAGGTTTACTGTATCCCTTGGACCTTCTTATTGACGATGAAACACAGAAATTGCATCGGAATTAAATACAAAAGGCACAATGCCGACCTAAGTGCAAGAAGACTGACTCTTCTTACTGACTATGTTTGAACCATTCCTGTGACACTAGTTACAGATTCCGATGCTTCACTTCAGGTTTACTGTATCCCTCTGACGTTCTTATTGACGATGAAGCACAGAAATTGCGTCGGAATTAAATACAAAACGCACAATGCCGAATTAAGTACAAGAAGACTGACTCTTCTTACTGTCTATTTTTGAACCATTCCTGTGACACTAGTTATGGATTCCGATGCTTCACACTAGGTTTACAGTATCCCTTGGACCTTCTTATTGACGATGAAACAAAGAAATTGCCCGGAATTAAATAAAAAAGGCACAATGCCGACTTAAGTACAAGAAGACTGACTCTGCTTACTGTCTATATTTGAACCATTCCTGTGACACTAGTTACAGATTCCGATGCTTCACTCCAGGTTTACTGTATCCCTCGGACCTTCTTATTGACGATGAAACACAGAAATTGCATCGGAATTTAATACAAAAGGCACATTGCCGACTTAAGTACAAGAAGACTGACTCTTCTTCTGTCTATGTTTTGAACCATTCCTGTGACACTAGTTATAGATTTCGATGCTTCACTTCAGGTTTACTGTATGCCTTGGACCTTCTTATTGACGATGAAACACTGAAATTGCATCGGAATTAAATACAAACGGCACAAGGCCGACAAAAGTACAAGAGGACTGACTCTTCTTACTGACTATGTTTTAAACGATTCCTGTGACACTAGTTATAGATTCTGATGCTTCACTTCAGGTATACTGTATCGCTTGGACCTTCTTATTGGCGATGAAACACAGATTTTGCATCGGAATTAAACACCAAAGGGCACAATGCCGACTTAAGTACTACAAGTCTGACTCATCTTACTGTCTATGTTTTGAACCATTCCTGTGACACTAGTTATAGATTCCGATGATTCACTCCAGGTTTACTGTATCCCTTGGACCTTCATATTGACGATTAAACACAGAAATTGCATCGGAAATAAATACAAATGGCACAATGCCGTCTTAAGTACAATCAGACTGACTCTTCTTACTGACTATGTTTTGAACCATTCCTGTGACACTAGTTATAGATTCCGATGCTTCACTTCAGGTTTACTGTGTCGCCTGGACCTTCCTATTGACGATGAGACTCAGAAATCGCATCGGTATTAAATAGAATATGCACAATGCCGACTTAAGTACAAGAAGACTGACTCTTCCTACTCTCTATGCTTTGAACCATTCCTGTGACACTAGTTTTTTATTCCGATGCTACACTTGAGGATTACTGTATCCCTCGGACCTTCTTATGGACGATGAAACTCAGAAATTGCATCGGAATGAAATACAAATGGCACAATGCCGACTTAAGTACAAGAAGACTGAATCTTCCAACTCTCTATGATTTGAACCATTCCTTTGACACAAGTTATAGAATCCCATGCTACACTTCTGGTTTACAGTATCCCTCTGACCTTCTTATTGACGATGAAAGACAGAAATTGCATCGGAATTAAATAAAAAAGGCACAATGCCGACGTAAGTACAAGAAGACTGACTCTTCTTACTGTCTATGTTTTGAACCATTCCTGTGACACTAGTTATAGATTCCGATGCTAGACTTCTGATTTTCTGTATCCCTCCGACCTTCTTATAGTCGATGAAGCACAGAAATTGCATAGGAATTAAATACTAAAGGCACAATGCCGAATTAAGTACAAGATGACTGACTCTTGTAACTGTCGGCGATTTGAACCATTCCTGTGACAGTAGTTATAGATTCCGATGCCTCACTCCAGGTTTACTGTATCCCTTGGATCTTCATATTGACGATGAAACACAGAAATTGCATCAGAATTAAATAAAAAAGGCACAATGCCGACCTAAGTACAAGAAGACTGTCTCTTCCTACTGTCTAAGTTTTGAACCATTCCTGTGGCACTAGTTATAGATACGATGCTTCACTTCAGGTTTACTGTATCCCTTGGACCTTCTTATTGACGATGAAACACTAAAATAGCATCGGAATTAAATACAAAAGGCACAATGCCGACTTAAGTACAAGAAGACTGACTCTTCTTACTGACTATGTTTTGAACCATTCCTGTGACACTAGTTATAGATTCCGATGCTTCACTCCAGGATTACTCTATTCCTTGGACCTCCTTATTGACGATGAAACTCAGAAATTGCATCGGAATGAAATACAAATGGCACAATGCCGACTTAAGTACAAGAAGACTGAATCTTCCAACTCTCTATGATTTGAACCATTCCTTTGACTCTAGTCACAGAATCCCATGCTTCACTTCTGTTTTACTGAATCCCTCTGACCTTCTTATTGACGATGAAACACAGAAATTGCATCGGAATTAAATAGAAAAGGCTCAATACCGACTTAAGTACAGGAAGACTGACTCTTCCTACTGTCTATGTTTTGGGCCATTCCTGTGACACTAGTTATAGATTCCGATGCTTCACTTCTGGTTCACTGTATCCCTTGGACTTTCTCATTGACGATGAAACACACTAATTGCATCGGAATTAAATACAAAAGGCGCAATGCCAACTTAAGTACAAGAAGACTGACCCTTTTTACTGACTATGATTTGAACCATCCCTGTGACACTAGTCATAGATTCCGATTCTTCACTCCAGGTTTACTGTATCCCTTGGAGCTTCTTATTGACGACGAAACACAGAAATTGCATCGGAATTAAATACAAAACACACAATGCCAACTTTAGTACAAGAAGACTGACTCTTCTTACTGACTATGCTTTGATTCACTCCTGTGACACTAGTTATTGATTCCGATGCTTCACTCCAGGTTTACTGTATCCCTTGGACCTTCTTATTGACGATGAAACTCAGAAATTGCATCGGAATTAAATACAAAAGGCACAATGCCGACTTAAGTACAAGAAGACTGACTCTTCTTACTGACTATGTTTTGAACCATTTCTGTGACACTAGTTATAGATTCCGATGCTTCACTCCCAGTTTACTGTATCCCTCTGACCTCCTTCTTGACGATGAAACATAGATATTGCATCGGGATTAAATACAAAAGGCACAATGCCGACATATGTACAAGAAGACTGACTCTTCTTACTGGCTATGTTCTAACCATTCCCGTGACACTAGTTACAGATTCCGATGCTTCACTCCAGGTTTACTGTATCCCTTGGACCTTCTTATTGACGATGAAACACAGAAATTGCGTCGGAATTAAATACAAAAGGCACAATGCCTACTTAAGTACAAGAAGACTGACTCTTCTTACTGACTATGTTCTGAACCATTCCTGTGACACTAGTTATAGAGTCCGAAGCTTCACTTCAGGTTTACTGTATCCCTCTGACCTTCTTATTGACGATGAAACACAGAAATTGCATCGGAATTAAATACAAAAGCAACAATGCCGCATTAAGTACAAGAAGACTGACTCTTCTTACAGACTATGCTTTGAACCATTCCTGTGACACTAGTTATAGATTCCGATGTTACACTTCAGGTTTACTGTATCCCTTAGACCTTCTTATTGACGATGAAACACAGAAATTGCATCGGAATTAAATCCAAAAGGCACAGTGCCGAATTAAGTACAAGAATACTTTCTCTTCTTACTGTCTATCTTTTGAACCATCCCTGTGACACTAGTTATAGATTCCGATTTTTCACTCCAGGTTTACTGTATCCCTCTGACGTTCTTATTGACGATAAAACACAGAAATTGCGTCGGAATTAAATACAAAACGCACAATGCCGAATTAAGTACAAGAAGACTGACACTTCTTACTGTCTATGATTTCAACCATTCCTGTGACACTAGTTAGAGATTCCGATGCTTCACTCTAGGTTTACAGTATCCCTTGGATCTTCTTATTGACGATGAAACGCAGAAATTGCATCGGAATTAAATAAAAAAGGCACAATGCCGACATAAGTACAAGAATACTGACTCTACTTACTGTCTATGTTTGAACCATTCCTGTGACACTAGTTGCAGATTCCGATGCTTCATTCCATGTTTACTGTATCCCTTGGACCTTCTTATTGACGATGAAACACAGAAATTGCATCGGAATTAAATACGAAAGTCACAATGCCGACTTAATTACAAGAAGACTGACTCTGCTTACTGACTATGCCTTGAACCATTCCTGTGACGCTAGTTATAGATACCGATGCTTCACCTCAGGTTTACTGTATCCCTATGACCTTCTTATTGACGATGAAACACAAAAATAGCATCGGAATTAAATACAAAAGGCACAATGCCGACTTAAGTACAAGAAGACTGACTCTTCTTACTGATTATGTTTTGAACCATTCCTGTGACACTAGTTATAGATTCCGATGCTTCACTCCAGGTTTACTCTATCCCTTGAACCTCCTTATTGACGATGAAACACAGAAATTGCATCCGAATTAAATACAAAAGGCACAATGCCGACTTAAGTACAAGAAGACCGACTCTACTTACTGACTATGTTTTGAACCATTCCTGTGACACTAGTTATAGATTCCGGTGCTTCACTTCAGGTTTACTGTATCCCTTGGACCTTCTTATTGACGATGAAACACAGCAATTGCATCGGAATTAAATAGAAAAGGCAGAATGCCGACTTAAGTACAAGAATACTGACTCTTCTTACTGTCTATGTTTGAACCATCCCTGCGTCACTAGTTATAGATTCCGATGCTTCACTCCAGGTTTACTGTATCCCTTGGACCTTCTTATGGACGATGAAACACAGAAATTGCATCGGAATTAAATACAAAAGGCACAATGCCGACTTAAGTACAAGAAGACTGACTCTTCTTACTGACTATGTTTTGAACCATTCCTGTGACACTAGTTATAGATTCCGATGCTTCACTTCAGGTTTACTGTATCCCTCTGACCTTCTTATTGACGATAAAACACAGAATTTGCATCGGAATTAAATACAAAATTCACAATGCCGGATTAAGTACAAGAAGACTGACTCTTCTTACTGACTATGTTTTGAACCATTCCTGTGACACTAGTTATAAATTCTGATGCTTCACATCAGGTTAACTGTATCCCTTAGACCTTCTTATTGACGATGAATCACAGAAATTGCATCGGAATTAAATCCAAAAGGCACAGTGCCGAATTAAGTACAAGAATACTTACTCTTCTTACTGTCTATGTTTTGTACCATCCCTGTGACACTAGTTATAGATTCCGATGCTTCACTCCAGGTTTACTGTATCCCTCTGACGTTCTTATTGACGATGAAACACAGAAATTGCGTCGGAATTAAATACAAAACGCACAATGCCGAATTAAGTACAAGAAGACTGACTCTTCTTACTGTCTATGTTTCGAACCATTCCTGTGACACTAGTTATAGATTCCGATGCTTCACTCTAGGTTTAAAGTATCCCTTGGACGTTCTTATTGTCGATGAAACACAGAAATTGGATCTGAATTAAATAAAAAAGGCACTATGCCAACTTTAGTACAGGAAGACTGTCTCTGCTTACTGTCTATGATTGAACCATTCCTGTGACACTAGTTACAGATTCCGATGCTTCACTCAAGGTTTACTGTATCCCTTGGACCTTCTTATTGACGATGAAACACAGAAATTGCATCGGAATTTAATACAAAAGGCACAAGGCCGACTTAAGTACAAGAAGACTGACTGTTCTTACTGACTATGCTTTGAACGATTGCTGTGACACTAGTTGAAGATTCCGATGCTTCACTTCAGGTTTACTGTATCCCTCTGCCCTTCTTATGGACGATGAAACTCAGAAATTGCATCTGAATTAAATACAAAAGGCACAATGCCGACTTAAGTACAAGAAGGCTGTCTCTTCTTCTGTCTATGTTTTGAACCATTCCTGTGACACTAGTTATAGATTTAGATGCTTCACTTCAGGTTTACTGTATCCCTTGGACCTTCTTATTGACGATGAAACACAGATATTGCATCGGAATTAAATACAAAAGGCACAAGGCCGACTTAAGTACAAGAAGACTGACTGTTCTTACTGACTATGTTTTGAACGATTGCTGTGACACTAGTTATAGATTCTGATGCTTCACTTCTGGTTTACTGTATCCCTTGGACCTTCTTATTGGCGATGAAACACAGATTTTGCATCGGAACTAAATACAAAAGGCACAATGCCGACTTAAGTACAAGAAGACTGACTCTTCTTACTGACTATGTTTTGAACCATTCCTGTGACACAAGTTATAGATTCCGATGCTTCACTTCAGGTTTACTGTATCCCTAGGACCTTCTTATTGACGATGAGACACAGAAATCGCATCGGTATTAAATAGAATCAGCACAATGCCGACTTAAGTACATGAAGACTGACTCCTCCTACTCTCTATGCTTTGAACCATTCCTGTGACACTAGTTTTTTATTCCGATGCTTCACTTGAGGTTTACTATATCCCTCGGACCTTCTTATTGACGATGAAACTCAGAAATTGCATCGGAATGAAATACAAAAGGCACAATGCCGACTTAAGTACAAGAAGACTGAATCTTCCAACTCTCTATGATTTGAACCATTCCTGTGACACTAGTTATAGATTCCCATGCTTCACTTCAGGTTTACTGTACCCCTCTGACCTTCTTATTGACGATGAAACACAGAAATTGCATCGTAATTAAATAGAAAAGGCACAAAACCGACTTAAGTCCAGGAAGACTGACTCTTCCTACTGTCTATGTTTTGAGCCATTCCTGTGACACTAGTTATAGATTCCGATGCTTCACCTCTGGTTTACTGTATCCCTTGGACCTACTTATTGACGATGAAACACACTAATTGCATCGGAATTAAATACAAAAGGCACAATGCCAACTTAAGTACAAGAAGACTGACTCTTCTTACTGACTATGTTTTGAACCATTCCTGTGACACTAGTTGTAGATACCGATGCTTCACTTCAGATTTACTGTATCCCTCTGACCTTCTTATTGACGATGAAACACAGAAATTGCATCGGAAAGTAATACAAACGGCACAATGCCGACTTAAGTACATGTAGACTGACTTTTCCTACTGTCTATGTGTTGAACCATTCCTGTGACACTAGTTATAGATTCCGATGCTTGACTTCAGATTTACTGTATCCCTCTGACCTTCTTATTGACGGTAAAACACAGAAATTGCATCTGAATTAATTACTAAAGGCACAGTGCCGAATTAAGTACAAGAAGACTGACTCTTCTTACTGTCGATGCTTTGAACTATTCCTGTGACACTAGTTATAGATTCCGATGCTTCACTACAGGTTTACTGT
Source organism: Schistocerca americana (assembly GCF_021461395.2). NCBI lineage: Eukaryota > Metazoa > Arthropoda > Insecta > Orthoptera > Acrididae > Schistocerca > Schistocerca americana. The sequence continues at coordinate 6,721,237 of NC_060125.1, forward strand.
ATCCCTTGGACCTTGTTATTGACCGTGAAACACAGAAATTGCATCGGAATTAAATACAAAAGGCACAATGCCGACTTATGTACAAAAAGACTGACTCTTCTTACTGACTATGTTTTGAACCATTCCTGTGACACTAGTTATAGACTCTGATGCTTCACTTCAGGTTCACTGTATCCCTTGGACCTTCTTATTGAAGATGAAACACAGAAATTGCATCGGAATTAAATACAAATGGCACAATGCCGACTTAAGTAAAAGAATACTGACTCTTCCTACTGTCTATGTTCGAACCATCCCTGTGACACTAGTTATAGATTCCCATGCTTCACTTCAGGTTTACTGTACCCCTCTGACCTTCTTATTGACGATGAAACACAGAAATTGCATCGTAATTAAATAGAAAAGGCACAAAACCGACTTAAGTCCAGGAAGACTGACTCTTCCTACTGTCTATGTGTTGAACCATTCCTGTGACACTAGTTATAGATTCCGATGCTTCACTCCAGGTTTACTGTATCCCCTGGACCTTCTTATCGACGATGAAACACAGAAATTGCATTGCAATTAAATACAAAGGCACAATGCAGAATTTACTACAAGAAGACTGACTCTTCTTACACACTATGTTTGATTCTTTCCTGTGACACTAGTTATAGATTCCGATGGTTCACTCTAGGTTTACTGTATCCCCTGGACCTTCTTATCGACGATGAAACACAGAAATTGCATCGGAATTAAATACAAAGGCACAATGCCGAATTTAGTACAGGAAGACTGACTCTGCTTACTGTCTATGATTGAACCATTCCTGTGAAACTAGTTACAGATTCCGATGCTTCACTCCGGGTTTACTGTATCCCTTGGACCTTCTTATTGACGATGAAACACAGAAATTGCATCGGAATTTGATACAAAAGGCACAAGGCCTACTTTAGTACAAGAAGATTGACTGTTCTTACTGACTATGCTTTGAACGATTGCTGTGACACTAGTTATAGATTCCGATGCTTCACTTCAGGTTTACTGTATCCCTCTGCCCTTCTTATGGACGCTGAATCTCAGAAATTGCATCTGAATTAAATACAAAAGGCACAATGCCGACTTAAGTACAAGAAGGCTGTCTCTTCTTCTGTCTATGTTTGAACCATTCCTGTGACACTAGTTATAGATTTCGATGCTTCACTTCAGGTTTACTGTATCCCTTGGACCTTCTTATTGACGATGAAACTCAGAAATTGCATCGGGATTAAATACAAAAGGCACAATGCCGACTTAAGTACAAGAAGACTGACTCTTCTTACTGACTATGTTTTGAACCATTTCTGTGACACTAGTTATAGATTCCGATGCTTCACTCCCGGTTTACTGTATCCCTCTGACCTCCTTCTTGACGATGAAACATAGATATTGCATCGGGATTAAAAACAAAAGGCACAATGCCGACATATGTACAAGAAGACTGAATCTTCTTACTGACTATGTTTTGAACCATTCCCGTGACACTAGTTATAGATTCCGATGCTTCACTCCAGGTTTACTGTATCCCTTGGACCTTCTTATTGACGATGAAACACAGAAATTGCGTCGGAATTGAATACAAAAGGCACAATGCCGACTTAAGTACAAGAAGACTGACTCTTCTTACTGACTATGTTCTGAACCATTCCTGTGGCACTAGTTATAGAGTCCGAAGCTTCACTTCAGGTTTACTGTATCCCTCTGACCTTCTAATTGACGATGAAACACAGAATCTGCATCGGAATTAAATACAAAAGCAACAATGCCGGATTAAGTACAAGAAGACTGACTCTTCTTACAGACTATGCTTTGAACCATTCCTGTGACACTAGTTATAGATTCCGATGTTACACTTCAGGTTTACTGTATCCCTTAGACCTTCTTATTGACGATGAAACACAGAAATTGCATCGGAATTAAATCCAAAAGGCACAGTGCCGAATTAAGTACAAGAATACTTTCTCTTCTTACTGTCTATGTTTTGAACCATCCCTGTGACACTAGTTATAGATTCCGATTTTTCACTCCAGGTTTACTGTATCCCTCTGACGTTCTTATTGACGATAAAACACAGAAATTGCGTAGGAATTAAATACAAAACGCACAATGCCGAATTAAGTACAAGAAGACTGACACTTCTTACTGTCTATGATTTCAACCATTCCTGTGACACTAGATAGAGATTCCGATGCTTCACTCTAGGTTTACAGTATCCCTTGGATCTTCTTATTGACGATGAAACGCAGAAATTGCATCGGAATTAAATAAAAAAGGCACAATGCCGACATAAGTACAAGAAGACTGACTCTGCTTACTGTCTATGTTTGAACCATTCCTGTGACACTAGTTGCAGATTCCGATGCTTCATTCCAGGTTTACTGTATCCCTTGGACCTTCTTATTGACGATGAAACACAGAAATTGCATCGGAATTAAATACAAAAGTCACAATGCCGACTTAATTACAAGAAGACTGACTCTGCTTACTGACTATGCTTTGAACCATTCCTGTGACACTAGTTATAGATACCGATGCTTCACCTCAGGTTTACTGTATCCCTATGACCTTCTTATTGACGATGAAACACAGAAATTGCATCGGAATTAAATACAATAGGCACATTGCCGACTTAAGTACAAAAAGACAGACTCTTGTTACTGACTATGTTTTGAACCATTTCTGTGACTCTAGTTATAGATTCCGATGCTTCACTCCCGGTTTACTGTATCCCTTGGACCTTCTTATTGACGATGAAACACAAAAATAGCATCGGAATTAAATACAAAAGGCACAATGCCGACTTAAGTACAAGAAGACTGACTCTTCTTACTGACTATGTTTTGAACCATTCCTGTGACACTAGTTATAGTTTCCGATGCTTCACTCCAGGTTTACTCTATCCCTTGAACCTCCTTATTGACGATGAAACACAGAAATTGCATCGGAATTAAATACAAAAGGCACAATGCCGACTTAAGTACAAGAAGACTGACTCTTCTTACTGACTATGTTTTGAACCATTCCTGTGGCACTAGTGATAGATTCCGGTGCTTCACTTCAGGTTTACTGTATCCCTTGGACCTTCTTATTGACGATGAAACACAGCAATTGCATCGGAATTAAATAGAAAAGGCAGAATGCCGACTTAAGTACAAGAATACAGACTCTTCTTACTGTCTATGTTTGAACCATCCCTGCGTCACTAGTTATAGATTCCGATGCTTCACTCCAGGTTTACTGTATCCCTTGGACCTTCTTATGGACGATGAAACACAGAAATTGCATCGGAATTAAATACAAAAGGCACAATGCCGACTTAAGTACAAGAAGACTGACTCTTCTTACTGACTATGTTTTGAACCATTCCTGTGACACTAGTTATAGATTCTGATGCTTCACTTGAGGTTTACTGTATCCCTTAGACCTTCTTATTGACGATGAAACACAGAAATTGCATCGGAATTAAATCCAAAAGGCACAGTGCCGAATTAAGTACAAGAATACTTACTCTTCTTACTGTCTATGTTTTGTACCATCCCTGTGACACTAGTTATAGATTCCGATGCTTCACTCCAGGTTTACTGTATCCCTCTGACGTTCTTATTGACGATGAAACACAGAAATTGCGTCTAAAATAAATACAAAACGCACAATGCCGAATTAAGTACAAGAAGACTGACTCTTCTTACTGTCTATGTTTCGAACCATTCCTGTGACACTAGTTATAGATTCCGATGCTTCACTCTAGGTTTACAGTATCCCTTGGACGTTCTTATTGTCGATGAAACACAGAAATTGCATCGGAATTAAATAAAAAAGGCACAATGCCAACTTTAGTACAGGAAGACTGTCTCTGCTTACTGTCTATGATTGATCCATTCCTGTGACACTAGTTACAGATTCCGATGCTTCACTCCAGGTTTACTGTATCCCTTGGACCTTCTTATTGACGATGAAACACAGAAATTGCATCGGAATTTAATACAAAAGGCACAAGGCCGACTTAAGTACAAGAAGACTGACTGTTCTTACTGACTATGTTTTGAACGATTGCTGTGACACTAGTTGAAGATTCCGATGCTTCACTTCAGGTTTACTGTATCCCTCTGCCCTTCTTATGGACGATGAAACTCAGAAATTGCATCTGAATTAAATACAAAAGGCACAATGCCGACTTAAGTACAAGAAGGCTGTCTCTTCTTCTGTCTATGTTTTGAACCATTCCTGTGACACTAGTTATAGATTACGATGCTTCACTTCAGGTTTACTCTATCCCTTGGACCTACTTATTGACGATGAAACACAGATATTGCATCGGAATTAAATACAAAAGGCACAAGGCCGACCTAAGTACAAGAAGACTGACTGTTCTTACTGACTATGTTTTGAACGATTGCTGTGACACTAGTTATAGATTCTGATGCTTCACTTCAGGTTTACTGTATCCCTTGGACATTCTTATTGGCAATGAAACACAGATTTTGCATCGGAATTAAATACAAAAGGCACAATGCCGACTTAAGTACAAGAAGACTGACTCTTCTTACTGACTATGTTTTGAACCATTCCTGTGACACAAGTTATAGATTCCGATGCTTCACTTCATGTTTACTGTGTCCCTACTACCTTCTTATTGACGATGAGACACAGAAATCGCATCGGTATTAAATAGAATGAGCACAATGCCGACTTAAGTACAAGAAGACTGACTCTTCCTACTCTCTATGCTTTGAACCATTCCTGTGACACTAGTTTTTTATTCTGATGCTTCACTTGAGGTTTACTATATCCCTCGGACCTTCTTATTGACGATGAAACACAGAAAGTGCATCGGAATGAAATACAAAAGGCACAATGCCGACTTAAGTACAAGAAGACTGAATCTTCCAACTCTCTATGATTTGAACCATTCCTGTGACACTAGTTATAGATTCCCATGCTTCACTTCAGGTTTACTGTACCCCTCTGACCTTCTTATTGACGATCAAACACAGAAATTGCATCGTAATTAAATAGAAAAAGCACAAAACCGACTTAAGTACAGGAAGACTGACTCTTCCTACTGTCTATTATTTGAGCCATTCCTGTGACACTAGTTATAGATTCCGATGCTTCACCTCTGGTTTACTGTATCCCTTGGACCTACTTATTGACGATGAAACACACTAATTGCATCGGAATTAAATACAAAAGGCACAATGCCAACTTAAGTACAAGGAGACTGACTCTTCTTACTGACTATGTTTTGAACCATTCCTGTGACACTAGTTGTAGATTCCGATGCTTCACTTCAGGTTTACTGTATCCCTCTGACCTTCTTATTGACGATGAAACACAGAAATTGCATCGGAAAGTAATACAAACGGCACAATGCCGACTTAAGTACATGTAGACTAACTTTTCCTACTATCTATGTGTTGAACCATTCCTGTGACACTAGTTATAGATTCCGATGCTTGACTTCAGATTTACTGTATCCCTCTGACCTTCTTATTGACGGTAAAACACAGAAATTGCATCGGAATTAATTACTAAAGGCACAATGCCGAATTAAGTACAAGAAGACTGACTCTTCTTACTGTCGATGCTTTGAACTATTCCTGTGACACTAGTTATAGATTCCGATGCTTCACTACAGGTTTACTGTATCCCTTGGACCTTGTTATTGACCGTGAAACACAGAAATTGCATCGGAATTAAATACAAAAGGCACAATGCCGACTTATGTACAAAAAGACTGACTCTTCTTACTGACTATGTTTTGAACCATTCCTGTGACACTAGTTATAGACTCTGATGCTTCACTTCAGGTTTACTGTATCCCTTGGACCTTCTTATTGACGATGAAACACAGAAATTGCATCGGAATTAAATACAAAAAGCACAATGCCGACTTAAGTAAAAGAATACTGACTCTTCCCACTGTCTATGTTTGAACCATCCCTGTGACACTAGTTATAGATTCCGATGCTTCACTCCAGGTTTACTGTATCCCCTGGACCTTCTTATCGAAGATGAAACACAGAAATTGCATTGGAATTAAATACGAAGGCACAATGCCGAATTTAGTACAAGAAGACTGACTCTTCTTACTGACTATGTTTGATTCATTCCTGTGACACTAGTTATAGATTCCGATGGTTCACTCTAGGTTTACTGTATCCCCTGGACCTTCTTATCGACGATGAAACACAGAAATTGCATCGGAATTAAATACAAAGGCACAATGCCGAATTTAGTACAGGAAGACTGACTCTGCTTACTGTCTATGATTTAACCATTCCTGAGAAACTAGTTACAGATTCCGATGCTTCACTCCAGGTTTACTGTATCCCTTGGACCTTCTTATTGACGATGAAACACAGAAATTGCATCGGAATTTCATACAAAAGGCACAAGGCCTACTTTAGTACAAGAAGACTGACTGTTCTTACTGACTATGCTTTAAACGATTGCTGTGACACTAGTTATAGCTTCCGATGCTTCACTTCAGGTTTACTGTATCCCTCTGCCTTTCTTATGGACGCTGAATCTCAGAAATTGCATCTGAATTAAATACAAAAGGCACAATGCCGACTTAAGTACAAGAAGGCTGTCTCTTCTTCTGTCTATGTTTTGAACCATTCCTGTGACACTAGTTATAGATTTCGATGCTTCACTTCAGGTTTACTGTATACCTTGGACCTTCTTATTGACGATGAAACACAGATATTGCATCGGAATTAAATACAAAAGGCACAAGGCCGACTTAAGTACAAGAAGACTGACTGTTCTTACTGACTATGTTTTGAACGATTGCTGTGACACATGTTATAGATTCTGATGCTTCACTTCAGGTTTACTGTATCCCTTGGACCTTCTTATTGGCGATGAAACACAGATTTTGCATCGGAATTAAATACAAAAGGCACAATGCCGACTTAAGTACAAGAAGACTGACTCTTCTTACTGACTATGTTTTGAACCATTCCTGTGACACAAGTTATAGATTCCGATGCTTAACTTCAGGTTTACTGTATCCCTAGGACCTTCTTATTGACGATGAGACACAGAAATCGCATATTTATTAAATAGAATAAGCACAATGCCGACTCAAGTACAAGAAGACTGACTCTTCCTACTCTCTTAGCTTTGAACCATTCCTGTGACACTAGTTTTTTTTCCGATGCTTCACTTGACGTTTACTATATCCCTCGGACCTTCTTATTGATGATGAAACAGAGAAATTGCATCGGAATGAAATACAAAAGGCACAATGCCGACTTAAGTACAAGAAGACTTAATCTTCCAACTCTCTATGATTTGAACCATTCCTGTGACACTAGTTATAGATTCCCATGCTTCACTTCAGGTTTACTGTATCCCTCTGACCTTCTTAGTGACGATGAAACACAGAAATTGCATCGGAATTAAATAGAAAAGGCACACAACCGACTTAAGTACAGGAAGACTGACTCTTCCTACTGTCTATGTTTTGAGCCATTCCTGTGGCACTAGTTATAGATTCCGATGCTTCACTTCTGGTTTACTGTATCCCTTGGACCTTCTTATTGACGATGAAACACAGAAATTGCATCGGAATTAAATACAATAGGCACATTGGAGACTTAAGTACAAAAAGACTGACTCTTGTTACTGACTATGTTTTGAACCATTTCTGTGACTCTAGTTATAGATTCCGATGCTTCACTCCCGGTTTACTGTATCCCTTGGACCTTCTTATTGACGATGAAACACAAAAATAGCATCGGAATTAAATACAAAAGGCACAATGCCGACTTAAGTACAAGAAGACTGACTCTTCCTACTGACTATGTTTTGAACCATTCCTGTGACACTAGTTATAGATTCCGATGCTTCACTCCAGGTTTACTCTATCCCTTGAACCTCCTTATTGACGATGAAACACAGATATTGCATCGGAATTAAATACAAAAGGCACAATGCCGACTTAAGTACAAGAAGACTGACTCTTCTTACTGACTATGTTTTGAACCATTCCTGTGACACTAGTTATAGATTCCGGTGCTTCACTTCAGGTTTACTGTATCCCTTGGACCTTCTTATTGACGATGAAACACAGAAATCGCATCGGTATTAAATAGAATAAGCACAATGCCGACTTAAGTACAAGAAGACTGACTCTTCCTACTCTCTATGTTTTCAACCATTCCTGTGACACTAGTTTTTTATTCCGATGCTTCACTTGAGGTTTACTATATCCCTCGGACCTTCTTATTGGCGATGAAACACAGAAATTGCATCGGAATGAAATACAAAAGGCACAATGCCGACTTAAGTACAAGAAGACTGAATCTTCCAACTCTCTATGATTTGAACCATTCCTGTGACACTAGTTATAGATTCCCACGCTTCACTTCAGGTTTATTGTACCCCTCTGACCTTCTTATTGACGATGAAACACAGAAATTGCATCGGAATGAAATAGAAAAGGCACAAAACCGACTTAAGTACAGGAAGACTGACTCTTCCTACTGTCTATGCTTGAGCCATTCCTGTGACACTAGTTATAGATTCCGAAGCTTCACCTCTGGTTTACTGTATCCCTTGGACCTACTTACTGACGATGAAACACACTAGTTGCATCTGAATTAAATACCAAAGGCACAATGCCAACTTAAGTACAAGAAGACTGACTCTTCTTACTGACTATGTTTTGAACCATTCCTGTGACACTAGTTGTAGATTCCGATGCTTCACTTCACGTTTACTGTATCCCTCTGACCTTCTTATTGACGATGAAACACAGAAATTGCATCGGAAATTAATACAAACGGCACAATGCCGACTTAAGTACATGTAGACTGACTTTTCCTACTGTCTATGTGTTGAACCATTCCTGTGACACTAGTTATAGTTTCCGATGCTTCACTCCAGGTTTACTGTATCCCCTGGACCTTCTTATCGACGATGAAACACAGAAATTGCATCGGAATTAAATACAAAGGCACAATGCCGAATTTAGTACAAGAAGACTGACTCTTCTTACTGACTATGTTTGATTCATTCCTGTGACACTAGTTATAGATTCCGATGGTTCACTCTAGGTTTACTGTATCCCCTGGACCTTCTTATCGACGATGAAACACAGAAATTGCATCGGAATTAAATACAAAGGCACAATGCCGAATTTAGTACAGGAAGACTGACTCTGCTTACTGTCTATGATTTAACCATTCCTGTGACACTAGTTACAGATTCCGATGCTTCACTCCAGGTTTACTGTATCCCTTGGACCTTCTTATTGACGATGAACTACAGAAATTGCATCGGAATTTAATACAAAAGGCACAAGGCCGACTTTAGTACAAGAAGACTGACTGTTGTTACTGACTATGTTTTGAACGATTGCTGTGACACTAGTTATAGATTCCGACGCTTCACTTCAGGTTTACTGTATCCCTCTGCCCTTCTTATGGACGCTGAATCTCTGAAATTGCATCTGAATTAAATACAAAAGGCACAATGCCGACTTAAGTACAAGAAGGCTGTCTCTTCTTCTGTCTATGTTTTGAACCATTCCTGTGACACTAGTTATAGATTTCGATGCTTCACTTCAGGTTTACTGTATATCTTGGACCTTCTTATTGACGATGAAACACAGATATTGCATCGGAATTAAATACAAAAGGCACAATGCCGACTTAAGTACAAGAAGACTGACTCTTCTTACTGACTATGTTTTGAACCATTCCTGTGACACAAGTTATAGATTCCGATGCTTCACTTCAGGTTTACTGTATCCCTAGGACCTTCTTATTGACGATGAAACACAGAAATTGCATCGGAATTAAATACAAAAGGCACAATGCCGACTTAAGTACAAGAAAACTGACGCCTCTTACTTACTATGTTTTGAACCATTTCTGTGACACTAGTTATAGATTCCGATGCTTCACTTCAGGTGTACTGTATCCCTTGGACCTTCTTATTGACGATGAAACACAAAAATAGCATCGGAATTAATTACAAAAGGCACAATGCCGACTTAAGTACAAGAAGACTGACTTTTCTTACTGACTATGTTTTGAAAAATTCCTGTGACACTAGTTATAGATTCCGATGCTTCACTCCAGGTTTACTCTATCCCTTGGACCTCCTTATTGACGATGAAACACAGAAATTGCATCGGATTTAAATACAAAAGGCACAATGCCGACTTAAGTACAATAAGACTGACTTTTCTTACTGACTATGTTTTGAACCATTCCTGTGACACTAGTTATAGATTCGGGTGCTTCACTTCAGGTTTACTGTATCCCTTGGACCTACTTATTGACGATGAAACACAGCAATTGCATCGGAATTAAATAGAAAAGGCACAATGCCGACTTAAGTACAAGAGTACTGACTCTTCTTACTGTCTATATTTTGCACCATCCCTGTGTCACTAGTTATAGATTCCGATGCTTCACTCCAGGTTTACTGTATCCCTTGGACCTTCTTATTGACGATGAAACACAGAAATTGCATCGGAATTAAATACAAAAGGCACAATGCCGACTTAAGTACAAGAAGGCTGACTCTTCTTACTTACTATGTTTTGAACCATTCCTGTGACACTAGTTATAGATTCCGATGCTTCACTTCAGGATTACTGTATCCCTCTGACCTTCTTATTGACGATGAAATACAGAATTTGCATCAAAATTAAATACAAAAGGCACAATGCCGGATTAAGTACAAGAAGACTGACTCTTCTTACTGACTATGTTTCGAACCATTCCTGTGCCACTAGTTATAAATTCTGATGCTTCACTTCAGGTTTACTGTATCCCTTAGACCTTCTTACTGACGATGAATCACAGAAATTGCATCGGAACTAAATCCAAAAGGCACAGTGCCGAATTAAGTACAAGAATACTTACTCTTCTTACTGTCTATGTTTTGAACCACCCCTATGACACTAGTTATAGATTCCGATGGTTCACTCCAGGTTTACTGTATGCCTTTGACGTTCTTATTGACGATGAAACACAGAAATTGCGTCGGAATTAAATATAAAACGCACAATGCCGAATTAAGTACAAGAAGACTGACTCTTCTTACTGTCTATGTTTTGAACCATTCCTGTGACACTAGTTATAGATTCCGATGCTTCACTCTAGGTTTACAGTATACCTTGGACGTTCTTATTGACGATGAAACACAGAAAGTGCATCGGAATTAAATAAAAAAGGCACATTGCCGACTTAAGTACAAGAAGACTGACTCTGCTTACTGTCTATGTTTGAACCATTCCTGTGACACTAGTTACAGATTCCGATACTTCACTCCAGGTTTACTGTATCCCTTGGACCTTCTTATTGACGATGAAACACAAAAATTGCATCGGAATTAAATACTAAAGGCACAATGCCGACTTAAGTATAAGATGACTGACTTTTCCTACTGTCTATGATTTGATCCATTCCTGTGACACTAGTTATAGATACCGATGCTTCACCTCAGGTTTACTCTATCCCTAGGACCTTCTTATTGACGAGGAAACACAGCAATTGAATCGGAATTAAATAGAAAAGGCACAATGCCGACTTAAGTATAAGATGACTGACTTTTCCTACTGTCTATGATTTGATCCATTCCTGTGACACTAGTTATAGATACCGATGCTTCACCTCAGGTTTACTGTACCCCTAGGACCTTCTTATTGACGAGGAAACACAGCAATTGAATCGGAATTAAATACAAAAGGCACAATGCCGACTTAAGTACAAGAAGACTGACTCTTCTTCTGTCTATGTTTTGAACCATTACTGTGACACTAGTTATAGATTTCGATGCTTCACTTCAGGTGTACTGTATGCCTTGGACCTTATTATTGACGATGAAACACAGAAATTGCATCGGAATTAAATAGAAAAGGCACAATAGCGACTTAAGTACAGGAAGACTGACTCTTCCTGCAGTCTATGTTTTGAGCCATTCCTGTGACACAAGTTATAGATTCCGATGTTTCACTTCTGGTTTACTGTATCCCTTGGACCTTCGTATTGACGATGAAACACACTAATTGCATCGGAATTAAATACAAAAGGCACAATGCCAATTTAAGTACAAGAAGACTGACTCTTCTTACTGACTAAGTTTTGAACCATTCCTGTGACACTAGTTATAGTATCCGATGCTTCACCTCAGGTTTACTGTATCACTCTGACCTTCTTATTGACGATGAAACACAGAAATTGCATCGGAATTAAATACAAACGGCACAATGCCGACTTAAGTACATGTAGACTGACTTTTTCTACTGTCTATGTGTTGAACCATTCCTGTGACACTAGTTATAGATTCCGATGCTTGACTTCAGATTTACTGTATCCCTCTGACCTTCTTATTGACGATGAAACACAGAAATTGCATCGGAATTAAATACAAAAGGCACAATGCCAAATTACGTACAAGAAGACTGACTCTTCTTACTGTCGATGCTTTGAACCATTCCTGTGACACTAGTTATAGATTCCGATGCTTCAGTATAGGTTTACTGTATCCCTTGGACCTTCTTATTGACGATCAAACACAGAAATTGCATCGGAATTACATACAAAAGGCACAATGCCGACTTATGTACACAAAGAATGAATTTTCTTACTGACTATGTTTTGAACCATTCCTGTGACACTAGTTATAGACTCTGATGCTTCACTTCAGGTTTACTGTATCCCTTGGACCTTCTTATTGAAGATGAAACACAGAAATTGCATTGGAATTAAATACAAAAGGTACAATGCCAAATTAAGTACAAGAAGACTGACTCTTCTTACTGACTATGATTTGAACCATTCCTGTGACACTAGTTATAGATTCCGATGCTTCACTCCAGGTTTACTATATCAATTGGACCTTCTTATTGACGATGAAACACAGAAATTGCATAGGAATTAAATAGAAAAGGCACAATACCGACTTAAGTACAAGAAGACTGACTCTTCCTACTGTCTATGTTTTGAACCATTCCTGTGACACTAGTTATAGATTCCGATGCTTCACTTCAGGTTTACTGTATCCCTCTGACCTGCTTATTGACGATGAAACACAGAAATTGCATCGGAATTAAATACGAAAGTCACAATGCCGACTTAAGTACGAGAAGACTGACTCTTCCCACTGTATTTATTTTGAACCATTCCTGTTACACTAGTTATAGATCCGATGTTTTACTTCAGGTTTACTGTATCCCTTGGACCCTCTTATTGACGATGAAACACAGAAATTTCATCGGAATTAAATAGAAAAGGCACAAAACCGACTTAAGTACAGGAAGACTGACTCTTCCTACTGTCTATGCTTGAGCCATTCCTGTGACACTAGTTATAGATTCCGAAGCTTCACCTCTGGTTTACTGTATCCCTTGGACCTACTTACTGACGATGAAACACACTAGTTGCATCTGAATTAAATACCAAAGGCACAATGCCAACTTAAGTACAAGAAGACTGACTCTTCTTACTGACTATGTTTTGAACCATTCCTGTGACACTAGTTGTAGATTCCGATGCTTCACTTCACGTTTACTGTATCCCTCTGACCTTCTTATTGACGATGAAACACAGAAATTGCATCGGAAATTAATACAAACGGCACAATGCCGACTTAAGTACATGTAGACTGACTTTTCCTACTGTCTATGTGTTGAACCATTCCTGTGACACTAGTTATAGTTTCCGATGCTTCACTCCAGGTTTACTGTATCCCCTGGACCTTCTTATCGACGATGAAACACAGAAATTGCATCGGAATTAAATACAAAGGCACAATGCCGAATTTAGTACAAGAAGACTGACTCTTCTTACTGACTATGTTTGATTCATTCCTGTGACACTAGTTATAGATTCCGATGGTTCACTCTAGGTTTACTGTATCCCCTGGACCTTCTTATCGACGATGAAACACAGAAATTGCATCGGAATTAAATACAAAGGCACAATGCCGAATTTAGTACAGGAAGACTGACTCTGCTTACTGTCTATGATTTAACCATTCCTGTGACACTAGTTACAGATTCCGATGCTTCACTCCAGGTTTACTGTATCCCTTGGACCTTCTTATTGACGATGAACTACAGAAATTGCATCGGAATTTAATACAAAAGGCACAAGGCCGACTTTAGTACAAGAAGACTGACTGTTGTTACTGACTATGTTTTGAACGATTGCTGTGACACTAGTTATAGATTCCGACGCTTCACTTCAGGTTTACTGTATCCCTCTGCCCTTCTTATGGACGCTGAATCTCTGAAATTGCATCTGAATTAAATACAAAAGGCACAATGCCGACTTAAGTACAAGAAGGCTGTCTCTTCTTCTGTCTATGTTTTGAACCATTCCTGTGACACTAGTTATAGATTTCGATGCTTCACTTCAGGTTTACTGTATATCTTGGACCTTCTTATTGACGATGAAACACAGATATTGCATCGGAATTAAATACAAAAGGCACAATGCCGACTTAAGTACAAGAAGACTGACTCTTCTTACTGACTATGTTTTGAACCATTCCTGTGACACAAGTTATAGATTCCGATGCTTCACTTCAGGTTTACTGTATCCCTAGGACCTTCTTATTGACGATGAAACACAGAAATTGCATCGGAATTAAATACAAAAGGCACAATGCCGACTTAAGTACAAGAAAACTGACGCCTCTTACTTACTATGTTTTGAACCATTTCTGTGACACTAGTTATAGATTCCGATGCTTCACTTCAGGTGTACTGTATCCCTTGGACCTTCTTATTGACGATGAAACACAAAAATAGCATCGGAATTAATTACAAAAGGCACAATGCCGACTTAAGTACAAGAAGACTGACTTTTCTTACTGACTATGTTTTGAAAAATTCCTGTGACACTAGTTATAGATTCCGATGCTTCACTCCAGGTTTACTCTATCCCTTGGACCTCCTTATTGACGATGAAACACAGAAATTGCATCGGATTTAAATACAAAAGGCACAATGCCGACTTAAGTACAATAAGACTGACTTTTCTTACTGACTATGTTTTGAACCATTCCTGTGACACTAGTTATAGATTCGGGTGCTTCACTTCAGGTTTACTGTATCCCTTGGACCTACTTATTGACGATGAAACACAGCAATTGCATCGGAATTAAATAGAAAAGGCACAATGCCGACTTAAGTACAAGAGTACTGACTCTTCTTACTGTCTATATTTTGCACCATCCCTGTGTCACTAGTTATAGATTCCGATGCTTCACTCCAGGTTTACTGTATCCCTTGGACCTTCTTATTGACGATGAAACACAGAAATTGCATCGGAATTAAATACAAAAGGCACAATGCCGACTTAAGTACAAGAAGGCTGACTCTTCTTACTTACTATGTTTTGAACCATTCCTGTGACACTAGTTATAGATTCCGATGCTTCACTTCAGGATTACTGTATCCCTCTGACCTTCTTATTGACGATGAAATACAGAATTTGCATCAAAATTAAATACAAAAGGCACAATGCCGGATTAAGTACAAGAAGACTGACTCTTCTTACTGACTATGTTTCGAACCATTCCTGTGCCACTAGTTATAAATTCTGATGCTTCACTTCAGGTTTACTGTATCCCTTAGACCTTCTTACTGACGATGAATCACAGAAATTGCATCGGAACTAAATCCAAAAGGCACAGTGCCGAATTAAGTACAAGAATACTTACTCTTCTTACTGTCTATGTTTTGAACCACCCCTATGACACTAGTTATAGATTCCGATGGTTCACTCCAGGTTTACTGTATGCCTTTGACGTTCTTATTGACGATGAAACACAGAAATTGCGTCGGAATTAAATATAAAACGCACAATGCCGAATTAAGTACAAGAAGACTGACTCTTCTTACTGTCTATGTTTTGAACCATTCCTGTGACACTAGTTATAGATTCCGATGCTTCACTCTAGGTTTACAGTATACCTTGGACGTTCTTATTGACGATGAAACACAGAAAGTGCATCGGAATTAAATAAAAAAGGCACATTGCCGACTTAAGTACAAGAAGACTGACTCTGCTTACTGTCTATGTTTGAACCATTCCTGTGACACTAGTTACAGATTCCGATACTTCACTCCAGGTTTACTGTATCCCTTGGACCTTCTTATTGACGATGAAACACAAAAATTGCATCGGAATTAAATACTAAAGGCACAATGCCGACTTAAGTATAAGATGACTGACTTTTCCTACTGTCTATGATTTGATCCATTCCTGTGACACTAGTTATAGATACCGATGCTTCACCTCAGGTTTACTCTATCCCTAGGACCTTCTTATTGACGAGGAAACACAGCAATTGAATCGGAATTAAATAGAAAAGGCACAATGCCGACTTAAGTATAAGATGACTGACTTTTCCTACTGTCTATGATTTGATCCATTCCTGTGACACTAGTTATAGATACCGATGCTTCACCTCAGGTTTACTGTACCCCTAGGACCTTCTTATTGACGAGGAAACACAGCAATTGAATCGGAATTAAATACAAAAGGCACAATGCCGACTTAAGTACAAGAAGACTGACTCTTCTTCTGTCTATGTTTTGAACCATTACTGTGACACTAGTTATAGATTTCGATGCTTCACTTCAGGTGTACTGTATGCCTTGGACCTTATTATTGACGATGAAACACAGAAATTGCATCGGAATTAAATAGAAAAGGCACAATAGCGACTTAAGTACAGGAAGACTGACTCTTCCTGCAGTCTATGTTTTGAGCCATTCCTGTGACACAAGTTATAGATTCCGATGTTTCACTTCTGGTTTACTGTATCCCTTGGACCTTCGTATTGACGATGAAACACACTAATTGCATCGGAATTAAATACAAAAGGCACAATGCCAATTTAAGTACAAGAAGACTGACTCTTCTTACTGACTAAGTTTTGAACCATTCCTGTGACACTAGTTATAGTATCCGATGCTTCACCTCAGGTTTACTGTATCACTCTGACCTTCTTATTGACGATGAAACACAGAAATTGCATCGGAATTAAATACAAACGGCACAATGCCGACTTAAGTACATGTAGACTGACTTTTTCTACTGTCTATGTGTTGAACCATTCCTGTGACACTAGTTATAGATTCCGATGCTTGACTTCAGATTTACTGTATCCCTCTGACCTTCTTATTGACGATGAAACACAGAAATTGCATCGGAATTAAATACAAAAGGCACAATGCCAAATTACGTACAAGAAGACTGACTCTTCTTACTGTCGATGCTTTGAACCATTCCTGTGACACTAGTTATAGATTCCGATGCTTCAGTATAGGTTTACTGTATCCCTTGGACCTTCTTATTGACGATCAAACACAGAAATTGCATCGGAATTACATACAAAAGGCACAATGCCGACTTATGTACACAAAGAATGAATTTTCTTACTGACTATGTTTTGAACCATTCCTGTGACACTAGTTATAGACTCTGATGCTTCACTTCAGGTTTACTGTATCCCTTGGACCTTCTTATTGAAGATGAAACACAGAAATTGCATTGGAATTAAATACAAAAGGTACAATGCCAAATTAAGTACAAGAAGACTGACTCTTCTTACTGACTATGATTTGAACCATTCCTGTGACACTAGTTATAGATTCCGATGCTTCACTCCAGGTTTACTATATCAATTGGACCTTCTTATTGACGATGGAACACAGAAATTGCATAGGAATTAAATAGAAAAGGCACAATACCGACTTAAGTACAAGAAGACTGACTCTTCCTACTGTCTATGTTTTGAACCATTCCTGTGACACTAGTTATAGATTCCGATGCTTCACTTCAGGTTTACTGTATCCCTCTGACCTGCTTATTGACGATGAAACACAGAAATTGCATCGGAATTAAATACGAAAGTCACAATGCCGACTTAAGTACGAGAAGACTGACTCTTCCCACTGTATTTATTTTGAACCATTCCTGTTACACTAGTTATAGATCCGATGTTTTACTTCAGGTTTACTGTATCCCTTGGACCCTCTTATTGACGATGAAACACAGAAATTTCATCGGAATTAAATACAAAGGGCACAATGCCGACTTAAGTACAAGAATACTGACTCTTCTTACTGTCTGTGTTTTGAACCATCCCTGTGTCAATAGTTCTAGATTCCGATGCTTCACTCCAGGTTTACTGTATCCCTTGGACCTTCTTATTGACGAAGAAACACAGAAATTGCATCGGAATTTAAATACAAAAGTCACAATGCCGACTTAAGTACAAGAAGACTGACTCTTCTTTATGACTATGTTTTGAACCATTCATGTGACACTAATTATAGATTCCGATGCTTCACTTCAGGTTTACTGTATCCCTTGGACCTTCTTATTGACGATGAAACACAGAAATTGCATCGGAATTTAATACAAAAGGCACAATGCCGACTTAAGTAAAAGAAGACTGTCTCTTCTTACTGACTATGTTTTAAACCATTCCTGTGACACTAGTTATAGATTCTGATGCTTCACTTCATGTTTACTATATCCCCTAGACCTTCATATTGACGATGAAGTACAGAAATTGCATCGGAATTAAATAAAAAAGGCACAATGCCGACTTAAGTACAAGAAGACTGACTCTTCTTACTGCCTATGACTTGAACCATTCCTGTGACACTAATTATAGATTCCGATGCTTCACTCCAGGTTTACTATATCCCTTGGACCTTCTTATTGACGATGAAAAACAGAAATTGCATCGGAGTTAAATAGAAAATTCAGGATGCCGACTTAAGTACAAATAGACTGACTCTTCCTACTGTCTATGTTTTGAACCATTCCTGTGACACTAGTAATAGATTCCGATGCTTCACTTCAGGTTTACTGTATCCCTCTGACCTTCTTGTTGACGATGAAACACAGCAATTGCATCGGAAGTAAATAGAAAAGGCACAATGCCGACTTAGGTGCAAGAAGACTGACTCTTCCTACAGTCTATGTTCTGAACCATTCCTGTGTCACTAGTTTTAGATTCCGATGCTTCACTCCAGGTTTACTGTATCCCTTGGACCTTCTTATTGACGATGAAACACACAAATTGCATCGGAATTTAATACAAAAGGCTCAATGCCGACATAAGTACAATATGACCGACTCTTCTTACTGACTATGTTTTGAACCATTCCTGTGACACTAGTTATAGATTCCGATGCTTCACTTCAGGTTTACTGTATCCCTCTGACCTTCTTATTGACGATAAAACACAGACATTGCATCGGAATTAAATACAAAAGGCACAATGCCGACTTACGTACATGAAGACTGACTCTTCTTACTGACTATGTTTTGAACCATTCCTGTGACACTAGTTATAGATTCCGATGCTTGACTTCAGATTTACTGTATCCCTCTGACCGTCATTTTAACGATGAAACATATAAATTGCATCGGAATTAAATACTAAAGGCACAATGCCGACTTAAGTACAAGAAGACTGACGCTACTTACTGTCTAAGTTTTGAACCATTCCTGTGACACTAGTTATAGATTCCGATGCTTCACTCCAGGTTTACTATATCCCTTGGACCTTCTTATTGACGATGAAACATAGAAATTGCATCGGAACTAAATACTAAAGGCACAATGCCGAAATAAGTACAAGAAGACTGACTCTTCTTACTGTCGATGTTTTTGAACGATTCCTGTGACACTAGTTATAGATTCCGATGCTTCACTCCAGGTTTACTGCATCTCTTGGGCCTTCTTATAGACGAAGAATTAAAGAAATTGCATCGGAATTAAATAAAAAAGGCACAATGCCGACTTAAGTACAAGAAGACTGACGCTACTTACTGTCTATGTTTTGAACCATTCCTGTGACACTAGTTGTAGATTCCGATGCTTCACTCCAGGTTTACTATATCAATTGGACCTTCTTATTGACGAAGAAACACAGAAATTGCATAGGAATTAAATAGTAAAGGCACAATACCGACTTAAGTACAAGAAGACTGACTCTTCCTACTGACTATGTTTTGAACCATTCCTGTGACACTAGTTATAGATTCCGATGCTTCACTTCAGGGTTACTGTATCCCTCTGTCCTGCTTATTGACGATGAAACACAGAAATTGCATCGGAATTAAATACGAAAGTCACAATGCCGACTTAAGTACAAGAAGACTGACTCTTCCCACTGTCTTTATTTTGAACCATTCCTGTTACACTAGTTAAAGATCCGATGCTTTACTTAAGGTTTACTGTATCCCTTGGACCTTCTCATTGACGATGAAACACAGAAATTTCATCGGAATTAAATACAAAGGGCACAATGCCGACTTAAGTACAAGAATACTAACTCTTCTTACTGTCTGTGTTTTGAACCATCCTTGTGTCACTACTTCTTGATTCCGATGCTTCACTCCAGGTTTATTGTATCCCTTGGACCTTCTTATTGACGAAGAAACACAGAAATTGCATCGGAATTAAATAAAAAAGGCACAATGCCGACTTAAGTACAAGAAGACTGACTCTTCTTACTGTCTGTGTTATGAATCATCCCTGTGTCACTACTTCTAGAGTCCGATGCTTCACTCCAGGTTTACTATATCCCTTGGACCTTCTTATTGACGATGAAACACAGAAATTGCATCGGAGTTAAATAGAAAATTCAGAATGCCGATTTAAGTACAAATAGACTGACTCTTCCTACTGTCTATGTTTTGAAGCATTCCTGTGACACTAGTTATAGATTCCGATGCTTCACTTCAGGTTTACTGTATCCCTCTGACCTTCTTGTTGACGATGAAACACAGCAATTGCATCGGAAGTAAATAGAAAAGGCGCAATGCCGACTTAAATGCAAGAAGACTGACTCTTCCTACTGTCTATGTGCTGAACCATTCCTGTGTCACTAGTTATAGATTCCGATGCTTCACTCCAGGTTTACAGTATCCCTTGGACCTTCTTATTGACGATGAAACACACAAATTGCATTGGAATTAAATACAAAAGGCTCAATGCCGACTTAAGTACAATATGACTGACTCTTCTTACTGACTATGTTTTGAACCATTCCTGTGACACTAGTTATAGATTCCGATGCTTCACTTCAGGTATGCTGTATCCCTCTGACCTTCTTATTGACGATGAAACACAGACATTGCATCGGAATTAAATACAAAAGGCACAATGCCGAATTAAGTACAAGAAGACTGACTCTTCTTACTGACTATGTTTTGAGCCATTCTTGTGACACTAGTTATAGATTCCGATGCTTCACTCCAGGTTTACTGTATCCCTTGGACCTTCTTATTGACGATGAAACACAGAAATTGCATCGGAATTAAATACAAATTGCACAATGGTGACTTAAGTACAAGAAGTCTGACTCTTCTTACTGACTATGATTTGAACCATTCATGTGACACTAGTTATAGATTCCGATGCTTCACTTCAGGTTTACTGTATCCCATGGACCTTCTTATTGACGATGAAACACTGAAATTGCATCGGAATTAAATATTAAAGGCACAATGCCGAATTAAGTACAAGAAGACTGACTCTTCTTACTGTCGATGTTTTGAACCATTCCTGTGACACTAGTTATAGATTCCGATGCTTCACTCCAGGATTACTGTATCCCTTTGACCTTCTTATTGACGATGAAACACAGAAATTGCATCGGAATTAAATAAAAAAGGCACAATGCCGACTTAAGTACAAGAAGACTGACGCTACTTACTGTCTAAGATTTGAACCATTCCTGTGACACTAGTTATAGATTCCGACGCTTCACTCCAGGTTTACTATATCCCTTGGACCTTCTTATTGACGATTAAACATAGAAATTGCATCGGAATTAAATACAAAAGGCACAATGCCGAATAAGTACAAGAGGACTGACTCTTCTTACTGACTATGTTTTGAACCATTTTTGTGACACTAGTTATTGATTCCGATGCTTCACTCTCAGTTTACTGTATCCCGTGGACATTCTTATTAACGATGAAACACAAAAATTGCATCGGAATTAAATAGAAAAGGCACAATGCCGACTTAAGTGCAAGAAACTGACTCTTCCTACTGTCTATGTTTTGAACCATTCCTGTGTCACTAGTTATAGATTCCGATGCGTCACTCCAGGTTTACTATATCCCTTGGACATTCTTATTGACGATGAAACACAGAAATTGCATAGGAATTAAATAGAAAAGGCATAATGCCGACTTGAGTACAAGAAGACTGACTCTTCCTACTGTCTATGTTTTGAACCATTCCTGTGACACTAGTTACAGATTCCGATGCTTCACTTCAGGTTTACTGTATCCCTCTGGCCTTCTTACTGACGATGTAACACTGAAATTGCATCGGAATTAAATACAAAAGGCACAATGCCGACTTAAGTACAAGAAGACTGACTCATCCTACTGTCTATGTTTTGAACCATTTCTGTGACTCTAGTTTAGATTCCGCTGCTTCAGTTCAGGTTTACTGTATCCCTCTGACCTTCTTATTGACGATGAAACACAGAAGTTGCATCAGAATTAAATACAACATTCACTATTCCGAATTAAGTACAAGAAGACTGACTCTTCTTACTGTCTATGTTTTGAACCATTCATGTGACGCTAGTTATAGATTCCGATGCTTCACTCCTGGTTTACTGTTTCCCTTGGACCTTCTTATTGACGATGAAACACACAAATTGCATCGGAATTTAATACAAAAGGCTCAATGCCGACATAAGTACAATATGACTGACTCTTCTTACTGACTATGTTTTGAACCATTCCTGTGACACTAGTTATAGATTCCGATGCTTCACTTCAGGTTTACTGTATCCCTCTGACCTTCTTATTGACGATAAAACACAGACATTGCATCGGAATTAAATACAAAAGGCACAATGCCGACTTACGTACAAGAAGACTGACTCTTCTTACTGACTATGTTTTGAACCATTCCTGTTACACTAATTATAGATTCCGATGCTTGACTTCAGATTTACTGTATCCCTCTGACCTTCATTTTAACGATGAAACACATAAATTGCATCGGAATTAAATACTAATGGCACAATGCCGACTTAAGTACAAGAAGACTGACGCTACTTACTGTCTAAGTTTTGAACCATTCCTGTGACACTAGTTATAGATTCCGATGCTTCACTCCAGGTTTACTATATCCATTGGACCTTCTTATTGACGATGAAACATAGAAATTGCATCGGAATTAAATACAAAAGGCACAATGCCGACTTAAGTACAAGAGGACTGACTCTTCTTACTGACTATGCTTTGAACCATTCCTGTGACACTAGTTATAGATTCCGATGCTTGACTTCAGATTTACTGTATCCCTCTGACCTTCTTTTTGACGATGAAACACAGAAATTGCATCGGAATTAAATACTAAAGGCACAATGCCGAAATAAGTGCAAGAAGACTGACTCTTCTTACTGTCGATGTTTTTGAACGATTCCTGTGACACTGGTTATAGATTCCGATGCTTCACTCCAGGTTTACTGCATCTCTTGGGCCTTCTTATAGACGATGAAACAAAGAAATTGCATCGGAATTAAATAAAAAAGGCACAATGCCGACTTAAGTACAAGAAGACTGACGCAACTTACTGTCTATGTTTTGAACCATTCCTGTGACACTAGTTGTAGATTCCGATGCTTCACTCCAGGTTTACTATATCAATTGGACCGTCTTATTGACGAAGAAACACAGATATTGCATAGGAATTAAATAGTAAAGGCACAATACCGACTTAAGTACAAGAAGACTGACTCTTCCTACTGACTATGTTTTGAACCATTCCTGTGACACTAGTTATAGATTCCGATGCTTCACTTCAGGGTTACTGTATCCCTCTGCCTGCTTATTGACGATGAAACACAGAAATTGCATCGGAATTAAATACGAAACTCACAATGCCGGCTTAAGTACAAGAAGACTGACTCTTCCCACTGTCTTTATTTTGAACCATTCCTGTTACACTAGTTATAGATCCGGTGCTTTACTTCAGGTTTACTGTATCCCTTGGACCTTCTCATTGACGATGAAACACAGAAATTTCATCGGAATTAAATACAAAGGGCACAATGTCGACTTAAGGACAAGAATACTGACTCTTCTTACTGTCTGTGTTTTGAACCATCCCTGTGTCACTACTTCTTGATTCCGATGCTTCACTCCAGGTTTACTGTATCCCTTGGACCTTCTTATTGACGAAGAAACACAGAAATTGCATCGGAATTAAATAAAAAAGGCACAATGCCGACTTAAGTACAAGAAGACTGACTCTTCTTACTGTCTGTGTTTTGAACCATCCCTGTGTCACTACTTCTAGAGTCCGATGCTTCACTCCAGGTTTACTATATCCCTTGGACCTTCTTATTGACGATGAAACACAGAAATTGCATCGGAGTTAAATAGAAAATTCAGAATGCCGACTTAAGTACAAATAGACTGACTCTTCCTACTGTCTATGTTTTGAAGCATTCCTGTGACACTAGTTATAGTTTCCGATGCTTCACTTCAGGTTTACTGTATCCCTCTGACCTTCTTGTTGACGATGAAACACAGCAATTGCATCGGAAGTAAATAGAAAAGGCACAATGCCGACTTAAATGCAAGAAGACTGACTCTTCCTACTGTCTATGTGCTGAACCATTCCTGTGTCACTAGTTATAGACTCCGATGCTTCACTCCAGGTTTACAGTATCCCTTGGACCTTCTTATTGACGATGAAACACACAAATTGCATTGGAATTAAATACAAAAGTCTCAATGCCGACTTAAGTACAATATGACTGACTCTTCTTACTGACTATGTTTTGAACCATTCCTGTGACACTAGTTATAGATTCCGATGCTTCACTTCAGGTTTACTGTATCCCTCTGACCTTCTTATTGACGATGAAACACAGACATTGCATCGGAATTAAATACAAAAGGCACAATGCCGAATTAAGTACAAGAAGACTGACTCTTCTTACTGACTATGTTTTGAGCCATTCTTGTGACACTAGTTATAGATTCCGATGCTTCACTCCAGGTTTACTGTATCGCTTGGACCTTCTTATTGACGATGAAACACAGAAATTGCATCGGAATTAAATACAAATTGCACAATGGTGACTTAAGTACAAGAAGTCTGACTCTTCTTACTGACTATGATTTGAACCATTCATGTGACACTAGTTATAGATTCCGATGCTTCACTTCAGGTTTACTGTATCCCATGGACCTTCTTATTGACGATGAAACACTGAAATTGCATCGGAATTAAATATTAAAGGCACAATGCCGAATTAAGTACAAGAAGACTGACTCTTCTTACTGTCGATGTTTTGAACCATTCCTGTGACACTAGTTATAGATTCCGATGCTTCACTCCAGGTTTACTGTATCCCTTTGACCTTCTTATTGACGATGAAACACAGACATTGAATCGGAATTAAATAAAAAAGGCACAATGCCGACTTAAGTACAAGAAGACTGACGCTACTTACTGTCTGAGATTTGAACCATTCCTGTGACACTAGTTATAGATTCCGACGCTTCACTCCAGGTTTACTATATCCCTTGGACCTTCTTATTGACGATGAAACATAGAAATTGCATCGGAATTAAATACAAAAGGCACAATGCCGAATAAGTACAAGAGGACTGACTCTTCTTACTGACTATGTTTTGAACCATTTTTGTGACACTAGTTATTGATTCCGATGCTTCACTCCCAGTTTACTGTATCCCTTGGACATTCTTATTAACGATGAAACACAAAAATTGCATCGGAATTAAATAGAAAAGGCACAATGCCGACTTAAGTGCAAGAAGACTGACTCTTCCTACTGTCTATGTTTTGAACCATTCCCGTGTCACTAGTTATAGATTCCGATGCGTCACTCCAGGTTTACTATATCCCTTGGACCTTCTTATTGACGATGAAACACAGAAATTGCATAGGAATTAAATAGAAAAGGCACAATGCCGATTTGAGTACAAGAAGACTGACTCTTCCTACTGTCTATGTTTTGAACCATTCCTGTGACACTAGTTATAGATTCCGATGCTTCACTTCAGGTTTACTGTATCCCTCTGGCCTTCTTATTGACGATGTAACACTGAAATTGCATCGGAATTAAATACAAAAGGCACAATGCCGACTTAAGTACAAGAAGACTGACTCTTCCTACTGTCTATGTTTTGAACCATTTCTGTGACTCTAGTTTAGATTCCGGTGCTTCAGTTCAGGTTTACTGTATCCCTCTGACCTTCTTATTGACGATGAAACAGAGAAGTTGCATCGGAATTAAATACAAAATTCACAATTCCGAATTAAGTACAAGAAGACTGACTCTTCTTACTGTCTATGTTTTGAACCATTCATGTGACGCTAGTTATAGATTCCGATGCTTCACTCCTGGTTTACTGTTTCCCTTGGACCTTCTTATTGACGATGAAACACAGAAATTGCATCGTAATTAAATACAAAAGGCACAATGGCGACTTAAGTACAAGAAGTCTGACTCTTCTTACTGACTATGATTTGAACCATTCATGTGACACTAGTTATAGATTCCGGTGCTTCACTTCAGGTTTACTGTATCCCTTGGACCTACTTATTGACGATGAAGCACACAAATTGCATCGGAAATAAATACAAAAGGCACAATGCCGACTGAAGTACAAGAAGACTGACTCTTCTTACTGACTATGCTTTGAACCATTCCTGTGACACTAGTTATAGATTCTGATGCTTCACTTCAGGTTTACTGTGTCACTTGGACCTTCTTATTGACGATGAAACACAGAAATTGCATCCCAATTAAATACAAAAGGCACAAAGCCGACTTAAGTACAAGAAGACTGACTCTTCTTACTGACTATGTTTTGAACCATTCCTGTGACACTAGTTATAGATTCCGATGCTTGACTTCAGATTTACTGTATGCCTCCGACCTTCTTATACACGATGAAACACAGAAATTGCATCGGAATTAAATACTAAAGGCACAATGCCGAATTAAGTACAAGAAGACTGACTCTTCTTACTGTCGATGTTTTGAACCATTCCTGTGACACTAGTTATAGATTCCGAGCTTTACTCCAGGTTTACTGCATCCCTTGGACTTTCTTATGGCCGATGAAACACAGAAATTGCATAGGAAATAAATAGAAAAGGCACAATGCCGACTTAAGTACAAGAAGACTGACTCTTCTTACTGACTATGTTTTGATTCATTCCTGTGACACTAGTTATAGATTCCGCTGCTTCACTTCAGGTTTACTGTATCCCTTGGACCTTCTTATTGACGATGAAACATAGAAATTGCATCGGATTGAAATACAAAAGGGACAATGCCGACTTAAGTACAAGAAGACTGACTCTTCCCACTGTCTATGTTCTGAGCCATTCCTGTGGCACTAGTTATAGATTCCGATGCTTCACTTCAGGTTTTCTGTATCCCTTGGATCTTCTTATTGACGATGAAACACAGCAATTGCATCGGAATTAAATAGAAAAGGCACAATGCCGAGTTAATTGCAAGAAGACTGAATCTTCCTACTGTCTATGTTTTGAACCAATCCTGTGGCACTACTTATAGATTCCGATGCTTCACTCCAGGTTAACTGTATCCCTTGGACCTTCTTATTGACGATGAAACACAGAAATTGCATCGGAATTAAATACAAAAGTCACAATGCCGACTTAAGTACAAGAAGACTGACTCTTCTTACTGACTATGTTTTGATCCATTCCTGTGACATTAGTTATAGATTCCGATGCTTCACTTCAGGTTTTCTGTATCCCTCTGACCTTCTTACTGACGATGAAACACAGAAACTGCATCGGAATTAAATACAAAAGGCACAATTCCGAATTAAGTACAAGAAGACTGACTCTTCTTACGGTCTATGATTTGAACCATTCATGTGACACTAGTTATAGATTCCAATGCTTCACTCCAGGTTTACTGTATCACTTGGACCTTCTTATTGACGATGAAACACAGAAATTGCATCGGAATTAAATACAAAAGGCACAATGGCGACTTAAGTACAAGAAGTCTATCTCTTCTTACTTACTATGATTTGAACCATTCATGTGACACTAGTTATAGATTCCGGTGCTTGACTTCAGGTTGTCTGTAACCCTTGGACCTACTTATTGACGATGAAACACAGAAATTGCATCGGAAATAAATACAAAAGGCACAATGCCGACTTAAGTACAAGAAGACTGGCTCTTCTTACTGACTATGTTTTGAACCATTCCTGTGACACTAGTTATAGATTCCGATGCCTGACTTCAGATTTACTGTATCCCTCTGACCTTCTTATTCACGATGAAACTCAGAAATTGCATCGGAATTAAATACTAAAGGCACAATGCCGAATTACGTACAAGAAGACTGACTCTTCTTACTGTGGATGCTTTCGACCATTCCTGTGACACTAGTTACGGATTCCGATTCTTCACTCCAGGTTTACTGTATCCCTTGGACCTTGTTATTGACGATGAAACACAGAAATTGCATCGGAATTAAATAAAAAAGGCACAATGCCGACTTAAGTACAAGAAGACTGCCGCTACTTACTGTCTATGTTTTGAACCATTCCTGTGACACTAGTTATAGATTCCGGTGCTTCAGTTCAAGTTTACTGTATCCATCTGACCTTCTTATTGACAACGAAACACAGAAATTGCATCGGAATTTGATACAAAAGGCACAATGCCGAATTAAGTACAGGAAGACTGACTCTTCTTACTGACTATGTTTTGATTCATTCCTGTGACACTAGTTATAGATTCCGATGCTTCACTCCTGGTTTACTGTATCCCTTGGACCTTCGTATTGACGATGAAAGACAGAAATTGCATCGGAATTAAATACAAAAGGCACAATGCCGACTTAAGTACAAGAAGACTGACTCTTCTTACTGACTATGTTTTGAACCATTCATGTGACACTAATTATAGATTCCTAAGCTTCACTTGAGGTTTACTGTATCCCTCTGATCTTCGTTTTGGCGATGAAACATACAATTTTCATCGGAATTAAATACAAAAGGCACAATGCCAAATTAAGTACAAGAAGATTGACCCTTCCTACTGTCTATGTTTTGAGCCTTTCATGTGACACTGGTTATAGGTTCCGATGCTTCACTCCAGGTTTACTGTAACCCATGGACCTTCTTATTGACGATGAAACACAGAAATTGCATTGGAATTAAATACAAAAGGCACAATGGCGTCTTAAGTACAAGAAGACTGATTCTTCTTACTGACTATGACTTGAACCATTCATGTGACACTAGTTATAGATTCCGATGCTTCACGCCAGGTTTACTGTATCCCTTGGACCTTCTTATTGACGATGAAAGACAGAAATTGCATCGGAATTAAATACAAAAGTCAGAATGCCGACTTAAGTACAAGAAGACTGACTCTTCTTACTGACTATGTTCTGAACCATTCCTGTGATACTAGTTATAGATTCCGATGCTTCACTCCAGGTTTACTATATCAATTGGACCTTCTTATTGACGAAGAAACACAGAAATTGCATAGGAATTAAATAGTAAAGGAACAATACCGACTTAAGTGCAAGAAGACTGACTCTTCCTACTGACTATGTTTTGAACCATTCCTGTGACACTAGATATAGATTCCGATGCTTCACTCCAGGTTTACTGTATCCCTTGGACCTTCTTATTGACGATGAAAGACAGAAATTGCATTGGAATTAAATACAAAAGTCAGAATGCCGACTTAAGTACAAGAAGACTGACTCTTCTTACTGACTATGTTTTGAACCATTCATGTGACACTAATTATAGATTCCGATGCTTCACTTCAGGTTTACTGTATCCCTTGGACCTTCTTATTGACGATGAAACACAGAAATTGCATCGGAATTTAATACAAAAGGCACAATGCCGACTTAAGTACAAGAAGACTGTCTCTTCTTACTGACTATGTTTTGAACCATTCCTGTGACACTAGTTATAGATTCTGATGCTTCACTTCAGGTTTACTATATCCCCTAGACCTTATTATTGACGATGAAATACAGAAATTGCATCAGAATTAAATAAAAAAGGCACAATGCCGACTTAAGTACAAGAGGACTGACTCTTCTTACTGCCTATGACTTGAACCATTCCTGTGACACTAATTATAGATTCCGATGCTTCACTCCAGGTTTACTATATCCGTTGGACCTTCTTATTGACGATGAAACACAGAAATTGCATCGGAGTTAAATAGAAAATTCTGATTGCCGACTTAAGTACAAATAGACTGACTCTTCCTACTGTCTATGATTTGAACCATTCCTGTGACACTAGTTATAGATTCCGATGCTTCACTTCAGTTTTACTGTATCCCTCTGACCTTCTTGTTGAAGATGAAACACAGCAATTGCATCGGAAGTAAATAGAAAAGGCATAATGCCGACTTAAGTGCAAGAAGACTGACTCTTCCTACTGTCTATGTTCTGAACCATTCCTGTGTCACTAGTTATAGATTCCGATGCTTCACTCCAGGTTTACTGTATCCCTTGGACCTTCTTATTGACGATGAAACACACAAATTGCATCGGAATTAAATACAAAAGGCTCAATGCCTACTTAAGTACAATATGACTGACTCTTCTTACTGACTATGTTTTGAACCATTCCTGTGACACTAGTTATAGATTCCGGTGCTTCACTTCAGGTTTACTGTATCCCACTGACCTTCTTATTGACGATGAAACACAGACAATGCATCGGAATTATATACAAAAGGCACAATGCCGAATTAAGTACAAGAAGACTGAATCTTCTTACTGACTATGTTTTGAGCCATTCTTGTGACACTAGTTATAGATTCCGATGCTTCACTCCAGGTTTACTGTATCCCTTGGACCATCTTATTGACGATGAAACACAGAAATTGCATCGGAATTAAATACAAATGGCACAATGGTGACTTAAGTACAAGAAGTCTGACTCTTCTTACTGACTATGATTTGAACCATTCATGTGACACTAGTTATAGATTCCGATGCTTCACTTCAGGTTTACTGTATCCCATGGACCTTCTTATTGACGATGAAACACTGAAATTGCATCGGAATTAAATATTAAAGGCACAATGCCGAATTAAGTACAAGAAGACTGACTCTTCTTACTGTCAATGTTTTGAACCATTCCTGTGACACTAGTTATAGATTCCGATGCTTCACTCCAGGTTTACTGTATCCCTTTGACGCTCTTATTGACGATGAAACACAGAAATTGCATCGGAATTAAATAAAAAAGGCACAATGCCGACTTAAGTACAAGAAGACTGACGCTACTTACTGTCTAGGTTTTGAACCATTCCTGTGACACTAGTTATAGATTCCGATGCTTCACTCCAGGTTTACTATATCCCTTGGACCTTCTTATTGACGATGAAACATAGAAATTGCATCGGAATTAAATACAAAAGGCACAATGCCGACTTAAGTACAAGTGGACTGACTCTTCTTACTGACTATGTTTTGAACCATTTTTGTGACACTAGTTATAGATTCCGATGCTTTACTCCCATTTTACTGTATCCCTTGGACCTTCTTAATAACGATGAAACACAAAAATTGCATCGGAATTAAATAGAAAAGGCACAATGCCGACTTAAGTGCAAGAAGACTGACTCTTCCTACTGTCTATGTTTTGATTCATTCCTGTGACACTAGTTATAGATTCCGATGCTTCACTCCTGGTTTACTGTATCCCTTGGACCTTCGTATTGACGATGAAAGACAGAAATTGCATCGGAATTAAATACAAAAGGCACAATGCCGACTTAAGTACAAGAAGACTGACTCTTCTTACTGACTATGTTTTGAACCATTCATGTGACACTAATTATAGATTCCGATGCTTCACTTGAGGTTTACTGTATCCCTCTGTTCTTCTTTTTGGCGATGAAACATACAATTTGCATCTTAATTAAATACAAAAGGCACAATGCCAAATTAAGTACAAGAAGATTGACCCTTCCTACTGTCTATGTTTTGAGCCTTTCATGTGACACTGGTTATAGGTTCCGATGCTTCACTCCAGGTTTACTGTAACCCATGGACCTTCTTATTGACGATGAAACACAGAAATTGCATTGGAATTAAATACAAAAGGCACAATGGCGTCTTAAGTACAAGAAGACTGATTCTTCTTACTGACTATGACTTGAACCATTCATGTGACACTAGTTATAGATTCCGATGCTTCACTTCAGGTTTACAGTATCCCTTGGACCTTCTTATTGACGATGAAACACAGAAATTGCATCGTAAATAAATACAGAAGTCACAATGCCGGCTTAAGTACAAGAAGACTGACTCTTCTTACTGACTATGTTTTGAACCATTCCTGTGACACTAGTTATAGATTCTGATGCTTCACATCAGGTTTACTGTATCCCTTGGACCTTCGTATTTACGATGAAACACAGAAATTGCATCAGAATTAAATACAAAAGGCACAATGCCGACTTAAGTACAAGAAGACTGACTCTTCTTACTGACTATGCTTTGAACCATTCCTGTGACACTAGTTATAGATTCCGATGCTTGACTTCAGATTTACTGTATCCCTCTGACCTTCTTATTGACGATGAAACACAGAAATTGCATCGGAGTAAAATACTAAAGGCACAATGCCGAATTAAGTACAAGAAGACTGACTCTTCTTACTGTCGATGTTTTTGAACCATTCCTGTGACACTAGTTATAGATTCCGATGCTTCACTCCTGGTTTACTGTATCTCTTGGGCCTTCTTATAGACGACGAAACAAAGAAATTGCATCGGAATTAAATAAAAAAGGCACAATGCCGACTTAAGTACAAGAAGACTGACGCTACTTACTGTCTATGTTTTGAACCATTCCTGTGATACTACTTATAGATTCCGATGCTTCACTCCAGGTTTACTATATCAATTGGACCTTCTTATTGACGAAGAAACACAGAAATTGCATAGGAATTAAATAGTAAAGGAACAATACCGACTTAAGGGCAAGAAGACTGACTCTTCCTACTGACTATGTTTTGAACCATTCCTGTGACACTAGTTATAGATTCCGATGCTTCACTCCAGGTTTACTGTATCCCTTGGACCTTCTTATTGACGATGAAAGACAGAAATTGCATCGGAATTAAATACAAAAGTCAGAATGCCGACTTAAGTACAAGAAGACTGACTCTTCTTACTGACTATGTTTTGAACCATTCATGTGACACTAATTATAGATTCCGATGCTTCACTTCAGGTTTACTGTATCCCTTCTACCTTCTTATTGACGATGAAACACAGAAATTGCTTCGGAATTTAATACAAAAGGCACAATGCCGACTTAAGTACAAGAAGACTGTCTCTTCTTACTGACTATGTTTTGAACCATTCCTGTGACACTAGTTATAGATTCTGATGCTTCACTTCAGGTTTACTATATCCCCTAGACCTTATTATTGACGATGAAATACAGAAATTGCATCAGAATTAAATAAAAAAGGCACAATGCCGACTTAAGTACAAGAGGACTGACTCTTCTTACTGCCTATGACTTGAACCATTCCTGTGACACTAATTATAGATTCCGATGCTTCACTCCAGGTTTACTATATCCGTTGGACCTTCTTATTGACGATGAAACACAGAAATTGCATCGGAGTTAAATAGAAAATTCTGATTGCCGACTTAAGTACAAATAGACTGACTCCTCCTACTGTCTATGATTTGAACCATTCCTGGGACACTAGTTATAGATTCCGATGCTTCACTTCAGTTTTACTGTATCCCTCTGACCTTCTTGTTGACGATGAAACACAGCAATTGCATCGGAAGTAAATAGAAAAGGCATAATGCCGACTTAAGTGCAAGAAGACTGACTCTTCCTACTGCCTATCTTCTGAACCATTCCTGTGTCACTAGTTATAGATTCCGATGCTTCACTCCAGGTTTACTGTATCCCTTGGACCTTCTTATTGACGATGAAACACACAAATTGCATCGGAATTAAATACAAAAGGCTCAATGCCTACTTAAGTACAATATGACTGACTCTTCTTACTGACTATGTTTTGAACCATTCCTGTGACACTAGTTATAGATTCCGGTGATTCACTTCAGGTTTACTGTATCCCACTGACCTTCTTATTGACGATGAAACACAGACAATGCATCGGAATTAAATACAAAAGGCACAATGCCGAATTCAGTACAAGAAGACTGAATCTTCTTACTGACTATGTTTTGAGCCATTCTTGTGACACTAGTTATAGATTCCGATGCTTCACTCCAGGTTTACTGTATCCCTTGGACCTTCTTATTGACGATGAAACACAGAAATTGCATCGGAATTAAATACAAATGGCACAATGGTGACTTAAGTACAAGAAGTCTGACTCTTCTTACTGACTATGATTTGAACCATTCATGTGACACTAGTTATAGATTCCGATGCTTCACTTCAGGTTTACTGTATCCCATGGACCTTCTTATTGACGATGAAACACTGAAATTGCATCGGAATTAAATATTAAAGGCACAATGCCGAATTAAGTACAAGAAGACTGACTCTTCTTACTGTCGATGTTTTGAACCATTCCTGTGACATTAGTTATAGATTCCGATGCTTCACTCCAGGTTTACTGTATCCCTTTGACGTTCTTATTGACGATGAAACACAGAAATTGCATCGGAATTAAATAAAAAAGGCACAATGCCGACTTAAGTACAAGAAGACTGACGCTACTTACTGTCTAAGTTTTGAACCATTCCTGTGACACTAGTTATAGATTCCGATGCTTCACTCCAGGTTTACTATATCCCTTGGACCTTCTTATTGACGATGAAACATAGAAATTGCATCGGAATTAAATACAAAATGCACAATGCCGACTTAAGTACAAGTGGACTGACTCTTCTTACTGACTATGTTTTGAACCATTTTTGTGACACTAGTTATAGATTCCGATGCTTCACTCCCATTTTACTGTATCCCTTGGACCTTCTTAATAACGATGAAACACAAAAATTGCATCGGAATTAAATAGAAAAGGCACAATGCCGACTTAAGTGCAAGAAGACTGACTCTTCCTACTGTCTATGTTTTGAACCATTCCTGTGTCACTAGTTACAGATTCCGATGCGTCACTCCAGGTTTACTATATCCCTTGGACCTTCTTATTGACGATGAAACACAGAAATTGCATAGGAATTAAATAGAAAAGGCACAATGCCGACTTGAGTACAAGAAGACTGACTCTTCCTACTGTTTATGTTTTGAACCATTCCTGTGACACTAGTTATAGATTCCGATGCTTCACTTCAGGTTTACTGTATCCCTCTGACCTTCTTATTGACGATGTAACACTGAAATTGCATCGGAATTAAATACAAAAGGCACAATGCCGACTTTAATACAAGAAGACTGACTCTTCTTACTGACTATGTTTTGATTCATTCCTGTGACACTAGTTATAGATTCCGCTGCTCCACTCCAGGTTTACTGTATCCCTCTGCCCTTCTTATGGACGCTGATTCTCAGAAATTGCATCTGAATTAAATACAAAAGGCACAATGCCGACTTAAGTACAAGAAGGCTGTCTCTTCTTCTGTCTATGTTTTGAACCATTCCTGTGACACTAGTTATAGATTTCGATGCTTCACTTCAGGTTTACTGTATACCTTGGACCTTCATATTGACGATGAAACAGAGATATTGCATCGGAATTAAATACAAAAGGCACAAGGCCGACTTAAGTACAAGAAGACTGACTGTTCTTACTGACTATGTTTTGAACGATTGCTGTGACACTAGTTATAGATTCTGATGCTTCACTTCAGGTTTACTGTATCCCTTGGACCTTCTTATTGGCGATGAAACACAGATTTTGCATCGGAATTAAATACAAAAGGCACAATGCCGACTTAAGTACAAGAAGACTGACTCTTCTTACTGACTATGTTTTGAACCATTCCTGTGACACAAGTTATAGATTCCGATGCTTCACTTCAGGTTTACTGTATCCCTTGGACCTTCTTATTGACGATGAGACGCAGAAATCCCATCGGTATTAAATAGAATAAGCACAATGCCGACTTAAGTACAAGAAGACTGACTCTTCCTACTCTCTATGCTTTGAACCATTCCTGTGACACTAGTTTTTTATTCCGATGCTTCACTTGACGTTTACTATATCCGTCGGACCTTCTTATTGACGATGAAACACAGAAATTGCATCGGAATGAAATACAAAAGGCACAATGCCGACTTAAGTACAAGAAGACTTAATCTTCCAACTCTCTATGATTTGAACCATTCCTGTGACACTAGTTATAGATTCCCATGCTTCACTTCAGGTTTACTGTATCCCTCTGACCTTCTTATTGACGATGAAACACAGAAATTGCATCGGAATTAAATAGAAAAGGCACACAACCGACTTAAGTACAGGAAGACTGACTCTTCCTACTGTCTATAATTTGGGCCATTCCTGTGACACTAGTTATAGATTCCGATGCTTCACTTCTGGTTTACTGTATCCCTTGGACCTTCTTATTGACGATGAAACACACTAATTGCATCGGAATTAAAAACAAAAGGCACAATGCCAACTTAAGTACAAGAAGACTGACTCTTCTTACTGACTACGATTTGAACCATTCCTGCGACACTAGTTGTAGATTCCGATGCTTCACTTCAGGTTTACTGTATCCCTCTGACCTTCTTATTGACGATGAAACACTGAAATTGCATCGGAAATTAATACAAACGGCACAATGCCGACTTAAGTACATGTAGACTGACTTTTCCTACTGTCTGTGTGTTGAACCATTCCTGTAACACTAGTTATAGACTCCGATGCTTGACTTCAGATTTACTGTATCCCTCTGACCTTCTTATTGACGATAAAACACAGAAATTGCATCGGAATTAAATACTAAAGGCACAATGCCGAATTAAGTACAAGAAGACTGACTCTTCTTACTGTCGATGCTTTGAACCATTCCTGTGACACTAGTTATAGATTCCGATGCTTCACTACAGGTTTACTGTATCCCTTGGACCTTCTTATTGACCGTGAAACACAGAAATTGCATCGGAATTAAATACAAAAGGCACAATGCCGACTTAAGTAAAAGAATACTGACTCCTCTTACTGTCTATGTTTGAACCATCCCTGTGACACTAGTTATAGATTCCGATGCTTCACTTCAGATTTACTGTAACCCTCTGATGTCCTTATTGACGATGAAACACAGAAATTGCGTCGGAATTAAATACAAAAGGCACAATGCCGAATTAAGTACAAGAAGACTGACTCTTCTTACTGTCTTTGTTTTGAACCATTCCTGTGACACTAGTTATAGTTTCCGATGCTTCACTCTACGTTTACAGTATTCCTTGGACCTTCTTATTGACGATGAAACACAGAAATTGCATTTGAATTAAATAAAAAAGGCACAATGCCGACTTAAGTACAAGAAGACGGACTCTGCTTACTGTCTATGTTTGAACCATTCCTGTGACACTAGTTACAGATTCCGAAGCTTCACTACAGGTTTACTGTATCCCTTGGACCTTCTTATTGACGATGAAACATAGAATTTGCATCGGAATTAAATACAAAGGCACAATGACTACTTATGTACAAGAAGACTGACTCTTCTTAATGACTATGGTTTGAACCATTCCTGTGACACTAGTTATAGATACCGAAGCCTTACCTCAGGTTTACTGTATCCCTAGGACCTTCTTGTTGACGATGAAACACAGAAATTGCATCGGAATTAAATACAAAAGGCACAATGCCGACTTAAGTACAAGAAAACTGACGCTTCTTACTTACTATGTTTTGAATCATTTCTGTGACACTAGTTATAGATTCCGATGCTTCACTTCAGGTGTACTGTATCCCTTGGACCTTCTTATTGACGATGAAACACAAAAATAGCATCGGAAATAATTACAAAAGGCACAATGCCGACTTAAGTACAAGAAGACTGACTTTTCTTACTGACTATGTTTTGAAAAATTCCTGTGACACTAGTTATAGATTCCGATGCTTCACTCCAGGTTTACTCTATCCCTTGGACCTCCTTATTGACGATGAAACACAGAAATTGCATCGGAATTAAATACAAAAGGCACAATGCCGACTTAAGTACAAGAAGACTGACTCTTCTTACTGACTATGTTTTGAACCATTCCTGTGACACTAGTTATAGATTCGGGTGCTTCACTTCAGGTTTACTGTATCCCTAGGACCTACTTATTGACGATGAAACACAGCAATTGCATCGGTATTAAATAGAAAAGGCACAATGCCGACTTAAGTACAAGAGTACTGACTCTTTTTACTGTCTATATTTTGAACCATCCCTGTGTCACTAGTTATAGATTCCGATGCTTCACTCCAGGTTTACTGTATCCCTTCGACCTTCTTATTGACGATGAAACACAGAAATTGCATCGGAATTAAATACAAAAGGCACAATGCCGACTTAAGTACAAGAAGGCTGACTCTTCTTACTTACTATGGTTTGAACCATTCCTGTGACACTAGTTATAGATTCCGATGCTTCACTTCAGGATTACTGTATCCCTCTGACCTTCTTGTCGACGATGAAATACAGAATTTGCATCAGAATTAAATACAAAAGGCACAATGCCGGATTAAGTACAAGAAGACTGACTCTTCTTACTGACTATGTTTCGAACCATTTCTGTGCCACTAGTTATAGATTCTGATGCTTCACTTCAGGTATACTGTATCCCTTAGACCTTCTTACTGACGATGAATCACAGAAATTGCATCGGAATTAAATCCAAAAGGCACAGTGCCGAATTAAGTACAAGAATACTTACTCTTCTTACTGTCTATGATTTGAACCACTCCTATGACACTAGTTATAGATTCCGATGGTTCACTCCAGGTTTACTGTATGCCTTTGACGTTCTTATTGACGATGAAACACAGAAATTGCGTCGGAATTAAATACAAAACGCACAATGCCGAATTAAGAACAAGAAGACTGACTCTTCTTACTGTCTATGTTTTGAACCATTTCTGTGTCACTAGTTATAGTTTCCGATGCTTCACTCTAGGTTTACAGTATACCTTGGACGTTCTTATTGACGATGAAACACAGAAATTGCATCGGAATTAAATAAAAAAGGCACAATGCCGACTTAAGTACAAGAAGACTGACTCTGCTTACTGTCTATGTTTGAACCATTCCTGTGACACTAGTTACAGATTCCGATACTTCACTCCAGGTTTACTGTATCCCTTGGACCTTCTTATTGACGATGAAACACAAAAATTGCATCGGAATTAAATACAAAAGGCACAATGCCGACTTGAGTACAAGAAGACTGACTCCTCTTACTGACTATGTTTTGAACGATTCCTGTGACACTAGTTATAGATACCGATGCTTCACCTCAGGTTTACTGTATCCCTAGGACCATCTTATTGACGAGGAAACACAGCAATTGAATCGGAATTAAATAGAAAAGGCACAATGCCGACTTAAGTATAAGATGACTGACTTTTCCTACTGTCTATGATTTGATCCATTCCTGTGACACTAGTTATAGATACCGATGCTTCACCTCAGGTTTACTGTACCCCTAGGACCTTCTTATTGACGAGGAAACACAGCAATTGAATCGGAATTAAATACAAAAGGCACAATGCCGACTTAAGTACAAGAAGACTGACTCTTCTTCTGTCTATGTTTTGAACCATTACTGTGACACTAGTTATAGATTTCGATGCTTCCCTTCAGGTGTACTGTATGCCTTGGACCTTATTATTGACGATGAAACACAGAAATTGCATCGGAATTAAATACAAAAGGCACAAGGCCGACTTAAGTACAACAAGACTGACTCATCTTACTGTCTATGTTTTGAACCAATCCTGTGACACTAGTTATAGATTCCGATGCTTCACTCCCGGTTTACTGTATCCCTAGGACTTTCATATTGACGATTAGACACAGAAATTGCATCGGAATTAAATACAAATGGCACAATGCCGACTTAAGTACAAGAAGACTGACTCTTCTTACTGACTATGTTTTGAACCATTCCTGTGACACTAGTTATAGATTCCGATGCTTCACTTCAGGTTTACTGTATCCCTTGGACCTTCCTATTGACGATGAGACACAGAAATCGCTTCGGTATTAAATAGAATAAGCACAATGCAGACTTAAGTACAAGAAGACTGACTCTTCCTACACTCTATGTTTTGAACCATTCCTGTGACACTAGTTTTTTATTCCGATGCTTCACTTGAGGTTTACTGTATCCCTCGGAACTTCTTATGGACGATGAAACACAGAAATTGCATCGGAATGAGATACAAAAGGCACAATGCCGAATTAAGTACAAGAAGACTGAATCTTCCAACTCTCTATGATTTAAACCATTCCTGTGACACTAGTTATAGATTCCCATGCTTCACTTCAGGTTTACTGTATCCCTCTGACCTTCTTATTGACGATGAAACACAGAAATTGCATCGGAATTAAATAGAAAAGGCACAATACCGACTTAAGTACAGGAAGACTGACTCTTCCTGCAGTCTATGGTTCAAATGGCTCTGAGCACTATGGGACTCAACTTCTGAGGTCATTAGTCCCCTAGATCTTAGAACTAGTTAAACCTAACTAACCTAAGGACATCACAAACATCCATGCCCGAGGCAGGATTCGAACCTGCGACCGTAGCGTGCAGTCTATGTTTTGAGCCATTCCTGTGACACTAGTTATAGATTCCGATGTTTCACTTCTGGTTTACTGTATCCCTTGGACCTTCGTATTGACGATGAAACACACTAATTGCATCGGAATTAAATACAAAAGGCACAATGCCAATTTAAGTACAAGAAGACTGACTCTTCTTACTGACTATGATTTGAAAGATTCCTGTGACACTAGTTATAGATTCCGATGCTTGACTTCAGATTTACTGTGTTCCTCTGACCTTCGTATTGGCCATGAAACACAGAAATTGCATCGGAACTAAATACTAAAGGCACAATGCCGAATTAAGTACAAGAAGACTGACACTTCTTACTGTCGATGTTTGTGAACCATTCCTGTGACACTAGTTACAGATTCCGATGCTTCACTCCAGGTTTACTGTATCCCTCTGACCTTCTTATTGACGATGAAACACAGAAATTGCATCGGAATTAAATACCAAAGGCACAATGCCGAATTACGTACAAGAAGACTGACTCTTCTTACTGTCGATGCTTTGAACCATTCCTGTGACACTAGTTATAGATTCCGATGCTTCAGTATAGGTTTACTGTATCCCTTGGACCTTCTTATTGACGATCAAACACAGAAATTGCATCGGAATTACATACAAAAGGCACAATGCCGACTTATGTACATAAAGACTGAACTTTCTTACTGACTATGTTTTGAACCATTCCTGTGACACTAGTTATAGACTCTGATGCTTCACTTCAGGTTTACTGTATCCCTTGGACCTTCTTATTGAAGATGAAACACAGAAATTGCATCGGAATTAAATACAAAAGGTACAATGCCAAATTAAGTACAAGAAGACTGACTCTTCTTACTGACTATGATTTGAAAGATTCCTGTGACACTAGTTATAGATTCCGATGCTTGACTTCAGATTTACTGTCTTCCTCTGACCTTCGTATTGGCCATGAAACACAGAAATTGCATCGGAACTAAATACTAAAGGCACAATGCCGAATTAAGTACAAGAAGACTGACACTTCTTACTGTCGATGTTTGTGAACCATTCCTGTGACACTAGTTACAGATTCCGATGCTTCACTCCAGGTTTACTGTATCCCTTGGGCCTACTTATAGACGATGAAACAAAGAAATTGCATCGGGATTAATTAAAAAAGGCACAATGCTGACTTAAGTACAAGAAGACTGACGCTACTTACTGTCTATGTTTTGAACCATTCCTGTGACACTAGTTATAGATTCCGATGCTTCACTCCAGGTTTACTACATCAATTGGACCTTCTTATTGACGATGAAACACAGAAATTGCATAGGAATTAAATAGAAAAGGCACAATACCGACTTAAGTACAAGGAGACTGACTCTTCCTACTGTCTATGTTTTGAACCATTCCTGTGACACTAGTTATAGATTCCGATGCTTCACTTCAGGTTTACTGTATCCCTCTGACCTGCTTATTGACGATGAAACACAGAAATTGCATCGGAATTAAATACGAAAGTCACAATTCCGACTTAAGTACAAGAAGACTGACTCTTCCCACTGTCTTTATTTTGAACCATTCCTGTTACACTAGTTATAGATCCGATGTTTTACTTCAGGTTTACTGTATCCCTTGGACCTTCTTATTGACGATGAAACACAGAAATTTCATCGGAATTAAATACAAAGGGCACAATGCCGACTTAAGTACAAGAATACTGACTCTTCTTACTGTCTGTGTTTTGAACCATCCCTGTGTCAATAGTTCTAGATTCCGATGCTTCACTCCAGGTTTACTGTATCCCTTGGACCTTCTTATTGACAAAGAAACACAGAAATTGCATCGGAATTTAAATACAAAAGTCACAATGCCGACTTAAGTACAAGAAGACTGACTCTTCTTTATTACTATGTTTTGAACCATTCATGTGACACTAATTATAGATTCCGATGCTTCACTTC
This sequence comes from Schistocerca americana, assembly GCF_021461395.2. Lineage (NCBI taxonomy): Eukaryota > Metazoa > Arthropoda > Insecta > Orthoptera > Acrididae > Schistocerca > Schistocerca americana. The sequence continues at coordinate 6,763,989 of NC_060125.1, forward strand.
AGGTTTACTATATCCCTTGGACCTTCTTATTGACGATGAAAAACAGAAATTGCATCGGAGTTAAATAGAAAATTCAGGATGCCGACTTAAGTACAAATAGACTGACTCTTCCTACTGTCTATGTTTTGAACCATTCCTGTGGCACTAGTAATAGATTCCGATGCTTCACTTCAGGTTTACTGTATCCCTCTGACCTTCTTGTTGACGATGAAACACAGCAATTGCATCGGAAGTAAATAGAAAAGGCACAATGCCGACTTAGGTGCAAGAAGACTGACTCTTCCTACTGTCTATGTTCTGAACCATTCCTGTGTCACTAGTTTTAGATTCCGATGCTTCACTCCAGGTTTACTGTATCCCTTGGACCATCTTATTGACGACGAAACACACAAATTGCATCGGAATTTAATACAAAAGGCTCAATGCCGACATAAGTACAATATGACTGACTCTTCTTGCTGACTATGTTTTGAACCATTCCTGTGACACTAGTTATAGATTCCGATGCTTCACTTCAGGTTTACTGTATCCCTCTGACCTTCTTATTGACGATAAAACACAGACATTGCATCGGAATTAAATACAAAAGGCACAATGCCGACTTACGTACAAGAAGACTGACTCTTCTTACTGACTATGTTTTGAACCATCCCTGTGACACTAGTTATAGATTCCGATGCTTGACTTCAGACTTACTGTATCCCTCTGACCTTCATTTTAACGATGAAACACGTAAATTGCAGCGGAATTAAATACTAAAGGCACAATGCCGACTTAAGTACAAGAAGACTGACGCTACTTACTGTCTAAGTTTTGAACCATTCCTGTGACACTAGTTATAGATTCCGATGCTTCACTCCAGGTTTACTATATCCCTTGGACCTTCTTATTGACGATGAAACATAGAAATTGCATCGGAATTAAATACAAAAGGCACAATGCCGACTTAAGTACAAGAGGACTGACTCTTCTTACTGACTATGTTTTGAACCATTCCTGTGACACTAGTTATAGATTCCGATGCTTCACTTCAGGTTTACTGTATCCCTCTGACCTGCTTATTGACGATGAAACACAGAAATTGCATCGGAATTAAATACGAAAGTCACAATTCCGACTTAAGTACAAGAAGACTGACTCTTCCCACTGTCTTTATTTTGAACCATTCCTGTTACACTAGTTATAGATCCGATGTTTTACTTCAGGTTTACTGTATCCCTTGGACCTTCCTATTGACGATGAGACACAGAAATCGCTTCGGTATTAAATAGAATAAGCACAATGCAGACTTAAGTACAAGAAGACTGACTCTTCCTACACTCTATGTTTTGAACCATTCCTGTGACACTAGTTTTTTATTCCGATGCTTCACTTGAGGTTTACTGTATCCCTCGGAACTTCTTATGGACGATGAAACACAGAAATTGCATCGGAATGAGATACAAAAGGCACAATGCCGAATTAAGTACAAGAAGACTGAATCTTCCAACTCTCTATGATTTAAACCATTCCTGTGACACTAGTTATAGATTCCCATGCTTCACTTCAGGTTTACTGTATCCCTCTGACCTTCTTATTGACGATGAAACACAGAAATTGCATCGGAATTAAATAGAAAAGGCACAATACCGACTTAAGTACAGGAAGACTGACTCTTCCTGCAGTCTATGGTTCAAATGGCTCTGAGCACTATGGGACTCAACTTCTGAGGTCATTAGTCCCCTAGATCTTAGAACTAGTTAAACCTAACTAACCTAAGGACATCACAAACATCCATGCCCGAGGCAGGATTCGAACCTGCGACCGTAGCGTGCAGTCTATGTTTTGAGCCATTCCTGTGACACTAGTTATAGATTCCGATGTTTCACTTCTGGTTTACTGTATCCCTTGGACCTTCGTATTGACGATGAAACACACTAATTGCATCGGAATTAAATACAAAAGGCACAATGCCAATTTAAGTACAAGAAGACTGACTCTTCTTACTGACTATGATTTGAAAGATTCCTGTGACACTAGTTATAGATTCCGATGCTTGACTTCAGATTTACTGTGTTCCTCTGACCTTCGTATTGGCCATGAAACACAGAAATTGCATCGGAACTAAATACTAAAGGCACAATGCCGAATTAAGTACAAGAAGACTGACACTTCTTACTGTCGATGTTTGTGAACCATTCCTGTGACACTAGTTACAGATTCCGATGCTTCACTCCAGGTTTACTGTATCCCTCTGACCTTCTTATTGACGATGAAACACAGAAATTGCATCGGAATTAAATACCAAAGGCACAATGCCGAATTACGTACAAGAAGACTGACTCTTCTTACTGTCGATGCTTTGAACCATTCCTGTGACACTAGTTATAGATTCCGATGCTTCAGTATAGGTTTACTGTATCCCTTGGACCTTCTTATTGACGATCAAACACAGAAATTGCATCGGAATTACATACAAAAGGCACAATGCCGACTTATGTACATAAAGACTGAACTTTCTTACTGACTATGTTTTGAACCATTCCTGTGACACTAGTTATAGACTCTGATGCTTCACTTCAGGTTTACTGTATCCCTTGGACCTTCTTATTGAAGATGAAACACAGAAATTGCATCGGAATTAAATACAAAAGGTACAATGCCAAATTAAGTACAAGAAGACTGACTCTTCTTACTGACTATGATTTGAAAGATTCCTGTGACACTAGTTATAGATTCCGATGCTTGACTTCAGATTTACTGTCTTCCTCTGACCTTCGTATTGGCCATGAAACACAGAAATTGCATCGGAACTAAATACTAAAGGCACAATGCCGAATTAAGTACAAGAAGACTGACACTTCTTACTGTCGATGTTTGTGAACCATTCCTGTGACACTAGTTACAGATTCCGATGCTTCACTCCAGGTTTACTGTATCCCTTGGGCCTACTTATAGACGATGAAACAAAGAAATTGCATCGGGATTAATTAAAAAAGGCACAATGCTGACTTAAGTACAAGAAGACTGACGCTACTTACTGTCTATGTTTTGAACCATTCCTGTGACACTAGTTATAGATTCCGATGCTTCACTCCAGGTTTACTACATCAATTGGACCTTCTTATTGACGATGAAACACAGAAATTGCATAGGAATTAAATAGAAAAGGCACAATACCGACTTAAGTACAAGGAGACTGACTCTTCCTACTGTCTATGTTTTGAACCATTCCTGTGACACTAGTTATAGATTCCGATGCTTCACTTCAGGTTTACTGTATCCCTCTGACCTGCTTATTGACGATGAAACACAGAAATTGCATCGGAATTAAATACGAAAGTCACAATTCCGACTTAAGTACAAGAAGACTGACTCTTCCCACTGTCTTTATTTTGAACCATTCCTGTTACACTAGTTATAGATCCGATGTTTTACTTCAGGTTTACTGTATCCCTTGGACCTTCTTATTGACGATGAAACACAGAAATTTCATCGGAATTAAATACAAAGGGCACAATGCCGACTTAAGTACAAGAATACTGACTCTTCTTACTGTCTGTGTTTTGAACCATCCCTGTGTCAATAGTTCTAGATTCCGATGCTTCACTCCAGGTTTACTGTATCCCTTGGACCTTCTTATTGACAAAGAAACACAGAAATTGCATCGGAATTTAAATACAAAAGTCACAATGCCGACTTAAGTACAAGAAGACTGACTCTTCTTTATTACTATGTTTTGAACCATTCATGTGACACTAATTATAGATTCCGATGCTTCACTTCAGGTTTACTATATCCCTTGGACCTTCTTATTGACGATGAAAAACAGAAATTGCATCGGAGTTAAATAGAAAATTCAGGATGCCGACTTAAGTACAAATAGACTGACTCTTCCTACTGTCTATGTTTTGAACCATTCCTGTGGCACTAGTAATAGATTCCGATGCTTCACTTCAGGTTTACTGTATCCCTCTGACCTTCTTGTTGACGATGAAACACAGCAATTGCATCGGAAGTAAATAGAAAAGGCACAATGCCGACTTAGGTGCAAGAAGACTGACTCTTCCTACTGTCTATGTTCTGAACCATTCCTGTGTCACTAGTTTTAGATTCCGATGCTTCACTCCAGGTTTACTGTATCCCTTGGACCATCTTATTGACGACGAAACACACAAATTGCATCGGAATTTAATACAAAAGGCTCAATGCCGACATAAGTACAATATGACTGACTCTTCTTGCTGACTATGTTTTGAACCATTCCTGTGACACTAGTTATAGATTCCGATGCTTCACTTCAGGTTTACTGTATCCCTCTGACCTTCTTATTGACGATAAAACACAGACATTGCATCGGAATTAAATACAAAAGGCACAATGCCGACTTACGTACAAGAAGACTGACTCTTCTTACTGACTATGTTTTGAACCATCCCTGTGACACTAGTTATAGATTCCGATGCTTGACTTCAGACTTACTGTATCCCTCTGACCTTCATTTTAACGATGAAACACGTAAATTGCAGCGGAATTAAATACTAAAGGCACAATGCCGACTTAAGTACAAGAAGACTGACGCTACTTACTGTCTAAGTTTTGAACCATTCCTGTGACACTAGTTATAGATTCCGATGCTTCACTCCAGGTTTACTATATCCCTTGGACCTTCTTATTGACGATGAAACATAGAAATTGCATCGGAATTAAATACAAAAGGCACAATGCCGACTTAAGTACAAGAGGACTGACTCTTCTTACTGACTATGTTTTGAACCATTCCTGTGACACTAGTTATAGATTCCGATGCTTGACTTCAGATTTACTGTATCCCTCTGACCTTCTTATTGACGATGAAACACAGAAATTGCATCGGAATTAAATACTAATGGCACAATGCCGAAATAAGTACAAGAAGACTGACTCTTCTTACTGTCGTTGTTTTTGAACGATTCCTGTCACACTAGTTATAGGTTCCGATGCTTCACTCCAGGTTTACTGCATCTCTTGGGCCTTCTTATAGACGATGAAACAAAGAAATTGCATCGGAATTAAATAAAAAAGGCACAATGCCGACTTAAGTACAAGAAGACTGACGCTACTTACTGTCTATGTTTTGAACCATTCCTGTGACACTAGTTGTAGATTCCGATGCTTCACTCCAGGTTTACTATATCAATTGTACCTTCTTATTGACGAAGAAACACAGAAATTGCATAGGAATTAAATAGTAAAGGCACAATACCGACTTAAGTACAAGAAGACTGACTCTTCCTACTGACTATGTTTTGAACTATTCCTGTGACACTAGTTATAGATTCCGATGCTTCACTTCAGGTTTACTGTATCCCATGGAGCTTCTTATTGACGATGAAACACTGAAATTGCATCGGAATTAAATATTAAAGGCACAATGCCGAATTAAGTACAAGAAGACTGACTTTTCTTACTGTCGATGTTTTGAACCATTCCTGTGACACTAGTTATATATTCCGATGCTTCACTCCAGGTTTATTGTATCCCTTTGACCTTCTTATTGACGATGAAACACAGAAATTGCATCGGAATTAAATAAAAAAGGCACAATGCCGACTTAAGTACAAGAAGACTGACGCTACTTACTGTCTAAGATTTGAACCATTCCTGTGACACTAGTTATAGATTCCGACGCTTCACTCCAGGTTTACTATATCCGTTGGACCTTCTTATTGACGATGAAACATAGAAATTGCATCGGAATTAAATAAAAAAGGCACAATGCCGAATAAGTACAAGAGGACTGACTCTTCTTACTGACTATGTTTTGAACCATTTTTGTGACACTAGTTATTGATTCCGATGCTTCACTCCCAGTTTACTGTATTCCTTGGACATTCTTATTAACGATGAAACACAAAAATTGCATCGGAATTAAATAGAAAAGGCACAATGCCGACTTAAGTGCAAGAAGACTGACTCTTCCTACTGTCTATGTTTTGAACCATTCCTGTGTCACTAGTTATAGATTCCGATGCGTCACTCCAGGTTTACTATATCCCTTGGACCTTCTTATTGACGATGAAACACAGCAATTGCATAGGAATTAAATAGAAAAGGCACAATTCCGACTTGAGTACAAGAAGACTGACTCTTCTTACTGTCTATGTTTTGAACCATTCATGTGACGCTAGTTATAGATTCCGATGCTTCACTCCTGGTTTACTGTTTCCCTTGGACCTTCTTATTGACGATGAAACACAGAAATTGCATCGTAATTAAATACAAAAGGCACAATGGCGACTTAAGTACAAGAAGTCTGACTCTTCTTACTGACTATGATTTGAACCATTCATGTGACACTAGTTATAGATTCCGGTGCTTCACTTCAGGTTTACTGTATCCCTTGGACCTTCTTATTGACGATGAAGCACACAAATTGCATCGGAAATAAATACAAAAGGCACAATGCCGACTGAAGTACAAGAAGACTGACTCTTCTTACTGACTATGTTTTGAACCATTCCTGTGACACTAGTTATAGATTCTGATGCTTCACTTCAGGTTTACTGTGTCACTTGGACCTTCTTATTGACGATGAAACACAGAAATTGCATCCCAATTAAATACAAAAGGCACAAAGCCGACTTAAGTACAAGAAGACTGACTCTTCTTACTGACTATGTTTTGAACCATTCCTGTGACACTAGTTATAGATTCCGATGCTTGACTTCAGATATACTGTATGCCTCTGACCTTCTTATACACGATGAAACACAGAAATTGCATCGGAATTAAATACTAAAGGCACAATACCGACTTAAGTACAAGAAGACTGACTCTTCTTACTGACTATGTTTTGAACCATTCCTGTGACACTAGTTATAGATTCCGATGCTTGACTTCAGATATACTGTATGCCTCTGACCTTCTTATACACGATGAAACACAGAAATTGCATCGGAATTAAATACTAAAGGCACAATACCGACTTAAGTACAAGAAGACTGACTCTTCCTACTGACTATGTTTTGAACTATTCCTGTGACACTAGTTATAGATTCCGATGCTTCATTTCAGGTTTACTGTATCCCTCTGTCCTGCTTATTGACGATGAAACACAGAAATTGCATCGGAATTAAATACGAAAGTCACAATGCCGACTTACGTACAAGAAGACTGACTCTTCTTACTGACTATGTTTTGAACCATTCCTGTGACACTAGTTATAGATTCCGATGCTTGACTTCAGATATACTGTATGCCTCTGACCTTCTTATACACGATGAAACACAGAAATTGCATCGGAATTAAATACGAAAGTCACAATGCCGACTTAAGTACAAGAAGACTGACTCTTCCCACTGTCTTTATTTTGAACCATTCCTGTTACACTAGTTATAGATCCGATTCTTTACTTCAGGTTTACTGTATCCCTTGGACCTTCTCATTGACGATGAAACACAGAAATTTCATCGGAATTAAATACAAAGGGCACAATGCCGACTTAAGTACAAGAATACTGACTCTTCTTACTGTCTGTGTTTTGAACCATCCCTGTGTCACTACTTCTTGATTCCGATGCTTCACTCCAGGTTTACTGTATCCCTTGGACCTTCTTATTGACGAAGAAACACAGAAATTGCATCGGAATTAAATAAAAAAGGCACAATGCCGACTTAAGTACAAGAAGACTGACTCTTCTTACTGTCTGTGTTTTGAACCGTCCCTGTGTCACTACTTCTAGAGTCCGATGCTTCACTCCAGGTTTACTGTATCCCTTGGACCTTCTTATTGACGATGAAGCACACAAATTGCATCGGAAATAAATACAAAAGGCACAATGCCGACTGAAGTACAAGAAGACTGACTCTTCTTACTGACTATGTTTTGAACCATTCCTGTGACACTAGTTATAGATTCTGATGCTTCACTTCAGGTTTACTGTGTCACTTGGACCTTCTTATTGACGATGAAACACAGAAATTGCATCCCAATTAAATACAAAAGGCACAAAGCCGACTTAAGTACAAGAAGACTGACTCTTCTTACTGACTATGTTTTGAACCATTCCTGTGACACTAGTTATAGATTCCGATGCTTGACTTCAGATATACTGTATGCCTCTGACCTTCTTATACACGATGAAACACAGAAATTGCATCGGAATTAAATACTAAAGGCACAATACCGACTTAAGTACAAGAAGACTGACTCTTCTTACTGACTATGTTTTGAACCATTCCTGTGACACTAGTTATAGATTCCGATGCTTGACTTCAGATATACTGTATGCCTCTGACCTTCTTATACACGATGAAACACAGAAATTGCATCGGAATTAAATACTAAAGGCACAATACCGACTTAAGTACAAGAAGACTGACTCTTCCTACTGACTATGTTTTGAACTATTCCTGTGACACTAGTTATAGATTCCGATGCTTCATTTCAGGTTTACTGTATCCCTCTGTCCTGCTTATTGACGATGAAACACAGAAATTGCATCGGAATTAAATACGAAAGTCACAATACCGACTTAAGTACAAGAAGACTGACTCTTCTTACTGACTATGTTTTGAACCATTCCTGTGACACTAGTTATAGATTCCGATGCTTGACTTCAGATATACTGTATGCCTCTGACCTTCTTATACACGATGAAACACAGAAATTGCATCGGAATTAAATACGAAAGTCACAATGCCGACTTAAGTACAAGAAGACTGACTCTTCCCACTGTCTTTATTTTGAACCATTCCTGTTACACTAGTTATAGATCCGATTCTTTACTTCAGGTTTACTGTATCCCTTGGACCTTCTCATTGACGATGAAACACAGAAATTTCATTGGAATTAAATACAAAGGGCACAATGCCGACTTAAGTACAAGAATACTGACTCTTCTTACTGTCTGTGTTTTGAACCATCCCTGTGTCACTACTTCTTGATTCCGATGCTTCACTCCAGGTTTACTGTATCCCTTGGACCTTCTTATTGACGAAGAAACACAGAAATTGCATCGGAATTAAATAAAAAAGGCACAATGCCGACTTAAGTACAAGAAGACTGACTCTTCTTACTGTCTGTGTTTTGAACCGTCCCTGTGTCACTACTTCTAGAGTCCGATGCTTCACTCCAGGTTTACTATATCCCTTGGACCTTCTTATTGACGATGAAACACAGAAATTGCATCGGAGTTAAATAGAAAATTCAGAATGCCGACCTAAGTACAAATAGACTGACTTTTCCTACTGTCTATGTTTTGAAGCATTCCTGTGACACTATTTATAGATTCCGATGCTTCACTTCAGGTTTACTGTATCCCTCTGACCTTCTTGTTGACGATGAAACACAGCAATTGCATCGGAAAAAAATACAAAAGGCACAATGCCGACTTAAATGCAAGAAGACTGACTCTTCCCACTGTCTATGTGCTGAACCATTCCTGTGTCACTAGTTACAGATTGCGATGCTTCACTCCAGGTTCACAGTATCCCTTGCACCTTCTTATTGACGATGAAACACACAAATTGCATTGGAATTAAATACAAAAGGGTCAATGCCGACTTAAGTACAATATGACTGACCCTTCTTACTGACTATGTTTTGAACCATTCCTGTGACACTAGTTATAGATTCCGATGCTTCACTTCAGGTTTACTGTATCCCTCTGACCTTCTTATTGACGATGAAACACAGACATTGCATCGGAATTAAATACAAAAGGCACAATGCCGAATTAAGTACAAGAAGACTGACTCTTCTTACTGACTATGTTTTGAGCCATTCTTGTGACACTAGTTATAGATTCCGATGCTTCACTCCAGGTTTACTGTATCCCTTGGACCTTCTTATTGACGATGAAACACAGAAATTGCATCGGAATTAAATACAAATTGCACAATGGTGACTTAAGTACAAGAAGTCTGACTCTTCTTACTGACTATGATTTGAACCATTCATGTGACACTAGTTATAGATTCCGATGCTTCACTTCAGGTTTACTTTATCCCATGGAGCTTCTTATTGACGATGAAACACTGAAATTGCATCGGAATTAAATATTAAAGGCACAATGCCGAATTAAGTACAAGAAGACTGACTTTTCTTACTGTCGATGTTTTGAACCATTCCTGTGACACTAGTTATATATTCCGATGCTTCACTCCAGGTTTACTGTATCCCTTTGACCTTCTTATTGACGATGAAACACAGAAATTGCATCGGAATTAAATAAAAAAGGCACAATGCCGACTTAAGTACAAGAAGACTGACGCTACTTACTGTCTAAGATTTGAACCATTCCTGTGACACTAGTTATAGATTCCGACGCTTCACTCCAGGTTTACTATATCCGTTGGACCTTCTTATTGACGATGAAACATAGAAATTGCATCGGAATTAAATACAAAAGGCACAATGCCGAATAAGTACAAGAGGACTGACTCTTCTTACTGACTATGTTTTGAACCATTTTTGTGACACTAGTTATTGATTCCGATGCTTCACTCCCAGTTTACTGTACTCCTTGGACATTCTTATTAACGATGAAACACAAAAATTGCATCGGAATTAAATAGAAAAGGCACAATGCCGACTTAAGTGCAAGAAGACTGACTCTTCCTACTGTCTATGTTTTGAACCATTCCTGTGTCACTAGTTATAGATTCCGATGCGTCACTCCAGGTTTACTATATCCCTTGGACCTTCTTATTGACGATGAAACACAGCAATTGCATAGGAATTAAATAGAAAAGGCACAATTCCGACTTGAGTACAAGAAGACTGACTCTTCCTACTGTCTATGTTTTGAACCATTCCTGTGACACTAGTTATAGATTCCGATGCTTCACTTCAGGTTTACTGTATCCCTCTGGCCTTCTTATTGACGATGTAACACTGAAATTGCATCGGAATTAAATACAAAAGGCACAATGCCGACTTAAGTACAAGAAGACTGACTCTTCCTACTGTCTATGTTTTGAACCATTTCTGTGACTCTAGTTTAGATTCCGGTGCTTCAGTTCAGGTTTACTGTATCCCTCTGACCTTCTTATTGACGATGAAACACAGAAGTTGCATCGGAATTAAATACAAAATTCACAATTCCGAATTAAGTACAAGAAGACGGACTCTTCTTACTGTCTATGTTTTGAACCATTCATGTGACGCTAGTTATAGATTCCGATGCTTCACTCCTGGTTTACTGTTTCCCTTGGACCTTCTTATTGACGATGAAACACAGAAATTGCATCGTAATTAAATACAAAAGGCACAATGGCGACTTAAGTACAAGAAGTCTGACTCTTCTTACTGACTATGATTTGAACCATTCATGTGACACTAGTTATAGATTCCGGTGCTTCACTTCAGGTTTACTGTATCCCTTGGACCTTCTTATTGACGATGAAGCACACAAATTGCATCGGATATAAATACAAAAGGCACAATGCCGACTGAAGTACAAGAAGACTGACTCTTCTTACTGACTATGTTTTGAACCATTCCTGTGACACTAGTTATAGATTCTGATGCTTCACTTCAGGTTTACTGTGTCACTTGGACCTTCTTATTGACGATGAAACACAGAAATTGCATCCCAATTAAATACAAAAGGCACAAAGCCGACATAAGTACAAGAAGACTGACTCTTCTTACTGACTATGTTTTGAACCATTCCTGTGACACTAGTTATAGATTCCGATGCTTGACTTCAGATATACTGTATGCCTCTGACCTTCTTATACACGATGAAACACAGAAATTGCATCGGAATTAAATACTAAAGGCACAATGCCGACTTAAGTACAAGAAGACTGACTCTTCCTACTGTCTATGTTTTGAACCATTCCTGTGACACTAGTTATAGATTCCGGTGCTTCAGTTCAGGTTTACTGTATCCCTCTGACCTTCTTATTGACGATGAAAGACAGAAATTGCGTCGGAATTAAATACAAAAGTCACAATGCCGACTTATGTACAAGAAGACTGACTCTTCCCACTGTCTATGTTTTGAACCATTCCTGTTACACTAGTTATAGATTCCGATGCTTCACTTCAGGTTTCCTGTATCCCTTGGACCTTCTTATTGACGATGAAACACAGAAATTGCATCGGAATTAAATACAAAAGGCACAATTCCGACTTATGTACAAGAAGACTGACTCTTCTTACTGACCATGTTTTGAACCATTCCTGTGACACTAGCTATAGACTCTGATGCTTCACTTTAGGTTTATTGTATCCCTGGAACCTTCTTATTGAAGATGAAACACAGAAATTGCTTCGGAATTAAATACAAGAGGCACAATGCCGACTTAAGTACAAGAATACTGACTCTTCTTACTGTCTATGTTTTGAACCATCCCTGTGACACTAGTTAAAGATTCCGCTGCTTCACTTCAGGTTTACTGTATCCCTTGGACCTTCTTATTGACGATGAAACATAGAAATTGCATCGGATTGAAATACAAAAGGCACAATGCCGACTTAAGTACAAGAAGACTGACTCTTCCCACTGTCTATGTTTTGAGCCATTCCTGTGGCACTAGTTATAGTTTCCGATGCTTCACTTCAGGTTTTCTGTATCCCTTGGATCTTCTTATTGACGATGAAACACAGCAATTGCATCGGAATTAAATAGAAAAGGCACAATGCCGAGTTAAGTGCAAGAAGACTGAATCTTCCTACTGTCTATGTTTTGAACCAATCCTGTGGCACTACTTATAGATTCCGATGCTTCACTCCAGGTTAACTGTATCCCTTGGACCTTCTTATTGACGATGAAACACAGAAATTGCATCGGAATTAAATACAAAAGTCACAATGCCGACTTAAGTACAAGAAGACTGACTCTTCTTACTGACTATGTTTTGATCAATTCCTGTGACACTAGTTATAGATTCCGATGCTTCACTTCAGGTTTTCTGTATCCCTCTGACCTTCTTACTGACGATGAAACACAGAAACTGCATCAGAATTAAATACAAAAGGCACAATTCCGAATTAAGTACAAGAAAACTGACTCTTCTTATGGTCTATGATTTGAACCATTCATGTGACACTAGTTATAGATTCCAATGCTTTACTCCAGGTTTACTGTATCACTTGGACCTTCTTATTGACGATGAAACACAGAAATTGCATCGGAATTAAATACAAAAGGCACAATGGCGACTTAAGTACAAGAAGTCTGTCTCTTCTTACTTACTATGATTTGAACCATTCATGTGACACTAGTTATAGATTCCGGTGCTTGACTTCAGGTTGTCTGTATCCCTTGGACCTACTTATTGACGATGAAACACAGAAATTGCATCGGAAATAAATACAAAAGGCACAATGCCGACTTAAGTACAAGAAGACTGGCTCTTCTTACTGACTATGTTTTGAACCATTCCTGTGACACTAGTTATAGATTCTGATGCTTCACTTCAGGTTTACTGTATCCTTTGGACCCTCTTATTGACGATGAAACACAGAAATTGCATCGGAATTAAATACAAAAGGCACAAAGCCGACTTAAGTACAAGAAGACTGACTCATCTTATTGACTATGTTTTGAACCATTCCTGTGACACTAGTTATAGATCCCGATGCCTGACTTCAGATTTACTGTATCCCTCTGACCTTCTTATTCACGATGAAACTCAGAAATTGCATCGGAATTAAATACTAAAGGCACAATGCCGAATTACGTACAAGAAGACTGACTCTTCTTACTGTGGATGCTTTGAACCATTCCTGTGACACTAGTTACGGATTCCGATTCTTCACTCCAGGTTTACTGTATCCCTTGGACCTTGTTATTGACGATGAAACACAGAAATTGCATCGGAATTAAATAAAAAAGGAACAATGCCGACTTAAGTACAAGAAGACTGCCGCTACTTACTGTCTATGTTTTGAACCATTCCTGTGACACTAGTTATAGATTCCGGTGCTTCAGTTCAAGTTTACTGTATCCATCTGACCTTCTTATTGACAACGAAACACAGAAATTGCATCGGAATTTAATACAAAAGGCACAATGCCGAATTAAGTACAGGAAGACTGACTCTTCTTACTGACTATGTTTTGATTCATTCCTGTGACACTAGTTATAGATTCCGATGCTTCACTCCTGGTTTACTGTATCCCTTGGACCTTCTTATTGACGATGAAAGACAGAAATTGCATCGGAATTAAATACAAAAGTCACAATGCCGACTTAAGTACAAGAAGACTGACTCTTCTTACTGACTATGTTTTGAACCATTCATGTGACACTAATTATAGATTCCGATGCTTCACTTGAGGTTTACTGTATCCCTCTGATCTTCTTTTTGGCGATGAAAAATACAATTTGCATCGGAATTAAATACAAAAGGCGCAATGCCAAATTAAGTACAAGAAGATTGACCCTTCCTACTGTCTATGTTTTGAGCCTTTCATGTGACACTGGTTATAGGTTCCGATGCTTCACTCCAGGTTTACTGTAACCCATGGACCTTCTTATTGACGATGAAACACAGAAATTGCATTGGAATTAAATACAAAAGGCACAATGGCGTCTTAAGTACAAGAAGACTGATTCTTCTTACCGACTATGACTTGAACCATTCATGTGACACTAGTTATAGATTCCGATGCTTCACTTCAGGTTTACAGTATCCCTTGGACCTTCTTATTGACGATGAAACACAGAAATTGCATCGTAAATAAATACAAAAGTCACAATGCCGGCTTAAGTACAAGAAGACTGACTCTTCTTACTGACTATGTTTTGAACCATTCCTGTGACCCTAGTTATAGATTCTGATGCTTCACATCAGGTTTACTGTATCCCTTGGACCTTCGTATTGACGATGAAACACAGAAATTGCATCAGAATTAAATACAAAAGGCACAATGCCGACTTAAGTACAAGAAGACTGACTCTTCTTACTGACTATGCTTTGAACCATTCCTGTGACACTAGTTATAGATTCCGATGCTTGACTTCAGATTTACTGTATCCCTCTGACCTTCTTATTGACGATGAAACACAGAAATTGCATCGGAATAAAATACTAAAGGCACAATGCCGAATTAAGTACAAGAAGACTGACTCTTCTTACTGTCGATGTTTTTGAACCATTCCTGTGACACTAGTTATAGATTCCGATGCTTCACTCCTGGTTTACTGTATCACTTGGGCCTTCTTATAGACGACGAAACAAAGAAATTGCATCGGAATTAAATAAAAAAAGCACAATGCCGACTTAAGTACAAGAAGACTGACGCTACTTACTGTCTATGTTTTGAACCATTCCTGTGATACTAGTTATAGATTCCGATGCTTCACTCCAGGTTTACTATATCAATTGGACCTTCTTATTGACGAAGAAACTCAGAAATTGCATAGGAATTAAATAGTAAAGGAACAATAAAGACTTAAGTACAAGAAGACTGACTCTTCCTACTGACTATGTTTTGAACCATTCCTGTGACACTAGTTATAGATTCCGATGCTTCACTCCAGGTTTACTGTATCCCTTGGACCTTCTTATTGACGATGAAAGACAGAAATTGCATCGGAATTAAATACAAAAGTCACAATGCCGACTTAAGTACAAGAAGACTGACTCTTCTTACTGACTATGCTTTGAACCATTCATGAGACACTAATTATAGATTCCGATGCTTCACTTCAGGTTTACTGTATCCCTTGGACCTTCTTATTGACGATGAAACACAGAAATTGCATCGGAATTTAATACAAAAGGCACAATGCCGACTTAAGTACAAGAGGACTGACTCTTCTTACTGCCTATGTTTTGAACCACTCCTGTGACACTAGTTATAGATTCCGATGCTTCACTTCAGGATTACTGTATCCCTCTGACCTTCTTATTGACGATGTAACACTGAAATTGCATCGGAATTAAATACAAAAGGCACAATGCCGACTTTAATACAAGAAGACTGACTCTTCTTACTGACTATGTTTTGATTCATTCCTGTGACACTAGTTATAGATTCCGCTGCTTCACTCCAGGTTTACTGTATCCCTTGGACCTTCTTATTGACGATGAAACACAGAAATTGCAACGGAATTAAATACAAAATTCACAATTCCGAATTAAGTACAAGAAGAATGACTCTTCTTACTGTCTATGTTTGGAACCATTCATGTGACGCTAGTTATAGATTCCGATGCTTCACTCCAGGTTTACTGTATCCCTTGGACCTTCTTATTGACGATGAAACACAGAAATTGCATCGGAATTAAATACAAAAGGCACAATGGCGACTTAAGTACAAGAAGTCTGACTCTTCTAACTGACTATGATTTGAACCATTCATGTGACACTAGTTACAGATTCCGGTGCTTCACTTCAGGTTTACTGTATCCCTTGGACCTTCTTATTGACGATGAAACACAGAAATTGCATCGGAAATAAATACAAAAAGCACAATGCCGACTTAAGTACAAGAAGACTGACTCTTCTTACTGACTATGTTTGAACCATTCCTGTGACACTAGTTATAGATTCTGATGCTTCACTTCAGGTTTACTGTGCGTCTTGGACCTTCTTATTGACGATGAAACACAGAAATTGCATCGGAATTAAATACTAAAGGCACAATGCCGAATTAAGTACAAGAAGACTGACCCTTCTTATTGTCGATGTTTTGAACCAATCCTATGACACTAGTTATATATTCCGAGCTTTACTCCAGGTTTACTGTATCCCTTGGACCTTCTTATTGACGATGAAACACAGAAATTGCATAGGAAATAAATAGAAAAGGCACAATGCCGGGTTAAGTACAGGAAGACTGACTCTTCCTACTGTCTATGTTTTGAAACATTCCTGTGACACTAGTTATAGATTCCGGTGCTTCAGTTCAGGTTTACTGTATCCCTCTGACCTTCTTATTGACGATGAAACACAGAAATTGCGTCGGAAGTAAATATAAAAGTCACAATGCCGACTTCAGTACAAGAAGACTGACTCTTCCCACTGTCTATGTTTTGAACCATTCCTGTTACACTAGTTATAGATTCCGATGCTTCACTTCAGGTTTACTGTATCCCTTGGACCTTCTTATTGACGATGAAACACTGAAATTGCATCGGAATTAAATACAAAAGGCACAATGCCGATTTTAGTACAAGAAGACTGACTCTTCTTACTGACTATGTTTTGATTCATTCCTGTGACACTAGTTATAGATTCCGCTGCTTCACTTCAGGTTTACTGTATCCCTTGGACCCTCTTATTGACGATGAAACACAGAAATTGCATCGGAATTAAATACAAAAGGCACAATTCCGACTTATGTACAAGAAGACTGACTCTTCTTACTGACTATGTTTTGAACCATTCCTGTGACACTAGCTATAGACTCTGATGCTTCACTTTAGGTTTATTGTATCCCTTGGACCTTCTTATTGAAGATGAAACACAGAAATTGCTTCGGAATTAAATACAAAAGGCACAATGCCGACTTAAGCACAAGAATACTGACTCTTCTTACTGTCTATGTTTTGAACCATCCCTGTGACACTAATTTTAGATTCCGTTGCCTCACTTCAGGTTTATTGTATCCCTTGGACCTTCTTATTGAAGATGAAACACAGAAATTGCTTCGGAATTAAATACAAAAGGCACAATGCCGACTTAAGCACAAGAATACTGACTCTTATAACTGTCTATGTTTTGAACCATCCCTGTGACACTAATTTTAGATTCCGTTGCCTCACTTCAGGTTTACTGTATCCCTTGGACCTTCTTATTGACGATGAAACACTGAAACTGCATCGGAATTAAATACAAAAGGCACAATGCCGACTTAAGTACAAGAAGACTGACTCTTCTTACTGACTATAATTTGAACCATTCCTGTGGCACTAGTTATAGATTCCGATGCTTCAGTTCAGGTTTACTGTATCCCTTGGATCTTCTTATTGACGATGAAACACAGCAATTGCATCGGAATTAAATAGAAAAGGCACAATGCCGACTTAAGTGCAAGAAGACTGACTCTTCCTACTGTCTATGTTTTGAACCATTCCTGTGGCACTACTTATAGATTCCGATGCTTCACTCCAGGTTAACTGTATCCCTTGGACCTTCTTATTGACGATGCAACACAGAAATTGCATCGGAATTAAATACAAAAGTCACAATGCCGACTTAAGTACATGAAGACTGACTCATCTTACTGTCTATGATTTGAACCATTCATGTGACACTAGTTATAGATTCCAATGCTTCACTCCACGTTTACTGTATCCCTTGGACCTTCTTGTTGACGATGAATCACAGAAATTGCGTCGGAACTAAATACAAAAGGCACAATGGCGACTTAAGTACAAGAAGTCTGACTCTTCTTATTTACTATGATTTGAACCATTCATGTGACACTAGTTATAGATTCCGGTGCTTGACTTCAGGTTTACTGTATCCCTTGGACCTTCTTATTGACGATAAAACACAGAAATTGCATCGGAAATAAATACAAAGTCACAATGCCGACTTAAGTACAAGAAGACTGGCTTTTCTTACTGACTATGTTTTGAACCATTCCTGTGACACTAGTTATAGATTCCGATGCTTCACTTCAGGTTTACCGTATCCCTTGGACCCTCTTATTGACGATGAAACACAGAAATTGCATCGGAATTAAATACAAAAGGCACAATTCCGACTTATGTACAAGAAGACTGACTCTTCTTACTGACTATGTTTTGAACCATTCCTGTGACACTAGCTATAGACTCTGATTCTTCACTTTAGGTTTATTGTATCCCTTGGACCTTCTTATTGAAGATGAAACACAGAAATTGCTTCGGAATAAAATACAAAAGGCACAATGCCGACTTAGCCACAAGAATACTGACTCTTCTTACTGTCTATGGTTTGAACCATCCCTGTGACACTAGTTTTAGATTCCGTTGCCTCACTTCAGGTTTTCTGTATCCCTTGGACCTTCTTATTGACGATGAAACACTGAAATTGCATCGGAATTAAATACAAAAGGCACAATGCCGACTTAAGTACAAGAAGACTGATTCGTCTTACTGACTATAATTTGAACCATTCCTGTGGCACTAGTTATAGATTCCGATGCTTCACTTCAGGTTTACTGTATCCCTTGGATCTTCTTATTGACGATGAAACACAGCAATTGCATCGGAATTAAATAGAAAATTCACAATGCCGACTTAAGTGCAAGAAGACTGACTCTTCCTACTGTCTATGTTTTGAACCATTCCTGTGGCACTACTTATAGTTTCCGATGCTTCACTCCAGGTTAACTGTATCCCTCGGACCTTCTTATTGACGATGAAACACAGAAATTGCATCGGAATTAAATACAAAAGTCACAATGCCGACTTAAGTACAAGAAGACTGACTCTTCTTACTGACTATGTTTTGAACCATTCCTGTGACACTAGTTATAGATTCCGATGCTTCACTTCAGGTTTACTGTATCCCTCTGACCTACTTACTGACGCTGAAACACAGAAATTGCATTGGAATTAAATACAAAAGTCACAATTCCGAATTAAGAACAAGAAGACTGACTCATCTTACTGTCTATGATTTGAACCATTCATGTGACACTAGTTATAGATTCCAATGCTTCACTCCAGGTTTACTGTATCCCTTGGACCTTCTTATTGACGATGAAACACAGAAATTGCATCGGAATTAAATACAAAAGGCACAATGGCGACTTAAGTACAAGAAGTCTGACTCTTCTTACTTACTATGATTTGAACCATTCATGTGACACTAGTTATAGATTCCGGTGCTTGACTTCAGGTTTACTGTATCCCTTGGACCTTCTTACTGACGATGAAACACAGAAATTGCATCGGAAATAAATACAAAAGGCACAATGCTGACTTAAGTACAAGAAGACTGGCTCTTCTTACTGACTATGTTTTGAACCATTCCTGTGACACTAGTTATAGATTCCGATGCTTCACTTCAGGTTTACTGTATCCCTTGGACCTTCTTATTGAAGATGAAACACAGAAATTGCATCGGAATGAAATACAAAAGGCACAAAGCCGACTTAAGTACAAGAAGACTGACTCTTCTTACTGACTATGTTTTGAGCCATTCTTGTGACACTAGTTATAGATTCCGATGCTTCACTCCAGGTTTACTGTATCCCTTGGACCTTCTTATTGACGATGAAACACAGAAATTGCATCGGAATTAAATAAAAATGGCACAATGCCGACTTAAGTACAAGAAGACTGACGCTACTTACTGTCTATGTTTTGAACCATTCCTGTGACACTAGTTATAGATTCCGATGCTTCACTCCAGGTTTACTATATCCCTTGGACCTTCTTATTGACGATGAAACATAGAAATTGCACCGGAATTAAATACAAAAGGCACAATGCCGACTTAAGTACAAGAGGACTGACTCTTCTTACTGACTATGTTTTGAACCATTTTTGTGACACTAATTATATATTCCGATGCTTCACTCCCAGTTTATTGTATCCCTTGGACCTTTTTATTAACGATGAAACACAAAAATTGCAACGGAATTAAATGGAAAAGGCACAATGCCGACTTAAGTGCAAGAAGACTGACTCTTCCTACTGTCTATGATTTGAACCATTCTGGTGTCACTAGTTATAGATTCCGATGCGTCACTCCAGGTTTACTATATCCCTTGGACCTTCTTATTGACGATGAAACACAGAAATTGCATAGGAATTAAATAGAAAAGGCACAATGCCGACTTGAGTACAAGATGACTGACTCTTCCTACTGTCTATGTTTTGAACCATTCCTGTGACACTAGTTATAGATTCCGATGCTTCACTTCAGGTTTACTGTATCCCTCTGACCTTCCTATTGACGATGAAACACAGAAATTGCATCGGAATTAAATACAAAATTCACAATTCCGAATTAAGTACAAGAAGACTGACTCTTCTTACTGTCTATGTCTTGAACCATTCATGTGACGCTAGTTATAGATTCCGATGGTTCACTCCAGGTTTACTGTATCCCTTGGACCTTCTTATTGACGATGAAACACTGAAATTGCATCGGAATTAAATACTTAAGGCACAATGGCGACTTAAGTACAAGAAGTTTGACTCTTCTTACTGATTATGATTTGAACCATTCATGTGACACTAGTTATAGATTCCGTTGCTTCACTTCAGGTATACTGTATCCCTTGGACCTTCTTATTGACGATGAAACACAGAAATTGCATCGGAAATAAATACAAATGGCACAATGCCGACTGAAGTACAAGAAGACTGAGTCTTCTTACTGACTATGTTTTCAACCATTCCTGTGACACTAGTTATAGATTCTGATGCTTCACTTCAGGTTTACTGTGTCCCTTGGACCTTCTTATTGACGATGAAACACAGAAATTGCATCGGAATTACATACAAAAGGCACAAAGCCGACTTAAGTACAAGAAGACTGACTCTTCTTACTGACTATGTTTTGAACCATTCCTGTGACACTAGTTACAGATTCCGATGCCTGACTTCAGATTTACTGTATGCCTCTGACCATCTTATACACGATGAAACACAGAAATTGCATCGGAATTAAATACTAAAGGCACAATGCCGACTTCAGTACAAGAATACTGACTCTTCTTACTGTCTATGTTTTGAACCATCCCTGTGACACTAGTTATAGATTCCGATGCTTCACTTCAGGTATACTGTATCCCTTGTCCCTTCTTATTCACGATGAAACACTGAAATTGCATCGGAATTGAATACAAAAGGCACAATGCCGATTTTAGTACAAGAAGACTGACTCTTCTTACTAACTATGTTTTGATTCATTCGTGTGACACTAGTTATAGATTCCGCTGCTTCACTTCAGGTTTACTGTATCCCTTGGACCTTCTTATTGTCGATGAGACATAGAAATTGCATCGGAATTAAATACAAAAGGACAATGCCGACTTAAGTACAAGAAGACTGACTCTTCCCACTGTCTATGTTTTGAACCATTCCTGTTACACTAGTTATAGATTCCGATGCTTCACTTCAGGTTTACTGTATCCCTTGGACCTTCTTATTGACGATGAAACACAGAAATTGCATCGGAATTAAATACAAAAGGCGCAATTATGACTTATGTACAAGAAGACTGACTCTTCTTACTGACTATGTTTTGAACCATTCCTGTGACACTAGCTATAGACTCTGATGCTTCACTTTAGGTTTATTGTATCCCTTGGACCTTCTTATTGACGATGAAACACTGAAATTGCATCGGAATTAAATACAAAAGGCACAATGCCGACTTTAGTACAAGAAGACTGACTCTTCTTACTGAGTATGTTTGATTCATTCCTGTGACTCTAGTTATAGATTCCGTTGCCTCACTTCAGGTTTACTGTATCCCTTGGACCTTCTTATTGACGATGAAACACTGAAACTGCATCGAAATTAAATACAAAAGGCACAATGCCGACTTAAGTACAAGAAGACTGACTCTTCTTACTGACTATAATTTGAACCATTCCTGTGGCACTAGTTATAGATTCCGATGCTTCAGTTCAGGTTTACTGTATCCCTTGGATCTTCTTATTGACGATGAAACACAGCAATTGCATCGGAATTAAATAGAAAAGGCACAATGCCGACTTAAGTGCAAGAAGACTGACTCTTCCTACTGTCTATGTTTTGAACCATTCCTGTGGCACTACTTATAGATTCCGATGCTTCACTCCAGGTTAACTGTATCCCTTGGACCTTCTTATTGACGATGCAACACAGAAATTGCATCGGAATTAAATACAAAAGTCACAATGCCGACTTAAGTACATGAAGACTGACTCTTCTTACTGACTATGTTTTGAACCATTCCTGTGACACTAGTTATAGATTCCGATGCTTCACTTCAGGTTTACTGTATCCCTCTGACCTTCTTACTGACGATGAAACACAGAAATTGCATCGGAATTAAATACAAAAGGCACAATTCTGATTTAAGTACAAGAAGACTGACTCATCTTACTGTCTATGATTTGAACCATTCATGTTACACTAGTTATAGATTCCAATGCTTCACTCCAGGTTTACTGTATCCCTTGGACCTTCTTGTTGACGATGAAACACAGAAATTGCGTCGGAATTAAATACAAAAGGCACAATGGCGACTTAAGTACAAGAAGTCTGACTCTTCTTATTTACTATGATTTGAACCATTCATGTGACACTAGTTATAGATTCCGGTGCTTGACTTCAGGTTTACTGTATCCCTTGGACCTTCTTATTGACGATGAAACACAGATATTGCATCGGAAATAAATACAAAGTCACAATGCCGACTTAAGTACAAGAAGACTGGCTCTTCTTACTGACTATGTTCTGAACCATTCCTGTGACACTAGTTATAGATTCCGATGCTTCACTTCAGGTTTACCGTATCCCTTGGACCCTCTTATTGACGATGAAACACAGAAATTGCATCGGAATTAAATACAAAAGGCACAATTCCGACTTATGTACAAGAAGACTGACTCTTCTTACTGACTATGTTTTGAACCATTCCTGTGACACTAGCTATAGACTCTGATGCTTCACTTTAGGTTTATTGTATCCCTTGGACCTTCTTATTGAAGATGAAACACAGAAATTGCTTCGGAATAAAATACAAAAGGTACAATGCCGACTTAACCACAAGAATACTGACTCTTCTTACTGTCTATGTTTTGAACCATCCCTGTGACACTAGTTTTAGATTGCGTTGCCTCACTTCAGGTTTTCTGTATCCCTTGGACCTTCTTATTGACGATGAAACACTGAAATTGCATCGGAATTAAATACAAAAGGCACAATGCCGACTTAAGTACAAGAAGACTGACTCTTCTTACTGACTATAATTTGAACCATTCCTGTGGCACTAGTTATAGATTCCGATGCTTCACTTCAGGTTTACTGTATCCCTTGGATCTTCTTATTGACGATGAAACACAGCAATTGCATCGGAAATAAATAGGAAAGGCACAATGCCGACTTAAGTGCAAGAAGACTGACTCTTCCTACTGTCTATGTTTTGAACCATTCCTGTGGCACTACTTATAGTTTCCGATGCTTCACTCCAGGTTAACTGTATCCCTTGGACCTTCTTATTGACGATGAAACACAGAAATTGCATCGGAATTAAATACAAAAGTCACAATGCCGACTTAAGTACAAGAAGACTGACTCTTCTTACTGACTATGTATTGAACCATTCCTGTGACACTAGTTATAGATTCCGATGCTTCACTTCAGGTTTACTGTATCCCTCTGACCTTCTTACTGACGATGAAACACGGAAATTGCATTGGAATTAAATACAAAAGGCACAATTCCGAATTAAGTACAAGAAGACTGACTCATCTTACTGTCTATGATTTGAACCATTCATGTGACACTAGTTATAGATTCCAATGCTTCACTCCAGGTTTACTGTATCCCTTGGACCTTATTATTGACGATGAAACACAGAAATTGCTTCGGAATTAAATACAAAAGGCACAATGGCGACTTAAGTACAAGAAGTCTGACTCTTCTTACTTACTATGATTTGAACCATTCATGTGACACTAGTTATAGATTCCAGTGCTTGACTTCAGGTTTACTGTATCCCTTGGACCTTCTTATTGAAGATGAAACACAGAAATTGCATCGGAATTAAATACAAAAGGCACAAAGCCGACTTAAGTACAAGAAGACTGACTCTTCTTACTGACTATGTTTTGAGCCATTCTTGTGACACAAGTTATAGATTCCGATGCTTCACTCCAGGTTTACTGTATCCCTTGGACCTTCTTAATGACGATGAAACACAGAAATTGCATCGGAAATAAATACAAATGGCACAATGCCGACTGAAGTACAAGAAGACTGAGTCTTCTTACTGACTATGTTTTGAACCATTCCTGTGACACTAGTTATAGATTCTGATGCTTCACTTCAGGTTTACTGTGTCCCTTGGACCTTCTTATTGACGATGAAACACAGAAATTGAATCGGAATTAAATACAAAAGGCACAAAGCCGACTTAAGTACAAGAAGACTGACTCTTCTTACTGACTATGTTTTGAACCATTCCTGTGACACTAGTTACAGATTCCGATGCTTGACTTCAGATTTACTGTATGCCTCTGACCATCTTATACACGATGAAACACAGAAATTGCATCGGAATTAAATACTAAAGGCACAATGCCGACTTAAGTACAAGAATACTGACTCTTCTTACTGACTATGTTTTGAGCCATTCTTGTGACACTAGTTATAGATTCCGATGCTTCACTCCAGGTTTACTGTATCCCTTGGCCCTTCTTATTGACGATGAAACACTGAAATTGCATCGGAATTGAATACAAAAGGCACAATGCCGATTTTAGTACAAGAAGACTGACTCTTCTTACTAACTATGTTTTGATTCATTCGTGTGACACTAGTTATAGATTCCGCTGCTTCACTTCAGGTTTACTGTATCCCTTGGACCTTCTTATTGTCGATGAGACATAGAAATTGCATCGGAAATAAATACAAAAGGCACAATGCCGACTTAAGTACAAGAAGACTGACTCTTCCCACTGTCTATGTTTTGAACCATTCCTGTTACACTAGTTATAGATTCCGATGCTTCACTTCAGGTTTACTGTATCCCTTGGACCTTCTTATTGACGAAGAAACACAGAAATTGCATCGGAATTAAATACAAAAGGCGCAATTCCGACTTATGTACAAGAAGACTGACTCTTCTTACTGACTAAGTTTTGAACCATTCCTGTGACACTAGCTATAGACTCTGATGCTTCACTTTAGGTTTATTGTATCCCTTGGACCTTCTTATTGACGATGAAACACTGAAATTGCATCGGAATTAAATACAAAAGGCACAATGCCGACTTTAGTACAAGAAGACTGACTCTTCTTACTGAGTATGTTTGATTCATTCCTGTGACACTAGTTATAGATTCCGCTGCTTCACTTAAGGTTTACTGTATCCCTTGGACCTTCTTATTGACGATGAAACATAGAAATTGCATCGGAATTAAATACAAAAGGCACAATGCCGACTTAAGTACAAGAAGACTGATCTTCTTACTGACTATGTTTTGAACCATTCCTGTGGCACTAGTTATAGATTCCGATGCTTCAGTTCAGGTTTACTGTATCCCTCTGACCTTCTTATTGAAGATGAAACACAGAAATTGCTTCGGAATGAAATACAAAAGGCAAATTCCGACTTATGTACAAGAAGACTGACTCTTCTTACTGACCATGTTTTGAACCATTCCTGTGACACTAGCTATAGACTCTGATGCTTCACTTTAGGTTTATTGTATCCCTTGAACCTTCTTATTGAAGATGAAACACAGAAATTGCTTCGGAATTAAATACAAAAGGCACAATGCCGACTTAAGTACAGGAATACTGACTCTTCTTACTGTCTATGTTTTGAATCATCCCTGTGACACTAGTTATAGATTCCGATGCTTCACTTCAGGTTTACTGTATCCCTTGGTCCTTCATATTGACGATGAAACACTGAAATTGCATCGGAATTAAATAGAAAACGCACAATGCCGATTTTAGTACAAGAAGACTGACTCTTCTTACTGACTATGTTTTGATTCATTCCTGTGACACTAGTTATAGATTCCGCTGCTTCACTTCAGGTTTACTGTATCCCTTGGACCTTCTTATTGACGATGAAACATAGAAATTGCATCGGAATCAAATACAAAAGGCACAATGCCGACTTAAGTACTAGAAGACTGACTCTTCCCACTCTCTATGTTTTGAACCATTCCTGTTACACTAGTTATAGATTCCGATGCTTCACTTCAGGTCTACTGTATCCCTTGGACCTTCTTATTGACGATGAAACACAGAAATTGCATCGGAATTAAATACAAAAGGCACAATTCCGACTTATGTACAAGAAGACTGACTCTTCCTACTGACTATGTTTTGAACCATTCCTGTGACACTAGCTATGGACTTTGATGCTTCACTTTAGGTTTATTGTATCCCTTGGACCTTCTTATTGAAGATGAAACACAGAAATTGCTTCGGAATTAAATACAAACGGCACAATGCAGACTTAAGTACAAGAATACTGACTCTTCTTACTGTCTATGTTTTGAACCATACCTGTGACACTAGTTATAGATTCCGTTGCTTCACTTCAGGTTTACTGTATCCCTTGGACCTTCTTATTGACAATGAAACACTGAAATTGCATCGGAAAATAAATACAAAAGGCACAATGCCGACTTTAGTACAAGAACACTGACTCTTCTTACTGAGTATGCTTTATTCATTCCTGTGACACTAGTTATAGATTCCGCTGCTTCACTTCAGGTTTACTGTGTCCCTTGGACCTTCTTATTGACGATGAAACATAGAAATTGCATCGGAATTAAATACAAAAGGCATAATGCCGACTTAAGTACAAGAAGACTGACTCTTCTTACTGACTATGTTTTGAACCATTCCTGTGGCACTAGTTATAGATTCCGATGCTTCACTTCAGGTTTACTGTATGCCTTGGATCTTCTTATTGACGATGAAACACAGCAATTGCATCGGAATTAAATAGAAAAGGCACAATGCCGACTTAAGTGCAAGAAGACTGACTCTTCCTACTGTCTATGTTTTGAACCATTCCTGTGACACTAGCTATAGACTCTGATGCTTCACTTTAGGTTTATTGTATCCCTTGAACCTTCTTATTGAAGATGAAACACAGAAATTGCTTCGGAATTAAATACAAAAGGCACAATGCCGACTTAAGTACAGGAATACTGACTCTTCTTACTGTCTATGTTTTGAATCATCCCTGTGACACTAGTTATAGATTCCGATGCTTCACTTCAGGTTTACTGTATCCCTTGGTCCTTCATATTGACGATAAAACACTGAAATTGCATCGGAATTAAATAGAAAACGCACAATGCCGATTTTAGTACGAGAAGACTGACTCTTCTTACTGACTGTGATTTGATTCATTCCTGTGACACTAGTTACAGATTCCGCTGCTTCACTTCAGGTTTACTGTATCCCTTGGACCTTCTTATTGACGATGAAACACAGCAATTGCATCGGAATTTAATAGAAATAGCACAATGCCGACTTAAGTGCAAGAAGACTGACTCTTCCTACTGTCTATGTTTTGAACCATTCCTGTGGCACTACTTATAGATTCCGATGCTTCACTTCAGGTTAACTGTATCCCTTGGACCTTCTTATTGACGATGAAACACAGAAATTGCATCGGAATTAAATACAAAAGTCACAATGCCGACTTAAGTACAAGAAGACTGACTCTTCTTACTGACTATGTTTTGAACCATTCCTGTGACACTAGTTATAGATTCCGATGCTTCACTTCAGGTTTACTGTATCCCTCTGACCTTCTTACTGACGATGAAACACAGAAATTGCATCGGAATTAAATACAAAAGGCACAATTCCGAATTAAGTACAAGAAGACTGACTCTTCTTACTGTCTATGATTTTAACCATTCATGTGACACTAGTTATAGATTCCAATGCTTCACTCCAGAATTACTATATCCATTGGACCTTCTTATTGACGATGAAACATAGAAATTGCATCGCAATTAAATACAAAAGGCACAATGCCGACTTAAGTACAAGTGGACTGACTCTTCTTACTGACTATGTTTTGAACCATTTTTGTGACACTAGTTATAGATTCCGATGCTTCACTCCAGGTTTACTATATCCCTTGGACCTTCTTATTGACGATGAAACATAGAAATTGCATCGGAATTAAATACAAAAGGCACAATGCCGACTTAAGTACAAGTGGACTGACTCTTCCTACTGTCTATGTTTTGAACCATTCCTGTGTCACTAGTTACAGATTCCGATGCGTCACTCCAGGTTTACTATATCCCTTGGACCTTCTTATTGACGATGAAACACAGAAATTGCATCGGAATTAAATACAAAAGGCACAATATCGACTTAAGTACAAGAAGTCTGACTCTTCTTACTGACTATGATTTGAACCATTCATGTGACACTAGTTATAGATTCCGGTGCTTCACTTCAGGTTTACTGTATGCCTTGGACCTTCTTATTGACGATGAAACACAGAAATTGCATCGGAAATAAATACAAAAGGCACAATGCCGACTGAAGTACAAAAAGACTGACTCTTCTTACTGACTATGCTTTGAACCATTCCTGTGACACTAGTTATAGATTCTGATGCTTCACTTCAGGTTTACTGTGTCCCTTGGACCTTCTTATTGACAATGAAACACAGAAAATGCATCAGAAATAAATACAAAAGGCACAAAGCCGACTTAAGTACAAGAAGACTGACTCTTATTACTGACTATGTTTTGAACCTTTCCTGTGACACTAGTTATAGATTTCGATGCCTGACTGCAGATTTACTGTATGCCTCTGACCTTCTTATACACGATGAAACACAGAAATTGCATCGGAATTAAATACTAAAGGCACAATGCCGAATTAAGTACAAGAAGACTGACTCTTCTTACTGACTATGTTTTGAACCATTCCTGTGACACTAGCTATAGACTCTGATGCTTCACTTTATGGTTATCGTATCCCTTGGACCTTCTTATTGAAGATAAAACACAGATATTGCTTCGGAATTAAATACAAAAGGCACAATGCCGACTTAAGCACAATAATACTGACTCTTCTTACTGTCTATGTTTTGAACCATCTCTGTGACACTAGTTTTAGATTCCGTTGCCTCACTTCAGGTTTACTGTATCCCTTGGACCTTCTTATTGACGATGAAACACTGAAATGGCATCGGAATTAAATACAAAAGGCACAATGCCGACCTAAGTACAAGAAGACTGACTCTTCTTACTGACTATAATTTGAACCATTCCTGTGGCACTAGTTATAGGTTCCGATGCTTCACTTCAGGTGTACTGTATCCCTTGGATCTTCGTATTGACGATGAAACACAGCAATTGCATCGGAATTAAATAGAAAAGGCACAATGCCGACTTAAGTGCAAGAAGACTGACTCTTCCTACTGTCTATGTTTTGAACCATTCCTGTGGCACTACTTATAGACTCCGATGCTTCACTCCAGGTTAACTGTATCCCTTGGACCTTCTTATTGACGATGAAACACAGCAATTGCATCGGAATTAAATACAAAAGGCACAATTCCGACTTATGTACAAGAAGACTGACTCTTCTTACTGACCATGTTTTGAACCATTCCTGTAACACTAGCTATAGGCTCTGATGCTTCACTTTAGGTTTATTGTATCCCTTGAACCTTCTTATTGAAGATGAAACACAGAAATTGCTTCGGAATTAAATACAAAAGGCACAATGCCGACTTAAGTACAAGAATACTGACTCTTCTTACTGTCTATGTTTTGAAACATCCCTGTGACACTAGTTATAGATTCCGATGCTTCACTTCAGGTTTACTGTATCACTTGGACCTTCTTATTGACGATGAAACACTGAAATTGCATCGGAATTAAATACAAAAGGCACAATGCCGATTTTAGTACAAGAAGACTGACTCTTCTTACTGACTATGTTTTGATTCATTCCTGTGACACTAGTTATAGATTCCGCTGCTTCACTTCAGGTTTACTGTATCCCTTGGACCTTCTTATTGACGATGAAACATAGAATTTGCATCGGAATTAAATACAAAAGGCACAATGCCGACTTAAGTACAAGAAGACTGACTCTTCCCACTGTCTATGTTTTGAACCATTCCTGTTACACTAGTTATAGATTCCGATGCTTCACTTTAGGTTTACTGTATCCCTTGGACCCTCTTATTGACGATGAAACACAGAAATTGCATCGGAATTAAATACAAAAGGCACAATTCCGACTTATGTACAAGAAGACTGACTCTTCTTACTGACTATGTTTGAACCATTCCTGTGACACTAGCTATAGACTCTGATGCTTCACTTTAGGTTTATTGTATCCCTTGGACCTTCTTATTGATGATGAAACACAGAAATTGCTTCGGAATTAAATACAAAAGGCACAATGCCGACTTAAGCACAAGAATACTGACTCTTCTTACTGTCTATGATTTGAACCATCCCTGTGACACTAGTTTTAGATTCCGTTGCCTCACTTCAGGTTTACTGTATCCCTTGGACCTTCTTATTGACGATGAAGCACTGAAATGGCATCGGAATTAAATACAAAAGGCACAATGCCGACTTAAGTACAAGAAGACTGACTCTTCTTACTGACTATAATTTGAACCATTCCTGTGGCACTAGTTATAGATTCCGATGCTTCACTTCAGGTTTACTGTATCCCTTGGACCTTCTTATTGACGATGAAACACAGAAATTACATCGGAATTAAATACAAAAGGCACAATGGCGACTTAAGTACAAGAAGTCTGACTCTTCTTACTGACTATGATTTGAACCATTCATGTGACACTAGTTATAGATTCCGGTGTTTCACTTCAGGTTTACTGTATCCCTTGGACCTTCTTATTGACGATGAAACACAGAAATTGCATCGGAAATAAATACAAAAGGCACAATGCCGACTGAAGTACAAGAAGACTGACTCTTCTTACTGACTATGTTTTGAACCATTCCTGTGACACTAGTTATAGATTCTGATGCTTCACTTCAGGTTTACTGTGCCCCTTGGACCTTCTTATTGACGATGAAACACAGAAATTGCATCAGAAATAAATACAAAAGGCACAAAGCCGACTTAAGTACAAGAAGACTGACTCTTCTTACTGACTATGTTTTGAACCTTTCCTGTGACACTAGTTATAGATTTCGATGCTTGACTGCAGATTTACTGTATGCCTCTGACCTTCTTATACACGATGAAACACAGAAATTGCATCGGAATTAAATACTAAGGGCACAATGCCGAATTAAGTACAAGAAGACTGACTCTTCTTACTGTCGATGTTTTGAACCATTCCTGTGACACTAGTTATAGATTCCGAGCTTTACTCCAGGTTTACTGTATCCCTTGGACCTTCTTATTGACGATGAAACACAGAAATTTCATAGGAAATAAATAGAAAAGGCACAATGCCGGCTTAAGTACAGGAAGACTGACTCTTCCTACTGTCTATGTTTTGAAACATTCCTGTGACACTAGTTATAGATTCCGATGCTTCACTTCAGGTTTACTGTATCCCTTGGACCTTCTTATTGACGATGAAACACTGAAATTGCATCGGAATTAAATACAAAAGGCACAATGCCGATTTTAGTACAAGAAGACTGACTCTTCTTACTGACTATGTTTTGATTCATTCCTGTGACACTAGTTATAGATTCCGCTGCTTCACTTCAGGTTTACTGTATCCCTTGGACCTTCATATTGACGATGAAACATAGAATTTGCATCGGAATTAAATACAAAAGGCACAATGCCGAATTAAGTACAAGAAGACTGACACTTCTTACTGACTATGTTTTGAACCGTTCCTGTGACACTAGCTATAGACTCTGATGCTTCACTTTAGGGTTATTGTATCCCTTGGACCTTCTTATTGAAGATAAAACACAGATATTGCTTCGGAATTAAATACAAAAGGCACAATGCCGACTTAAGCACAAGAATACTGACTCTTCTTACTGTCTATGTTTTGAACCATTCATGTGACACTAGTTATAGATTCCAATGCTTCACTCCAGGTTTACTGTATCCCTTGGACCTTCTTATTGACGATGAAACACAGAAATTGCATCGGAATTAAATAAAAAATGCACAATGCCGACTTAAGTACAAGAAGACTGACGCTACTTACCGTCTATGTTTTGAACCATTCCTGTGACACAAGTTATAGATTCCGATGCTTCACTCCAGGTTTACTGTATCCCTTGGACCTTCTTATTGACGATGAAACACTGAAATGGCATCGGAATTAAATACAAAAGGCACAATGCCGACTTGAGTACAAGAAGACTGACTCTTCTTACTGACTATAATTTGAACCATTCCTGTGGCACTAGTTATAGGTTCCGATGCTTCACTTCAGGTTTACTGTATCCCTTGGATCTTCTTATTGACGATGAAATACAGCAATTGCAACGTAATTAAATAGAAAAGGCACAATGCCGACTTAAGTGCAAGAAGACTGACTCTTCCTACTGTCTATGTTTTGAACCATTCCTGTGGCACTACTTATAGACTCCGATGCTTCACTCCAGGTTAACTGTATCCCTTGGACCTTCTTATTGACGATGAAACACAGAAATTGCATCGGAATTAAATACAAAAGTCACAATGCCGACTTAAGTACAAGAAGACTGACTCTTCTTACTGACTATGTTTTGGACCATTCCTGTGACACTAGTAATAGATTCCGATGCTTCACTTCAGGTTTACTGTATCCCTCTGACCTTCTTACTGACGATGAAACACAGAAATTGCATCGGAATTAAATACAAAATGCACAATTCCGAATTAAGTACAAGAAGACTGACTCATCTTACTGTCTATGATTTGAACCATTCATGTGACACTAGTTATAGATTCCAATGCTTCACTCCAGGTTTACTGTATCCCTTGGACCTTCTTATTGACGATGAAACACAGAAATTGCATCGGAATTAAATACAAAAGGCACAATGGCGACTTAAGTACAAGAAGTCTGACTCTTCTTACTTACCATGATTTGAACCACTCATGTTACACTAGTTATTGATTCCGGTGCTTGACTTCAGGTTTACTGTATCCCTTTGACCTTCTTATTGACGATGAAACACAGAAATTGCATCGGAAATAAATACAAAAGGCACAATGCCGACTTAAGTACAAGAAGACTGGCTCTTCTTACTGACTATGTTTTGAACCATTCCTGTGACACTAGTTATAGATTCCGATGCTTCACTTCAGGTTTACTGTATCCCTTGGACCCTCTTTTTGACGATGAAACACAGAAATTGCATCGGAATTAAATACAAAAGGCACAATTTCGACTTATGTACAAGAAGACTGACTCTTCTTACTGACTATGTTTTGAACCATTCCTGTGACACTAGCTATAGACTCTGATGCTTCACTTTAGGTTTATTGTATCCCTTGGACCTTATTATTGAAGATGAAACACAGAAATTGTTTCGGAATAAAATACAAAAGGCACAATGCCGACTTAAGCACAAGAATACTGACTCTTCTTACTGTCTATGTTTTGAACCATGCCTGTGACACTAATTTTAGATTCCGTTGCCTCACTTCAGGTTTTCTGTATCCCTTGGACCTTCTTATTGACGATGAAACACTGAAATTGCATCGGAATTAAATAGAAAAGGCACAATGCCGACTTAAGTACAAGAAGACTGACTCTTCTTACTGACTATAATTTGAACCATTCCTGTGGCACTAGTTATAGATTCCGATGCTTCACTTCAGGTTTACTGTATCCCTTGGACCTTCTTATTGACGATGAAACACGGAAATTGCATCGGAATTAAATACAAAAGTCACAATGCCGACTTAAGTACAAGAAGACTGACTCTTCTTACTGACTATGTTGTGAACCATTCCTGTGACACTAGTTATAGATTCCGATGCTTCACTTCAGGTTTACTGTATCCCTCTGACGTTCTTACTGACGATGAAACACAGAAATTGCATCGGAATTAAATACAAAAGGCACAATTCCGAATTAAATACAAGAAGACTGACTCATCTTACTGTCTATGATTTGAACCATTCATGTGACACTAGTTATAGATTCCAATGCTTCACTCCAGGTTTACTGTATCCCTTGGACCTTCTTATTGACGATGAAACACAGAAAATGCATCGGAATTAAATAAAAAATGCGCAATGCCGACTTAAGTACAAGAAGACTGACGCTACTTACCGTCTATGTTTTGAACCATTCCTGTGACACAAGTTATAGATTCCGATGCTTCACTCCAGGTTTACTATATCCCTTGGACCTTCTTATTGACGATGAAACATAGAAATTGCACCGGAATTAAATACAAAATGCACAATGCCGACTTAAGTACAAGAGGACTGACTCTTCTTACTGACTATGTTTTGAACCATTTTTGTGACACTAGTTATAAATTCCGATGCTTCACTCCCAGTTTACTGTATCCCTTGGACCTTCTTATTAACGATGAAACACAAAAATTGCATCGGAATTAAATAGAAAAGGCACAATGCCGACTTAAGTGCAAGAAGACTGACTCTTCCTACTGTCTATGTTTTGAACCATTCCGGTGTCACTAGTTATAGATTCCGATGCGTCACTCCAGGTTTACTATATCCCTTGGACCTTCTTATTGACGATGAAACACAGAAATTGCATAGGAATTAAATAGAAAAGGCACAATGCCGACTTGAGTACAAGATTACTGACTCTTCCTACTGCCTACGTTTTGAACCATTCCTGTGACACTAGTTATAGATTCCGATGCTTCACTTCAGGTTTACTGTATCCCTCTGACCATCTTATTGACGATGAAATACAGAAATTTCATCGGAAGTAAATACAAAATTCACAATTGCAAATTAAGTACAAGAAGACTGACTCCTCTTACTGTCTATGTTTTGAACCATTCATGTGACGCTAGTTATAGATTACGATGGTTCACTCCAGGTTTACTGTATCCCTTGGACCTTCTTATTGACGATGAAACACAGAAATTGCATCGGAATTAAATACAAAAGGCACAATGGCGACTTAAGTACAAGAAGTCTAACTCTTCTTACTGACTATGATTTGAACCATTCATGTGACACTAGTTATAGATTCCGGTGCTTCACTTCAGGGTTACTGTATCCCTTGGACCTTCTTATTGACGATCAAGCACAGAAATTGCATCGGAAATAAATACAAAAGGCACAATGCCGACTGAAGTACAAGAAGACTGACTCTTCTTACTGACTATGTTTTGAACCATTCCTGTGACACTAGTTATAGATTCTGATGCTTCACTTCAGGTTTACTGTGTCCCTTGGACCTTCTTATTGACGATGAAACACAGAAATTGCATCGGAATTAAATACAAAAGGCACAAAGCCGACTTAAGTACAAGAAGACTGACTCTCCTTACTGACTATGTTTTGAACCATTCCTGTGACACTAGTTATAGATTCCGATGCTTGACTTCAGATTTACTGTATGCCTCTGACCATCTTATACACGATGAAACACAGAAATTGCATCGGAATTAAATACTAAAGGCACAATGCCGACTTAAGTACAAGAATACTGACTCTTCTTACTGTCTATGTTTTGAACCATTCCTGTGACACTAGTTATAGATTCCGATGCTTCACTTCAGGTTTACTGTATCCCTTGGCCCTTCTTATTGACGATGAAACACTGAAATTGCATCGGAATTAAATACAAAAGGCACAATGCCGATTTTCGTACAAGAAGACTGACTCTTCTTACTAACTATGTTTTGATTCATTCCTGTGACACTAGTTATAGATTCCGCTGCTTCACTTCAGGTTTACTGTATCCCTTGGACCTTCTTATTGTCGATGAGACATAGAAATTGCATCGGAATTAAATACAAAAGGCACAATGCCGACTTAAGTACAAGAAGACTGACTCTTACCACTGTCTATGTTTCGAACCATTCCTGTTACACTAGTTATAGATTCCGATGCTTCACTTCAGGTTTACTGTATCCCTTGGACCTTCTTATTGACGATGAAACACTGAAATTGCATCGGAATTAAATACAAAAGGCACAATTCCGACTTATGTACAAGAAGACAGACTCTTCTTACTGACTATGTTTTGAACCATTCCTGTGACACTACCTATAGACTCTGATGCTTCACTTTAGGTTTATTGATTCCCTTGGACCTTCTTATTGAAGATGAAACACAGAAATTGCTTCGGAATTAAATACAAAAGGCACAATGCCGACTTAAGTACAAGAATAAAGACTCTTCTTACTGTCTATGTTTTGAACCATCCCTGTGACACTAGTTATAGATTCCGTTGCTTCACTTCAGGTTTACTGTATCATTTGGACCTTCTTATTGACGATGAAACACTGAAATTGCATCGGAATTAAATACAAAAGGCACAATGCCGACTTTAGTACAAGAAGACTGACTCTTCTTACTGAGTATGTTTGATTCATTCCTGTGACAATAGTTATAGATTCCGCTGCTTCACTTCAGGTTTACTGTATCCCTTGGACCTTCTTATTGACGATGAAACATAGAAATTGCATCGGAATTAAATACAAAAGGCACAATGCCGACTTAAGTACAAGAAGACTGACTCTTCTTTCTGACTATGTTTTGAACCATTCCTGTGGCACTAGTTATAGATTCAGATGCTTCAGTTCAGGTTTACTGTATCCCTCTGACCTTCTTATTGACGATGAAACACAGAAATTGCGTCGGAATTAAATACAAAAGTCACAATGCCGACTTAAGTACAAGAAGACTGACTCTTCCCACTGTCTTTGTTTTGAACCATTCCTGTTACACTAGTTATAGATTCCGATGCTTCACTTCTGGTTTACTGTATCCCTTGGACCTTCTTATTGACGATGAAACACAGAAATTGCATCGGAATTAAATACAAAAGGCACAATTCCGACTTATGTACAAGAAGACTGACTCTTCTTACTGACTATGTTTTGAACCATTCCTGTGACACTAGCTATAGACTCTGATGCTTCACTTTAGGTTTATTGTATCCCTTGGACCTTCTTATTGAAGATGAAACACAGAAATTGCTTCGGAATTAAATACAAACGGCACAATGCCGACTTAAGTACAAGAATACTGACTCTTCTTACTGTCTATGTTTTGAACCATACCTGTGACACTAGTTATCGATTCCGTTGCTTCACTTCAGGTTTACTGTATCCCTTGGACCTTCTTATTGCCAATGAAACACTGAAATTGCATCGGAATTAAATACAAAATACACAATGCCGACTTTAGTACAAGAACACTGACTCTTCTTACTGAGTATGTTTGATTCATTCCTGTGACACTAGTTATAGATTCCGCTGCTTCACTTCAGGTTTACTGTATCCCTTGGACCTTCTTATTGACGAAGAAACATAGAAATTGCATCGGAATTAAATACAAAAGGCACAATGCCGGCATAAGTACAAGAAGACTGACTCTTCTTACTGACTATGCTTTGAACCATTCCTGTGGCACTAGTTATAGATTCCGATGCTTCACTTCAGGTTTACTGTATCCCTTGGATCTTCTTATTGACGATGAAACACAGCAATTGCATCGGAATTAAATAGAAAAGGCACAATGCCGACTTAAGTGCAAGAAGACTGACTCTTCCTACTTTCTATGTTTTGAACCATTCCTGTGGCACTACTTATAGATTCTCATGCTTCACTCCAGGTTAACTGTATCCCTTGGACCTTCTTATTGACGATGAAACACAGAAATTGCATCGGAATTAAATACAAAAGTCACAATGCCGACTTAAGTACATGAAGACTGACTCTTCTTGCTGACTATGTTTTGAACCATTCCTGTGACACTAGTTATAGATTCCGATGCTTCACTTCAGGTTTACTGTATCCCTCTGACCTTCTTACTGACGATGAAACACAGAAATTGCATCGGAGTTAAATACAAAAGGTACAATTCCGAATTAAGTACAAGAAGACTGACTCTTCTTACTTACTATGATTTGAACCATTCATGTGACACTAGTTATAGATTCCGGTGCTTGACTTCAGGTTTACTGTGTCCCTTGGACCTTCTTATTGACGATGAAACACAGAAATTGCATCGGAAATAAATACAAAAGGCACAATGTCGACTTAAGTACAAGAAGACTGGCTCTTCTTACTGACTATGTTTTGAACCATTCCTGTGACACTAGTTATAGATTCTGATGCTTCACTTCAGGTATACTGTATCCCTTGGACCTTCTTATTGACGATGAAAAACAGAAATTGCATCGGAATTAAATACAAAAGGCACAAAGCCGACTTAAGTACAAGAAGACTGACTCTTCTTACTGACTATGTTTTGAGCCATTCTTGTGACACTAGTTATAGATTCCGATGCTTCACTCCAGGTTTACTGTATCCCTTGGACCTTCTTATTGACGATGAAACACAGAAATTGCATCAGAATTAAATACAAATGGCACAATGGTGACTTAAGTGCAAGAAGTCTGACTCTTCTTACTGACTATGATTTGAACCATTAATGTGACACTAGTTATAGATTCCGATGGTTCACTTCAGTTTTACTGTATCCCATGGACCTTCTTATTGACGATGAAACACTGAAATTGTATCGGAATTAGATATTAAAGGCACAATGCCGAATTAAGTACAAGAAGACTGACTCTTCTTACTGCCGATGTTTTGAACCATTCCTGTGACACTAGTTATAGATTCCGATGCTTCACTCCAGGTTTACTGTATCCCTTTGACCTTCTTATTGACGATGAAACACAGAAATTGCATCGGAATTAAATAAAAAAGGCACAATGCCGACTTAAGTACAAGAAGACTGACGCTACTTACTGTCTAAGTCTTGAACCATTCCTTTGACGCTAGTTATAGATTCCGATGCTTCACTCCAGGTTAACTATATCCCTTGGACCTTCTTATTGACGATGAAACATAGAAATTGCATCGGAATTAAATACAAAAGGCACAATGCCGACTTAAGTACAAGAGGACTGACTCTTCTTACTGACTATGTTTTGAACCATTTTTGTGACACTAGTTATAGATTCCGATGCTTCACTCCCAGTTTACTGTATCCCTTGGACCTTCTTATTAACGATGAAACACAAAAATTGTATCGGAATTAAATAGAAAAGGCACAATGCCGACTTAAGTGCAAGAAGACTGACTCATCCTACTGTCTATGTTTTGAACCATTCCTGTGTCACTAGTTATAGATTCCGATGCGTCACTCCAGGTTTACTATATCCATTTGACCTTCTTATTGACGATGAAACACAGAAATTGCATAGGAATTAAATAGAAAAGGCACAATGCCGACTTGAGTACAAGAAGACTGACTCTTCCTACTGTCTATGTTTTGAACCATTCCTGTGACACTAGTTATAGATTCCGATGCTTCACTTCAGGTTTCCTGTATCCCTCTGACCTTCTTATTGACGATGTAACACTGAAATTGCATCGGAATTAAATACAAAAGGCACAATGCCGACCTAAGAACAAGAAAACTGACTCTTCTTACTGTTTATGTTTGGAACCATTCCTGTGACACTAGTTATAGATTCCGATGCTTCACTTCAGGTTTACTGTATCCCTCTGACCTTCTTATTGACGATGAAACACGTAAATTGCATCGGAATTAAATTCAAAAGTCACAATGCCGACTTAAGTACAAGAAGACTGACTCTTCTTACTGTCTATGATTTGAACCACTCTTGTGACACTAGTTATAGATTCCGATGCTTCATTTCAGGTTTATTGTATCCCTCTGACCTTCGTATTGATGATGAAACACAGAAATTGCATCGGAATTAAATACAAAAGGCACAATGCCGATTTAAGTACAAAAAGACTGACTCTTCTTACTGTCTATGTTTTGAACCATTCCTGTGACACTAGTTATAGATTCCGATGCTTCACTTCAGGTTTTCTGTATTTCTCTGACCTTCTTATTGACGAAGAAACACAGAAATTGAATCGGAATTATATACAAAAGGCACAATGCCGACTTAAGTACAAGAAAACTGACTCTTCTTACTGTCTATGTTTTGAACCATTCCTGTGACACTAGTTATAGATTCCGATGCTTGACTTAAGATTTACTGTATGCCTCTGACCATCTTATACACGATGAAACACAGAAATTGCATCGGAATTAAATACTAAAGGCACAATGCCGAATTAAGTACAAGAAGACTGACTCTTCTTACTGTCGATGTTTTGAACCATTCCTGTGACACTAGTTATAGTTTTAGAGCTTTACTCCAGGTTTACTGTATCCCTCGGACCTTCTTATTGACGATGAAACACAGAAATTGCATAGGAAATAAATAGAAAAGGCACAATGCCGACTTAAGTACAAGAAAAGTGACTCTTCCTACTGTCTATGTTTTGAACCATTCCTGTGACAATAGTTATAGATTCCGGTGCTTCAGTTCAGGTTTACTGTATCCCTCTGACCTTCTTATTGACGATGAAACACAGAAATTGCGTCGGAATTAAATACAAAAGTCACAATGCCGACTTAAGTACAAGAAGACTGACTCTTCCCACTGTCTATGTTTTGAACCATTCCTGTTACACTAGTTATAGATTCCGATGCTTCACTTCAGGTTTACTGTATCCCTTGGACCTTCTTATTGACGATGAAACACAGAAATTGCATCGGAATTAAATACAAAAGGCACAATTCCGACTTATGTACAAGAAGACTGACTCTTCTTACTGACCATGCTTTGAACCATTCCTGTGACACTAGCTATAGACTCTGATGCTTCACTTTAGGTTTATTGTATCCCTTGAACCTTCTTATTGAAGATGAAACACAGAAATTGCATCGGAATTAAATACAAAAGGCACAATGCCGACTTAAGTACAAGAATACTGACTCTTCTTACTGTCTATGCTTTGAACCATCCCTGTGACACTAGTTATAGATTCCGATGCTTCACTTCAGGTTTACTGTATCCCTTGGTCCTTCTTATTGACGATGAAAC
Source organism: Schistocerca americana (assembly GCF_021461395.2). Lineage (NCBI taxonomy): Eukaryota > Metazoa > Arthropoda > Insecta > Orthoptera > Acrididae > Schistocerca > Schistocerca americana. The sequence continues at coordinate 6,805,619 of NC_060125.1, forward strand.
ACTGAAATTGCATCGGAATTAAATACAAAAGGCACAATGCCGATTTTAGTACAAGAAGACTGACTCTTCTTACTGACTATGTTTTGATTCATTCCTGTGACACTAGTTATAGATTCCGCTGCTTCACTCCAGGTTTACTGTATCCCTTGGACGTTCTTATTGACGATGAAACATAGAAATTTCATCGGAATTAAAAACAAAAAGCACAATGCCGACTTAATTACAAGAAGACTGACTCTTCTTACTGACCATGTTTTGAACCATTCCTGTGACACTAGTTATAGATTCCGATGCTTCACTTCAGGTTTACTATATCCCTCGGACCTTCTTATTGACGATGAAACACAGAAATTGCATAGGAATTAAATAGAAAAGGAAGAATGGCGACTTAAGTACAAGAAGACTGACTCTTCCTACTGTCTATGTTTTGAACCATTTCTGTGACTCTAGTTATAGATTCCTGTGCTTCAGTTCAAGTTTACTGTATCCCTCTGACCTTCTTATTGACGATGAAACACAGAAATTGCATCGGAATTAAATACAAAATTCACAATTCCGAATTAAGTACAAGATGACTGACTCTTCTTACTGTCTATGTTTTGAACCATTCATGTGACGCTAGTTATAGATTCCGATGCTTCACTCCAGGTTTACCGTATCCCTTGGACCTTCTTATTGACGATGAAACACAGAAATTGCATCGGAATTAAATACAAAAGGCACAATGGCGACTTAAGTGCAAGAAGTCTGACTCTTCTTACTGACTATGATTTGAACCATTCATGTGACACTAGTTATAGATTCCGGTACTTCACTTCAGGTTTACTGTATCCCTTGGACCTTCTTATTGACGATGAAACACAGAAATTGCATCGGAAATAAATACAAAAGGCACAATGCCGTATGAGGTACAAGAAGACTTACTCTTCTTACTGACTATGTTTTGAACCATTCCTGTGACACTAGTTATAGATTCTGATGCTTCACTTCAGGTTTACTGTGTCCCTTGGACCTTCTTATTGACGATGAAACACAGAAATTGCATCGGAATTAAATACAAAGGGCACAAAGCCGACTTAAGTACAAGAGGACTGACTCTTCTTACTGACTATGTTTTGAACTATTTTTGTGACACTAGTTATAGATTCCGATGCTTCACTCCCAGTTTACTGTATCCCTTGGACCTTCTTATTAACGATGTAACACAAAAATTGCATCGGAATTAAATAGAAGAGGCACAATGCCGACTTAAGTACAAGAAGACTGACACATCCTACTGTCTATGTTTTGAACCATTCCTGTGTCACTAGTTAGATTCCGATGCGTCACTCCAGGTTTACTATATCCCTTGGACCTCTTATTGACGATGAAACACAGAAATTGCATCGGAATTAAAAACTAAAGGAACAATGCCGACTTTAGTACAAGAAGACTGACTCTTCTTACTGACTATGTTTTGATTCATTCCTGTGACACTAGTTATAGATTCCGCTGCTTCACTCCAGGTTTACTGTATCCCTTGGACCTTCTTATTGACGATGAAACATAGAAATTGCATCGGAATTAAAAACTAAAAGCACAATGCCGACTTAATTACAAGAAGACTGACTCTTCTTACTGACCATGTTTTGAACCATTCCTGTGACACTAGTTATAGATTCCGATGCTTCACTTCAGGTTTACTATATCCCTCGGACCTTCTTATTGACGATGAAACACAGAAATTGCATAGGAATTAAATAGAAAAGGCACAATGCCGACTTAAGTACAAGAAGACTGACTCTTCCTACTGTCTATGTTTTGAACCATTTCTGTGACTCTAGTTATAGATTCCGGTGCTTCAGTTCAGGTTAACTGTATCCCTCTGACCTTCTTATTGACGATGAAACACAGAAATTGCATCGGAATTAAATACAAAAGGCACAATTCCGAATTAAGTACAAGAAGACTGACTCTTCTTACTGTCTATGTTTTGAACCATTCATGTGACGCTAGTTATAGATTCCGATGCTTCACTCCAGGTTTACTGTATCCCTTGGACCTTCTTATTGACGATGAAACACAGAAATTACATCGGAATTAAATACAAAAGGCACAATGGCGACTTAAGTACAAGAAGTCTGTCTCTTCTTACTGACTATGATTTGAACCATTCATGTGACACTAATTATAGATTCCGGTGCTTCACTTCAGGTTTACTGTATCCCTTGGACCTTCTTATTGACGATGAAACACAGAAATTGCATCGGAATTAAATACAAAAGGCACAAAGCCGACTTAAGTACAAGAAGACTGACTCTTCTTACTGACTATGTTTGAACCATTCCTGTGACTCTAGTTATAGATTCCGATGCTTGACTTCAGATTTACTGTATGCCTCTGACCATCTTACACACGATGAAGCACAGAAATTGCATCGGAATTAAATACTAAAGGCACAATGCCGAATTAAGTACAAGAAGACTGACTCTTCTTACTGTCGATGTTTTGAACCATTCCTGTGACACTAGTTATAGATTTAGACCTTTACTCCAGGTTTACTGTATCCCTTGGACCTTCTTATTGACGATGAAACACAGAAATTGCATAGGAAATAAATAGAAAAGGCACAATGCCGTCTTAAGTACAAGAAGAGTGACTCTTCCAACTGTCTATGTTTTGAACCATTCCTGTGACACTAGTTATAGATTCCGGTGCTTCAGTTCAGGTTTACTGTATCCCTCTGACCTTCTTATTGACGATGAAACACAGAAATTGCGTCGAAATTAAATACAAAAGTCACCATGCCGACCTAAGTACAAGAAGACTGACTCTTCCCACTGTCTATGTTTTGAACCATCCCTGTGACACTAGTTATAGATTCCGATACTTCACTTCAGGTTTACTGTATCCCTTGGTCCTTCTTATTGACGATGTAGCACTGAAATTGCATCGGAATTAAATACGAAAGGCACAATGCCGATTTTTGTACAAGAAGACTGACTCTTCTTACTGACTATGTTTTGATTCATTCCTGTGACACTAGTTATAGATTCCGCTGCTTCACTCCAGGTTTACTGTATCCCTTGGACCTTCTTATTGACGATGAAACATAGAAATTTCATCGGAATTAAAAACAAAAAGCACAATGCCGACTTAATTACAAGAAGACTGACTCTTCTTACTGACCATGCTTTGAACCATTCCTGTGACACTAGTTATAGATTCCGATGCTTCACTTCAGGTTTACTATATCCCTCGGACCTTCTTATTGACGATGAAACACAGAAATTGCATAGGAATTAAATAGAAAAGGCACAATGCCGGCTTAAGTACAAGAAGACTGACTCTTCCTACTGTCTATGTTTTGAACCATTTCTGTGACTCTAGTTATAGATTCCGGTGCTTCAGTTCAGGTTTACTGTATCCCTCTGACCTTCTTATTGACGATGAAACACAGAAATTGCATCGGAATTAAATACAAAATTCACAATTCCCAATTAAGTACAAGGTGTCTGACTCTTCTTACTGGCTATGTTTTGAACCATTCCTGTGACACTAGTTATAGATTCTGATGCTTCACTTCAGGTTTACTGTGTCCCTTGGACCTTCTTATTGACGATGAAACACAGAAATTGCATCGGAATTAAATACAAAAGGCACAAAGCCGACTTAAGTACAAGAGGACTGACTCTTCTTACTGACTATGATATGAACCATTCATGTGACACTAGTTATAGATTCCGGTGCTTCACTTCAGGTTTACTGTATCCCTTGGACCTTCTTATTGACGATGTAGCACTGAAATTGCATCGGAATTAAATACGAAAGGCACAATGCCGATTTTTGTACAAGAAGACTGACTCTTCTTACTGACTATGTTTTGATTCATTCCTGTGACACTAGTTATAGATTCCGCTGCTTCACTCCAGGTTTACTGTATCCCTTGGACCTTCTTATTGACGATGAAACATAGAAATTTCATCGGAATTAAAAACAAAAAGCACAATGCCGACTTAATTACAAGAAGACTGACTCTTCTTACTGACCATGCTTTGAACCATTCCTGTGACACTAGTTATAGATTCCGATGCTTCACTTCAGGTTTACTATATCCCTCGGACCTTCTTATTGACGATGAAACACAGAAATTGCATAGGAAATAAATAGAAAAGGCACAATGCCGACTTAAGTACAAGAAGAGTGACTCTTCCAACTGTCTATGTTTTGAACCATTCCTGTGACACTAGTTATAGATTCCGGTGCTTCAGTTCAGGTTTACTGTATCCCTCTGACCTTCTTATTGACGATGAAACACAGAAGTTGCGTCGAAATTAAATACAAAAGTCACCATGCCGACCTAAGTACAAGAAGACTGACTCTTCCCACTGTCTATGTTTTGAACCATCCCTGTGACACTAGTTATAGATTCCGATACTTCACTTCAGGTTTACTGTATCCCTTGGTCCTTCTTATTGACGATGTAGCACTGAAATTGCATCGGAATTAAATACGAAAGGCACAATGCCGATTTTTGTACAAGAAGACTGACTCTTCTTACTGACTATGTTTTGATTCATTCCTGTGACACTAGTTATAGATTCCGCTGCTTCACTCCAGGTTTACTGTATCCCTTGGACCTTCTTATTGACGATGAAACATAGAAATTTCATCGGAATTAAAAACAAAAAGCACAATGCCGACTTAATTACAAGAAGACTGACTCTTCTTACTGACCATGCTTTGAACCATTCCTGTGACACTAGTTATAGATTCCGATGCTTCACTTCAGGTTTACTATATCCCTCGGACCTTCTTATTGACGATGAAACACAGAAATTGCATAGGAATTAAATAGAAAAGGCACAATGCCGGCTTAAGTACAAGAAGACTGACTCTTCCTACTGTCTATGTTTTGAACCATTTCTGTGACTCTAGTTATAGATTCCGGTGCTTCAGTTCAGGTTTACTGTATCCCTCTGACCTTCTTATTGACGATGAAACACAGAAATTGCATCGGAATTAAATACAAAATTCACAATTCCCAATTAAGTACAAGGTGTCTGACTCTTCTTACTGGCTATGTTTAGAACCATTCCTGTGACACTAGTTATAGATTCTGATGCTTCACTTCAGGTTTACTGTGTCCCTTGGACCTTCTTATTGACGATGAAACACAGAAATTGCATCGGAATTAAATACAAAAGGCACAAAGCCGACTTAAGTACAAGAGGACTGACTCTTCTTACTGACTATGATATGAACCATTCATGTGACACTAGTTATAGATTCCGGTGCTTCACTTCAGGTTTACTGTATCCCTTGGACCTTCTTATTGACGATGAAACACAGAAATTGCATCGGAAATAAATACAAAAGGCACAATGCCGTCTGAAGTACAAGAAGACTGACTCTTCTTACTGACTATGTTTTGAACCATTCCTGTGACACTAGTTATAGATTCTGATGCTTCACTTCAGGTTTACTGTGTCCCTTGGACCTTCTTATTGACGATGAAACACAGAAATTGCATCGGAATTAAATACAAAAGGCACAAAGCCGACTTAAGTACAAGAGGACTGACTCTTCTTACTGACTATGTTTTGAACCCTTTTTGTGACACTAGTTATAGATTCCGATGCTTCACTCCCAGTTTACTGTAACCCTTGGACCTTCTTATTAACGATGAAACACAAAATTTGCATCGGAATTAAATAGAAAAGGCACAATGCCGACTTAAGTACAAGAAGACTGACTCTTCCTACTGTCTATGTTTTGAACCATTTCTGTGACTCTAGTTATAGATTCCGGTGCTTCAGTTCAGGTTAACTGTATCCCTCTGACCTTCTTATTGACGATGAAACACAGAAATTGCATCGGAATTAAATACAAAATTCACAATTCCAAATTAAGTACAAGAAGACTGACTCTTCTTACTGTCTATGTTTTGAACCATTCATGTGACGCTAGTTATAGATTCCGATGCTTCACTCCAGGTTTACTGTATCCCTTGGACCTTCTTATTGACGATGAAACACTGAAATTACATCGGAATTAAATACAAAAGGCACAATGGCGACTTAAGTACAAGAAGTCTGTCTCTTCTTACTGACTATGATTTGAACCATTCATGTGACACTAATTATAGATTCCGGTGCTTCACTTCAGGTTTACTGTATCCCTTGGACCTTCTTATTGACGATGAAACACAGAAATTGCATCGGAATTAAATACAAAAGGCACAAAGCCGACTTAAGTACAAGAAGACTGACTCTTCTTACTGACTATGTTTTGAACCATTCCTGTGACACTAGTTATAGATTCCGATGCTTGACTTCAGATTTACTGTATGCCTCTGACCATCTTATACACGATGAAGCACAGAAATTGCATCGGAATTAAATACTAATGGCACAATGCCGAATTAAGTACAAGAAGACTGACTCTTCTTACTGTCGATGTTTTGAACCATTCCTGTGACACTAGTTATAGATTTAGACCTTTACTCCAGGTTTACTGTATCCCTTGGACCTTCTTATTGACGATGAAACACAGAAATTGCATAGGAAATAAATAGAAAAGGCACAATGCCGACTTAAGTACAAGAAGAGTGACTCTTCCAACTGTCTATGTTTTGAACCATTCCTGTGACACTAGTTATAGATTCCGGTGCTTCAGTTCAGGTTTACTGTACCCCTCTGACCTTCTTATTGACGATGAAACACAGAAATTGCGTCGAAATTAAATACAAAAGTCACCATGCCGACTTAAGTACAAGAAGACTGACTCATCCCACTGTCTATGTTTTGAACCATCCCTGTGACACTAGTTATAGATTCCGATGCTTAACTTCAGGTTTACTGTATCCCTTGGTCCTTCTTATTGACGATGAAGCACTGAAATTGCATCGGAATTAAATACCAAAGGCACAATGCCGAATTTTGTACAAGAAGACTGACTCTTCTTACTGACTATGTTTTGATTCATTCCTGTGACACTAGTTATAGATTCCGCTGCTTCACTCCAGGTTTACTGTATCCCTTGGACCTTCTTATTGACGATGAAACATAGAAATTTCATCGGAATTAAAAACAAAAAGCACAATGCCGACTTGATTACAAGAAGACTGACTCTTCTTACTGACCATGTTTTGAACCATTCCTGTGACACTAGTTATAGATTCCGATGCTTCACTTCAGGTTTACTATATCCCTCGGACCTTCTTATTGACGATGAAACACAGAAATTGCATAGGAATTAAATAGAAAAGGCACAATGCCGACTTAAGTACAAGAACACTGACTCTTCCTACTGTCTATGTTTTGAACCATTTCTGTGACTCTAGTTATAGATTCCGGTGCTTCAGTTCAGGTTTACTGTATCCCACTGACCTTCTTATTGACGATGAAACACAGAAATTGCATCGGAATTAAATACAAAATTCACAATTCCGAATTAAGTACAAGATGACTGACTCTTCTTACTGTCTATGTTTTGAACCATTCATGTGACGCTAGTTATAGATTCCGATGCTTCACTCCAGGTTTACTGTATCCCTTGGACCTTCTTATTGACGATGAAACACAGAAATTGCATCGGAATTAAATACAAAAGGCACAATGGCGACTTAAGTGCAAGAAGTCTGACACTTCTTACTGACTATGATTTGAACCATTCATGTGACACTAGTTATAGATTCCGGTGCTTCACTTCAGGTTTACTGTATCCCTTGGACCTTCTTATTGACGATGAAACACAGAAATTGCATCGGAAATAAATACAAAAGGCACAATGCCGTCTGAAGTACAAGAAGACTGACACTTCTTACTGACTATGTTTTGAACCATTCCTGTGACACTAGTTATAGATTCTGATGCTTCACTTCAGGTTTACTGTGTCCCTTGGACCTTCTTATTGACGATGAAACACAGAAATTGCATCGGAATTAAATACAAAATGCACAAAGCCGACTTAAGTACAAGAGGACTGACTCTTCTTACTGACTATGTTTTGATCCATTTTTGTGACACTAGTTATAGATTCCGATGCTTCACTCCCAGTTTACTGTAACCCTTGGACCTTCTTATTAACGATGAAACACAAAAATTGCATCGGAATTAAATAGAAAAGGCACAATGCCGACTTAAGTGCAAGAAGACTGACTCATCCTACTGTCTATGTTTTGAACCATTCCTGTGTCACTAGTTGGATTCCGATGCGTCACTCCAGGTTTACTATATCCCTTGGACCTTCTTATTGACGATGAAACACAGAAATTGCATAGGAATTAAATAGAAAAGGCACAATGCCGACTTGAGTACAGGAAGACTGACTCTTCTTACTGACTATGTTTTGAACCATTCCTGTGACACTAGTTATAGATTCCGATGCTTCACTTCAGGTTTACTGTATCCCTCTGACCTTCTTATTGACGATGTAACACCGACATTGCATCGGAATTAAATACAAAAGGAACAATGCCGACTTTAGTACAAGAAGACTGACTCTTCTTACTGACTATGTTTTCATTCATTCCTGTGACACTAGTTATAGATTCCGCTGCTTCACTCCAGGTTTACTGTATCCCTTGGTCCTTCTTATTGACGATGAAACATAGAAATTGCATCGGAATTAAAAACAAAAAGCACAATGCCGACTTAATTACAAGAAGACTGACTCTTCTTACTGACCATGTTTTGAACCATTCCTGTGACACTAGTTATAGATTCCGATGCTTCACTTCAGGTTTACTATATCCCTCGGACCTTCTTATTGACGATGAAACACAGAAATTGCATAGGAATTAAATAGAAAAGGCACAATGCCGACTTAAGTACAAGAAGACTGACTCTTCCTACTGTCTATGTTTTGAACCATTTCTGTGACTCTAGTTATAGATTCCGGTGCTTCAGTTCAGGTTAACTGTATCCCTCTGACCTTCTTATTGACGATGAAACACAGAAATTGCATCGGAATTAAATACAAAATTCACAATTCCGAATTAAGTACAAGAAGACTGACTCTTCTTACTGTCTATGTTTTGAACCATTCATGTGACGCTAGTTATAGATTCCGATGCTTCACTCCAGGTTTACTGTATCCCTTGGACCTTCTTATTGACGATGAAACACAGAAATTACATCGGAATTAAATACAAAAGGCACAATGGCGACTTAAGTACAAGAAGTCTGTCTCTTCTTACTGACTATGATTTGAACCATTCATGTGACACTAATTATAGATTCCGGTGCTTCACTTCAGGTTTACTGTATCCCTTGGACCTTCTTATTGACGATGAAACACAGAAATTGCATCGGAAATAAATACAAAAGGCACAATGACGACTGAAGTACAAGAAGACTGACTCTTCTTACTGACTATGTTTTGAACCATTCCTGTGACACTAGTTATAGATTCTGATGCTTCACTTCAGGTTTACTGTGTCCCTTGGACCTTCTTATTGACGATGAAACACAGAAATTGCATCGGAATTAAATACAAAAGGCGCAAAGCCGACTTAAGTACAAGAAGACTGACTCTTCTTACTGACTATGTTTTGAACCATTCCTGTGACACTAGTTATAAATTCCGATGCTTGACTTCAGATTTACTGTATGCCTCTGACCATCTTATACACGATGAAACACAGAAATTGCATCGGAATTAAATACTAAAGGCACAATGCCGAATTAAGTACAAGAAGACTGACTCTTCTTACTGTCGATGTTTTGAACCATTCGTGTGAAACTAGTTATAGATTTAGAGCTTTACTCCAGGTTTACTGTATCCCTTGGACCTTCTTATTGACGATGAAACACACAAAATGCATAGGAAATAAATAGAAAAGGCACAATGCCGACTTAAGTACAAGAAGACTGACTAGTCCTACTGTCTATGTTTTGAACCATTCCAGTGACACTAGTTATAGATTCCGGTGCTTCAGTTCAGGTTTACTGTATCCCTCTGACCTTCTTATTGACGATGAAACACAGAAATTGCGTCGGAATTAAATACAAAAGTCACAATGCCGACTTAAGTACAAGAAGACTGACTCTTCCCACTGTCTATGTTTTGAACCATTCCTGTTACACTAGTTATAGATTCCGATGCTTCACTTCAGGTTTACTATAACCCTCGGACCTTCCTATTGACGATGAAACACAGAAATTGCATAGGAATTAAATAGAAAAGGCACAATGCCGACTTAAGTACAAGAAGACTGACTCTTAATACTGTCTATGTTTTGAACCATTTCTGCGACTCTAGATATAGATCCCGGTGCTTCAGTTCAGGTTTACTGTATCCCTCTGACCTTCTTATTGACGATGAAACACAGAAATTGCATCGGAATTAAATACAAAATTCACAATTCCGAATTAAGTACAGGATGACTGACTCTTCTTACTGTCTATGTTTTGAACCATTAATGTGACGCTAGTTATAGATTCCGATGCTTCACTCCAGGTTTACTGTATCCCTTGGACCTTCTTATTGACGATGAAACACAGAAATTGCATCGGAATTAAATACAAAAGGCACAATGTCGACTTAAGTGCAGGAAGTCTGACTCTTCTTACTGACTATGATTTGAACCATTCATGTGACACTAGTTATAGATTCCGGTGCTTCACTTCAGGTTTACTGTATCCCTTGGACCTTCTTATTGACGATGAAACACAGAAATTGCATCGGAAATAAATACAAAAGGCACAATGCCGTCTGAAGTACAAGAAGAGTGACTCTTCTTACTGACTATGTTTTGAACCATTCCTGTGACCCTAGTTATAGATTCTGATGCTTCACTTCAGGTTTACTGTGTCCCTTGGACATTCTTATTGACGATGAAACACAGAAATTGCATCGGAATTAAATACAAAAGGCACAAAGCCGACTTAGATACAAGAAGACTGACTCTTCTTACTGACTATGTTTTGAACCATTCCTGTGACACTAGTTATAGATTCCGATGCTTGACTTCAGATTTACTGTATGCCTCTGACCATCTTATACACGATGAAACACAGAAATTGCATCGGAATTAAATACTAAAGGCACAATGCCGAATTAAGTACAAGAAGACTGACTCTTCTTACTGTCGATGTTTTGAACCATTCCTGTGACACTAGTTATAGATTTAGAGCTTTACTCCAGGTTTACTGTATCCCTTGGACCTTCTTATTGACGGTGAAACACAGAAATTGCATAGGAAATAAATAGAAAAGGCACAATGCCGACTTAAGTACAAGAAGACTGACTCTTCCTACTGACCATGCTTTGAACCATTCCTGTGACACTAGCTATAGACTCTGATGCTTCACTTTAGGTTTATTGTATCCCTTGAACCTTCTTATTGAAGATGAAACACAGAAATTGCTTCGGAATTAAATACAAAAGGCACAATGCCGACTTAAGTACAAGAATACTGACTCTTCTTACTGTCTATGTTTTGAACCATCCCTGTGACACTAGTTATAGATTCCGATGCTTCACTTCAGGTTTACTGTATCCCTTGGTCCTTCTTATTGACGATGAAACACTGAAATTGCATCGGAATTAAATACAAAAGGCACAATGCCGATTTTAGTTCAAGAAGACTGACTCTTCTTACTGACTATGTTATGATTCATTCCTGTGACACTAGTTATAGATTCCGCTGCTTCACTCCAGGTTTACTGTATCCCTTGGACCTTCTTATTGACGATGAAACATAGAAATTGCATCGGAATTAAAAACAAAAAGCACAATGCCGACTTAATTACAAGAAGACTGACTCTTCTTACTGACCATGTTTTGAACCATTCCTGTGACACTAGTTATAGATTCCGATGCTTCACCTCAGGTTTACTATATCCCTCGGACCTTCTTATTGACGATGAAACACAGAAATTGCATAGGAATTAAATAGAAAAGGCACAATGCCGACTTAAGTACAAGAAGACTGACTCTTCCTACTGTCTATGTTTTGAACCATTTCTGTGAATCTAGTTATAGATTCCGGTGCTTCAGTTCAGGTTTACTGTATCCCTCTGACCTTCTTATTGACGATGAAACACAGAAATTGCATCGGAATTAAATACAAAATTCACAATTCCGAATTAAGTACAAGATGACTGACTCTTCTTACTGTCTGTGTTTTGAACCATTCATGTGACGCTAGTTATAGATTCCGATGCTTCACTCCAGGTTTACTGTATCCCTTGGACCTTCTTATTGACGATGAAACACAGAAATTGCATCGGAATTAAATACAAAAGGCACAATGGCGACTTAAGTGCAAGAAGTCTGACTCTTCTTACTGACTATGATTTGAACCATTCATGTGACACTAGTTATAGATTCCGATGCTTCACTTCAGGTTTACTGTATCCCTTGGTCCTTCGTATTGACGATGAAACACCGAAATTGCATCAGAATTAAATACAAAAGGCACAATGTCGATTTTAGTACAAGAAGACTGACTCTTCTTACTGACTATGTTTTGATTCATTCCTGTGACAGTAGTTATAGATTCCGCTGCTTCACTCCATGTTTACTGTATCCCTAGGACCTTCTTATTGACGATGAAACATAGAAATTGCATCGGAATTAAAAACAAAAAGCACAATGCCGACTTAATTACAAGAAGACTGACTCTTCTTACTGACCATGTTTTGAACCATTCCTGTGACACTAGTTATAGATTCCGATGCTTCACTTCAGGTTTACTATATCCCTCGGACCTTCTTATTGACGATGAAACACAGAAATTGCATAGGAATTAAATAGAAAAGGCACAATGCCGACTTAAGTACAAGAAGACTGACTCTTCCTCCTGTCTATGTTTTGAACCATTTCTGTGACTCTAGTTATAGATTCCGGTGCTTCAGTTCAGGTTTACTGTATCCCTCTGACCTTCTTATTGACGATAAAACACAGAAATTGCATCGGAATTAAATACAAAATTCACAATTCCGAATTAAGTACAAGATGACTGACTCTTCTTACTGTCTATGTTTTGAACCATTCATGTGACGCTAGTTATAGATTCCGATGCTTCACTCCAGGTTTACTGTATCCCTTGGACCTTCTTATTGACGATGAAACACAGAAATTGCATCGGAATTAAATACAAAAGGCACAATGGCGACTTAAGTGCAAGAAGTCTGACCCTTCTTACTGACTATGATTTGAACCATTCATGTGACACTAGTTATAGATTCCGGTGCTTCACTTCAGGTTTACTGTATCCCTTGGACCTTCTTATTGAAGATGAAACACAGAAATTGCTTCGGAATTTAATACAAAAGGCACAATGCCGACTTAAGTACAAGAAGACTGACTCTTCTTACTGACTATGTTTTGAACCATTCCTGTGACACTAGTTATAGATTCCGATGCTTCACTTCAGGTTTACTGTATCCCTTGGACCTTCGTATTGACGATGAAACACAGAAATTGCATCGGAATTAAATACAAAAGGCACAAAGCCGACTTAAGTACAAGAAGACTGACTCTTCTTACTGACTATGTTTTGAACCATTCCTGTGACACTAGTTATAGATTCCGATGCTAGACTTCAGATTTACTGTATGCCTCTGACCATCTTACACACGATGAAGCACAGAAATTGCATCGGAATTAAATACTAAAGGCACAATGCCGACTTAAGTACAAGAAGAGTGACTCTTCCAACTGTCTATGTTTTGAACCATTCCTGTGACACTAGTTATAGATTCCGGTGCTTCAGTTCATGTTTACTGTATCCCTCTGACCTTCTTATTGACGATGAAACACAGAAATTGCGTCGAAATTAAATACAAAAGACACCATGTCGACTTAAGTACAAGAAGACTGACTCTTCCCACTGTCTATGTTTTGAACCATCCCTGTGACACTAGTTATAGATTCCGATGCTTCACTTCAGGTTTACTGTATCCCTTGGTCCTTCTTATTGACGATGAAGCACTGAAATTGCATCGGAATTAAATACAAAAGGCACAATGCCGATTTTAGTACAAGAAGACTGACTCTTCTTACTGACTATGTTTTGATTCATTCCTGTGACACTAGTTATAGATTCCGCTGCTTCACTCCAGGTTTACTGTATCCCTTGGACCTTCTTATTGACGATGAAACATAGAAATTTCATCGGAATTAAAAACAAAAAGCACAATGCCGACTTAATTACAAGAAGACTGACTCTTCTTACTGACCATGTTTTGAACCATTCCTGTGACACTAGTTATAGATTCCGATGCTTCACTTCAGGTTTACTATATCCCTCGGACCTTCTTATTGACGATGAAACACAGAAATTGCATAGGAATTAAATAGAAAAGGCACAATGCCGACTTAAGTACAAGAAGACTGACTCTTCCTACTGTCTATGTTTTGAACCATTTCTGTGACTCTAGTTATAGATTCCGGTGCTTCAGTTCAGGTTTACTGTATCCCTCTGACCTTCTTATTGACGATGAAACACAGAAATTTCATCGGAATTAAATACAAAATTCACAATTCCGAATTAAGTACAAGATGACTGACTCTTCTTACTGTCTATGTTTTGAACCATTCATGTGACGCTAGTTATAGATTCCGTTGCTTCACTCCAGGTTTACTGTATCCCTTGGACCTTCTTATTGACGATGAAACACAGAAATTGCACCGGAATTAAATACAAAAGGCACAATGGCGACTTAAGTGCAAGAAGTCTGACTCTTCTTACTGACTATGATTTGAATCATTCATGTGACACTAGTTATAGATTCCGGTGCTTCACTTCAGGTTTACTGTATCCCTTGGACCTTCTTATTGACGATGAAACACAGAAATTGCATCGGAAATAAATACAAAAGGCACAATGCCGTCTGAAGTACAAGAACACTGACTCTTCTTACTGACTATGTTTTGAACCATTCCTGTGACACTAGTTATAGATTCTGATGCTTCACTTCAGGTTTACTGTGTCCCTTGGACCTTCTTATTGACGATGAAACACAGAAATTGCATCGGAATTAAATACAAAAGGCACAAAGCCGACTTAAGTACAAGAGGACTGACTCTTCTTACTGACTATGTTTTGAACCATTTTTGTGACACTAGTTATAGATTCCGATGCTTCACTCCCAGTTTACTGTAACCCTTGGACCTTCTTATTAACGATGAAACACAAAAATTGCATCGGAATTAAATAGAAAGGGCACAATGCCGACTTAACTGCAAGAAGACTGACTCATCCTACTGTCTATGTTTTGAACCATTCCTGTGTCACTAGTTAGATTCCGATGCGTCACTCCAGGTTTACTATATCCCTTGGACCTTCTTATTGACGATGAAACACAGAAATTGCATAGGAATTAAATAGAAAAGGCACAATGCCGACTTGAGTACAAGAAGACTGACTCTTCTTACTGTCTATGTTTTGAACCATTCCTGTGACACTAGTTATAGATTCCAAAGCTTCACTTCAGGTTTACTGTATCCCTCTGACCTTCTTATTGACGATGTAACACTGACATTGCATCGGAAGTAAATACAAAAGGAACAATGCCGACTTTAGTACAAGAAGACTGACTCTTCTTACTGACTATGTTTTGATTCATTCCTGTGACACTAGTTATAGATTCCGCTGCTTCACTCCAGGTTTACTGTATCCCTTGGTCCTTCTTATTGACGATGAAACATAGAAATTGCATCGGAATTAAAAACAAAAAGCACAATGCCGACTTAATTACAAGAAGACTGACTCTTCTTACTGACCATGTTTTAAACCATTCCTGTGACACTAGTTATAGACTCCGATGCTTCACTTCAGGTTTACTATATCCCTCGGACCTTCTTATTGACGATGAAACACAGAAATTGCATAGGAATTAAATAGAAAAGGCACAATGCCGACTTAAGTACAAGAAGACTGACTCTTCCTACTGTCTATATTTGAACCATTTCTGTGACTCTAGTTATAGATTCCGGTGCTTCAGTTCAGGTTAACTGTATCCCTCTGACCTTCTTATTGACGATGAAACACAGAAATTGCATCGGAATTGAATACAAAATTCACAATTCCGAATTAAGTACAAGAAGACTGACTCTTCTTACTGTCTATGTTTTGAACCATTCATGTGACGCTAGTTATAGATTCCGATGCTTCACTCCAGGTTTACTGTATCCCTTGGACCTTCTTATTGTCGATGAAACACAGAAATTACATCGGAATTAAATACAAAAGGCACAATGGCGACTTAAGTACAAGAAGTCTGTCTCTTCTTACTGACTATGATTTGAACCATTCATGTGACACTAATTATAGATTCCGGTGCTTCACTTCAGGTTTACTGTATCCCTTGGACCTTCTCATTGACGATGAAACACAGAAATTGCATCGGAAATAAATACAAAAGGCACAATGCCGTCTGAAGTACAAGAACACTGACTCTTCTTACTGACTATGTTTTGAACCATTCCTGTGACACTAGTTACAGATTCTGATGCTTCACTTCAGGTTTACTGTGTCCCTTGGACCTTCTTATTGACGATGAAACACAGAAATTGCATCGGAATTAAATACAAAAGGCACAAAGCCGACTTAAGTACAAGAGGACTGACTCTTCTTACTGACTATGTTTTGAACCATTTTTGTGACACTAGTTATAGATTCCGATGCTTCACTCCCAGTTTACTGTAACCCTTGGACCTTCTTATTAACGATGAAACACAAAAATTGCATCGGAATTAAATAGAAAAGGCACAATGCCGACTTAACTGCAAGAAGACTGACTCATCCTACTGTCTATGTTTTGAACCATTCCTGTGTCACTAGTTAGATTCCGATGCGTCACTCCAGGTTTACTATATCCCTTGGACCTTCTTATTGACGATGAAACACAGAAATTGCATAGGAATTAAATAGAAAAGGCACAATGCCGACTTGAGTACAAGAAGACTGACTCTTCTTACTGTCTATGTTTTGAACCATTCCTGTGACACTAGTTATAGATTCCAAAGCTTCACTTCAGGTTTACTGTATCCCTCTGACCTTCTTATTGACGATGTAACACTGACATTGCATCGGAAGTAAATACAAAAGGAACAATGCCGACTTTAGTACAAGAAGACTGACTCTTCTTACTGACTATGTTTTGATTCATTCCTGTGACACTAGTTATAGATTCCGCTGCTTCACTCCAGGTTTACTGTATCCCTTGGTCCTTCTTATTGACGATGAAACATAGAAATTGCATCGGAATTAAAAACAAAAAGCACAATGCCGACTTAATTACAAGAAGACTGACTCTTCTTACTGACCATGTTTTGAACCATTCCTGTGACACTAGTTATAGACTCCGATGCTTCACTTCAGGTTTACTATATCCCTCGGACCTTCTTATTGACGATGAAACACAGAAATTGCATAGGAATTAAATAGCAAAGGCACAATGCCGACTTAAGTACAAGAAGACTGACTCTTCCTACTGTCTATATTTGAACCATTTCTGTGACTCTAGTTATAGATTCCGGTGCTTCAGTTCAGGTTAACTGTATCCCTCTGACCTTCTTATTGACGATGAAACACAGAAATTGCATCGGAATTGAATACAAAATTCACAATTCCGAATTAAGTACAAGAAGACTGACTCTTCTTACTGTCTATGTTTTGAACCATTCATGTGACGCTAGTTATAGATTCCGATGCTTCACTCCAGGTTTACTGTATCCCTTGGACCTTCTTATTGACGATGAAACACAGAAATTACATCGGAATTAAATACAAAAGGCACAATGGCGACTTAAGTACAAGAAGTCTGTCTCTTCTTACTGACTATGATTTGAACCATTCATGTGACACTAATTATAGATTCCGGTGCTTCACTTCAGGTTTACTGTATCCCTTGGACCTTCTTATTGACGATGAAACACAGAAATTGCATCGGAAATAAATACAAAAGGCACAATGCCGACTGAAGTACAAGAAGACTGACTCTTCTTACTGACTATGTTTTGAACCATTCATGTGACACTAATTATAGATTCCGGTGCTTCACTTCAGGTTTACTGTATCCCTTGGACCTTCTTATTGACGATGAAACACAGAAATTGCATCGGAAATAAATACAAAAGGCACAATGCCGACTTAAGTACAAGAAGACTGACTCTTCTTACTGACTATGTTTTGACCCATTCCTGTGACACTAGTTATAGATTCTGATGCTTCACTTCAGGTTTACTGTGTCCCTTGGACCTTCTTATTGACGATGAAACACAGAAATTGCATCGGAAATAAATACAAAAGGCACAATGCCGACTGAAGTACAAGAAGACTGACTCTTCTTACTGACTATGTTTTGAACCATTCCTGTGACACTAGTTATAGATTCTGATGCTTCACTTCAGGTTTACTGTGTCCCTTGGACCTTCTTATTGACGATGAAACACAGAAATTGCATCGGAATTAAATACAAAAGGCGCAAAGCCGACTTAAGTACAAGAAGACTGACTCTTCTAACTGACTATGTTTTGAACCATTCCTGTGACACTAGTTATAGATTCCGATGCTTGACTTCAGATTTACTGTATGCCTCTGACCATCTTATACACGATGAAACACAGAAATCGCATCGGAATTAAATACTAAAGGCACAATGCCGAATTAAGTACAAGAAGACTGACTCTTCTTACTGTCGATGTTTTGAACCATTCCTGTGACACTAGTTATAGATTTAGAGCTTTACTCCAGGTTTACTGTATCCCTTGGACCTTCTTATTGACGATGAAACACACAAAATGCATAGGAAATAAATAGAAAAGGCACAATGCCGACTTAAGTACAAGAAGACTGACTAGTCCTACTGTCTATGTTTTGAACCATTCCTGTGACACTAGTTATAGATTCCGGTGTTTCAGTTCAGGTTTACTGTATCCCTCTGACCTTCTTATTGACGATGAAACACAGAAATTGCGTCGGAATTAAATACAAAAGTCACAATGCCGACTTAAGTACAAGAAGACTGACTCTTCCCACTGTCTATGTTTTGAACCATTCCTGTTACACTAGTTATAGATTCCGATGCTTCACTTCAGGTTTACTGTATCCCTTGGACCTTCTTATTGTCGATGAAACACAGAAATTGAATCGGAATTAAATACATAAGGCACAATTCCGACTTATGTACAAGAAGACTGACTCTTCTTACTGACCATGCTTTGAACCATTCCTGTGATAGTAGCTATAGACTCTGATGCTTCACTTTAGGTTTATTGTATCCCTTGAACCTTCTTATTGAAGATGAAACACTGAAATTGCATCGGAATTAAATACAAAAGGCACAATGCCGATTTTAGTACGAGAAGACTGACTCTTCTTACTGACTATGTTTTGATTCATTCCTGTGACACTAGTTATAGATTCCGATGCTTCACACCAGGTTTACTGTATCCCTTGGACCTTCTTATTGACGATGAAACACAGAAATTGCATCGGAATTAAATACAAAAGGCACAATGGCGACTTAAGTGCAAGAAGTCTGACTCTTCTTACTGACTATGATTTGAACCATTCATGTTAAGCTAGTTATAGATTCCGGTGCTTCACTTTAGGTTTACTGTATCCCTTGGACCTTATTATTCACGATGAAACACAGAAATTGCATCGGAAATAAATACAAAAGGCACAATGCCGTCTGAAGTACAAGAAGAGTGACTCTTCTTACTGACTATGTTTTGAACCATTCCTGTGACACTAGTTATAGATTCTGATGCTTCACTTCAGGTTTACTGTGTCCCTTGGACCTTCTTATTGACGATGAAACACAGAAATTGCTTCGGAATTAAATACAAAAGGCACAAAGCCGACTTAAGTCCAAGAAGACTGACTCTTCTTACTGACTATGTTTTGAACCATTCCTGTGACACTAGTTATAGATTCCGATGCTTGACTTCAGATTTACTGTATGCCTCTGACCATCTTATACACGATGAAACACAGAAATTGCATCGGAATTAAATACTAAAGGCACAATGCCGAATTAAGTACAAGAAGACTGACTCTTCTTACTGTCGATGTTTTGAACCATTCCTGTGACACTAGTTATAGATTTAGAGCTTTACTCCAGGTTTACTGTATCCCTTGGACCTTCTTATTGACGATGAAAAACAGAAATTGCATAGGAAATAAATAGAAAAGGCACAATGCCGACTTAAGTACAAGAAGACTGACTCTTACTACTGTCTATGTTTTGAACCATTCCTGTGCAACTAGTTATAGATTCCGGTGCTTCAGTTCAGGTTTACTGTATCCCTCTGACCTTCTTATTGACGATGAAACACAGAAATTGCGTCGGAATTAAATACAAAAGTAACAATGCCGACTTAAGTACAAGAAGACTGACTCTTCCCACTGTCTATGCTTTGAACCATTCCTGTTACACTATTTATAGATTCCGATGCTTCACTTCAGGTTTACTGTATCCCTTGGACCTTCTTATTGACGATGAAACACAGAAATTGCATCGGAATTAAATACAAAAGGCACAATTCCGACTTATGTACAAGAAGACTGACTCTTCTTACTGACCATGCTTTGAACCATTCCTGTGACATTAGCTATAGACTCTGATGCTTCACTTTAGGTTTATTGTATCCCTTGATCCTTCTTATTGAAGATGAAACACAGAAATTGCTTCGGAATTAAATACAAAAGGCACAATGCCGACTTAAGTACAAGAATACTGACTCTTCTTACTGTCTATGTTTTGAACCATCCCTGTGACACTAGTTATAGATTCCGATGCTTCACTTCAGGTTTACTGTATCCCTTGGTCCTTCTTATTGACGATGAAACACTGAAATTGCATCGGAATTAAATACAAAAGGCACAATGCCGATTTTAGTTCAAGAAGACTGACTCTTCTTACTGACTATGTTTTGATTCATTCCTGTGACACTAGTTATAGATTCCGCTGCTTCACTCCAGGTTTACTGTATCCCTTGGACCTTCTTATTGACGATGAAACATAGAAATTGCATCGGAATTAAAAACAAAAAGCACAATGCCGACTTAATTACAAGAAGACTGACTCTTCTTACTGACCATGTTTTGAACCATTCCTGTGACACTAGTTATAGATTCCGATGCTTCACTTCAGGTTTACTATATCCCTCGGACCTTCTTATTGACGATGAAACACAGAAATTGCATAGGAATTAAATAGAAAAGGCACAATGCCGACTTAAGTACAAGAAGACTGACTCTTCCTACTGTCTATGTTTTGAACCATTTCTGTGAATCTAGTTATAGATTCCGGTGCTTCAGTTCAGGTTTACTGTATCCCTCTGACCTTCTTATTGACGATAAAACACAGAAATGGCATCGGAATTAAATACAAAATTCACAATTCCGAATTAAGTACAAGATGACTGACTCTTCTTACTGTCTATGTTTTGAACCATTCATGTGACGCTAGTTATAGATTCCGATGCATCACTCCAGGTTTACTGTATCCCTTGGACCTTCTTATTGACGATGAAACACAGAAATTGCATCGGAATTAAATACAAAAGGCACAATGGCGACTTAAGTGCAAGAAGTCTGACCCTTCTTACTGACTATGATTTGAACCATTCATGTGACACTAGTTATAGATTCCGGTGCTTCACTTCAGGTTTACTGTATCCCTTGGACCTTCTTATTGAAGATGAAACACAGAAATTGCTTCGGAATTTAATACAAAAGGCACAATGCCGACATAAGTACAAGAAGACAGACTCTTCTTACTGACTATGTTTTGAACCATTCCTGTGACACTAGTTATAGATTCCGATGCTTGACTTCAGATTTACTGTATGCCTATGACCATCTTATACACGATGAAACACAGAAATTGCATCGGAATTAAATACTAAAGGCACAATGCCGAATTAAGTACAAGAAGACTGACTCTTCTTACTGTCGATGTTTTGAACCATTCCTGTGACACTAGTTATAGATTTAGAGCTTTACTCCAGGTTTACTGTATCACTTGGACCTTCTTATTGACGATGAAACACAGAAATTGCATAGGAAATAAATAGAAAAGGCACAATGCCGACTTAAGTACAAGAAGACTGACTCTTCCTACTGTCTATGTTTTGAACCATTCCTCTGACACTAGTTATAGATTCCGGTGCTTCAGTTCAGGTTTACTGTATCCCTCTGACCTTCTTATTGACGATGAAACACAGAAATTGCGTCGGAATTAAATACAAAAGTCACAATGCCGACTTAAGTACAAGAAGACTGACTCTTCCCACTGTCTATGTTTTGAACCATTCCTGTTACACTAGTTATAGATTCCGATGCTTCACTTCAGGTTTACTGTATCCCTTGGACGTTCTTATTGACGATGAAACATAGAAATTGCATCGGAATTAAAAACAAAAAGCACAATGCCGACTTAATTACAAGAAGACTGACTCTTCTTACTGACCATGTTTTGAACCATTCCTGTGACACTAGTTATAGATTCCGATGCTTCACTTCAGGTTTACTATATCCCTCGGACCTTCTTATTGACGATGAAACACAGAAATTGCATAGGAATTAAATAGAAAAGGCACAATGCCGACTTAAGTACAAGAAGACTGACTCTTCCTACTGTCTATGTTTTGAACCATTTCTGTGACTCTAGTTATAGATCCCGGTGCTTCAGTTCAGGTTTACTGTATCCCTCTGACCTTATTATTGACGATGAAACACAGAAATTGCATCGGAATTAAATACAAAATTCACAATTCCGAATTAAGTACAAGATGACTGACTCTTCTTACTGTCTATGTTTTGAACCATTCATGTGACGCTAGTTATAGATTCCGATGCTTCACTCCAGGTTTACTGTATCCCTTGGACCTTCTTATTGACGATGAAACACAGAAATTGCATCGGAATTAAATACAAAAGTCACAATGGCGACTTAAGTGCAAGAAGTCTGACTCTTCTTACTGACTATGATTTGAACCATTCATGTGAAGCTAGTTATAGATTCCGGTGCTTCACTTCAGGTTTACTGTATCCCTTAGACCTTCTTATTGACGATGAAACACAGAAATTGCATCGGAAATAAATACAAAAGGCACAATGCCGTCTGAAGTACAACAAGAGTGACTCTTCTTACTGACTATGTTTTGAACCATTCCTGTGGCACTAGTTATAGATTCTGATGCTTCACTTCAGGTTTACTGTGTCCCTTGGACCTTCTTATTGACGATGAAACACAGAAATTGCATCGGAATTAAATACAAAAGGCACAAAGCCGACTTAAGTACAAGAAGACTGACTCTTCTTACTGACTATGTTTTGAACCATTCCTGTGACACTAGTTATAGATTCCGATGCTTGACTTCAGATTTACTGTATGCCTCTGACCATCTTACACACGATGAAACACAGAAATTGCATCGGAATTAAATACTAAATGCACAATGCCGAATTAAGTACAAGAAGACTGACTCTTCTTACTGTCGATGTTTTGAACCATTCCTGTGACACTAGTTATAGATTTAGAGCTTTACTCCAGGTTTACTGTATCCCTTGGACCTTCTTATTGACGATGAAACACAGAAATTGCATAGGAAATAAATAGAAAAGGCACAATGCCGACTTAAGTACAAGAAGACTGACTCTTACTACTGTCTATGTTTTGAACCATTCCTGTGCAACTAGTTATAGATTCCGGTGCTTCAGTTCAGGTTTACTGTATCCCTCTGACCTTCTTATTGACGATGAAACACAGAAATTGCGTCGGAATTAAATACAAAAGTCACAATGCCGACTTAAGTACAAGAAGACTGACTCTTCCCACTGTCTATGTTTTGAACCATTCCTGTTACACTATTTATAGATTCCGATGCTTCACTTCAGGTTTACTGTATCCCTTGGACCTTCTAATTGACGATGAAACACAGAAATTGCATCGGAATTAAATACAAAAGGCACAATTCCGACTTATACAGAAGAAGACTGACTCTTCTTACTGACCATGCTTTGAACCATTCCTGTGACACTAGCTATAGACTCTTATGCTTCACTTTAGGTTTATTGTATCCCTTGAACCTTCTTATTGAAGATGAAACACAGAAATTGCTTCGGAATTAAATACAAAAGGCACAATGCCGACTTAAGTACAAGAATACTGACTCTTCTTACTGTCAATGTTTTGAACCATCCCTGTGACACTAGTTATAGATTCCGATGCTTCACTTCAGGTTTACTGTATCCCTTGGTCCTTCTTATTGACGATGAAACACTGAAATTGCATCGGAATTAAATACAAAAGGCACAATGCCGATTTCAGTTCAAGAAGACTGACTCTTCTTACTGACTATGTTTTGATTCTTTCCTGTGACACTAGTTATAGATTCCGCTGCTTCACTCCAGGTTTACTGTATCCCTTGGACCTTCTTATTGACGATGAAACACAGAAATTGCATCGGAATTAAAAACAAAAAGCACAATGCCGACTTAATTACAAGAAGACTGACTCTTCTTACTGACCATGTTTTGAACCATTCCCGTGACACTAGTTATAGATTCCGATGCTTCACTTCAGGTTTACTATATCCCTCGGACCTTCTTATTGACGATGAAACACAGAAATTGCATAGGAATTAAATAGAAAAGGCACAATGCCGACTTAAGTACAAGAAGACTGACTCTTCCTACTGTCTATGTTTTGAACCATTTCTGTGAATCTAGTTATAGATTCCGGTGCTTCAGTTCAGGTTTACTGTACCCCTCTGACCTTCTTATTGACGATGAAACACAGAAATTGCATCGGAATTAAATACAAAATTCACAATTCCGAATTAAGTACAAGATGACTGACCCTTCTTACTGTCTATGTTTTGAACCATTCATGTGACGCTAGTTATAGATTCCGATGCTTCACTCCAGGTTTACTGTATCCCTTGGACCTTCTTATTGACGATGAAACACAGAAATTGCATCGGAATTAAATACAAAAGGCACAATGGCGACTTAAGTGCAAGAAGTCTGACTCTTCTTACTGACTATGATTTGAACCATTCATGTGACACTAGTTATAGATTCCGGTGCTTCACTTCAGGTTTACTGTATCCCTTGATCCTTCTTATTGAAGATGAAACACAGAAATTGCTTCGGAATTAAATACAAAAGGCACAATGCCGACTTAAGTACAAGAATACTGACTCTTCTTACTGTCTATGTTTTGAACCATCCCTGTGACACTAGTTATAGATTCCGTTGCTTCACTTCAGGTTTACTGTATCCCTTGGTCCTTCGTATTGACGATGAAACGCAGAAATTGCATCGGAATTAAAAACAAAAAGCACAATGCCGACTTAATTACAAGAAGACTGACTCTTCTTACTGACCATGTTTTGAACCATTCCTGTGACACTAGTTATAGATTCCGATGCTTCACTTCAGGTTTACTATATCCCTCGGACCTTCTTATTGACGATGAAACACAGAAATTGCATAGGAATTAAATGGAAAAGGCACAATGCCGACTTAAGTACAAGAAGACTGACTCCTCCTACTGTCTATGTTTTGAACCATTTCTGTGACTCTAGTTATAGATTCCGGTGCTTCAGTTCAGGTTTACTGTATCCCTCTGACCTTCTTATTGACGATAAAACACAGAAATTGCATCGGAATTAAATACAAAATTCACAATTCCGAATTAAGTACAAGATGACTGACTCTTCTTACTGTCTATGTTTTGAACCATTCATGTGACGCTAGTTATAGATTCCGATGCTTCACTCCAGGTTTACTGTATCCCTTGGACCTTCTTATTGACGATGAAACACAGAAATTGCATCGGAATTAAATACAAAAGGCACAATGGCGACTTAAGTGCAAGAAGTCTGACCCTTCTTACTGACTATGATTTGAACCATTCATGTGACACTAGTTATAGATTCCGGTGCTTCACTTCAGGTTTACAGTATCCCTTGGACCTTCTTATTGAAGATGAAACACAGAAATTGCTTCGGAATTTAATACAAATGGCACAATGCCGACTTAAGTACAAGAAGACTGACTCTTCTTACTGACTATGTTTTGAACCATTCCTGTGACACTAGTTATAGATTCCGATGCTTGACTTCAGATTTACTGTATGCCTATGACCATCTTATACACGATGAAACACAGAAATTGCATCGGAATTAAATACTAAAGGCACAATGCCGAATTAAGTACAAGAAGACTGACTCTTCTTACTGTCGATGTTTTCAACCATTCCTGTGACACTAGTTATAGATTTAGAGCTTTACTCCAGGTTTACTGTATCACTTGGACCTTCTTATTGACGATGAAACACAGAAATTGCATAGGAAATAAATAGAAAAGGCACAATGCCGACTTAAGTACAAGAATACTGACTCTTCTTACTGTCTATGTTTTGAACCATCCCTGTGACACTGGTTGTAGATTCCGATGCTTCACTACACGTTTACTGTATCCCTTGGTCCTTCTTATTGACGATGAAACACTGAAATTGCATCGGAATTAAATACAAAAGTCACAATGCCGACTTAAGTACAAGAAGACTGACTCTTCCCACTGTCTATGTTTTGAACCATTCCTGTTACACTAGTTATAGATTCCGATGCTTCACTTCAGGTTTACTGTATCCCTTGGACGTTCTTATTGACGATGAAACACAGATATTGCATAGGAATTAAATAGAAAAGGCACAATGCCGACTTAAGTACAAGAAGACTGACTCTTCCTACTGTCTATGTTTTGAACCATTTCTGTGACTCTAGTTATAGATCCCGGTGCTTCAGTTCAGGTTTACTGTATCCCTCTGACCTTATTATTGACGATGAAACACAGAAATTGCATCGGAATTAAATACAAAATTCACAATTCCGAATTAAGTACAAGATGACTGACTCTTCTTACTGTCTATGTTTTGAACCATTCATGTGACGCTAGTTATAGATTCCGATGCTTCACTCCAGGTTTACTGTATCCCTTGGACCTTCTTATTGACGATGAAACACAGAAATTGCATCGGAATTAAATACAAAAGTCACAATGGCGACTTAAGTGCAAGAAGTCTGACTCTTCTTACTGACTATGATTTGAACCATTCATGTGAAGCTAGTTATAGATTCCGGTGCTTCACTTCAGGTTTACTGTATCCCTTAGACCTTCTTATTGACGATGAAACACAGAAATTGCATCGGAAATAAATACAAAAGGCACAATGCCGTCTGAAGTACAACAAGAGTGACTCTTCTTACTGACTATGTTTTGAACCATTCCTGTGACACTAGTTATAGATTCTGATGCTTCACTTCAGGTTTACTGTGTCCCTTGGACCTTCTTTTTGACGATGAAACACAGAAATTGCATCGGAATTAAATACAAAAGGCACAAAGCCGACTTAAGTACAAGAAGACTGACTCTTCTTACTGACTATGTTTTGAACCATTCCTGTGACACTACTTATAGATTCCGATGCTTGACTTCAGATTTACTGTATGCCTCTGACCATCTTACACACGATGAAACACAGAAATTGCATCGGAATTAAATACTAAATGCACAATGCCGAATTAAGTACAAGAAGACTGACTCTTCTTACTGTCGATGTTTTGAACCATTCCTGTGACACTAGTTATAGATTTAGAGCTTTACTCCAGGTTTACTGTATCCCTTGGACCTTCTTATTGACGATGAAACACAGAAATTGCATAGGAAATAAATAGAAAAGGCACAATGCCGACTTAAGTACAAGAAGACTGACTCTTACTACTGTCTATGTTTTGAACCATTCCTGTGCAACTAGTTATAGATTCCGGTGCTTCAGTTCAGGTTTACTGTATCCCTCTGACCTTCTTATTGACGATGAAACACAGAAATTGCGTCGGAATTAAATACAAAAGTCACAATGCCGACTTAAGTACAAGAAGACTGACTCTTCCCACTGTCTATGTTTTGAACCATTCCTGTTACACTATTTATAGATTCCGATGCTTCACTTCAGGTTTACTGTATCCCTTGGACCTTCTAATTGACGATGAAACACAGAAATTGCATCGGAATTAAATACAAAAGGCACAATTCCGACTTATACAGAAGAAGACTGACTCTTCTTACTGACCATGCTTTGAACCATTCCTGTGACACTAGCTATAGACTCTTATGCTTCACTTTAGGTTTATTGTACCCCTTGAACCTTCTTATTGAAGATGAAACACAGAAATTGCTTCGGAATTAAATACAAAAGGCACAATGCCGACTTAAGTACAAGAATACTGACTCTTCTTACTGTCAATGTTTTGAACCATCCCTGTGACACTAGTTATAGATTCCGATGCTTCACTTCAGGTTTACTGTATCCCTTGGTCCTTCTTATTGACGATGAAACACTGAAATTGCATCGGAATTAAATACAAAAGGCACAATGCCGATTTCAGTTCAAGAAGACTGACTCTTCTTACTGACTATGTTTTGATTCTTTCCTGTGACACTAGTTATAGATTCCGCTGCTTCACTCCAGGTTTACTGTATCCCTTGGACCTTCTTATTGACGATGAAACATAGAAATTGCATCGGAATTAAAAACAAAAAGCACAATGCCGACTTAATTACAAGAAGACTGACTCTTCTTACTGACCATGTTTTGAACCATTCCCGTGACACTAGTTATAGATTCCGATGCTTCACTTCAGGTTTACTATATCCCTCGGACCTTCTTATTGACGATGAAACACAGAAATTGCATAGGAATTAAATAGAAAAGGCACAATGCCGACTTAAGTACAAGAAGACTCACTCTTCCTACTGTCTATGTTTTGAACCATTTCTGTGAATCTAGTTATAGATTCCGGTGCTTCAGTTCAGGTTTACTGTACCCCTCTGACCTTCTTATTGACGATGAAACACAGAAATTGCATCGGAATTAAATACAAAATTCACAATTCCGAATTAAGTACAAGATGACTGACCCTTCTTACTGTCTATGTTTTGAACCATTCATGTGACGCTAGTTATAGATTCCGATGCTTCACTCCAGGTTTACTGTATCCCTTGGACCTTCTTATTGACGATGAAACACAGAAATTGCATCGGAATTAAATACAAAAGGCACAATGGCGACTTAAGTGCAAGAAGTCTGACTCTTCTTACTGACTATGATTTGAACCATTCATGTGACACTAGTTATAGATTCCGGTGCTTCACTTCAGGTTTACTGTATCCCTTGATCCTTCTTATTGAAGATGAAACACAGAAATTGCTTCGGAATTAAATACAAAAGGCACAATGCCGACTTAAGTACAAGAATACTGACTCTTCTTACTGTCTATGTTTTGAACCATCCCTGTGACACTAGTTATAGATTCCGTTGCTTCACTTCAGGTTTACTGTATCCCTTGGTCCTTCGTATTGACGATGAAACGCAGAAATTGCATCGGAATTAAAAACAAAAAGCACAATGCCGACTTAATTACAAGAAGACTGACTCTTCTTACTGACCATGTTTTGAACCATTCCTGTGACACTAGTTATAGATTCCGATGCTTCACTTCAGGTTTACTATATCCCTCGGACCTTCTTATTGACGATGAAACACAGAAATTGCATAGGAATTAAATGGAAAAGGCACAATGCCGACTTAAGTACAAGAAGACTGACTCCTCCTACTGTCTATGTTTTGAACCATTTCTGTGACTCTAGTTATAGATTCCGGTGCTTCAATTCAGGTTTACTGTATCCCTCTGACCTTCTTATTGACGATAAAACACAGAAATTGCATCGGAATTAAATACAAAATTCACAATTCCGAATTAAGTACAAGATGACTGACTCTTCTTACTGTCTATGTTTTGAACCATTCATGTGACGCTAGTTATAGATTCTGATGCTTCACTCCAGGTTTACTGTATCCCTTGGACCTTCTTATTGACGATGAAACACAGAAATTGCATCGGAATTAAATACAAAAGGCACAATGGCGACTTAAGTGCAAGAAGTCTGACCCTTCTTACTGACTATGATTTGAACCAATCATGTGACACTAGTTATAGATTCCGGTGCTTCACTTCAGGTTTACTGTATCCCTTGGACCTTCTTATTGAAGATGAAACACAGAAATTGCTTCGGAATTTAATACAAATGGCACAATGCCGACTTAAGTACAAGAAGACTGACTCTTCTTACTGACTATGTTTTGAACCATTCCTGTGACACTAGTTATAGATTCCGATGCTTGACTTCAGATTTACTGTATGCCTATGACCATCTTATACACGATGAAACACAGAAATTGCATCGGAATTAAATACTAAAGGCACAATGCCGAATTAAGTACAAGAAGACTGACTCTTCTTACTGTCGATGTTTTCAACCATTCCTGTGACACTAGTTATAGATTTAGAGCTTTACTCCAGGTTTACTGTATCACTTGGACCTTCTTATTGACGATGAAACACAGAAATTGCATAGGAAATAAATAGAAAAGGCACAATGCCGACTTCAGTACAAGAATACTGACTCTTCTTACTGTCTATGTTTTGAACCATCCCTGTGACACTGGTTGTAGATTCCGATGCTTCACTACACGTTTACTGTATCCCTTGGTCCTTCTTATTGACGATGAAACACTGAAATTGCATCGGAATTAAATACAAAAGTCACAATGCCGACTTAAGTACAAGAAGACTGACTCTTCCCACTGTCTATGTTTTGAACCATTCCTGTTACACTAGTTATAGATTCCGATGCTTCACTTCAGGTTTACTGTATCCCTTGGACGTTCTTATTGACGATGAAACACAGATATTGCATCGGAATTAAATACAAAAGGCACAATTCCGACTTATGTACAAGAAGACTGACTCTTGTTACTGATCATACTTTGAACCATTCCTGTGACACTAGCTATAGACTCTGATGCTTCACTTTAGGTTTATTGTATCCCTTGAACCTTCTTATTGAAGATGAAACACAGAAATTGCTTCGGAATTAAATTCAAAAGGCACAATGCCGACTTAAGTACAAGAATACTGACTCTTCTTACTGTCTATGTTTTGAACCATCCCTGTGACACTAGTTATAGATTCCGATGCTTCACTTCAGGTTTACTGTATCCCTTGGTCCTTCGTATTGACGATGAAACACTAAAATTGCATCGGAATTAAATACAAAAGGCGCAATGCCGATTTTAGTACAAGAAGACTGACTCTTCTTACTGACTATGTTTTGATTCATTCCTGTGACACTAGTTATAGATTCCGCTGCTTCACTCCAGGTTTACTGTATCCCTTGGACCTTCTTATTGACGATGAAACATAGAAATTGCATCGGAATTAAAAACAAAAAGCACAATGCCGACTTAATTACAAGAAGACTGACTCATCTTACTGACCATGTTTTGAACCATTCCTTTGACACTAGTTATAGATTCCGATGCTTCACTTCAGGTTTACTATATCCCTCGGACCATCTTATTGACGATGAAACACAGAAATTGCATAGGAATTAAATAGAAAAGGCACAATGCCGACTTAAGTACAAGAAGACTGACTCTTCCTACTGTCTATGTTTTGAACCATTTCTGTGACTCTAGTTATAGATTCCGGTGCTTCACTCCAGGTTTACTGTATCCCTTGGACCTTCTTATTGACGATGAAACACAGAAATTGCATCGGAATTAAATACAAAAGGCACAATGGCGACTTAAGTGCAAGAAGTCTGACTCTTCTTACTGACTATGATTTGAACCATTCATGTGACACTAGTTATAGATTCCGGTGCTTCACGTCAGGTTTACTGTATCCCTTGGACCTTCTTATTGACGATGAAACACAGAAATTGCATCGGAAATAAATACAAAAGGCACAATGCCGTCTGAAGTACAAGAAGACTGACTCTTCTTACTGACTATGTTTTGAACCATTCCTGTGACACTAGTTATAGATTCTGATGCTTCACTTCAGGTTTACTGTGTCCCTTGGACCTTCTTATTGACGATGAAACACAGAAATTGCATCGGAATTAAATACAAAAGGCACAAAGCCGACTTAAGTACAAGAAGACTGACTCTTCTTACTGACTATATTTTGAACCATTCCTGTGACACCAGTTATAGATTCCGATGCTTGACTTCAGATTTACTGTATGCCTCTGACCATCTTATACACGATGAAACACAGAAATTGCATCGGAATTAAATACTAAAGGCACAATGCCGAATTAAGTACAAGAAGACTGACGCTTCTTACTGTCGATGTTTTGAACCATTCCTGTGACACTAGGTATAGATTTAGAGCTTTACTCCGGGTTTACTGTATCCCTTGGACCTTCTTATTGACGATGAAACACAGAAATTGCGTAGGAAATAAATAGAAAAGGCACAATGCCGACTTAAGTACAAGAAGACTGACATTTCCTACTGTCTATGTTTTGAACCATTCGTGTGACACTAGTTATAGATTCCGGTGCTTCAGTTCAGGTTTACTGTATCCCTCTGACCTTCTTATTGACGATGAAACACAGAAATTGCGTCGGAATTAAATACAAAAGTCACAATGCCGACTTAAGTACAAGAAGACTGACTCTTCCCACTGTCTATGATTTGAACCATTCCTGTTACACTAGTTATAGATTCCGATGCTTCACTTCATGTTTACTGTATCCCTTGGACCTTCTTATTGACGATGAAACACAGAAATTGCATCGGAATTAAATACAAAAGGCACAATTCCGACTTATGTACAAGAAGACTGACTCTTCTTACTGACTATGCTTTGAACCATTCCTGTGACACTAGCTATAGACTCTGGTGCTTCACTTTAGGTTTATTGTATCCCTTGAACCTTCTTATTGAAGATGAAACACAGAAATGGCTTCGGAATTAAATACAAAAGGCACAATGCCGACTTATGTACAAGAATACTGACTCTTCTTACTGTCTATGTTTTGAACCATCCCTGTGACACTGGTTATAGATTCCGATGCTTCACTTCAGGTTTACTGTATCCCTTGGTCCTTCTTATTGACGATGATACACTGAAATTGCATCGGAATTAAATACAAAAGGCACAATGCCGATTTTAGTACAAGAAGACTGACTCTTCTTACTGACTATGTTTTGATTCATTCCTGTGACACTAGTTATAGATTCCGCTGCTTCTCTCCAGGTTTACTGTATCCCTTGGACCTTCTTATTGACGATGAAACATAGAAATTGCATCGGAATTAAAAACAAAAAGCACAATGCCGACTTAATTACAAGAAGACTGACTCTTCTTACTGACCATGTTTTGAACCATTCCTGTGACACTAGTTATAGATTCCGATGCTTCACTTCAGGTTTACTATATCCCTCGGACCTTCTTATTGACGATGAAACACAGAAATTGCATAGGAATTAAATAGAAAAGGCACAATGCCGACTTAAGTACAAGAAGACTGACTCTTCCTACTGTCTATGTTTTGAACCATTTCTGTGAATTTAGTTATAGATTCCGGTGCTTCAGTTCAGGTTTACTGTATCCCTCTGACCTTCTTATTGACGATGAAACACAGAAATTGCATCGGAATGAAATACAAAATTCACAATTCCGAATTAAGTACAAGATGACTGACTCTTCTTACTGTCTATGTTTTGAACCATTCATGTGACGCTAGTTATAGATTCCGATGCTTCACTCCAGGTTTACTGTATCCCTTGGACCTTCTTATTGACGATGAAACATAGAAATTGCATCGGAAATTAAAACAAAAAGCACAATGCCGACTTAATTACAAGGAGACTGACTCTTCTTACTGACCATGTTTGAACCATTCCTGTGACACTAGTTATAGATTCCGATGCTTCACTTCAGGTTTACTATATCCCTCGGAACTTCTTATTGACGATGAAACACAGAAGTTGCATAGGAATTAAATACAAAAGGCACAATGGCGACTTAAGTGCAAGAAGTCTGACTCTTCTTACTGACTATGATTTGAACCATTCATGTGACACTAGTTATAGATTCCGGTGCTTCACTTCAGGTTTACTGTATCCCTTGAACCTTCTTTGTGAAGATGAAACACAGAAATTGCTTCGGAATTAAATACAAACGGCACAATGCCGACTTAAGTACAAGAATACTGACTCTTCTTACTGTCTATGTTTTGAACCATCCCTGTGACACTAGTTATAGATTCCGATGCTTCACTTCAGGTTTACTGTATCCCTTGGTCCTTCGTATTGACGATGAAACACTGAAATTGCATCGGAATTAAATACAAAAGGCACAATGCCGATTTTAGTACAAGAAGACTGACTCTTCTTACTGACTATGTTTTGATTCATTCCTGTGACACTAGTTATAGATTCCGCTGCTTCACTCCAGGTTTACTGTGTCCCTTGGACCTTCTTATTGACGATGAAACACAGAAATTGCATCGGAATTAAATACATAGGGCACAAAGCCGGCTTAAGTACAAGAAGACTGACTCTTCTTACTGACTATGTTTTGAACCATTCCTGTGACACCAGTTATAGATTCCGATGCTTGACTTCAGATTTACTGTATGCCTCTGGCCATCTTATACACGATGAAACACAGAAATTGCATCGGAATTAAATACTAAAGGCAAAATGCCGAATTAAGTACAAGAAGACTGACGCTTCTTACTGTCGATGTTTTGAACCATTCCTGTGACACTAGTTATAGATTTAGAGCTTTACTCCGGGTTTACTGTATCCCTTGGACCTTCTTATTGACGATGAAACACAGAAATTGCGTAGGAAATAAATAGAAAAGGCACAATGCCGACTTAAGTGCAAGAAGACTGACATTTCCTACTGTCTATGTTTTGAACCATTCCTGTGACACTAGTTATAGATTCCGGTGCTTCAGTTCAGGTTTACTGTATCCCTCTAACCTTCTTATTGACGATGAAACACAGAAATTGCGTCGGAATTAAATACAAAAGTCACAATGCCGACTTAAGTACAAGAAGACTGACTCTTCCCACTGTCTATGTTTTGAACCACTCCTGTTACACTAGTTATAGATTCCGATGCTTCACTTCATGTTTACTGTATCCCTTGGACCTTCTTATTGACGATGAAACACAGAAATTGCATCGGAATTAAATACAAAAGGCACAATTCCGACTTATGTACAAGAAGACTGACTCTTCTTACTGACCATGCTTTGAACCATTCCTGTGACACTAGCTATAGACTCTGGTGCTTCACTTTAGGTTTATTGTATCCCTTGAACCTTCTTATTGAAAATGAAACACAGAAATTGCTTCGGAATTAAATACAAAAGGCACAATGCCGACTTATGTACAAGAATACTGACTCTTCTTACTGTCTATGTTTTGAACCATCCCTGTGACACTGGTTATAGATTCCGATGCTTCACTTCAGGTTTACTGTATCCATTGGTCCTTCGTATTGACGATGAAACACTGAAATTGCATCGGAATTAAATACAAAAGGCACAGTGCCGATTTTAGTACAAGAAGACTGACTCTTCTTACTGACTATGTTTTGAATCATTCCTGTGACACTAGTTATAGATTCCGCTGCTTCACTCCAGGTTTACTGTATCCCTTGGACCTTCTTATTGACGATGAAACATATAAATTGCATCGGAATTAAAAACAAAAAGCACAATGCCGACTTAATTACAAGAAGACTGACTCTTCTTACTGACGATGTTTTGAACCATTCCTGTGACACTAGTTATAGATTCCGATGCTTCACTTCAGGTTTACTATATCCCTCGGACCATCTTATTGACGATGAAACACAGAAATTGCATAGGAATTAATTAGAAAAGGCACAATGCCGACTTAAGTACAAGAAGACTGACTCTTCCTACTGTCTATGTTTTCAACCATTTCTGTGACTCTAGTTATAGATTCCGGTGGTTCAGTTCAGGTTTACTGTATCCCTCTGACCTTCTTATTGACGATGAAACACAGAAATTGCATCGGAATTAAATACAAAATTCACAATTCCGAATTAAGTACAAGATGACTGACTCTTCTTACTGTCTATGTTTTGAACCATTCATGTGACGCTAGTTATAGATTCCGATGCTTCACTCCAGGTTTACTGTATCCCTTGGACCTTCTTATTGACGATGAAACACAGAAATTGCATCGGAATTAAATACAAAAGGCACAATGGCGACTTAAGTGCAAGAAGTCTGACTCTTCTTACTGACTATGATTTGAACCATTCATGTGACACTTGTTATAGATTCCGGTGCTTCACTTCAGGTTTACTGTATCCCTTGGACCCTCTTATTGACGATGAAACACAGAAATTGCATCGGAAATAAATACAAAAGGCACAATGCCGTCTGAAGTACAAGAAGACTGACTCTTCTTACTGACTATGTTTTGAACCATTCCTGTGACACTAGTTATAGATTCTGATGCTTCACTTCATGTTTACTGTGTCCCTTGGACCTTCTTATTGACGATGAAACACAGAAATTGCATCGGAATTAAATACAAAAGGCACAAAGCCGACTTAAGTACAAGAAGACTGACTCTCCTTACTGACTATGTTTTGAACCATTCCTGTGACACTAGTTATAGATTCCGATGCTTGACTTCAGATTTACTGTATGCCTCTGACCATCTTATACACGATGAAACACAGAAATTGCATCGGAATTAAATACTAAAGGCACAATGCCGAATTAAGTACAAGAATACTGACTCTTCTTACTGTCGATGTTTTGAACCATTCCTGTGACACTAGTTATAGATTCCGAGCTTTACTCCAGGTTTACTGTATCCCTTGGTCCTTCTTATTGACGATGAAACACTGAAATTGCATCGGAATTAAATACAAAAGGCACAATGCCGATTTTAGTACAAGAAGACTGACTCTTCTTACTGACTATGTTTTGATTCATTCCTGTGACACTAGTTATAGATTCCGCTGCTTCACTTCAGGTTTACTGTATCCCTTGGACCTTCTTATTGACGATGAAACATAGAAATTGCATCGGAATTAAATACAAAACGCACAATGCCGACTTAAGTACAAGAAGACTGACTCTTCCCACTGTCTATGTTTTGAACCATTCCTGTTACACTAGTTATAGATTCCGATGCTTCACTTCAGGTTTACTGTATCCCTTGGACCTTCTTATTGACGATGAAACACAGAAATTGCATCGGAATTAAATACAAAAGGCACAATTCCGACTTATGTACAAGAAGACTGACTCTTCTTACTGACTATGTTTTGAACCATTCCTGTGACACTAGCTATAGACACAGATGCTTCACTTTAGGTTTATTGTATCCTTTGGACCTTCGTATTGAAGATGAAACACAGAAATTGCTTCGGAATTAAATACAAATGGCACAATGAAGACTTAAGTACAAGAATACAGACTCTTCTTACTGTCTTTGTTTTGAACCATCCCTGTGGCACTAGTTATAGATTCCGTTGCTTCACTTCAGGTTTACTGTATCCCTTGGACCTTCTTATTGACGATGAAACACTGAAATTGCATCGGAATTAAATACAAAAGGCACAATGCCGACTTTAGTACAAGAAGACTGACTCTTCTTACTGAGTATGTTTGATTCATTCCTGTGACACTAGTTATAGATTCCGCTGCTTCACTTCAGTTTTACTGTGTCCCTTGGACCTTCTTATTGACGATGAAACACAGAAATTGCATCGGAATTATATACAAAAGGCAGAAAGCTGACTTAAGTACAAGAAGACTGACTCTTCTTACTGACTATGTTTTGAACCATTCCTGTGACACTAGTTATAGATTCCGATGCTTGACTTCAGATTTACTGAATGCCTCTGACCATCTTATACACGATGAAACACAGAAATTGCATCGGAATTAAATACTAAAGGCACAATGCCGAATTAAGTACAAGAATACTGACTCTTCTTACTGTCGATGTTTTGAACCATTCCTGTGACACTAGTTATAGATTCCGAGCTTTACTCCAGGTTTACTGTATCCCTTGGTCCTTCTTATTGACGATGAAACACAGCAATTGCATCGGAATTAAATAGAAAAGGCACAATGCCGACTTAAGTGCAAGAAGACTGACTCTTCCTACTGTCTATGTTTTGAACAATTCCTGTGGCACTACTTATAGAATCCGATGCTTCACTCCAGGTTAACTGTATCCCTTGGACCTTCTTATTGACGATGAAACACAGAAATTGCATCGGAATTAAATACAAAAGTCACAATGCCGACTTAAGTACAAGAAGACTGACTCTTCTTACTGACTATGTTTTGAACCATTCCTGTGACACTAGTTATAGATTCCGATGCTTCACTTCAGTTTTACTGTATCCCTCTGACCTTCTTACTGACGATGAAACACAGAAATTGCATCGGAATTAAATACAAAAGGCACAATTCCGAATTAAGTACAAGAAGACAGACTCTTCTTACTGTCTATGATTTGAACCATTCATGTGACACTAGTTATAGATTCCAATGCTTCACTCCAGGTTTACTGTATCCCTTGGACCTTCTTATTGACGATGAAACACAGAAATTGCATCGGAATTAAATACAAAAGGCACAATGGCGACTTAAGTACAAGAAGTCTGACTCTTCTCACTTACTATGATTTGAACCATTCATGTGACACTAGTTATAGATTCCGGTGCTTGACTTCAGGTTTACTGTATCCCGTGGACCTTCTTATTGACGATGAAACACAGAAATTGCATCGGAAATAAATACAAAAGGCACAATGCCGACTTAAGTACAAGAAGACTGGCTCTTCTTACTGACTATGTTTTGAACCGTTCCAGTGACACTAGCTATAGACTCTGGTGCTTCACTTTAGGTTTATTGTATCCCTTGAACCTTCTTATTGAAAATGAAACACAGAAATTGCTTCGGAATTAAATACAAAAGGCACAATGCCGACTTATGTACAAGAATATTGACTCTTCTTACTGTCTATGTTTTGAACCATCCCTGTGACACTGGTTATAGATTCCGATGCTTCACTTCAGGTTTACTGTATCCATTGGTCCTTCGTATTGACGATGAAACACTGAAATTGCATCGGAATTAAATACAAAAGGCACAGTGCCGATTTTAGTACAAGAAGACTGACTCTTCTTACTGACTATGTTTTGAATCATTCCTGTGACACTAGTTATAGATTCCGCTGCTTCACTCCAGGTTTACTGTATCCCTTGGACCTTCTTATTGACGATGAAACATATAAATTGCATCGGAATTAAAAACAAAAAGCACAATGCCGACTTAATTACAAGAAGACTGACTCTTCTTACTGACGATGTTTTGAACCATTCCTGTGACACTAGTTATAGATTCCGATGCTTCACTTCAGGTTTACTATATCCCTCGGACCATCTTATTGACGATGAAACACAGAAATTGCATAGGAATTAATTAGAAAAGGCACAATGCCGACTTAAGTACAAGAAGACTGACTCTTCCTACTGTCTATGTTTTCAACCATTTCTGTGACTCTAGTTATAGATTCCGGTGGTTCAGTTCAGGTTTACTGTATCCCTCTGACCTTCTTATTGACGATGAAACACAGAAATTGCATCGGAATTAAATACAAAATTCACAATTCCGAATTAAGTACAAGATGACTGACTCTTCTTACTGTCTATGTTTTGAACCATTCATGTGACGCTAGTTATAGATTCCGATGCTTCACTCCAGGTTTACTGTATCCCTTGGACCTTCTTATTGACGATGAAACACAGAAATTGCATCGGAATTAAATACAAAAGGCACAATGGCGACTTAAGTGCAAGGAGTCTGACTCTTCTTACTGACTATGATTTGAACCATTCATGTGACACTTGTTATAGATTCCGGTGCTTCACTTCAGGTTTACTGTATCCCTTGGACCCTCTTATTGACGATGAAACACAGAAATTGCATCGGAAATAAATACAAAAGGCACACTGCCGTCTGAAGTACAAGAAGACTGACTCTTCTTACTGACTATGTTTTGAACCATTCCTGTGACACTAGTTATAGATTCTGATGCTTCACTTCATGTTTACTGTGTCCCTTGGACCTTCTTATTGACGATGAAACACAGAAATTGCATCGGAATTAAATACAAAAGGCACAAAGCCGACTTAAGTACAAGAAGACTGACTCTCCTTACTGACTATGTTTTGAACCATTCCTGTGACACTAGTTATAGATTCCGATGCTTGACATCAGATTTACTGTATGCCTCTGACCATCTTATACACGATGAAACACAGAAATTGCATCGGAATTAAATACTAAAGGCACAATGCCGAATTAAGTACAAGAATACTGACTCTTCTTACTGTCGATGTTTTGAACCATTCCTGTGACACTAGTTATAGATTCCGAGCTTTACTCCAGGTTTACTGTATCCCTTGGTCCTTCTTATTGACGATGAAACACTGAAATTGCATCGGAATTAAATACAAAAGGCACAATGCCGATTTTAGTACAAGAAGACTGACTCTTCTTACTGACTATGTTTTGATTCATTCCTGTGACACTAGTTATAGATTCCGCTGCTTCACTTCAGGTTTACTGTATCCCTTGGACCTTCTTATTGACGATGAAACATAGAAATTGCATCGGAATTAAATACAAAACGCACAATGCCGACTTAAGTACAAGAAGACTGACTCTTCCCACTGTCTATGTTTTGAACCATTCCTGTTACACTAGTTATAGATTCCGATGCTTCACTTCAGGTTTACTGTATCCCTTGGACCTTCTTATTGACGATGAAACACAGAAATTGCATCGGAATTAAATACAAAAGGCACAATTCCGACTTATGTACAAGAAGACTGACTCTTCTTACTGACTATGTTTTGAACCATTCCTGTGACACTAGCTATAGACACAGATGCTTCACTTTAGGTTTATTGTATCCTTTGGACCTTCGTATTGAAGATGAAACACAGAAATTGCTTCGGAATTAAATACAAATGGCACAATGAAGACTTAAGTACAAGAATACAGACTCTTCTTACTGTCTTTGTTTTGAACCATCCCTGTGGCACTAGTTATAGATTCCGTTGCTTCACTTCAGGTTTACTGTATCCCTTGGACCTTCTTATTGACGATGAAACACAGCAATTGCATCGGAATTAAATAGAAAAGGCACAATGCCGACTTAAGTGCAAGAAGACTGACTCTTCCTACTGTCTATGTTTTGAACAATTCCTGTGGCACTACTTATAGAATCCGATGCTTCACTCCAGGTTAACTGTATCCCTTGGACCTTCTTATTGACGATGAAACACTGAAATTGCATCGGAATTAAATACAAAAGGCACAATGCCGACTTTAGTACAAGAAGACTGACTCTTCTTACTGAGTATGTTTGATTCATTCCTGTGACACTAGTTATAGATTCCGCTGCTTCACTTCAGTTTTACTGTGTCCCTTGGACCTTCTTATTGACGATGAAACACAGAAATTGCATCGGAATTATATACAAAAGGCAGAAAGCTGACTTAAGTACAAGAAGACTGACTCTTCTTACTGACTATGTTTTGAACCATTCCTGTGACACTAGTTATAGATTCCGATGCTTGACTTCAGATTTACTGAATGCCTCTGACCATCTTATACACGATGAAACACAGAAATTGCATCGGAATTAAATACTAAAGGCACAATGCCGAATTAAGTACAAGAATACTGACTCTTCTTACTGTCGATGTTTTGAACCATTCCTGTGACACTAGTTATAGATTCCGAGCTTTACTCCAGGTTTACTGTATCCCTTGGTCCTTCTTATTGACGATGAAACACAGCAATTGCATCGGAATTAAATAGAAAAGGCACAATGCCGACTTAAGTGCAAGAAGACTGACTCTTCCTACTGTCTATGTTTTGAACAATTCCTGTGGCACTACTTATAGAATCCGATGCTTCACTCCAGGTTAACTGTATCCCTTGGACCTTCTTATTGACGATGAAACACAGAAATTGCATCGGAATTAAATACAAAAGTCACAATGCCGACTTAAGTACAAGAAGACTGACTCTTCTTACTGACTATGTTTTGAACCATTCCTGTGACACTAGTTATAGATTCCGATGCTTCACTTCAGTTTTACTGTATCCCTCTGACCTTCTTACTGACGATGAAACACAGAAATTGCATCGGAATTAAATACAAAAGGCACAATTCCGAATTAAGTACAAGAAGACAGACTCTTCTTACTGTCTATGATTTGAACCATTCATGTGACACTAGTTATAGATTCCAATGCTTCACTCCAGGTTTACTGTATCCCTTGGACCTTCTTATTGACGATGAAACACAGAAATTGCATCGGAATTAAATACAAAAGGCACAATGGCGACTTAAGTACAAGAAGTCTGACTCTTCTCACTTACTATGATTTGAACCATTCATGTGACACTAGTTATAGATTCCGGTGCTTGACTTCAGGTTTACTGTATCCCGTGGACCTTCTTATTGACGATGAAACACAGAAATTGCATCGGAAATAAATACAAAAGGCACAATGCCGACTTAAGTACAAGAAGACTGGCTCTTCTTACTGACTATGTTTTGAACCGTTCCAGTGACACTAGTTATAGATTCTGATGCTTCACTTCAGGTTTACTGTATCCCATGGACCTTCTTATTGACGATGAAACTCTGAAATTGCATCGGAATTAAATATTAAAGGCACAGTGCCGAATTAAGTACAAGAAGACTGACTCTTCTTACTGTCGATGTTTTGAACCATTACTGTGACACTAGTTATAGATTCCGATGCTTCACTCCAGGTTTACTGTATCCCTTTGACCTTCTTATTGACGATGAAACACAGAAACTGCATCGGAATTAAATAAAAAAGTCACAATGCCGACCTAAGTACAAGAAGACTGACGCTACTTACTGTCTAAGTT
Source organism: Schistocerca americana (assembly GCF_021461395.2). Taxonomy (NCBI): domain Eukaryota; kingdom Metazoa; phylum Arthropoda; class Insecta; order Orthoptera; family Acrididae; genus Schistocerca; species Schistocerca americana. The sequence goes on from NC_060125.1 coordinate 6,848,498, forward strand.
TTGAACCATTCCTGTGACACTAGTTATAGATTCCTGATGCTTCACTCCAGGTTTAGTATATCCCTTGGACCTTCTTATTGACGATGAAACATAGAAATTGCATCGGAATTAAATACAAAAGGCACAATGCCGACTTAAGTACAAGAGGACTGACTCTTCTTACTGACTATGTTTTGAACCATTTTTGTGACACTAGTTATAGATTCCGATGCTTCACTCCCAGTTTACTATATCCCTTGGACCTTCTTATTAACGATGAAACACAAAAATTGCATCGGAATTAAATAGAAAGGGCACAATTCCGACATGTACAAGAAGACTGACTCTTCTTACTGACCATGCTTTGAACCATTCCTGTGACACTAGCTATAGACTCTGATGCTTGACTTTAGGTTTATTGTATCCCTTGAACCTTCTTATTGAAGATGAAACACAGAAATTGCTTCGGAATTAAATACAAAAGGCACAATGCCGACTTAAGTACAAGAATACTGACTCTCCTTACTGTCTGTATTTTGAACCATCCCTGTGACACTAGTTAAAGATTACGATGCTTCACTTCAGGTTTACTGTATCCCTTGGTCCTTCTTATTGACGATGAAACACTGAAATTGCATCGGAATTAAATACAAAAGGCACAATGCCGATTTTAGTTCAAGAAGACTGACACTTCTTACTGACTACGTTTTGGTTCATTCCTGTGACACTAGTTATAGATTCCGCTGCTTCACTCCAGGTTTACTGTATCCCTTGGACCTTCTTATTGACGATGAAACATAGAAATTGCATCGGAATTAAAAACAAAAAGCACAATGCCGACTTAATTACAAGAAGACTGACTCTTCTTACTGACCATGCTTTGAACCATTCCTGTGACACTAGTTATAGATTCCGATGTTTCACTTCAGGTTTACTATATCCCTCGGACCTTCTTATTGACGATGAAACACAGAAATTGCATAGGAATTAAATGGAAAAGGCACAATGCCGACTTAAGTACAAGAAGACTGACTCTTCCTACTGTCTATGTTTAGAACCTTTTCTGTGACTCTAGTTATAGATTCCGGTGCTTCAGTTCAGGTTTACTGTATCCCTCTAACCTTCTTATTGACGATGAAACACAGAAATTGCATCGGAATTAAATACAAAATTCACAATTCCGAATTAAGTACAAGATGACTGACTCTTCTTACTGTCTATGTTTTGAACCATTCATGTGACACTAGTTATAGATTCCGGTGCTTCACTTCAGGTTTACTGTATCCCTTGGACCTTCGAATTGACGTTGAAACACAGAAATTGCATCGGAAATAAATACAAAAGGCACAATGCCGATTAAAGTACAAGAAGACTGACGCTTCTTACTGACTAGGTTTTGAACCATTCCTGTGACACTAGTTATAGATTCTGATGCTTCACTTCAGGTTTACTGTGTCCCTTGGACCTTCTTATTGACGATGAAACACAGAAATTGCATCGGAATTAAATACAAAAGGCACAAAGCCGACTTAAGTACAAGGAGACTGACTCTTCTTACTGACTATGTTTTGAAACATTCCTGTGACACCAGTTATAGATTTCGAGCTTTACGCCAGGTTTACTGTATCCCTTGGACCTTCTTATTGACGATGAAACACAGAAATTGCATAGGAAATAAATAGAAAACGCACAATGCCGACTTAAGTACAAGAAGACTGACTCTTCCTACTGTCTATGTTTTGAACCATTCCTGTGACACTAGTTATAGATTCCGGTGCTTCAGTTCAGGTTTACTGTATCCCTCTGACCTTCTTATTGACGATGAAACACAGAAATTGCGTCGGAATTAAATACAAAAGTCACAATGCCGACTTAAGTACAAGAAAACTGACTCTTCCCACTGTCTATGTTTTGAACCATTCCTGTTACACTAGTTATAGATTCCGATGCTTCACTTCTGGTTAACTGTATCCCTTGGACGTTCTTATTGACGATGAAACACAGAAATTGCATCGGAATTAAATACAAAAGGCACAATTCCGACTTATGTACAAGAAGACTGACTCTTGTTACTGACCATGCTTTGAACCATTCCTGTGACACTAGCTATAGACTCTGAAGCTTCACTTTAGGTTTATTGTATCCCTTGACCCTTCTTATTGAAGATGAAACACGGAAATTGCTTCGGAATTAAATACAAAAGGCACAATGCCGACTTAAGTATAAGAATACTGACTCTTCTTACTGTCTATGATTTGAACCATCCCTGTGACACTAGTTATAGATTCCGTTGCTTCACTTCAGGTTTACTGTACCCCTTGGTCCTTCTTATTGACGATGAAACACTGAAATTGCATCGGAATTAAATACAAAAGGCACAATGCCGATTTTAGTACAAGAAGACTGACTCTTCTTACTGGCTATGATTTGATTCATTCCTGTGACACTAGTTATAGATTCCGCTGCTTCACTTCAGGTTTACTGTATCCCTTGGACCTTCTTATTGACGATGAAACATAGAAATTGCATCGGAATTAAATACAAAAGGCACAATGCCGACTTAAGTACAAGAAGACTGACTCTTCCCACTGTCTATGTTTTGAACCATTCCTGTTACACTAGTTATAGATTCCGATGCTTCACTTCAGGTTTAGTGTATCCCTTGGACCTTCTTATTGACGATGAAACACAGAATTTGAGTCGGAATTAAATACAAAAGGCACAATTCCGACTTATGTACAAGAAGACTGACTCTTCTTACTGACTATGCTTTGAACCATTCCTGTGACACTAGCTATAGACTCTGATGCTTTACTTTAGGTTTAATGTATCCCTTGGACCTTCTTATTGAAGATGAAACACAGAAATTGCTTCGGAATTAAATACAAAAGGCACAATGCCGACTTAAGTACAAGAATACTGACTCTTCTTACTGTCTATGTTTTGAACCATCCCTTTGACACTAGTTATAGATTCAGTTGCTTCACTTCAGGTTTACTGTATCCCTTGGACCTTCTTATTGACGATGAAACACTGAAATTGCATCGGAATTAAATACAAAAGGCACAATGCCGACTTTAGTACAAGAAGACTGACTCTTCTTACTGAGTATGTTTGATTCATTCCTGTGACACTAGTTATAGATTCCGCTGCTTCACTTCAGGTTTACTGTATCCCTTGGACCTTCTTATTGACGATGAAACACAGAAATTGACTCGGAAATAAATACAAAAGGCACAATGCCGACTTAAGTACAAGAAGACTGGCTCTTCTTACTGACTATGTTTTGAACCATTCCAGTGACACTAGTCATAGATTCTGATGCTTGACTTCAGGTTTACTGTATCCCATGGACCTTCTTATTGACGATGAAACACTGAAATTGCATCGGAATTAAATATTAAAAGCACAGTGCCGAATTAAGTACAAGAAGACTGACTCTTCTTACTGTCGATGTTTTGAACCATTCCTGTGACACTAGTTATAGATTCCTGATGCTTCACTCCAGGTTTAGTATATCCCTTGGACCTTCTTATTGACGATGAAACATAGAAATTGCATCGGAATTAAATACAAAAGGCACAATGCCGACTTAAGTACAAGAGGACTGACTCTTCTTACTGACTATGTTTTGATCCATTTTTGTGACACTAGTTATAGATTCCGATGCTTCACTCCCAGTTTACTATATCCCTTGGACCTTCTTATTAACGATGAAACACAAAAATTGCATCGGAATTAAATAGAAAGGGCACAATGCCGACTTAAGTACAAGAAGACTGACTCTTCCTACTGTCTATGTTTTGAACCATTCCTGTGACACTAGTTATAGATTCCGGTGCTTCAGTTCAGGTTTACTGTATCCCTCTGACCTTATTGACGATGAAACACAGAAATTGCGTCGGAATTAAATACAAAAGGCACAATGCCGACTTAAGTACAAGAATACTGACTCTCCTTACTGTCTATATTTTGAACCATCCCTGTGACACTAGTTAAAGATTACGATGCTTCACTTCAGGTTTACTGTATCCCTTGGTCCTTCTTATTGACGATGAAACACTGAAATTGCATCGGAATTAAATACAAAAGGCACAATGCCGATTTTAGTTCAAGAAGACTGACACTTCTTACTGACTACGTTTTGGTTCATTCCTGTGACACTAGTTATAGATTCCGCTGCTTCACTCCAGGTTTACTGTATCCCTTGGACCTTCTTATTGACGATGAAACATAGAAATTGCATCGGAATTAAAAACAAAAAGCACAATGCCGACTTAATTACAAGAAGACTGACTCTTTATACTGACCATGCTTTGAACCATTCCTGTGACACTAGCTATAGACTCTGATGCTTCACTTTAGGTTTACTATATCCCTTGAACCTTCTTATTGAAGATGAAACACAGAAATTGCTTCGGAATTAAATACAAAAGGCACAATGCCGACTTAAGTACAAGAATACTGACTCTCCTTACTGTCTATATTTTGAACCATCCCTGTGACACTAGTTAAAGATTACGATGCTTCACTTCAGGTTTACTGTATCCCTTGGTCCTTCTTATTGACGATGAAACACTGAAATTGCATCGGAATTAAATACAAAAGGCACAATGCCGATTTTAGTTCAAGAAGACTGACACTTCTTACTGACCATGCTTTGAACCATTCCTGTGACACTAGCTATAGACTCTGAAGCTTCACTTTAGGTTTATTGTATCCCTTGACCCTTCTTATTGAAGATGAAACACGGAAATTGCTTCGGAATTAAATACAAAAGGCACAATGCCGACTTAAGTACAAGAATACTGACTCTTCTTACTGTCTATGATTTGAACCATTCCTGTGACACTAGTTATAGATTCCGATGTTTCACTTCAGGTTTACTATATCCCTCGGACCTTCTTATTGACGATGAAACACAGAAATTGCATAGGAATTAAATGGAAAAGGCACAATGCCGACTTAAGTACAAGAAGACTGACTCTTCCTACTGTCTATGTTTAGAACCATTTCTGTGACTCTAGTTATAGATTCCGGTGCTTCAGTTCAGGTTTACTGTATCCCTCTAACCTTCTTATTGACGATGAAACACAGAAATTGCATCGGAATTAAATACAAAATTCACAATTCCGAATTAAGTACAAGATGACTGACTCTTCTTACTGTCTATGTTTTGAACCATTCATGTGACACTAGTTATAGATTCCGGTGCTTCACTTCAGGTTTACTGTATCCCTTGGACCTTCGAATTGACGTTGAAACACAGAAATTGCATCGGAAATAAATACAAAATTCACAATGCCGATTGAAGTACAAGAAGACTGACGCTTCTTACTGACTAGGTTTTGAACCATTCCTGTGACACTAGTTATAGATTCTGTTGCTTCACTTCAGGTTTACTGTGTCCCTTGGACCTTCTTATTGACGATGAAACACAGAAATTGCATCGGAATTAAATACAAAAGGCACAAAGCTGACTTAAGTACAAGGAGACTGACTCTTCTTACTGACTATGTTTTGAAACATTCCTGTGACACCAGTTATAGATTTCGAGCTTTACGCCAGGTTTACTGTACCCCTTGGACCTTCTTATTGACGATGAAACACAGAAATTGCATAGGAAATAAATAGAAAACGCACAATGCCGACTTAAGTACAAGAAGACTGACTCTTCCTACTGTCTATGTTTTGAACCATTCCTGTGACACTAGTTATAGATTCCGGTGCTTCAGTTCAGGTTTACTGTATCCCTCTGACCTTCTTATTGACGATGAAACACAGAAATTGCGTCGGAATTAAATACAAAAGTCACAATGCCGACTTAAGTACAAGAAAACTGACTCTTCCCACTGTCTATGTTTTGAACCATTCCTGTTACACTAGTTATAGATTCCGATGCTTCACTTCTGGTTAACTGTATCCCTTGGACGTTCTTATTGACGATGAAACACAGAAATTGCATCGGAATTAAATACAAAAGGCACAATTCCGACTTATGTACAAGAAGACTGACTCTTGTTACTGACCATGCTTTGAACCATTCCTGTGACACTAGCTATAGACTCTGAAGCTTCACTTTAGGTTTATTGTATCCCTTGACCCTTCTTATTGAAGATGAAACACGGAAATTGCTTCGGAATTAAATACAAAAGGCACAATGCAGACTTAAGTACAAGAATACTGACTCTTCTTACTGTCTATGATTTGAACCATCCCTGTGACACTAGTTATAGATTCCGTTGCTTCACTTCAGGTTTACTGTACCCCTTGGTCCTTCTTATTGACGATGAAACACTGAAATTGCATCGGAATTAAATACAAAAGGCACAATGCCGATTTTAGTACAAGAAGACTGACTCTTCTTACTGGCTATGATTTGATTCATTCCTGTGACACTAGTTATAGATTCCGCTGCTTCACTTCAGGTTTACTGTATCCCTTGGACCTTCTTATTGACGATGAAACATAGAAATTGCATCGGAATTAAATACAAAAGGCACAATGCCGACTTAAGTACAAGAAGACTGACTCTTCCCACTGTCTATGTTTTGAACCATTCCTGTTACACTAGTTATAGATTCCGATGCTTCACTTCAGGTTTAGTGTATCCCTTGGACCTTCTTATTGACGATGAAACACAGAATTTGAGTCGGAATTAAATACAAAAGGCACAATTCCGACTTATGTACAAGAAGACTGACTCTTCTTACTGACTATGCTTTGAACCATTCCTGTGACACTAGCTATAGACTCTGATGCTTTACTTTAGGTTTAATGTATCCCTTGGGCCTTCTTATTAAAAGATGAAACACAGAAATTGCTTCGGAATTTAATACAAAAGGCACAATGCCGACTTAAGTACAAGAATACTGACTCTTCTTACTGTCTATGTTTTGAACCATCCCTTTGACACTAGTTATAGATTCAGTTGCTTCACTTCAGGTTTACTGTATCCCTTGGACCTTCTTATTGACGATGAAACACTGAAATTGCATCGGAATTAAATACAAAAGGCACAATGCCGACTTTAGTACAAGAAGACTGACTCTTCTTACTGAGTATGTTTTGAACCATTCCAGTGACACTAGTCATAGATTCTGATGCTTCACTTCAGGTTTACTGTATCCCATGGACCTTCTTATTGACGATGAAACATAGAAATTGCATCGGAATTAAATACAAAAGGCACAATGCCGACTTAAGTACAAGAGGACTGACTCTTCTTACTGACTATGTTTTGATCCATTTTTGTGACACTAGTTATAGATTCCGATGCTTCACTCCCAGTTTACTATATCCCTTGGACCTTCTTATTAACGATGAAACACAAAAATTGCATCGGAATTAAATAGAAAGGGCACAATGCCGACTTAAGTACAAGAAGACTGACTCTTCCTACTGTCTATGTTTTGAACCATTCCTGTGACACTAGTTATAGATTCCGGTGCTTCAGTTCAGGTTTACTGTATCCCTCTGACCTTCTTATTGACGATGAAACACAGAAATTGCGTCGGAATTAAATACAAAAGGCACAATGCCGACTTAAGTACAAGAATACTGACTCTCCTTACTGTCTATATTTTGAACCATCCCTGTGACACTAGTTAAAGATTACGATGCTTCACTTCAGGTTTACTGTATCCCTTGGTCCTTCTTATTGACGATGAAACACTGAAATTGCATCGGAATTAAATACAAAAGGCACAATGCCGATTTTAGTTCAAGAAGACTGACACTTCTTACTGACTACGTTTTGGTTCATTCCTGTGACACTAGTTATAGATTCCGCTGCTTCACTCCAGGTTTACTGTATCCCTTGGACCTTCTTATTGACGATGAAACATAGAAATTGCATCGGAATTAAAAACAAAAAGCACAATGCCGACTTAATTACAAGAAGACTGACTCTTCTTACTGACCATGCTTTGAACCATTCCTGTGACACTAGCTATAGACTCTGATGCTTCACTTTAGGTTTACTATATCCCTTGAACCTTCTTATTGAAGATGAAACACAGAAATTGCTTCGGAATTAAATACAAAAGGCACAATGCCGACTTAAGTACAAGAATACTGACTCTCCTTACTGTCTATATTTTGAACCATCCTTGTGACACTAGTTAAAGATTACGATGCTTCACTTCAGGTTTACTGTATCCCTTGGTCCTTCTTATTGACGATGAAACACTGAAATTGCATCGGAATTAAATACAAAAGGCACAATGCCGATTTTAGTTCAAGAAGACTGACACTTCTTACTGACCATGCTTTGAACCATTCCTGTGACACTAGCTATAGACTCTGAAGCTTCACTTTAGGTTTATTGTATCCCTTGACCCTTCTTATTGAAGATGAAACACGGAAATTGCTTCGGAATTAAATACAAAAGGCACAATGCCGACTTAAGTACAAGAATACTGACTCTTCTTACTGTCTATGATTTGAACCATTCCTGTGACACTAGTTATAGATTCCGATGTTTCACTTCAGGTTTACTATATCCCTCGGACCTTCTTATTGACGATGAAACACAGAAATTGCATAGGAATTAAATGGAAAAGGCACAATGCCGACTTAAGTACAAGAAGACTGACTCTTCCTACTGTCTATGTTTAGAACCATTTCTGTGACTCTAGTTATAGATTCCGGTGCTTCAGTTCAGGTTTACTGTATCCCTCTAACCTTCTTATTGACGATGAAACACAGAAATTGCATCGGAATTAAATACAAAATTCACAATTCCGAATTAAGTACAAGATGACTGACTCTTCTTACTGTCTATGCTTTGAACCATTCATGTGACACTAGTTATAGATTCCGGTGCTTCACTTCAGGTTTACTGTATCCCTTGGACCTTCGAATTGACGTTGAAACACAGAAATTGCATCGGAAATAAATACAAAATTCACAATGCCGATTGAAGTACAAGAAGACTGACGCTTCTTACTGACTTGGTTTTGAACCATTCCTGTGACACTAGTTATAGATTCTGATGCTTCACTTCAGGTTTACTGTGTCCCTTGGACCTTCTTATTGACGATGAAACACAGAAATTGCATCGGAATTAAATACAAAAGGCACAAAGCTGACTTAAGTACAAGGAGACTGACTCTTCTTACTGACTATGTTTTGAAACATTCCTGTGACACCAGTTATAGATTTCGAGCTTTACGGCAGGTTTACTGTATCCCTTGGACCTTCTTATTGACGATGAAACACAGAAATTGCATAGGAAATAAATAGAAAACGCACAATGCCGACTTAAGTACAAGAAGACTGACTCTTCCTACTGTCTATGTTTTGAACCATTCCTGTGACACTAGTTATAGATTCCGGTGCTTCAGTTCAGGTTTACTGTATCCCTCTGACCTTCTTATTGACGATGAAACACAGAAATTGCGTCGGAATTAAATACAAAAGTCACAATGCCGACCTAAGTACAAGAAAACTGACTCTTCCCACTGACTATGTTTTGAACCATTCCTGTTACACTAGTTATAGATTCCGATGCTTCACTTCTGGTTAACTGTATCCCTTGGACGTTCTTATTGACGATGAAACACAGAAATTGCATCGGAATTAAATACAAAAGGCACAATTCCGACTTATGTACAAGAAGACTGACTCTTGTTACTGACCATGCTTTGAACCATTCCTGTGACACTAGCTATAGACTCTGAAGCTTCACTTTAGGTTTATTGTATCCCTTGACCCTTCTTATTGAAGATGAAACACGGAAATTGCTTCGGAATTAAATACAAAAGGCACAATGCCGACTTAAGTACAAGAATACTGACTCTTCTTACTGTCTATGATTTGAACCATCCCTGTGACACTAGTTATAGATTCCGTTGCTTCACTTCAGGTTTACTGTACCCCTTGGTCCTTCTTATTGACGATGAAACACTGAAATTGCATCGGAATTAAATACAAAAGGCACAATGCCGATTTTAGTACAAGAAGACTGACTCTTCTTACTGGCTATGATTTGATTCATTCCTGTGACACTAGTTATAGATTCCGCTGCTTCACTTCAGGTTTACTGTATCCCTTGGACCTTCTTATTGACGATGAAACATAGAAATTGCATCGGAATTAAATACAAAAGGCACAATGCCGACTTAAGTACAAGAAGACTGACTCTTCCCACTGTCTATGTTTTGAACCATTCCTGTTACACTAGTTATAGATTCCGATGCTTCACTTCAGGTTTACTGTATCCCTTGGACCTTCTTATTGACGATGAAACACAGAATTTGAGTCGGAATTAAATACAAAAGGCACAATTCCGACTTATGTACAAGAAGACTGACTCTTCTTACTGACTATGCTTTGAACCATTCCTGTGACACTAGCTATAGACTCTGATGCTTTACTTTAGGTTTAATGTATCCCTTGGACCTTCTTATTGAAGATGAAACACAGAAATTGCTTCGGAATTAAATACAAAAGGCACAATGCCGACTTAAGTACAAGAATACTGACTCTTCTTACTGTCTATGTTTTGAACCATCCCTTTGACACTAGTTATAGATTCAGTTGCTTCACTTCAGGTTTACTGTATCCCTTGGACCTTCTATTGACGATGAAACACTGAAATTGCATCGGAATTAAATACAAAAGGCACAATGCCGACTTTAGTACAAGAAGACTGACTCTTCTTACTGAGTATGTTTGATTCATTCCTGTGACACTAGTTATAGATTCCGCTGCTTCACTTCAGGTTTACTGTATCCCTTGGACCTTCTTATTGACGATGAAACACAGAAATTGCATCGGAAATAAATACAAAAGGCACAATGCCGACATAAGTACAAGAAGACTGGCTCTTCTTACTGACTATGTTTTGAACCATTCCAGTGACACTAGTCATAGATTCTGATGCTTCACTTCAGGTTTACTGTATCCCATGGACCTTCTTATTGACGATGAAACACTGAAATTGCATCGGAATTAAATAATAAAAGCACAGTGCCGAATTAAGTACAAGAAGACTGACTCTTCTTACTGTCGATGTTTTGAACCATTCCTGTGACACTAGTTATAGATTCCGATGCTTCACTCCAGGTTTACTGTATCCCTTTGACCTTCTTATTGACGATGAAACACAGAAATTGCATCGGAATTTCATAAAAAAGGCACAATGCCGACTTATGTACAAGAAGACTGACGCTACTTACTGTCTAAGTTTTGAACCATTCCTATGACACTAGTTATAGATTCCGGTGCTTCAGTTCAGGTTAACTGTATCCCTCTGACCTTCTTATTGACGATGAAACACAGAAATTGCATCGGAATTAAATACAAAATTCACAGTTCCGAATTAAGTACAAGAAGACTGACTCTTCTCACTGTCTATGTTTTGAACCATTCATGTGACGCTAGTGATAGATTCCGATGCTTCACTCCAGGTTTACTGTATCCCTTGGACCTTCTTATTGACGATGAAACACAGAAATTGCATCGGAATTAAATACAAAAGGCACAATGCCGACTTAAGTACAAGAAGTCTGACTCTTCTTACTGACTATGATTTGAACCATTCATGTGACACTAGTTATAGATTCCGGTGCTTCACTTCAGGTTTACTGTATCCCTTGGACCTTCTTATTGACGATGAAACACAGAAATTGCATCGGAAATAAATACAAAAGGCACAATGCCGACTGAAGTACAAGAAGACTGACTCATCTTACTGACTATGTTTTGAACCATTCCTGTTACACTAGTTATAGATTCCGATGCTTCACTTCAGGTTAACTGTATCCCTTGGACCTTCTTATTGACGATGAAACACAGAAATTGCAACGGAATTAAATACAAAAGGCACAATTACGACTTATGTACAAGAAGACTGACTCTTCTTACTGACCATGTTTTGAACCATTCCTGTGACACTAGCTATAGACTCTGATGCTTCACTTTAGGTTTATTGTATCCCTTGATCCTTCTTATAGAAGATGAAACACAGAAATTGCTTCGGAATTAAATACAAAAGGCACAATGCCGACTTAAGTACAAGAAGACTGACTCTTCTTACTGCCTATGTTTTGAACCATTCCTGTGGCACTAGTTATAGATTCCGATGCTTCACTTCAGGTTTACTGTTTCCCTTGGATCTTCTTATTGACGATGAAACACAACAATTGCATCGGAATTAAATAGAAAAGGCACAATGCCGACTTAAGCGCAAGAAGACTGACTCTTCCTACTGTCTATGTTTTGAACCATTCCTGTGGCACTACTTATAGATTCCGATGCTTCACTCCAGGTTTACTGTATCCCTTGGACCTTCTTATTGACGATGAAACACAGAAATTGCATCGGAATTAAATACAAAAGTCACAATGCCGACTTAAGTACAGGAAGACTGACTCTTCTTACTTACTATGATTTGAACCATTCATGTGACACTAGTTATAGATTCCGGTGCTTGACTTCAGGTTTACTGTATCCCGTGGACCTTCTTATTGACGATGAAACACAGAAATTGCATCGGAAATAAATACAAAAGGCACAATGCCGACTTAAGTACAAGAAGACTGGCTCTTCTTACTGACTATGTTTTGTACCATTCCAGTGACACTAGTCATAGATTCTGATGCTTCACTTCAGGTTTACTGTATCCCATGGACCTTCTTATTGACGATGAAACACTGAAATTGCATCGGAATTAAATATTAAAAGCACAGTGCCGAATTAAGGACAAGAAGACTGACTCTTCTTACTGCCGATGTTTTGAACCATTCCTGTGACACTAGTTATAGATTCCGATGCTTCACTCCAGGTTTACTGTATCCCTTTGTCCTTCTTATTGACGATGAAACACAGAAATTGCATCGGAATTACATAAAAAAGGCACAATGCCGACTTATGTACAAGAAGACTGACGCTACTTACTGTCTAAGTTTTGAACCATTCCTGTGACACTAGTTATAGATTCCGGTGCTTCAGTTCAGGTTAACTGTATCCCTCTGACCTTCTTATTGACGATGAAACACAGATATTGCATCGGAAATAAATACAAAATTCACAGTTCCGAATTAAGTACAAGAAGACTGACTCTTCTCACTGTCTATGTTTTGAACCATTCATGTGACGCTAGTTATAGATTCCGATGCTTCACTCCAGGTTTACTGTATCCCTTGGACCTTCTTATTGACGATGAAACACAGAAATTGCATCGGAATTAAATACAAAAGGCACAATGCCGACTTAAGTACAAGAAGTCTGACTCTTCTTACTGACTATGATTTGAACCATTCATGTGACACTAGTTATAGATTCCGGTGCTTCACTTCTGGTTTACTGTATCCCTTGGACCTTCTTATTGACGATGAAACACAGAAATTGCATCGGAAATAAATACAAAAGGCACAATGCCGACTGAAGTACAAGAAGACTGACTCTTCTTACTGACTATGTTTTGAACCATTCCTGTTACACTAGTTATAGATTCCGATGCTTCACTTCAGGTTTACTGTATCCCTTGGACCTTCTTATTGACGATGAAACACAGAAATTGCATCGGAATTAAATACAAAAGGCACAATTACGACTTATGTACAAGAAGACTGACTCTTCTTACTGACCATGTTTTGAACCATTCCAGTGACACTAGCTATAGACTCTGATGCTTCACTTTAGGTTTATTGTATCCCTTGATCCTTCTTATAGAAGATGAAACACAGAAATTGCTTCGGAATTAAATACAAAAGGCACAATGCCGACTTAAGTACAAGAATACTGACTCTTCTCACCGTCTATGTTTTGAACCACCCCTGTGACACTAGTTATAGATTCCGATGCTTCACTTCAGGTTTACTGTATCCCTTGGACCTTCGTATTGACGATGAAACACTGAAATTGCATCGGAATTAAATACAAAAGGCACAATGCCGATTTTAGTACAAGAAGACTGACTCTTCTTACTGACTATGTTTTGATTCATTCCTGTGACACTAGTTATAGATTCTGCTGCTTCACTTCAGGTTTACTGTATCCCTTGGACCTTCTTATTGACGATGAAACATAGAAATTGCATCGGAATTAAATACAAAAGGCACAATGCCGACTTAAGTACAAGAAGACTGACTCATCCCACTGTCTATGTTTTGAACCATTCCTGTGACACTATTTATAGTTTCCGATGCTTCACTTCAGGTTTACTGTATCCCTTGGACCTTCTTATTGACGATGAAACACTGAAATTGCATCGGAATTAAATACAAAAGGCACAATGCCGACTTTAGTACAAGAAAACTGACTCTTCTTACTGAGTATGTTTTATTCATTCCTGTGACACTAGTTATAGATTCCGCTGCTTCACGTCAGGTTTACTGTATCCCTTGGACCTTCTTATTGACGATGAAACATAGAAATTGCATCGGAATTAAATACAAATGCCACAATGCCGACTTAAGTACAGGAAGACTGACTCTTCTTACTGACTATGTTTTGAACCATTCCTGTGGCACTAGTTATAGATTCCGATGCTTCACTTCAGGTTTACTGTACCCCTTGGATCTTCTTATTGACGATGAAACACAGCAATTGCATCGGAATTAAATAGAAAAGGCACAATGCCGACTTAAGTGCAAGAAGACTGACTCTTCCTACTGTCTATGTTTTGAACCATTCCTGTGGCACTACTTATAGATTCCGATGCTTCACTCCAGGTTAACTGTATCCCATGGACCTTCTTATTGACGATGAAACACAGAAATTACATCGGAATTAAATACTAAAGGCACAATGCCGAATTACGTACAAGAAGACTGACTCTTCTTACTGTCGATGCTTTGAACCATTCCTGTGACACTAGTTATGGATTCCGATTTATCACTCCAGGTTTACTGTATCCCTTTGTCCTTGTTATTGACGATGAAACACAGAAATTGCATCGGAATTAAATAAAAAAGGCACAATGCCGACTTAAGGACAAGAAGACTGCCGCTACTTACTGTCTATGCTTTGAACCATTCCTGTGACACTAGTTATAGATTCCGGTGCTTCAGTTCAGGTTTACTGTATCCCTCTGACCTTCTTATTGACAACGAAACACAGAAATTGCATCGGAATTAAATACAAAATGCACAATGCAGACATTAGTACAAGAAGACTAACTCTTCTTACTGGCTATGTTTTGAACCATTCCTGTGACGCTAGTTATAGATTCCGATGCTTCACTTGAGATTTACTCTATCCCTCTGACCTTCTTATTGACGATGAAACACAGAAATTGCATGGGAAGTAAATACTAAAGGCACAATGCCGACTTAAGTACAAGAAGACTACCTCTTCTTACTGCCTATGTTTTGAACCATTCCTGTGACACTAGTTATAGATTCCGATGCTTCACTCCATGTTTACTATATCCCTTGGACCTTCTTATTGACGATGAAACATAGAAATTGCATCGGAGATAAATAGAAAAGGCACAATGCCGACTTAAGTACAAGAAGACTGACGCTTCCTACTGTCTATGTTTTGAATCATTCCTGTGGTACTAGTTATAGATTCCGATGCTTCATTTCAGGTTTGCTGCATCCCTCTGACCTTCTTATTGACGATGAAACAAAGAGATTGCATCGGAATTAAATACAAAAGGCACAATACCGACTGAAGTACAAGAAGACTGACTCTTCCCACTGTCTATGTTTTGAACCATTCCTGTGACACTATTTATAGATTCCGATGCTTCACTTCAGGTTTACTGTATCCCTTGGACCTTCTTATTGACGATGAAACACAGAAATGGCATCGGAATTAAAGACAAAAGGCACAATGAAGACATAAGTACAAGAAGACTAACTCTTCTTACTGACTATATTTTGAACCATTCCTGTGACACTAGTTATAGATTCCCATGCTCACTCTAGGTTTACTGTATGCCTTGGACCTTCATATTGACGATGAAACACAGAAATTGCATCGGAATTAAATAAAAAAGACACAATGCCGACTTAAGTACAAGAAGACTGACTCTGCTTAATGTCTATGTTCTGAACCATTCCTGTGACACTAGTTACAGATTCCGATGCTTCACTTTAGGTTTACTGTATCCCTTGGACCTTCTTATTGACGATGAAACACAGCAATTGCATCGGATTTAAATACAAAAGGCACAATGCCGATTTAAGTACAAGAAGACTGACTCTTCTTACTGACTATGCTTTGAACCATTCCTGTGAAACTAGTTATAGATTCCGATGCTTCACTTCAGGTTTACTGTATCCCTTAGACCTTCTTATTGACGATGAAACACAGCAATTGCATCGGAATTAAATACAAAGGGCACAAGGCCGACTTAAGTATAAGAAGTCAGACTCTTCTTACTGACTATGTTTTGAACGAATCCTGTGACACTAGTTATAGATTCCGATGCTTCACTTCAGGTTTACTGTATCCCTCTGAATTCGTAGTGACGATAAAACACAGTAATTACATCGGAATTAAATTCAAAAGGCACAATGCCGACTTAAGTACAAGAAGACCGACTCTTCTTACTGTCTATGTTATGAACCATACCTGTGACACTAGTTATAGATTCCGGTGCTTCACTTCAGATTTACTGTATCCCTCTGACGTTCTTATTGACGCTGAAACACAGAAATTACGTCGGAATTAAATACAAAAGGCACAATGCCGAATGAAGTACAAGAAGACTGACTCTTCTTACTGTCTATGTTTTGAACCTCTCCTGTGTCACTAGTTATAGATTCCGATGCTTCACTCTAGGTATACTGTATCCCTTGGACCTCATTATTGACGATGAAACACAGAAATTGCATCGGAAATAAATACAAAAGGCACAATGCCGACTGAAGTACAGGAAGACTGACTCTTCTTACTGACTATGTTTTGAACCATTCCTGTGACACTAGTTATAGATTCTGATGCTTCACTTCAGGTATACTGTATCCCTTGGACGTTCTTATTGACGATGAAACACAGAAATTGCATCGGAATGAAATACAAAATGCACAAAGCCGACTTAAGTACAAGAAGACTGACTCTTCTTACTGACTATGTTTTGAACCATTCCTGTGACACTAGTTATAGATTCCGATGCTTGACTTCAGATTTACTGTATCCCTCTGACCTTCTTATTCACGATGAAACACAGAAATTGCATCGGAATTAAATACTAAAGACACAATGCCGAATTAAGTACAAGAAGACTGACTCTTCTTACTGTCGATGTTTTGAACCATTCCTGTGACACTAGTCATAGATACCGATGCGTCATTCCAGGTTTACTGTATCCCTTGGACCTTCTTATTGACGATGAAACACAGAAATTGCACCGGAATTAAATGAAAAAGGCACAATGCCGACTTAAGTACAAGAAGACGGCCGCTACCTATTGTCTATGATTTGAACCATTCCTGTGACACTAGTTATAGATTCCGATGCTTCACTCCAGGTTTACTATATCCCTAGGACCTTCTTATTTGCGATGAAACACAGAAATTGCATGGGAATTAAATAGAAAAGGCACAATGTCGACTTACGTACAAGAAGACTGACTCTTCCTACTGTCTATGTTTTGAACCATTATAGTGACACTAGTTATAGATTCCGGTGCTTCAGTTCAGGTTTACTGTATCCCTCTGACCTTCTTATTGACGATGAAACACAGAAATTGCATTGGAATTAAATACAAAAGGCACAATGTCGACTTAAGTACAATAATACTGACACTTCTTACTGTCTATGTTTGAACCATCCCTGTGACACTAGTTATAGATTCCGATGCTTCACTTCTGGTTTACTGTATCCCTTGGACCTTCTTATTGATGATGAAACACTGAAATTGCATCGGAATTAAATACAAAAGGCACAATGCCGACTTTAGTACAAGAAGTCTGACTCTTCTTACACACTATGATATGATTCATTCCTATGACACTAGTTATAGATTCCGATGCTTCACTCCAGGTTTACAGTATACCTTGGACCTTCTTATTGACGATGAAACACAGAAATTGCATCGGAATTAAATACAAAAGGCACAATGCAGACTTAAGTACAAGATGACTGACTCTTCTTTCAGACTACGTTTGAACCATTTTTGTGACACTAGTTATAGATTCCGATGCTTCACTCCCGGTTTACTGTATCCCTTGGACCTTTTTTTTACGATGAAACACAAAAATTGCATCGGAATTAAATACAAAAGGCACAATTCCGACTTAAGTACAAGAATACTGACCCTTCTTACTGTCTATGTTTTGAACCAACCCTGTGTCACTAGTTATAGATTCCGATGCTTCACTCCGGGTTTACTGTATCTCTTGGACCTACTTATTGACGATTAAACACATAAATTGCATCGGAATTAAATACAAATGGCACACTGCCGACTTAAGTACAAGAAGACTGACTCTTCTTACTGCCTATGTTTTGAACCATTCCTGTTACACTAGTTATAGATTCGAATGCTTCACTCCAGGTTTACTATATCCCTTGGACCTTCTTATTGACGATGAAACACAGAAATTGCATTTGAGGTAAATAGAAAAGGCACAATGCCGACTTAAGTACAAGAAGACCGACTCTTCCTACTGTCCATGTTTTGAATCATTCCTGTGGCGCTAGTTATAGATTCCGATGCTTCATTTCAGGTTTACTGTATCTCTCTGACCTTCGTAATGACGATAAAACACAGAAATCACATCGGAATTAAATTCAAAAGGCACAATGCCGACTTAAGTACAAGAAGACCGACTCTTCTTACTGTCTATGTTTTGAACCATTCCTGTGACACTAGTTATAGATTCCGATGCTTCACTTCAGATTTACTGTATCCCTCTGACGTTCATATTGGCGATGAAGCACAGAAATTACGTCGGAATTAAATACAAAAGGCACAATGCCGAATGAAGTACAAGAAGACTGACTCTCCTTACTGTCTATGTTTTGAACCTCTCCTGTGACACTAGTTATAGATTCCGATGCTTCACTCTAGGTATACAGTATACCTTGGACCTTCTTATTGACGATGAAACACAGAAATTGCATCGGAAATAAATACAAAAGGCACAATGCCGACTTAAGTACAAGAAGACTAACTCTTCTTACTGACTATGTTTTGAACCATTCCTGTGACACTAGTTATAGATTCTGATGCTTCACTTCAGGTTTACTGTATCCCTTGGACCTTCTTATTGACGATGGAACACAGAAATTGCATCGGAATGAAATACAAAATGCACAAAGCCGACTTAAGTACAAGAAGACTGACTCTTCTTACTGACTATGTTTTGAACCATTCCTGTGACACTAGTTATAGATTCCGATGCTTGACTTCAGATTTACTGTATCCCTCGGACCTTCTTATTCACGATGAAACACAGAAATTGCATCGGAATTACATACTAAAGGCACAATGCCGAATTAAGTACAAGAAGACTGACTCTTCTTACTGTCGATGTTTTGAACCATTCCTGTGACACTAGTCATAGATACCGATGCTTCACTCCAGGTTTGCTGTATCCCTTGGACCTTCTTATTGACGATGAAACACAGAAATTGCATCGGAATTAAATAAAGAAGGCACAATGCCGACTTAAGTACAAGAAGACGGCCGCTACTTACTGTCTATGTTTTGAACCATTCCTGTGACACTAGTTATAGATTCCGATGCTTCACTCCAGGTTTACTATATCCCTAGAACCTTCTTATTTGCGATGAAACACAGAAATTGCATGGGAATTAAATAGAAAAGGCACAATGTCGACTTACGTACAAGAAGACTGACTCTTCCTACTGTCTATGTTTTGAACCATTATAGTGACACTAGTTATAGATTCCGGTGCTTCCGTTCAGGTTTACTGTATCCCTCTGACCTTCTTAATGACGATGAAACACAGAAATTGCATTGGAATTAATTACAAAAGGCACAATGTCGACTTAAGTACAATAATACCGACACTTCTTACTGTCTATGTTTGAACCATCCCTGTGACACTAGTTATAGATTCCGATGCTTCACTTCTGGTTTACTGTATCCCTTGGACCTTCTTATTGACGATGAAACACTGAAATTGCATCGGAAATAAATACAAAAGGCACAATGCCGACTTTAGTACAAGAAGACTGACTCTTCTTACAGACTATGATATGATTCATTCCTATGACACTAGTTATAGATTCCGATGCTTCACTCCAGGTTTACTGTATACCTTGGACCTTCTTATTGACGATGAAACACAGAAATTGCATCGGAATTAAATACAAAAGGCTCAATGCAGACTTAAGTACAAGAAGACTGACTTTTCTTTCAGACTATGTTTGAACCTTTTTTGTGACACTTGTTATAGATTCCGATGCTTCACTCCCGGTTTACTGTATGCCTTGGACCTTTTTATTAACGATGAAACACAAAAATTGCATCGGAATTAAATACTAAAGGCACAATGCCGAATTAAGTACAAGAAGACTGACTCTTCTTACTGTCTATGTTTTGAACCAACCCTGTGTCACTAGTTATAGATTCCGATGCTTCACTTCAGGTTTACTCTATCCCTTGGACCTTCTTATTGACGATGATACACAGAAATTGCATCGGAATTAAATACAAAAATCACAATGGCGACTTTAGTACAAGAAGACTGCCTCTTCTTACTGGCTATGCTTTGAACCATTCATGTGACACTAATTATAGAATCCGGTGCTTCACTTCAGGTTTACTGTATCCCTTGGACCATCGTATTGACGATGAAACACAGAAATTGCATCGGAATTAAATACAAAATGCACAATGCCGACTTAAGTACAAGAAGACTGACTCTTCTTACTGACTATGTTTTGAACCATTCCTGTGACGCTAGTTATAGATTCCGATGCTTCACTTGAGATTAACTGTATCCCTCTGACCTTCTTATTGACGATGAAACACAGAAATAGCATGGGAAGTAAACACTAAAGGCACAATGCCGACTTAAGTACAAGAAGACTGACTCTTCTTACTGCCTATGTTTTGAACCATTCCTGTTACACTAGTTATAGATTAGGATGCTTGACTCCAGGTTTACTATATCCCTTGGACCTTCTTTTTGACGATGAAACACAGAAATTGCATCGGATATAAATAGAAAAGGCACAATGCCGACTTAAGTACAAGAAGACTGACTCTTCCTACTGTCTATGTTTTGAATCATTCCTGTGGCACTAGTTATAGATTCCGATGCTTCATTTCAGGTTTGCTGCATCCCTCTGACCTTCTCATTGACGATGAAACAAAGAAATTGCATCGGAATTAAATCCAAAAGGCACAGTGCCGAATTGAGTACAAGAATACTGACTCTTCTTACTGTCTACGCTTTGAACCATCCCTGTGACACTAGTTATGGATTACGATGCTTCACTCCAGGTTTACTGTATCCCTGTGACGTTCTTATTGGCGAAAAAACACAGAAATTCCGACGGAGTTAAATACAAAACACAACATTGCCGAATTAAGTACATGATGACTGACTCTTCTTACTGTCTATATTTTGAACCATTCCTGTGACACTAGTTATAGTTTCCGATGCTCACTTTAGGTTTACTGTATCCCTTGGACCTTCATATTGACGCTGAAACACAGAAATTGCATCGGAATTAAATAAAAAAGACACAATGCCGACTTAAGTACAAGAAGATTGACTCTGCTTACTGTCTATGTTTTGAACCATTCCTGTGACACTAGTTACAGATCCGATGCTTCACTCCAGGTTTACTGTATCCCTTGGACCTTCTTATTGACGATGAAACACAGCAATTGCTTCGGAATTAAATACAAAAGGCACAATGCCGATTTAAGTACAAGAAGACTGACTCTTCTTACTGACTATGCTTTGAACCATTCCTGTGACACTAGTTACAGATCCGATGCTTCACTCCAGGTTTACTGTATTCCTTAGACCTTCTTATTGACGATGAAACAAAGCAATTGCATCGGAATTAAATACAAAAGGCACAATGCCGACATAAGTACAAGAAGACACACTCTTCTTCAGTCTATGTTTTGAACCATTCATGTGACACTAGTTATAGATTTCGATGCGTCACTTCAGGTTTACTGTATCCCTTGGACCTTCTTATTGACGATGAAGCACAGAAATAGCATCGGAATTAAATACAACGGGCACAAGGCCGACTTAAGTACAAGAAGACAGACTCTTCTTACTGACTATGTTTTGAACGATTCCTGTGACACTAGTTATAGATTCTGATGCTTCACTTCAGGTTAACTGTATCCCTTGGACCATGTTATTGGCGATGAAACATAGATATTGCATCGGAATTAAATACAAAAGGCACAATACCGACTTAAGTACAACAAGAGTGACTCATCTTACTGTCTATGATTTAAACCATTCCTGTCACAGTAGTTATAGATTCCGACGTTTCACTCCAGGTTTACTGTATCCCTTGGACCTTCATATTGACGGTTAAACACAGAAATTGCATCGGAATTAAATACACAAGGCACAATGCTGACTTAAGTACAAGAAGACTGACTCTTCTTACTGTCTAGGTTTTGAACCTCTCCTGTGACACAAGTTATAGATTCCGATGCTTCACTCCAGGTTTACTATATCCCTAGGACCTTCTTATTGACGATGAAACACTGAAATTGCATCGGAATTAAATACAAAAGGCACAATGCCGACTTTAGTACAAGAAGACTGACTCTTCTTACAGACTATGATATGATTCATTCCTATGACACTAGTTATAGATTCCGATGCTTCACTCCAGGTTTACTGTATACCTTGGACCTTCTTATTGACGATGAAACACAGAAATTGGATCGGAATTAAATTCAAAAGGCACAATGCAGACTTAAGTACAAGAAGACTGACTCTCCTTTCAGACTATGTTTGAACCTTTTTTGTGACACTAGTTATAGATTCCGATGCTTCACTCCCGGTTTACTGTATCCCTTGGACCTTTTTATTAACGATGAAACACAAAAATTGCATCGGAATTAAATACAAAAGGCACAATGCCGACTTAAGTACAAGAATACTGACTCTTCTTACTGTCTATGTTTTGAACCAACCCTGTGTCACTAGTTATAGATTCCGATGCTTCACTCCGGGTTTACTGTATCCCTTGGACCTACTTATTGACGATTAAACACAGAAATTGCATCGGAATTAAATACAAATGGCACAATGCCGGATTAAGTACAAGAAGACTGTCTCTTCTTACTGTCTAAGATTTAAACCATTCATGTGACACTAGTTACAGATTCCGATGCTTCACTCCCGGTTTACTGTATCCCTTGGACCTTCTTATTGACGATGATACACAGAAATTGCATCGGAATTAAATACAAAAATCACAATGGCGACTTTAGTACAAGAAGACTGCCTCTTCTTACTGGCTATGCTTTGAACCATTCATGTGACACTAATTATAGATTCCGGTGCTTCACTTCAGGTTTACTGTATCCCTTGGACCATCGTATTGGCGATGAAGCACAGTAATTGCATCGGAATTAAATACAAAATGCACAATGCCGACTTAAGTACAAGAAGACTGACTCTTCTTACTGACTATGTTTTGAACCATTCCTGTGACGCTAGTTATAGATTCCGATGCTTCGCTTGAGATTTACTGTATCCCTCTGACCTTCTTATTGACGATGAAACACAGAAATAGCATGGGAAGTAAATACTAAAGGCACAATGCCGACTTAAGTACAAGAAGACTGACTCTTCTTACTGCCTATGTTTTGAACCATTCCTGTTACACTAGTTATAGATTCGGATGCTTCACTTCAGGTTTACTGTATCCCTTGGACCATGTTTGTGACGATGAAACACAGAAATAGCATGGGAAGTAAATACTAAAAGCACAATGCCGAGTTAAGTACAAGAAGACTGACTCTTCTTACTGCCTATGTTTTGAACGATTCCTGTGACACTAGTTATAGATTCTGATGCTTCACTTCAGTTTTACTGTATCCCTTGGACCATGTTATTGGCGATGAAACATAGATATTGCATCGGAATTAAATACAAAAGGCACAATACCGACTTAAGTACAACAAGAGTGACTCATCTTACTGTCTATGATTTGAACCATTCCTGTCACAGTAGTTATAGATTCCGACGCTTCACTCCAGGTTTACTGTATCCCTTGGACCTTCATATTGACGGTTAAACACCGAAATTGCATTGGAATTAAATACAAAAGGCACAATGTCGACTTAAGTACAATAATACCGACACTTCTTACTGTCTATGTTTGAACCATCCCTGTGACACTAGTTATAGATTCCGATGCTTCACTTCTGGTTTACTGTATCCCTTGGACCTTCTTATTGACGATGAAACACTGAAATTGCATCGGAATTAAATACAAAAGGCACAATGCCGACTTTAGTACAAGAGGACTGACTCTTCTTACAGACTATGATATGATTCATTCCTATGACACTAGTTATAGATTCCGATGCTTCACTCCAGGTTTACTGTATACCTTGGACCTTCTTATTGACGATGAAACACAGAAATTGCATCGGAAATAAATACAAAAGGCACAATGCAGACTTAAGTACAAGAAGACTGACTCTTCTTTCAGACTATGTTTGAACCTTTTTTGTGACACTTGTTATAGATTCCGATGCTTCACTCCCGGTTTACTGTATGCCTTGGACCTTTTTATTAACGATGAAACACAAAAATTGCATCGGAATTAAATACTAAAGGCACAATGCCGAATTAAGTACAAGAAGACTGACTCTTCTTACTGTCTATGTTTTGAACCAACCCTGTGTCACTAGTTATAGATTCCGATGCTTCACTTCAGGTTTACTGTATCCCTTGGACCTTCTTATTGACGATGATACACAGAAATTGCATCGGAATTAAATACAAAAATCACAATGGCGACTTTAGTACAAGAAGACTGCCTCTTCTTACTGGCTATGCTTTGAACCATTCATGTGACACTAATTATAGAATCCGGTGCTTCACTTCAGGTTTACTGTATCCCTTGGACCATCGTATTGACGATGAAACACAGAAATTGCATCGGAATTAAATACAAAAATGCACAATGCCGACTTAAGTACAAGAAGACTGACTCTTCTTACTGACTATGTTTTGAACCATTCCTGTGACGCTAGTTATAGATTCCGATGCTTCACTTGAGATTAACTGTATCCCTCTGACCTTCTTATTGACGATGAAACACAGAAATAGCATGGGAAGTAAACACTAAAGGCACAATGCCGACTTAAGTACAAGAAGACTGACTCTTCTTACTGCCTATGTTTTGAACCATTCCTGTTACACTAGTTATAGATTAGGATGCTTGACTCCAGGTTTACTATATCCCTTGGACCTTCTTTTTGACGATGAAACACAGAAATTGCATCGGAGATAAATAGAAAAGGCACAATGCCGACTTAAGTACAAGAAGACTGACTCTTCCTACTGTCTATGTTTTGAGTCATTCCTGTGGCACTAGTTATAGATTCCGATGTTTCATTTCAGGTTTGCTGCATCCCTCTGACCTTCTCATTGACGATGAAACAAAGAAATTGCATCGGAATTCAATCCAAAAGGCACAGTGCCGAATTGAGTACAAGAATACTGACTCTTCTTACTGTCTATGCTTTGAACCATCCCTGTGACACTAGTTATGGATTACGATGCTTCACTCCAGGTTTACTGTATCCCTGTGACGTTCTTATTGACGAAAAAACACAGAAATTCCGACGGAATTAAATACAAAACACAACATTGCCGAATTAAGTACATGATGACTGACTCTTCTTACTGTCTATATTTTGAACCATTCCTGTGACACTAGTTATAGTTTCCGATGCTCACTTTAGGTTTACTGTATCCCTTGGACCTTCATATTGACGCTGAAACACAGAAATTGCATCGGAATTAAATAAAAAAGACACAATGCCGACTTAAGTACAAGAAGATTGACTCTGCTTACTGTCTATGTTTTGAACCATTCCTGTGACACTAGTTACAGATCCGATGCTTCACTCCAGGTTTACTGTATCCCTTGGACCTTCTTATTGACGATGAAACACAGCAATTGCTTCGGAATTAAATACAAAAGGCACAATGCCGATTTAAGTACAAGAAGACTGACTCTTCTTACTGACTATGCTTTGAACCATTCCTGTGACACTAGTTACAGATCCGATGCTTCACTCCAGGTTTACTGTATTCCTTAGACCTTCTTATTGACGATGAAACACAGCAATTGCATCGGAATTAAATACAAAAGGCACAATGCCGACATAAGTACAAGAAGACACACTCTTCTTCAGTCTATGTTTTGAACCATTCATGTGACACTAGTTATAGATTTCGATGCGTCACTTCAGGTTTACTGTATCCCTTGGACCTTCTTATTGACGATGAAGCACAGAAATAGCATCGGAATTAAATACAACGGGCACAAGGCCGACTTAAGTACAAGAAGACAGACTCTTCTTACTGACTATGTTTTGAACGATTCCTGTGACACTAGTTATAGATTCTGATGCTTCACTTCAGGTTAACTGTATCCCTTGGACCATGTTATTGGCGATGAAACATAGATATTGCATCGGAATTAAATACAAAAGGCACAATACCGACTTAAGTACAACAAGAGTGACTCATCTTACTGTCTATGATTTAAACCATTCCTGTCACAGTAGTTATAGATTCCGACGTTTCACTCCAGGTTTACTGTATCCCTTGGACCTTCATATTGACGGTTAAACACAGAAATTGCATCGGAATTAAATACACAAGGCACAATGCTGACTTAAGTACAAGAAGACTGACTCTTCTTACTGTCTAGGTTTTGAACCTCTCCTGTGACACAAGTTATAGATTCCGATGCTTCACTCCGGGTTTACTATATCCCTAGGACCTTCTTATTGACGATGAAACACTGAAATTGCATCGGAATTAAATACAAAAGGCACAATGCCGACTTTAGTACAAGAAGACTGACTCTTCTTACAGACTATGATATGATTCATTCCTATGACACTAGTTATAGATTCCGATGCTTCACTCCAGGTTTACTGTATACCTTGGACCTTCTTATTGACGATGAAACACAGAAATTGGATCGGAATTAAATTCAAAAGGCACAATGCAGACTTAAGTACAAGAAGACTGACTCTCCTTTCAGACTATGTTTGAACCTTTTTTGTGACACTAGTTATAGATTCCGATGCTTCACTCCCGGTTTACTGTATCCCTTGGACCTTTTTATTAACGATGAAACACAAAAATTGCATCGGAATTAAATACAAAAGGCACAATGCCGACTTAAGTACAAGAATACTGACTCTTCTTACTGTCTATGTTTTGAACCAACCCTGTGTCACTAGTTATAGATTCCGATGCTTCACTCCGGGTTTACTGTATCCCTTGGACCTACTTATTGACGATTAAACACAGAAATTGCATCGGAATTAAATACAAAAGGCAAAATGCCGGATTAAGTACAAGAAGACTGTCTCTTCTTACTGTCTAAGATTTAAACCATTCATGTGACACTAGTTACTGATTCCGATGCTTCACTCCCGGTTTACTGTATCCCTTGGACCTTCTTATTGACGATGATACACAGAAATTGCATCGGAATTAAATACAAAAATCACAATGGCGACTTTAGTACAAGAAGACTGCCTCTTCTTACTGGCTATGCTTTGAACCATTCATGTGACACTAATTATAGATTCCGGTGCTTCACTTCAGGTTTACTGTATCCCTTGGACCATCGTATTGGCGGTGAAATACAGTAATTGCTTCGGAATTAAATACAAAATGCACAATGCCGACTTAAGTACAAGAAGACTGACTCTTCTTACTGACTATGTTTTGAACCATTCCTGTGACGCTAGTTATAGATTCCGATGCTTCGCTTGAGATTTACTGTATCCCTCTGACCTTCTTATTGACGATGAAACACAGAAATAGCATGGGAAGTAAATACTAAAGGCACAATGCCGACTTAAGTACAAGAAGACTGACTCTTCTTACTGCCTATGTTTTGAACCATTCCTGTTACACTAGTTATAGATTCGGATGCTTCACTTCAGGTTTACTGTATCCCTTGGACCATGTTTGTGACGATGAAACACAGAAATAGCATGGGAAGTAAATACTAAAAGCACAATGCCGACTTAAGTACAAGAAGACTGACTCTTCTTACTGCCTATGTTTTGAACGATTCCTGTGACACTAGTTATAGATTCTGATGCTTCACTTCAGTTTTACTGTATCCCTTGGACCATGTTATTGGCGATGAAACATAGATATTGCACCGGAATTAAATACAAAAGGCACAATACCGACTTAAGTACAACAAGAGTGACTCATCTTACTGTCTATGATTTGAACCATTCCTGTCACAGTAGTTATAGATTCCGACGCTTCACTCCAGGTTTACTGTATCCCTTGGACCTTCATATTGACGGTTAAACACCGAAATTGCATTGGAATTAAATACAAAAGGCACAATGTCGACTTAAGTACAATAATACCGACACTTCTTACTGTCTATGTTTGAACCATCCCTGTGACACTAGTTATAGATTCCGATGCTTCACTTCTGGTTTACTGTATCCCTTGGACCTTCTTATTGACGATGAAACACTGAAATTGCATCGGAATTAAATACAAAAGGCACAATGCCGACTTTAGTACAAGAGGACTGACTCTTCTTACAGACTATGATATGATTCATTCCTATGACACTAGTTATAGATTCCGATGCTTCACTCCAGGTTTACTGTATACCTTGGACCTTCTTATTGACGATGAAACAGAGAAATTGCATCGGAAATAAATACAAAAGGCACAATGCAGACTTAAGTACAAGAAGACTGACTCTCCTTTCAGACTATGGTTGAACCTTTTTTGTGACACTAGTAGTAGATTCCGAGCCTTCACTCCCGGTTTACTGTTTACCTTGGACCTTTTCATTAACGATGAAACACAAAAATTGCATCGGAATTAAATACAAAAGGCACAATGCCGACTTAAGTACAAGAAGACTGACTCTTCTTACTGACTATGTTTTGAACCATTCCTGTGACGCTAGTTATAGATTCCGATGCTTCACTTGAGATTTACTGTATCCCTCTGACCTTCTTACTGACGATGAAACACAGAAATAGATTGGGAAGTAAATACTAAAGGCACAATGCCGACTTAAGTACAAGAAGACTGACTCTTCTTACTGCCTATGTTTTGAACCATTCCTGTTACACTAGTTATAGATTCGGATGCTTGACTCCAGGTTTACTATATCCCTTGGACCGTCTTTTTGACGATGAAACACAGAAATCGCATCGGAGATAAATAGAAAAGGCACAATGCCGACTTAAGTACAAGAAGACTGACTCTTCCTACTGTCTATGTTTTGAATCATTCCTGTGGCACTAGTTATAGATTCCGATGCTTCATTTCAGGTTTGCTGCATCCCTCTGACCTTCTCATTGACGATGAAACAAAGAAATTGCATCGGAATTAAATCCAAAAGGCACAGTGCCGAATTGAGTACAAGAATACTGACTCTTCTTACTGTATATGCTTTGAACCATCCCTGTGACACTAGTTATGGATTACGATGCTTCACTCCAGGTTTACTGTATCCCTGTGACGTTCTTATTGACGATGAAACACAGAAATTCCGACGGAATTAAATACAAAACGCACAATGCCGAATTAAGTACATGATGACTGACTCTTCTTACTGTCTATATTTTGAACCATTCCTGTGACACTAGTTATAGTTTCCGATGCTCACTTTAGGTTTACTGTATCCCTTGGACCTTCATATTGACGCTGAAACACAGAAATTGCATCGGAATTAAATAAAAAAGACACAATGCCGACTTAAGTACAAGAAGATTGACTCTGCTTACTGTCTATGTTTTGAACCATTCCTGTGACACTAGTTACAGATTCCGATGCTTCACTCCAGGTTTACTGTATCCCTTGGACCTTCTTATTGACGATGAAACACAGCAATTGCATCGGAATTAAATACAAAAGGCACAATGCCGATTTAAGTACAAGAAGACTGACTCTTCTTACTGACTATGCTTTGAACCATTCCTGTGACACCAGTTATAGATTCCGATGCTTCACTTCAGGTTTACTGTATCCCTTAGACCTTCTTATTGACGATGAAACACAACAATTGCTTCGGAATTAAATACAAAGGGCACAAGGCCGACTTCAGTACAATAAGTCAGACTCTTCTTACTGACTATGTTTTGAACGATTCCTGTGACACTAGTTATAGATTCCGATGCTTCACTTCAGGTTTACTGTATTCCTTAGACCTTCTTATTGACGATGAAACACAGCAATTGCATCGGAATTAAATACAAAGGGCACAAGGCCGAATTAAGTACAAGAAGACAGACTCTTTTTACTGACTAAGTTTTGAACGATTCCTGTGACACTAGTTATAGATTCTGATGCTTCACTTCAGGTTTACTGTATCCCTTGGACCATGTTATTGGCGATGAAACATAGATATTGCATCGGAATTAAATACAAAAGGCACAATACCGACTTAAGTACAACAAGAGTGACTCATCTTACTGTCTATGATTTGAACCATTCCTGTCACAGTAGTTATAGATTCCGACGCTTCACTCCAGGTTTACTGTAACCCTTGGACCTTCATATTGACGGTTAAACACAGAAATTGCATCGGAATTAAATACACAAGGCACAATGCTGACTTAAGTACAAGAAGACAGACTCTTCTTACTGTCTAGGTTTTGAACCTCTCCTGTGACACTAGTTATAGATTTCGATGCTTCACTCCAGGTTTACTATATCCCTAGGTCCTTCTTATTTGCAATGAAACACAGAAATTGCATGGGAATTAAACAGAAAAGGCACAATGCCGACTTAAGTACAAGAAGACTGACTCTTCTTACTGACTATGTTTGAACCATTTTTGTGACACTAGTTAAAGATTCCGATGCTTCACTCCGGTTTACTGTATCCCTTGGACCTTCTTATTGACGATAAAACACAAAAATTGCATCGGAATTAAATACAAATGGCACACTGCCGACTTAAGTACAAGAAGACTGACTCTTCTTACTGACTATGTTTTGAACCATTCCTGTGACACTAGTTATAGATTCCGATGCTTCACTTCAGCTTTACTGTATCCCTCTGACCTTCGTATGGACGATGAATCACAGAAATTGCATCGGAATTAAATACAAAAGGCACAATGCCGGATTAAGTACAAGAAGACTAACTCTTCTTACTGTCTATGATTTGAACCATTCATGTGACACTAGTTACAGATTCCGATGCATCACTCCAGGTTTACTGTATCCCTTGGACCTTCTTATTGACGATGATACACAGAAATTGCATCGAAATTAAATACAAAAGGCGCAATGGCGACTTAAGTACAAGAAGACTGCTCTTCTTACTGGCTATGTTTTGAACCATTCGTGTGACACTAATTATAGATTCCGGTGCTTCACTTCAGGTTTACTGTATCCCTTGGACCATCGTATTGACGATGAAACACAGAAATTGCTTCGGAATGAAATACAAGAGGCACAATGCCGACTTAAGTACAAGAAGACTGAATATTCCAACTCTCTATGATTTGAACCATTCCTGTGACACTAGTTATAGATTCCGATGCTTCACTTCAGGTTTACTGTATCCCTTGGACCTTCTGATAGACGATGAAACACACTAATTGCATCGGAATCAACTACAAAAGGCACAATGCCGACATAAGTACAAGAAGATTGACTCTTCTTACTGTCTATGTTTTGAATAATTCCTGTGACACTAGTTATAGATTCCGATGCTTCACTCCAGGTTTACTGTATCCCGTGGACCTTCTTATTGACGTTGAAACACAGAAATTGCATCGGAATTAAATAGAAAAGGCAGAATGCCGACTTAAGTACAAGAGGACTGACTCTTCTTACTGACTATGTTTGAACCATTCCTGTGACACTAGTTATAGATTCCGATGCTTCACTTGAGGTTAACTGTATCCCTCTGAACTTCTTATTGACGATGAAACACAGATATTGCATGGGAATTAAATACAAAAGGCACAATGCCGACTTAAGTACTTGTAGACTGACATTTCCTACTGTCTATGTTTTGAACCATTCCTGTGACACTAGTTATAGATTCCCATGGTACATTTCAGGTTTACTGTATCCTTTGGACGTTCTTATTGACGATGAAACACAGAAATTGCATCGGAATTAAGTACAAAATGCACAATGCCGGCTTAAGTACAAGAAGGCTGACTCTTCTTACTGACTATGCTTTGAACCATTCCTGTGACACTAGTTATAGATTCCGATGCTTCACTTCAGGTTAACTGTATACCTCTGACCTTCTTATTGACGATGAAACACAGAAATTGCATCGGAATTAAATAGAAAAGGCACAATACCGACTTAACTACAAGAAGACTGACTCTTCTTACTGACCATGTTTTGAACCATTCCTGTGACACTAGTTATAGATTCCGGTGCTTCACTCAAGGTTTACTGTATACCTTGGACCTTCTTATTGACGATGAAACACAGAAATTGCATCGCAATTAAATACAAAAGCACAATGCCGACTTAAGTACAAGAAGACGGACTCTTCATACTGACTATGTTTTGAAACATTCCTGTGACACTAGTTATATATTCCGATGCTTCCCTTCAGGTTTACTGTATCCCTCTGATCTTCTTATTGACGATAAAACACAGAAATTGCATCGGAATTAAATACAATAGGCACAATGCCGACTTAACTACAAGTTGACTGACTCATCTTACTGTCAATGATTTGAACCATTCGTGTGACACTAGTTATAGACTCCAACGCTTCACTCCAGGTTTACTGTATACCTTGGACCTACTTATAGACGATGAAACACAAAAATTGCATCGGAATTAAATACAAAAGGCACAATGCCGACATAAATACAAGAACATTGACTCTTCTTACTGTCTATGTTTTGAATAATTCCTGTGACACTAGTTATAGATTCCGATGCTTCACTCCAGGTTTACTGTATCCCGTGGACCTCCTTATTGACGTTGAAACACAGAAATTGCATCGGAATTAAATAGAAAAGGCACAATACCGACTTAACTACAAGAAGACTGACTCTTCTTACTGACCATGCTTTGAACATTTCCTGTGACACTAGTTATAGATTCCGATGCTTAACTTCAGGATTACTGTATCCCACTGACCTTCTTAGTGACGATGAAACACAGAAATTGCATCGGAATTAAATACAAAAGGCACAATTCCGACTTAAGTACAAGAAGACTGACTCTTCTTACTGACTATGATTCGAACCATTCCAGTGACACTAGTTATAGATTCCGATGCTTCACTCTAGGTTTACTGTATCCCTTGGACCTTCTTATTGACGATTAAACACAGAAATTGCGTGGGAATTAAATAAAAAAAGCACAATGCCGACTTAAGTACAAGAAGACTGACTCTGCTTATTGTCTATGTTTTGAACCATTCCTGTGATACTAATTATAGATATCGATGCTTCTCTTCAGGCTTACTGTATCCCTTGGACCTTCTTATTGACGACGAAGCACAGAAATTGCATTCGAATTAAATACAAAATTCACAATGCCGACTTAACTACAAGTTGACTGACTCATCTTACTGTCTATGATTTGAACCATTCCTGTGACACTAGTTATAGACTCCAATGCTTCACTCCAGGTTTACTGTATACCTTGGACCTACTTATAGACGATGAAACACAAAAATTGCATCGGAATTAAATACAAAAGGCACAATGCCGACATAAGTACAAGAAGATTGACTCTTCTTACTGTCTATGTTTTGAATAATTCCTGTGACACTAGTTATAGATTCCGATGCTTCACTCCAGGTTTACTGTATCCCGTGGACCTTCTTATTGACGTTGAAACACAGAAATTGCATCGGAATTAAATAGAAAAGGCACAATGCCGACTTAAGTACAAGAGGACTGACTCTTCTTACTGACTATGTTTGAACCATTCCTGTGACACTAGTTATAGATTCCGATGCTTCACTTGAGGTTAACTGTATCCCTCTGAACTTCTTATTGAAGATGAAACACAGATATTGCACGGGAATTAAATACAAAAGGCACAATGCCGACTTAAGTACGTGTAGACTGACATTTCCTACTGTCTATGTTTTGAACCATTCCTGTGACACTAGTTATAGATTCCCATGGTTCATTTCAGGTTTACTGTATCCTTTGGACGTTCTTATTGACGATGAAACACAGAAATTGCATCGGAATTAAGTACAAAATGCACAATGCCGGCTTAAGTACAAGAAGGCTGACACTTCTTACTGACTATGCTTTGAACCATTCCTGTGACACTAATTATAGATTCCGATGCTTCACTTCAGGTTAACTGTATCCCTCTGACCTTCTTATTGACGATGAAACACAGAAATTGCATCGGAATTAAATAGAAAAGGCACAATACCGACTTAACTACAAGAAGACTGACTCTTCTTACTGACCATGTTTTGAACCATTCCTGTGACACTAGTTATAGTTTCCGATGCTTAACGTCGGGATTACTGTATCCCACTGAGCGTCTTAGTGACAATGAAACACAGAAATTGCATCGGAATTAAATACAAAAGGCACAATGCCGACTTAAGTACAAGAAGACTGACTCACCCTACTGTCTATGTTTTGAACCATTCCTGTGACACTAGTTATAGATTCCGGTGCTTCACTCAAGGTTTACTGTATACCTTGGACCTTCTTATTGACGATGAAACACAGAAATTGCATCGAAATTAAATACAAAAGCACAATGCCGACTTAAGTACAAGAAGACGGACTCTTCATACTGACTATGTTTTGAAACATTCCTGTGACACTAGTTATATATTCCGATGCTTCCCTTCAGGTTTACTGTATCCCTCTGACCTTCTTATTGACGATAAAACACAGAAATTGCATCGGAATTAAATACAATAGGCACAATGCCGACATAAGTACAAGAAGACTGACTCATCTTACTGTCTATGTATTGAACCATTCCAGAGACACTAGTTATAGATTCCGATGCTTCACTCAAGGTTTTCTGTATCCCTTGGACCTTCTTATTGACGATGAAACACAAAAATTGCATCAGAATTAAATAAAAAATGCACAATGCCGACTTAAGTACAAGAAAACTGACTCTTCTTACTGACTATGATTTGAACCATTCCTGTGACACTAGTTATAGATTCCGATGCTTCACTTCAGGTTTTCTGTATCCCTTGGACCTTCCTATTGACAATGAGACACAGAAATCGCATCGGTATTAAATAGAAAGAGCACAATGAAGACTTAAGTACAAGAAGACTGACTCTTCCTACTCTCTATGTTTTGAACCATTCCTGTGACACTAGTTTTTTATTCCGATGCTTCACTTGAGGTTTACAGTCTCCCTCGGACCTTCTTATGGACGATGAAACACAGAAATTGCATCGGAATGAAACACAAGAGGCACAATGCCGACTTAAGTACAAGAAGACTGAATATTCTAACTCTCTATGATTTGAACCATTCCTGTGACACTAGTTATAGATTCCGATGCTTCACTTCAGGTTTACTGTATCCCTTGGACCTTCTGATAGACGATGAAACACACTAATTGCATCGGAATGAACTACAAAAGGGACAATGCCAACTTAAGTACAAGAAGACTGACTATGATTTAAACCATTCCTGTGACACTAGGTATAGATTCCGATGCTTCACTTCAGGTTTACTGTATCCCTCTGACCTTCTTATTGACGATAAAACACAGAAGTTGCATCGGAATTAAATACAAAATCCAAAATGCCGACTTAAGTATATGTAGACTGACTTTTCCTACAGTCAATGTTTTGAACCATTCGTGTGACACTAGTTATATATTCCGATGCTTCACTTCAGGTTTACTGTATCCCTCTGACCTTGTTATTGACGATGAAACACAGAAATTGCATCGGAATTAAATAGATTAGGAACAATGCCGACTTAACTACAAGAAGACTGACTCTTCTTACTGACTATGTTTTGAACCATTCCTGTGACACTAGTTCTAGATTCCGATGCTTAACTCCAGGATTACAGTATCCTACTGACCTTCTTAGTGACGATGAAACACAGAAATTGCATTGGAATTAAATACAAAAAGCACAATGCCGACTAAAGTACAAGAATACTGACTCATGTTACTGTCTATGCTTTGAACCGTCCCTCTGACACTAGTTATAGATTCCGATGCTTCACTCCAGGTTTACTGTATCCCTTGGACCTTCTAATTGGCGTAGAAACACAGAAATTGCATCGGAATTAAATACAAAAGGCACAATACCGACTTAAGTACAAGAAGACAGACTCTTTTTACTGACTATGTTTTGAACCATTCCTGTGACACTAGTTATAGATTACGATGCTTCACATCAGGTTTACTGTATCCCTCTGATTTTCTTATTGACGATGAAACACAGAAATTGCATCGGAATTGAATACAAAAGGCACAATGCCGAATTAAGTACAAGAAGACTGACTCTTCCTACTGTCTATGTTTAGAACCATTCCTGTGACACTAGTTATTGACTCTGATGCTTCACTCCAGGTTTACTGTATCCCTTGGACCTTCTTATTGACGATGAAACACAGAAATTGCATCGGAATTAAATACAAAAGGCACAATGCCGACTTAAGTAAAAGAAGTCCGACTCTTCTTACTGTCTGTGTTTTGAACCATTCCTGTGAAACTAATTATAGATTCCGATGCTTCACTCCAGGTTTACTGTATCCCTTGCACCTTCTTATTGACGATCAAACACAGAAATTGCTTCAGAATTAAATAGAAAATGCACAATGATGACTTAAGTACGAGAAGACCGAGTCTTCTTACTGACTATGTTTGAACCATTCCTGTGACACTAGATACAGATTCCGATGCTTCACTTCAGGTTTACTGTATCCCTTGGACCTTCTTACTACGATGAAACTCAGAAATTGCATTTGAGATAAATAGAAAAGGCACAATGCCGACTTAAGTACAAGAAGACTGACTCTTCCTACTGTCCATGTTTTGAATCATTCCTGTGGCACTAGTTATAGATTCCGATGCTTCATTTCAGGTTTACTGTATCTCTCTGACCTTCGTAATGACGATAAAACACAGAAATTACATCGGAATTAAATTCAAAAGGCACAATGCCGACTTAAGTACAAGAAGACCGACTCTTCCTACTGTCTATGTTTTGAACCATTCCTGTGACACTAGTCTTAGATTCCGATGCTTAACTTCAGGATGACTGTATCCCTCTGACCTTCATATTGACGATGAAATACAGAAATTGCATCGGAATTAAATACAAAAGGCACAATGCCGACTTAAGTACAAGAAGACTGACTCTTCTTACTGTCTATGTTTTGAACCATCCCTGTGACACTAGTTATAGATTCCGATGCTTCACTCCAGGATTACTGTATCCCTTGGACCCTCTTATTGACGATGAAACACAGAAATTGTATCGGAATTAAATACAAAATTCACAATGCCGACTTACGTACAAGAAGACTGACCCTTCATACTGACTATGTTTTGAACCATTCCTGTGACACTAGTTGTAAATTCCGATGCTTCACTTCAGCTTTACTGTATCCCTTGGACCTTCCTATTGACGATGAGACACAGAAATCGCATCGGAATTAAATAGAAAAAGCACAATGCCGACTTAAGTACAAGAAGACTGACTCTTCCTATAGTCTATGTTTTGAACCATTCCTGTGACACTAGTTATAGATTCCGATGCTTCACTTCAGGTTTACTGTATCCCTCTGACCTTATTATTGACGATGATACACAGAAATTACATCGGAATTAAATAGAGAAGGAACAATGCCGACTTATCTACTGGAAGACTGACTATTCTTACTGACTATGTTTTGAACCATTCCTGTGACACTAGTTATAGATTCCGATGCTTAACTTCAGGATTACTGTATCCCACTGACCTTCTTAAGTACGATGAAACACAGAAATTGCATCGGAATTAAAAAAAAAAAAGCACAATGCCGTCTAAAGTACAAGAATACT
Organism: Schistocerca americana; assembly: GCF_021461395.2. NCBI lineage: Eukaryota > Metazoa > Arthropoda > Insecta > Orthoptera > Acrididae > Schistocerca > Schistocerca americana. The sequence goes on from NC_060125.1 coordinate 6,886,611, forward strand.
GACTCATGTTACCGTCTATGTTTTAAACCGTCCCTCTGACACTAGTTATAGATTCAGATGCTTCACTCCAGGTTTACTGTATCCCTTGGACCTTCTTATTGACGATGAAACACAGAAATTGCATCGGAATTAAATACAAAAGGCACAACGCCGAATTAAGTACAAGAAGACTGACTCGTCTTACTGTCTATGTTTTGAACCATTCCTGTGACAATAGTTGTAGACTCTGATTCTTCCCTCCAGGTTTTCTGTATCCCTTGGACCTTCTTATTGACGATGAAACACAAAAATTGCATCGGAATGAAATACAAACGGCACAATGCCGACTTATGTTCAAGTAAACTGTCTCTTCCAAGTCTCTAAGCTTTGAACCATTCCTGTGACACTAGTTATAGATTCCGATGCTTCACTTCAGGTTTACTGTATCCCTCTGACCTTCGTATTGACAATGAAACACAGAAATTGCATCGGAATTAAATAGAAAAGGCACAATACCGACGTAAGTACAAGAAGACTGACTCTTCCTAATGTCTATGTTTTGAACCATTCCTGTGACCCTAGTTATAGATTCCGATGCTTCACTTCAGGTTTACTGTACCCTTGGACCTTCTTATTGACGATGAAACACACAAATTGCATCGGAATTAAATACAAAAGGCACAATGCCGACTTAAGTACAAGAAGACTGACTCTTCTTACTGACGATGCTTTGAACCATTCCTGTGAGACTAGTTATAGACTCCGATGCTTCACTTCAGGTTTACTGCATCCTTCTGACCTTCTTATTGACGATGAAACACAGAAATTGCATCGGAATTAAATACAAAAGGCACAATGCCGACTTCAGTACGTGTAGACTGACTTTTCCTACTGTCTATGTTTTGTACCATTCCTGTGACACTAGTTATAGATTCCGATGGTTCATTTCAGGTTTACTGTATCCCCTGGACCTTCTTATTGACGATGAAACACAGAAATTGCATCGGAATTAGATACAATAGGCACAGTGCTGACTTAAGTACGAAAATACTGACTCTTCCAACTCTCTATGTTTTGAACCATTCCTATGACGCTAGTTATAGATTCCGATGCTTCCGTTCAGGTTTACTGTATCCCTCTGACCTTCTTATTGACGATGAAACACAGAAATTGCATCGGAATTAAATAGAAAAGGCACAATACCGACTTAAGTACAAGAAGACTGACTCTTCTTACTGACTATGTTTTGAACCATTCCTGTGAAACTAAATATAGATTCTGAAGCTTAACTTCAGGATTACGGTATCCCACTGACCTTCTTAGTGACGATGAAACACAGAAATTGCTTCGGAATTAAATACAAAAGGCACAATGCCGACTTAACTACAAGAAGACTGACTCTTCTTACTGTCTATGTTTTGAACCATCCCTGTGACACTAGTTATAGATTCCGATGCTTCACTCCAGGTTTACTGTATCCCTTGGACCTTCTTATTGACGATGAAACGCAGAAATTGTATCGGAATTAAATACAAAATTCACAATGCCGACTTACGTACAAGAAGACTGACCCTTCATACTGACTATGTTTTGAACCATTCCTGTGACACTAGTTATAAATTCCGATGCTTCACTTCAGCTTTACTGTATCCCTTGGACCTTCCTATTGACGATGAGACACAGAAATCGCACCGGAATTAAATAGAAAAAGCACAATGCCGACTTAAGTACAAGAAGACTGACTCTACTTACTGTCTATGTTTTGAACCATTCCTGTGACACTAGTTATAGATTCCGATGCTTCACTTCAGCTTTACTGTATCCCTCTGACCTTATTATTGACGATGAAAGACAGAAATTGCATCGGAATTAAATAGAGAAGGAATAATGATGACTTAACTACAGGAAGACTGACTCTTCTTACTGACTATGTTTTGAACCATTCCTGAGACACTAGTTATGGATTCCGATACTTAACTTCAGGATTACTGTATCCCACTGACCTTCTTAGTGACGATGAAACACAGAAATTGCTTCGGAATTAAATACAAAAAGCACAATGCCGACTAAAGTACAAGGATACTGACTCACGTTACCGTCTATGTTTTGAACTGTCCCTCTGACACTAGTTATAGATTCCGATGCTTCACTCCAGGTTCACTGCATCCCTTGGACCTTCTTATTGACGATGAAACACAGAAATTGCATCGGAATTAAATACAAAAGGCACAATGCCGAATTAAGTACAAGTAGACTGACTTTTCTTACTGTCTATGTTTTGAACCATTCCTGTGACAATAGTTGTAGACTCTGATGCTTCACTCCAGGTTTACTGTATCCCTTGGACCTTCTTATTGACGATGAAACACAGAAATTGCATCGGAATTAAATACAAAAGGCACAATGCCGACTTAAGTAAAAGAAGTCTGACTCTTCTTACTGTCTGTGCTTTTGAACCATTCCTGTGAAACTAGTTATAGATTCCGATGCTTCACTCCAGGTTTACTGTATCCCTTGGACCCTCTTTTGACGATGAATCACAGAAATTGCTTCAGAATTAAATAGAAAATGCACAATGATGACTTAAGTACAAGAAGCTAAATCTTCCTACTGTCTATGTTTTGAACCATTCCATTGACACTAGTTATAGATTCCGATGCTTAACTTCAGGATTACTGTATCCCTCTGACCTTCTTATTGACGATGAAACACAGAAATTGCATCGGAATTAAATACAAAAGGCACAATGCCGACTTAGGTACAAGAAGACTGACTCTTCTTTCTGTCTATGTTTTGAACCAACCCTGTGACACTAGTTATAGATTCCGATGCTTCACTCCAGGTTTACTGTATCCCTTGGACCTTCTTATTGACGATGAAACACAGAAATTGTATCGGAATTACATACAAAATTCAAAATGCCGACTTACGCACAAGAAGACTGACTCTTCTTACTGACTATTTTTTGAACAATTCCTGTGACACTAGTTATAAATTCCGATGCTTCACTTCAGGTTTACTGTATCCCTTAGACCTTCCTATTGACGATGAGACACAGAAATCGCATCGGAATTAAATAGAAAAAGCACAATGCCGACTTAAGTACAAGAAGACTGACTCTTCCTACTCTCTATGTTTTGAACCTTAACTGTGACACTAGTTTTTTATTCCGATGCTTCACTTCAGGTTTACTGTATCCCTTGGATCTTCCTATTGACGATGAGACACAGAAATCGCATCGGAATTAAATAGAAATAGTACAATGCCGACTTAAGTACAAGAATACTGACTCTTCCTACTCTCTATGTTTTTAACCTTTCCTGTGACACTAGTTTTTTATTCCGATGGTTCACTTGAGGTTTACTGTATCCCTCGGACCTTCTTATGGACGACGAAACACAGAAATTGCATCGGAATGAAATACAAAAGGCACAATGCCGACTTATGTACAAGTAGACTGACTCTTCCAAGTCTGTATGTTTTGAACCATTCCTGTGACACTCGTTAAGATTTCGATGCTTCACTTCAGGTTAATTGTATCCCTCTGACCTTCGTATTGACAATGAAACACAGAAATTGCATCGGAGTTAAATAGAAAAGGCACAATACCGACTTAAGTACAAGAAGACTGACTCTTCCTAATGTCTATGTTTTGAACCATTCCTGTGACCCTAGTTATAGATTCCGATGCTTCACTTCAGGTTTACTGTATCGCTTGGACCTTCTTATTGACGATGAAACACACAAATTGCATCGGAATTAAATACAAAAGGCACAATGCCGACTTAAGTGCAAGAAGACTGACTCTTCTTACTGACTATGCATTGAACCATTCCTGTGAGACTAGTTATAGATTCCGATGCTTCACTTCAGGTTTAATGTATCCCTCTGACCTTCTTATTGACGATGAACCACAGAAATTGCAACAAAATTAAATACAAAAGGCACAATACCTACTTAAGTACGTGTAGACTGACTTTTCCTACTGTCTATGTTTTGAACCATTCCTGTGACACTAGTTATATATTCCGATGGTTCATTTCAGGTTTACTGTATCCCTTGGACCTTCTTATTGACGATGAAACACAGAAATTGCATCGGAATTAAATACAAAAGGCACAATGCCGACTTAAGTACAAAAATACTGACTCTTCCAACTCTCTATGTTTTGAACCATTCCTATGACGCTAGTTACAGATTCCGATGCTTCACTTCAGGTTTACTGTATCCTTATGACCTTCTTATTGACGATGAAACACAGAAATTGCATCGGAATTAAATAGAAAAGGCACAATACCGACTTAACTACAAGAAGACTGACTCTTCTTACAGACTATGTTTTGAACCATTCCTGTGAAACTAGTTATAGATTGTGAAGCTTAACTTCAGGATTACTGTATCCCACTGACCTTCTTAGTGACGAACAAACACAGAAATTGCATCGGATTTAAATACATAAGGCACAATGCCGACTTAAGTACAAGAACACTGACTCTTCTTACTGACTATGTTTTGAACCATTCCTGTGACACTAGTTATGGATTCTGATGTTTCACTTCAGGTTTACTGTGTCCCTTGGAGATTCTTACTGGCGATAAAATACAGAAATTGCATCGGAAAGAAATACAAAAGGCACAATGCCGACTTAAGTACAAGAGGACTGACTCATCTTACTGTCTATGTTATGAAACAATCCTGTGACAGTAGTTATAGATTCCGATGCTTCACTTCAGGTTTACTGTATCCCTTAGACCTTCATATTGACGATGAAACACAGCAATTGCATCGAAATTAAATACAAAAGGCACAATGCCTACTGAAGTACAAGAAGACTGACTCTTCTTACTGACTATGTTTTGAACCATTCCTGTGACAATAGTTATAGATTCCAATGCTTCACTTCTGGTTTACTGTATCCCTCTGACCTTCTTATTGACGATAAAACACAGAAATTACATCGGAATTAACTACAAACGGCACAATGCCGACTTAAGTACAAGAAGACTGATTCTTCTTACTGACTATGATTTGAACCATTCATGTGACACTAGTTATAGATTCCGATGCTTCACTTCAGGTTTACTGTATCCCTTGGACCTTCTTATTGACGATGAAACACAGAAATTGCATCGTAAATAAATACAAAAGCCACAATGCCGGCTTATGTACAAGAAGACTGACTCTTCTTACTGATTATGTTTTGAACCATTCCTGTGACACTAGTTGTAGATTCTGATGCTTCACTTCAGGTTTACTGTATCCTTTGGACCTTCTTATTGGCGATGAAACACAGAAATTGCATCGGAAAGAAATACAAAAGGCACAATGCCGACTTAAGTACAAGAAGACTGACTCATCTTACTGTCTATGTTTTGAAACAATTCTGTGACACTACTTATAGATTCCGATTCTTCACTCCAGGTTTACTGTATCCCTTAGACCTTCATATTGACGATGAAACACAGAAATTGCATCGGAATTAAATACAAAAGGCACAATGCCTACTGAAGTACAAGAAGACTGACTCCTCTTACTGACTATGTTTTGAACCATTCCTGTGACAATAGTTATGGATTCCGATGCTTCACTTCAAGTTTACTGTATCCCTCTGACCCTCTTATTGACGATAAAACACAGAAATTACATCGGAACTAAATACAAAAGGCACAATGCCGATTTAAGTACAAGAAGACTGATTCTTCTTACTGACTATGATTTGAACCATTCATTAGACACTAGTTATAGATTCCGATGCTTCACTTCAGGTTTACTGTATCCCTTCGACCTTCTTATTGACGATTAAACACAGAAATTGCATGGGAAATAAATACAAAAGGCACAATGCCGGCTTAAGTACAATAAGACTGACTCTTCTTACTGACTATGTTTTGAACCATTCCTGTCACACTAGTTATAGATTCCGATGCTTGACTTCAGATTTACTGTATCCCTCTGACCTTCTTATTGACGATGAAACACAGAAATTGCATCGGAATTAAATACTAAAAGCACAATGCCGAATTATGTACAAGAAGACTGACTCTTCTTACTGTCGATGTTTTTGAACCATTCCTGTGACACTAGTTATAGATTCCGATGCTTCACTCCAGGTTTACTGTATCCCTCTGACCTTCGTATAGACGATGAAACACATAAATTGCATCGGAATTAAATAAAACAGGCACAATGCCGACTTAAGTACATGAAGACTGACGCTGCTTACTGCCTATGTTTTAACCATTACGGTGACACGAGTTATAGATTCCGATGCTTCACTCCAGGTTTACTATATCCCTTGGACCTTCTTATTGACGATGAAACACAGAAATAGCATAGGAATTAAATAAAAAAGGCACAATGCCGACTTAAGTACAAGAAGACTGACGCTACTTACTGCCTATGTTTTGCACCATTCCTGTCACACTAGTTATAGATTCCGATGCTTGACTTCAGATTTACTGTATCCCTCTGAACCTTCTTATTGACGATGAAACACAGAAATTGCATCGGAATTAAATACTAAAAGCACAATGCCGAATTAAGTACAAGAAGACTGACTCTTCTTACTGTCGATGTTTTTGAACCATTCCTGTGACACTAGTTATAGATTCCGATGCTTCACTCCAGGTTTACTATATCCCTTGGACCTTCTTATTGACGATGAAACACAGAAATTGCATAGGAATTAAATAGAAAAGGGACAATGCCGACTTAAGTACAAGAAGACTGACTCTTCCTACTGTCTATGTTTTGAACCATTCCTGTGACACTAGTAATAGATTCCGATGCTTCACTTCAGGTTTACTGTATCCCTCTGACCTGCTTGTTGACGATGAAACACAGAAATTGCATCGGAATTAAATACGAAAGTCACAATGCCGACTTAAGTACAAGAAGACTGACTCTTCCCACTGTCTTTGTTTTGAACCATTCCTGTTACACTAGTTATAGATCCGATGCTTTACTTCAGGTTTGCTGTATCCCTTGGACCTTCTTATTGACGATGAAACACAGAAATTGCTTCGGAATTAAATACAAAAGGCACAATGCCGACTTAATACAAGAAGACTGACTCTTCCTACTGTCTATGTTTTGAACCATTCCTGTGACACTAGTTATAGATTCCGATGCTTCACTTCAGGTTTACTGTATCCCTCTGACCTGCTTATTGACGATGAAACACAGAAATTGCTTCGGAATTAAATACGAAAGTCACAATGGCGACTTAAGTACAAGAAGACTGACTCTTCCCACAGGCTTTGTTTTGAACCATTCCTGTTACACTAGTTATAGATCCGATGCTTTACTTCAGGTTTTCTGTATCCCTTGGACCTGCTTATTGACGATGAAACACAGAAATTGCATCGGAATTAGATACAAAAGGCACAATGCCGACTTAAGTACAAGAAGACTGACGCTACTTACTGTCTACATCTATATCTACATTGATACTCCGCAAGCCACCCAACGGTGTGTGGCGGAGGGCACTTTACGTGCCACTGTCATTACCTCCCTTTCCTGTTCCAGTCGCGTATGGTTCGCGGGAAGAACGACTGTCTGAAAGCCTCCGTGCGCGCTCTAATCTCTCTAATTTTACATTCGTGATCTCCTCGGGAGGTATAAGTAGGGGGAAGCAATATATTCGATACCTCATCCAGAAACGCACCCTCTCGAAACCTGGACAGCAAGCTACACCGCGATGCAGAGCGCCTCTCTTGCAGAGTCTGCCACTTGAGTTTATTAAACATCTCCGTAACGCTATCACGGTTACCAAATAACCCGGTAACGAAACGCGCCGCTCTTCTTTGGATCTTTTCTATCTCCTCCGTCAACCCGACCTGGTACGGATCCCACACTGATGAGCAATACTCAAGTATAGGTCGAACAAGTGTTTTGTAAGCCACCTCCTTTGTTGATGGACTACATTTTCTAAGCACTCTCCCAAGGAATCTCAACCTGGTACCCGCCTTACCAACAATTAATTTTATATGATCATTCCACTTCAAATCGTTCCGTACGCATACTCCCTGATATTTTACAGAAGTAACTGCTACCAGTGTTTGTTCCGCTACCATATAATCATACAATAAAGGATCCTTCTTTCTATGTATTCGCAATACATTACATTTGTCTATGTTAGGGGTCAGTTGCCACTCCCTGCACCAAGTGCCTATCCGCTTCAGATCTTCCTGTATTTCGCTACAATTTTCTAATGCAGCAACTTCTCTGTATACTACAGCATCATCCGCGAAAAGCCGCATGGAACTTCCGACACTATCTACTAAGTCATTTATATATATTGTGAAAAGCAATGGTCCCATAACACTCCCCTGTGGCACGCCAGAGGTTACTTTAACGTCTGTAGACGTCTCTCCATTGATAACAACATGGTGTGTTCTGTTTGCTAAAAACTCTTCAATCCAGCCACACAGCTGGTCTGATATTCCGTAGGCTCTTACTTTGTTTATCAGGCGACAGTGCGGAACTGTATCGAACGCCTTCCGGAAGTCAAGAAAAATAGCATCTACCTGGGAGCCTGTATCTAATATTTTCTGGGTCTCATGAACAAATAAGGCGAGTTGGGTCTCACACGATCGCTGTTTCCGGAATCCATGTTGATTCCTACATAGTAGATTCTGGGTTTCCAGAAATGACATGATACGCGAGCAAAAAACATGTTCTAAAATTCTACAAGAGATGGACGTAAGAGATATAGGTCTATAGTTTTGCGCATCTGCTCGACGACCCTTCTTGAAGACTGGGACTATCTGTGCTCTTTTCCAATCATTTGGAACCCTCCGTTCCTCTAGAGACTTGCGGTACACGGCTGTTAGAAGGGGGGCAAGTTCTTTCGCGTACTCTGTGTAGAATCGAATTGGTATCCCGTCAGGTCCAGTGGACTTTCCTCTATTGAGTGATTCCAGTTGCTTTTCTATTCCTTGGACACTTATTTCGATGTCAGCCATTTTTTCGTTTGTGCGAGGATTTAGAGAAGGAACTGCAGTGCGGTCTTCCTCTGTGAAACAGCTTTGGAAAAAGGTGTTTAGTATTTCAGCTTTACGCGTGTCTTCCTCTGTTTCAATGCCATCATCATCCCGTAGTGTCTGGATATGCTGTTACGAGCCACTTACTGATTTAACGTAAGACCAGAACTTCCTAGGATTTTCTGTCAAGTCGGTACATAGAATTTTACTTTCGAATTCAATGAACGCTTCACGCATAGCCCTCCTTACGCTAACTTTGACATCGTTTAGCTTCTGTTTGTCTGAGAGGTTTTGGCTGCGTTTAAACTTGGAGTGGAGCTCTCTTTGCTTTCGCAGTAGTTTCCTAACTTTGTTGTTGTACCACGGTGGGTTTTTCCCGTCCCTCACAGTTTTACTCGGCACGTACCTGTCTAAAACGCATTTTACGATTGCCTTGAACTTTTTCCATAAACACTCAACATTGTCAGTGTCGGAACAGAAATTTTCCTTTTGATCTGTTAGGTAGTCTGAAATCTGCCTTCTATTACTCTTGCTAAACAGATAAACCTTCCTCCCTTTTTTTATATTCCTATTAACTTCCATATTCAGGGATGCTGCAACGGCCTTATGATCACTGATTCCCTGTTCTGTACATACAGAGTCGAAAAGTTCGGGTCTGTTTGTTATCAGTAGGTCCAAGATGTTATCTCCACGAGTCGGTTCTCTGTTTAATTGCTCGAGGTAATTTTCGGATAGTGCACTCAGTATAATGTCACTCGATGCTCTGTCCCTACCACCCGTCCTAAACATCTGAGTGTCCCAGTCTATATCTGGTAAATTGAAATCTCCACCTAAGACTATAACATGCTGAGAAAATTTATGTGAAATATATTCCAAATTTTCTCTCAGTTGTTCTGCCACTAATGCTGCTGAGTCGGGAGGTCGGTAAAAGGAGCCAATTATTAACCTAGTTCGGTTGTTTAGTGTAACCTCCACCCATAATAATTCACAGTAACTATCCACTTCTACTTCACTACAGGATAAACTACTACTAACAGCGACGAACACTCCACCACCGGTTGCATGCAATCTATCCTTCCTAAACACCGTCTGTACCTTTGTAAAAATTTCGGCAGAATTTATCTCTGGCTTAAGCCAGCTTTCTGTACCTATAACGATTTCAGCTTCGGTGCTTTCTATCAGCGCTTGAAGTTCCGGTACTTTACCAACGCAGCTTCGACAGTTGACAATTACAATACCGATTGCTGCTTGGTCCCCGCATGTCCTGACTTTGCCCCACACCCGTTGAGGCTGTTGCCCTTTCTGTACTTGCCCAAGGCCATCTAACCTAAAAAACCGCCCAGCCCACGCCACACAACCCCTGCTACCCGTGTGGCCACTTGTTGCGTGTAGTGGACTCCTGACCTATCCAGCGGAACCCGAAACCCCACCACCCTATGGCGCAAGTCGAGGAATCTGCAGCCCACACGGTCGCAGAACCGTCTCAGCCTCTGATTCAGACCCTCCACTCGGCTCTGTACCAAAGGTCCGCAGTCAGTCCTGCCGACGATGCTGCAGATGGTGAGCTCTGCTTTCATCCCGCTAGCGAGACTGGCAGTCTTCACCAAATCAGATAGCCGCCGGAAGCCAGAGAGGATTTCCTCCGATCCATAGCGACACACATCATTGGTGCCGACATGAGCGACCACCTGCAGATGGGTGCACCCTGTACCCTCCATGGCATCCGGAAGGACCCTTTCCACATCTGGAATGACTCCCCCCGGTATGCACACGGAGTGCACATTGGTTTTCTTCCCCTCTCTTGCTGCCATTTCCCTAAGGGGCCCCATTACGCGCCTGACGTTGGAGCTCCCAACTACCAGTAAGCCCACCCTCTGCGACTGCCCGGATCTTGCAGACTGAGGGGCAACCTCTGGAACAGGACAAGCAGCCATGTCACGCCGAAGATCAGTATCAGCCTGAGACAGAGCCTGAAACCGGTTCGTCAGACAAACTGGAGAGGCTTTCCGTTCAGCCCTCCGGAATGTCTTTCGCCCCCTGCCACACCTTGAAACGACCTCCCACTCTACCACAGGTGAGGGATCAGCCTCAATGCGGGCAGTATCCCGGGCAACCACAGTCTTAGTCCGATCAGGGGATGCGTGGGACGAGCTGGCCGTCCCCGACAAACCCCCATCCGGACCCCCACAGTGATGCCCATTGGCCACAGCCTCAAGCTGTGTGACCGAAGCCAACACTGCCTGAAGCTGGGAGCGAAGGGATGCCAACTCAGCCTGCATCCGAACACAGCAGTTGCAGTCCCTATCCATGCTAAAAACTGTTTTGCAAAGAACGTCTGAACTAATCTACAGAGAGCGCAAACAAATCGACAAAATTTAAACGGTTATTAAAATACAAGATTGCCTAGTAAATGCAGTAATGCTGCTACTTGCGCACTGCTGACACTGCTCGGCGGCGGAAGGAGACTAATCGAAATTACACTATTCAGGTACTAAAACACGATGCTACACTCTCAAATACTATAATACGCCCGAAATTTATGAATTAAACAATGCAAGTACCAAAAACACGCAAAGAAATTAAAAATTAAACTATGTAGAAAATGAGTGAGCTAGGAGTATACGACTTGCTGCTGCAGCTGCTTATCCAACGGCGGCAGGGAGCACACTGTCTATGTTTTGAACCATTCCTGTGACACTAGTTATAGATTCTGATGCTTCACTTCAGGTTTACTGTATCCCTTGGACCTTCTTATTGACGATGAAACACAGAAATTGCTTCGGAATTAAATACAAAAGACACAATGCCGACTTAAGTGCAAGAAGACTGACTCTTCTTACTGACTATGTTTTTGATTCATTCATGTGACACTAGTTACAGATTCCGATGCTTCACTCCAGGTTTACTGTATCCCTTGGACCTTCTTATTGACGATGAAACACAGAAATTGCTTCGGAATTAAATACAAAAGACACAATGCCGACTTAAGTACAAGAAGACTGACTCTTCTTACTGATTATGCTTTGAACCATTTTTGTGACACTAGTTATAGATTCTGATGCTTCACTTCCGGTATACTGTATAACTTGGACCTTCTTATTAACGATGAATTACAAAAATTGCATCGGAATTAAATACAAAAGTCACAATGCCGACTTCAGTACAAGAAGACTGACTCTTCTTACTGACTATGTTTTGAACCATTCCTGTGACACTAATCATAGATTCCGATGCTTCACTCCAGGTTTACTGTATCCCTTGGACCTCCTTATTGACGATGAAATACAGAAATTCCATCGGAATTAAATACATAAGGCACATTGCCGACTTAAGTACAAGAATACTGACTCTTCTTACTGTCTATGTTTTGAACCATCCCTGTGACACTAGTTATAGATTCCGATGCTTCACTCCGGGTTTACTGTATCCCTTGGACCTTCTTATTGACGATGCAACACTGAAATTGCATCGGAATTAAATACAAAAGGCAGAATGCCGACTTTAGTACAAGAAGACTGACTCTTCTCACGGACTATGTTTTGATTCATTCCTGTGACACTAGTTATAGATTGCGATTCTTCAATCCAGGTTTACTGTATTCCTTGGACCTTCTTATTGACGATGAATCACAGAAATTGCTTCGGAATTAAATACAAAAGACACAATGCCGACTTAAGTACAAGAAGACTGACTCTTCCTACTGTCTATGTTTTGAACCATTCCTGTGACACTAGTTATAGATTCCGATGCTTCACTTCAGGTTTACTGTATCCCTCTGACCTGCTTATTGACGATGAAACACAGAAATTGCATCGGAATTAAATACGAAAGTCACAATGCCGACTTAAGTACAAGAAGACTGACTCTTCCCACAGTCTTTGTTTTGAACCATTCCTGTTACACTAGTTATAGATCCGATGCTTTACTTCAGGTTTTCTGTATCCCTTGGACCTTCTTATTGACGATGAAACACAGAAATTGCATCGGAATTAGATACAAAAGGCACAATGTAGACTTAAGTACAAGAAGACTGACGCTACTTACTGTCTACATCTACATCTACATTGATACTCCGCAAGCCACCCAACGGTGTGTGGCGGAGGGCACTTTACGTGCCACTGTCATTACCTCCCTTTCCTGTTTCAGTCGCGTATGGTTCGCGGGAAGAACGACTGTCTGAAAGCCTCCGTGCGCGCTCTAATCTCTCTAATTTTACATTCGTGATCTCCTCGGGAGGTATAAGTAGGGGGAAGCAATATATTCGATACCTCATCCAGAAACGCACCCTCTCGAAACCTGGACAGCAAGCTACACCGCGATGCAGAGCGCCTCTCTTGCAGAGTCTGCCACTTGAGTTTATTAAACATCTCCGTAACGCTATCACGGTTGCCAAATAACCCGGTAACGAAACGCGCCGCTCTTCTTTGGATCTTTTCTATCTCCTCCGTCAACCCTACCTGGTACGGATCCCACACTGATGAGCAATACTCAAGTATAGGTCGAACAAGTGTTTTGTAAGCCACCTCCTTTGTTGATGGACTACATTTTCTAAGCACTCTCCCAAGGAATCTCAACCTGGTACCCGCCTTACCAACAATTAATTTTATATGATCATTCCACTTCAAATCGTTCCGTACGCATACTCCCAGATATTTTACAGAAGTAACTGCTACCAGTGTTTGTTCCGCTACCATATAATCATACAATAAAGGATCCTTCTTTCTATGTATTCGCAATACATTACATTTGTCTATGTTAAGGGTCAGTTGCCACTCCCTGCACCAAGTGCCTATCCGCTGCAGATCTTCCTGTATCTCGCTACAATTTTCTAATGCAGCAACTTCTCTGTATACTACAGCATCATCCGCGAAAAGCCGCATGGAACTTCCGACACCATCTACTAAGTCATTTATATATATTGTGAAAAGCAATGGTCCCATAACACTCCCCTGTGGCACGCCAGAGGTTACTTTAACGTCTGTAGACGTCTCTCCATTGATAACAACATGGTGTGTTCTGTTTGCTAAAAACTCTTCAATCCAGCCACACAGCTGGTCTGATATTCCGTAGGCTCTTACTTTGTTTATCAGGCGACAGTGCGGAACTGTATCGAACGCCTTCCGGAAGTCAAGAAAAATAGCATCTACCTGGGAGCCTGTATCTAATATTTTCTGGGTCTCATGAACAAATAAGGCGAGTTGGGTCTCACACGATCGCTGTTTCCGGAATCCATGTTGATTCCTACATAGTAGATTCTGGGTTTCCAGAAATGACATGATACGCGAGCAAAAAACATGTTCTAAAATTCTACAAGAGATGGACGTAAGAGATATAGGTCTATAGTTTTGCGCATCTGCTCGACGACCCTTCTTGAAGACTGGGACTATCTGTGCTCTTTTCCAATCATTTGGAACCCTCCGTTCCTCTAGAGACTTGCGGTACACGGCTGTTAGAAGGGGGGCAAGTTCTTTCGCGTACTCTGTGTAGAATCGAATTGGTATCCCGTCAGGTCCAGTGGACTTTCCTCTATTGAGTGATTCCAGTTGCTTTTCTATTCCTTGGACACTTATTTCGATGTCAGCCATTTTTTCGTTTGTGCGAGGATTTAGAGAAGGAACTGCAGTGCGGTCTTCCTCTGTGAAACGGCTTTGGAAAAAGGTGTTTAGTATTTCAGCTTTACGCGTGTCTTCCTCTGTTTCAATGCCATCATCATCCCGTAGTGTCTGGATATGCTGTTACGAGCCACTTACTGATTTAACGTAAGACCAGAACTTCCTAGGATTTTCTGTCAAGTCGGTACATAGAATTTTACTTTCGAATTCAATGAACGCTTCACGCATAGCCCTCCTTACGCTAACTTTGACATCGTTTAGCTTCTGTTTGTCTGAGAGGTTTTGGCTGCGTTTAAACTTGGAGTGGAGCTCTCTTTGCTTTCGCAGTAGTTTCCTAACTTTGTTGTTGTACCACGGTGGGTTTTTCCCGTCCCTCACAGTTTTACTCGGCACGTACCTGTCTAAAACGCATTTTACGATTGCCTTGAACTTTTTCCATAAACACTCAACATTGTCAGTGTCGGAACAGAAATTTTCCTTTTGATCTGTTAGGTAGTCTGAAATCTGCCTTCTATTACTCTTGCTAAACAGATAAACCTTCCTCCCTTTTTTTATATTCCTATTAACTTCCATATTCAGGGATGCTGCAACGGCCTTATGATCACTGATTCCCTGTTCTGTACATACAGAGTCGAAAAGTTCGGGTCTGTTTGTTATCAGTAGGTCCAAGATGTTATCTCCACGAGTCGGTTCTCTGTTTAATTGCTCGAGGTAATTTTCGGATAGTGCACTCAGTATAATGTCACTCGATGCTCTGTCCCTACCACCCGTCCTAAACATCTGAGTGTCCCAGTCTATATCTGGTAAATTGAAATCTCCACCTAAGACTATAACATGCTGAGAAAATTTATGTGAAATATATTCCAAATTTTCTCTCAGTTGTTCTGCCACTAATGCTGCTGAGTCGGGAGGTCGGTAAAAGGAGCCAATTATTAACCTAGTTCGGTTGTTTAGTGTAACCTCCACCCATAATAATTCACAGTAACTATCCACTTCTACTTCACTACAGGATAAACTACTACTAACAGCGACGAACACTCCACCACCGGTTGCATGCAATCTATCCTTCCTAAACACCGTCTGTACCTTTGTAAAAATTTCGGCAGAATTTATCTCTGGCTTAAGCCAGCTTTCTGTACCTATAACGATTTCAGCTTCGGTGCTTTCTATCAGCGCTTGAAGTTCCGGTACTTTACCAACGCAGCTTCGACAGTTGACAATTACAATACCGATTGCTGCTTGGTCCCCGCATGTCCTGACTTTGCCCCACACCCGTTGAGGCTGTTGCCCTTTCTGTACTTGCCCAAGGCCATCTAACCTAAAAAACCGCCCAGCCCACGCCACACAACCCCTGCTACCCGTGTGGCCACTTGTTGCGTGTAGTGGACTCCTGACCTATCCAGCGGAACCCGAAACCCCACCACCCTATGGCGCAAGTCGAGGAATCTGCAGCCCACACGGTCGCAGAACCGTCTCAGCCTCTGATTCAGACCCTCCACTCGGCTCTGTACCAAAGGTCCGCAGTCAGTCCTGCCGACGATGCTGCAGATGGTGAGCTCTGCTTTCATCCCGCTAGCGAGACTGGCAGTCTTCACCAAATCAGATAGCCGCCGGAAGCCAGAGAGGATTTCCTCCGATCCATAGCGACACACATCATTGGTGCCGACATGAGCGACCACCTGCAGATGGGTGCACCCTGTACCCTCCATGGCATCCGGAAGGACCCTTTCCACATCTGGAATGACTCCCCCCGGTATGCACACGGAGTGCACATTGGTTTTCTTCCCCTCTCTTGCTGCCATTTCCCTAAGGGGCCCCATTACGCGCCTGACGTTGGAGCTCCCAACTACCAGTAAGCCCACCCTCTGCGACTGCCCGGATCTTGCAGACTGAGGGGCAACCTCTGGAACAGGACAAGCAGCCATGTCACGCCGAAGATCAGTATCAGCCTGAGACAGAGCCTGAAACCGGTTCGTCAGACAAACTGGAGAGGCTTTCCGTTCAGCCCTCCGGAATGTCTTTCGCCCCCTGCCACACCTTGAAACGACCTCCCACTCTACCACAGGTGAGGGATCAGCCTCAATGCGGGCAGTATCCCGGGCAACCACAGTCTTAGTCCGATCAGGGGATGCGTGGGACGAGCTGGCCGTCCCCGACAAACCCCCATCCGGACCCCCACAGTGATGCCCATTGGCCACAGCCTCAAGCTGTGTGACCGAAGCCAACACTGCCTGAAGCTGGGAGCGAAGGGATGCCAACTCAGCCTGCATCCGAACACAGCAGTTGCAGTCCCTATCCATGCTAAAAACTGTTTTGCAAAGAACGTCTGAACTAATCTACAGAGAGCGCAAACAAATCGACAAAACTTAAACGGCTATTAAAATACAAGATTGCCTAGTAAATGCAGTAATGCTGTTACTTGCGCACTGCTGACACTACTCGGCGGCGGAAGGAGACTAAGCGAAATTACACTATTCAGGTACTAAAACACGATGCTAAACTCTCAAATACTATAATACGCCCGAAATTTATGAATTAAACAATGCAAGTACCAAAAACACGCAAAGAAATTAAAAATTAAACCATGTAGAAAATGAGTGAGCTAGGAGTATACGACTTGCTGCTGCAGCTGCTTATCCAACGGCGGCAGGGAGCACACTGTCTATGTTTTGAACCATTCCTGTGACACTAGTTATAGATTCTGATGCTTCGCTCAGGTTTACTGTATCCCTTGGACCTTCTTATTGACGATGAAACACAGAAATTGCTTCGGAATTAAATACAAAAGACACAATGCCGACTTAAGTGCAAGAAGACTGACTCTTCTTACTGACTATGTTTTTGATTCATTCATGTGACACTAGTTACAGATTCCGATGCTTCACTCCAGGTTTACTGTATCCCTTGGACCTTCTTTTTGACGACGAAAGACAGAAATTGCATCGGAATTAAATACAAAAGGCACAATGCCGACTTAACTACAAGAAGACTGACTCTTCTTACTGACTATGTTTTGAACCATTCCTGTGACACTAGTTATAGATTCTGTTGCTTCACTTCAGGTTTACTGTATCCCCTAGACCTTCTTATTGACGATGAAACACAGAAATTGCATCGGAATTGAATACAAAATGCGCAATGCCGACTTAAGTACAAGAAGACTGACTCTTCTTACTGACTATGTTTTGAACCATTCCTGTCACACTAGTTATAGATTCCGATGCTTGACTTCAGATTTACCGTATCCCTCTGACCTTCTTATTGACGATGAAACACAGAAATTGCATCGGAATTAAATACTAAAGGCACAATGCCGAATTAAGTACAAGAAGACTGTCTCTTCATACTGTCGATGTTTTGAACCATTCCTGTGACACTAGTTATAGATTCCGATGCTTCCCTCCAGGTTTACTGTATCCCTTGAACCTTCTTATTGACGATGAAATACAGAAATTGCATCGGAATTAAATAATAAAGGCACAATGCCGATTCTAGTACAAGAAGACTGACTCATCTTACTGCCTATGTCTTGAACCATTCCTGTGACACTAGTTATGGATTCCGATGCTTCACTCCAGGTTTACTATATCCCTTGGACCTTCTTATTGACGATGAAACACAGAAATTGCAACGGAGTTAAATAGAAAAGGCAGAATGCCGACTTAAGTACAAATAGACTGACTCTTCCTACTGTCTATGCTTTAAACCATTCCTGTGACACTAGTTATAGATTCCGATGCTTCACTTCAGGTTTACTGCATCCCTCTTTCCTTTTTGTTGACGATGGAACACAGAAATTGCGTCGGAATTAAATACAAAGGGCACAATGCCGACTTATGTACAAGGAAACTGATTCTTCCCACTGTCTATGTTTTAAACCATTCCTGTGACACTAGTTATTGATTCCGATGCTTCACATCAGGCTTACTGTATCTCTTGGACCTTCTTATTGACGATGAAACACAGAAATTGCACCGGAATTAAATAATAAAATCACAATGCCGATTCTAGTACAAGAAGACTGACTCATCCTACTGCCTATGTCTTGAACCATTCCTGTGACACTAGTTATGGATTCCGATGCTTCACTCCAGGTTTACTATATCCCTTGGACCTTCTTATTGACGATGAAACACAGAAATTGCAACGGAGTTAAATAGAAAAGGCAGAATGCCGACTTAAGAACAAATACACTGACTCTTCCTACTGTCTATGCTTTGAACCATTCCTGTGACACTAGTTATAGATTCCGATGCTTCACTCCAGGTTTACTGTATCCCTTGGACCTTCTTATTGACGATGAAACACACAAATTGCATCGGAATTAAATACAAAAGGCACAATGCCGACTTAAGTACAAGAGGACTGACTCTTCTTACTGACTATGTTTTGAACCATTCCTGTGACACTAATTATAGATTCCGATGCTTCATACCAGGTTTGCTGTATCCCTTGGACCTCCTTATTGACGATGAAACACAGAAATTGCATCGGAATTAAATACAAATGGCACAATGCCGACATAAGAACAAGGAGACTGACTCTTCTTACTGACTATGTTTTGAACCAATCCTGTGACACTAGTTATAGATTCCGGTGCATCACTTCAGGTTTACTGTATCCCTTGGACCTTCTTATTGACGAAGAAACAAAAATTTCATCGGAATTAAATAAAAAGGGCACAATGCCGACTTAAGTACAAGAATACTGACTCTTCTTACTGTCTATGTTTTGACCCATCCCTGTGTCACTAGTTCTAGATTCCGATGCTTCAGTCCAGGTTTACTGTATCCCTTGGACCTTCTTTTTGGCGACGAAAGACAGAAATTGCATCGGAATTAAATACAAAAGGCACAATGCCGACTTAAGTACAAGAAGACTGACTCTTCTTACTGACTATGATTTGAACCACTCATGTAACACTAGTTATAGATTCCGATGCTTCACTTCAGGTTTACTGTATCCCTTGGACCTTCTTATTGACGATGAAACACAGAAATTGCATCGGAATTGAATACAAAATGCGCAATGCCGACTTAAGTACAAGAAGACTGACTCTTCTTACTGACTATGTTTTGAACCATTCCTGTGACACTAGTTATAGATTCCGATGCTTCACATCAGACTTACTGTATCCCTCTGGCCTTCTTATTGACGATGAAACACAGAAATTGCATCAGAATTAAATACTAAAGGCACAATGCCGAATTAAGTACAAGAAGACTGTCTCTTCATACTGTCGATGTTTTGAACCATTCCTGTGACACTAGTTATAGATTCCGATGCTTCACTCCAGGTTTACTGTATCCCTTAAACCTTCTTATTGACGATGAAATACAGAAATTGCAACGGAATTAAATAAAAAAGGCACAATGCCGATTCTAGTACAAGAAGACTGACTCTTCTTACTGCCTATGCCTTGAACCATTCCTGTGACACTAGTTATGGATTCCGATGCTTCACTCCAGGTTTACTATATCCCTTGGACCTTCTTATTGACGATGAAACACAGAAATTGCATCGGAGTTAAATAGAAAAGGCAGAATGCCGACTTAAGTACAAATAGACTGACTCTTCCTACTGTCTATGCTTTGAACCATTCCTGTGACACTAGTTATAGATTCCGATGCTTCACTTCAGGTTTACTGCATCCCTCTGTCCTTTTTGTTGACGATGAAACACAGAAATTGCACCGGAATTAAATACAAAAGGCACAATGCCGACTTAAGTACATGAAGACTGAGTCTTCCTACTGACTATGCTTTGAACCATTTCCGTGACACTAGTTATAGATGCCAATGCTTCACTTCAGGTTCACTGTATCCCTTGGACCTTCTTATTGACGATGAAACACAGCAATTGCATCGGAATTAAATAGAAAAGGCACAATGCCGATTTAAGTGCAAGAAGACTGACTCTTCCTACTGTCTATGTTCTGAACCATTCCTATGTCACTAGTTATAGATTCCGATGCTTCACTCCAGGTTTATTGTATCCCTTGGACCTTCTTATTGACGATGAAACACACAAATTGCATCGGAATTAAATACAAAAGGCACAATGCCGACTTAAGTACAAGAAGACTGACTCTTCTTACTAACTATGCTTTGAACCAATCCTGTGACACTAGTTATGGATTCCGGTGCATCACTTCAGGTTTACTGTATCCCTTGGACCTTCTTATTGACGAAGAAACAAAAATTTCATCGGAATTAAATACAAAGGGCACAATGCCGACTTAAGTACAAGAATACTGACTCTTCTTACTGTCTATGTTTTGACCCATCCCTGTGTCACTAGCTCTAGATTCCGATGCTTCAGTCCAGGTTTACTGTATCCCTTGGACCTTCTTATTGACGATGAAACACACAAATTGCATCGGAATTAAATACAAAAGGCACAATGCCGAATTAAGTACAAGAAGACTGACTCTTCTTACTGTCGATGTTTTGAACCATTCCTGTGACACTAGTTATAGATTCCGATGCCTCACTCCAGGTTTACTGTATCCCTTGGACCTTCTTATTGACGATGAAACACAGAAATTGCATCGGAATTAAATAAAAAAGGCACAATACCGACTTAAGTACAAGAAGACTGACGCTACTCACTGTCTATGTTTTAACCATTCCTGTGACACTAGTTATAGATTCCGATGCTGCACTCCAGAGATACTATATCCCTTGGACCTTCTTATTGACGATGAAACACAGAAATTGCAACGGAGTTAAATAGAAAAGGCAGAATGCCGACTTAAGTACAAATAGACTGACTCTTCCTACTGTCTATGCTTTGAACCATTCCTGTGACACTAGTTATAGATTCCGATGCTTCACTTCAGGTTTACTGCATCCCTCTTTCCTTTTTGTTGACGATGGAACACAGAAATTGCATCGGAATTAAATACAAAGGGCACAATGCCGACTTATGTACAAGGAAACTGATTCTTCCCACTGTCTATGTTTTAAACCATTCCTGTGACACTAGTTATTGATTCCGATGCTTCACATCAGGCTTACTGTATCTCTTGGACCTTCTTATTGACGATGAAACACAGAAATTGCACCGGAATTAAATAATAAAATCACAATGCCGATTCTAGTACAAGAAGACTGACTCATCCTACTGCCTATGTCTTGAACCATTCCTGTGACACTAGTTATGGATTCCGATGCTTCACTCCAGGTTTACTATATCCCTTGGACCTTCTTATTGGCGATGAAACACAGAAATTGCAACGGAGCTAATAGAAAAGGCAGAATGCCGACATAAGTACAAATAGACTGACTCTTCCTACTGTCTATGCTTTGAACCATTCCTGTGACACTAGTTATAGATTCCGATGCTTCACTCCAGGTTTACTGTATCCCTTGGACCTTCTTATTGACGATGAAACACACAAATTGCATCGGAATTAAATACAAAAGGCACAATGCCGACTTAAGTACAAGAGGACTGACTCTTCTTACTGACTATGTTTTGAACCATTCCTGTGACACTAATTATAGATTCCGATGCTTCACACCAGGTTTGCTGTATCCCTTGGACCTCCTTATTGACGATGAAACACAGAAATTGCATCGGAATTAAATACAAAAGGCACAATGCCGACTTAAGTACAAGAAGACTGACTCTTCTTACTGACTATGTTTTGAACCACTCATGTAACACTAGTTATAGATTCCGATGCTTCACTTCAGGTTTACTGTATCCCTTGGACCTTCTTATTGACGATGAAACAGAGAAATAGCATCGGAATTAAATACAAAAGGCACAATGCCGACTTAAGTACAAGAAGACTAACTCTTCTTACTGACTATGTTTTGAACGATTTCTGTGACACTAGTTATAGATTCTGTTGCTTCACTGCAGGTTTCCTGTATCCCCTAGACCTTCTTATTGGCGATGAAACACAGAAATTGCATCGGAATTGAATACAAAATGCGCAATGCCGACTTAAGTACAAGAAGACTGACTCTTCTTACTGACTATGTTTTGAACCATTCCTGTGACACTAGTTATAGATTCCGATGCTTCACATCAGATTTACTGTATCCCTCTGGCCTTCTTATTGACGATGAAACACAGAAATTGCATCAGAATTAAATACTAAAGGCACAATGCCGAATTAAGTACAAGAAGACTGTCTCTTCATACTGTCGATGTTTTGAACCATTCCTGTGACACTAGTTATAGATTCCGATGCTTCACTCCAGGTTTACTGTATCCCTTAAACGTTCTTATTGACGATGAAATACAGAAATTGCAACGGAATTAAATAAAAAAGGCACAATGCCGATTCTAGTACAAGAAGACTGACTCTTCTTACTGCCTATGCCTTGAACCATTCCTGTGACACTAGTTATGGATTCCGATGCTTCACTCCAGGTTTACTATATCCCTTGGACCTTCTTATTGACGATGAAACACAGAAATTTCATCGGAGTTAAATAGAAAAGGCAGAATGCCGACTTAAGTACAAATAGACTGACTCTTCCTACTGTCTATGCTTTGAACCATTCCTGTGACACTAGTTATAGATTCCGATGCTTCACTTCAGGTTTACTGCATCCCTCTGTCCTTTTTGTTGACGATGAAACACAGAAATTGCCCCGGAATTAAATACAAAAGGCACAATGCCGACTTAAGTACATGAAGACTGAGTCTTCTTACTGACTATGCTTTGAACCATTTCCGTGACACTAGTTATAGATGCCAAT
Source organism: Schistocerca americana (assembly GCF_021461395.2). Lineage (NCBI taxonomy): Eukaryota > Metazoa > Arthropoda > Insecta > Orthoptera > Acrididae > Schistocerca > Schistocerca americana. The sequence continues at coordinate 6,909,906 of NC_060125.1, forward strand.
GCTTCACTTCAGGTTCACTGTATCCCTTGGACCTTCTTATTGCCGATGAAACACAGCAATTGCATCGGAATTAAATAGAAAAGGCACAATGCCGATTTAAGTGCAAGAAGACTGACTCTTCCTACTGTCTATGTTCTGAACCATTCCTATGTCACTAGTTATAGATTCCGATGCTTCACTCCAGGTTTATTGTATCCCTTGGACCTTCTTATTGACGATGAAACACACAAATTGCATCGGAATTAAATACAAAAGGCACAATGCCGACTTAAGTACAAGAGGACTGACTCTTCTTACTGACTATTTTGAACCATTCCTTTGACACTAATTATAGATTCCGATGCTTCACTCCAGGTTTGCTGTATCCCTTGGACCTCCTTATTGACGATGAAACACAGAAATTGCATCGGAATTAAATACAAAAGGCACAATGCCGACTTAAGTACAAGAAGACTGACTCTTCTTACTAACTATGTTTTGAACCAATCCTGTGACACTAGTTATAGATTCCAGTGCATCACTTCAGGTTTACTGTATCCCTTGGACCTTCTTATTGACGAAGAAACAAAAATTTCATCGGAATTAAATACAAAGGGCACAATGCCGACTTAAGTACAAGAATACTGACTCTTCTTACTGTCTTTTGACCCATCCCTGTGTCACTAGCTCTAGATTCCGATGCTTCAGTCCAGGTTTACTGTATCCCTTGGACCTTCTTTTTGACGACGAAAGACAGAAATTGCATCGGAATTAAATACAAAAGGCACAATGCCGACTTAAGTACAAGAAGACTGACTCTTCTTACTGACTATGTTTTGAACCACTCATGTAACACTAGTTATAGATTCCGATGCTTCACTTCAGGTTTACTGCATCCCTCTGACCTTTTTGTTGACGATGGAACACTGAAATTGCATCGGAATTAAATACTAATGGCACAATGCCGAATTAAGTACAAGAAGACTGACCCTTCTTACTGTCGATGTTTTGAACCATTCCTGTGACACTAGTTATAGATTCCGATGCTTCACACCAGGTTTACTGTATCCCTTGGACCTCCTTATTGACGATGAAACACAGAAATTGAATCGGAATTAAATTCAAATGGCACAATGGCGACATAAGTACAAGAAGTCTGTCTCTCCTTACTGACTATGATTTGAACCATTCATGTGACACTAGTTATAGATTCCGATGCTTCACTTCAGGTTTACTGTATCCCATGGACCGTCACATTGACGATGAAACACTGAAATTGCATCGGAATTAAATACTAATGGCACAATGCCGAATTAAGTACAAGAAGACTGACTCTTCTTACTGTCGATGTTTTGAACCATTCCTGTGACACTAGTTATAGATTCCGATGCCTCACTCCAGGTTTACTGTATCCCTTGGACCTTCTTATTGACGATGAAACACAGAAATTGCATCGGAATTAAATAAAAAAGGCACAATACCGACTTAAGTACAAGAAGACTGACGCTACTTACTGTCTATGTTTTAACCATTCCTGTGACACTAGTTATAGATTCCGATGCTGCACTCCAGAGATACTATATCCCTTGGACCTTCTTATTGACGATGAAACACAGAAATTGCATAGGAATTAAATAGAAAAGGCACAATGCTGACTTAAGTACAAGAAGACTGACTCTTCCTACTGTCTATGTTTTGAACCAATCCTGTGACACTAGTTATAGATTCCGATGCTTCACTTCAGGTTTACTGTATACCTATGACCTTCTTATTGACGATGAAACACAGAAATTGCATCGGAATTAAATACAAAAGTCACAATGCCGACATAAGTAAAAGAAGACTGACTCTTCCCACTGTCTATGTTTTGAACCATTCCTGTTACACTAGTTATAGATGCCGATGCTTCAGTTCAGGCTTACTGTATCCCTTGGACCTTCTTATTGACGATGAAACACAAAAATTGCATCGGAATTAAATACAAAAGGCACAATGCCGACTTAAGTACAAGAAGACTGACTCTTCTTACTGACTATGTTTTGAACCATTCCTGTGACACTAATTATAGATTCCGATGCTTCACTCCAAGTTAGCTGTATCCCTTGGACCTCCTTATTGACGATGAAACACAGAAATTGCATTGGAATTAAATACAAAAGGCACAATGCCGACTTAAGTACAAGAAGACTGACTCTTCTTACTGACTATGTTTTGAACAATTCCTGTGACACTAGTTATAGATTCTGTTGCTTCACTTCAGGTTTACTATATCCCCTAGACCTTCTTATTGACGATGAAACACAGAAATTGCATCGGAATTGAATACAAAATGCGCAATGCGACCTAAGTACAAGAAGACTGACTCTTCTTACTGACTTTGTTTTTAACCATTCCTGTGACACTACTTATAGATTCCGATGCTTCACTCCAGGTTTACTGTATCCCTTAAACCTTCTTATTGACGATGAAATACAGAAATTGCATCGGAATTAAATTAAAAATGCACAATGCCGATTCTAGTACAAGAAGACTGACTCTCCTTACTGCCTATGTCTTGAACCATTCCTGTGACACTAGTTATGGATTCCGATGCTTCACTCAAGGTTTACTATATCCCTTGGACCTTCTTATTGCCGATGAAACTCTGAAATTGCATCGGAGTTAAATAGAAAAGGCAGAATGCCGACTTAAGTACAAATAGACTGACTCTTCCTACTGTCTATGCTTTGAACCATTCCTGTGACACTAGTTATAGATTCCGATGCTTCACTTCAGGTTATCTGCATCCCTCTGACCTTTTTGTTGACGAATGAACACAGAAATTGCATCGGAATTAAATACAAAAGGCACAATGCCGACTTAAGTATAAGAAGACTGATTCTTCCCACTGTCTATGTTTTAAACCATTCCTGTGACACTATTTATTGATTCCGATGCTTCACATTAGGCTTACTGAATATCTTGGACCTTCTTATTGACGATGAAACACAGAAATTGCATCGGAATTAAATACAAAAGGCACAATGCCGACTTAAGTACATGAAGACTGACTCTTCTTACTGACTATGCTTTGAACCATTTCCGTGACACTAGTTATAGATGCCGATGCTTCACTTCAGGTTTACTGTATCCCTTGGACGTTCTTATTGACGATGAAACACAGCAATTGCATCGGAAATAAATAGAAAAGGCACAATGCCAACTGAAGTGCAAGTAGACTGACTCTTCCTACTGTCTCCGTTCTGAACCATTCCTGTGTCACTAGTTATAGATTCCGATGCTTCACTCCAGGTTTACTGTATCCCTTGGACCTCCTTATTGACGACGAAACACAGAAATTGCATCGGAATTAAATACAAAAGTCACAATGCCGACTTAAGTAAAAGAAGACTGACTCTTCCCACTGTCTATGTTCTGAACCATTCCTGTTACACTAGTTATAGATGCCGATGCTTCAGTTCAGGCTAACTGTATCCCATGGACCTTCTTATTGACGATGAAACACAAAAATTGCATAGGAATTAAATACAAAAGGCACAATGCCGACTTAAGTACAAGAAGACTGACTCTTCTTACTGACTATGTTTTGAACCATTCCTGTAACACTAATTATAGATTCCGATGCTTCACTCCAAGTTTGCAGTATCCCTTGGACCTCCTTATTGCCGATGAAACACAGAAATTGCATCGGAATTAAATACAAAAGGCACAATGCCGACTTAAGTACAAGAAGACTGACTCTTCTTACTGACTATGTTTTGAGCAATTCCTGTGACACTAGTTATAGATTCTGTTGCTTCACTTCAGGTTTACTGTATCCCCTAGACCTTCTTATTGACGATGAAACACGGAAATTGCATCGGAATTGAATACAAAATGCGCAATGCGACCTAAGTACAAGAAGACTGACTCTTCTTACTGACTATGATTTGAACCATTCCTGTGACACTACTTATAGATTCCGATGCTTCACTCCAGGTTTACTGTATCCCTTAAACCTTCTTATTGACGATGAAATACAGAAATTGCATCGGAATTAAATTAAAAAAGCACAATGCCGATTCTAGTACAAGAAGACTGACTCTTTTTACTGCCTATGTCTTGAACCATTCCTGTGACACTAGTTATGGATTCCGATGCTTCACTCCATGTTTACTATATCCCTTGGACCTTATTATTGCCGATGAAACACTGAAATTGCATCGGAGTTAAATAGAAAAGGCAGAATGCCAACTTAAGTACAAATAGACTGACTCTTCCTACTGTCTATGCTTTGAACCATTCCTGTGACACTAGTTATAGATTCCGATGCTTCACTTCAGGTTATCTGCATCCCTCTGACCTTTTTGTTGACGAATGAACACAGAAATTGCATCGGAATTAAATACAAAAGGCACAATGCCGACTTCAGTACATGAAGACTGACTCTTCTTACTGACTATGCTTTGAACCATTTCCGTGACACTAGTTATAGATGCCGATGCTTCACTTCAGGTTTACTGTATCCCTTGGACCTTCTTATTGACGATGGAACACAGCAATTGCATCGGAAATAAATAGAAAAGGCACAATGCCAACTTAAGTGCAAGAAGACTGACTCTTCCTACTGTCTCTGTTCTGAACCATTCCTGTGTCACTAGTTATAGATTCCGATGCTTCACTCCAGGTTTACTGTATCCCTATGACCTTCTTATTGACGATGAAACACACAAATTGCATCGGAATTAAATACAAAAGGCACAATGCCGACTTATGTACAAGAGGACTGACTCTTCTTACTGACTATGTTTTGAACCATTCCTGTGACACTAGTTATAGATTCCGATGCTTCACTTCAGGTTTACTGTATCCCATGGGCCTTCTTATTGACGATGAAACAATGAAATTACATCGGAATTAAATACTAATGGCACAATGCCGAATTAAGTACAAGAAGACTGACTCTTCTTACTGTCGATGTTTTGAACCATTCCTGTGACACTTGTTATAGATTCCGATGCTTCACTCCAGGTTTACTGTATCCCTTGGACCTTCTTATTTACGATGAAACACAGAATTTGCATCGGAATTAAATTCAAATGGCACAATGGCGACATAAGTACAAGAAGTCTGACTCTTCTTACTGACTATGATTTGATCCATTCATGTGACACTAGTTATAGATTCCGATGCTTCACTTCAGGTTTACTGTATCCCATGGACCGTCTCATTGACGATGAAACACTGAAATTGCATCGGAATTAAATACTAATGGCACAGTGCCGAATTGAGTACAAGAAGACTGACACTTCATACTGTCGATGTTTTGAACCATTCCTGTGACACTAGTTATAGATTCCGATGCCTCACTCCAGGTTTACTGTATCCGTTGGACCTTCTTTTTGACGATGAAACACTGAAATTGCATCGGAATTAAATAAAAAAGGCACAATGCCGACTTAAGTACAAGAAGACTGACGCTACTTACTGTCTATGTTTGAACCATTCCTGTGACACTAGTTATAGATTCCGATGCTTCACTCCAGGTTTTCAATATCCCTTGGACCTTCTTATTGACGATGAAACATAGAAATTGCATCGGAATTAAATACAAAAGGCACAATGCCGAATTAAGTACAAGCAGACTGACTCTTCTTACCGACTACGTTTTGAACCACTTTTGTGACACTAGTTATAGATTCCGATGCTTCACTTCAGGTTTACTATATCCCTTGGACCTTCTTATTGACGATGAAACACATAATTGCATGGGAATTAAATAGAAAAGGCACAATGAGGACTTAAGTACAAGAAGACTGACTCTTCCTACTGTCTATGTTTTGAACCATTCCTGTGACACTAGTTATAGATTCCGATGCTTCACTTCAGGTTTACTGTATCCCTCTGACCTTCGTATTGACGATGAAACACAGAAATTGCATCGGTATTAAATACAAAAGTCACAATGCCGACTTAAGTACAAGAAAACTGACTCTTCCCACTGTCTATGCTTTGAACCATTCCTGTTACACTAGTTACAGATGCCGATGCTTCCCATGCAGGCTTACTGTATCCCTTGGACCTTCTTATTGACGATGAAACACAAAAATTGCATCGGAATTAAATACAAAAGGCACAACGCCGACTTAAGTACAAGAAGACTGATTCTTCTTACTGACTATGTTTTGAACCATTCCTGTGACACTAATTATAGATTCCTATGCTTCACTCCAGATTTGCTGTATCCCTTGGACCTCCTTATTGACGATGGAACACAGAAATTGCATCGGAAGTAAACACAAAAGGCACAATGCCGACTTAAGTACAAGAAGACTGACTCTTCTTACTGACTATGTTTTGAACCATTCCTGTGACACTAGTTATTGATTCCGGTGCATCACTTCAGGTTTACTGTATCCCTTGGGCCTTCTTATTGACGTAGAAACAAAGGTTTCATCGGAATTAAATACAAAGGGCACAATGCCGACATATGTACAAGAAGACTGACTCTTCTTACTGACTATGTTTTGAACCATTCCTGTGACACTAGTTATCGATTCTGTTGCTTCTTTTCAGGTTTACTGTATCCCCTAGACCTTCTTATTGACGATGAAACACAGAAATTGCATCGGAATTAAATACAAAATGCGCAATGCCGACTTAAGTACAAGAAGACTGACTCTTCTTACTGACTATGTTTTGAACCATTCCTGTGACACTAGTTATAGATACCGATGCTTCACATCAGATTTACTGTATCCCTCTGACCTTCTTATTGACGATGAAACACAGAAATTGCATCGGAATTAAATACTAATGGCACAATGCCGAATTAGGTACAAGAAGACAGTCTCTTCATACTGTCGATGTTTTGAACCATTCCTGTGACACTAGTTATAGATTCCGATGCTTCACTCCAGGTTTACTGTATCCCTTAAGCCTTCTTATTGACGATGAAATACAGAAATTGCATCGGAATTAAATAAAAAAGGCAGAATGCCGATTCTAGTACAAGAAGACTGACTCTTCTTACTGCCTATGTCATGAACCATTCCTGTGACACTAGTTATGGATTCCGATGCTTCACTCCAGGTTCACTATATCCCTTGGACCTTCTTATTGACGATGAAACACAGAAATTGCATCGGAGTTAAATAGAAAAGGCAGAATGCTGACTTAGGTACAAATAGACTGACTCTTCCTACTGTCTATGCTTTGAACCATTCCTGTGACACTAGTTATAGATTCCGATGCTTCACTTCAGGTTTACTGCATCCCTCTGACCTTTTTGTTGACGATGGAACACAGAAATTGCATCGGAATTAAATACAAAAGGCACAATGCCGACTTAAGTACAAGAAGACAGACGCTACTTACTGTCTATGTTTGAACCATTCCTGTGACACTAGTTATAGATTCCGATGCTTCACTCCAGGTTTTCTATATCCCTTGGACCTTCTTATTGACGATGAAACATAGAAATTGCATCGGAATTAAATACAAAAGGCACAATGCCGACTTAAGTACAAGAAGACTGACTCTTCTTACTGACTACGTTTTGAACCACTTTTGTGAAACTAGTTATAGATTCTGATGCTTCACTCCTTGTTTACTGTATCCCTTGGACCTTCTTATTAACGATGAAACACAAAAATTGCATCGGAATTAAATAGAAAAGCCACAATGCCGAATTAAGTGCAAGAAGACTGACTCTTCCTACTGTCTATGATTTGTACCATTCCTGTGTCACTAGTTATATATTCCGATGCTTCACTCCAGGTTTACTATATCCCTTGGACCTTCTTATTGACGATGAAACATAGAAATTGCATAGGAATTAAATACAAAAGTCACAATGCCGACATAAGTACAAGAAGACTGACTCTTCCCACTGTCTATGTTTTGAACCATTCCTGTTACACTAGTTATAGATGCCGATGCTTCACTTCAGGGTTACTGTTTCCCTTGAACCTTCTTATTGACGATGAAACACAGAAATTGCATCGGAATTAAATACAAAAGGCACAATGCCGACTTATGTACAAGAAGACTAACTCATCTTACTGACTATGTTTTGTACCATTCCTGTGACACTAGCTATAGATTCCGATGCTTCACTTCACGTTAACTGTATCCCTCTGACCTTCTTATTGACGATGAAACATAGAAATTGCATCGGAATTAAATACAAAAGGCACAATACCGACTTAAGTACAAGAAGACTGACTCTTCTTACTGACTACGTTTGGACCATTCCTGTGACACTAGTTATAGATTCCGATGTTTCACTTCAGGTTTAATGTATCCCTTGGACCTTCTTATTGACGAGGAAACACAGCAATTGCATCGGAATTAAATAGAAAAGGCACAATGCCGACCTAAGTGCAAGAAGACTGACTCTTCTTACTGTCTATGTTTTGAACCATTCCTGTGTCACTAGTTATAGACTCTGATGCTTCACTTTAGGTTTATTGTATCCCTTGGACCTTTTTATTGAAGATTCAACGCAGAAATTGCTTCGAATTAAATACAATAGGCACAATGCCCACTTGAGTACAAGAATACTGACTCTTCTTACTGTCTATGCTTTAAACCATCCCTGTGACACTAGTTATAGATTCCGATGCTTCACTTCTGGTTTACTGTATCCCTTGGACCTTCTTATTGACGATGAAACACTGAAATTGCATCGGAAGTAAATACAAAAGGCACAATGCCGACTTAAGTGCAAGAAGACTGACTCTTCCTACTGTCTATGATTTGAACCATTCCTGTGCCACTAGTTATAGATTCCGATGCTTCACTCCAGATTTACTGTATCCCTTGGAACTTCTTATTGACGATGAAACACAGAAATTGCATCGGAATTAAATACAAAAGGCACAACGCCGACTTAAATACAAGAAGACTGACTCTTCTTACTGACTATGTTTTGAACCATTCCTGTGACACTAGTTATAGATTCCGATGCTTCACTTCAGGTTTACTGTATCCCTCTGACCTTCTTATTGACGATGAAACACAGAAATTGCATCGGAATTAAATACAAAAGGCACCATTCCGAATTAAGTACAAGAAGACTGACTCTTCTTACTGTCTATGTTTTGAACCGTTCATGTGACACTAGTTATAGATTCCGATGCTTCACTCCAGGTTTACTGTATCCCTTGGACCTTCTTATTGACGATGAAACACAGAAATTGCATCGGAATTAAATACAAATGGCACAATGGCGACTTAAGTACAAGATGTCTGACTCTTCTTACTGACTATGATTTGAACCGTTCATGTGACACTAGTTATAGATTCCGGTGCTTCACTTCAGGTTTACTGTATCCCTTGGACCTTCTTATTGACGATGAAACACAGAAATTGCATCGGAAATATATACAAAAGGCACAAAGCCGACTTAAGTACAAGAAGACTGACTCTTCTTACTGACTATGTTTTGAACCATTCCTGTGACACTAGTTATAGATTCTGATGGTTCACTTCAGGTTTACTGTATCCCTTGGACCTTCTTATTGACGATGAAACACAGAAATTGCATCGGAATTAAATACAAAAGGCACAAAGCCGACTTAAGTACAAGAAGACTGACTCTTCTTACTGACTATGTTTTGAACCATTCCTGTGACACTAGTAGTAGATTCCGATGCTTGACTTCAGATTTACATTATCCCTCTGACCTTTTTATTCACGATGAAACACAGAAATGGCATCGGAATAAAATACTAAAGGCACAATACCGAATTAAATACAAGAAGACTGACTCTTCTTGCTGTCGATGTTTTGGACCATTCCTGTGACACTTGTTATAGATTCCGATGCTTCACTCCAGGTTTACTGTATCCCTTGGACCTTCTTATTGACGATGAAACACAGAAATTGCATCGGAATTAAATAAAAAAGGCACAATGCCGACTTAAGTACAAGAAGACTGACGCTACTTACTGTCTATGTTTTGAACCATTCCTGTGACACTAGTTATAGATTCCGATGCTTCACTCCAGGTTTACTATATCCCTAGGACCTTCTTATTGACGATGAAACACAGAAATTGCATAGGAATTAAATAGAAAAGGCTCAATGCCTATTTAAGTACAAGAAGACTGACTCTTCCTACTGTCTGTGTTTTGAACCATTATAGTGACACTAGTTATAGATTCCGGTGCTTCACTTCAGGTTTACTGTATCCCTTGGACCTTCTTATTGACGATGAAACACAGAAATTGCATCGGAAATATATACAAAAGGCACAAAGCCGAGTTAAGTACAAGAAGACTGACTCTTCTTACTGACTATGTTTTGAACCATCCCTGTGACACTAGTTATAGATTCCGATGCTTCACTTCAGGTTCACTGTATCCTTTGGACCAACTTATTGACGATGAAACAAAGAATTTGCATCGGAATTAAATACAAAAGGCACAATGCCGACTTATGTACAAGGAGACTGACTCTTCTTACTATCTATGTTTTGAACCATTTCTGTGACACTAGCTATAGATTCCGATGCTTCACTTCATGTTTACTGTATCCCTCTGACCTTCGTATTGACGATGAAACACAGAAATTGCATCGGAATTAAATACAAAAGTCACATTGCCGACTTAAGTACAAGAAGACTGACTCTTCCCACTGTCTATGTTTTGAACCATTCCTGTTACACTAGTTATAGATTCCGATGCTTCACTTTAGGTTTACTGTATCCCCTAGACCTTCTTATTGACGATGAAACACAGAAATTGCATCGGAATTGAATACCAAATGCGCAATGCCGACTTATGTACAAGAAGACTGACTCTTCTTACTGACTATGTTTTGAACCATTCCTGTGACACTAGTTATAGATACCGATGCTTCACATCAGATTTACTGTATCCCTCTGACCTTCTTATTGACGATGAAACACAGAAATTGCATCGGAATTAAATACTAATGGCACAATGCCGAATTAAGTACAAGAAGACAGTCTCTTCATACTGTCGATGTTTTGAACCATTCCTGTGACACTAGTTATAGATTCCGATGCTTCACTCCAGGTTTACTATATCCCTAGGACCTTCTTATTGACGATGAAACACAGAAATTGCATAGGAATTAAATACAAAAGTCACAATTCCGACTTATGTACAAGAAGACTAACTCTTCTTACTGACTATGTTTTGTACCATTCCTGTGACACTAGCTATAGATTCCGATGCTTCACTTCACGTTAACTGTATCCCTCTGACCTTCTTATTGACGATGAAACATAGAAATTGCATCGGAATTAAATACAAAAGGCACAATACCGACTGAAGTACAAGAAGACTGACTCTTCTTACTGACTACGTTTGGACCATTCCTGTGACACTAGTTATAGATTCCGATGTTTCACTTCAGGTTTAATGTATCCCTTGGACCTTCTTATTGACGAGGAAACACAGCAATTGCATCGGAATTAAATAGAAAAGGCACAATGCCGACTTAAGTGCAAGAAGACTGACTCTTCTTACTGTCTATGTTTTGAACCATTCCTGTGTCACTAGTTATAGACTCTGATGCTTCACTTTAGGTTTATTGTATCCCTTGGACCTTTTTATTGAAGATTCAACGCAGAAATTGCTTCGGAATGAAATACAATAGGCACAATGCCCACTTGAGTACAAGAATACTGACTCTTCTTACTGTCTATGCTTTGAACCATCCCAGTGACACTAGTTATAGATTCCGATGCTTCACTTCTGGTTTACTGTATCCCTTGGACCTTCGTATTGACGATGAAACACTGAAATTGCATCGGAAGTAAATACAAAAGGCACAATGCCGACTTAAGTGCAAGAAGACTGACTCTTCATACTGTCTATGATTTGAACCTTTCCTGTGTCACTAGTTATAGATTCCTATGCTTCACTCCAGGTTTACTGTATCCCTTGGACCTTCTTATTGACGATGAAACACAGAAATTGCATCGGAATTAAATACAAAAGGCACAACGCCGACTTAAATACAAGAAGACTGACTCTTCTTACTGACTATGTTTTGAACCATTCCTGTGACACTAGTTATAGATTCCGATGCTTCACTTCAGGATTACTGTATCCCTCTGACCTTCTTATTGACGATGAAACACAGAAATTGCATCGGAATTAAATACAAAAGGCACCATTCCGAATTAAGTACAAGAAGACTGACTCTTCTTACTGTCTATGTTTTGAACCGTTCATGTGACACTAGTTATAGATTCCGATGCTTCACTCCAGGTTTACTGTATCCCTTGGACCTTCTTATTGACGATGAAACACAGAAATTGCATCGGAATTAAATACAAATGGCACAATGGCGACTTGAGTACAAGATGTCTGACTCTTCCTACTGACTATGATTTGAACCATTCATGTGACACTAGTTATAGATTCCGGTGCTTCACTTCAGGTTTACTGTATCCCTTGGACCTTCTTATTGACGATGAAACACAGAAATTGCATCGGAAATATATACAAAAGGCACAAAGCCGACTTAAGTACAAGAAGACTGACTCTTCTTACTGACTATGTTTTGAACCATTTCTGTGACACTAGTTATAGATTCTGATGGTTCACTTCAGGTTTACTGTATCGCTTGGACCTTCTTATTGACGATGAAACACAGAAATTGCATCGGAATTAAATACAAAAGGCACAACGCCGACTTAAATACAAGAAGACTGACTCTTCTTACTGACTATGTTTTGAACCATTCCTGTGACACTAGTTATAGATTCCGATGCTTCACTCCAGGTTTACTGTATCCCTTGGACCTTCTTATTGACGATGAAACACAGAAATTGCATCGGAATTAAATACAAATGGCACAATGGCGACTTAAGTACAAGATGTCTGACTCTTCTTACTGACTATTATTTGAACCATTCATGTGACACTAGTTATAGATTCCGGTGCTTCACTTCAGGTTTACTGTATCCCTTGGACCTTCTTATTGACGATGAAACACAGAAATTGCATCGGAAATATATACAAAAGGCACAAAGCCGACTTAAGTACAAGAAGACTGACTCTTCTTACTGACTATGTTTTGAACCATTTCTGTGACACTAGTTATAGATTCTGATGGTTCACTTCAGGTTTACTGTATCCCTTGGACGTTCTTATTGACGATGAAACACAGAAATTGCATCGGAATTAAATACAAAAGGCACAAAGCCGACTTAAGTACAAGAAGACTGACTCTTCTTACTGACTATGTTTTGAACCATTCCTGTGACACTAGTTGTAGATTCCGATGCTTGACTTCAGATTTACTTTATCCCTCTGACCTTTTTATTCACGATGAAACACAGAAATGGCATCGGAATAAAATACTAAAGGCACAATGCCGAATTAAGTACAAGAAGACTGACTCTTCTTGCTGTCGATGTTTTGAACCATTCCTGTGACACTTGTTATAGATTCCGATGCTTCACTCCAGGTTTACTGTATCCCTTGGACCTTCTTATTGACGATGAAACACAGAAATTGCATCGGAATTAAATAAAAAAGGCACAATGCCGACTTAAGTACAAGAAGACTGACGCTACTTACTGTCTATGTTTTGAACCATTCCTGTGACACTACTTATAGATTCCGATGCTTGACTTCAGATTTACTGTATCCCTCTGACCTTCTTATTCACGATGAAACACAGAAATGGCATCGGAATTAAATACTAAAGGCACAACGCCAATTTAAGTACAAGAAGACTGACTCTTCTTACTGTCGATGTTTTGAACCATTCCTGTGACACTAGTAATAGATTCCGATGCTTCACTCCAGGCTTACTGTATCCCTTGGACCTTCTTATTGACGATGAAACACAGAAATTGCATCGGAAATATATACAAAAGGCACAAAGCCGAGTTAAGTACAAGAAGACTGACTCTTCTTACTGACTATGTTTTGAACCATCCCTGTGACACTAGTTATAGATTCCGATGCTTCACTTCAGGTTCACTGTATCCTTTGGACCAACTTATTATTAGCAGCTTTCACTCAGTTAATACTAGGCAGAAATCAAATCTGCATGTGGAATGCACTTCCTTGACTCTTGTGCAGAAAGGAGTGCAGTATTCTGCTGCATCCATTTTCAATAAGCTACCACAAGAACTCAAAAATCTTAGCAGTAGCCCAAAAACTTTTAAGTCTAAACTGAAGAGTTTCCTCATGGCTCACTCCTTCTATTCTGTCGAGGAGCTCCTGGAATAGATAAAAAATTAAGCAAATTCCAGTGTTACATTCTTGATTTTCTTTATTTAAACTAACGACTTGTTTCATTTTATGTGTTTCTACAATCGTGTTATAATTTCATGTATTGACTCGTTCCATGACCATGGAGACTTCTCCTAAATGTGGTCCCACGGAACAATAAATAAATAAATAAATAAATAAATAAATGAAACAAAGAATTTGCATCGGAATTAAATACAAAAGGCACAATGCCGACTTATGTACAAGAAGACTGACTCTTCTTACTATCTATGATTTGAACCATTTCTGTGACACTAGCTATAGATTCCGATGCTTCACTTCAGGTTTACTGTATCCCTTGGACCTTCTTATTGACGATGTAACACAGAAATTGCATAGGAATTAAATAGAAAAGGCACAATGCCGACTTAAGTACAAGCAGACTGACTCTTCCTACTGTCTATGTTTTCAACCATTCCTGTGACACTAGTTATAGATTCCGATGCTTCACTTCAGGTTTACTGTATCCCTCTGACCTTCTTATTGACGATGAAGCACAGAAATTGCATCGGAATTAAATACAAAAGGCACAATTCCGAATTAAGTACAAGAAGACTGACTCTTCCTACTGTCTATGTTTTCAACCATTCCTGTGACACTAGTTATAGATTCCGGTGCTTCAGTTCAGGTTTACTGAATCCCTCTGACCTTCGTGTTGACGATGAAACACAGAAATTGCATCGGAATTAAATACAAAAGTCACATTGCCGACTTAAGTACAAGAAGACTGACTCTTCCCACTGTCTACGTTTTGAACCATTCCTGTTACACTAGTTATAGATTCCGATGCTTCACTTCAGGTTTACTGTATCCCTTGGACCTTCTTACTGACGATGAAACACAGAAATTGCATCGGAATTAAATACAAAAGGCACAATGCCGACTTATGTACAAGAAGACTGACTCTTCTTACTGACTATGTTTTGAAACATTCCTGTGACACTAGCTATAGACTCTGATGCTTCACTTCAGGTTTGTTGTATCCCTTGGACCTTCTTATTGACGATAAAACACAGGAATTGCATCGGAATTGAATACAAAAGGAACACTGGCGACTTAAGTACAAGATGTCAGACTCTTCTTACTGACTATGATTTGAACCATTCATGTGATACTAGTTATAAATTCCGGTGCTTCACTTCAGGTTTACTGCATCCCTTGGACCTTCTTGTTGACGATGAAATACAGAAATTGCATCGGAAATAAATACAAAAGGCACAATGCCGACTTAAGTACAAGAAGACTGACTCTTCTTACTGACTATGTTTTGAACCATTCCTGTGACACTTATTATAGATTCTGATGCTTCACTTTAGGTTTACTGTATCCCTCTGACCTTCTTATTGACGATGAAGCACAGAAATTGCATCGGAATTAAATACAAAAGGCACAATTCCGAATTAAGTACAAGAAGTCTGACTCTTCTTACTGTCTATGTTTTGAACCATTCCTGTGACACTAGTTATAGATTCCGATGCTTCTCTCCAAGTTTACTATATCATTAGGACCTTCTTATTGACGATGAAACACAGAAATTGCATAGGAATTAAATAAAAAAGGCACAATGCCGACTTAAGTACAAGAAGACTGACTCTTCCTACTGTCTATGCTTTGAACATTTATAGTGACACTAGTTATAGATTCCGGTGCTTCACTTGAGGTTTACTGTATCCCTTGGACCTTCTTGTTGTTGATGAAACACAGAAATTGCATCGGAAATAAATATAAAAGGCACAATGCCGACTTAAGTAAAAGAAGACTGACTCTTCTTACTGACTATGCTTTGAACCATTCCTCTGACACTAGTTATAGATTCTGATGCTTCACTTCAGGTTTACTGTATCCCTGGACCTTCTTATTGACGATGAAACACAGAAATTGCATCGGAAATAAATACAAAAGGCACAAAGCCGACTTAAGTACAAGAAGTCTGACTCTTCTCACTGACTATGTTTTGAACCATTCCTGTGACACTAGTTATAGATTCCGATGCTTTACTCCATTTTTACTGTATCCCTTGGACCTTCTTATTGACGATGAAACACAGAAATTGAATCGGAATTAAATACAAAAGGCACAATGCCGCCTTAAGTACAAGAAGACTGACTCTTCTTACTGATTATGTTTTGAACCATTCCTGTGACACTAGTTATAGATTCCGATGCTTCACTTCTGGTTTACTGTATCCCTTGGACCATCTTATTGACGATGAAACACTGATATTGCAACGGAATTAAATACAAAAGGCACAATGCCGACTTTAGTACAAGAAGACTGACTCTTCTTACTGAGTATGTTTTGATTCATTCCTGTGACACTAGTTATAGATTCCAATGCTTCACTCCAGGTTTACTGTATCCCTTGGACCTTCTTATTGACGATGAAACACAGAATTTGCATCGGAATTAAATAAATAAGGCACAATGCCGACTTTAGCACAAGAAGCCTGACGCTACTTACTGTCTATGCTTTGAACCATTCCTGTGACACTAGTTATAGATTCTGAGGCTTTACTCCAGGTTTACTATATCCCTTGGAACTTCTTATTGACGATGAAACACAGAAATTGCGTAGGAATTAAATAGAAAAGGCACAATGCCGACTTTAGTACAAGAAGACTGACTCTTCTTACTGACTATGTTTTGGTTCATTCCTGTGACACTAGTTATAGATTCCGATGCTTCACTCCAAGTTTACTGTATCCCTTGGACCTTCTTATTGACGATGAAACATAGAAATTGCATCGGAAATAAATACAAAAGGCACAATGCCGACTTAAGTACAAGAAGACTGACTCTCCTTACTGACTATGTTTTGAACCATTCCTGTGACACTAGTTATAGATTCCGATGCTTCACTTCAGGTTTACTGTATCCCTCTGACCTTCTTATTGACGATGAAGCACAGAAATTGCATCGGAATTAAATACAAAAGGCACAATTCGGAATTAAGTACAAGAAGACTGACTCTTCTTACTGTCTATGTTTTGAACCATTCATGTGGCACTAGTTATAGATTCCGATGCTTCACTCCAGGTTTACTGTATCCCTTGGACCTTCTTATTGACGATAAAACACAGGAATTGCATCGGAATTGAATGCAAAAGGAACAATGGCGACTTAAGTACAAGATGTCAGACTCTTCTTGCTGACTATGATTTGAACCATTCATGTGACACTAGTTATAAATTCCGGTGCTTCACTTCAGGTTTACTGCATCCCTTGGACCTTCTTGTTGACGATGAAATACAGAAATTGCATCGGAAATAAATACAAAAGGAACAATGCCGACTTAAGTACAAGAAGACTGACTCTTCTTACTGACTATGTTTTGAACCATTCCTGTGACACTTATTATAGATTCTGATGCTTCACTTCAGGTTTACTGTATCCCTCTGACCTTCTTATTGACGATGAAGCACAGAAATTGCATCGGAATTAAATACAAAAGGCACAATTCCGAATTAAGTACAAGAAGACTGACTCTTCTTACTGTCTATGTTTTGAACCATTCCTGTGACACTAGTTATAGATTCCGATGCTTCTCTCCAGGTTTACTATATCATTAGGACCTACTTATTGACGATGAAATCCAGAAATTGCATATGAATTAGATAGAAAAGGCACAATGCCGACTTAAGTACAAGAAGACTGACTCTTCCTACTGTCTATGCTTTGAACATTTATAGTGACACTAGTTATAGATTCCGGTGCTTCAGTTCAGGTTTAATGTATCCCTCTGACCTTCTTATTGACGATGAAACACTGAAATTGCATCGGAATTAAATACAAAAGGCACAATGGCGACTTAAGTACAAGAAGTCTGACTCTTCTTACTGACTATGATTTGAACCATTCATGTGACACTAGTTATAGATTCCGGTGCTTCACTTAAGGTTTACTGTATCCCTTGGACCTTCTTATTGTCGATGAAACACAGAAATTGCATCGGAAATAAATATAAAAGGCACAATGCCGACTTAAGTACAAGAAGACTGACTCTTCTTACTGACTATGCTTTGAACCATTCCTCTGACACTAGTTATAGATTCTGATGCTTCACTTCAGGTTTACTGTATCCCTGGACCTTCTTATTGACGATGAAACACAGAAATTGCATGGGAAATAAATACAAAAGGCACAAAGCCGACTTAAGTACAAGAAGTCTGACTCTTCTTGCTGACTATGTTTTGAACCATTCCTGTGACACTAGTTATAGATTCCGATGCTTGACTTCAGATTTACTATATCCCTCTGACCTTCTTATTCACGATGAAACACAGAAATTGCATCGGAATTAAATACTAAAGTCACAATGCCGAATTAAGTACAAGAAAACTGACTTTTCTTACTGTCAACGTTTTGAACCATTCCTGTGACACTAGTTATAGATTCAGATGCTTCACTCCAGGTTTACTGTATCCCTTGGACCTTCTTATTGACGATGAAACACATAATTTGCATCGGAATTAAATAAATAAGGCACAATGCCGACTTTAGCACAAGAAGCCTGACGCTACTTACTGTCTATGCTTTGAACCATTCCTGTTACACTAGTTATAGATTCCGAGGCTTTACTCCAGGTTTACTATATCCCTTGGACCTTCTTATTGACGATGAAACACAGAAATTGCGTAGGAATTAAATAGAAAAGGCGCAATGCCGACTTTAGTACAAGAAGACTGACTCTTCTTACTGACTATGTTTTGGTTCATTCCTGTGACACTAGTTATAGATTCCGATGCTTCACTCCAAGTTTACTGTATCCCTTGGACCTTCTTATTGACGATGAAACATAAAAAATTGCATCGGAAATAAATACAAAAGGCACAATTCCGACTTAAGTACAAGAACACTGACTCTCCTTACTGACTATGTTTTGAACCATTCCTGTGACACTAGTTATAGATTCCGATGCTTCACTTCAGGTTTACTGCATCCCTTGGACCTTCTTATTGACGATGAAACACAGCAATTGCATCGGAATTAAATAGAAAAGGCACAATGCCGACTTAAGTGCAATAAGACTGACTCTTCCTACTGTCTATGTTTTGAACCATTCCTGTGTCACTAGTTATAGATTCCGATGCTTTACTTCAGGTTTACTGCATCCCTTGGACCTTCTTATTGACGATGAAACACAGCAATTGCATCGGAATTAAATAGAAAAGGCACAATGCCGACTTAAGTGCAATAAGACTGACTCTTCTTACTGTCTATGTTTTGAACCATTCATGTGACACTAGTTATAGATTCCGATGCTTCACTCCAGGTTTACTGTATCCCTTGGACCTTCTTATTGACGATGAAACACAGAAATTGCATCGGAATTAAATACAAAAGGCACAATGGCGACTTAAGTACAAGTTGTCTGACTCGTCTTACTGACTATGATTAGAATCATTCATGTGACACTAGTTATAGATTCTGGTGCTTCACTTCAGGTTTACTGTATCCCTTGGACCTTCTTGTTGTCGATGAAACACAGAAATTACATCGGAAATAAATACAAAAGGCACAATGCCGACTTAAGTACAAGAAGACTGACTCTTCTTACTGACTATGATTTGAACCATTCCTGTGACACTAGTTATAGATTCTGATGCTTCACTTCAGGTTTACTGTATCCCTTGCACCTTCTTATTGACGATGAAACACAGAAATTGCATCGGAATTAAATACTAAAGGCACAACGCCAAATTAAGTACAAGAAGACTGACTCTTCTTACTGTCGATGTTTTGAACCATTCCTGTGACACTAGTAATAGATTCCGATGCTTCACTCCAGGTTTTCTGTATCCCTTGGACCTTCTTATTGACGATGAAACACAGAAATTGCATCGGAAGTAAATAAAAAAGGCACAATGCCGACTTAAGTAAAAGAAGACTGAGGCTGCTTACTGTCTATGTTTTGAACCATTCCTGTGACACTAGTTATAGATTCCGATGCTTCTCTCCTGGTTTACTATATCCCTAGGACCTTCTTATTGACTATGAAACACAGAAATTGCATAGGAATTAAATAGAAAAGGCACAATGCCGACTAAAGTACAAGAAGACTGACTCATCCTATTGTCTATGCTTTGAACCATTATAGTGACACTAGTTATAGATTCCGGTGCTTCATTTCAGGTTTAATGTATCCCTCTGACCTTCTTATTGACGATGAAACACAGAAATTGCATCGGAATTAAGTACAAAAGGCACAATGCCGACTTAAGTACAAGAATACTGACTGTTCCTACTGTCTATGTTTTGAACCATCCCTGTGACACTAGTTATAGATTCCGATGCTTCACTTCTGGTTTACTGTATCCCTTTGACCTTCTTATTGACGTGAAACACTGAAATTGCATTGGAATTAAATACAAAAGGCTCAATG
Source organism: Schistocerca americana (assembly GCF_021461395.2). Lineage (NCBI taxonomy): Eukaryota > Metazoa > Arthropoda > Insecta > Orthoptera > Acrididae > Schistocerca > Schistocerca americana. The sequence continues at coordinate 6,930,512 of NC_060125.1, forward strand.
CCGACTTAAGTACAAGAAGACTGACTCTTCTTACTATGTTTTGAACCATTCATGTGACACTAGTTATAGATTCCGATGCTTCACTCCAAGTTTACTGTATCCCTTGGACCTTCTTATTGACGATGAAACAAAGAAATTGCATCGGAATTAAATACAAAAGGCACAATGCCTACTTAAGTACAAGAAGACTGACTCTTCTTACTGACTATGATTTGCAACATTCCTGTGACACTAGTTATAGATTCTGATGCTTCACTTCAGGTTTACTGTATCCTTTGGACCTTCTTATTGACGATGAAACACAGAAATTGCATCGGAATTAAATACAAAATGCACAAAGCCGACTTAAGTACAAGAAGACTGACTCTTCTTACTGACTATGTTTTGAACCATTCCTGTGACACTAGTAATAGATTCCGATGCTTCACTCCAGGTTTGCTGTATCCCTTGGACCTTCTTATTGACGATAAAAGACAGGAATTGCATCGGAATTAAATACAAAAGGAACAATGGCGACTTAAGTACAAGATGTCAGACTCTACTTACTGACTATGATTTGAACCATTCATGTGACACTAGTTATAGATTCCGGTGCTACACTTCAGGTTTACTGTATCCCTTGGACCTTCTTGTTGACGATGAAACACAGAAATTGCATCGGAAATAAATACAAAAGGCACAATGCCGACTTAAGTACAAGAAGACTGACTCTTCTTACTGACTATGATTTGAACCATTCCTGTGACACTAGTTATAGATTCTGATGCTTCACTTCAGGTTTACTGTATCCCTTGGACCTTCATATTGACGATGAAACACAGAAATTGCATCGGAATTAAATACAAAAGGCACAAAGCCGACTTAAGTACAAGAAGACAGACTCTTCTTACTGACTATGTTTTAAACCATTCATGTGACACTAGTTACAGATTCCGATGCTTGACTTGAGATTTACTATATCCCTCTGACCTTCTTATTCACGATGAAACACAGAAATGGCATCGGAATTAAATACTAATGGCACAATGCCAAATTAAGTACAAGAAGACTGACTCTTCTTACTTTCGATGTTTTGAACCACTCCTGTGACACTAGTAATAGATTCCGACGCTTTACTTCAGGTTTACTGTATCCCTTGGACCTTCTTATTGACGATGAAACACAGAAATTGCATCGGAATTAAATAAAAAAGGCACAATGACGACTCAAGTAAAAGAAGACTGACGCTACTTACTGTCTATGATTTGAACCATTCCTGTGACACTAGTTATAGATTCCTATGCTTCTCTCCAGGTTTACTATACCATTAGGACCTTCCTATTGACGATGAAACACAGAAATTGCATAGGAATTAAATAGAAATAGCACAATGCCGACTTAAGTACCTGAAGACTGACTCTTCCGACTGTCTATGCTTTGAACCATTATAGTGACACTAGTTATAGATTCCGGTGCTTCGGTTCAGGTTTAATGTATCTCTCTGACCTTCTTATTGACGATGAAACACAGAAATTGCATCGGAATTAAATACAAAAGGCACAATGGCGACTTAAGTACAAGAATACTGACTGTTCTTACTGACTATGTTTCGAACCATACCTGTGACACTAGTTATAGATTCCGAAGCTTCACTTCTGGTTTACTGTATCCCTTGGACCTTCTTATTGACGATGAAACACTGAAATTGCATCGGAATTAATTACAAAAGGCACAATGGCGACTTAAGTACAAGAAGTCTGACTCTTCTTACCGACTATGATTTGAACCATTCATGTGACACTAGTTATAGATCCCGGTGCTTCACTTCAGGTTTACTGTATACCTTGGACCTTCTTATTGACGATGAAACACAGAAATTGCATCGGAAATAAATATAAAAGGCACAATGCCGACTTAAGTACAAGAAGACTGACTCTTCTTACTGACTATGCTTTGAACCATTCCTGTGACACTAGTTATAGATTCTGATGCTTCACTTCAGGTTTACTGTATCCCTTGGACATTCTTATTGACGATGAAACGCACATATTGCATCGGAATTAAATACAAAAGGCACAAACCCGACGTAAGTACAAGAAGACTGACTCTTCTTACTGACTATGATGTGAACCATTCCTGTGACACTAGTTATAGATTCCGATGCTTGACTTCAGATTTACTGTATCCCTCTGACCTTCTCATTCACGATGAAACACAGAAATGGCATCGGAATTAAATACTAAAGGCACAACGCCAAATTAAGTACAAGAAGACTGACTCTTCTTACTGTCCATGTTTTGAACCATTCCTGTGACACTAGTAATAGATTCCGATGCTTCACTGCAGGTTTACTGTATCCCTTGGACCTTCTTATTGACGATGAAACACAGCAATTGCATCGGAATTAAATAGAAAAGGCACAATGCCGACTTAAGTGCAATAAGACTGACTCTTCCTACTGTCTATGTTTTGAACCATTCCTGTGTCACTAGTTATAGATTCCGATGCTTTACTTCAGGTTTACTGCATCCCTTGGACCTTCTTATTGACGATGAAACACAGCAATTGCATCGGAATTAAATAGAAAAGGCACAATGCCGACTTAAGTGCAATAAGACTGACTCTTCTTACTGTCTATGTTTTGAACCATTCATGTGACACTAGTTATAGATTCCGATGCTTCACTCCAGGTTTACTGTATCCCTTGGACCTTCTTATTGACGATGAAACACAGAAATTGCATCGGAATTAAATACAAAAGGCACAATGGCGACTTAAGTACAAGTTGTCTGACTCGTCTTACTGACTATGATTAGAATCATTCATGTGACACTAGTTATAGATTCTGGTGCTTCACTTCAGGTTTACTGTATCCCTTGGACCTTCTTGTTGTCGATGAAACACAGAAATTACATCGGAAATAAATACAAAAGGCACAATGCCGACTTAAGTACAAGAAGACTGACTCTTCTTACTGACTATGATTTGAACCATTCCTGTGACACTAGTTATAGATTCTGATGCTTCACTTCAGGTTTACTGTATCCCTTGCACCTTCTTATTGACGATGAAACACAGAAATTGCATCGGAATTAAATACTAAAGGCACAACGCCAAATTAAGTACAAGAAGACTGACTCTTCTTACTGTCGATGTTTTGAACCATTCCTGTGACACTAGTAATAGATTCCGATGCTTCACTCCAGGTTTTCTGTATCCCTTGGACCTTCTTATTGACGATGAAACACAGAAATTGCATCGGAAGTAAATAAAAAAGGCACAATGCCGACTTAAGTAAAAGAAGACTGAGGCTGCTTACTGTCTATGTTTTGAACCATTCCTGTGACACTAGTTATAGATTCCGATGCTTCTCTCCTGGTTTACTATATCCCTAGGACCTTCTTATTGACTATGAAACACAGAAATTGCATAGGAATTAAATAGAAAAGGCACAATGCCGACTAAAGTACAAGAAGACTGACTCATCCTATTGTCTATGCTTTGAACCATTATAGTGACACTAGTTATAGATTCCGGTGCTTCATTTCAGGTTTAATGTATCCCTCTGACCTTCTTATTGACGATGAAACACAGAAATTGCATCGGAATTAAGTACAAAAGGCACAATGCCGACTTAAGTACAAGAATACTGACTGTTCCTACTGTCTATGTTTTGAACCATCCCTGTGACACTAGTTATAGATTCCGATGCTTCACTTCTGGTTTACTGTATCCCTTTGACCTTCTTATTGACGTGAAACACTGAAATTGCATTGGAATTAAATACAAAAGGCTCAATGCCGACTTAAGTACAAGAAGACTGACTCTTCTTACTATGTTTTGAACCATTCATGTGACACTAGTTATAGATTCCGATGCTTCACTCCAAGTTTACTGTATCCCTTGGACCTTCTTATTGACGATGAAACAAAGAAATTGCATCGGAATTAAATACAAAAGGCACAATGCCTACTTAAGTACAAGAAGACTGACTCTTCTTACTGACTATGATTTGCAACATTCCTGTGACACTAGTTATAGATTCTGATGCTTCACTTCAGGTTTACTGTATCCTTTGGACCTTCTTATTGACGATGAAACACAGAAATTGCATCGGAATTAAATACAAAATGCACAAAGCCGACTTAAGTACAAGAAGACTGACTCTTCTTACTGACTATGTTTTGAACCATTCCTGTGACACTAGTAATAGATTCCGATGCTTCACTCCAGGTTTGCTGTATCCCTTGGACCTTCTTATTGACGATAAAAGACAGGAATTGCATCGGAATTAAATACAAAAGGAACAATGGCGACTTAAGTACAAGATGTCAGACTCTACTTACTGACTATGATTTGAACCATTCATGTGACACTAGTTATAGATTCCGGTGCTACACTTCAGGTTTACTGTATCCCTTGGACCTTCTTGTTGACGATGAAACACAGAAATTGCATCGGAAATAAATACAAAAGGCACAATGCCGACTTAAGTACAAGAAGACTGACTCTTCTTACTGACTATGATTTGAACCATTCCTGTGACACTAGTTATAGATTCTGATGCTTCACTTCAGGTTTACTGTATCCCTTGGACCTTCATATTGACGATGAAACACAGAAATTGCATCGGAATTAAATACAAAAGGCACAAAGCCGACTTAAGTACAAGAAGACAGACTCTTCTTACTGACTATGTTTTAAACCATTCATGTGACACTAGTTACAGATTCCGATGCTTGACTTGAGATTTACTATATCCCTCTGACCTTCTTATTCACGATGAAACACAGAAATGGCATCGGAATTAAATACTAATGGCACAATGCCAAATTAAGTACAAGAAGACTGACTCTTCTTACTTTCGATGTTTTGAACCACTCCTGTGACACTAGTAATAGATTCCGACGCTTTACTTCAGGTTTACTGTATCCCTTGGACCTTCTTATTGACGATGAAACACAGAAATTGCATCGGAATTAAATAAAAAAGGCACAATGACGACTCAAGTAAAAGAAGACTGACGCTACTTACTGTCTATGATTTGAACCATTCCTGTGACACTAGTTATAGATTCCTATGCTTCTCTCCAGGTTTACTATACCATTAGGACCTTCCTATTGACGATGAAACACAGAAATTGCATAGGAATTAAATAGAAATAGCACAATGCCGACTTAAGTACCTGAAGACTGACTCTTCCGACTGTCTATGCTTTGAACCATTATAGTGACACTAGTTATAGATTCCGGTGCTTCGGTTCAGGTTTAATGTATCTCTCTGACCTTCTTATTGACGATGAAACACAGAAATTGCATCGGAATTAAATACAAAAGGCACAATGGCGACTTAAGTACAAGAATACTGACTGTTCTTACTGACTATGTTTCGAACCATACCTGTGACACTAGTTATAGATTCCGAAGCTTCACTTCTGGTTTACTGTATCCCTTGGACCTTCTTATTGACGATGAAACACTGAAATTGCATCGGAATTAATTACAAAAGGCACAATGGCGACTTAAGTACAAGAAGTCTGACTCTTCTTACCGACTATGATTTGAACCATTCATGTGACACTAGTTATAGATCCCGGTGCTTCACTTCAGGTTTACTGTATACCTTGGACCTTCTTATTGACGATGAAACACAGAAATTGCATCGGAAATAAATATAAAAGGCACAATGCCGACTTAAGTACAAGAAGACTGACTCTTCTTACTGACTATGCTTTGAACCATTCCTGTGACACTAGTTATAGATTCTGATGCTTCACTTCAGGTTTACTGTATCCCTTGGACATTCTTATTGACGATGAAACGCACATATTGCATCGGAATTAAATACAAAAGGCACAAACCCGACGTAAGTACAAGAAGACTGACTCTTCTTACTGACTATGATGTGAACCATTCCTGTGACACTAGTTATAGATTCCGATGCTTGACTTCAGATTTACTGTATCCCTCTGACCTTCTCATTCACGATGAAACACAGAAATGGCATCGGAATTAAATACTAAAGGCACAACGCCAAATTAAGTACAAGAAGACTGACTCTTCTTACTGTCCATGTTTTGAACCATTCCTGTGACACTAGTAATAGATTCCGATGCTTCACTGCAGGTTTACTGTATCCCTTGGACCTTCTTATTGACGATGAAACACAGAAATTGCATCGGAATTAAATAAAAAAGGCACAATGCCGACTTAAGTACAAGAAGACTGACGCTGCTTACTGTCTATGTTTTGAACCATTCCTGTGACACTAGTTATAGATTCCGATGCTTCTCTCCAGGTTTACTATATCCCTAGGACCTTCTTATTGACGATGAAACACAGAAATTGCATAGGAATTAAATAGAAAAGGCACAATGCCGACTAAAGTACAAGAAGACTGACTCTTCCTATTGCTATGCTTTGAACCATTATAGTGACACTGGTTATAGATTCCGGTGCTTCAGTTCAGGTTTAATGTATCCCTCTGACCTTCTTATTGACGATGAAACACAGAAATTGCATCGGAATTAAATACAAAAGGCACAATGCCGACTTAAGTACAATAATACTGACTGTTCTTACTGTCTATGTTTTGAACCATCCCTGTGACACTAGTTATAGATTCCGATGCTTCACTTCTGGTTTACTGTATCCCTTGGACCTTCTTATTGACGTGAAACACTGAAATTGCATCGGAATTAAATACAAAAGGCACAATGCCGACTTAAGTACAATAAGACTGACTCTTCTTACTGACTATGTTTGGTTCGTTCCTGTGACACTAGTTATACATTCCGATGCTTCACTCCAGGTTTACTGTATCCCTTGGACCTTCGTATTGACGATGAAACATAGAAATTGCATCGGAAATAAATACAAAAGGCACAATGCCGACTTAAGTACAAGAAGACTGACTCTTCTTACTGACTATGTTTTGAACCATTCCTGTGACACTAGTTATAGATTCCGATGCTTGACTTCAGATTTACTGTATCCCTCTGACCTTCTTATTCACGATGTAACACAGAAATTGCATCGGAATTAAGTACTAAAGGCACAATGCCAAATTAAGTACAAGAAGACTGACTCTTCTTACTGTCGACGTTTTGAACCATTCCTGTGACACTAGTTATAGATTCCGATGCTTCACTCCAGATTTACTGTATCCCTTGGACCTTCTTATTGACGATGAAACACAGAATTTGCATCGGAATTAAATAATAAATCACAATGCCGACTTTAGTACAAGAAGCCTGACGCTACTTACTGTCTATGTTTTGAACCATTCCTGTTACACTAGTTATAGATTCCGTAGCTTTACTCCAGGTTTACTATAACCCTTGGACCTTCTTATTGACGATGAAACACAGAAATTGCGTAGGAATTAAATAGAAAAGGCACAATGCCGACTTTAGTACAAGAAGACTGATTCTTCTTACTGACTATGTTTGGTTCATTCCTGTGAGACTTGTTATAGATTCCGATGCTTCACTCCAGGTTTACTGTATCCCTTGGACCTTCTTATTGACGATGAAACATAGAAAATGCATCGGAAATAATTACAAAAGGCACAATGCCGACTTAAGTACAAGAGGACTGACTCTTCTTACTGACTATGATTTGAACCATTCCTGTGACACTACTTATAGATTCCGATGCTTCACTTCAGGTTTACTGTATCCCGTGGGCCTTCTTATTGACGATGAAACACAGCAATTGCATCGGAATTAAATAGAAAAGTTACAATGCCGACTTAAGTGCAAGAAGACTGACTCTTCCTACTGTCTATGTTTTGTACCATTCCAGTGTCACTAGTTACAGATTCTGATGCTTTACTCCAGGTTTACTGTATCCCTTGGACCTTCTCATTGACGATGAAACAAAGAAATTGAATCGGAATTAAATACAAAAGGCACAATGCCGACTTAAGTACAAGAAGACTGACTCTTCTTACTGTCTATGTTTTGAACCATTCATGTGACACTAGTTATAGATTCCGGTGCTTCACTCCAGGTTTACTGTATCCCTTGGACCTTCTTATTGACGATGAAACACAGAAATTGCATCGGAATTAAATACAAAAGGCACAATGGCGACATAAGTACAAGATGTCCGACTCTTCTTACTGACTATGATTTGACTCATTCATGTGACACTAGTTATAGATTCCGGTGCTTCACTTCAGGTTTACTGTATCCCTTGGACCTTCTTGTTGACGATGAAACACAGAAATTGCATCGGAAATAAATACAAAAGGCACAATGCCGACTTAAGTACAAGAAGACTGACTCTTCTTACTGACTATGATTTGACCCATTCCTGTGACACTAGTTATAGATTCTAATGCTTCACTTCAGGTTTACTGTATCCCTTGGACCTTCTTATTGACGATGAAACACAGAAATTGCATCGGAATTAAATACAAAATGCACAAAGCCGACTTAAGTATAAGAAGACTGACTCTTCTTACTGACTATGTTTTAAGCCATTCCTGTGACACTACTTATAGATTCCGATGCTTGACTTCAGATTTACTGTATCCCTCTGACCTTCTTATTCACGATGAAACACAGAAATGGCATCGGAATTAAATACTAAAGGCACAACGCCAATTTAAGTACAAGAAGACTGACTCTTCTTACTGTCGATGTTTTGAACCATTCCTGTGACACTAGTAATAGATTCCGATGCTTCACTCCAGGCTTACTGTATCCCTTGGACCTTCTTATTGACGATGAAACACAGAAATTGCATCGGAATTAAATAAAAAAGGCACATTGCCGACTTAAGTACAAGAAGACTGACGCTGCTTACTGTCTATGTTTTGAACCATTCCTGTGACACTTGTTGCTTCTCTCCAGGATTACTATATCCCTAGGACATTCTTATTGACGATGAAACACAGAAATTGCATAGGAGTTAAATAGAAAAGGCACAATGCCGACTTAAGTACAAGAAGACTGACTCTTCCTATTGTCTATGCTTTGAACCATTATAGTGACACTAGTTATAGATTCCGGTGCTTCGGTTCACGTTTAGTGTATCTCTCTGACCTTCTTATTGACGATGAAACACAGAAATTGCATCGGAATTTAATACAAAAGGCACAATGGCGACTTAAGTACAAGAATACTGACTGTTCTTACTGACTATGTTTCGAACCATACCTGCGACACTAGTTATAGATTCCGAAGCTTCACTTCTGGTTTACTGTATCCCTTGGACCTTCTTATTGACGATGAAACCCTGAAATTGCATCGGAATTAATTACAAAAGGCACAATGGCGACTTAAGTACAAGAAGTCTGACTCTTCTTACCGACTATGATTTGAACCATTCATGTGACACTAGTTATAGATTCCGGTGCTTCACTTCAGGTTTACTGTATACCTTGGACCTTCTTATTGACGATGAAACACAGAAATTGCATCGGAAATAAATATAAAAGGCACAATGCCGACTTAAGTACAAGAAGACTGACTCTTCTTACTGACTATGCTTTGAACCATTCCTGTGACACTAGTTATAGATTCTGATGCTTCACTTCAGGTTTACTGTATCCCTTGGACATTCTTATTGACGATGAAACACAGATATTGCATCGGAATTAAATACAAAAGGCACAAACCCGACGTAAGTACAAGAAGACTGACTCTTCTTACTGACTATGATGTGAACCATTCCTGTGACACTAGTTATAGATTCCGATGCTTGACTTCAGATTTACTGTATCCCTCTGACCTTCTTATTCACGATGAAACGCAGAAATGGCATCGGAATTAAATACTAAAAGCACAACGCCAAATTAAGTACAAGAAGACTGACTCTTCTTACTGTCGATGTTTTGAACCATTCCTGTGACACTAGTAATAGATTCCGATGCTTCACTGCAGGTTTACTGTATCCCTTGGACCTTCTTATTGACGATGAAACACAGAAATTGCATCGGAATTAAATAGAAAAGGCACAATGCCGACTTAAGTACAAGAAGACTTACGCTGCTTACTGTCTATGTTTTGAACCATTCCTGTGACACTAGTTATAGATTCCGATGCTTCTCTCCAGGTTTACTATATCCCTAGGACCTTCTTATTGTCGATGAAACACAGAAATTGCATAGGAATTAAATAGAAAAGGCACAATGCCGACTAAAGTACAAGAAGACTGACTCTTCCTATTGCTATGCTTTGAACCATTATAGTGACACTGGTTATAGATTCCGGTGCTTCAGTTCAGGTTTAATGTATCCCTCTGACCTTCTTATTGACGATGAAACACAGAAATTGCATCGGAATTAAATACAAAAGGCACAATGCCGACTTAAGTACAAGAAGACTGACTCTTCTTACTGACTATGTTTGGTTCATTCCTGTGACACTAGTTATACATTCCGATGCTTCACTCCGGGTTTACTGTATCCCTTGGACCTTCGTATTGACGATGAAACATAGAAATTGCATCGGAAATAAATACAAAAGGCACAATGCCGACTTAAGTACAAGAAGACTGACTCTTCTTACTGACTATGTTTTGAACCATTCCTGTGACACTAGTTATAGATTCCGATGCTTGACTTCAGATTTTCTGTATCCCTCTGACCTTCTTATTCACGATGTAACACAGAAATTGCATCGGAATTAAGTACTAAAGGCACAATTTCAAATTAAGTACAAGAAGACTGACTCTTCTTACTGTCGACGTTTTGAACCATTCCTGTGACACTAGTTATAGATTCCGATGCTTCACTCCAGATTTACTGTATCCCTTGGACCTTCTTATTGACGATGAAACACAGAATTTGCATCGGAATTCAATAAAAAATCACAATGCCGACTTTAGTACAAGAAGCCTGACGCTACTTACTGTCTATGTTTTGAACCATTCCTGTTACACTAGTTATAGATTCCGTAGCTTTACTCCAGGTTTACTATAACCCTTGGACCTTCTTATTGACGATGAAACATAGAAAATGCATCGGAAATAATTACAAAAGGCACAATGCCGACTTAAGTACAAGAGGACTGACTCTTCTTACTGACTATGATTTGAACCATTCCTGTGACACTACTTATAGATTCCGATGCTTCACTTCAGGTTTACTGTATCCCGTGGGCCTTCTTATTGACGATGAAACACAGCAATTGCATCGGAATTAAATAGAAAAGTTACAATGCCGACTTAAGTGCAAGAAGACTGACTCTTCCTACTGTCTATGTTTTGTACCATTCCAGTGTCACTAGTTACAGATTCTGATGCTTTACTCCAGGTTTACTGTATCCCTTGGACCTTCTCATTTACGATGAAACAAAGAAATTGAATCGGAATTATATACAAAAGGCACATTGCCGACTTAAGTACAAGAAGACTGACTCTTCTTACTGACTATGTTTCGAACCATTCCTGTGACACTAGTTATGGATTCCGATGCTTCACTTCAGGTTTACTGTATCCCTCAGACCTTCTTATTGACGATGAAACACAGAAATACCATCGGAATTAAATACAAAAGGCACAATTCCGAATTAAGTACAAGAAGACTGACTCTTCTTACTGTCTATGTTTTGAACCATTCATGTGACACTAGTTATAGATTCCGATGCTTCACTCCAGGTTTACTGTATCCCTTGGACCTTCTTATTGACGATGAAACACAGAAATTGCATCGGAATTAAATACAAAAGGCACAATGGCGACATAAGTACAAGATGTCCGACTCTTCTTACTGACTATGATTTGACTCATTCATGTGACACTAGTTATAGATTCCGGTGCTTCACTTCAGGTATACTGGATCCCTTGGACCTTCTTGTTAACGATGAAACACAGAAATTGCATCGGAAATAAATACAAAAGGCACAAAGCCGACTTAAGTACAAGAAGACTGACTCTTCTTACTGACTATGTTTTGAACCATTCCTGTGACACTAGTTATAGATTCTGATGCTTCACTTCAGGTTTACTGTATCCCTTGGACGTTCTTATTGACGATGAAACACAGAAATCGCATCGGAATTAAATACAAAAGGCACAAAGCTGACTTAAGTACAAGAAGACTGACTGTTCTTACTGACTATGTTTTAAACCATTCCTGTGACACTAGTTATAGATTCCGATGCTTGACTTCAGATTTACTGTATCCCTCTGACCATCTTATTCACGATGAAACACAGAAATGGCATCGGAATTAAATACTAAAGGCACAATGCCGAATTAAGTACAGGAAGACTGACGCTACTTACTGTCTATGTTTTGAACCATTCCTGTGCCACTAGTTATAGAATCCGATGCTTCACTCCAGGTTTACCATATCCCTAGGACCTTCTTATTGACGATGAAACACAGAAATTGCATAGGAATTAAATAGAAAAGCACAATGCCGACTTAAGTATAAGAAGACTGACTCTTCCTACTGTCTATTCTTTGAACCATTACAGTGACACTAGTTATAGATTCCGGTGCTACAGTTTAGGTTTAATGTATCACTCTGACCTTCTTATTGACGATGAAACACAGAAATTGCATCGGAATTAAATACTAAAGGCACAATGGCGACTTAAGTACAAGAACTCTGACTCTTCTTACTGACTATGATTTGAACCATTCATGTGACACTAGTTATAGATTCCGGTGCTTCACTTCAGGTATACTGTATCCCTTGGACCTTCTTATTGACGATGAAACACAGAAATTGCATCGGAATTAAATAAAAAAGGCACAATGCCGACTTAAGTACAAGAAGAATGACGCTACTTACTGTCTATGGTTTGAACCAATCCTGTTACACTAGTTATAGATTCCGATGCTTCACTTCAGGTTTACTGTATCCCTAGGACCTTCTTATTGACGGTGAAACACAGAAATTGCATAGGAATTAAGTTTAAAAGGCACAATGCCGCCTTATGTACAAGAAGACTGACTCTTCTTACTGACTATGTTTTGCACCATTCCTGTGACACTAGCTATAGACCCTGATGCTTCACTTCAGGTTTATTGTATCCCTTGGACCTTCTTATTGACGATGAAACACAGAAATTGCTTCGGAATTAAATACAGAAGGCACAATGGCGACTTAAGTACAAGAACTCTGACTCTTCTTACTGACTATGATCTGAACCATTCATGTGACACTAGTTATAGATTCCGGTGCTTCACTTCAGGATTACTGTATCCCTTGGACCTTCTTATTGACGATGAAACACAGAAATTGCATCGGAAGTAAATACAAAAGGCACAATGCCGACTTAAGTACAAGAAGACTGACTCTTCTCACTGACTATGTTTTGAACCACTCCTGTGACACTAGTTATAGATTCTGATGCTTCACTTCAGGTTTACTGTATCCCTTGGACCTTCTTCTTGACGATGAAACACAGAAATTGCATCGGAATTAAATACAAAAGGGCACAAAGCCGACTTAAGTACAAGAAGACCGACTCTTCTTACTGACTATGTTTTGAACCATTCCTGTGACACTAGTAATAGATTCCGATGCTTGACTTCAGATTTACTGTATCCCTCTGACCTTCTTATTCACGATGAAACACAGAAATGGCATCGGTTTTAAATACTAAAGGCACAATTCCGAATTAAGTACAAGAAGACTGACTCTTCTTAATGTCGATGTTTTGAGCCATTCCTGTGACACTAGTTATAGATTCCGATGCTTCACTCCAGGTTTACTGTATCCCATGGACCTTCTTATTGTCGATGAAACACAGAAATTGCATAGGAATTAAATATAAAAGGCACAATGCCGACATATGTAGAAGAAGACTGACTCTTCTTACTGACTATGTTTTGAACCATTCCTGTGACACTAGCTATAGACCCTGATGCTTCACTTCAGGTTTATTGTATCCCTTGGACCTTCTTATAGAAGATGAAACACAGAAATTGCTTCGGAATTAAATACAAAAGTCACAATGCCCACTTAAGTACAAGAATACTGACTCTTCTTACTGTCTATGTTTTGAACCATCTCTGTGACACTAGTTATAGATTCCGATGCTTCACTCCAGGTTTACTGTATCCCTTGGACCTTCTTATTGACGATGAAACACAGAAATTGCATCGGAATTAAATAAAAAAGGCACAGTGCCAACTTTAGTACAAGAAGACTGACGCTACTTACTGTCTATGATTTGAACCATTCCTGTGACACTAGTTATAGATTCTGATGCTTCACTTCAGGTTTACTGTATCCCTTGGACCTTCTTATTGACGATGAAACACAGAAATAGCATCGGAATTAAATACAAAAGGCACAAAGCTGACTTAAGTACAAGAAGACTGGCTCTTCTTACTGACTATGTTTTAAACCATTCCTGTGACACTAGTTATAGATTCCGATGCTTGACTTCAGATTTACTGTATCCCTCTGACCTTCTTATTCACGATGAAACACAGAAATGGCATCGGAATTAAATACTAAAGGCACAATGCTGAATTAAGTACAAGAAGACTGACTCTTTCTACTGTCGATGTTTTGTACCATTCCTGTGACACTAGTTATAGATTCCGATGCTTCACTCCAGGTTTACTGTATCCCTTGGACCTTCTTATTGACGATGAAACACAGAAATTGCATCGGAATTAAATAAAAAAGGCACAGTGCCAACTTAAGTACAAGAAGACTGACGCTACATACTGTCTATGATTTGAACCATTCCTGTGACACTAATTATAGATTCCGATGCTTCACTCCAGGTTTACTATATCCCTAGGACCTTCTTATTGACGATGAAACACAGAAATTGCATAGGAATTAAATAGAAAAGCACAATGCCGACTTAGGTACAAGAAGACTGACTCTTCCTACTGTCTATTCTTTGAACCATTACAGTGACACTAGTTATAGATTCCGGTGCTTCAGTTTAGGTTTAATGTATCCCTCTGACCTTCTTATTGACGATGAAACACAGAAATTGCATCGGAATTAAATACAAAAGGCAAAAATGCGACTTAAGTACAAGAACTCTGACTCTTCTTACTGACTATGATCTGAACCATTCATGTGACACTAGTTATAGATTCCGGTGCTTCACTTCAGGTTTACTGTATCCCTTGGACCTTCTTATTGACGATGAAACACAGAAATTGCATCGGAAGTAAATACAAAACTCACAATGCCGACTTAAGTACAAGAAGACTGACTCTTCTTACTGACTATGATCTGAACCATTCATGTGACACTAGTTATAGATTCCGGTGCTTCACTTCAGGATTACTGTATCCCTTGGACCTTCTTATTGACGATGAAACACAGAAATTGCATCGGAAGTAAATACAAAAGGCACAATGCCGACTTAAGTACAAGAAGACTGACTCTTCTCACTGACTATGTTTTGAACCACTCCTGTGACACTAGTTATAGATTCTGATGCTTCACTCCAGGTTTACTGTATCCCATGGATCTTCTTATTGTCGATGAAACACAGAAATTGCATAGGAAGTAAATATAAAAGGCAAAATGCCGACATATGTAGATGAAGACTGACTCTTCTTACTGACTATGTTTTGAACCATTCCTGTGACACTAGCTATAGACCCTGATGCTTCACTTCAGGTTTATTGTATCCCTTGGACCTTCTTATTGACGATGAAACACAGAAATTGCTTCGGAATTAAATAAAAAAGGCACAATGCCGACTTAAGTACAAGAAGAATGACGCTACTTACTGTCTATGGTTTGAACCAATCCTGTTACACTAGTTATAGATTCTGATGCTTCACTTCAGGTTTACTGTATCCCTAGGACCTTCTTATTGACGGTGAAACACAGAAATTGCATAGGAATTAAATATAAAAGGCACAATGCCGCCTTATGTACAAGAAGACTGACTCTTCTTACTGACTATGTTTTGAACCATTCCTGTGACACTAGCTATAGACCCCGATGCTTCACTTCAGGTTTATTGTATCCCTTGGACCTTCTTATTGACGATGAAACACAGAAATTGCTTCGGAATTAAATACAAAAGACACAATGCCTACTTAAGTACAAGAATACTGACTCTTCTTACTGTCTATGTTTTGATCCATCCCTGTGACACTAGTTAAAGATTCCGATGCTTGACTTCAGATTTACTGTTTCCCTCTGACCTTCTTATTCACGATGAAACACAGAAATGGCATCGGAATTAAATACTAAAGGCACAATGCTGAATTAAGTACAAGTAGACTAACTCTTTCTACTGTCGATGTTTTGAACCATTCCTGTGACACTAGTTATAGATTCCGATGCTTCACTCCAGGTTTACTGTATCGCTTGGACCTTCTTATTGACGATGAAACACAGAAATTGCATCGGAATTAAATAAAAATGGCACAGTGCCGACTTAAGTACAAGAAGACTGACGCTACTTACTGTCTATGATTAGAACCATTCCTGTGACACTAGTTATAGATTCCGATGCTTCACTCCAGGTTTACTATATCCCTAGGACCTTCTTATTGACGATGAAACACAGAAATTGCATAGGAATTAAATAGAAAAGCACAATGCCGACTTAGGTACAAGAAGACTGACTCTTCCTACTGTCTATTCTTTGAACCATTACAGTGACACTAGTTATAGATTCCGGTGCTTCAGTTTAGGTTTAATGTATCCCTCTGACCTTCTTATTGACGATGAAACACAGAAATTGCATCGGAATTAAATACAAAAGGCAAAAATGCGACTTAAGTACAAGAACTCTGACTCTTCTTACTGACTATGATTTGAACCATTCATGTAACACTAGTTATAGATTCCGGTGCTTCACTTCAGGTATACTGTATCCCTTGGACCTTCTTATTGACGATAAAACACAGAAATTGCATCGGAATTAAATAAAAAAGGCACAATGCCGACTTAAGTACAAGAAGAATGACGCTACTTACTGTCTATGTTTTGAACCACCCTGTTACACTAGTTATAGATTCCGATGCTTCACTTCAGGTTTACTGTATCCCTTGGACCTTCTTATTGACGATGACACACAGAAATTGCATAGGAATTAAATATAAAAGGCACAATGCTGACTTATGTACAAGAAGACTGACTCTTCTTACTGACTATGTTTTGAACCATTCCTGTGACACTAGCTATAGACCCTGATGCTTCACTTCAGGTTTATTGTATCCCTTGGACCTTCTTATTGAAGATGAAACACAGAAATTGCTTCGGAATTAGATACAAAAGACACAATGCCCACTTAAGTACAAGAATACTGTCTCTTCTTACTGTCTATGTTTTGAACCATCCCTCTGACACTAGTTATAGATTGCGATGCTTCACTTCTGGTTTACTGTATCCCTTGGACCTTCTTATTGACGATGAAACACTAAAATTGCATGGGAATTGTATACAAAAGGCGCAATGCCGACTTTAGTACAAGAGGACTGACTCTTCTTGCTGACTATGTTTTCATTCATTCCTGTGACACTAGTTATCGTTTCCGATGCTTCACTCCAGTTTTACCGTATCCCTTGGACCTTCTCATTGACGATGAAACATAGAAAGTGCATCGGAAACAAATACAAAAGGCACAATGCCGACTTAAGTACAAGAAGACTGACTCTTCTTACTGACTATGTTTTGAACCATTCCTGTGACACTAGTTATAGATTCTGATGCTTCACTTCAGATTTACTGTATCCCTCTGACCTTCTTATTCACGATGAAACACAGAAATGGCATCGGAATTAAATACTAAAGGCACAATGCCGAATTAAGTACAAGAAAACTGACTCTTCTTACTGTCGATGTTTTGAACCATTCCTGTGACACTAGTTATAGATTCCGATGCTTCACTCCAGGTTTACTGTATCCCTTCGAACTTCTAATTGACGATGAAACACAGAAATTGCATCGGAATTAAATAAAAAGGCACAATGCCTACTTAAGTACAAGAAGACTGACGCTACTTACTGTCTATGATTTGAACCATTCCTGTGACACTAGTTATAGATTCCGATACTTCACTCCAGGTTTACTATATCCCTAGGACCTTCTTATTGACGATGGAACACAGAAATTTCATAGGAATTAAATAGAAAAGCACAATGCCGACTTAAGTAAAAGAAGACTGACTCTTCCTACCGTCTCTGCTTTGAACCATTACAGTGACACTAGTTATAGATTCTGGTGCTTCAGTTCGGGTTTAATGTATCCCTCTGACCTTCTTATTGACGATGAAACACAGAATTGCATCGGAATTAAATACAGAAGGCACAATGGCGACTTAAGTACAAGAACTCTGACTCTCCTTACTGACTATGATCTGAACCATTCATGTGACACTAGTTATAGATTCCGGTGCTTCGCTTCAGGTTTACTGTATCCCTTGGACCTTCTTATTGACGATGAAACACAGAAATTGCATCGGAAGTAAATACAAAAGGCACAATGCCGACTTAAGTACAAGAAGACTGACTCTTCTCACTGACTATGTTTTGAACCACTCCTGTGACACTAGTTATAGATTCTGATGCTTCACTTCAGGTTTACTGTATCCCTTGGACCTTCTTATTGACGATGAAACACAGAAATTGCATCGGAATTAAATACAAAAGGCACAAAGCCGACTTAAGTACAAGAAGACTGACTCTTCTTACTGACTATGTTTTGAACCATTCCTGTGACACTAGTAATTGATTCCGATGCTTGACTTCAGATTTACTGTATCCCTCTGACCTTCTTATTCACGATGAAACACAGAAATGGCATCGGTTTTAAATACTAAAGGCACAATTCCGAATTAAGTACAAGAAGACTGACTCTTCTTAATGTCGATGTTTTGAGCCATTCCTGTGACACTAGTTATAGATTCCGATGCTTCACTCCAGGTTTACTGTATCCCATGGACCTTCTTATTGTCGATGAAACACAGAAATTGATTAGGAATTAAATATAAAAGGCACAATGCCGACATATGTAGAAGAAGACTGACTCTTCTTACTGACTATGTTTTGAACCATTCCTGTGACACTAGCTATAGACCCTGATGCTTCACTTCAGGTTAATTGTATCCCTTGGACCTTCTTATTGAAGATGAAACACAGAAATTGCTTCGGAATTAAATACAAAAGACACAATGCCCACTTAAGTACAAGAATACTGACTCTTCTTACTGACTATGTTTTGAACCATTCCTGTGACACTAGTAATTGATTCCGATGCTTGACTTCAGATTTACTGTATCCCTCTGACCTTCTTATTCACGATGAAACACAGAAATGGCATCGGTTTTAAATACTAAAGGCACAATTCCGAATTAAGTACAAGAAGACTGACTCTTCTTAATGTCGATGTTTTGAGCCATTCCTGTGACACTAGTTATAGATTCCGATGCTTCACTCCAGGTTTACTGTATCCCTTGGACCTTCTAATTGACGATGAAACATAGAAAGTGCATCGGAATTAAATACAAAAGGCAGAATGCCGACTTAAGTACAAGGATACTGACTCTTCTTACTGTCTATGTTTTGAACCATCCCTGTGACGCTAGTTATAGATTCCGATGCTTCACTTCAGGTTTACTGTATCCCTTGGATTTTCTTATTGACGATGAAACACAGCAATTGCATCGGAATTAAATAAAAAAGGCACAGTGCCGACTTAAGTACAAGAAGACTGACTCTTCTTACTGACTATGTTTTGAACCATTCCTGTGACACTAGTTATAGATTCTGATGCTTCACTTCAGGTTTACTGTATCCCTTGGACCTTCTTATTGACGATAAAACACAGAAATAGCATCGGAATTAAATACAAAAGGCACAAAGCTGACTTAAGTACAAGAAGACTGGCTCTTCTTATTGACTATGTTTTAAACCATTCCTGTGACACTAGTTATAGATTCCGATGCTTGACTTCAGATTTACTGTATCCCTCTGACCTTCTTATTCACGATGAAACACAGAAATGGCATCGGAATTAAATACTAAAGGCACAATGCTGAATTAAGTACAAGAAGACTGACTCTTTCTACTGTCGATGTTTTGTACCATTCCTGTGACACTAGTTATAGATTCCGATGCTTCACTCCAGGTTTACTGTATCCCTTGGACCTTCTTATTGACGATGAAACACAGAAATTGCATCGGAATTAAATAAAAAAGGCACAGTGCCGACTTAAGTACAAGAAGATTGACGCTACTTACTGTCTATGATTTGAACCATTCCTGTGACACTAGTTATAGATTCCGATGCTTCACTCCAGGTTTACTATATCCCTAGGACCTTCTTATTGACGATGAAACACAGAAATTGCATAGAAATTAAATAGAAAAGCACAATGCCGACTTAGGTACAAGAAGACTGACTCTTCCTACTGTCTATTCTTTGAACCATTACAGTGACACTAGTTATAGATTCCGGTGCTTCAGTTTAGGTATAATGTATCCCTCTGACCTTCTTATTGACGATGAAACACAGAAATTGCATCGGAATTAAATACAAAGGGCAAAAATGCGACTTAAGTACAAGAACTCTGACTCTTCTTACTGACTATGATTTGAACCATTCATGTGACACTAGTTATAGATTCCGTTGCTTCACTTCAGGTATACTGTATCCCTTGGACCTTCTTATTGACGATAAAACACAGAAATTGCATCGGAATTAAATAAAAAAGGCACAATGCCGACTTAAGTACAAGAAGAATGACGCTACTTACTGTCTATGTTTTGAACCAATCCAGTTACACTAGTTATAGATTCGGATGCTTCACTTCAGGTTTACTGTATCCCTTGGACCTTCTTATTGACGATGACACACAGAAATTGCATAGGAATTAAATATAAAAGGCACAATGCTGACTTATGTACAAGAAGACTGACTCTTCTTACTGACTATGTTTTGAACCATTCCTGTGACACTAGCTATAGACCCTGATGCTTCACTTCAGGTTTATTGTATCCCTTGGACCTTCTTATTGAAGATGAAACACAGAAATTGCTTCAGAATTAGATACAAAAGACACAATGCCCACTTAAGTACAAGAATACTGACTCTTCTTACTGTCTATGTTTTGAACCATCCCTCTGACACTAGTTATAGATTGCGATGCTTCACTTCTGGTTTACTGTATCCCTTGGACCTTCTTATTGACGATGAAACACAGAAATTGCATAGGAATTAAATAGAAAAGCACAATGCCGACTTAAGTAAAAGAAGACTGACTCTTCCTACCGTCTATGCTTTGAACCATTACAGTGACACTAGTTATATATTCTGGTGCCTCAGTTCAGGTTTAATGTATCCCTCTGACCTTCTTATTGACGATGAAACACAGAATTGCATCGGAATTAAATACAGAAGGCACAATGGCGACTTAAGTACAAGAACTCTGACTCTTCTTACTGACTATGATCTGAACCATTCATGTGACACTAGTTATAGATTCCGGTGCTTCACTTCAGGTTTACTGTATCCCTTGGACCTTCTTATTGACGATGAAACACAGAAATTGCATCGGAAGTAAATACAAAAGGCACAATGCCGACTTAAGTACAAGAAGACTGACTCTTCTCACTGGTTATGTTTTGAACCACTCCTGTGACACTAGTTATAGATTCTGATGCTTCACTTCAGGTTTACTGTATCCCTTGGACCTTCTTATTGACGATGAAACACAGAAATTGCATCGGAATTAAATACAAAAGGCACAAAGCCGACTTAAGTACAAGAAGACTGACTCTTCTTACTGACTATGTTTTGAACCATTCCTGTGACACTAGTAATAGATTCCGATGCTTGACTTCAGATTTACTGTTTCCCTCTGACCTTCTTATTCACGATGAAACACAGAAATGGCATCGGTTTTAAATACTAAAGGCACAATGCCGAATTAAGTACAAGAAGACTGACTCTTCTTAATGTCGATGTTTTGAGCCATTCCTGTGACACTAGTTATAGATTCCGATGCTTCACTCCAGGTTTACTGTATCCCATGGACCTTCTTATTGTCGATGAAACACAGAAATTGCATAGGAAGTAAATATAAAAGGCACAATGCCGACATATGTAGAAGAAGACTGACTCTTCTTACTGACTATGTTTTGAACCATTCCTGTGACACTAGCTATAGATCCTGATGCTTCACTTCAGGTTTATTGTATCCCTTGGACCTTCTTATTGAAGATAAAACACAGAAATTGCTTCGGAATTAAATACAAAAGACACAATGCCCACTTAAGTACAAGAATACTGACTCTTCTTACAGTCTATGTCTTGAACCATCCCTGTGACACTAGTTATAGATTCCGATGCTTCACTTTGGGTTTACTGTATCCCTTGGACCTTCTTATTGACGATGAAACACTGAAATTGCATCGAAATTGAATACAAAAGGCGCAATGCCGACTTTAGTACAAGAAGACTGACTCTTCTTGCTGACTATGTTTTAATTCATTCCTGTGACACTAGTTATAGAATCCGATGCTTCACTCCAGGTTTACTGTATCCCTTGGACCTTCTAATTGACGATGAAACATAGAAAGTGCATCGGAATTTAATACAAAAGGCAGAATGCCGACTTAAGTACAAGAATACTGACTCTTCTTACTGTCTATGTTTTGAACCATCCCTGTGACACTAGTTATAGATTCCGATGCTTCACTTATGGTTTACTGTATCCCTTGGACCTTCTTATTGACGATGAAACACTGAAATTGCATCGAAATTGAATACAAAAGGCGCAATGCCGACTTTAGTACAAGAAGACTGACTCTTCTTTCTGACTATGTTTTAATTCATTCCTGTGACACTAGTTATAGATTCCGATGCTTCACTCCAGGTTTACTGTATCCCTTGGACCTTCTAATTGACGATGAAACACAGAAATGGCATCGGAATTAAATACTAAAGGCACAATGCTGAATTAAGTACAAGAAGGCTGACTCTTTCTACTGTCGATGTTTTGTACCATTCCTGTGACACTAGTTATAGATTCCGATGCTTCACTCCAGGTTTACTGTATCCCTTGGACCTTCTTATTGACGATGAAACACAGAAATTGCATCGGAATTAAATAAAAAAGGCACAGTGCCGACTTAAGTACACGAAGACTGACGCTACTTACTGTCTATGATTTGAACCATTCCTGTGACACTAGTTATAGATTCCGAAACTTCACTCCAGGTTTACTATATCCCTAGGACCTTCTTATTGACGATGAAACACAGAAATTGCATAGGAATTAAATAGAAAAGCACAATGCCGACTTAGGTACAAGAAGACTGTATCTTCCTACTGTCTATTCTTTGAACCATTACAGTGAAACTAGTTATAGATTCCGGTGCTTCAGTTTAGGTTTAATGTATCCCTCTGACCTTCTTATTGACGATGAAACACAGAAATTGCATCGGAATTAAATACAAAAGGCAAAAATGCGACTTAAGTACAAGAACTCTGACTCTTCTTACTGACTATGATTTGAACCATTCATGTGACACTAGTTATAGATTCCGGTGCTTCACTTCAGGTTTACTGTATCCCTTGGACCTTCTTATTGACGATGACACACAGAAATTGCATAGGAATTAAATATAAAAGGCACAATACTGACTTATGTACAAGAAGACTGACTCTTCTTACTGACTATGTTTTGAACCATTCCTGTGACACTAGCTATAGACCCTGATGATTCACTTCAGGTTTATTGTATCCCTTGGACCTTCTTATTGAAGATGAAACACAGAAATTGCTTCGGAATTAGATACAAAAGACACAATGCCCACTTAAGTACAAGAATACTGACTCTTCTTACTGTCTATGTTTAGAACCATCCCTCTGACACTAGTTATAGATTGCGATGCTTCACTTCTGGTTTACTGTATCCCTTGGACCTTCTTATTGACGATGAAACACTGAAATTGCATGGGAATTGAATACAAAAGGCGCAATGCCGACTTTAGTACAAGAGGACTGACTCTTCTTGCTGACTATGTTTTCATTCATTCCTGTGACACTAGTTATCGTTTCCGATGCTTCACTCCAGTTTTACCGTATCCCTTGGACCTTCTTATTGACGATGAAACATAGAAAGTGCATCGGAATTAAATACAAAAGGCAGAATGCCGACTTAAGTACAAGAAGACTGACTCTTCTTACTGACTAAGATTTGAACCATTCATGTGACCCTAGTTATAGATTCCGGTGCTTCACTTCAGGTATACTGTAGCCCTTGGACCTTCTTGTTGACGATGAAACACAGAAAGTGCATCGGAAATAAATACAAAAGGCACAATGCCGACTTAAGTACAAGAAGACTGACTCTTCTTACTGACTGTGTTTTGAACCATTCCTGTGACACTAGTTATAGATTCTGATGCTTCACTTCAGGTTTACTGTATCCCTTGGACCTTCTTATTGACGATGAAACACAGAAATCGCATCGGAATTAAATACAAAAGGCACAAAGCTGACTTAAGTACAAGAAGACTGACTCTTCTTACTGACTATGTTTTAAACCATTCCTGTGACACTAGTTATAGATTCCGATGCTTGACTTCAGATTTACTGTATCCCTCTGACCTTCTTATTCACGATGAAACACAGAAATGGCATCGGAATTAAATACTAAAGGCACAATGCCGAATTAAGTACAAGAAGACTGACTCTTCTTACTGTCGATGTTTTGAACCATTCCTGTGACACTAGTTATAGATTCCGATGCTTCACTCCAGGTTTACTGTATCCCTTGGAACTTCTAATTGACGATGAAACACAGAAATTGCATCGGAATTAAATAAAGAGGCACAATGCCGACTTAAGTACAAGAAGACTGACGCTACTTACTGTCTATGATTTGAACCATTCCTGTGACACTAGTTATAGATTCCGATACTTCACTCCAGGTTTACTATATCCCTAGGACCTTCTTATTGACGATGAAACACAGAAATTGCATAGGAATTAAATAGAAAAGCACAATGCCGACTTAAGAAAAAGAAGACTGACTCTTCCTACCGTCTATGCTTTGAACCATTACAGTGACACTAGTTATAGATTCTGGTGCCTCAGTTCAGGTTTAATGTATCCCTCTGACCTTCTTATTGACGATGAAACACAGAATTGCATCGGAATTAAATACAGAAGGCACAATGCCGAATTAAGTACAAGAAGACTGACTCTTCTTAATGTCGATGTTTTGAGCCATTCCTGTGACACTAGTTATAGATTCCGATGCTTCACTCCAGGTTTACTGTATCCCATGGACCTTCTTATTGTCGATGAAACACAGAAATTGCATAGGAAGTAAATATAAAAGGCACAATGCCGACATATGTAGAAGAAGACTGACTCTTCTTACTGACTATGTTTTGAACCATTCCTGTGACACTAGCTATAGACCCTGATGCTTCACTTCACGTTTATTGTATCCCTTGGACCTTCTTATTGAAGATGAAACACAGAAATTGCTTCGGAATTAAATACAAAAGACACAATGCCCACTTAAGTACAAGAATACTGACTCTTCTTACTGTCTATGTTTTGAACCATCCGTGTGACACTAGTTATAGATTCCGATGCTTCACTTATGGTTTACT
The DNA here is from genome assembly GCF_021461395.2 of Schistocerca americana. Classification (NCBI taxonomy): domain Eukaryota; kingdom Metazoa; phylum Arthropoda; class Insecta; order Orthoptera; family Acrididae; genus Schistocerca; species Schistocerca americana. The sequence continues at coordinate 6,956,026 of NC_060125.1, forward strand.
GTATCCCTTGGACCTTCTTATTGACGATGAAACACTGAAATTGCATCGAAATTGAATACAAAAGGCGCAATGCCGACTTTAGTACAAGAAGACTGACTCTTCTTGCTGACTATGTTTTTATTCATTCCTGTGACACTAGTTATAGATTCCGATGCTTCACTCCAGGTTTACTGTATCCCTTGGACCTTCTAATTGTCGATGAAACATAGAAAGTGCATCGGAATTAAATACAAAAGGCAGAATGCCGACTTAAGTACAAGAATACTGACTCTTCTTACTGTCTATGTTTTGAACCATCCCTGTGACACTAGTTATAGATTCCGATGCTTCACTTATGGTATACTGTATCCCTTGGACCTTCTTATTGACGATGAAACACTGAAATTGCATCGAAATTGAATACAAAAGGCGCAATGCCGACTTTAGTACAAGAAGACTGACTCTTCTTGCTGACTATGTTTTGATTTATTCCTGTGACACTAGTTATAGAATCCGATGCTTCACTCCAGGTTTACTATATCTCTAGGACCTTCTTATTGACGATGAAACACAGAAATTGCATTGGAATTAAATAGAAAAGCACAATGCCGACTTAAGTACAAGAATACTGACTTTTCTTACTGTCTATGTTTTGAACCATCCCTGTGACACTAGTTATAGATTCCGATGCTTCACTTCTGGTTTTCTGTATCCCTTGGCCCTTCTTATTGACGATGAAACACTGAAATTGCATCGGAATTAAATACAAAAGGCACAATGCCGACATTAGTACAAGAAGATTGACTCTTCTTACAGACTATGTTTTGATTCATTTCTATGACACTAGTTATAGATTCCGATTCTTCACTCCAGGTTTACTGTATCCCTTGGACCTTCTTATTGACGATGAAACACAGAAATTGCATCGGAATTAAATACAAAAGGCACAATGCAGACTTAAGTACAAGAAGACTGACTCTTCTTACTGACTATGTTTGAACCATTATTGTGACACTAGTTATAGATTCCAATGCTTCACTCCCGGTTTACTGTATCCCTTGGACCTATTTAATAACGATGAAACACAAAAATTGCATAGGAATTAAATAGAAAAGGCACAATGCCGACTTAAGTACAAGAAGACTGACTCTTCCTACTGTCTATGTTTTGAACCATTCCTGTGACACTAGTTATAGATTCCGGTGCATCAGTTCAGGTTTACTGTATCCCTCCGACCATCTTATTGACGATGAAACACAGAAATTGCATCGGAATTAAATACAAAAGTCACATTGCCGACTGAAGTACAAAAAGACTGACTCTTCCCACTGTCTATGTTTGAACCAATCCTGTTACACTAGTTATAGATTCCGATGCTTCACTTCAGGTTTACTGTATCCCTTGGACCTTCTTATTGACGATGAAACACAGAAATTGCATCGGAATTAAATACAAAAGGTACAATGCCGACTTATGTACAAGAAGACTGACTCTTCTTACTGACTATGTTTTGAACCATTCCTGTACACTAGCTATTGACTCTGATGCTTCACTTCAGGTATATTGTATCCCTTGGACCTTCTTATTGAAGATGAAACACAGAAATTGCTTCATAATTAAATACAAAAGGCACAATGGCGACTTAAGTACAAGAACTCTGACTCTTCTTACTGACTATGATTTGAACCGTTCATGTGACACTAGTTATAGATTCCGGTGCTTCACTTCAGGTTTACTGTATCCCTTGGAACTTCTTATTGACGATGAAACACAGAAATTGTATCGGAAATAAATACAAAAGGCACAATGCCTTCTTAAGTACAAGAAGACTGACTCTTCTCACTGACTATGTTTTGAACAATTCCTGTGACACTAGTTATAGATTCTGATGCTTTACTTCAGGTTTACTGTATCCCCTGGACCTTCTTATTGACGATGAAACACAGAAATTGCATCGGAATTAAATACAAAAGGCACAAAGCCGACTTAAGTACAAGAAGACTGACTCTTCTTACTGACTATGTTTTGAACCATTCCTGTGACACTAGTAACAGATTCCGATGCTTGACTTCAGATTTACTGTATCCCTCTGACCTTCTTATTCACGATAAAACACAGAAATGGCATCGGAATTAAATACTAAAGGCACAATGCCGAATTAAGTACAAGAAGACTGACTCTTCTTACTGTCGATGTTTTGATCCATTCCTGTGACACTAGTTATAGATTCCGATGCTTCACTCCAGGTTTACTGTATCCCTTGGAACTTCTAATTGACGATGAAACACAGAAATTGCATCGGAATTAAATAAAAAGGCACAATGCCGACTTAAGTACAAGATGACTGACGCTACTTACTGTCTATGATTTGAACCATTCCTGTGACACTAGTTATAGATTCCGATACTTCACTCCAGGTTTACTATATCCCTAGGACCTTCTTATTGACGATGAAACACAGAAATTGCATAGCAATTGAATAGAAAAGGCACAAAGCCGACTTAAGTACAAGAAGACTGACTCTTCTTACTGACTATGTTTTGAACCATTCCTGTGACACTAGTAATAGATTCCGATGCTTGACTTCAGATTTACTGTATCCCTCTGACCTTCTTATTCACGATGAAACACAGAAATGGCATCGGTTTTAAATACTAAAGGCACAATGCCGAATTAAGTACAAGAAGACTGACTCTTCTTAATGTCGATGTTTTGAGCCATTCCTGTGACACTAGTTATAGATTCCGATGCTTCACTCCAGGTTTACTGTATCCCATGGACCTTCTTATTGTCGATGAAACACAGAAATTGCATAGGAAGTAAATATAAAAGGCACAATGCCGACATATGTAGAAGAAGACTGACTCTTCTTACTGACTATGTTTTGAACCATTCCTGTGACACTAGCTATGGACCCTGATGCTTCACTTCAGGTTTATTGTATCCCTTGGACCTTCTTATTGAAGATGAAACACAGAAATTGCTTCGGAATTAAATACAAAAGACACAATGCCCACTTAAGTACTAGAATACTGACTCTTCTTACTGTCTATGTTTTGAACCATCCCTGTGACACTAGTTATAGATTCCGATGCTTCACTTATGGTTTACTGTATACCTTGGACCTTCTTATTGACGATGAAACACTGAAATTGCATCGAAATTGAATACAAAATGCGCAATGCCGACTTTAGTACAAGAAGACTGACTCTTCTTGCTGACTATGTTTTGATTTATTCCTGTGACACTAGTTATAGAATCCGATGCTTCACTCCAGGTTTACTATATCCCTAGGACCTTCTTATTGACGATGAAACACAGAAATTGCATTGGAATTAAATAGAAAAGCACAATGCCGACTTAAGTACAAGAAGACTGACTCTTCTTACTGACTATGTTTTAAACCATTCCTGTGACACTAGTTATAGATTCCGATGCTTGACTTCAGATTTACTGTATCCCTCTGACCTTCTTATTCACGATGAAACACAGAAATGGCATCGGAATTAAATACTAAAGGCACAATGCCGAATTAAGTACAAGAAGACTGACTCTTCTTACTGTCGATGTTTTGAACCATTCCTGTGACACTAGTTATAGATTCCGATGCTTCACTCCAGGTTTACTGTATCCCTTGGAACTTCTAATTGACGATGAAACACAGAAATTGCATCGGAATTAAATAAAGAGGCACAATGCCGACTTAAGTACAAGAAGACTGACGCTACTTACTGTCTATGATTTGAACCATTCCTGTGACACTAGTTATAGATTCCGATACTTCACTCCAGGTTTACTATATCCCTAGGACCTTCTTATTGACGATGAAACACAGAAATTGCATAGGAATTAAATAGAAAAGCACAATGCCGACTTAAGAAAAAGAAGACTGACTCTTCCTACCGTCTATTCTTTGAACCATTACAGTGACACTAGTTATAGATTCTGGTGCCTCAGTTCAGGTTTAATGTATCCCTCTGACCTTCTTATTGACGATGAAACACAGAATTGCATCGGAATTAAATACAGAAGGCACAATGCCGAATTAAGTACAAGAAGACTGACTCTTCTTAATGTCGATGTTTTGAGCCATTCCTGTGACACTAGTTATAGATTCCGATGCTTCACTCCAGGTTTACTGTATCCCATGGACCTTCTTATTGTCGATGAAACACAGAAATTGCATAGGAAGTAAATATAAAAGGCACAATGCCGACATATGTAGAAGAAGACTGACTCTTCTTACTGACTATGTTTTGAACCATTCCTGTGACACTAGCTATAGACCCTGATGCTTCACTTCACGTTTATTGTATCCCTTGGACCTTCTTATTGAAGATGAAACACAGAAATTGCTTCGGAATTAAATACAAAAGACACAATGCCCACTTAAGTACAAGAATACTGACTCTTCTTACTGTCTATGTTTTGAACCATCCGTGTGACACTAGTTATAGATTCCGATGCTTCACTTATGGTTTACTGTATCCCTTGGACCTTCTTATTGACGATGAAACACTGAAATTGCATCGAAATTGAATACAAAAGGCGCAATGCCGACTTTAGTACAAGAAGACTGACTCTTCTTGCTGACTATGTTTTTATTCATTCCTGTGACACTAGTTATAGATTCCGATGCTTCACTCCAGGTTTACTGTATCCCTTGGACCTTCTAATTGTCGATGAAACATAGAAAGTGCATCGGAATTAAATACAAAAGGCAGAATGCCGACTTAAGTACAAGAATACTGACTCTTCTTACTGTCTATGTTTTGAACCATCCCTGTGACACTAGTTATAGATTCCGATGCTTCACTTATGGTATACTGTATCCCTTGGACCTTCTTATTGACGATGAAACACTGAAATTGCATCGAAATTGAATACAAAAGGCGCAATGCCGACTTTAGTACAAGAAGACTGACTCTTCTTGCTGACTATGTTTTGATTTATTCCTGTGACACTAGTTATAGAATCCGATGCTTCACTCCAGGTTTACCATATCTCTAGGACCTTCTTATTGACGATGAAACACAGAAATTGCATTGGAATTAAATAGAAAAGCACAATGCCGACTTAAGTACAAGAATACTGACTTTTCTTACTGTCTACGTTTTGAACCATCCCTGTGACACTAGTTATAGATTCCGATGCTTCACTTCTGGTTTTCTGTATCCCTTGGCCCTTCTTATTGACGATGAAACACTGAAATTGCATCGGAATTAAACACAAAAGGCACAATGCCGACATTAGTACAAGAAGATTGACTCTTCTTACAGACTATGTTTTGATTCATTTCTATGACACTAGTTATAGATTCCGATTCTTCACTCCAGGTTTACTGTATCCCTTGGACCTTCTTATTGACGATGAAACACAGAAATTGCATCGGAATTAAATACAAAAGGCACAATGCAGACTTAAGTACAAGAAGACTGACTGTTCTTACTGACTATGTTTTGAACCATTCCTGTGACACTAGTAATAGATTCCGATGCTTGACTTCAGATTTACTGTATCCCTCTGACCTTCTTATTCACGATGAAACACAGAAATGGCATCGGTTTTAAATACTAAAGGCACAATGCCGAATTAAGTACAAGAAGACTGACTCTTCTTAATGTCGATGTTTTGAGCCATTCCTGTGACACTAGTTATAGATTCCGATGCTTCACTCCAGGTTTACTGTATCCCATGGACCTTCTTATTGTCGATGAAACACAGAAATTGCATAGGAAGTAAATATAAAAGGCACAATGCCGACATATGTAGAAGAAGACTGACTCTTCTTACTGACTATGTTTTGAACCATTCCTGTGACACTAGCTATAGACCCTGATGCTTCACTTCAGGTTTATTGTATCCCTTGGACCTTCTTATTGAAGATGAAACACAGAAATTGCTTCGGAATTAAATACAAAAGACACAATGCCCACTTAAGTACTAGAATACTGACTCTTCTTACTGTCTATGTTTTGAACCATCCCTGTGACACTAGTTATAGATTCCGATGCTTCACTTATGGTTTACTGTATACCTTGGACCTTCTTATTGACGATGAAACACTGAAATTGCATCGAAATTGAATACAAAATGCGCAATGCCGACTTTAGTACAAGAAGACTGACTCTTCTTGCTGACTATGTTTTGATTTATTCCTGTGACACTAGTTATAGAATCCGATGCTTCACTCCAGGTTTACTATATCCCTAGGACCTTCTTATTGACGATGAAACACAGAAATTGCATTGGAATTAAATAGAAAAGCACAATGCCGACTTAAGTACAAGAATACTGACTCTTCTTACTGTCTATGTTTTGAACCATCCCTGTGACACTAGTTATAGATTCCGATGCTTCACTTCTGGTTTTCTGTATCCCTTGGCCCTTCTTATTGACGATGAAACACTGAAATTGCATCGGAATTAAATACAAAAGGCACAATGCCGACATTAGTACAAGGAGATTGACTCTTCTTACAGACTATGTTTTGATTCATTTCTATGACACTAGTTATAGATTCCGATTCTTCACTCCAGGTTTACTGTATCCCTTGGACCTTCTTATTGACGATGAAACACAGAAATTGCGTCGGAATTAAATACAAAAGGCACAATGCAGACTTAAGTACAAGAAGACTGACTCTTCTTGCTGACTATGTTTGAACCATTATTGTGACACTAGTTATAGATTCCAATGCTTCACTCCCGGTTTACTGTATCCCTTGGACCTATTTAATAACGATGAAACACAAAAATTGCATAGGAATTAAATAGAAAAGGCACAATGCCGACTTATGTACAAGAAGACTGACTCTTCCTACTGTCTATGTTTTGAACCATTCCTGTGACACTAGTTATAGATTCCGGTGCATCAGTTCAGGTTTACTGTAGCCCTCCGACCTTCTTATTGACGATGAAACACAGAAATTGCATCGGAATTAAATACAAAAGTCACATTGCCGACTGAAGTACAAAAAGACTGACTCTTCCCACTGTCTATGTTTGAACCAATCCTGTTACACTAGTTATAGATTCCGATGCTTCACTTCAGGTTTACTGTATCCCTTGGACCTTCTTATTGACGATGAAACACAGAAATTGCATCGGAATTAAATACAAAAGGCACAATGCCGACTTATGTACAAGAAGACTGACTCTTCTTACTGACTATGTTTTGAACCATTCCTGTGACCCTAGCTATTGACTCTGATGCTTCACTTCAGGTATATTGTATCCCTTGGACCTTCTTATTGAAGATGAAACACAGAAATTGCTTCGGAATTAAATACAAAAGGCACAATGGCGACTTAAGTACAAGAACTCTGACTCTTCTTACTGATTATGATTTGAACCGTTCATGTGACACTAGTTATAGATTCCGGTGCTTCACTTCAGGTTTACTGTATCCCTTGGACCTTCTTATTGACGATGAAACACAGAAATTGTATCGGAAATAAATACAAAATGCACAATGCCGACTTAAGTACAAGAAGACTGACTCTTCTCACTGACTATGTTTTGAACCATTCCTGTGACATTAGTTATAGATTCTGATGCTTTACTTCAGGTTTACTGTATCCCTTGGACCTTCTTATTGACGATGAAACACAGAAATTGCATCGGAATTAAATACAAAAGGCACAAAGCCGACTTAAGTACAAGAAGACTGGCTCTTCTTACTGACTATGTTTTGAACCATTCCTGTGACACTAGTTATAGATTCCGATGCTTCACTCCAGGTTTACTATATCCCTAGGAACTTCTTATGGACGATGAAACAGAGAAATTGCATCGAAATTAAATACAAAAGGCATAATGCCGGATTAAGTGCAAGAAGACTGGCTCTTCTTACTGTCTATGTTTTGAACCATTCATGTGACACTAGTTATAGATTCCGATGCTTCACTCCAGGTTTACTGTATCCCTTGGACCATCTTATTGACGATGAAACACAGAAATTGCATCGGAATTAAATACAAAAAGCACAATTCCGAATTAAGTACAAGAAGACTGAGTCTTCTTACTGTCGATGTTTTGAACCATTCCTGTGACGCTAGTTATAGATTCCGATGCTTCACTCCAGATTTACTGTATCCCTTGGACCTTCGTATTGACGATGAAACATAGAAATTGCATCCGAATTAAATAAAATAGGCACAATGCCGACTTAAGTACAAGAAGACTGACGCTACTTACTGTCTATGTTTTGAACCATTCCTGAGACACTAGTTATGGATTCCGATGCTTCACTCCAGGTTTACTATATTAATAGGACCTTCTTATTGACGATGAAACACAGAAATTGCATAGGAATTAAATAGAAAAGGCACAATGCCGACTTAAGTACAAGAAGACTGACTCTTCCTACTGTCTATACTTTGGACCGTTATAGTGACACTAATTATAGATTCCGGTGCTTCAGTTCAGGTTTACTGTATCCCTCTGACCTTCTTATTGACGATGAAACACAGAAATATCATCGGAATTAAATACAAAAGGCACAATGCCGTCTTAAGTACAAGAATACTGACTCTTCTTACTGTCTATGTTTTGAACCATCCCTGTTACACTAGTTATAGATTCCGATGCTTCACTTCTGGTTTACTGTATCCCTTGGACCTTCTTATTGACGATGAAACACTGAAATTGCATCGGAATTAAATACAAAAGGCACAATGCAGACTTAAGTACAAGAAGACTGACTCTTCCCACTGTCTATGTTTTCAACCATTCCTGTTACACTAGTTATAGATTCCGATGCTTCACTTAAGGGTTACTGTATCCCTTGGACCTTCTTATTGACGATGAAACACAGAAATTGCATCGGAATTAAATACAAAAGGCACAATGCCCACTTAAGTACAAGAATACTGACTCTTCTTACTGTCTATGTTTTGACCCATCCCTGTGACACTAGTTATAGATTCCGATGCCTCACTTCAGGTTTACTGTATCCCTCTGACCTTCTTATTGACGATGAATTACAGAAATTGCATCGGGACTAAATACAAAAAGCACAATGGCGACTTAAGTACAAGAAGACTGACTCTTCCTACCGTCTATGCTTTGAACCATTACAGTGACACTAGTTATAGATTCTGGTGCTTCAGTTCAGGTTTAATGTATCCCTCTGACCTTCTTATTGACGATGAAACACAGAAATTGCATCGGAATTAAATACGGAAGGCACAATGGCGACTTATGTACAGGAACTCTGACTCTTCTTACTGACTATGATCTGAACCATTCATGTGACACTAGTTATAGATTCCGGTGCTTCACTTGAGGTTTACTGTATCCCTTGGACCTTCTTATTGACGAAGAAACACAGAAATTGCATCGGAAGTAAATACAAAAGGCACAATGCCGACTTAAGTACAAGAAGACCGACTGTTCTCACTGACTATGTTTTGAACCATTCCTGTGACACTAGTAATAGATTCCGATGCTTGACTTCAGATTTACTGTATCCCTCTGACCTTCTTATTCACGATGAAACACAGAAATGGCATCGGTTTTAAATACTAAAGGCACAATGCCGAATTAAGTACAAGAAGACTGACTCTTCTTAATGTCGATGTTTTGAGCCATTCCTGTGACACTAGTTATAGATTCCGATGCTTCACTCCAGGTTTACTGTATCCCATGGACCTTCTTATTGTCGATGAAACACAGAAATTGCATAGGAATTAAATATAAAAGGCACAATGCCGACTTATGTAGAAGAAGACTGACTCTTCTTACTGACTATGTTTTGAACCATTCCTGTGACACTAGCTATAGACCCTGATGCTTCACTTCAGGTTTATTGTATCCCTTGGACCTTCTTATTGAAGATGAAACACAGAAATTGCTTCGGAATTAAATACAAAAGACACAATGCCCTTTTAAGTACAAGAATACTGACTCTTCTTACTGTCTATGTTTTGAACCATCCCTGTGACACTAGTTATTGATTCCGATGCTTCACTTATGGTTTACTGTATCCCTTGGACCTTCTTATTGACGATGAAACACTGAAATTGCATCGAAATTGAATACAAAAGGCGCAATGCCGACTTTAGTACAAGAAGACTGACTCTTCTTGCTGACTATATTTTAATTCATTCCTGTGACACTAGTTATAGATTCCGATGCTTCACTCCAGGTTTACTGTATCCCTTGGACCTTCTTATTGACGATGAAACATAGAAAGTGCATCGGAATTTAATACAAAAGGCAGAATGCCGACTTAAGTACAAGAATACTGACTCTTCTTACTGTCTATGTTTTGAACCATCCCTGTGACACTAGTTATAGATTCCGATGCTTCACTTATGGTTTACTGTATCCCTAGGACCTTCTTATTGACGATGAAACACAGAAATTGCATCGGAATTAAATACAAAAGGCACAAAGCCGACTTAAGTACAAGAAGACTGACTCTTCTTACTGACTATGTTTTGAACCATTCCTGTGACACTAGTTATAGATTCCGATGCTTCACTCCAGGTTTACTGTATCCCTTGGACCTATTTAATAACGATGAAACACAAAAATTGCATAGGAATTAAATAGAAAAGGCACAATGCCGACTTATGTACAAGAAGACTGACTCTTCCTACTGTCTATGTTTTGAACCATTCCTGTGACACTAGTTATAGATTCCGGTGCATCAGTTCAGGTTTACTGTATCCCTCCGACCTTCTTATTGACGATGAAACACAGAAATTGCATCGGAATTAAATACAAAAGTCACATTGCCGACTGAAGTACAAAAAGACTGACTCTTCCCACTGTCTATGTTTGAACCAATCCTGTTACACTAGTTATAGATTCCGATGCTTCACTTCAGGTTTACTGTATCCCTTGGACCTTCTTATTGACGATGAAACACAGAAATTGCATCGGAATTAAATACAAAAGGCACAATGCCGACTTATGTACAAGAAGACTGACTCTTCTTACTGACTATGTTTTGAACCATTCCTGTGAAACTAGCTATTGACTCTGATGCTTCACTTCAGGTATATTGTATCCCTTGGACCTTCTTATTGAAGATGAAACACAGAAATTGCTTCGGAATTAAATACAAAAGGCACAATGGCGACTTAAGTACAAGAACTCTGACTCTTCTTACTGATTATGATTTGAACCGTTCATGTGACACTAGTTATAGATTCCGGTGCTTCACTTCAGGTTTACTGTATCCCTTGGACCTTCTTATTGACGATGAAACACAGAAATTGTATCGGAAATAAATACAAAAGGCACAATGCCGACTTAAGTACAAGAAGACAGACTCTTCTCACTGACTATGTTTTGAACCATTCCTGTGACATTAGTTATAGATTCTGATGCTTTACTTCAGGTTTACTGTATTCCTTGGACCTTCTTATTGACGATGAAACACAGAAATTGCATCGGAATTAAATACAAAGGCACAAAGCCGACTTAAGTACAAGAAGACTGACTCTTCTTACTGACTATGTTTTGAACCATTCCTGTGACACTAGTTATAGATTCCGATGCTTCACTCCAGGTTTACTATATCCCTAGGAACTTCTTATTGACGATGAAACACAGAAATTGCATAGGAATTAAATGTAAAAGGCACAATGCCGACTTAAGTACAAGAAGACTGACTCTTCCTACTGTCTATGCTTTGAACCATTATATTGACACTAGTTATAGATTCCGGTGCTTCAGTTCAGGTTTACTGTATCCCTCTGACCTTCTTATGGACGATGAAACAGAGAAATTGCATCGAAATTAAATACAAAAGGCATAATGCCGGATTAAGTGCAAGAAGACTGGCTCTTCTTACTGTCTATGTTTTGAACCATTCATGTGACACTAGTTATAGATTCCGATGCTTCACTCCAGGTTTACTGTATCCCTTGGACCATCTTATTGACGATGAAACACAGAAATTGCATCGGAATTAAATACAAAAAGCACAATTCCGAATTAAGTACAAGAAGACTGAGTCTTCTTACTGTCGATGTTTTGAACCATTCCTGTGACGCTAGTTATAGATTCCGATGCTTCACTCCAGGTTTACTGTATCCCTTGGACCTTCGTATTGACGATGAAACATAGAAATTACATCGGAATTAAATAAAATAGGCACAATGCCGACTTAAGTACAAGAAGACTGACGCTACTTACTGTCTATGTTTTGAACCATTCCTGTGACACTAGTTATAGATTCCGATGCTTCACTCCAGGTTTACTATATTAATAGGACCTTCTTATTGACGATGAAACACAGAAATTGCATAGGAATTAAATAGAAAAGGCACAATGCCGACTTAAGTACAAGAAGACTGACTCTTCCTACTGTCTATACTTTGGACCGTTATAGTGACACTAGTTATAGATTCCGGTGCTTCAGTTCAGGTTTACTGTATCCCTCTGACCTTCTTATTGACGATGAAACACAGAAATTGCATCGGAATTAAATACAAAAGGCACAATGCCGTCTTAAGTACAAGAATACTGACTCATCTTACTGTCTATGTTTTGAACCATCCTTGTTACACTAGTTATAGATTCCGATGCTTCACTTCTGGTTTACTGTATCCCTTGGACCTTCTTATTGACGATGAAACACTGAAATTGCATCGGAATTAAATACAAAAGGCACAATGCAGACTTAAGTACAAGAAGACTGACTCTTCCCACTGTCTATGTTTTCAACCATTCCTGTTACACTAGTTATAGATTCCGATGCTTCACTTCAGGGTTACTGTATCCCTTGGACCTTCTTATTGACGATGAAACACAGAAATTGCATCGGAATTAAATAAAAAAGGCACAATGCCCACTTAAGTACAAGAATACTGACTCTTCTTACTGTCTATGTTTTGACCCATCCCTGTGACACTAGTTATAGATTCCGATGCCTCACTTCAGGTTTACTGTATCCCTCTGACCTTCTTATTGACGATGAATTACAGAAATTGCATCGGGACTAAATACAAAAAGCACAATGGCAATTTAAGTACAAGAAGACTGACTCTTCCTACCGTCTATGCTTTGAACCATTACAGTGACACTAGTTATAGATTCTGGTGCTTCAGTTCAGGTTTAATGTATCCCTCTGACCTTCTTATTGACGATGAAACACAGAAATTGCATCGGAATTAAATACGGAAGGCACAATGGCGACTTAAGTACAGGAACTCTGACTCTTCTTACTGACTATGATCTGAACCATTCATGTGACACTAGTTATAGATTCCGGTGCTTCACTTCAGGTTTACTGTATCCCTTGGACCTTCTTATTGACGAAGAAACACAGAAATTGCATCGGAAGTAAATACAAAAGGCACAATGCCGACTTAAGTACAAGAAGACTGACTGTTCTCACTGACTATGATTTGAACCATTCCTGTGACACTAGTTATAGATTGTGATGCTTCACTTCAGGTTTACTGTATCACTTGGACCTTCTTATTGACGATGAAACACAGAAATTGCATCGGAATTAAATACAAAAGGCACAAAGCCGACTTAAGTACAAGAAGACTAACTCTTCTTACTGACTATGTTTTGAACCATTCCCGTGACACTAGTAATAGATTCCGATGCTTGACTTCAGATTTACTGTATCCCTCTGACCTTCTTATTCACGATGAAACACAGAAATGGCATCGGTTTTAAATACTAAAGGCACAATGCCGAATTAAGTACAAGAAGACTGACTCTTCTTAATGTCGATGTTTTGAGCCATTCCTGTGACACTAGTTATAGATTCCGATGCTTCACTCCAGGTTTACTGTATCCCATGGACCTTCTTATTGTCGATGAAACACAGAAATTGCATAGGAATTAAATATAAAAGGCACAATGCCGACTTATGTAGAAGAAAACTGACTCTTCTTACTGACTATGTTTTGAACCATTTTTGTGACACTAGCTATAGACCCTGATGGTTCACTTCAGGTTTATTGTATCCCTTGGACCTTCTTATTGAAGATGAAACACAGAAATTGCTTCGGAATTAAATACAAAAGACACAATGCCCTTTTAAGTACAAGAATACTGACTCTTCTTACTGTCTATGTTTTGAACCATCCCTGTGACACTAGTTATAGATTCCGATGCTTCACTTATGGTTTACTGTATCCCTTGGACCTTCTTATTGACGATGAAACACTGAAATTGCATCGAAATTGAATACAAAAGGCGCAATGCCGACTTTAGTACAAGAAGACTGACTCTTCTTGCTGACTATGTTTTAATTCATTCCTGTGACACTAGTTATAGATTCCGATGCTTCACTCCAGGTTTACTGTATCCCTTGGACCTCCTTATTGACGATGAAACATAGAAAGTGCATCGGAATTTAATACAAAAGGCAGAATGCCGACTTAAGTACAAGAATACTGACTCTTCTTACTGTCTATGTTTTGGACCATCCCTGTGACACTAGTTATAGATTCCGATGCTTCACTTATGGTTTACTGTATCCCTTGGATCTTCTTATTGACGATGAAACACTGAAATTGCATCGAAATTGAATACAAAAGGCGCAATGCCGACTTTAGTACAAGAAGACTGACTCTTCTTGCTGACTATGTTTTGATTTATTCCTGTGACACTAGTTAGAGAATCCGATGCTTCACTCCAGGTTTACTATATCCCTAGGACCTTCTTATTGACGATGAAACACAGAAATTGCATTGGAATTAAATAGAAAAGCACAATGCCGACTTAAGTACAAGAATACTGACTCTTCTTACTGTCTATGTTTTGAACCATCCCTGTGACACTAGTTATAGATTCCGATGCTTCACTTCTGGTTTTCTGTATCCCTTGGCCCTTCTTATTGACGATGAAACACTGAAATTGCATCGGAATTAAATACAAGAGGCACAATGCTGACATTAGTACAAGAAGATTGACTCTTCTTACAGACTATGTTTTGATTCATTTCTATGACACTAGTTATAGAATTCGATTCTTCACTCCAGGTTTACTGTATCTCTTGGACCTTCTTATTGACGATGAAACACAGAAATTGCATCGTAATTAAATACAAAAGGCACAATGCAGACTTAAGTACAAGAAGACTGACTCTTGTTACTGACTATGTTTGAACCATTATTGTGACACTAGGTATAGATTCCAATGCTTCACTCCCGGTTTACTGTATCCCTTGGACCTATTTAATAACGATGAAACACAAAAATTGCATAGGAATTAAATAGAAAAGGCACAATGCCGACTTAAGTATAAAAAGACTGACTCTTCCCACAGTCTATGTTTGAACCAATCCTGTTACACTAGTTATAGATTCCGATGCTTCACTTCAGGTTTACTGTATCCCTTGGACCTTCTTATTGACGATGAAACACAGAAATTGCATCGGAATTAAATACAAAAGGCACAATGCCGACTTATGTACAAGAAGACTGACTCTTCTTACTGACTATGTTTTGAACCATTCCTGTGACACTAGCTATTGACTCTGATGCTTCACTTCAGGTATATTGTATCCCTTGGACCTTCTTATTGAAGATGAAACACAGAAATTGCTTCGGAATTAAATACAAAAGGCACAATGGCGACTTAAGTACAAGAACTCTGACTCTTCTTACGGACTATGATTTGAACCATTCATGTGACACTAGTTATAGATTCCGGTGCTTCACTTCAGGTTTACTGTATCCCTTGGACCTTCTTATTGACGATGAAACACAGAAATTGTATCGGAAATAAATACAAAAGGCACAATGCCGACTTAAGTACAAGAAGACTGACTCTTCTCACTGACTATGTTTTGAACCATTCCAGTGTCACTAGTTATAGATTCTGATGCTTTACTTCAGGTTTACTGTATCCCTTGGACCTTCTTATTGACGATGAGACACAGAAATTGCATCGGAATTAAATACAAAAGGCACAAAGCCGACTTAAGTACAAGAAGACTGACTCTTCTTACTGACTATGTTTTGAACCATTCCTGTGACACTAGTAAGAGATTCCGATGCTTGACTTCAGATTTACTGTATCCCTCTGACGTTCTTATTCACGATAAAACACAGAAATGGCATCGGAATTAAATACTAAAGGCACAATGCCGAATTAAGTACAAGAAGACTGACTCTTCTTAATGTCGATGTTTTGAACCACTCCTGTGACACTAGTAATGGATTCCGATGCTTCACTCCAGGTTTACTGTATCCCTTGGACCTTCTTATTGACGATGAAACACAGAAATTGCTTCCGAATTAAATAAAAAAGGCACAATGCCGACTTAAGTACAAGAAGACTGACGCTACTTACTGTCTATGTTTTGAACCATTCCTGTGACACTAGTTATAGATTCCGATGCTTCGCTCCAGGTTTACTATATCCCTAGGACCTTCTTATTGACGATGAAACACAGAAATTGCATAGGAATTAAATATAAAAGGCACAATGCCGACTTAAGTACAAGAAGACTGACTCTTCCTACTGTCTATGCTTTGAACCATTATATTGACACTAGTTATAGATTCCGGTGCTTCAGTTCAGGTTTACTGTATCCCTCTGACCTTCTTATGGACGATGAAACAGAGAAATTGCATCGAAATTAAATACAAAAGGCATAATGCCGGATTAAGTGCAAGAAGACTGGCTCTTCTTACTGTCTATGTTTTGAACCATTCATGTGACACTAGTTATAGATTCCGATGCTTCACTCCAGGTTTACTGTATCCCTTGCACCATCTTATTGACGATGATACACAGAAATTGCATCGGAATGAAATACAAAAGGCACAATGGCGGCTTAAGTACAAGAACACTGCCTCTTCTTACTGTCTATGTTTTGAACCATCCCTGTGACACTAGTTATAGATTCCGATGCTTCACTTCAGGTTTACTGTATCCCTCTGACGTTCTTATTGACGATGAAACACAGAAATTGCATCGGAATTAAATACAAAAAGCACAATTCCGAATTAAGTACAAGAAGACTGAGTCTTCTTACTGTCGATGTTTTGAACCATTCCTGTGACGCTAGTTATAGATTCCGATGCTTGACTCCAGGTTTACTGTATCCCTTGGCCCTTATTATTGACGATGAAACATAGAAATTGCATCGGAATTAAATAAAATAGGCACAATGCCGACTTAAGTACAAGAAGACTGACGCTACTTACTGTCTATGTTTTGAACCATTCCTGTGACACTAGTTATAGATTCCGATGCTTCACTCCAGGTTTACTATATTAATAGGACCTTCTTATTGACGATGAAACACAGAAAATGCATAGGAATTAAATAGAAAAGGCACAATGCCGACTTAAGTACAAGAAGACTGACTCTTCCTACTGTCTATACTTTGGACCGTTATAGTGACACTAGTTATAGATTCCGGTGCTTCAGTTCAGGTTTACTATATCCCTCTGACCTTCTTATTGACGATGAAACACAGATATTGCATCGGAATTAAATACAAAAGGCACAATGCCGACTTAAGTACAAGAATACTGACTCTTCTTACTGTCTATGTTTTGAACCATCCCTGTTACACTAGTTATAGATTCCGATGCTTCACGTCTGGTTTACTGTATCCCTTGGACCTTCTTATTGACGATGAAACACTGAAATTGCATCGGAATTAAATAAAAAAGGCACAATGCTGACTTTAGTGCAAGAAGATTGACTCTTCTTACAGACTATGTTTTGATTCATTCCTATGACACTAGTTATAGATTCCGATGCTTCACTCCAGGTTTACTGTATCCCTTAGACCTTCTTATTGACGATGAAACACAGAAATTTCATCGGAATTAAATACAAAAGGCACAATGCAGACTTAAGTACAAGAAGACTGACTCTTCCCACTGTCTATGTTTTCAACCATTCCTGTTACACTAGTTATAGATTCCGATGCTTCACTTCAGTCTTACTGTATCCCTTGGACCTTCTTATTGACGATGAAACACAGAAATTGCATCGGAATTAAATACAAAAGGCACAATGCCGACTTATGTACAAGAAGACTGACTCTTCTTACTGACTATGTTTTGAACCATTCCTGTGACACTAGCTATTGACTCTGATGCTTCACTTCAGGTTTATTGTATCCCTTGGACCTTCTTATTGAAGATGAAACACAGAAATTGCTTCGGAATTAAATACAAAAGGCACAATGCCCACTTAAGTACAAGAATACTAAATCTTCTTACTGTCTATGTTTTGACCCATCCCTGTGACACTAGTTATAGATTCCGATGCCTCACATCAGGTTTACTGTATCCCTCTGACCTTCTTATTGACGATGAATTACAGAAATTGCATCGGGATTAAATACAAAAGGCACAATGGCGGCTTAAGTACAAGAAGACTGCCTCTTCTTACTGTCTATGTTTTGAACCATCCCTGTGACACTAGTTATAGATTCCGATGCTTCACTTCAGGTTTACTGTATCCCTCTGACGTTCTTATTGACGATGAAACACAGAAATTGCATCGGAATTAAATACAAAAAGCACAATTCCGAATTAAGTACAAGAAGACTGAGTCTTCTTACTGTCGATGTTTTGAACCATTCCTGTGACGCTAGTTATAGATTCCGATGCTTCACTCCAGGTTTACTGTATCCCTTGGCCCTTCTTATTGACGATGAAACATAGAAATTGCATCGGAATTAAATAAAATAGGCACAATGCCGACTTAAGTACAAGAGGACTGACGCTACTTACTGTCTATGTTTTGAACCATTCCTGTGACACTAGTTATAGATTCCGATGCTTCACTCCAGGTTTACTATATTAATAGGACCTTCTTATTGACGATGAAACACAGAAAATGCATAGGAATTAAATAGAAAAGGCACAATGCCGACTTAAGTACAAGAAGACTGACTCTTCCTACTGTCTATACTTTGGACCGTTATAGTGACACTAGTTATAGATTCCGGTGCTTCAGTTCAGGTTTACTATATCCCTCTGACCTTCTTATTGACGATGAAACACAGAAATTGCATCGGAATTAAATACAAAAGGCACAATGCCGACTTAAGTACAAGAATACTGACTCTTCTTACTGTCTATGTTTTGAACCATCCCTGTTACACTAGTTATAGATTCCGATGCTTCACGTCTGGTTTACTGTATCCCTTGGACCTTCTTATTGACGATGAAACACTGAAATTGCATCGGAATTAAATAAAAAAGGCACAATGCCGACTTTAGTGCAAGAAGATTGACTCTTCTTACAGACTATGTTTTGATTTATTCCTATGACACTAGTTATAGATTCCGATGCTTCAATCCAGGTTTACTGTATCCCTTAGACCTTCTTATTGACGATGAAACACAGAAATTGCATCGGAATTAAATACAAAAGGCACAATGCAGACTTAAGTACAAGAAGACTGACTCTTCCCACTGTCTATGTTTTCAACCATTCCTGTTTCACTAGTTATAGATTCCGATGCTTCACTTCAGGGTTACTGTATCCCTTGGACCTTCTTATTGACGATGAAACACAGAAATTGCATCGGAATTAAATACAAAAGGCACAATGCCGACTTATGTACAAGAAGACTGACTCTTCTTACTGACTATGTTTTGAACCATTCCTGTGACACTAGCTATTGACTCTGATGCTTCACTTCAGGTTTATTGTATCCCTTGGACCTTCTTATTGAAGATGAAACACAGAAATTGCTTCGGAATTAAATACAAAAGGCATAATGGCGACTTAAGTACAAGAACTCTGACTCTTCTTACTGACTATGATTTGAACCATTCATGTGACACTAGTTATAGATTCCGGTGCTTCACTTCAGGTTTACTGTATCCCTTGGACCTTCTTATTGACGATGAAACACAGAAATTGTATCGGAAATAAATACAAAAGGCACAATGCCGACTTAAGTACAAGAAGACTGACTCTTCTCACTGACTATGTTTTGAACCATTCCAGTGACACTAGTTATAGATTCTGATGCTTTACTTCAGGTTTACTGTATCCCTTGGACCTTCTTATTGACGATGAAACACAGAAATTGCATCGGAATTAAATACAAAAGGCACAAAGCCGACTTAAGTACAAGAAGACTGACTCTTCTTACTGACTATGTTTTGAACCATTCCTGTGACACTAGTAAGAGATTCCGATGCTTGACTTCAGATTTACTGTATCCCTCTGACCTTCTTATTCACGATAAAACACAGAAATGGCATCGGACTTAAATACTAAAGGCACAATGCCGAATTAAGTACAAGAAGACTGACTCTTCTTAATGTCGATGTTTTGAACCACTCCTGTGACACTAGTAATGGATTCCGATGCTTCACTCCAGGTTTACTGTATCCCTTGGACCTTCTTATTGACGATGAAACACAGAAATTGCTTCCGAATTAAATAAAAAAGGCACAATGCCGACTTAAGTACAAGAAGACTGACGCTACTTACTGTCTATGTTTTGAACCATTCCTGTGACACTAGTTATAGATTCCGATGCTTCGCTCCAGGTTTACTATATCCCTAGGACCTTCTTATTGACGATGAAACACAGAAATTGCATAGGAATTAAATATAAAAGGCACAATGCCGACTTAAGTACAAGAAGACTGACTCTTCCTACTGTCTATGCTTTGAACCATTATATTGACACTAGTTATAGATTCCGGTGCTTCAGTTCAGGTTTACTGTATCCCTCTGACCTTCTTATGGACAATGAAACAGAGAAATTGCATCGAAATAAAATACAAAAAGCATAATGCCGGATTAAGTGCAAGAAGACTGGCTCTTCTTACTGTCTATGTTTTGAACCATTCATGTGACTTTAGTTATAGATTCCGATGCTTCACTCCAGGTTTACTGTATCCCTTGCACCATCTTATTGACGATGAAACACAGAAATTGCATCGGAATGAAATACAAAAGGCACAATGGCGGCTTAAGTACAAGAAGACTGCCTCTACTTACTGTCTATGTTTTGAACCATCCCTGTGACACTAGTTATAGATTCCGATGCTTCACCTCAGGTTTACTGTATCCCTCTGACGTTCTTATTGACGATGAAACACAGAAATTGCATCGGAATTAAATACAAAAAGCACAATTCCGAATTAAGTACAAGAAGACTGAGTCTTCTTACTGTCGATGTTTTGAACCATTCCTGTGACGCTAGTTATAGATTCCGATGCTTCACTCCAGGTTTACTGTATCCCTTGGCCCTTCTTATTGACGATGAAACATAGAAATTGCATCGGAATTAAATAAAATAGGCACAATGCCGACTTAAGTACAAGTAGACTGACGCTACTTACTGTCTATGTTTTGAACCATTCCTGTGACACTAGTTATAGATTCCGATGCTTCACTCCAGGTTTACTATATTAATAGGACCTTCTTATTGACGATGAAACACAGAAAATGCATAGGAATTAAATAGAAAAGGCACAATGCCGACTTAAGTACAAGAAGACTGACTCTTCCTACTGTCTATACTTTGGACCGTTATAGTGACACTAGTTATAGATTCCGGTGCTTCACGTCTGGTTTACTGTATCCCTTGGACCTTCTTATTGTCGATGAAACACTGAAATTGCATCGGAATTAAATAAAAAAGGCACAATGCCGACTTTAGTGCAAGAAGATTGACTCTTCTTACAGACTATGTTTTGATTCATTCCTATGACACTAGTTATAGATTCCGATGCTTCACTCCAGGTTTACTGTATCCCTTAGACCTTCTTATTGACGATGAAACACAGAAATTGCATCGGAATTAAATACAAAAGGCACAATGCAGACTTAAGTACAAGAAGACTGACTCTTCCCACTGTCTATGTTTTCAACCATTCCTGTTACACTAGTTATAGATTCCGATGCTTCACTTCAGGGTTACTGTATCCCTTGGACCTTCTTATTGACGATGAAACACAGAAATTGCATCGGAATTAAATACAAAAGGCACAATGCCGACTTATGTACAAGAAGACTGACTCTTCTTACTGACTATGTTTTGAACCATTCCTGTGACACTAGCTATTGACTCTGATGCTTCACTTCAGGTTTATTGTATCCCTTGGACCTTCTTATTGAAGATGAAACACAGAAATTGCTTCGGAATTAAATACAAAAGGCACAATGCCCACTTAAGTACAAGAATACTGACTCTTCTTACTGTCTATGTTTTGACCCATCCCTGTGACACTAGTTATAGATTCCGATGCCTCACATCAGGTTTACTGTATCCCTCTGACCTTCTTATTGACGATGAATTACAGAAATTGCATCGGGATTAAATACAAAAGGCACAATGGCGACTTAAGTACAAGAGCTCTGACTCTTCTTACTGACTACGATTTGAACCATTAATGTGACACTAGTTATAGATTCCGGTGCTTCACTTCAGGTTTACTGTATCCCTTGGACCTTCTTATTGACGATGAAACACAGAAATTGCATCGGAAATAAATACAAAAGGCACAATGCCGACTTAAGTACAAGAAGACTGACTCTTCTCACTGACTATGTTTTGAACCATGCCTGTGACACTAGTTATAGATTCTGATGCTTCACTTCAGGTTTACTGTATCCCTTGGACTTTCTTCTTGACGATGCAACACAGAAATTGCATCGTAATTAAATACAAAAGGCACAATGGCGACTTAAGTACAAGAAGACTGCCTCTTCTTACTGACTATGTTTTGAACCATCCCTGTGACACTAGTTACAGATTCCGATGCTTCACTTCAGGTTTACTGTATCCCTCTGACCTTCTTTTTGACGATGAAACACAGAAATTGCATCGTAATTAAATACAAAAGGCACAATTCCGAATTAAGTACAAGAAGACTGAGTCTTCTTACTGTCGATGTTTTGAACCATTCCTGTGACGCTAGTTATAGATTCCGATGCTTCACTTCAGCTTTACTGTATCCCTCTGACCTTCTTATGGACGATGAAATACAGAAATTGGATCGGAATGAAATACAAAAGGCACAATGCCGGATTAAGTACAAGAAGACTGACTCTTCTTACTGTCTATGCTTTGAACCATTCATGTGACACTAGTTATAGATTCCGATGCCTCACTCCAGGTTTTCTGTATCCCTTGGACCATCTTATTGACGAAGATACACAGAAATTACATCGGAATTAAATACAAAAGGCACAATGGCGACTTAAGTACAAGAAGACTGCCTCATCTTACTGGCTATGTTTTGAACCATTCATGTGACACTTGTTATAGATTCCGGTGCTTCACTTCAGGTTTACTGTAACCCTTGGACCTTCATATTGACGATGAAACACAGAAATTGCATCGGAATTAAATACAAAAGGAACAATGCCGACTTAAGTACAAGAAGACTGACTCTTCCTTCTGACTATGTTTTGAACCATTCCTGTGACACTAGTTATAGATTCTGATGCTTCACTTCAGGTTTACTGTATCCCTTAGACCTTCTTCTTGACGATGAAACACAGAAATTGCATCGGAATTAAATTCAAAATGCACAATGCCGAATTAAGTACAAAAAGACTGACTCTTCTTACTGACTATGTTTTGAACCATTTCTGTGACGCTAGTTATAGATTCCGATGCTTCACTTCAGATTTACTGTATCCCTCTGACCATCTTACTGACGATGAAACACAGAAATTGCATGGGAGGTAAATACTAAAGGCACAATGCCGAATTAAGTACAAGAAGACTGTCTCTTCTTACTGTCGGTGTTTTGAACCATTCCTGTGACACTAGTTATAGATTCCGATGCTTCACTCCAGGTTTACTGTATCCCTTGGACCTTCTTATTGACGATGAAACACAGAAATTGCATCGGAATTAAATAAAAAAGGCACAATGCCGACTCAAGTACAAGAAGACTGACTCTTCTTACTGCCTATGTTTGAACCATTCCTGTGACACTAGTTATAGATTCCGATGCTTCACTCCAGGTTTACTATATCCCTTGGACCTTCTTATTGACGACGAAACACAGAAATTGCATCGGAGATAAATAGAAAAGGCACAATGCCGACTTAAGTACAAGAAGACTGACTCTTCCTACTGTCTATGTTTTGAATCATTCCTGTGACACTAGTTATAGATTCCGATGCTTCACTTCAGGTTTACTGCATCCCTCTGACCTTCTTATTGACGATGAAACACAGAAATTGCATCGGAATTAAGTACAAAATGCACAATGCCGACTTACGTACAAGAAGACTGACTCTTCCCACTGACTATGTATTGAACCATTCCTGTGACACTATTTATAGATTTCGATGCTTCACTTCACGTTTACTGTATCCCTTGGACCTTCTTATTGACGATGAAACACAGAAATTGCATCGGAATTAAATACAAAAGGCACAATGCCGACTTAAGTACAAGAAGACTAACTCTTCTTCCTGACTATGTTTTGAACCATTCCTGTGACACTAGTTATAATCTCTGATGCTTCACTTCAGGTTTACTGTATCCCTCGGACCTTCTTATTGACGATGAAACACAGAAATTGCATCGGAAATAAATATAAATGGCACAATGCCGACTTAAGTACAAGAAGACTGACTCTTCTTACTGACTATGCTTTGAACCATTCCTGTGACACTAGTTAATGATTCCGATGCTTCACTTCAGGTTTACTGTATCCCTTGGACCTTCTTATTGACGATGAAACACTGCAATTGCATCGGAAATAAATAGAAAAGGCACCATGCCGACATAAGTACAAGAAGACTGACTCTTCCTACTGTCTAAGTCTTGAACCATTCCTGAGACACTAGTTATAGATTCCGATGCTTCACTTCAGGTTTACTGTATACCTCTGCCCTTCTTATTGACGATGAAACACAGAAATTGCAACTGAATTAAATACAAATGGCACAATGCCGACTTAAGTACAAGAAGACTGACTCTTCTTCTGTCTATGTCTTTGAACCATTCCTGTGACACTAGTTATAGATTTCGATGCTTCACTTCAGGTTTACTGTATCCTTTGGACCTTCTTATTGAGGATGAATCGCAGATATTGCATCGGAATTAAATACAAAGGCACAATGCCGACTTTAGTACAAGAAGACTGACTCTTCTTACAGACTATGTTTTGATTCATTCCTATGAATCTAGTTATAGATTCCGATGCTTCACTCCAGATTTACTGTATCCCTCTGACCTTCTTATGGACGATGAAACACAGAAATTGCATCGAAATGAAATACTAAAGGCACAATGCCGGATTCAGTACAGGAAGACAGACACTTCTTACTGTCTATGTTTTGAACCATTCATGTGACACTAGTTATAGATTCCGATGCCTCACTCCAGGTTTACTGTATCCCTTGGACCATCTTATTGACGATGATACACAGAAATTACATCGGAATTAAATACAAAAGGCACAATGGCGACTTAAGTACAAGAAGACTGCCTCTTCATACTGGCTATGTTTTGAACCATTCATGTGACACTTGTTATAGATTCCGGTGCTTCACTTCAGGTTTACTGTATCCCTTGGACCTTCGTATTGACGATGAAACACAGAAATTGCATCGGAATTAAATACAAAAGGCACAATGCCGACTTAAATACAGGAAGACTGACTCTTCTTACTGACTGCGTTTTGAACCATTCCTGTGACACTAGTTATAGATTCTGATGCTTCACTTCAGGTTTACTGTATCCCTTAGACCTTCTTATTGACAATGAAACACAGAAATTGCATCGGAATTACATACAAAATGCACAATGCCAACTTAAGTACAAGAAGACTGACTCTTCTTACTGACTATGTTTTGAACCATTCCTGTGACGCTAGTTATAGATTCCGATGCTTCACTTCAGATTTACTGTATCCCTCTGACCTTCTTATTGACGATGAAACACAGAAATTGCATGGGAAGTAAATACTAAAGGCACAATGCCGAATTAAGTACAAGAAGACTGTCTCTTCTTACTGTCGATGTTTTGAACCATTCCTGTGACACTAGTTATAGATTCCGATGCTTCACTCCTGGTTTACCGTATCCCTTGGACCTTCTTATTGACGATGAAACACAGAAATTGCATCGGAATTAAATAAAAAAGGCACAATGCCGACTTAAGTACAAGAAGACTGACTCTTCTTACTGCCTATGTTTGAACCATTCCTGTGACACTAGTTATAGATTCCGATGCTTCACTCCAGGTTTACTATATCCCTTGGACTTTCATATTGACAATGAAACACAGAAATTGCATCGGAGATAAATAGAAAAGGCACAATGCCGACTTAAGTAGAAAAAGACTGACTCTTCCTACTGTCTAAGTTTTGAATCATTCCTGTGACACTAGTTATAGATTCCGATGCTTCACTTCAGGTTTACTGCATCCCTCCGACCTTCTTATTGACGATGAAACACAGAAATTGCATCGGAATTAAATACAAAAGGCACAATGCCGACTTAAGTACAAGATGACTGACTCTTCCCACTGTCTATGTTTTGAACCATTCCTGTGACACTATTTATAGATTCCGAAGCTTCACTTCAGGTTTACTGTATCCCTTGGACCTTCTTATTGACGATGAAACACAGAAATTGCATCGGAATTAAATACAAAAGGCACAATGCCGACTTAAGTACAAGAAGACTGACTCTTCTTACTGACTATGTTTTGAACCATTCCTGTGACACTAGTTATAAACTCTGATGTTTCACTTCAGGTTTACTGTATCCCTTGGACCTTCTTATTTACGATGAAACACAGAAATTGCAACTGAATTAAATAAAAATGGCACAATGCCGACTTAAGTACAAGAAGACTGACTCTTCTTCTGTCTATGTTTTTGAACCATTTCTGAGACACTAGTTATTGATTTCGATGCTTCACTTCAGGTTTACTGTATCCTTTGGACCTTCTTATTGACGATGAAACACAGAAATTGCATCGGAATTAAATACAAAAGGCACAATGCCGACTTTAGTACAAGAAGACTGACTCTTCTTACAGACTGTGTTTTGAAGCATTCATGTGTCACTAGTTATAAATGCCGACGCTTCACTCCAGGTTTACTGTATCCCTTGGACCTTCTTATTGACGATGTTACACAGAAATTGCATCGGAATTAAATACAAAAGGCACAATGGCGACTTAAGTACAAGAAGACTGCCACTTCTTACTGGCTATGTTTTTAAAAATTCGTGTGACACTTGTTATAGATTCCGGTGCTCCCCTTCAGGTTTACTGTATCCCTTGGGCCTTCGTATTGACGATGAAACACAGAAATTGCATCGGACTTAAATACAAAAGGCACAATGCCGACTTAAGTACAAGAAGACTGACTCTTCTTACTGACTATGTTTTGAATAATTCCTGTGTCACTAGTTATAGATTCTTATGCTTCAATTCAGGTTTACTGTATCCCTTAGACCTTCTTATTGACGATGAAACACAGAAATTGCATCGGAATTAAATACAAACGGCACAATGCCGACATAAGTACAGGCAGACTGACTCTTCCTACTGTCTATGTCTTGAACCATTCCTGAGACACTAGTTATAGATTCCGATGCTTCACTTCAGGTTTACTGTATCCCTTTGCCCTTCTTATTGGCGATGAAACACAGAAATTGCAACTGAATTAAATACAAATGGCACAATGCCGACTTAAGTACAAAAGGATTGACTCTTCTTCTGTCTATGTTTTTGAACCATTCCTGAGACACTAGTTATAGAGTTCGATGCTTCACTTCAGGTTTACTGTATCCTTTGGACCTTCTTATTGAGGATGAATCGAAGATATTGCATCGGAATTAAATACAAAGGCACAATGCCGACTTTAGTACAAGAAGACTGACTCCTCTTACAGACTATGTTTTGATTCATTCCTATGACACTTGTTATAGATTCCGATGCTTCACTCCAGGTTTACTGTATCCCTCTGACCTTCTTATGGACGATGAAACACAGAAATTGCATCGGAATGAAATACTAAAGGCACAATGCCGGATTCAGCACAAGAAGACTGACACTTCTTACTGTCTATGTTTTGAACCATTCATGTGACACTAGTTATAGATTCCGATGCCTCACTCCAGGTTTACTGTAACCCTTGGACCATCTTATTGACGATGATACACAGAAATTACATCGGACATAAATACAAAAGGCACTATGGCGACTTAAGTACAAGAAGACTGCCTCTTCATACTGGCTATGTTTTGAACCATTCATGTGACACTTGTTATAGATTCCGGTGCTTCACTTCAGGTTTACTGTATCCCTTGGACCTTCGTATTGACGATGAAACACAGAAATTGCATCGGAATTAAATACAAAAGGCACAATGCCGACTAAAGTACAGGAAGACTGACTCTTCTTACTGACTGCGTTTTCACCATTCCTGTGACACTAGTTATAGATTCTGATGCTTCACTTCAGGTTTACTGTATCCCTTAGACATTCTTATTGACGATGAAACACAGAAATTGCATCGCAATTAAATAAAAAATGCACAATGCCAACTTCAGTACAAGAAGACTGACTCTTCTTACTGACTATGTTTTGAACCATTCCTGTGACGCTAGTTATAGATTCCGATGCTTCACTTCAGATTTACTGTATCCCTCAGACCTTCTTATTGACGATGAAACACAGAAATTGCATGGGAAGTAAATACTAAAGGCACAATGTCGAATTAAGTACAAGAAGACTGTCTCTTCTTACTGTCGATGTTTTGAGCCATTCCTGTGACACTAGTTATAGATTCCGATGCTTCACTCCAGGTTTACTGTATCCCTTGGACCTTCTTATTGACGATGAAACACAGATATTGCATCGGAATTAAATAAAAAAGGCACAATGCCGACTTAAGTACAAGAAGACTGACTCTTCTTACTGCCTATGTTTGAACCATTCCTGTGACACTAGTTATAGATTCCGATGCTTCACTCCAGGTTTACTATATCCCTTGGACTTTCTTATTGACGATGAAACACAGAAATTGCATCGGAGATAAATAGAAAAGGCACAATGCCGACTTAAGTACTAAAAGACTGACTCTTCCTACTGTCTATGCTTTGAATCATTCCTGTGACACTAGTTATAGATTCCGATGCTTCACTGCAGGTTTACTGCATCCCTCTGACCTTCTTATTGACGATGAATCACAGAAATTGCATCGGAATTAAATACAAAAGGCACAATGCCGACTTAAGTACAAGAAGACTGACTCTTCCCACTGTCTATGTTTTGAACCATTCCTGTGACACTATTTATAGATTCCGAAGCTTCACTTCAGGTTTACTGTATCCCTTGGACCTTCTTATTGACGATGAAACACAGAAATTGCATCGGAATTAAATACAAAAGGCACAATGCCGACTTAAGTACAAGAAGACTGACTCTCCTTACTGACTATGTTTTGAACCATTCCTGTGACACTAGTTATAGATTCTGATGCTTCACATCAGGTTTACTGTATCCCTTAGACCTTCTTATTGACGATGAAACACACAAATTGCGTCGGAATTAAATACAAAATGCACAATGCCGACTTAAGTACAAGAAGACTGCCTCTTCTTACTGACTATGTTTTGAACCATTCCTGTGACACTAGTTATAGATTTCGATGCTTCACTTCAGGTTTACTGTATCCTTTGGACCTTCTTATTGAGGATGAATCGCAGATATTGCATCGGAATTAAATACAAAGGCACAATGCCGACTTTAGTACAAGAAGACTGACTCTTCTTACAGACTATGTTTTGATTCATTCCTATGACACTAGTTATAGATTCCGATGCTTCACTCCAGATTTACTG
This sequence comes from Schistocerca americana, assembly GCF_021461395.2. NCBI lineage: Eukaryota > Metazoa > Arthropoda > Insecta > Orthoptera > Acrididae > Schistocerca > Schistocerca americana. Next base: position 6,985,758 of record NC_060125.1, read on the forward strand.
TATCCCTCTGACCTTCTTATGGACGATGAAACACAGAAATTGCATCGAAATGAAATACTAAAGGCACAATGCCGGATTCAGTACAAGAAGACAGACACTTCTTACTGTCTATGTTTTGAACCATTCATGTGACACTAGTTATAGATTCCGATGCCTCACTCCAGGTTTACTGTATCCCTTGGACCATCTTATTGACGATGATACACAGAAATTACATCGGAATTAAATGCAAAAGGCACAATGGCGACTTAAGTACAAGAAGACTGCCTCTTCATACTGGCTATGTTTTGAACCATTCATGTGACACTTGTTATAGATTCCGGTGCTTCACTTCAGGTTTACTGTATCCCTTGGACCTTCGTATTGACGATGAAACACAGAAATTGCATCGGAATTAAATACAAAAGGCACAATGCCGACTAAAGTACAGGAAGACTGACTCTTCTTACTGACTGCGTTTTTCACCATTCCTGTGACACTAGTTATAGATTCTGATGCTTCACTTCAGGTTTACTGTATCCCTTAGACATTCTTATTGACGATGAAACACAGAAATTGCATCGCAATTAAATAAAAAATGCACAATGCCAACTTCAGTACAAGAAGACTGACTCTTCTTACTGACTATGTTTTGAACCATTCCTGTGACGCTAGTTATCGATTCCGATGCTTCACTTCAGATTTACTGTATCCCTCAGACCTTCTTATTGACGATGAAACACAGAAATTGCATGGGAAGTAAATACTAAAGGCACAATGTCGAATTAAGTACAAGAAGACTGTCTCTTCTTACTGTCGATGTTTTGAGCCATTCCTGTGACACTAGTTATAGATTCCGATGCTTCACTCCAGGTTTACTGTATCCCTTGGACCTTCTTATTGACGATGAAACACAGATATTGCATCGGAATTAAATAAAAAAGGCACAATGCCGACTTAAGTACAAGAAGACTGACTCTTCTTACTGCCTATGTTTGAACCATTCCTGTGACACTAGTTATAGATTCCGATGCTTCACTCCAGGTTTACTATATCCCTTGGACTTTCTTATTGACGATGAAACACAGAAATTGCATCGGAGATAAATAGAAAAGGCACAATGACGACTTAAGTACAAAAAGACTGACTCTTCCTACTGTCTATGCTTTGAATCATTCCTGTGACACTAGTTATAGATTCCGATGCTTCACTGCAGGTTTACTGCATCCCTCTGACCTTCTTATTGACGATGAATCACAGAAATTGCATCGGAATTAAATACAAAAGGCACAATGCCGACTTAAGTACAAGAAGACTGACTCTTCCCACTGTCTATGTTTTGAACCATTCCTGTGACACTATTTATAGATTCCGAAGCTTCACTTCAGGTTTACTGTATCCCTTGGACCTTCTTATTGACGATGAAACACAGAAATTGCATCGGAATTAAATACAAAAGGCACAATGCCGACTTAAGTACAAGAAGACTGACTCTCCTTACTGACTATGTTTTGAACCATTCCTGTGACACTAGTTATAGATTCTGATGCTTCACATCAGGTTTACTGTATCCCTTAGACCTTCTTATTGACGATGAAGCACACAAATTGCGTCGGAATTAAATACAAAATGCACAATGCCGACTTAAGTACAAGAAGACTGCCTCTTCTTACTGACTATGTTTTGAACCATTCCTGTGACACTAGTTATAGATTTCGATGCTTCACTTCAGGTTTACTGTATCCTTTGGACCTTCTTATTGAGAATGAATCGCAGATATTGCATCGGAATTAAATACAAAGGCACAATGCCGACTTTAGTACAAGAAGACTGACTCTTCTTACAGACTATGTTTTGATTCATTCCTATGACACTAGTTATAGATTCCGATGCTTCACTCCAGATTTACTGTATCCCTCTGACCTTCTTATGGACGATGAAACACAGAAATTGCATCGAAATGAAATACTAAAGGCACAATGCCGGATTCAGTACAAGAAGACAGACACTTCTTACTGTCTATGTTTTGAACCATTCATGTGACACTAGTTATAGATTCCGATGCCTCACTCCAGGTTTACTGTATCCCTTGGACCATCTTATTGACGATGATACACAGAAATTACATCGGAATTAAATGCAAAAGGCACAATGGCGACTTAAGTCCAAGAAGACTGCCTCTTCATACTGGCTATGTTTTGAACCATTCATGTGACACTTGTTATAGATTCCGGTGCTTCACTTCAGGTTTACTGTATCCCTTGGACCTTCGTATTGACGATGAAACACAGAAATTGCATCGGAATTAAATACAAAAGGCACAATGCCGACTTAAATACAGGAAGACTGACTCTTCTTACTGACTGCGTTTTGAACCATTCCTGTGACACTAGTTATAGATTCTGATGCTTCACTTCAGGTTTACTGTATCCCTTAGACCTTCTTATTGACGATGAAACACAGAAATTGCATCGGAATTACATACAAAATGCACAATGCCAACTTAAGTACAAGAAGACTGACTCTTCTTACTGACTATGTTTTGAACCATTCCTGTGACGCTAGTTATAGATTCCGATGCTTCACTTCAGATTTACTGTATCCCTCTGACCTTCTTATTGACGATGAAACATAGAAATTGCATGGGAAGTAAATACTAAAGGCACAATGCCGAATTAAGTACAAGAAGACTGTCTCTTCTTACTGTCGATGTTTTGAACCATTCCTGTGACACTAGTTATAGATTCCGATGCTTCACTCCTGGTTTACCGTATCCCTTGGACCTTCTTATTGACGATGAAACACAGAAATTGCATCGGAATTAAATAAAAAAGGCACAATGCCGACTTAAGTACAAGAAGACTGACTCTTCTTACTGCCTATGTTTGAACCATTCCTGTGACACTAGTTATAGATTCCGATGCTTCACTCCAGGTTTACTATATCCCTTGGACTTTCATATTGACAATGAAACACAGAAATTGCATCGGAGATAAATAGAAAAGGCACAATGCCGACTTAAGTAGAAAAAGACTGACTCTTCCTACTGTCTAAGTTTTGAATCATTCCTGTGACACTAGTTATAGATTCCGATGCTTCACTTCAGGTTTACTGCATCCCTCCGACCTTCTTATTGACGATGAAACACAGAAATTGCATCGGAATTAAATACAAAAGGCACAATGCCGACTTAAGTACAAGATGACTGACTCTTCCCACTGTCTATGTTTCGAACCATTCCTGTGACACTATTTATAGATTCCGAAGCTTCACTTCAGGTTTACTGTATCCCTTGGACCTTCTTATTGACGATGAAACACAGAAATTGCATCGGAATTAAATACAAAAGGCACAATGCCGACTTAAGTACAAGAAGACTGACTCTTCTTACTGACTATGTTTTGAACCATTCCTGTGACACTAGTTATAAACTCTGATGTTTCACTTCAGGTTTACTGTATCCCTTGGACCTTCTTATTTACGATGAAACACAGAAATTGCAACTGAATTAAATAAAAATGGCACAATGCCGACTTAAGTACAAGAAGACTGACTCTTCTTCTGTCTATGTTTTTGAACCATTTCTGAGACACTAGTTATTGATTTCGATGCTTCACTTCAGGTTTACTGTATCCTTTGGACCTTCTTATTGACGATGAAACACAGAAATTGCATCGGAATTAAATACAAAAGGCACAATGCCGACTTTAGTACAAGAAGACTGACTCTTCTTACAGACTATGTTTTGATTCATTCCTATGACACTAGTTATAGATTCCGATGCTTCACTCCAGGTTTACTGTATCCCTCTGACCTTCTGATGAACGATGGAACACAGAAATTGCATCGGAATTAAGTACAAAAAGCACAATGCCGGATTCAGTACAAGTAGACTGACTCTTCTTACTGTCTATGTTTTGAAGCATTCATGTGACACTAGTTATAGATGCCGATGCTTGACTCCAGGTTTACTGTATCCCTTGGACCTTCTTATTGACGATGTTACACAGAAATTGCATCGGAATTAAATACAAAAGGCACAATGGCGACTTAAGTACAAGAAGACTGCCACTTCTTACTGGCTATGTTTTTAAAAATTCGTGTGACACTTGTTATAGATTCCGGTGCTCCCCTTCAGGTTTACTGTATCCCTTGGGCCTTTGTATTGACGATGAAACACAGAAATTGCATCGGACTTAAATACAAAAGGCACAATGCCGACTTAAGTACAAGAAGACTGACTCTTCTTACTGACTATGTTTTGAATAATTCCTGTGACACTAGTTATAGATTCTGATGCTTCAATTCAGGTTTACTGTATCCCTTAGACCTTCTTATTGACGATGAAACACAGAAATTGCATCGGAATTAAATACAAATGGCTCAATGCCGACTTAAGTACAAGAAGACTGACTCTTCTTACTGACTATGTCTTGAACCATTCCTGTGACACTACTTATAGATTCCGATGCCTCACTCCAGGTTTACTGTATCCCTTGGACCATCTTATTGATGATGATACACAGAAGTTGCATCGGAATTAAATACAAAAGCACAATGGCGACTTAAGTACAAGAAGACTGCCTCTTCTTACTGGCTATGTTTCGAACCATTCATGTGACACTTGTTATAGATTCCGGCGCTTCACTTCAGGCTTACTGTATCCCTTGGACCTTCTTATTGACGATGAAACACAGAAATTGCATCGGAATTAAATACAAAAGGCACAATGCCGACTTATGTACAAGAAGACTGACTCTTCCTACTGACTATGTTTTGAACCATTCCTGTGACACTAGTTATAAACTCTGATGTTTCACTTCAGGTTTACTGTATCCCTTGGACATTCTTATTGACGATGAAACACAGATATTGCATCGGAATTAAATATAAATGGCACAATGCCGACTTAAGTACAAGAAGACTGATTCTTCTTACTGACTATGCTTTGAACCATTCCTGTGACACTAGTTATAGATTCCGATGCTTCACTTCAGGTTTACTGTATCCCTTGGACCTTCTTATTGACGATGAAACACAGCAATTGCATCGGAATTAAATAGGAAAGGCACAATGCCGACATAAGTACAGGAAGACTGACTCTTCCTACTGTCTATGTCTTGAACCATTCCTGAGACACTAGTTATAGATTCCGATGCTTCACTTCAGGTTTACTGTATCCCTTTGCCCTTCTTATTGGCGATGAAACACAGAAATTGCAACTGAATTAAATACAAATGGCACAATGCCGACTTAAGTACAAAAGGATTGACTCTTCTTCTGTCTATGTTTTTGAACCATTCCTGAGACACTAGTTATAGAGTTCGATGCTTCACTTCAGGTTTACTGTATCCTTTGGACCTTCTTATTGAGGATGAATCGAAGATATTGCATCGGAATTAAATACAAAGGCACAATGCCGACTTTAGTACAAGAAGACTGACTCCTCTTACAGACTATGTTTTGATTCATTCCTATGACACTTGTTATAGATTCCGATGCTTCACTCCAGGTTTACTGTATCCCTCTGACCTTCTTATGGACGATGAAATACAGAAATTGCATCGGAATGAAATACTAAAGGCACAATGCCGGATTCAGCACAAGAAGACTGACACTTCTTACTGTCTATGTTTTGAACCATTCATGTGACACTAGTTATAGATTCCGATGCCTCACTCCAGGTTTACTGTATCCCTTGGACCATCTTATTGACGATGATACACAGAAATTACATCGGACATAAATACAAAAGGCACTATGGCGACTTAAGTACAAGAAGACTGCCTCTTCATACTGGCTACGTTTTGAACCATTCCTGTGACGCTAGTTATAGATTCCGATGCTTCACTTCAGATTTACTGTATCCCTCAGACCTTCTTATTGACGATGAAACACAGAAATTGCATGGGAAGTAAATACTAAAGGCAAAATGTCGAATTAAGTACAAGAAGACTGTCCATTCTTACTGTCGATGTTTTGAGCCATTCCTGTGACACTAGTTATAGATTCCGATGCTTCACTCCAGGTTTACTGTATCCCTTGGACCTTCTTATTGACGATGAAACACAGATATTGCATCGGAATTAAATAAAAAAGGCACAATGCCGACTTAAGTACAAGAAGACTGACTCTTCTTACTGCCTATGTTTGAACCATTCCTGTGACACTAGTTGTAGATTCCGATGCTTCACTCCAGGTTTACTATATCCCTTGGACTTTCTTATTGACGATGAAACACAGAAATTGCATCGGAGATAAGTAGAAAAGGCACAATGCCGACTTAAGTACAAAAAGACTGACTCTTCCTACTGTCTATGTTTTGAATCATTAATGTGACACTAGTTATAGATTCCGATGCTTCACTGCAGGTTTACTGCATCCCTCTGACCTTCTTATTGACGATGAATCACAGAAATTGCATCGGAATTAAATACAAAAGGCACAATGCCGACTTAAGTACAAGAAGACTGACTCTTCCCACTGTCTATGTTTTGAACCATTCCTGTGACACTATTTATAGATTCCGAAGCTTCACTTCAGGTTTACTGTATCCCTTGGACCTTCTTATTGACGATGAAACACAGAAATTGCATCGGAATTAAATACAAAAGGCACAATGCCGACTTAAGTACAAGAAGACTGACTCTCCTTACTGACTATGTTTTGAACCATTCCTGTGACACTAGTTATGGATTCTGATGCTTCACATCAGGTTTACTGTATCCCTTAGACCTTCTTATTGACGATGAAACACACAAATTGCGTCGGAATTAAATACAAAATGCACAATGCCGACTTAAGTACAAGAAGACTGCCTCTTCTTACTGACTATGTTTTGAACCATACCTGTGACGCTAGTTATAGATTCCGATGCTTCACTTCAGATTTACTGTATCCCTCTGACCTTCTTATTGACGATGAAACACAGAAATTGCATGGGAAGTAAATAAAAAAGGCACAATGCCGATTTAAGTACAAGAAGACTGACTCTTCCTACTGACTATGCCTTGAACCATTCCTGTGACACTAGTCATAGATTCCGATGCTTCACTTCAGGTTTACTGAATTCCTCTGCCCTCCTTATTGACGATGAAACACAGAAATTGCAACTGAATTAAATACAAATCGCACAATGCCGACTTAAGTACAAGAAGACTGACCCTTCTTCTGTCTATGTTTTTGAACCATTCCTGTGACACTAGTTATAGATTTGGATGCTTCACTTCAGGTTTACTGTATCCTTTGGACCTTCTTATTGACGATAAAACACAAAAATTGCATCGGAATTAAATACAAAAGGCACAATGCCGACTTAAGTACAAGAAGACTGACTCTTCTTACTGACTATGTCTTGAACCATTCCTGTGACACTAGTTATAGATTCCGATGCTTCACTTCAGCTTTACTGTATCCCTCTGACCTTCTTATGGACGATGAAACATAGAAATTGCATCGGAATTAAATACAAAAGGCACAATGGAAGATTAAGTACAAGAAGACTAACTCTTCTTACTGTCTATGTTTTGAACCATTCATGTGACACTAGTTATAGATTCCGATGTTTCACTCCAGGTTTACTGTATCCCTTTGCCCTTCTTATTGGCGATGAAACACAGAAATTGCAACTGAATTAAATACAAATGGCACAATGCCGACTTAAGTACAAAAGGATTGACTCTTCTTCTGTCTATGTTTTTGAACCATTCCTGAGACACTAGTTATAGAGTTCGATGCTTCACTTCAGGTTTACTGTATCCTTTGGACCTTCTTATTGAGGATGAATCGAAGATATTGCATCGGAATTAAATACAAAGGCACAATGCCGACTTTAGTACAAGAAGACTGACTCCTCTTACAGACTATGTTTTGATTCATTCCTATGACACTTGTTATAGATTCCGATGCTTCACTCCAGGTTTACTGTATCCCTCTGACCTTCTTATGGACGATGAAACACAGAAATTGCATCGGAATGAAATACTAAAGGCACAATGCCGGATTCAGCACAAGAAGACTGACACTTCTTACTGTCTATGTTTTGAACCATTCATGTGACACTAGTTATAGATTCCGATGCCTCACTCCAGGTTTACTGTATCCCTTGGACCATCTTATTGACGATGATACACAGAAATTACATCGGACATAAATACAAAAGGCACTATGGCGACTTAAGTACAAGAAGACTGCCTCTTCATACTGGCTATGTTTTGAACCATTCATGTGACACTTGTTATAGATTCCGGTGCTTCACTTCAGGTTTACTGTATCCCTTGGACCTTCGTATTGACGATGAAACACAGAAATTGCATGGGAAGTAAATAAAAAAGGCACAATGCCGATTTAAGTACAAGAAGACTGACTCTTCTTACTGACTATGCCTTGAACCATTCCTGTGACACTAGTTATAGATTCCGATGCTTCACTTCAGGTTTACTGAATTCCTCTGCCCTCCTTATTGACGATGAAACACAGAAATTGCAACTGAATTAAATACAAATCGCACAATGCCGACTTAAGTACAAGAAGACTGACTCTTCTTCTGTCTATGTTTTTGAACCATTTCTGAGACACTAGTTATTGATTTCGATGCTTCACTTCAGGTTTACTGTATCCTTTGGACCTTCTTATTGACGATGAAACACAGAAATTGCATCGGAATTAAATACAAAAGGCACAATGCCGACTTTAGTACAAGAAGACTGACTCTTCTTACAGACTATGTTTTGATTCATTCCTATGACACTAGTTATAGATTCCGATGCTTCACTCCAGGTTTACTGTATCCCTCTGACCTTCTTATGAACGATGGAACACAGAAATTGCATCGGAATTAAGTACAAAAAGCACAATGCCGGATTCAGTACAAGTAGACTGACTCTTCTTACTGTCTATGTTTTGAAGCATTCATGTGACACTAGTTATAGATGCCGATGCTACACTCCAGGTTTACTGTATCCCTTGGACCTTCTTATTGACGATGTTACACAGAAATTGCATCGGAATTAAATACAAAAGGCACAATGGCGACTTAAGTACAAGAAGACTGCCACTTCTAACTGGCTATGTTTTTAAAAATTCGTGTGACACTTGTTATAGATTCCGGTGCTCCCCTTCAGGTTTACTGTATCCCTTGGGCCTTCGTATTGACGATGAAACACAGAAATTGCATCGGACTTAAATACAAAAGGCACAATGCCGACTTAAGTACAAGAAGACTGACTCTTCTTACTGACTATGTTTTGAATAATTCCTGTGACACTAGTTATAGATTCTGATGCTTCAATTCAGGTTTACTGTATCCCTTAGACCTTCTTATTGACGATGAAACACAGAAATTGCATCGGAATTAAATACAAACGGCACAATGCCGACTTAAGTACAAGAATACTGACTTTTCTTACTTTCCATGATTTGAACCATCCCTGTGTCACTAGTTATAGATTGCGATGCATCACTCCAGGTTTACTGTATCCCTTGGACCTACTTATTAACGATGAAACACAGAAATTGCATCGGAATTAAGTACAAATGGCTCAATGCCGACTTAAGTACAAGAAGACTGACTCTTCTTACTGACTATGTCTTGAACCATTCCTGTGACACTACTTATAGATTCCGATGCCTCACTCCAGGTTTACTGTATCCCTTGGACCATCTTATTGATGATGATACACAGAAGTTGCATCGGAATTAAATACAAAAGCACAATGGCGACTTAAGTACAAGAAGACTGCCTCTTCTTACTGGCTATGTTTCGAACCATTCATGTGACACTTGTTATAGATTCCGGCGCTTCACTTCAGGCTTACTGTATCCCTTGGACCTTCTTATTGACGATGAAACACAGAAATTGCATCGGAATTAAATACAAAAGGCACAATGCCGACTTATGTACAGGAAGACTGACTCTTCTTACTGACTATGTTTTGAACCATTCCTGTGACACTAGTTATAAACTCTGATGTTTCACTTCAGGTTTACTGTATCCCTTGGACATTCTTATTGACGATGAAACACAGATATTGCATCGGAATTAAATATAAATGGCACAATGCCGACTTAAGTACAAGAAGACTGATTCTTCTTACTGACTATGCTTTGAACCATTCCTGTGACACTAGTTATAGATTCCGATGCTTCACTTCAGGTTTACTGTATCCCTTGGACCTTCTTATTGACGATGAAACACAGCAATTGCATCGGAATTAAATAGGAAAGGCACAATGCCGACATAAGTACAGGAAGACTGACTCTTCCTACTGTCTATGTCTTGAACCATTCCTGAGACACTAGTTATAGATTCCGATGCTTCACCTCAGGTTTACTGTATCCCTTTGCCCTTCTTATTGGCGATGAAACACAGAAATTGCAACTGAATTAAATACAAATGGCACAATGCCGACTTAAGTACAAAAGGATTGACTCTTCTTCTGTCTATGTTTTTGAACCATTCCTGAGACACTAGTTATAGAGTTCGATGCTTCACTTCAGGTTTACTGTATCCTTTGGACCTTCTTATTGAGGATGAATCGAAGATATTGCATCGGAATTAAATACAAAGGCACAATGCCGACTTTAGTACAAGAAGACTGACTCCTCTTACAGACTATGTTTTGATTCATTCCTATGACACTTGTTATAGATTCCGATGCTTCACTCCAGGTTTACTGTATCCCTCTGACCTTCTTATGGACGATGAAACACAGAAATTGCATCGGAATGAAATACTAAAGGCACAATGCCGGATTCAGCACAAGAAGACTGACACTTCTTACTGTCTATGTTTTGAACCATTCATGTGACACTAGTTATAGATTCCGATGCCTCACTCCAGGTTTACTGTATCCCTTGGACCATCTTATTGACGATGATACACAGAAATTACATCGGACATAAATACAAAAGGCACAATGCCAACTTCAGTACAAGAAGACTGACTCTTCTTACTGACTATGTTTTGAACCATTCCTGTGACGCTAGTTATAGATTCCGATGCTTCACTTCAGATTTACTGTATCCCTCAGACCTTCTTATTGACGATGAAACACAGAAATTGCATGGGAAGTAAATACTAAAGGCACAATGTCGAATTAAGTACAAGAAGACTGTCTCTTCTTACTGTCGATGTTTTGAGCCATTCCTGTGACACTAGTTATAGATTCCGATGCTTCACTCCAGGTTTACTGTATCCCTTGGACCTTCTTATTGACGATGAAACACAGATATTGCATCGGAATTAAATAAAAAAGGCACAATGCCGACTTAAGTACAAGAAGACAGACTCTTCTTACTGCCTATGTTTGAACCATTCCTGTGACACTAGTTATAGATTCCGATGCTTCACTCCAGGTTTACTATATCCCTTGGACTTTCTTATTGACGATGAAACACAGAAATTGCATCGGAGATAAATAGAAAAGGCACAATGCCGACTTAAGTACAAAAAGACTGACTCTTCCTACTGTCTATGTTTTGAATCATTCCTGTGACACTAGTTATAGATTCCGATGCTTCACTGCAGGTTTACTGCATCCCTCTGACCTTCTTATTGACGATGAATCACAGAAATTGCATCGGAATTAAATACAAAAGGCACAATGCCGACTTAAGTACAAGAAGACTGACTCTTCCCACTGTCTATGTTTTGAACCATTCCTGTGACACTATTTATAGATTCCGAAGCTTCACTTCAGGTTTACTGTATCCCTTGGACCTTCTTATTGACGATGAAACACAGAAATTGCATCGGAATTAAATACAAAAGGCACAATGCCGACTTAAGTACAAGAAGACTGCCTCTTCTTACTGACTATGTTTTGAACCATACCTGTGACGCTAGTTATAGATTCCGATGCTTCACTTCAGATTTACTGTATCCCTCTGACCTTCTTATTGACGATGAAACACAGAAATTGCATGGGAAGTAAATAAAAAAGGCACAATGCCGATTTAAGTACAAGAAGACTGACTCTTCCTACTGACTATGCCTTGAACCATTCCTGTGACACTAGTTATAGATTCCGATGCTTCACTTCAGGTTTACTGAATTCCTCTGCCCTCCTTATTGATGATGAAACACAGAAATTGCAACTGAATTAAATACAAATCGCACAATGCCGACTTAAGTACAAGAAGACTGACTCTTCTTCTGTCTATGTTTTTGAACCATTCCTGTGACACTAGTTATAGATTTGGATGCTTCACTTCAGGTTTACTGTATCCTTTGGACCTTCTTATTGACGATAAAACACAAAAATTGCATCGGAATTAAATACAAAAGGCACAATGCCGACTTAAGTACAAGAAGACTGACTCTTCTTACTGACTATGTCTTGAACCATTCCTGTGACACTAGTTATAAACTCTGATGTTTCACTTCAGGTTTACTGTATCCCTTGGACATTCTTATTGACGATGAAACACAGATATTGCATCGGAATTAAATATAAATGGCACAATGCCGACTTAAGTACAAGAAGACTGATTCTTCTTACTGACTATGCTTTGAACCATTCCTGTGACACTAGTTATAGATTCCGATGCTTCACTTCAGGTTTACTGTATGCCTTGGACCTTCTTATTGACGATGAAACACAGCAATTGCATCGGAATTAAATAGAAAAGGCACAATGCCGACATAAGTACAGGAAGACTGACTCTTCCTACTGTCTATGTCTTGAACCATTCCTGAGACACTAGTTATAGATTCCGATGCTTCACTTCAGGTTTACTGTATCCCTTTGCCCTTCTTATTGGCGATGAAACACAGAAATTGCAACTGAATTAAATACAAATGGCACAATGCCGACTTAAGTACAAAAGGATTGACTCTTCTTATGTCTATGTTTTTGAACCATTCCTGAGACACTAGTTATAGATTTCGATGCTTCACTTCAGGTTTACTGTATCCTTTGGACCTTCTTATTGAGGATGAATCGCAGATATTGCATCGGAATTAAATACAAAGGCACAATGCCGACTTTAGTACAAGAAGACCGACTCCTCTTACAGACTATGTTTTGATTCATTCCTATGACACTAGTTATAGATTCCGATGCTTCACTCCAGGTTTACTGTATCCCTCTGACCTTCTTATGGACGATGAAACACAGAAATTGCATCGGAATGAAATACTAAAGGCACAATGCCGGATTCAGTACAAGAAGACTGACACTTCTTACTGTCTATGTTTTGAACCATTCATGTGACACTAGTTATAGATTCCGATGCCTCACTCCAGGTTTACTGTATCCCTTGGACCATCTTATTGACGATGATACACAGAAATTACATCGGACATAAATACAAAAGGCACTATGGCGACTTAAGTACAAGAAGACTGCCTCTTCATACTGGCTATGTTTTGAACCATTCATGTGACACTTGTTATAGATTCCGGTGCTTCACTTCAGGTTTTCTGAATTCCTCTGCCCTTCTTATTGACGATGAAACACAGAAATTGCATCGGAATTAAATACAAAAGGCACAATGCCGACTTAAGTACAGGAAGACTGACTCTTCTTACTGACTGCGTTTTGAACCATTCCTGTGACACTAGTTATAGATTCCGATGCTTCACATCAGGTTTACTGTATCCCTTGGACCTTTTTATTGACGATGAAACACAGAAATTGCATCGGAATTAAATAGAAAAGGCACAAAGCCGACATAAGTGCAAGAAGACTGACTCTTCCTACTGACTATGCCTTGAACCATTCCTGTGACACTAGTTATAGATTCCGATGCTTCACTTCAGGTTTTCTGAATTCCTCTGCCCTTCTTATTGACGATGAAACACAGAAATTGCAACTGAATTAAATACAAATGGCACAATGCCGACTTAAGTACAAGAAGACTGACTCTTCTTCTGTCTATGTTTTTGAACCATTCCTGTGACACTAGTTATAGATTTGGATGCTTCACTTCAGGTTTACTGTATCCTTTGGACCTTCTTATTGACGATAAAACAAAAAATTGCATCGGAATTAAATACAAAAGGCACAATGCCGACTTAAGTACAAGAAGACTGACTCTTCTTACTGACTATGTCTTGAACCATTCCTGTGACACTAGTTATAGATTCCGATGCTTCACTTCAGCTTTACTGTATCCCTCTGACCTTCTTATGGACGATGAAACATAGAAATTGCATCGGAATTAAATACAAAAGGCACAATGGAAGATTAAGTACAAGAAGACTGACTCTTCTTACTGTCTATGTTTTGAACCATTCATGTGACACTAGTTATAGATTCCGATGCTTCACTCCAGGTTTACTGTATCCCTTGGCCCCTCTTATTGACGATGATACACAGAAATTGCATCGGAATTAAATACAAAAGGCACTATGGCGACTTAAGTACAAGAAGACTGCCTCTTCTTACTGGCTATGATTTGAACCATTCGTGTGACACTTGTTATAGATTCCGGTGCTTCACTTCAGGTTTACTGTGTCCCTTGGACCTTCGTATTGACGATGAAACACAGAAATTGCATCGGAAAAAAATACAAAAGGCACAATGCCGTCTTAAGTACAAGAAGACTGACTCTTCTTACTGACTATGTTTTGAATAATTCCTGTGACACTAGTTATAGATTCTGATGCTTCACTTCAGGTTTACTGTATCCCTTAGACCTTCTTATTGACGATGAAACACAGGAATTGCATCGGAAAGAAAATACAAAATGCACAATGCCGGCTTAAGTACAAGAAGACTGTCTCTTCTTACTGACTATATTTTGAACCATTCCTGTGACACTAGTTATAGATTCCGATGCTTCACTTCAGATTTACTGTATCCCTCTGACCTTCTTATTGATGATAAAACACAGAAATTGCATGGGAAGTAAATACTAAAGGCACAATGCCGAATTAAGTACAAGAAGACTGTCTCATCTTACTGTCGATGTTTTGAACCATTCCTGTGACACTAGTTATAGATTCCGATGCTTCACTCCAGATTTACTGTATCCCTTGTACCTTCTTATATACGACGAAACACAGAAATTGCATCGGAATTAAATAAAAAAGGCACAATGCCGACTTAAGTACAAGAAGACTGACTCTTCTTATAGACTATGTTTTGTTTCATTCCTATGACACTAGTTATACATTCCGTTACTTCACTCCAGGTTTTCTGTATCCCTTGGACCTTCTTATTGACGATGAAACTCAGATATTGCATCGGAATTAAATACAAAAAGCACAATGCAGACTTAAGTACAAGAAGACTGACTCTTCTTACTGACTATGTTTGAACCATTATTGTGACACTAGTTATAGATTCCGATACTTCAAGCCCGGTTTACTGTATCCCTTGGACCTTTTTATTAACGATAAACAAAAATTGCATCGGAATTGAATACAAAAAGCACAATGTCGACTTAAGTACAAGAATACTGACTCTTCTTACGTTCTATTTTTTGAACCATCCCTGTGTCATTAGTTATAGATTCCGATGCATCACTCCAGGTTTACTGTATCCCCTGGACCTACTTATTGACGATGAAACACAGAAATTGCATCGGAATTAAATACAAATGGCACAATGCCGTCTTAAGTACAAGAAGACTAACTCTACTTACTGACTATGTCTTGAACCATTCGTGTGACACTTGTTATAGATTCCGGTGCTTCACTTCAGGTTTACTGTATCCCTTGGACCTTCGTATTGACGATGAAACACAGAAATTGCATCGGAATTAAATACAAAAGGCACAATGCCGACTTAAGTACAAGAAGACTGACTCTTCCTACTGACTATGTTTTGAATAATTCCTGTGACACTAGTTATAGATTCTGAAGCTTCAATTCAAGTTTACTGTATTCCTCAGACCTTCTTATTGAGGATGAAACACAGAAATAGCATCGGAATTAAATACAAACGGCACAATGCCTACTTAAGTACAAGAATACTGACTCTTCTTACTGTCTTTGTTTTGAACCATCCCTGTGTCACTAGTTATAGATTCCGGTGCATCACTCCAGGTTTACTGTATCCCTTGGACCTACTTATTAACGATGAAACACAGAAATTTCATCGGAATTAAGTACAAATGGCTCAATGCCGACTTAAGTACAAGAAGACTGACTCTTCTTACTGACTATGTCTTGAACCATTCCTGTGACACTACTTATATATTCCGATGCTTCACTTCAGCTTTACTGTATCCCTCTGACCTGCTTATGGACGATGAAACACAGAAATTGCATCGGAATTAAATACAAAAGGCACAATGCCGGATTAAGTACAAGAAGACTGGCTCTTATTACTGTCTATGTTTTGAACCATTCATGTGACACTAGTTATAGATTCCGATGCCTCACTCCAGGTTTATGTATCCCTTGGACCATCTTATTGATGATGATACACAGAAATTGCATCGGAATTAAATACAAAAGCCCAATGGCGACTTAAGTACAAGAAGACTGCCTCTGATTACTGGCTATGTTTTGAACCATTCATGTGACACTTGTTATAGATTCTGGCGCTTCACTTCAGGTTTACTGTATCCCTTGGACCTTCGTATCGACGATGAAACACAGAAATTGCATCGGATTTAAATACAAAAGGCACAATGCCGACTTAAGTACAAGAAGACTGACTCTCTTTACTGACTATGTTTTGAACCATTCCTGTGACACTAGTTATAGATTCTGATGCTTCACTTCAGGTTTACTGTATCCCTTAGACCTTCTTATTGACGATGAAACACAGAAATTGCATGGGAAGTAAATAAAAAAGGCACAATGCCGATTTAAGTACAAGAAGACTGACTCTTCTTACTGCCTATGTTTGAACCATTCCTGTGACACTAGTTATAGATTCCGATGCTTCACTCCAGGTTTACTATTTCCCTTGGACCTTCTTATTGACGATGAAACACAGATATTGCATCGGAGATAAATAGAAAAGCACAATGCCGACTTAAGTACAAGAAGACTGACTCTTATTACTGTCTATGTTTTGAATCATTCCTGTGACACTAGTTAGAGATTCCGATGCTTCACTTCAGGTTTACTGTATTCCTCTACCCTTCTTATTGACGATGAAACACAGAAATTGCAACTGAATTAAATACAAATGTCACAATGTCGACTTAAGTTCAAGAAGACTGACTCTTCTTACTGACTATGTTTTGAACCATTCCTGTGACACTAGTTATAGATTTCGATGCTTCACTTCAGGTTTACTGTATCCTTTGGACCTTCTTACTGACGATGAGACACAGAAATTGCATCGGAATTAAATACAAAAGGCACAATGCCGACTTTAGTACAAGAAGACTGACTCTTCTTACGTTCTATTTTTTGAACCATCCCTGTGTCACTAGTTAAAGATTCCGATGCATCACTCCTGGTTTACTGTATCCCTTGGACCTTCTTATTGACGATGACACACAAACATTGCATCGGAATTAAATACAAATGGCACAATGCCGACTTAAGTACAAGAAGACTGACTCTTCTTACTGACTATGTCTTGAACCATTCCTGTGACACTAGTTATAGATTCCGATGCTTCACTTCAGCTTTACTGTATCCCTCTGACCTTCTTATGGACGATGAAACATAGAAATTGCATCGGAATTAAATACAAAAGGCACAATGCCGGATTAAGTACAAGAAGACTGACTCTTCTTACTGCCTCTGTTTTGAACCATTCGTGTGACACTAGTTATAGATTTCCGATGCTTCACTTCAGGTTTACTGTATCCCTTGGACCTTCGTATTGACGATGAAAAACAGAAATTTGAATCGGAATTAAATACAAAAGGCACAATGCCGACTTAAGTACAAGAAGACTGACTCTTCTTACTGACTATGTTTTGAATAATTCCTGTGACACTAGTTATAGATTCTGATGCTTCACTTCAGGTTTACTGTATCCCTTAGACCTTCTTATTGACGATGAAACACAGAAATTGCATCGGAATTAAATACAAAATGCACAATGCCGGCTTAAGTACAAGAAGACTGACTCTTCTTACTGACTATATTTTGAACCAATCCTGTGACACTAGTTATGGATTCCGATGCTTCACTTCAGAATTACTGTATCCCTCTGACCTTCTTATTGACGATGAAACACAGGGAAGTAAATACTAAAGGCACAATGCCGAATTAAGTACAAGAAGACTGTCTCTTCTTACTGTCGATGTTTTGAACCATTCCTGTGACACTAGTTATAGATTCCGATGCTTCACCCCAGATTTACTGTATCCCTTGGACCTTCTTATATACGACGAAACACAGAAATTGCATCGGAATTAAATAAAAAAGGCACAATGCCGACTTAAGTACAAGAAGACTGACTCTTCTCACAGACTATGTTATGAGTCATTCCTATGACACTAGTTATACATTCCGATGCTTCACTCCAGGTTTACTGTATCCCTTGGACCTTCTTATTGACGATGAAACTCAGAAATTGCATCGGAATTAAATACAAAAAGCACAATGCAGACTTAAGTACAAAAAGACTGACTCTTCTTACTGACTATGTTTGAACCATTATTGTGACACTAGTTATATATTCCGATACTTCACTCCCGGTTTACTGTATCCCTTGGACCTTTTTATTAACGATGAAACACAAAAATTGCATCGGAATTAAATACAAAAGGCACAATGTCGACTTAAGTACAAGAATACTGACTCTCCTTACGTTCTATTTTTTGAACCATCCCTGTGTCACTAGTTATAGATTCCGATGCATCACTCCAGGTTTACTGTATCCCTTGGACACTCTTATTGACAATGATACACAGAAATTGCATCGGAATTAAATACAAAAGGCACAATGGCGACTTAAGTACAAGAAGACTGCCTCTTCTTACTGGCTATGATTTAAACCATACGTGTGACACTTGTTATAGATTCCGGTGCTTCACTTCAGGTTTACTGTATCCCTTGGACCTTCGTATTGACGATGAGACACTGAAATTGCATCGGAATTAAATGCAAAAGGGACAATGCCGACTTAAGTACAAGAAGACTGACTCATCCCACTGACTATGTTTTGAATAATTCCTGTGACACTAGTTATAGATTCTGATGCTTCACTTCAGGTTTACTGTATCCCTTAGACCTTCTTATTGACGATGAAACACAGAAATTGCATCGGAATTAAATACAAAATGCACAATGCCGGCTTAAGTACAAGAAGACTGACTCTTCTTACTGACTATATTTTGAACCATTCGTGTGACACTAGTTATAGATTCCGATGCTTCACTTCAGATTTACTGTATCCCTCTGACCTTCTTATTGACGATGAAACACAGAAATTGCATGGGAAGTAAATACTAAAGGCACAATGCCGAATTAAGTACAAGAAGACTGTCTCTTCTTACTGTCTATGATTTGAACCATTCATGTGACACTAGTTATAGATTCCAATGCTTCACTCCAAGTTTACTGTATCCCTTGGACCTTCGTATTGACGATGAAACACAGAAATTGCATCGGAATTGAATAAAAAAGGCACAATGCCGACTTAAGTACAAGAAGACTGACTCTTCTTACTGCCTATGGTTTGAACCATTCCTGTGACACTAGTTATAGATTCCGATGCTTCACTCCAGGTTTACTATATCCGTTGGACTTTCTTATTGACGATGAAACACAGAAATTGCATCGGAGATAAATACAAACGGAACAATGCCGACTTAAGTACAAGAAGACTGACTCTTCATACTGACTATGCTTTGAACCATTCCTGTGACACTAGTTAACGATTCCGATGCTTCACTTAAGGGTTTACTGTATCCCTTGGACCTTCTTATTGACGATGTAACACAGCAATTGCATCGGAGATAAATATAAAAGGCACAATGCCGACTTAAGTACAAGAAGACTGACTCTTCCTACTGTCTATGTTTTGAATCATTCCTGTGACACTAGTTATAGATTCCGATGCTTCACTTGAGGTTTACTGCATCCCTCTGACCTTCTTATTGACGATGAAACACAGAAATTGCATCGGAATGAAATACAAATGCACAATGCCGACTTAAGTACAAGAAGACTGACTCTTCCCACTGTCTATGCTTTGAACCATTCCTGTGACACTATTTATAGATTCCGATGCTTCACATCAGGTGTACTGTATCCCTTGGACCTTCTTATTGACGTTGAAACACAGAAATTGCATCGGAATTAAATACAAAAGGCACAATGCCGACTTAAGTACAAGAAGACTGACTCTTTTTACTGACTAGGTTTTGAACCATTCCTGTGACACTAGCTATAAACTCTGATGCTTCCCTTCAGGTTTACTGTATCCCTTGGACTTTCTTATTGACGATGAAACACAGAAATTGCATCGGAATTAAATAGAAAAGGCACAAAGCCGACATAAGTACAAGAAGACTGACTCTTCCTACTGTCTATGTCTTGAACCATTCCTGTGACACTAGTTATAGATTTCGATGCTTCACTTCAGGTTTACTGTATTCCTCTGCCGTTCTTATTGACGATGAAACACAGAAATTGCAACTGAATTAAATACAAATGGCACAATGCCGACTTAAGTACAAGACGACTGACTCTTCTTCTGTCTATGTCTTTGAACCATTCCTGTGACACTAGTTACAGATTTCGATGCTTCACTTCAGGTTTACTGTATCCTTTGGACCTTCTTATTGACAATGAAACACAGAAATTGCATCTGAATTAAGTACAAAAGGCACAATGCCGACTTTAGTACAAGAAGACTGACTCTTCTTACGTCCTATTTTTTGAACCATCCCTGTGTCACTAGTTAAAGATTCCGATGCATCACTCCAGGTTTACTGTATCCCTTGGACCTACTTATTGACGATGAAACACAGACATTGCATCGGAATTAAATACAAATGGCACAATGCCGACTTAGGTACAAGAAGACTGACTCTTCTTACTGACTATGTCTTGAACCATTCCTGTGACACTAGTTATAGATTCCGATGCTTCACTTCAGCTTTACTGTATCCCTCTGACATTCTTATGGACGATGAAACACAGAAATTGCATCGGAATTAAATACAAAAGGCACAATGCCGACTTCAGTACAAGAAGACTGACTCTTCGTACTGACTATGTTTGAATAATTCCTGTGACACTAGTTATAGATTCTGGTGCTTCAGTTCAGGTTTACTGTATCCCTTAGACCTTCTTATTGACGATGAAACACAGAAATTGCATCGGAATTAAATACAAAATGCACAATGCCGGCTTAAGTAAAGGAGACTGACTCTCCTTACTGACTAAAATTTGAACCATTCCTGTGACACTAGTTATAGATTCCGATGCTTCACTTCAGATTTACTGTATCCCTCTGACCTTCTTATTGACGATGAAACACAGGGAAGTAAATACTAAAGGCACAATGCCGAATTAAGTACAAGAAGACTGTCTCTTCTTACTGTCGATGTTTTGAACCATTCCTGTGACACTAGTTATAGATTCCGATGCTTCACCCCAGATCTACTGTATCCCTTGGACCTTCTTTTATACGACGAAACACAGAAATTGCATCGGAATTAAATAAAAAAGGCACAATGCCGACTTAAGTACAAGAAGACTGACTCTTTTCACAGACTATGTTATGAGTCATTCCTATGACACTAGTTATACATTCCGATGCTTCACTCCAGGTTTACTGTATCCCTTGGGCCTTCTTATTGACGATGAAACTCAGAAATTGCATCGGAATTAAATACAAAAAGCACAATGCAGACTTAAGTACAAAAAGACTGACTCTTCTTACTGACTATGTTTGAACCATTATTGTGACACTAGTTCTATACTCCGATACTTCACTCCCGGTTTACTGTATCCCTTGGACCTTTTTATTAACGATGAAACACAAAAATTGCATCGGAATTAAATACAAAAGGCACAATGTCGACTTAAGTACAAGAATACTGACTCTTCTTACGTTCTATTTTTTGAACCATCCCTGTGTCACTAGTTATAGATTCCGATGCATCACTCCAGGTTTACTGTATCCCTTGGAAATACTTATTGACGATGAAACACAGAAATTGCATCGGAATTAAATACAAATGGAACAATGCCGACTTAAGTTCAAGAAGACTGACTCTTCTTACTGACTATGCCTTGAACCATTCCTTTGACACTAGTTATAGATTCCGATGCTTCACTTCAGCTTTACTGTATCCCTCTGACCTTTTTATGGACGATGATACACAGAAATTGCATCGGAATTAAATACAAAAGGCACAATGCCGGATTAAGTACAAGAAGAGTGACTCTTCTTACTGTCTATGTTTTGAACCATTCATGTGACACTAGATATAGATTCCGATGCTTCACTCCAGGTTTACTGTATCCCTTGGACACTCTTATTGACAATGATACACAGAAATTGCAATGGAATTAAATGCAAAAGGCACAATGGCGACTTAAGTACAAGAAGACTGCCTCTTCTTACTGGCTATGATTTGAACCATTCGTGTGACACTTGTTATAGATTCCGGTGCTTCACTTCAGGTTTACTGTATCCCTTGGACCATCGTATTGACGATGAGACACTGAAATTGCATCGGAATTAAATGCAAAAGGGACAATGCCGACTTAAGTACAAGAAGACTGACTCATCCCACTGACTATGTTTTGAATAATTCCTGTGACACTAGTTATTGATTCTGATGCTTCACTTCAGGTTTACTGTATCCCTTAGACCTTCTTATTGACGATGAAACACAGAAATTGCATCGGAATTAAATACAAAATGCACAATGCCGGCTTAAGTACAAGAAGACTGACTCTTCTTACTGACTATATTTTGAACCATTCGTGTGACACTAGTTATAGATTCCGATGCTTCACTTCAGATTTACTGTATCCCTCTGACCTTCTTATTGACGATGAAACACAGAAATTGCATGGGAAGTAAATACTAAAGGCACAATGCCGAATTAAGTACAAGAAGACTGTCTCGTCTTACTGTCGATGTTTTGAACCATTCCTGTGGCACTAGTTATAGATTCCGATGCTTCACTCCAGGTTTACTGTATCCCTTGGACCTTCGTATTGACGATGAAACACAGAAATTGCATCGGAATTGAATAAAAAAGGCACAATGCCGACTTAAGTACAAGAAGACTGACTCTTCTTACAGACTATGTTTGATTCATTCCTATGACACTAGTTATACATTCCGATGCTTCACTCCAGGTTTACTGTATCCCTTGGACCTTCATATTGACGATGAAACTCAGAAATTGCATCGGAATTAAATACAAAAAGCACAATGCAGACTTAAGTACAAGAAGACTGACTCTTCTTACTGACTATATTTGAACCATTATTGTGACACTAGTTACAGATTCCGATACTTCACTCCCGGTTTACTGTATCCCATGGACCTTCTTATTAACGATGAAACACAAAAATTTCATCGGAATTAAATACAAAAGGCAGAATGTCGACTTAAGTACAAGAATACTGACTCTTCTTACGTTCTATTTTTTGAACCATCCCTGTGTCACTAGTTATAGATTCCGATGCATCAGTCCAGGTTTACTGTATCCCTTGGACCTACTTATTGACGATGAAACACAGAAATTGCATCGCAATTAAATACAAATGGCACAATGCCGACTTAAGTACAAGAAGACTGACTCTTCTTACTGACTATGTCTTGAACCATTCCTTTGAAACTAGTTATAGATTCCGATGCTTCACTTCAGCTTTACTGTATCCCTCTGACCTTTTTATGGACGATGAAACACAGAAATTGCATCGGAATTAAATACTAAAGGCACAATGCCGGATTATGTACAAGAAGACTGACTCTTCTTACTGACTATATTTTGAACCAATCCTGTGACACTAGTTATAGATTCCGATGCTTCACTTCAGATTTACTGTATCCCTATGACCTTCTTATTGACGATGAAACACAGAAATTGCATCGGAATTAATTGCAAACGGCACAATGCCGACTTAAGTACAAGAAGACTGACTCTTCATACTGACTATGCTTTGAACCATTCCTGTGACACTAGTTAATGATTCCGATGCTTCACTTCAGGTTTACTGTATCCTTTGGACCTTCTTATTGACGATGTAACACAGCAATTGCATCGGAATTAAATAGAAAAGGCACAATGCCGACTTAAGTACAAGAAGACTGACTCTTCCTACCGTCTATGTTTTGAACCATTCCAGTGACACTAGTTATAGATTCCGATGCTTCACTTCAGGTTTACTGTATCCCTCTGCCCTTCTTATTGACGATGAAACACAGAAATGTCAACTGAATTAAATACAAATGGCACAATGCCGACATAAGTACCAGAAGACTGACTCTTCTTCTGTCTATGTTTTTGAACCATTCCTGTGACACTAGTTATAGATTTCGATGCTTCACTTCAGGTTTACTGTATCCCTTGGACCTTCGTATTGACGATGAAACACAAAAATTGCATCGGAATCAAATGCAAAAGGCACAATGCCGACTTTAGTGCAAGAAGACTGACTCTTCTTCTGTCTATGTTTTTGAACCATTCCTGTGACACTAGTTATAGATTTCGATGCCTCACTTCAGGTTTACTGTATCCTTTGGACCTCCTTATTGACGATGAAACACAGAAATTGCATCGGAATTAAATACAAAAGGCACAATGCCGACTTTAGTACAAGAAGACTGACTCTTCTTACAGACTATGTTTAAACCATTATTGTGACACTAGTTATAGATTCCGATGCTTCACTCCCGGTTTACTGTATCCCTTGGACCTTTTTACTAACGATGAAACACAAAAATTGCATCGGAATTAAATACAAAAGGCACAATGTCGACTTAAGTACAAGAATACTGACTCTTCTTAAGTTCTATTTTTTGAACCATCCCTGTGTCACTAGTTAAAGATTCCGATGCATCACTACAGGTTTACTGTATCCCTTGGACCCTCTTATTGACGATGATACACAGAAATTGCATCGGAATTAAATACAAAAGGCACAATGGCGACTTAAGTACAAGAAGACTGCCTCTTCTTACTGGCTATGATTTGAACCATTCGTGTGACACTTGTTATAGATTCCGGTGCTTCACTTCAGGTTTACTGTATCCCTTGGACCTTCGAATTGACGATGAAACACAGAAATTGCATGGGAAGTAAATACTAAAGGCACAATGCCGAATTATGTACAAGAAGACTGTCTCTTCTTACTGTCTATGTTTTGAACAATTCCTGTGACACTAGTTATAGATTCCGATGCTTCACTTGAGGTTTACTGTATCCCTTGGACCTTCTTATTGACGATGAAACAAAGAAATTGCATCGGAATTAAATAAAAAAGGCACAATGCCGACTTAAGTGCAAGAAGACTGACTCTTCCTACAGACTATGTTTTGATTCATTCCTATGACACTAGATATACATTCCGATGCTTCACTCCAGGTTTACTGTATCCCTTGGTCCTTCTTATTGACGATGAAACTCAGAAATTGCATCGGAATTAAATACAAAAAGCACAATGCAGACTTAAGTACAAGAAGACTGACTCTTCTTACTGACTATGTTTGAACCATTATTGTGACAATAGTTATAGATTCCGATACTTCACTCCCGGTTTACTGTATCCCTTGGACCTTTTTATTAACGCTGCAACACAATAATTGCATCGAAATTGAATACAAAAGGCACAATGTCGACTTAAGTACAAGAATACTGACTCTTCTTTCGTTCTAGTTTTTGAACCATCAATGTGTTACTAGTTATAGATTCCGATGCATCACTCCAGGTTTACTGTATCCCTTGTACCTTCTTATTGACGATGAAACACAGAAATTGCATCGGATTTAA
The DNA here is from genome assembly GCF_021461395.2 of Schistocerca americana. NCBI lineage: Eukaryota > Metazoa > Arthropoda > Insecta > Orthoptera > Acrididae > Schistocerca > Schistocerca americana. The sequence goes on from NC_060125.1 coordinate 7,011,567, forward strand.
ATAGAAAAGGCACAATGCCGACTTAAGTACAAGAAGACTGACTCTTCCTACTGTCTATGTTTTGAACCATTCCTGTGACACTAGTTATAGGTTCCGATGCTTCACTGCAGGTTTACTGTATCCCTCTGCCCTTCTTATTGACGATGAAACACAGAAATGGCAACTGAATTAAATACAAATGGCACAATGCCGACATAAGTACAGGAAGACTGACTCTTCTTCTGTCTATGTTTTTGAACCATTCCTGTGACACTAGTTATAGATTTCGATGCTTCACTTCAGGGTTACTGTATCCATTGGACCTTCTTATTGACGATGAAACACAAAAATTGCATAGGAATTAAATGCAAAAGGCACAATGCCGACTTAAGAACAAGAAGACTGACTCTTCTTATAGACTATGTTTTGAACCATTATTGTGACACTAGTTATAGATTCCGATGCTTCACTTCAGGTTCACTGGGTCCCTTGGACCTACTTATTGACGATGAAACACAGAAATAGCATCGGAATTAAATAGAAAAGGCACAATGCCGACATAAGTACAAGAAGACTGTCTCTTCTAACTGACTATGCATTGAACAATTCCTGTGTCACTAGTTATAGATGCCGATGCTACACTTCAGGTTAACTGTATCCCTTGGACCTTCTTATTGACGATGGAACACTGCAATTGCATCGGAATTAAATAGAAAAGCCACAATGCCGAATAAAGTACATGAAGACTGACTCTTCCTACTGTCTATTTGTTGAACCATTCCTGTGACACTAGTTATAGATTCCGATGCTTCACTTCAGGTGTACTGTAAACCTCTGCCCTTCTTATTGACGATGTAACACAGAAATTGCAACGGAATTAAATACAAATGGCACAATGCCGACTTAAGTACAAGAAGACTGACTCTTCTAACTGTCCATGTTTTGAACCATCCCTGTGACACTAGTTATGGATTCCGATGCTTCACTCCAGGTTTACTGTATCCCACTGGCTTTCTTATTGACGATGAAACACAGAAGTTCCGTCGGAATTAAATACAAAACGCACAATGCCGAATTAAGTACAAGAAGTCTGACTCTTCCTACTGTCTATGTTTTGAACCATTCCTGTGACACTAGTTACAGACTCCGATGCTTCACTCCAGGTTTACTGTATCCCTTGGACCTTCTTATTGACGATGAAACACAGAAATTGCATCGGAATTAAATACAAAAGGCACAATGCCGCCTTAAGTACAAGAAGACTGACTCTTCTTACTGACTATGCTTTGAACCATTTATGTGACACTAGTTATAGATTCCGGGTCTTCACTTCAGGTTTACTGTATCCCATGGACCTTCCTATTGACGATGAAACACAGCAATTGCATCGGAATTAATTACAAAGGGCACAAGGCCGGCTTAAGTACAAGAAGTCAGACTCTTCTTGCTGACTATGTTTTGAACGATTCCTGTGACACTAGTTATAGATTCCGATGCTTCACTTCAGGTTTACTGTATCCCTCTGCCCTTCTAATTAACGATGAAACACAGAAATTGCATCGGAATTAAATACAAAAGGCACAATGCCGTCTTAAGTACAAGAAGACACACTCTTCTTCTGTCTATGCTTTGAACCAATCCTGTGACACTAGTTGTAGATTTCTATGCTTCACTTCAGGTTTACTGTATCCCTTGGACCTTCTTATTGACGATGAAACACAGAAATTGCATCGGAATTCAATACAAGGGGCACAAGGCCGATTTAAGTACAAGAAGACAGACTCTTCTTACTGACTATGTTTTGAACGATTCCTGTGACACTAGTTATAGATTCTGGTGCTTCACTTCAGGTTTACTGTATCCCTTGGACCTTCTTATTGGCGATGAAACACAGAAATTGCATCGGAATTAAATACAAAAGGCACAATGCAGACGTAGGTACAAGAAGACTGACTCTTCTTACGGACTATGTTTTGAATCATTCCTGTGACACTAGTTATAGATTCCGATGCTTCACTTCAGGTTTACTGTATCCCTCTGACCTTCATATTGACGATAAAACACAGAAATTACATCGGAATTAAATACAAAAGGCACAATGCCGACTTAAGTACAAGAAGACCGACTCTTTTTACTGTCTATGTTTTGAACCATTCCTGTGACACTAGTTATAGATTCCGATGCTTCACTTGAGATTTACTGTATCCCTCTGACGTTCTTATTGACGATGAAACACAGAAATAGCGTCGGAATTAAATACAAAAGGCACAATGCAGAATTAAGTACAAAAAGACTGACTCATCTTACTGTCTATGTTTGAACCTTTCCTGTCACACTAGTTATAGATTCCGATGCTTCACTCTAGGTATACTGTATCCCTTGGACCTTCTTATTGACGATGAAACACAGAAATTGCATCGGAATTAAATACAAAAGGCACAATGCAGACGTAAGTACAAGAAGACTGACTCTTCTTACGGACTACGTTTTGAATCATTCCTGTGACACTAGTTATAGATTCCGATGCTTATCTTCAGGTTTACTGTATCCCTCTGACCTTCGTATTGACGATAAAACACAGAAATTACATCGGAAATAAATACAAAAGGCACAATGCCGACTTAAGTACAAGAAGACCGACTCTTTTTACTGTCTATGTTTTGAACCATTTCTGTGATACTGGTTATAAAATCCGATGCTTCGCTTCAGGTTTACTGTATCCCTTGGACCTTCTTATTGACGATAAAACACAGAAATTGCATCGGAATTAAACACAAAAGCACAACGCCGACTTAAGTACAAGAAGACTGACTCTGCTTACTGTCTATGTTTTGAACCATTTCTGTGATACTAGTTATAGAATCCGATGCTTCGCTTCAGGTTTACTGTATCTCTTGGACCTTCTTATTGACGATGAAACACAGAAATTGCATCCGAATTAAATACAAAAGGCGCAATGCCGACTTAAGTACAAGAAGACTGACTCTTCTTACTGTCTATGTTTTGAACCATCCCTGTGACACTAATTATAGATTCCGATGCTTCACTCCAGATTTAATGTATCCCTTGGACCTTCTCATTGACGATGAAACACAGAAATTGCATCGGAATTAAAAACAAAAGCACAATGCCGACTTAAGTACAAGAAAACTGACTCTTCTTACTGACTAGGTTTGAACCATTCCTGTGACACTAGTTATAGATTCCGAGGCTTCACTTGAGGTTTACTGTATCCCTCTGACCTTCTTATTGACGATGAAACACAGAAATTGCATCGGAATGAAATACAAAAGGCACAATGCCGAATTAAGTACAAGAAGACTGACTCTTCCATCTCTCTATGTTTTGAAACATTTCTGTGACACTAGTATAGATTCCGATGCTTCACTTCAGGTTTACTGTATCCCTCTGACCTTCTTATTGACAATGAAACACAGATATTGCATCGGAATTAAATAGGAAAGGCACAATACCGATTTAAGTACAAGAAGACAGACTCTTCCTACTTTCTATGTTTTGAACCATTCCTGGGACACTAGATATCGATTCCGATGCTTAACTTCAGGTTTACTGTATCCCTTGGACGTTTTTATTGGCGAAGAAACACACAAAAAGTGCATCGGAATTAAATACAAAAGGCACAATGCCGACTTAAGTACAAGAAGACTCACTCTTCTTACTGACTATGCTTTGAACCATTCCTGTGACACTAGTTATAGATTCCGATGCTTCACTTCTGGTTTACTGTGTCCCTCTGAATTTCTTATTGACTTTGAAACACACAAATTGCATCGGAATTAAATACAAAAGGCACAATGCCACTTAAGTACGTGTAGACTGACTTTTCCTTCTGTCTATGTTTTAAACCATTCCTGTGACACTAGTTATAGATTCCCATGGTTCATTTCAGGTTTACTGTATCCCTTGGACCTTCTTATTGACGATGAAACACAGAAATTGCATCCGAATTAAATAGAAAGGGCACAATACCGACTTAACTACAAGAATACTGACTCGTCTTACTGACCATGTTTTGAACCATTCCTGTGACACTAGTTATAGATTCCGATGCTTCACTCCAGCTTTACTGTACCCCTTGGACCTTCTTAATGACGATGAAACACAGAAATTGCATCGGAATTAAATACAAAAGGCACAATGCCGACTTAAGTACAAGAAGACTGACTCTTCTTACTGACTATGTTTTGAACCATTCCTGTGACACTAGTTATTAATTCCAATGCTTCACTCTAGGTTTACTGTATCCCTTGGACCTTCTTGTTGACGATGAAACACAGAAATTGCATCGGAATTAAATACAAAAACACAATGCCGACTTAAGTACAAGAAGACGGATTCTTCTTACTGACTATGTTTTGAAACATTCCTGTGACACTAGTTATAGATTCCGATGCTTCACTTCAGGTTTACTGTATCCCTCTGACCTTCTTATTGACGATAAAACACAGAAATTGCTTCGGAATTAAATACAAAAGGCACAATGCCGACATAAGTACAAGAAGACTGACTCTTCTTACTGTCTATGTTTTGAACAATTCCTGGGACACTAGTTATAGATTCCGATGCTTCACTCCGGGTTTACTGTATCCCTTGGACCTTCTTATTGACGATGAAACACAGAAATTGCATCGGAATTAAATAGATAAGGCACAATGCCGACTTAAGTACAAGAAGACTGACCCTGCATACTGTCTATGTTTTGAACCATTTCTGTGATACTAGTTATAGATTTCAATGCTTTGCTTCAGGTTTACTGTATCCCTTGGACCTTCATATTGACGATGAAACACAGAAATTGCATCGAAATTAAATACAAAACGCACAATGCCGACTTAAGTACAAGGAGACTGACTCTTCTTCCTGTCTATGTTTTGAACCACCCCTGTGACACTAGTTATAGATTCCGATGCTTCACTTCAGGTTTACTGTATCCCTTGGACCTTCTTATTGACGATGAAATACAGAAATTGCATGGGAATTAAATACAAAAGGCACAATGCCGACTTAAGTACAAGAAGACTGACTCTTCTTACTGACTATGTTTGAACCATTCCTGTGACACTAGTTATAGATTCCGATGCTTCACTGCAGGTTTACTGTATCCCTCTGCCCTTCTAATTAACGATGAAACACAAAAATTGCATCGGAATTAAGTACAAAAGGCACAATGCCGACTTAAGTACAAGAAGACACACTCTTCTTCTGTCTATGCTTTGAACCATTCCTGTGACACTAGTTGTAGATTTCTATGCTTCACTTCAGGTTTACTGTATCCCTTGGACCTTCTTATTGACGATGAAACACAGAAATTGCATCGGAATCCAATACAAGGGGCACAAGGCCGACTTAAGTACAAGAAGACAGACTCTTCTTACTGACTATGTTTTGAACGATTCCTGTGACACTAGTTATAGATTCTGGTGCTTCACTTCAGGTTTACTGTATCCCTTGGACCTTCTTATTGGCGATGAAACACAGAAATTGCATCGGAATTAAATAGATAAGGCACAATGCCGACTTAAGTACAAGAAGACTGACCCTGCATACTGTCTATGTTTTGAACCATTTCTGTGATACTAGTTATAGATTTCAATGCTTTGCTTCAGGTTTACTGTATCCCTTGGACCTTCATATTGACGATGAAACACAGAAATTGCATCGGAATTAAATACAAAAGCACAATGCCGACTTAAGTACAAGAAGACGGATTCGTCTTACTGATTATGTTTTGAACCATTGCTGTGACACTAGTTATAGATTCCGATGCTTCACTTCAGGTTTACTGTATCCCTCTGACCTTCTTATTGACGATAAAACACAGATATTGCATCGGAATTAAATAGAAAAGGCACAATGCCGACTTAAGTACAAGAAGACTGACTCTGCATACTGTCTATGTTTTGAACCATTTCTGTGATACTAGTTATAGATTCCGATGCTTCACTCTAGGTTTACTGTATCCCTCTGACCTTCTTATTGACGATGAAACACAGAAATTGCATCGGAATGAAATACAAAAGGCACAATGCCGAATTAAGTACAAGAAGACTGACTCTTCCTACTCTCTATGTTTTGAACCATTCCTGTGACACTAGTTTTTTATTCCGATGCTTCACTTGAGGTTTACTGTATCCTTCGGACCTTCTTATGGACGATGAAACACAAAAATTGCATCGGAATGAAATACTAAAGGCACAATGGCGACTTAAGTACAAGAAGACTGACTCTTCCATCTCTCTATGTTTTGAAACATTCCTGTGACACTAGTATAGATTCCGATGCTTCACTTCAGGTTTACTGTATCCTTCTGACCTTCTTATTGACGATGAAACACAGAAATTGCATCGGAATTAAATACAAAAGGCACAATGCCGACTTAAGTACAAGAAGACTGACTCTTCTTACTGACTATGTTTGAACCATTCCTGTGACACTAGTTATAGATTCCGATGCTTCACTTGAGGTTTAATGTATCCCTCTGACCTTCTTATTGACGATGAAACACAGAAATTGCATCGGAATTATATACAAAAGGCACAATGCCGACTTAAGTACGTGTAGACTGACTTTTCCTACTGTCTATGCTTTGAACCATTAATGTGACACTAGTTATGGATTCCCATGGTACATTTCAGGTTTCCTGTATCCCTTGGACGTTCTTAATGACGATGAAACACAGAAATTGCATCGGAATTAAATACAAATGGCACAATGCCGACTTAAGTACTAGAAGACTGACTCTTCTTAGTGACTACGTTTTGAACCATTCCTGTTACACTAGTTATAGATTCCGATTCTTCACTCTAGGTTTACTGTATCCCTTGGACCTTCTTATTGACGATGAAACACAGAAATTGCATCGGAATTAAATACAAAAGCACAATGCCGACTTAAGTACAAGAAGACGGATTCGTCTTACTGATTATGTTTTGAACCATTGCTGTGACACTAGTTATAGATTCCGATGCTTCACTTCAGGTTTACTGTATCCCTCTGACCTTCTTATTGACGATAAAACACAGATATTGCATCGGAATTAAATAGAAAAGGCACAATGCCGACTTAAGTACAAGAAGACTGACTCTGCATACTGTCTATGTTTTGAACCATTTCTGTGATACTAGTTATAGATTCCGTGCTTCACTCTAGGTTTACTGTATCCCTCTGACCTTCTTATTGACGATGAAACACAGAAATTGCATCGGAATGAAATACAAAAGGCACAATGCCGAATTAAGTACAAGAAGACTGACTCTTCCTACTCTCTATGTTTTGAACCATTCCTGTGACACTAGTTTTTTATTCCGATGCTTCACTTGAGGTTTACTGTATCCTTCGGACCTTCTTATGGACGATGAAACACAAAAATTGCATCGGAATAAAATACAAAAGGCACAATGGCGACTTAAGTACAAGAAGACTGACTCTCCCATCTCTCTATGTTTTGAAACATTCCTGTGACACTAGTATAGATTCCGATGCTTCACTTCAGGTTTACTGTATCCCTCTGACCTTCTTATTGACGATGAATCACAGAAATTGCATCGGAATTAAATAGAAAAGGCACAATACCGATTTAAGTACAAGAAGACAGACTCTTCCTACTGTCTATGTTTTGAACCATTCCTGGGACACTAGATATAGATTCCGATGATTCACTCCAGGTTTACTGTATCCCACGGACCTTCTTATTGACGATGAAACACAGAAATTGCATCGGAATTAAATAGATAAGGCACAATGCCGACTTAAGTACAAGAAGACTGACTCTGCATACTGTCTATGTTTTGAACCATTTCTGTGATACTAGATTTAGATTTCAATGCTTCGCTTCAGGTTTACTGTATCCCTTGGACCTTCGTATTGACGATTAAACACAGAAATTTGATCGGAATTAAATACAAAACGCACAATGCCGACTTAAGTACAAGGAGACTGACTCTTCTACCTGTCTATGTTTTGAACCATCCCTGTGACACTAGTTATAGATTCCGATGCTTCACTCCAGGTTTACTGTATCCCTTGGACCTTTTTATTGACGATGAAACACAGAAATTGCATCGGAATTAAATACAAAAGGCACAATGCCGACTTGAGTACAAGAAGACTGACTCTTCTTACTGACTATGTTTGAACCATTCCTGTGACACTAGTTATAGACTCCGATGCTTCACTTGAGGTTTACTGTATCCCTCTGACCCTCTTATTGACGATGAAACACAGAAATTGCATCGGAATTAAATACAAAGGGCACAATGCCGACTTAAGTACGAGTAAACTGACTTTTCCTACTGTCTATGTTTTGAACCATTCCTGTGACACTAGTTATGGATTCCCATGGTACATTTCAGGTTTCCTGTATCCCTTGGACGTTCTTATTGACGATGAAACACAGAAATTGCATCCGAATTAAATAGAAAGGGCACAATACCGACTTAACTACAAGAAGACTGACTCTTCTTACTGACCATGTTTTGAACCATTCCTGTGACACTACTTATAGATTCCGATGCTTCACTCTAGGTTTACTGTATCCATTGGACCTTCTTATTGTCGATGAAACACAGAGATTGCATCGGAATGAAATACAAAAGCACAATGCCGACTTAAGTACAAAAAGACTGACTCTTCTTACTGTCTATGGTTTGAACAATTCCAGTGACACTAGTTATAGATTCCGATGCGTCACTTCAGGTTTACTGTATCCCTCTGACATTCTTATTGACGATAAAACACAGATATTGCTTCGGAATTAGATACAAAAGGCACAATGCCGACATAAGTACAAGAAGACTGACTCTTCTTACTGTCTATGCTTTGAACAATTCCTGTGACACTAGTTATAGATTCCGATGCTTCACTTCAGGTTTACTGTATCCCTCTGACCTTCTTATTGACGATGAAACACAGAAATTGCATCGGAATGAAATAGAAAAGGCACAATACCGACTTAACTACAAGAAGACTGACTCTTCTTACTGACCATGTTTTGAACAACTCCTGTGACACCAGTTTAAGATTCCGATGCTTAGCTTCAGGATTACTGTATCCCACTGACAGTCTTAGTGACGATGAAACACAGAAATTACATCGGAATTAAATACAAAAGGCACAATGCCAACTTAAGTACAAAAAGACTGACTCATCTTACTGACTATGTTTTGAACCATTCCTGTGACAGTAGTTATAGATTCCGATGCTTCACTCCAGGATTACTGTATACCTTGAACCTTCTTATTGACTATGAAAAAGAAATTGCATCGGAATTAAATACAAAACCACAATGCCGACTTAAGTACAAGAAGACGGACTCTTCTTACTGACTATGTTTGAACCATTCCTGTGACACTAGTTATAGATTCCGATGCTTCACTTCGGGTTTACTGTATCCCTCTGACCTTTTTATTGACGATAAAACATAGAAATTGCATCGGAATTGAATACAAAAGTCACAATGCCGACATAAGTACAAGAAGACTGACTCTTCTTACTGTCTATGTTTTGAACCATTCCTGTGACACTAGTATAGATTCCGATGCTTCACTCAAGGTTTACTGTATCTCTTGGACCTTCTTCTTGACGATGAAACACAGAAATTGCATCGTAATTAAATAAAAATGGCACCATGCCGACTTAAGTACAAGAAGACTGACTCTTCTTACTGACTATGTTTTGAAACATTCCTGTGACACTAGTTATTGATTCCGATGCTTCACTTCAGGTTTCCTGTATCCCTTGGACCTTCTTATTGACGATGAGACACAGAAATCGCATCGGTATTAAATAGAAACAGCACAATGCCGACTTAAGTACAAGAAGACTGACTCTTCCTACTATCTATGTTTGAACCATTCCTGTGTCACTAGTTTTTTATTCCGATGCTTCACTTGAGGTTTACTGTCTCCCTCGGTCCTTCTTATGGACGATGAAACACAGAAATGGCAACGGAATTAAATACAAAAGGCACAATGCCGACTTAAGTACAAGAAGACTGAATCTTCCAACTCTCTGTGATTTGAACCATTCCTGTGACACTAGTTATAGATTCCGATGCTTCACTTCAGGTTTACTGTATCCCTTGGACTTTGTTATTGACGATGAAACACACTAATTGCATCGGAATTAAATACAAAAGGCACAATGCCAACTTAAGTACAAGAAGACTGACTCTTCTTACTGACTATGTTTTGAACCATTCCTGTGACACTAGTTATAGATTCCGATGCTTCACTTCAGGTTTACTGTATCGCTCTGACCTTCTTATTGACGATGAAACACAGAAGTTGCATCGGAATTAAGTACAAAAGGCACAATGCCGACTAAAGTACAAGGAGACCGACCCTTCCAACTGTCTATGCCTTGAACCATTCGTGTGACACTAGTTATAGATTCCGATGCTTAACTTCAGGATTACTGTATCCCACTGACCTTCTTAGTGACGATAAAACACAGAAATTGCATCGGAATTAAATACAAAAAGCACAATGGCGACTAAAGTACAAGAATACTGACTCATGTTACTGTCTATGTTTTGAACCGTCCCTCTGACACTAGTTATAGAATCCGATGCTTCACTCCAGGGTTACTGTATCCCGTGGACCTTCTTATTGACGTAGAAACACAGAAGTTGCATCGGAAGTAAATACAAAAGGCACAATTCCGCTGAAGTGCGTGTAGACTGACTTTTCCTACTGTCTATGTTTTAAACCATTCCTGTGACACTAGTTTTAGATTCCCATGGTTCATTTCAGGTTTACTGTATCCCTTGGACATTCTTATTGACGATGAAACACATAAATTGCATCGGAATTAAATAGAAAAGGCACAGTACCGACTTAACTACAAGAAGACTTACTCTTCTTACTGACCATGTTTTGAACCATTCCTGTGACACTAGTTATAGATTCCGATGCTTCACTCCAGCTTTACTGTATCCCTTGCACCTTCTTATTGACGATGAAACACAGAAATTGCATCGGAATTAAATACAAAAGGCACAATGCCGACTTAAGTACGAGAAGACTGACTCTTCTTAGTGACTATGTTTTGAACCTATCCTGTGACACTAGTTATAGATTCCGATGCTTCACTTCAGGTTTACTGTATCCCTATGACCTTCTTATTGACGATGAAGCACAGACATTGCATAGGAATTAAATAGAAAAGGCACAATACCGACTTAACTACAAGAAGACTGACTCTTCTTACTGACCATGTTTTGAACCATTCCTGTGACACTAGTTATAGATTTCGATGCTTAACTTCTTGATTACTGTATCCCACTGACCGTCTTAGTGACGATGAAACATAGCAATTGCATCGGAATTAAATACAAAAGTCACAATGCCGACTTAAGTACAAGAAGACTGACTCTGCATACTGTCTATGTTTTGAACCATTTCTGTGATACTAGTTATAGATTTCAATTCTTCGCTTCAGGTTTACTGTATCCCTTGGACCTTCATATTGACGATGAAACACAGAAATTGCATCGGAATTAAATACAAAACGCACAATGCCGACTTAAGTACAAGGAGACTGACTCTTCTTCCTGTCTACTTTTTGAACCATTCCTGTGACACAAGTTATAGATTCCGATGCTTCACTCGAGGTTTACTGTATCCCTTGGCCCTTCTTATTGACGATGAAACACAGAAATTGCATCGGAATTAAATACAAAAGGCACAATGCCGACTTAAGTACAAGAAGACTGACTCTTCTTACTGACCATGTTTTGAACAACTCCTGTGACACCAGTTTTAGATTCCGATGCTTAGCTTCAGGATTACTGTATCCCACTGACAGTCTTTGTGACGATGAAACACAGAAATTACATCGGAATTAAATACAAAAGGCACAATGCCGACTTAAGTACAAGAAGACTGACTCATCTTACTGACTATGCTTTGAACCATTCCTGTGACACTAGTTATAGATTCCGATGCTTCACTCCAGGATTACTGTATACCTTGGACCTTCTTATTGACGTTGAAAGACAGAAATTGCATCGGAATTAAATATAAAACCACAATGCCGACTTTAGTACAAGAAGACAGACTCTTCTTACTGACTATGTTTTGAACCATTCCTGTGACACTAGTTATAGATTCCGATGCTTCACTTCGGGTTTACTGTATCGCTCTGACCTTCTTATTGCCGATGTAACACAGAAGTTGCATCGGAATTAAGTACAAAAGACACAATGCCGACTTAAGTATATGTAGACTGAATTTTCCTACTGTCTATGTCTGAACCATTCCTATGACACTAGTTATAGATTCCGATGGTTCATTTCCGGTTTACTGTATCTCTTGGACCTTCTTATTGACGATCAAACACAGAAATTGCATCGGAATTAAATACAAAAGGCACAATGCCGACCAAAGTACGAGGAGACCGACCCTTCCAACTGTCTATGCCTTGAACCATTCGTGTGACACTAGTTATAGATTCCGATGCTTAACTTCAGGATTACTGTATCCCACTGACCTTCTTAGTGTCGATGAAACACAGAAATTGCATCGAATTAAATACAAAGGCACAATGATGGCTTAAGTACAAGAAGACTGACTCTTCCTACTGTCTATGTCTTGAACCATACCTGTGACACTAGTCATACATTCCGATACTTAACTTCAGGATTACTGCATCCCTTTGACCTTCTTATTGACGATGAAACACAGAAAATGCATCGCAATTAAATACAAAAGGCACAATGCCGACTTAAGTACAAGAAGACTGACTCTCCTTACTGTCTATGTTTTGAACCATCCCTGTGACACTAGTTATAGATTCCGATGCATCACTCCAGGTTTACTGTATCCCTTGTACCTTCTTATTGACGATGAAACACAGAAATTGTATCGGAATTAAATACAAAATTCACAATGCAGACTTACGTACAAGAAGACTGACTCTTCATAATGACTATGTTTTGAACCATTCCTGTGACACTAGTTATAAATTCCGATGCTTTACTTCAGGTTTACTGTATCCCTTGGACCTTCCCATTGACGATGAGACACAGAAATCGCATCGGAATTAAATAGATAAAGCACAATGCCGACTTAAGTACAAGAAGGCTGACTCTTCCTACTGTCTGTATTTTGAACCATTCCTGTGACACTAGATATAGATTCCGATGCTTCACTTCAGGTTTACTGTATCCCTCTGCCCTTATTTATGACGATGAAACACAGAAATTGCAACGGAATTAAATAGAAAAGGAACAATGCCGACTTAACTACAAGAAGACTGACTCTTCTTACTGACTATGTTTTGAACCATTCCTTTGACACTAGTTATTGATTCCGATGTTTAACTTCAGGATTACTGGATCCCACTGACATTCTTAGTTACGATGAATCACAGAAATTGCATCGGAATTAAATACAAAAAGCACAATGCCGACTAAAGTACAAGAACACTGACTCTTGTTACTGATATGTTTTGAACCGTACCTCTGACACTAGTTATAGATTCCGATGCTTCAATCCAGGTTTACTGTCTCCCTTGGACCCTCTTATTGACGTAGAAACACAGAAATTGCATCGGAATTAAATACAAAAGGCACAATACCGACTTAAGTACATGAAGACAGACTCTTCTTACTGACTATGCTTTTGAACCATTCCTGTGACACTAGTTATAGACTCTGATGCTTCACTCCAGGTTTACTGTATCCCTTGGACCTTCATATTGACGATGAAACACAGAAATTGCATCGGAATTAAATACAAAAGGCAATATGCCGACTTAAGTACAAGAAGACAGACTCTTCCTACTGTCTATGTTTTGAACCATTCCTGCGACACTAGTTATAGATGCCGATGCTTCACTTCAGGTTTACTGTATCCCTTGGACCTTTTTATTGACGATGAAACACACAAATTGCATCGGAATTAAATACAAAAGGCACAATGCCGACTTAAGTACAAGAAGACTGACTCTCCTTACTGACTATGCTTTGAACCATTCCTGTGACACTAGTTATAGATTCCGATGCTTCACTTCAGGTTTACTGTATCCCTCTGACCTTCTTGTTGACGATGAAACACAGAAATTGCACCGGAATTAAATACAAAAGGCACAATTCCGCTGAAGTACGTGTAGACTGACTTTTCCTACCGTCTATGTTATGAACCATTCCTGTGGCTCTAGTTATAGATTCCCATGGTTCATTTCAGGTCTACTGTATCCCTTAGACCCTCTTATTGACGATGATACACAGAAATTGCATCGGAATTAAATAGAAAAGGCACAATACCGACTTAACTACAAGAAGACTTACTCTTCTTACTGACCATGTTTTGAACCATTCCTGTGACACTAGTTATAGATTCCGATGCTTCACTCCAGCTTTACTGTAGCCCTTGCACCTTCTTATTGACGATGAAACACAGTAATTGCATCGGAATTAAATACAAAAGGCACAATGCCGACTTAAGTACAAGAAGACTGACTCTTCTTAGTGACTATGTTTTGAACCTATCCTGTGACACTAGTTATAGATTCCGATGCTTCACTTCAGGTTTACTGTATCCCTATGACCTTCTTATTGACGATGAAACACAGAAATTGCATCGGAATTAAATAGAAAAGGCACAATACCCACTTAACTACAAGAAGACTGACTCTTCTTACTGACCATGTTTTGAACCATTCCTGTGACACTAGTTATAGATTCCGATGCTTAACTTCAGGATTACTGTATCCCACTGACCGTCTAAGTGACGATGAAACATAGCAATTGCATCGGAATTAAATACAAAAGGCACAATGCCGACTTAAGTACAAGAAGACTGACTCTTCTTACTGACTATGATTTGTACCATTCCTGTTACACTAGTTATAGATTCCGATGCTTCACTGTAGGTTTACTGTGTCCCTTGGACCTTCTTATTTAAGATTGAACTCAGAAATTTCATCGGAATTGAATAAAAAAACCACAATGCCGACTTAAGTACAAGAAGACTGACTCTGCTTACTGTCTATGTTTTGAACCATTCCAATGATACTAGTTATAGATTCCGATGCTTCACTTCAGGTTTACTGTATCCCTCTGACCTTCTTATTGACGATAAAACACAGAAATTGCTTCGGAATTAAATACAAACGGCACAATGCCGACATAAGTACAAGAAGACTGACTCTTCTTACTGTCTGTGTTTTGAACAATTCCTGTGACACTAGTTATAGATTCCGATGCTTCACTCCAGGTTTACTGTATCCCTTGGTCCTTCTTATTGACGATGAAACACAGAAATTGCATCGGAATTAAATAGAAAAGGCACAATGCCGACTTAAGTACAAGAAGACTGACTCTGCATACCGTCTATGTTTGAACCATTTCTGTGATACTAGTTATAGATTTCGATGGTTCGCTTCAGGTTTACTGTAACCTTTGGACCTTCTTATTGACAATGAAACACAGAAATTGCATCGGAATTAAATACAAAGGGCACAATGCCGACTTAAGTACAAGGAGACTGACTCTTCTTACTGTCTATGTTTTGAACCATCCCTGTGACACTAGTTATGGATTGCGATGCTTCACTCCAGGTTTACTGTATCCCTTGGACCTTCTTATTGACGATAAATCACAGATTTTGCATCGGAATTAAATACAAAAGGCACAATGCCGATTTAAGTACAAGAAGACTGACTCTTCTTTCTGACTATGTTTGAACCATTCCTGTGACACTAGTTATAGATTCCGATGCTTCACTTGAGGTTTACTGTATCCCTTGGACCTTCTTATTGACGATGAGACACAGAAATCGCATCGGTATTAAATAGAAACAGCACAATGCCGACTTAAGTACAAGAAGACTGACTCTTCCTACTCTCTATGTTTGAACCATTCCTGTGACACTAGTTTCTTATTCCAATGCTTCACTTGAGGTTTACTGTATCCCTCTGACCTTCTTATTGACGATGAAACACAGAAGTTGCATCGGAATTAAATACAAAAGGCACAATGCCGACTTAAGTATATGTAGACTGCCTTATTCCTACTGTCTATGTTTTGAACCATTCCTCTGACACTAGTTATAGATTCCGATGGTTCATTTCAGGTTTACTGTATCTCTTGGACCTTCTTGTTGACGATCAAACACAGAAATTGCATCGGAATTAAATACAAAAAGCGCAATACCGACTTAAGTACAAGAAGACTGACTCTTCTTACTGACTATATTTTGAACCATTCCTGTGACACTAGATATAGATTACGATGCTTCACATCATTTTTACTGTATCCCTCTGACCTTCTTATTGACGATGAATCACAGAAATTGCATCGGAATTAAATACAAAAGGCACAATGCCGAATTAAGTACAAGAAGACTGACTCTTCTTACTGTCTTTGTTTAGAACCATTCCTGTGACACTAGTTATAGATTCCGATGCTTCACTCCAGGTTTACTGGATCCCTTGGACCTTCTTATTGACGATGAAGCACAGAAATGTCTTCAGAATTAAATAGAAAATGCACAATGATGACTTAAGTACAAGAAGACTGACTCCTCTTACTGACTATATTTTGAACCATTCCTGTGACACTAGTTATAGATTCCGATGCTTCACTTCAGGCTTAGTGTATCCCTTGCACCTTCTTATTGACGATGAAACACAGAAATTGCATCGGAATTAAATACAAATGGCACAATGCCGACTTAAGTACAAGAAAACTGATTCTTCCTACTGTCTATGATTTGAACCATTCCTGTGACACTAGTCATAGATTCCGATACTTAACTTCAGGATAACTGTATCCCTCTGACCTTCTTATTGACGATGAGACACAGAAAATGCATCGGAATTAAATACAAAAGGCACAATGCCGACTTAAGTACAAGAAGACTGACTCTTCTTACTGTCTATGACTTGAACCATCCCTGTGACATTAGTTATAGATTCCGATGCATCACTCCAAGTTTACTGTATCCCTTGGACCTTCTTATTGACGATGAAACACAGATATTGTATCGGAATTAAATACATAATTCACAATGCACACTTACGGACAAGAAGACTGACTCTTCTTACTGACTATGTTTTGAACCATTCCTGTGACACTAGTTATAAATTCCGATGCTTCACTTCAGGTTTACTGTATCCCTTGGACCTTCCTATTGACGATGAGACACAGAAATCGCATCGGAATTAAATAGATAAAGCACAATGATGACTTAAGTACATGAAGACTGACTCTTCCTACTGTCTATGTTTTGAACCATTCCTGTGACACTAGCCATAGATTCCGATGCTTAACTTCAGGATTACTGTATCCTACTGACCTTCTTAGTGACGATGAAACACAGAAATTGCATCCGAATTAAATACAAAAAGCACAATGCCGACTAAAGTACAAGAATACTGACTCATGTTACTGTCTATGTTTTAAACCGTCCCTCTGACACTAGTTATAGATTCCGATGCTTCACTCCAGGTTTACTGTATCCCTTGGACCCTCTTATTGACGTAGAAGCACAGAAATTGCATCGGAATTAAATACAAAAGGCACAATACCGACTTAAGTGCAAGAAGACTGACTCTTCTTACTGACTATGTTTTGAACCATTCCTGTGACACTAGTCATTGATTATGATACTGCACATCATGTTTACTGTATCCCTCTGACCTTCTTATTGACGATGAAACACAGGAATTGCATCGGAATTAAATACAAAAGGCACAATGCTGAATTAAGTACAAGAAGACTGACTCTTCTTACTGTCTATGTTTTGAACCATTCCTGTGACACTAGTTATAGACTCTGATGCTTCACTCCAGTTTTACTGTATCCCTTGGACCTTCTTATTGACGATGAAACACAGAAATTGCATCGGAATTAAATACAAAAGGCCCAATGCCGACTTAAATAAAAGAAGTCTGACTCTTCTTACTGTCTGTGATATGAACCATTCCTGTGAAACTAGTTGTAGATTCCGATGCTTCACTCCATATTTACTGTATATCTTGGACCTTCTTATTGACGATGAAACACAGAAATTGTATCGGAATTAAATACAAAATTCACAATGCCGACTTACGTACAAGAAGACTGACTCTTCTTACTGACTATGTTTTGAACCATTCCTGTGACTCTAGTTATAAATTCCGATGCTTCACTTCAGGTTTACTGTGTCCCTTAGACCTTCCTATTGATGATGAGACACAGAAATCGCATCGGAATAGAAAAAGCACAATGCCGACTTATGTACAAGAAGACTGACTCTTCCTACTCTCTATGTTTTGAACCTTCCCTGTGACACTAGTTTTTTATTCCGATGCTTCACTTCAGGTTTACTGTATCCCTTGGATCTTCCTATTGACGATGAGACACAGAAATCGCATCGGAATTAAATAGAAAACGCACAATGCCGACTTAAGTACAAGAAGACTGACTCGTCCCACTCTCTATGTTTGAACCTTTCCTGTGACACTAGTTTTTTATTCCGATGCTTAAATTGAGGTTTACTGCATCCCTCGGACCTTCTTATGAACGATGAAACACAGAAATTGCATCGGAATGAAATACAAAAGGCACAATGCCGACTTATGAACAAGTAGACTGACTCTTCCAACTCTCTATGTTTTGAACCATTCCTGTGACACTAGTTATAGATTCCGATGCTTCACTTCAGGGTTACTGTATCCCTCTGACCTTCGTATTGACAAAGAAACACAGAAATTGCATCCGAATTAAATAGAAAAGGCACAATACCGACTTAAGAACAAGAAGACTGACTCTTCCTAATGTCTATGTTTTGAACCATTCCTGTGACCCTAGTTATAGATTCCGATGCTTCACTTGAGGTTTACTGTATACCTTGGACCTTCTTATTGACGATGAAACACACAAATTGCATCGGAATTAAATACAAAAGGCACAATGCCGACTTAAGTACAAGAAGACTGACTCTTCTTACTGACTATGCTTTGAACCATTCCTGTGACACAAGTTATAGATTCCGATGCTTCACTTCAGGTTTACTGTATCCCTCTGACCTTCTTATTGACGATGAAACACAGAAATTGCATCGGAATTAAATACAAAAGGCACAATGCCGACTTAAGTCCGTGTTGACTGACTTTTCCTACTGTCTATGTTTTGAATTATTTCTGTGACACTAGTTATAGATTCCGATGGTTCATTTCAGGTTTACTGTATCCCTTGGACCTTCTTATTGACGATGAAACACAGAAATTGCATCGGAATTAAATACAAAGGGCACAATGCCGACTTAAGTACAAGAATACTGACTCTTCCAACTCTCTATGCTTTGAACCATTCCTGTGACGCTAGTTATAGATTCCGATGCTTCACTTCATGTTTACTGTATCCCACTGACCTTCTTATTGACGTGAAACACAGAAATTGCATCGGAATTAAATACAAAAGGCACAATGCCGACTTAAGTACGTGTTGACTGACTTTTCCTACTGTCTATGTTTTGAACCATTCCTGTGACACTAGTTATAGATTCCGATGGTTCATTTCAGGCTTACTGTATCCCTTGGACCTTCTTATTGACGATGAAACACAGAAATTGCATCGGAATTAAATACAAAAGGCACAATGCCGACTTAAGTACAAGAATACTGACACTTCCAACCCTCTATGCTTTGAACCATTCCTGTGACGCTAGTTATAGATTCCGATGCTTCACTTCATGTTTACTGTATCCCACTGACCTTCTTATTGACGATGAAACACAGATATTGCATCGGAATTAAATACAAAAGGTACAATGCCGACTTAAGTACAAGAATACTGACTCTTCCAACTCTCTATGCTTTGAATCATTCCTGTGACGCTGGTTATAGATTCCGATGCTTCGCTTCATTTTTACTGTATCCCACTGACCTTCTTATTGACGATGAAACACAGAAATTGCATCGGAATTAAATACAAAAGGCACAATGCCGACTTAAGTACAAGAAGACTGAATCTTCACACTCTCTATGTTTTGAACCATTCCTGTGACACTAGTTATAGATTCCGATGCTTCACTTCCGGTATACTGTATTTCTTAGACCTTCTTATTGACGATGAAACACACTAATTGCATCGGAATTAAATACAATAGGCACAATGCCGACTTAAGTAGAAGAACACTGACTCTTCTTACTACGTTTTGAACCATTCCTGTGACACTAGTTATAGATTCCGATGCTTCACTTCAGGTTTACTGTATCCCTTGGACCTTCTTATTGACGATGAGACACAGAAATCGCATCGGTATTAAATAGAAACAGCACAATGCCGACTTAAGTACAAGAAGACTGACTCTTCCTACTCTCTATGTTTGAACCATTCCTGTGACACTAGTTTTTTATTCCGATGCTTCACTTGAGGTTTACTGTCTCCCTCGGACCATCTTATGGACGATGAAACACAGAAATTGCATCAGAATGAAATACAAAAGGCACAATGCCGACTTTAGTACAAGAAGACTGACTCTTCCTACTCTCTATGTTTGAACCATTCCTGTGGCACTAGTTTTTTATTCCGATGCTTCACTTGAGGTTTACTGTCTCCCTCGGACCATCTTATGGACGATGAAACACAGAAATTGCATCAGAATGAAATACAAAAGGCACAATGCCGACTTAAGTACAAGAAGACTGAATCTTAAAGCTCTCTATGATTTTAACCATTCCTGTGACACTAGTTATAGATTCCAATGCTTCACTTCAGGTTTACTGTATCCCTCTGACCTTCTTACTGACGATGAAACACAGAAATTGCATCGGAATTAAATACAAAAGGCACAATACCGACTTAAGTACAAGAAGACTGACTCTTCTTACTGACTATTTTTTGAACCATTCCTGTGACACTAGTTACAGATTACGATGCTTCACATCATGTTTACTGTATCCCTCTGACCTTCTTATTGACGATGAAACACAGGAATTGCATCGGAATTAAATACAAAAGGCACAATGCTGAATTAAGTACAAGAAGACTGACTCTTCTTACTGTCTATGTTTTGAACCATTCCTGTGACACTAGTTATAGACTCTGATGCTTCACTCCAGTTTTACTGTATCCCTTGGACCTTCTTATTGACGATGAAACACAGAAATTGCATCGGAATTAAATACAAAAGGCCCAATGCCGACTTAAATAAAAGAAGTCTGACTCTTCTTACTGTCTGTGATATGAACCATTCCTGTGAAACTAGTTGTAGATTCCGATGCTTCACTCCATATTTACTGTATATCTTGGACCTTCTTATTGACGATGAAACACAGAAATTGTATCGGAATCAAATACAAAATTCACAATGCCGACTTACGTACAAGAAGACTGACTCTTCTTACTGACTATGTTTTGAACCATTCCTGTGACTCTAGTTATAAATTCCGATGCTTCACTTCAGGTTTACTGTGTCCCTTAGACCTTCCTATTGATGATGAGACACAGAAATCGCATCGGAATAGAAAAAGCACAATGCCGACTTAAGTACAAGAAGACTGACTCTTCCTACTCTCTATGTTTTGAACCTTCCCTGTGACACTAGTTTTTTATTCCGATGCTTCACTTCAGGTTTACTGTATCCCTTGGATCTTCCTATTGACGATGAGACACAGAAATCGCATCGGAATTAAATAGAAAACGCACAATGCCGACTTAAGTACAAGAAGACTGACTCGTCCCACTCTCTATGTTTGAACCTTTCCTGTGACACTAGTTTTTTATTCCGATGCTTAAATTGAGGTTTACTGCATCCCTCGGACCTTCTTATGAACGATGAAACACAGAAATTGCATCGGAATGAAATACAAAAGGCACAATGCCGACTTATGAACAAGTAGACTGACTCTTCCAACTCTCTATGTTTTGAACCATTCCTGTGACACTAGTTATAGATTCCGATGCTTCACTTCAGGGTTACTGTATCCCTCTGACCTTCGTATTGACAAAGAAACACAGAAATTGCATCCGAATTAAATAGAAAAGGCACAATACCGACTTAAGAACAAGAAGACTGACTCTTCCTAATGTCTATGTTTTGAACCATTCCTGTGACCCTAGTTATAGATTCCGATGCTTCACTTGAGGTTTACTGTATACCTTGGACCTTCTTATTGACGATGAAACACACAAATTGCATCGGAATTAAATACAAAAGGCACAATGCCGACTTAAGTACAAGAAGACTGACTCTTCTTACTGACTATGCTTTGAACCATTCCTGTGACACAAGTTATAGATTCCGATGCTTCACTTCAGGTTTACTGTATCCCTCTGACCTTCTTATTGACGATGAAACACAGAAATTGCATCGGAATTAAATACAAAAGGCACAATGCCGACTTAAGTCCGTGTTGACTGACTTTTCCTACTGTCTATGTTTTGAATTATTTCTGTGACACTAGTTATAGATTCCGATGGTTCATTTCAGGTTTACTGTATCCCTTGGACCTTCTTATTGACGATGAAACACAGAAATTGCATCGGAATTAAATACAAAGGGCACAATGCCGACTTAAGTACAAGAATACTGACTCTTCCAACTCTCTATGCTTTGAACCATTCCTGTGACGCTAGTTATAGATTCCGATGCTTCACTTCATGTTTACTGTATCCCACTGACCTTCTTATTGACGTGAAACACAGAAATTGCATCGGAATTAAATACAAAAGGCACAATGCCGACTTAAGTACGTGTTGACTGACTTTTCCTACTGTCTATGTTTTGAACCATTCCTGTGACACTAGTTATAGATTCCGATGGTTCATTTCAGGCTTACTGTATCCCTTGGACCTTCTTATTGACGATGAAACACAGAAATTGCATCGGAATTAAATACAAAAGGCACAATGCCGACTTAAGTACAAGAATACTGACACTTCCAACCCTCTATGCTTTGAACCATTCCTGTGACGCTAGTTATAGATTCCGATGCTTCACTTCATGTTTACTGTATCCCACTGACCTTCTTATTGACGATGAAACACAGATATTGCATCGGAATTAAATACAAAAGGTACAATGCCGACTTAAGTACAAGAATACTGACTCTTCCAACTCTCTATGCTTTGAATCATTCCTGTGACGCTGGTTATAGATTCCGATGCTTCGCTTCATTTTTACTGTATCCCACTGACCTTCTTATTGACGATGAAACACAGAAATTGCATCGGAATTAAATACAAAAGGCACAATGCCGACTTAAGTACAAGAAGACTGAATCTTCACACTCTCTATGTTTTGAACCATTCCTGTGACACTAGTTATAGATTCCGATGCTTCACTTCCGGTATACTGTATTTCTTAGACCTTCTTATTGACGATGAAACACACTAATTGCATCGGAATTAAATACAATAGGCACAATGCCGACTTAAGTAGAAGAACACTGACTCTTCTTACTACGTTTTGAACCATTCCTGTGACACTAGTTATAGATTCCGATGCTTCACTTCAGGTTTACTGTATCCCTTGGACCTTCTTATTGACGATGAGACACAGAAATCGCATCGGTATTAAATAGAAACAGCACAATGCCGACTTAAGTACAAGAAGACTGACTCTTCCTACTCTCTATGTTTGAACCATTCCTGTGACACTAGTTTTTTATTCCGATGCTTCACTTGAGGTTTACTGTCTCCCTCGGACCATCTTATGGACGATGAAACACAGAAATTGCATCAGAATGAAATACAAAAGGCACAATGCCGACTTTAGTACAAGAAGACTGACTCTTCCTACTCTCTATGTTTGAACCATTCCTGTGGCACTAGTTTTTTATTCCGATGCTTCACTTGAGGTTTACTGTCTCCCTCGGACCATCTTATGGACGATGAAACACAGAAATTGCATCAGAATGAAATACAAAAGGCACAATGCCGACTTAAGTACAAGAAGACTGAATCTTAAAGCTCTCTATGATTTTAACCATTCCTGTGACACTAGTTATAGATTCCAATGCTTCACTTCAGGTTTACTGTATCCCTCTGACCTTCTTATTGACGATGAAACACAGAAATTGCATCGGAATTAAATACAAAAGGCACAATACCGACTTAAGTACAAGAAGACTGACTCTTCTTACTGACTATTTTTTGAACCATTCCTGTGACACTAGTTACAGATTACGATGCTTCACATCATGTTTACTGTATCCCTCTGACCTTCTTATTGACGATGAATCACAGAAATTGCATCGGAAATAAATACAAAAGACACAATGCCGAATTAAGTACAAGAAGACTGATTCTTCTTACTGTCTATGTTTAGAACCATTCCTGTGACACTAGTTATAGACTCTGATGCTTCACTCCAGGTTTACTGTATACCTTGGACCTTCTTATTGACGATGAAACACAGAAATTGTATCGGAATTAAATACAATAGCACAATGCCAACTTAAGTACAAGAAGGCTGACTCATCTTACTAACTATGTTTTGAACCATTCCTGTGACACTAGTTATAGATTCCGATGCTTCACTCCAGATTTACTGTATCCCTTAGACCTTCATATTGACGATGAAACACAGAAATTGCATCGGAATTAAATACAAAAGGCACAATGCCGACTGAAGTACAAAATGACTGGCTCCTCTTACTGACTATGTTTTGAACCATTATTGTGACACTAGTTATAGATTCCGATGCTTCACTTCAGGTTTACAGTATCCCTCTGACCTTCTTATGGACGATGAAGCACACAAATTGCATCAGAATGAAATACAAAAGGCACAATGCCGACTTAAGTACAAGAAGACTGAATCTTCCAACTCTCTATGATTTGAACCATTCCTGTGACACTAGTTATAGATTCCGATGCTTCACTTCAGGTTTACTGTATCCCTTGGACCTTCTTATTGACGATGAAACACACTAATTGCATCGGAATTAAATACAAAAGGCACAATGCCAACTTAAGTACAAAAAGACTGACTCTTCTTACTGACTATGTTTTGAACCATTCCTGTGACACTAGTTATAGATTTCGATGCTTCACTTCAGGTTTACTGTATCCCTCTGACCTTCTTATTGACGATGAAACACAGAAGTTTCTTCGGAATTAAATACAAAAGGCACAATGCCGACTTAAGTATATGTAGACTGACTTTTCCTACTGTCTATGTTTTGAACCATTCCTGTGACACTAGTTATAGATTCCGATGGTTCATTTCAGGTTTACTGTATTTCTTGGACCTTCTTATTGACGATCAAACACAGAAATTGCATCGGAATTAAATACAAAAGGCACAATGCCGACTTAAGTCCAAGAAGACTGACCCTTCCAACAGTCTATGTTTTGAACCATTCGTGTGACACTAGTCATAGATTCCGATGCTTCACTTCAGGCTTACTGTATCCCTTGGACCTTCTTATTGACGTAGAAACACAGAGATAGCATCGGAATTAAATACAAAAGGCACAATACCGACTTAAGTACAAGAAGACTGACTCTTCTTACTGACTATGTTTTGAACCATTCCTGTGACACTAGTTATAGATTACGATGCTTCACTCCAGGTTTACCGTATCCCTTGGACCTTCTTATTGACGTAGAAACACAGAAATAGCATCGGAATTAAATACAAAAGGCACAATACAGACTTAAGTACAAGAAGACTGACTCTTCTTACTGACTATGTTTTGAACCATTCCTGTGACACTAGTTATAGATTACGATGCTTCACATCATGTTTACTGTATCCCTCTGACCTTCTTTTTGACGATGAATCACAGAAATTGCATCGGAATTAAATACAAAAGACACAATGCCGAATTAAGTACAAGAAGACTGACTCTTCTTTCTGTCTATGTTTAAAACCATTCCTGTGACACTAGTTATAGACTCTGATGCTTCACTCCAGGTTTACTGTACCCCTTGGACGTTCTTATTGACGATGAAACACAGAAATTGCTTCAGAATTAAATAGAAAATGCACAATGATGACTTAAGTACAAGAAGACGGACTCTTCTTACTGTCTATGTTGTGAACCATTCCTGTGACACTAGTTATAGATTCCGATGCTTCACTTCAGGTTTACTGTATCCCGTGGACCTTCTTATTGACGATGAAACACAGGAATTGCATCGGAATTAAATACAAAAGGCACAATACCGACTTAAGTACAAGATGACTGACTCTGCCTACTGTCTATGTTTTGAACCATTCCTGTGACACTAGTCATAGATTCCGATACTTAACTTCAGGATTACTGTATCCCTCTGACCTTCTTACTGTCGATGAAACACAGAAAATGCATCGGAATTAAATACAAAAGGCACAATGGCGACTTAAGTACAAGAAGACTGACTCTTCTTACTGTCTATGTTTTGAACCATCCCCGTGACACTAGTTATAGATTCCGATGCATCACTCCACGTTTACTGTATCCCTTGGACCTTCTTATTGACGATGAAACACAGAAATTGTATCGGAATTAAATACAAAATTCACAATGCAGACTTACGTACAAGAAGACTGACTCTTCATACTGACTACACCTTGAACCATTACTGTGACACTAGTTATAAATTCCGATGCTTCACTTCAGGTTTACTGTATCCCTTGGACCTTCCTATTGACGATGAGACACAGATATCGCATCGGAATTAAATAGATAAAGCACAATGCCGACTTAAGTACAAGAAGGATGACTCTTCCTACTCTCTATGTTTGAACCATTCCTGTGACACTCGTCTTTTATTCCGATGCTTGACTTGAGGATTACTGTCTCCCTCGGACCTTCTTATGGACGATGAAACACAGAAATTGCATCAGAATGAAATACAAAAGGCACAATGCCGACTTAAGTACAAGAAGACTGAATCCTTCAACTCTCTGTGATTTGAACCATTCCTGTGACACTAGTTATAGATTCCGATGCTTCACTTCAAGTTTACTGTATCCCTCTGACGTTCTTATTGACGATGAAACACAGAAATTGCATCGGAAATAAATACAAAAGGCACAATGCCGACTTAACTACAAGAAGACCAACTCATCTTACTGTCTATGTTTTGAACCATTCCTGGTACACTAGTTATAGATTCCAATGCTTCACTTCAGGTTTACTGTATACCTTGGACCTTCTTATTGACGATGAAACACAGAAATTGCATCGGAATTAAATACAAAAGCACAATGCCGACTTAAGTACAAGAAGACTGACTCATCTTACTGTCTATGTTTGAACCATTAATGTGACACTAGTTACAGATTCCGATGCTTCACTCCAGGATTACTGTATACCTTGGACCTTCTTATTGACGATGAAACACAGAAATTGCATCGGAATTAAATACAAAAGCACAATGCCGACTTAAGTACAAGAAGACGGACTCTTCTTACTGACTATGTCTTGAACCTATCCTGTGACACTAGTTATAGATTCCGATGCTTCACTTCAGGTTTACTGTATCCCTCTGACCTTCTTATTGACGATAAAACACAGAAAGTGCATCGGAATTAAATACAAAAGGCACAATGCCGACTTACGTACAAGAAGACTGACTCTTCTTACTGACTATGCTTTGAACCGTTCCTGTGACACTAGTTATGGATTCCGATGCTTCACTCTAGGTTTACTGTATCCCTTGGACCTTCTTATTAACGATTAAACTCAGAAATTGCATCGGAATTGAATAAAAAAAGCACAATGCCGACTTAAGTACAAGAAGACTGACTCTGCTTACTGTCTATGTTTTGAACCATTCCTGTGATACTAGTTGTAGATTTCGATGCTTCACTTCAGATTTACTGTATCCCTTGGACCTTCTTATTGACGATGAAGAACAGAAATAGCATCGGAATTAAATACAAAAGGCACAATGCCGACTTAACTACAAGAAGACTGACTCTTGTTACTGTCTATGTTTTGAATCATTCCTGTGACACTAGTTATAGATTCCGATGCTTCACTTGAGGTTTACTGTATCCCTCTGACCTTCTTATTGACGATGAAACACAGAAATTGCATCGGAATTAATTACAAAAGGCACAATGCCGACTTAAGTACGTGTAGACTGACTTTTCCTACTGTCTATGTTTTAAACCATTCCTGTGACACTAGTTATAGATTCCCATGGTACATTTCATGTTTCCTGTAACCTTTGGACCTTCTTATTGACGATGAAACACAGAAATTGCATCGGAATTAAATACAAAGGGCACAATGCTGACTTAAGTACAAGAAGACTGACTCTTCTTACTTACTATGTTTTAAACCATTCCTGTTACACTAGTTATAGATTCCGATGCTTCACTTCAGGTTTACTGTATCCCACTGACCGTCTTAGTGACGATGAAACACAGAAATTGCATCGGAATTAAATACAAAAGGCACAATGCCGACTTAAGTACAAGAAGACTGACTCATCTTACAGTCTAAGTTTTGAACCATTCCTGTGACACTAGTTATAGATTCCGATTCTTCACTCAAGGATTACTGTATACCATGGACCTTCCTATTTACCATGAAACACAGAAATTGCATCGGAATTAAATACAAAAACCCATTGCCGACTTAAGTACAAGAAGACGGACTCTTCTTACTGACTATGTTTTGAACCATTCCTGTGACACTAGTTATAGATTCCGATGCTTCACTTCAGGTTTACTGTATCCCTCTGACCTTCTTATTGACGATGAAACACAGAAATTGCATCGGAATTAAATAGGAAAGGCACAATGCCGACTTAAGTACAAGAAGACTGACTCTTCTTAGTGACTATGTTTGAACCATTCCTGTTACACTAGTTACAGATTCCGATGCTTCACTTCAGGTTTACTGTATCCCTTGGACCTTCGTATTGACGATGAGGCACAGAAATCGCATCTGTATTAAATAGAAACAGCACAATGCCGACTTAAGTACAAGAAGACTGACTCTTCCTACTCTCTATGCTTGAACCATTCCTGTGACACTAGTTTTTTATTACGATGCTTCACTTGAGGTTTACTGTCTCCCTCGGACCTCCTTATGGATGATGAAACACTGAAATTGCATCGGAATTAAATACAAAAGGCACAATGCCGACTTAAGTATATGTAGACTGACTTTTCCTACTGTCTATGTTTTTAACCATTCCTGTGACACTAGTTATAGATTCCGATGGTTCATTTCCGGTTTACTGTATCTCTTGGAACTTCTTATTGACGATCAAACACAGAAATTGCATCGGAATTAACTACAAAAGGCTCAATGCCGACATAAGTACAAGAAGACTGACCCTTCCAACTGCCTATGTTTTGAACCATTCGTGTGACACTAGTTATAGATTCCGATGCTTCACTTCAGGTTTACTGTATCCTTTGGACCTTCCTATTGACGATGAGACACAGAAATCACATCGGAATTAAATAGATAAAGCACATTGCCGACTTAAGTACAAGAAGGCTGACTCTTCCTACTGTCTATGTTTTGAACCATTCCTGTGACACTAGTTATAGATTCCGATGCTTCACTTCGGGTTTACTGTATCCCTCTGACCTTCTTATTGACGATGAAACACAGAAATTGCATCGGAATTAAATAGAAAAGGAACAATGCCGACTTAACTACAAGAAGAGTGACTCTTCTTACTGACTATGTTTTGAACCATTCCTTTGACACTAGTTATAGATTCCGATGCTTAACTTCAGGAATACTGTATCCCTCTGACCTTCTTAGTGACGATGAAACACAGAAATTGCATCGGAATTAAATACATAAAGCACAATGCCGACTAAAGTACAAGAATACTGACTCATGTTACTGTCTATGTTTTGAACCGTCCCTCTGACACTAGTTATAGATTCCGATGCTTCACTCCAGGTTTACTGTATCCCTTGGAACCTCTTTTTGACATTGAAACACAGAAATTGCATCGGAATTAAATACAAAAGGCACAATACCGACTTAAGTACAAGAAGACTGAATCTTCTTACTGACTATGTTTTGAACCATTCCTGTGACACTAGTTACAGATTACGATGCTTCACATCAGGTTTACTGTATCCCTCTGACCTTCTTATTGACGATGAAACACAGAAATTGCATCGGAATTAAATACAAAAGGCTCAATGCTGAATTAAGTACAAGAAGACTGACTCTTCTTTCTGTCCATGTTTTGAACAATTCCTGTGACACTAGTTATAGACTCTGATGCTTCACTCCAGGTTTACTGTATCCCTTGGACCTTCTTATTGACGATAAGACACAGAAATTGCATCGCAATTAAATACAAAAGGCACAATGCCGACATAAGTAAAAGAAGTCTGACTCTTCTTACTGTCTGTGTTTTGAACCATTCCTGTGAAACTAGTTATAGATTCCGATGCTTCACTCCAGGTTTACTGTATATCTTGGACCTTCTTATTGACGATGAAACACAGAAATTGCTTCAGAATTAAATAGAAAATGCACAATGATGACTTAAGTACAAGAAGACTGACTCTTCCTACTGTCTATGTTTTGAACCATTCCTGTGACACTAGTCATAGATTCCGATGCTTAACTTCAGGATTACTGTATCCCTCTGACCTTCTTATTGACGATGAAACACAGAAATTGCATAGGAATTAAATACAAAAGGCACAATGCCGACTTAAGTACAAGAAGACCGACACTTCTTACTGTCTATGATTTGAACCAACCCTGTGACACTAGTTATAGATTCCGATGCTTCACTCCAGGTTTACTGTATCCCTTGGACCTTCTTATTGACGATGAAACGCAGAAATTGTAACGGAATTAAATACAAAATTCACAATGCCGACTTACGTACAAGGAGACTGACTCTTCTTACTGACTATGTTTTGAACCATTCCTGTGACACCAGTTATAAATTCCGATGCTTCACTTCAGGTTTATTGTGTCCCTTAGACCTTCCTATTGACGATGAGACACAGAAATCGCATTGGAATTAGATAGAAAAAGCACAATGCCGACTTAAGTACAAGAAGACTGACTCTTCCAACTCTCTATGTTTTGAACCATTCCTGTGACACTAGTTATAGATTCCGATGCACCACTTCAGGTTTACTGTATCCCTCGGACCTTCTTATGGACGATGAAACAAAGAAATTGCATCGGAATGAAATACAAAAAGCACAATGCCGACTTAAGTACAAGAAGACTGACTCTTCCAACTCTCTATGTTTTGAACCATTCCTGTGACACTAGTTATAGATTCCGATGCACCACTTCAGGTTTACTGTATCCCTCGGACCTTCTTATTGACGATGAAACACAGAAATTGCATCGGAATTAAATACAAAAGCACAATGCCGACTTAAGTACAAGAAGACGGACTCTTCTTACTGACTATGTCTTGAACCTATCCTGTGACACTAGTTATAGATTCCGATGCTTCACTTCAGGTTTACTGTATCCCTCTGACCTTCTTATTGACGATAAAACACAGAAAGTGCATCGGAATTAAATACAAAAGGCACAATGCCGACTTACGTACAAGAAGACTGACTCTTCTTACTGACTATGCTTTGAACCGTTCCTGTGACACTAGTTATGGATTCCGATGCTTCACTCTAGGTTTACTGTATCCCTTGGACCTTCTTATTAACGATTAAACTCAGAAATTGCATCGGAATTGAATAAAAAAAGCACAATGCCGACTTAAGTACAAGAAGACTGACTCTGCTTACTGTGTATGTTTTGAACCATTCCTGTGATACTAGTTGTAGATTTCGATGCTTCACTTCAGATTTACTGTATCCCTTGGACCTTCTTATTGACGATGAAGAACAGAAATAGCATCGGAATTAAATACAAAAGGCACAATGCCGACTTAACTACAAGAAGACTGACTCTTGTTACTGTCTATGTTTTGAATCATTCCTGTGACACTAGTTATAGATTCCGATGCTTCACTTGAGGTTTACTGTATCCCTCTGACCTTCTTATTGACGATGAAACACAGAAATTGCATCGGAATTAATTACAAAAGGCACAATGCCGACTTAAGTACGTGTAGACTGACTTTTCCTACTGTCTATGTTTTAAACCATTCCTGTGACACTAGTTATAGATTCCCATGGTACATTTCAGGTTTCCTGTAACCTTTGGACCTTCTTATTGACGATGAAACACAGAAATTGCATCGGAATTAAATACAAAGGGCACAATGCTGACTTAAGTACAAGAAGACTGACTCTTCTTACTTACTATGTTTTAAACCATTCCTGTGACACTAGTTATAGATTCCGATGCTTCACTCAAGGATTACTGTATACCATGGACCTTCCTATTTACCATGAAACACAGAAATTGCATCGGAATTAAATACAAAAACCCAATGCCGACTTAAGTACAAGAAGACGGACTCTTCTTACTGACTATGTTTTGAACCATTCCTGTGACACTAGTTATAGATTCCGATGCTTCACTTCAGGTTTACTGTATCCCTCTAACCTTCTTATTGACGATGAAACACAGAAATTGCATCGGAATTAAATAGGAAAGGCACAATGCCGACTTAAGTACAAGAAGACTGACTCTTCTTAGTGACTATGTTTGAACCATTCCTGTTACACTAGTTACAGATTCCGATGCTTCACTTCAGGTTTACTGTATCCCTTGGACCTTCGTATTGACGATGAGGCACAGAAATCGCATCTGTATTAAATAGAAACTGCACAATGCCGACTTAAGTACAAGAAGACTGACTCTTCCTACTCTCTATGCTTGAACCATTCCTGTGACACTAGTTTTTTATTACGATGCTTCACTTGAGGTTTACTGTCTCCCTCGGACCTCCTTATGGATGATGAAACACTGAAATTGCATCGGAATTAAATACAAAAGGCACAATGCCGACTTAAGTATATGTAGACTGACTTTTCCTACTGTCTATGTTTTTAACCATTCCTGTGACACTAGTTATAGATTCCGATGGTTCATTTCAGGTTTACTGTATCTCTTGGAACTTCTTATTGACGATCAAACACAGAAATTGCATCGGAATTAACTACAAAAGGCTCAATGCCGACATAAGTACA
Source organism: Schistocerca americana (assembly GCF_021461395.2). Lineage (NCBI taxonomy): Eukaryota > Metazoa > Arthropoda > Insecta > Orthoptera > Acrididae > Schistocerca > Schistocerca americana. The sequence continues at coordinate 7,044,554 of NC_060125.1, forward strand.
AGAAGACTGACCCTTCCAACTGCCTACGTTTTGAACCATTCGTGTGACACTAGTTATAGATTCCGATGCTTCACTTCAGGTTTACTGTATCCTTTGGACCTTCCTATTGACGATGAGACACAGAAATCACATCGGAATTAAATAGATAAAGCACATTGCCGACTTAAGTACAAGAAGGCTGACTCTTCCTACTGTCTATGTTTTGAACCATTCCTGTGACACTAGTTATAGATTCCGATGCTTCACTTCGGGTTTACTGTATCCCTCTAACCTTCTTATTGACGATGAAACACAGAAATTGCATCGGAATTAAATAGAAAAGGAACAATGCCGACTTAACTACAAGAAGAGTGACTCTTCTTACTGACTATGTTTTGAACCATTCCTTTGACACTAGTTATAGATTCCGATGCTTAACTTCAGGAATACTGTATCCCTCTGACCTTCTTAGTGACGATGAAACACAGAAATTGCATCGGAATTAAATACATAAAGCACAATGCCGACTAAAGTACAAGAATACTGACTCATGTTACTGTCTATGTTTTGAACCGTCCCTCTGACACTAGTTATAGATTCCGATGCTTCACTCCAGGTTTACTGTATCCCTTGGACCCTCTTTTTGACATTGAAACACAGAAATTGCAACGGAATTAAATAAAAAAGGCACAATACCGACTTAAGTACAAGAAGACTGACTCTTCTTACTGACTATGTTTTGAACCATTCCTGTGACACTAGTTATAGATTACGATGCTTCACATCAAGTTTACTGTATCCCTCTGACCTTCTTATTGACGATGAAACACAGAAATTGCATCGGAATTAAATACAAAAGGCTCAATGCTGAATTAAGTACTAGAAGACTGACTCTTCTTTCTGTCCATGTTTTGAACAATTCCTGTGACACTAGTTATAGACTCTGATGCTTCACTCCAGGTTTACTGTATCCCTTGGACCTTCTTATTGACGATAAGACACAGAAATTGCATCGCAATTAAATACAAAAGGCACAATGCCGACATAAGTAAAAGAAGTCTGACTCTTCTTACTGTCTGTGTTTTGAACCATTCCTGTGAAACTAGTTATAGATTCCGATGCTTCAATCCAGGTTTACTGTATATCTTGGACCTTCTTATTGACGATGAAACACAGAAATTGCTTCAGAATTAAATAGAAAATGCACAATGATGACTTAAGTACAAGAAGACTGACTCTTCCTACTGTCTATGTTTTGAACCATTCCTGTGACACTAGTCATAGATTCCGATGCTTAACTTCAGGATTACTGTATCCCTCTGACCTTCTTATTGACGATGAAACACAGAAATTGCATAGGAATTAAATACAAAAGGCACAATGCCGACTTAAGTACAAGAAGACCGACACTTCTTACTGTCTATGATTTGAACCAACCCTGTGACACTAGTTATAGATTCCGATGCTTCACTCCAGGTTTACTGTATCCCTTGGACCTTCTTATTGACGATGAAACGCAGAAATTGTAACGGAATTAAATACAAAATTCACAATGCCGACTTACGTACAAGGAGACTGACTCTTCTTACTGACTATGTTTTGAACCATTCCTGTGACACCAGTTATAAATTCCGATGCTTCACTTCAGGTTTATTGTGTCCCTTAGACCTTCCTATTGACGATGAGACACAGAAATCGCATTGGAATTAGATAGAAAAAGCACAATGCCGACTTAAGTACAAGAAGACTGACTCTTCCAACTCTCTATGTTTTGAACCATTCCTGTGACACTAGTTATAGATTCCGATGCACCACTTCAGGTTTACTGTATCCCTCGGACCTTCTTATGGACGATGAAGCAAAGAAATTGCATCGGAATGAAATACAAAAGGCACAATGCCGACTTATGTACAAGTAGACTTACTCTTCCAACTCTCTATGTTTTGAACCATTCCTGTGACGCCAGTTATAGATTCCGATGCTTCAATTCAGGTTTACTGTATCCCTTGGACCTTCTTATTGACGATGAAACACACAAATTGCATCGGAATTAATTACAAAAGGCACAGTGCCGACTTAAGTACAAGAAGACTGACTCTTCTTACTGACTATGATTTGAACCATTCCTGTGACACTAGTTATAGATTCCGATGCTTCACTTCAGGTTTACTGTATCCCTCTGACCTTCTTATTGACGATGAAACACAGAAATTGCATCGGAATTAAATACAAAAGGCTCAATGCCGACTTAAGTACGTGTAGACTGAGTTTTCCTACTGTCTATATTTGAACCATTCCTGTAACGCTAGTTATAGATTCCGTCGGTTCATTTCAGGTTTACAGTATCCCTTGGACCTTCTTATTGACGATGAAACACAGAAATTACATCGGAATTAAATACTAAAGGCACAATGCCGACTTAAGTAAAAGAATACTGACTCTTTCAACTCTCTAAGCTTTGAACCATTCCTGTGACGCTAGTTATAGATTCCGATGCTTCACTTCAGGTTTACTGTATCCCACTGACCTTCTTATTGACGATGAAACACAGAAATTGCATCGGAATTAAATAGAGAAGGCACAATACCGACTTAACTACAAGAAGACTGACTCTTCTTACTGACTATGTTTTGAACCATTTCTGTGAAACTAGTTATAGATTCTGAAGCTTAACTTCAGGATTACTGTATCCCACTGACCTTCTTAATGACGATGGAACACAGAAATTGCATCGGAATTAAATACAAAAGGCACAATGCCAACTTAAGTACAAGAAGACTGACTCTTCGTACTGGCTATGCTTTGAAACAATCCTGTGACACTAGTTATAGATTCCGATGCTTCACTCCACGTTTACTGTATCCCTTAGACCTTCATATTGACGATGAAACACAAAAATTCCATCGGAATTAAATACAAAAGGCACAATGCCTACTGAAGTACAAGAAGACTGATTCTTCTTACTGACTATGTTTTGAACCATTCCTGTGACAATAGTTACAGATTACAATGCTTCACTTCAGTTTTACTGTATCCCTCTGACCTTCTTATTGACGATAAAACACAGATATTACATCGGAATTAAATACAAAAGGCACAATGCCGACTTAAGTACAAGAAGACTGACTCTTCTTACTATCTATGTTTTGAAGCATTCCTGTGACACTAGTTATAGATTCCGATGCTTCACTTCAGATTTACTGCATCCCTCTGACGTTCTTAATGACGATGAAACACAGAAACTGCGTCGGTTTTTAAATACAAAAGGCACAATGCCGAACTAAGTACACGAAGACTGACTCATCGTACTGTCTATGTATTGAAGCATTCCTGTGACACTAGTTATCGATTCCGATGCTTCATTCCAGGTTTACTGTATACCTTGGACCTTCCTATTGATGATTAAACCTAGAAATTGCATCGGAATTAAATACGAAAGCACAATGCCGACTTAAGTACAAGAAGACTGATTCATCTTACTGTCTACGTTTTGAACCATTCCTGTGACACTAGTTATCGATTCCGATGCTTCACTCCAGGTTTACTGTATACCTTGGACCTTCCTGTTGACGATGACACACAGAAATTGCATCGGAATTAAATACAAAAGCACAATGCCGACTTAAGTACAAGAATGCAGACTCTTCTTACTGAGTATGTTTGAACCGTTCCTGTGACACTAGTTATAGATTCCGATGCTTCACTTCAGGTTTACTGTATCCCTCTGACCTTGTTATTGACGATAAAGAACAGATATTGCATCGGAATTAAATACAAAAGGCACAATGCCGAATTAAGTGCAAGAAGACAGACTCTTATTAGTGTCTACGTTTTGAACCATTCCTGTGACACTAGTAATAGACTCCGATGCTTCACTCCTGGTATACTGTATCCCTTGGAACTTCTTATTGACGATGAAACACAGAAATGGCATCGTAATTGAATACAAAATGCACTATGCCGACTTAAGTAAAAGAAGTCAGACTCTTCTTACTGTCTATGTTTTGAACCATTCCTGTGACGCTAGTTATAGATTCCGATGCTTCACTCCAGGTTTACTGTATCCCTTGGACCTTCTTGTGACGATGAAACACAGAAATTGCATCGTAATTAAATAGAAAACGCACAATGCCGGCTTACGTACAAGAAGACTGTCTCTTCAGACTGACTATGTTTTGAACAAATCCTGTGACACTAGTTATAGTTTCCGATGCTTCTCTTGAGGTTTACTGTATCCCTTGGACATTCCTATTGACGATGACACACAGAAATCGCATCGGAATTAAATACAAAAAGCACAATGCCGGCTTATATACAAGAAGACTGACTCTTTCTACTCTCTATGTTTTGAACCATTCCTGTGACACTAGTTTTTTATTCCGATGCTTCACGTGAGGTTTACTGTATCCCTCGGACCTTCTTATGGACGATGAAACACAGAAATTGCATCGGAATGAAATACAAAAGGCACAATGCCGAATTAAGTACAAGAAGACTGAATCTTCCAACACTCTATGTTTTGAACTATTCCTGTGTCACTAGTTATAGATTCTGATGCTTCACTTCAGGTATACTGTATCCATCTGACCTTCTTATTGACGATGAAACACAGAAATTGCATCGGAATTAAATAGAAAAGGCACAATACCGACTTAAATACAAGAAGACTGACTCTTCCTACTGTCTATGATTTGAACCATTCCTGTGACACTAGTTATTGATTCCGATGCTTCATTCAAGCTTTACTGTATACCTTGGACATTCCTATTGACGATGAAACCTAGAAATTGCATCGGAATTAAATACAAAAGGCACAATGCCGACTTAAGTACAAGAAGACTGACTCATCTTACTGTCTATGTTTTGAACCATTCCTGTGACACTAGTTATCGATTCCGATGCTTCACTCCAGGTTTACTGTATACCTTGGACCTTCGTGTTGACGATGAAACACAGAAATTGCATCGTAATTAAATTGAAAAGGCACATTGCCAACTTAGGTACAAGAAGACTGACTCTTCAGACTGACTATATTTTGAACAATTCCTGTGCCACTAGTTATAGATTCCGATGCTTCACTTCAGGTTTACTGTATCCCTTGGAAATTCCTATTGACGAAGAGACACAGAAACCGCATCGGAATGAAATAGAAAAGGCACAATGCCGACTTAAGTACAAGAAGACTGACTCTTCCTACTCTCTATGTTTTGAACCACTCCTGTGACACTAGTTATAGATCTGATGCTTCCTTTAAGTTTACTGTATCCCTTGGATCTTCTTATTGGTGATGAAACATAGATATTGCATCGGAATTAAATACAAAAGGCACAATGCCGACTTAAGTACAAGAAGACTGACTCATCTTACTATCTATGTTTTGAACCATTCGTGTGACACTATGCTTCACTCCAGATTGACTCTATCCCTTAGACCTTCATATTGACGATGAAACACAGAAATTGCATCGGAATTAAATACAAAAGGCACAATGCCGACTGAAATACAAAAAGACTGACTCCTCTTACTGACTATGATTTGAACCATTCCTGTGAGACTAGTTATAGACTCCAATGCTTCACTTCAGGTTTACTGTATCCCTCTGACCTTCTTAATGACGATAAAACACAGAAATTACATCGGAATTAAATACAAAAGGCACAATGCCGACTTAAGTACAAGGAGACTGACTCTTCTTACTGTCTATGTTTTGAACCATTCCTGTGACACTAGTTATAGATTCCAACGCTTCACTTCAGATTTACTGTATCCCTCTGACGTTCTTATTGACAATGAAACACAGAAATTGCGTCTGAATTAAATACAAAAGGCACAATGCCGAATGAAGTACAAGAAGGCTGACTCATCTCACTGTCTATGCTTTGAACCATTCCTGTGACACTAGTTATAGATTCCGATGCCTCACTCCAGGTTTACTGTATACCTTGGACCTTCGTATTGACGATGAAACACAGAAATTGCATCGGAATTATATACAGAAGCACAATGCCGACTTAAGTACAAGAAGACTGACTCTTCCTACTCTCTTTGTTTTGAACCATTTCTGTGACACTAGTTATAGATTCCGATGCTTCACTTCTGGTATACTGTACCTCTTGGACCTTGTTATTGACGATGAAACACACTAATTGCATCGGAATTAAATACAATAGGCACAATGCCGACTTAAGTACAAGAAGACTGACTCTACTTACTGACTATGTTTTAAACCACTCCTGTGACACTAGTTATAGATTTCGATGCTTCACTTCAGGTTTACTGTATCCCTCTGACCTTCTTATTGACGATGAAACACAGAAATTGTATCGGAATTAAATACAAAAAGCACAATGCCGACTAAAGTACAAGAATACTGACTCATCTTACTGTCTATGTTTTGAACCGTCCGTGTGACACTAGTTATAGATTCCGATGCTTCACTCCAGCTCAACTGTATCCCTTGGACCTTCTTCTTGACGATGAAAGACAGAAATTGCATCGGAATTAAATACAAAAAGCACAATACCGACTAAAGTACAAGAAGACTGTCTCTTCTTACTGACTATGTTTTGAACCATTCCTGTGACACTAGTTATAGATTCCGTTGCTTCACTCCAGGTTTACTGTATCTTTTGGACCTTCGTATTGACGATGAAACACAGAAATTGCATCGGAATTTAATAAAAAGGCACAATGCCGACTTAAGTAAAAGAAGTCTGACTCTTCTTACTGTCTGTGTTTTGAACCATTCCTGTGACACTAGTTATAGATTCCGATGCTTCACTCCAGGTTTACTGTATCCCTTGGACCTTCGTATTGACGATGAATCACAGAAATTGCATCGGAATTATATATAAAAGGCACAATGCCGATTTAAGTAAATGAAGTCTGACTCTTCTTACTGTCTGTGTTTTGAATTTTTCCTGTTACACTAGTTATGGATTCCGATCTTCACTCCAGGTTTACTGTATCCCATACACCTTCTTATTGACGATGAAACACAGAAATTGCATCAGAATTAAATAGAAAATGCACAATGATGACCTAAGTACAAGAAGACTGACTCTTCTTACTGACTATGTTTTGAACCATTCCTGTGACACTAGTTATAGATTCCGATGCTTCACTACAGGTTTCCTGTATCCCTCTGACCTTCTTATTGACGATGAAACACAGAAATTGCATCAGAAATAAATTCAAAAGGCACAATGCCGAATTAAGTGCAAGAAGACAGACTCTTATTAGTGTCTACGTTTTGAACCATTCCTGTGACACTAGTTATAGACTCCGATGCTTCACTCCTGGTATACTGTATCCCTTGGAACTTCTTATTGACGATGAAACACAGAAATTGCATCGGAATTGAATACAAAAGCACAATGCCGACTTAAGTAAAAGAAGACGGACACTTCCTACTGTCTATGTTTTGAACCATTCCTGTGACACTAGTTATAGATTCCGATGCTACACTCCTGGTTTACTGTATCCCATGGACCTTCTTGTGACGATGAAACACAAAAATTGCATCGTAATTAAATAGAAAACGCACAATGCCGGCTTAAGTACAAGAAGACTGACTCTTCAGACTGACTATGTTTTGAACAAATCCTGTGACACTAGTTATAGTTTCCGATGCTTCTCTTGAGTTTTACTGTATCCCTTGGACATTCCTATTGACGATGAGACACAGAAATCGCATCGGAATTAAATAGAAAAAGCACAATGTCGGCTTATGTACAAGAAAACTGACTCTTCCTACTCTCTATGTTTTGAACCATTCCTGTGACACTAGTTTTTTATTCCGATGCTTCACGTGAGGTTTACTGTATCCATCGGACCTTCTTATGGACGATGAATCACAGAAATTGCATCGGAATGAAATACAAAAGGCACAATGCCGAATTAAGTACAGGAAGACTGAATCTTCCAACTCTCTATGTTTTGAACCATTCCTGTGACACTAGTTATAGATTCTGATGCTTCACTTCAGGTATACAGTATCCATCTGACCTTCTTATTGACGATGAAACACAGAAATTGCATCGGAATTAAATAGAAAAGGCACAATACCGACTTAAGTACAAGAAGACTGACTCTTCCTACTGTCTATGATTTGAACCATTCCTGTGACACTAGTTATAGATTCCGATGCTTCACTTCTGGCATACTGTATCACTTGGACCTTCTTATTGACGATGAAACACACTAATTGCATCGGAATTAAATTTAATAGGCACAATGCCGACTTAAGTACAAGAAGACTGACTCTTCTTACTGACTATGTTTTGAACCATTCCTGTGACACTAGTTATAGATTCCGATGCTTCACTTCAGGTTTACTGTATCCCTCTGACCTTCTTATTGACGATGAAACACAGAAATTGCATCGGAATTAAATATAAAAGGCACAATGCCGACTTAAGTACATGTAGATTGACTTCTCCCACTGTCTATGCTTTGAACGATTCCTGTGACACTAGTTGTAGATTCCGATGGTTCATTTTAGGTTTACTGTATCCCTTGGACCCTCTTATTGACAATGAAACAAAGAAATTTCATCGGAATTAAATACAAAATCCACAATGCCGACTTAAGTACAAGAAGACTGTCTCTTCCAACTGTCTATGATTTGAACCGTTCCTGTGACACTAGTTATAGATTCCGATGCTTCACTTCAGGTTTACTGTATCCCTCTGACCTTCATATTGACGATGAAACACAGAAATTGCATCGGAATTAAATAGAAATGTCACAATGCCGACTTAACTACAAGAAGACAAACTCTTCTTACTGACAATGATATGCACCATTCCTGTGACACTAGTTATAGATTCCGATGCTTAACTTCAGGATTACTGTATCCCACTGACCGTCTTAGTGACGATGAATCACAGAAATTGCATCGGAATTAAATACAAAAAGCACAATGCCGACTAAAGTACAATAATACTGACTCATCTCACTGTCGATGTTTTGATCCGTCCCTGTGACACTAGTTATAGATTCCGATGCTTCAATCCAGGTTTTCTGTATCCCTTAGACCTTCTTATTGACGATGAAACACAGAAATAGCATCAGAATTAAATAGAAAATGCACAATGATGACTTAGGTACAAGAAGACTGACTCTTCTTACTGACTATGTTTTTAACCATTCCTGTGACACTAGTTATAGATTCCGATGCTTCACTTCAGGATTACTGTATCCCTCTGTCCTTCTTATTGACGATGAAACGCAGAAATTGCATCAGAATAAAATACAAAAGGCGCAATGCCGAATTAAGTACAAGAAGACTGACTCTTATTACTGTCTATGTTTTGAACCATCCCTGTGACACTAGTTATAGATTCCGATGCTTCAGTCCTGGGTTACTGTATCCCTTGGACCTTCTTATAGACGATGAAACACAGAAATTATATCGGAATTAAATTCAAAAGGCACAATGCCGACTTAAGTACAAGAAGACTGACTCTTCTTATTGGCTACGCTTTGAACCATTCCTGTGACACTAGTTATAAATTCCGATGCTTCACTTCAGGTTTACTGTATCCCTCGGACCTTCTTATTGACGATGAAACACCGAAATTGCATCGCAATTAAATAGAAAAGGAACAATACCCACTTAACTACTTGAAGACTGACTCTTCTTACTGACTATGTTTTTAACCATTCCTGTGACACTAGTTATAGTTTCTCAAGCTTAACTTCAGGATTGCTGTATCCCACTGACCTTCTTAGTGACGATGAAACACAGAAATTGCATTGGAATTAAATACAAAAGGCACAATGCCGACTTAAGTACAAGAAGACTGACTCTTCTTACTGACTATGTTTTGAACCATTCCTGTGACACTAGTTATAGATTCTGATGCTTCACTTCAGGTTTACTGTATCCCTTGGACCTTCTTATTGGCGATGAAACACAGAAATTGCATCGGATTGAAATACAAAAGGCATAATGCCGACTTAAGTACAAGAAGACTGACTCATCTTACTGTCTATGTTTTGAAACATTCCTGTGACACTAGTTATAGATTCCGATGTTTCACTCCAGGTTTACTGTATCCCTTAGACCTTCATATTGACGATGAAACACAGAAATTGCATCGGAATTAAATACAAAAGGCACAATGCCGACTTAAGTACAAGAAGACTGGCTCTTCTTACTGTCTATGTTTTGAACAATTCCTGTGACACTAGTTATAGATTCCGATGCTTCACTTCAGATTTACTGTATCCCTCTGACGTTCTTATTGACGATGAAACACAGAAATTGCATCGGAATTAAATACAAAACGCACAATGCCGACTTAAGTGCAAGAAGACGGACTCTTCTTATTGACTATGTTTTTAACCATTCCTGTGACACTAGTTATGTATTCCGATGCTTCACTTCAGGTTTACTGTATCCCTCTGACCATCCTATTGACGATAAAACACAGAAATTGCATCGGAAGTAAATACAAAACGCACAATGCCGACTTAAGTAGAAGAACACTTACTCTTCTTACTGTCTATGATTTGAACCATTCCTGTGACACTAGTTATAGATTCCGATGCTTCACTCCAGGTTTACAGTATCCCTTGGACCTTCTTACTGACGATGAAACACAGATATTGCATCGTAATTAAATAGAAAAGGCACATTGCCGACTTAAGTACAAGAAGACTGACTCTTCAGACTGACTATATTTTGAACAATTCCTGTGACACTAGTTATAGATTCCGATGCTTCACTTCAGGTTTACTGTATCCCTTGGACCTTCCTATTGACGAAGAGACACAGAAACGGCATCGGAATTAAATAGAAAAAGCACAATGCCGACTTAAGTACACGAAGACTGACTCTTCCTACTCTCTATGTTTTGAACCACTCCTGTGACACTAGTTATAGATTCTGATGCTTTCTTCAGGTTTACTGTATCCCTTGGACCTTCGTATTGGCGATGAAACACAGATATTGCATCGGAATTAAATACAAAATGCACAATGCCGACTTAAGTACAATAAGACTGACTCATCTTACTGTCTATGTTTGGAACCATTCCTGTGACACTAGTTTTAGAATCCGAAGCTTCACTCCAGATTTACTGTATCCCTTAGACCTTCATATTGACGATGAAACACAGAAACGGCATCGGAATTAAATACAAAAGGCACAATGCCGACTGAAGTACAAGAAGACTGATTCTTCTTACTGACTAAGATTTGAACAACTCCTGTGACACTAGTTATAGATTCCGATGCTTCACTCAAGGTTTACTGTATACCTTGGAACTTCTTATTGACAATGAAACACAGACATTGCATCGCAATTAAATACAAAATCACAATGCCGACGTAAGTACAAGAGGACGGACTCTTCTTACTGTCTATGTTTTGAACCATTCCTGTGACACTAGTTATAGATTCCGATTCTTCACTGCAGGTTTCCTGTATCCCTTCGACCTTCTTATTGACGATGAAACACAGAAATTGCATCGGAATTAAATACAAAAGGCACTATACCGACTTAAGTACAAGAAGACTGACTCTTCATACTGACTATGTTTCGCACCATTCCAGTGACACTAGTCATAGATTCCGATGCTTCACTTCAGGATTACTGTATCCCTCTGACCTTGTTATTGACGATGAAACACAGAAATTGCATCGGAATTAAATACAATAGGCACAATGCCGACTAATGTACAAGAAGACTGACTCTTCTTACTGTCTATGTTTCGAACCATCCCTGTGACACTAGTTATAGATTCCGATGCTTCACTCCAGGTTTACTGTATCCCTTGGCCCATCTTATTGACGATGAAACACAGAAATTGCATCGGAATTAAATACAATAGGCACAATGCCGACTTAAGTACAAGAAGACTGACTCTTCTTACTGACTATGTTTTGAACCATTCTTGTGACACTAGTCATTGATACCGATGCTTAACTTCAGGATAACATTATCCCACTGACCTTCTTATAGACGATGAAACACAGAAATTGCATCGGAGTTAAATACAAAAGGCACAATGCAGACTTAAGTACAAGAAGACTGACGCTTCTCACTGTCTATCTTTTGATCCATTCCCGTGACACTAGTTTTAGATTCCGATGCTTCACTCCAGGTTTACTCTATCCCTTTGACCATCTTATTGACGATGAAACTCAGAAATTGCATCAGAATTAAATACAAAAGGCACAATGCCGACTAAAGTACAAGAAGACTGACTCTACTGAGAGTCTATGTTTTGAACCATTCCTGTGACACTAGTTATAGATTCCGGTGCTTCACTCCAGGTTTACTGTATCCCTCTGACCTTCTTATTGACGATGAAACACAGAAATTGCATCGGAATTAAATAGAAAAGGCACAATACCGACTTAGGTACAAGAAGACTGACTCTTCCTACTGTCTATGTTTGAACCATTCTTGTGACACTAGTATTTTATTCCGATGCTTCACTTGAGGTTTACTGTATCCCTCAGACCTTCTTATGGACGATGAAACACAGAAATTGCATCGGAATGAAATTCAAAAGGCATAATGCCGACTTCAGTACAAGAAGACTGAGTCTTCCAACTCTCTATGTTTTGAACCATTCCTGTGACACTAGTTATAGATTCCGATGCTTCACATCAGGTTTACTGTATCCCTCTGACCTTCTTATTGACGATAAAACACAGAAATTGCATCGGAATTAAATACAAAAGGCACAATGCCGACTTAAGTAGAAGTAGACTGACTCTTCTTACTGTGTATGTTTTGAACCATTCCTGTGACACTAGTTATAGATTCCGATGCTTGATTCAGATTTACTGTATCCCCCTGAAGTTCTTATTGATAATGAAACACAGAAATTGCGTCGGAATTAAATACAAAAGGCACAATGCCGAATTAAGTACAAGAAGACTGACTCATCTCACTGTCTATGCTTTGAACCATTCCTGTGGCACTAATTATAGATTCCGATGCTTCCCTCCAGGTTTACTGTATACCTTGGACCTTCTTATTGACGATGAAACACAGAAATTGCATCGGAATTAAATACAAAAGCACAATGCCGACATAAGTACAAGAAGACGGACTCTTCTTACTGACTCTGTTTGAACCATTCCTGTGACACTAGTTATAGATTCCGATGCTTCACTTCAGGTTTGCTGTATCCCTCTGACCTTCGTATTGACGATAAAACACAGAAATTGCATCGGAATTAAATACAAAAGGCACAATGCCGACTTAAGTAGAAGTAGACTGACTCTTCTTACTGTGTATGTTTTGAACCATTCCTGTGACACTAGTTATAGATTCCGATGCTTCACCCCCGGTTTAAAGTATCCCTTGGACCTTATTACTGACGATGAAACACAGAAATTACATCGTAATTAATTATAAAAGGCACATTGCCGACTTAAGTACAAGAAGACTGACTCTTCAGACTGACTATATTTTGAACAATTCCTGTGACACTAGTTATAGATTCCGATGCTTCACTTCAGTTTTACTGTATCCCTCTGACCGTCTTATTGACAATAAAACACAGAAATTACATCGGAATTAAATACAAAAGGCACAATGCCGACTTAAGTACAAGAAAACTGACTCATCTTACTGTTTTTTTTTTTAACCATTCCTGTGACACTAGTTATAGATTCCGATGCTTCACTTCAGATTTACTGTATCCCCCTGAAGTTCTTATTGACAATGAAACACAGAAATTGCGTCGGAATTAAGTACAAAAGGCACAATGCCGAATTAAGTAAAGAAGACTGACTCATCTCACTGTCTATGCTTTGAACCATTCCTGTGGCACTAATTATTGATTCCGATGCTTCCCTCCAGGTTTACTGTATACCTTGGACCTTCTTATTGACGATGAAACACAGAAATTGCATCGGAATTAAATACAAAAGCACAATGCCGACGTAAGTACAAGAAGACGGACTCTTCTTACTGTCTATGATGTGAACCACTCCTGTGACACTAGTTATAGATTCCGATGCTTCACTCCTGGTTTACTGTATCCTTTGGACCCTCTTGCAGACGATGAAACACAGAAATTGCATCGTAATTAAATTGAAAAGGCACAATGCCGACTTAAGTACAAGAAGACTGACTCTTCAGACTGACTATGTTTTGAACAATTCCTGTGACACTAGTTATAGATTCCGATGCATCACTACAGGTTTACCGTATACCGTGGACCTTCTTATTGACGGGATGAAACACAGAAATTGCATCGGAATTAAATACAAAAGCACAATGCCGACGTAAGTACAAGAAGACGGACTCTTCTTACTGTCTATGTTTTGAACCATTCCTGTGACACTAGTCATAGATTCCGATGCTTCACTCCTGGTTTACTGTATCTTTTGGACCTTCTTGCTAACGATGAAACACAGAAATTGCATCGTAATGAAATAGAAAAGGCACAATGCCGACTTAAGTACAAGAAGACCGACTCTTCAGACTGACTATGTTTTGAACAATTCCTGTGACACTAGTTATAGATTCGATACTTCACTTCAGGTTTACTGTATCCCTCTGACCTTCTTATTGACGATGAAACACAGAAATTGCATCGCAATTAAATACAAAAGGCACAATGCCGACTTAAGTACAAGACGACTGACCCTTCCAACTGTCTATGTTATGAACCGTTCATGTGACACTAGTTATAGATTCCGATGCTTCACTTTAGGTTTACTGTATCCCTCTGACCTTCTTATTGACGATGAAACACAGAAATTGCATCGGAATTAAATAGAAAAGGCACAATGCCGACTTAACTACAAGAAGACTGACTCTTCTTACTGTCTATGATTTGCACCATTCCTGTGACACTAGTTATAGATTCCGATGCTTAACTTCAGAATTACTGTATCCCACTGACCTTCTTAGTGACGATGAAACACAGAAATTGCATCGGAAATTAATACAAAAAGCACAATGCCGACTAAAGTACAAGAATACTGAGTCATCTTACTGTCTATGTTTTGAACCGTCCCTGTGACACTAGTTATAGATTCCGATGCTTCACTCCAGGTTTACTGTATCCCCTGGACCTTCTTATTGACGATGAAACACAGAAATTGCATCGGAATTAAATACAAAAGGCACAATACCGACATAAGTACAAGAAGACTGTCTCTTCTTACTGTCTATGTTTGAACCATTCCTGTGACACTAGTTATTGATTCCGATGCTTCGCTTCAGATTTACTGTATCATTCTGACGCTCATATTGACGATGAAACACAGAAATTGCGTCCGTATTAAATACAAAAGGCACAATGCCGATTTAAGTACAAGAAGACTCACTCATCTTACTGTCTATGTTTTGAACCATTCCTGTGACACTAGTTAGAGATTCCGATGCTTCACTCCAGGTTTACTGTATACCTTGGACCTTCTTATTGACGATAAAACACAGAAATTGCATCGGAATTAAATACAAAAGCACATTGCCGTCTTAAGTACAAGAAGACTGACTCATCTTACTGTCTATGTTTTGAACCATTCCTGTGACTCTAGTTATGGATTCCGATGCTTCACTCTAGGTTTACTGTATACCTTGGACCTTCTTATTGACGATGAAACACATAAATTGCATCGGAATTAAATACAAAAGCACAATGCCGACATAAGTACAAGAAGACGGACTCTTCTTACTGACTATGTTTGAACCATTCCTGTGACACTAGTTATAGATTCCGATGCTTCACGTCAGGTTTGCTGTATCCCTCTGACCTTCGTATTGACGATAAAACACAGAAATTGCATCGGAATTAAATACAAAAGGCACAATGCCGACTTAAGTAGAAGTACACTGACTCTTCTTGCTGTCTATGTTTTGAACCATTCCTGTGACACTAGTTATAGATTCCGGTGCTTCACCCCAGGTTTAAAGTATCCCTTGGACCTTATTACTGACGATGAAACACAGAAATTGCATCGTAATTAATTATAAAAGGCACATTGCCGACTTAAGTACAAGAAGACTGACTCTTCAGACTGACTATATTTTGAACAATTCCTGTGACACTAGTTATAGATTCCGAAGCTTCACTTCAGGTTTACTGTATCCCTCTGACCGTCTTATTGACAACAAAACACAGAAATTACATTGGAATTAAATACAAAAGGCACAATGCCGACTTAAGTACAAGAAGACTGACTCATCTTACTGTCTATGTTTTGAACCATTCCTGTGACACTAGTTATAGATTCCGATTCTTCACTTCAGATTTACTGTATCCCTCTGAAGTTCTTATTGACAATGAAACACAGAAATTGCGTCGGAATTAAATACAAAAGGCACAATGCCGAATTAAGTACAAGAAGACTGACTCATCTCACTGTCTATGTTTTGAACCATTCCTGTGGCACTAATTATAGATTCCGATGCTTCCCTCCAGGTTTACTGTATACCTTGGACCTTCTTATTGACGATGAAACACAGAAATTGCATCGGAATTAAATACAAAAGCACAATGCCGAAGTAAGTACAAGAAGACGGACTCTCTTTACTGTCTATGATGTGAACCACTCCTGTGACACTAGTTACAGATTCCGATGCTTCACTCCTGGTTTACTGTATCCTTTGGACCCTCTTGCAGACGATGATACACAGAAATTGCATCGTAATTAAATAGAAAAGGCACAATCCCGACTTAAGTACAAGAAGACCGACTCTTCAGACTGACTATGTTTTGAACCATTCCTGTGACACTAGTTATAGATTCCGATTCTTCACTTCAGATTTACTGTATCCCTCTGAAGTTCTTATTGACAATGAAACACAGAAATTGCGTCGGAATTAAATACAAAAGGCACAATGCCGAATTAAGTACAAGAAGACTGACTCATCTCACTGTCTATGTTTTGAACCATTCCTGTGGCACTAATTATAGATTCCGATGCTTCCCTCCAGGTTTACTGTATACCTTGGACCTTCTTATTGACGATGAAACACAGAAATTGCATCGGAATTAAATACAAAAGCACAATGCCGAAGTAAGTACAAGAAGACGGACTCTCTTTACTGTCTATGATGTGAACCACTCCTGTGACACTAGTTACAGATTCCGATGCTTCACTCCTGGTTTACTGTATCTTTTGGACCTTCTTGCTGACGATGAAACACAGAAATTGCATCGTAATGAAATAGAAAAGGCACAATCCCGACTTAAGTACAAGAAGACCGACTCTTCAGACTGACTATGTTTTGAACAATTCCTGTGACACTAGTTATAGATTCCGATACTTCACTTCAGGTTTACTGCATCCCTCTGACCTTCTTAGTGACGATGAAACACAGAAATTGCATCGGAATTAAATACAAAAGGCACAATGCCGACTTAAGTACAAGACGACTGACTCTTCCAACTGTCTATGTTTTGAACCGTTCGTGTGACACTAGTTATAGATTCCGATGCTTCACTTTAGGTTTACTGTATCCCACTGACCTTCTTATTGACGATGAAACACAGAAATTGCATCGGAATTAAATAGAAAAGGCACAATGCCGACTTAACTACAAGAAGACTGACTCTTCTTACTGTCTATGATTTGCACCATTCCTGTGACACTAGTTATAGTTTCCGATGCTTAACTTCAGGATTACTGTATCCCACTGTCCTTCTTAGTGACGATGAAACACAGAAATTGCATCGGAAATTAATACAAAAAGCACAATGCCGACTAAAGTACAAGAATACTGAGTCATCTTACTGTCATTGTTTTGAACCGTCCCTGTGACACTAGTTATAGATTCCGATGCTTCACTCCAGGTTTACTGTATCCCCCGGACCTTCTTATTGACGATGAAACACAGAAATTGCATCGGAATTAAATACAAAAGGCACAATATCGACATAAGTACAAGAAGACTGTCTCTTCTTACTGACTATGTTTTGAAACATTCCTGTGACACTAGTTATAAATTCCGATGCTTCACTCTAGCTTTACTGTATCCTTTGGACCTTCTTATTGACGATGAAACACAGAAAATGCATCTTAATTAATTACAAAATGCACAATGCCGACGTAAGTAAAAGGAGTCTGACTCTTCTTACTGTCTGTGTTTTGAACCATTCCTATGACACTAGTTATGGATTCCGATGCTTCACTCCAGGTTTACTGTATCCCTTAGACCTTCGTATTGACGAGGAAACATAGAAATTGCATCAGAATTAAATACAAAGGGCACAATGCCGAATTAAGTAAAAGAAGACTGACTCCTCTTACTGACTATTTTTTGCACCATTCCTGTGACACTAGTTATAGACTCCGATGCTTCACTCCTGGTTTACTGTATCCCTTGGACCTTCTTATTGACGATGAAACACAGAAATTGCATCGAATTTAAATACAAAAGACATAATACCGACTTAAGTACAAGAAGACTGTCTCTTCTTACTGACTATGTTTTGAACCATTCCTGTGACACTAGTTATAGATTCCGATGCTTCACTCCAGGTTTACTGTATCCCTTAGCCCTTCTTATTGACGATGCAACACAGAAATTACATCGGAATTAAATACTAAAGGCACAATGCCGACTTAAGTACAAGAATACTGACTCTTCCAACTCTCTAAGCTGTGAACCATTCCTGTGACGCTAGTTATAGATTCCGATTCTTCACTTCAGGTTTACTGTATCCCACTGACCTTCTTATTGACGATGAAACACAGAAATTGCATCGGAATTAAATACAAAAGCACAATGCCGACGTAAGTACAAGAAGACGGACTCTTCTTACTGTCTATGATGTGAACCACTCCTGTGACACTAGTTATAGATTCCGATGCTTCACTCCTGGTTTACTGTATCCTTTGGACCCTCTTGCAGACGATGAAACACAGAAATTGCATCGTAATTAAATTGAAAAGGCACAATGCCGACTTAAGTACAAGAAGACTGACTCTTCAGACTGACTATGTTTTGAACAATTCCTGTGACACTAGTTATAGATTCCGATGCATCACTACAGGTTTACCGTATACCGTGGACCTTCTTATTGACGGGATGAAACACAGAAATTGCATCGGAATTAAATACAAAAGCACAATGCCGACGTAAGTACAAGAAGACGGACTCTTCTTACTGTCTATGTTTTGAACCATTCCTGTGACACTAGTCATAGATTCCGATGCTTCACTCCTGGTTTACTGTATCTTTTGGACCTTCTTGCTAACGATGAAACACAGAAATTGCATCGTAATGAAATAGAAAAGGCACAATGCCGACTTAAGTACAAGAAGACCGACTCTTCAGACTGACTATGTTTTGAACAATTCCTGTGACACTAGTTATAGATTCGATACTTCACTTCAGGTTTACTGTATCCCTCTGACCTTCTTATTGACGATGAAACACAGAAATTGCATCGCAATTAAATACAAAAGGCACAATGCCGACTTAAGTACAAGACGACTGACCCTTCCAACTGTCTATGTTATGAACCGTTCATGTGACACTAGTTATAGATTCCGATGCTTCACTTTAGGTTTACTGTATCCCTCTGACCTTCTTATTGACGATGAAACACAGAAATTGCATCGGAATTAAATAGAAAAGGCACAATGCCGACTTAACTACAAGAAGACTGACTCTTCTTACTGTCTATGATTTGCACCATTCCTGTGACACTAGTTATAGATTCCGATGCTTAACTTCAGAATTACTGTATCCCACTGACCTTCTTAGTGACGATGAAACACAGAAATTGCATCGGAAATTAATACAAAAAGCACAATGCCGACTAAAGTACAAGAATACTGAGTCATCTTACTGTCTATGTTTTGAACCGTCCCTGTGACACTAGTTATAGATTCCGATGCTTCACTCCAGGTTTACTGTATCCCCTGGACCTTCTTATTGACGATGAAACACAGAAATTGCATCGGAATTAAATACAAAAGGCACAATACCGACATAAGTACAAGAAGACTGTCTCTTCTTACTGTCTATGTTTGAACCATTCCTGTGACACTAGTTATTGATTCCGATGCTTCACTTCAGATTTACTGTATCATTCTGACGCTCATATTGACGATGAAACACAGAAATTGCGTCCGTATTAAATACAAAAGGCACAATGCCGATTTAAGTACAAGAAGACTCACTCATCTTACTGTCTATGTTTTGAACCATTCCTGTGACACTAGTTAGAGATTCCGATGCTTCACTCCAGGTTTACTGTATACCTTGGACCTTCTTATTGACGATAAAACACAGAAATTGCATCGGAATTAAATACAAAAGCACATTGCCGTCTTAAGTACAAGAAGACTGACTCATCTTACTGTCTATGTTTTGAACCATTCCTGTGACTCTAGTTATGGATTCCGATGCTTCACTCTAGGTTTACTGTATACCTTGGACCTTCTTATTGACGATGAAACACATAAATTGCATCGGAATTAAATACAAAAGCACAATGCCGACATAAGTACAAGAAGACGGACTCTTCTTACTGACTATGTTTGAACCATTCCTGTGACACTAGTTATAGATTCCGATGCTTCACGTCAGGTTTGCTGTATCCCTCTGACCTTCGTATTGACGATAAAACACAGAAATTGCATCGGAATTAAATACAAAAGGCACAATGCCGACTTAAGTAGAAGTACACTGACTCTTCTTGCTGTCTATGTTTTGAACCATTCCTGTGACACTAGTTATAGATTCCGGTGCTTCACCCCAGGTTTAAAGTATCCCTTGGACCTTATTACTGACGATGAAACACAGAAATTGCATCGTAATTAATTATAAAAGGCACATTGCCGACTTAAGTACAAGAAGACTGACTCTTCAGACTGACTATATTTTGAACAATTCCTGTGACACTAGTTATAGATTCCGAAGCTTCATTTCAGGTTTACTGTATCCCTCTGACCGTCTTATTGACAACAAAACACAGAAATTACATTGGAATTAAATACAAAAGGCACAATGCCGACTTAAGTACAAGAAGACTGACTCATCTTACTGTCTATGTTTTGAACCATTCCTGTGACACTAGTTATAGATTCCGATTCTTCACTTCAGATTTACTGTATCCCTCTGAAGTTCTTATTGACAATGAAACACAGAAATTGCGTCGGAATTAAATACAAAAGGCACAATGCCGAATTAAGTACAAGAAGACTGACTCATCTCACTGTCTATGTTTTGAACCATTCCTGTGGCACTAATTATAGATTCCGATGCTTCCCTCCAGGTTTACTGTATACCTTGGACCTTCTTATTGACGATGAAACACAGAAATTGCATCGGAATTAAATACAAAAGCACAATGCCGAAGTAAGTACAAGAAGACGGACTCTCTTTACTGTCTATGATGTGAACCACTCCTGTGACACTAGTTACAGATTCCGATGCTTCACTCCTGGTTTACTGTATCCTTTGGACCCTCTTGCAGACGATGATACACAGAAATTGCATCGTAATTAAATAGAAAAGGCACAATCCCGACTTAAGTACAAGAAGACCGACTCTTCAGACTGACTATGTTTTGAACCATTCCTGTGACACTAGTTATAGATTCCGATTCTTCACTTCAGATTTACTGTATCCCTCTGAAGTTCTTATTGACAATGAAACACAGAAATTGCGTCGGAATTAAATACAAAAGGCACAATGCCGAATTAAGTACAAGAAGACTGACTCATCTCACTGTCTATGTTTTGAACCATTCCTGTGGCACTAATTATAGATTCCGATGCTTCCCTCCAGGTTTACTGTATACCTTGGACCTTCTTATTGACGATGAAACACAGAAATTGCATCGGAATTAAATACAAAAGCACAATGCCGAAGTAAGTACAAGAAGACGGACTCTCTTTACTGTCTATGATGTGAACCACTCCTGTGACACTAGTTACAGATTCCGATGCTTCACTCCTGGTTTACTGTATCTTTTGGACCTTCTTGCTGACGATGAAACACAGAAATTGCATCGTAATGAAATAGAAAAGGCACAATCCCGACTTAAGTACAAGAAGACCGACTCTTCAGACTGACTATGTTTTGAACAATTCCTGTGACACTAGTTATAGATTCCGATACTTCACTTCAGGTTTACTGCATCCCTCTGACCTTCTTAGTGACGATGAAACACAGAAATTGCATCGGAATTAAATACAAAAGGCACAATGCCGACTTAAGTACAAGACGACTGACTCTTCCAACTGTCTATGTTTTGAACCGTTCGTGTGACACTAGTTATAGATTCCGATGCTTCACTTTAGGTTTACTGTATCCCACTGACCTTCTTATTGACGATGAAACACAGAAATTGCATCGGAATTAAATAGAAAAGGCACAATGCCGACTTAACTACAAGAAGACTGACTCTTCTTACTGTCTATGATTTGCACCATTCCTGTGACACTAGTTATAGTTTCCGATGCTTAACTTCAGGATTACTGTATCCCACTGTCCTTCTTAGTGACGATGAAACACAGAAATTGCATCGGAAATTAATACAAAAAGCACAATGCCGACTAAAGTACAAGAATACTGAGTCATCTTACTGTCATTGTTTTGAACCGTCCCTGTGACACTAGTTATAGATTCCGATGCTTCACTCCAGGTTTACTGTATCCCCCGGACCTTCTTATTGGCGATGAAACACAGAAATTGCATCGGAATTAAATACAAAAGGCACAATATCGACATAAGTACAAGAAGACTGTCTCTTCTTACTGACTATGTTTTGAAACATTCCTGTGACACTAGTTATAAATTCCGATGCTTCACTCTAGCTTTACTGTATCCTTTGGACCTTCTTATTGACGATGAAACACAGAAAATGCATCTTAATTAATTACAAAATGCACAATGCCGACGTAAGTAAAAGGAGTCTGACTCTTCTTACTGTCTGTGTTTTGAACCATTCCTATGACACTAGTTATGGATTCCGATGCTTCACTCCAGGTTTACTGTATCCCTTAGACCTTCGTATTGACGATGAAACATAGAAATTGCATCAGAATTAAATACAAAGGGCACAATGCCGAATTAAGTAAAAGAAGACTGACTCCTCTTACTGACTATTTTTTGCACCATTCCTGTGACACTAGTTATAGACTCCGATGCTTCACTCCTGGTTTACTGTATCCCTTGGACCTTCTTATTGACGATGAAACACAGAAATTGCATCGAATTTAAATACAAAAGACATAATACCGACTTAAGTACAAGAAGACTGTCTCTTCTTACTGACTATGTTTTGAACCATTCCTGTGACACTAGTTATAGATTCCGATGCTTCACTCCAGGTTTACTGTATCCCTTAGCCCTTCTTATTGACGATGCAACACAGAAATTACATCGGAATTAAATACTAAAGGCACAATGCCGACTTAAGTACAAGAATACTGACTCTTCCAACTCTCTAAGCTGTGAACCATTCCTGTGACGCTAGTTATAGATTCCGATTCTTCACTTCAGGTTTACTGTATCCCACTGACCTTCTTATTGACGATGAAACACAGAAATTGCATCGGAATTAAATAGAAAAATCACAATACCGACTTAACTACAAGAAGACTGACTCTTCTTACTGACTATGTTTTGAACCATTTCTGTGAAACTAGTTATAGATTCTGAAGCTTAACTTCAGGATTACTGTATCCCACTGACCTTCTTAATGACGATGGAACACAGAAATTGCACCGGAATTAAATACAAAAGGCACAATGCCAACTTAAGTACAAGAAGACTGACTCTTCTTACTGTCTATGTTACGAAACAATCCTGTGACACTAGTTATAGATTCCGATGCTTCACTCCACGTTTACTGTATCCCTTAGACCTTCATATTGACGATGAAACACAGAAATTGCATCGGAATTAAATACAAAAGGCACAATGCCTACTGAAGTACAAGAAGACTGATTCTTCTTACTGACTATGTTTTGAACCATTCCTGTGACAATAGTTACAGATTACAATGCTTCACTTCAGTTTTACTGTATCCCTCTGACCTTCTTATTGACGATAAATTACAGAAATTACATCGGAATTAAATACAAAAGGCACAATGCCGACTTAAGTACAAGAAGACTGACTCCTCTTACTGTCTATGTTTTGAACCATTCCTGTGACACTAGTTATCGGTTCCGATGCTTCATTCCAGGTTTACTGTATACCTTGGACCTTCCTATTGACGATGAAACCTAGAAATTGCATCGGAATTAAATACAAAAGCACAATGCCGACTTAAGTACAAGAAGACTGACTCATCTTACTGTCTATGTTTTGAACCATTCCTGTGACACTAGTGTTCGATTCCGATGCTTCACTCCAAGTTTACTGTATACCTTGGACCTTCCTGTTGACGATGAAACACAGAAATTGCATCGGAATTAAATACAAAAGCACAATGCCGACTTAAGTACAAGAATGCAGACTCTTCTTACTGAGTATGTTTGAACCGTTCCTGTGACACTAGTTATAGATTCCGATGCTTCACTTCAGGTTTACTGTATCCCTCTAACCTTCTTATTGACGATAAAGAACAGATATTGCATCGGAATTAAATACAAAAGGCACAATGCCGACTTAAGCAGAAGCAGGCTGACTCTTCTTACTGTCTATGTTTTGAACCATTCCTGTGACACTAGTTATAGGTTCCGATGCTTCACTCCAGGTTTACAGTATCCCTTAGACCTTCCTATTGACGATGAGACACAGAAATCGCATTGGAATTAAATAGAAAAAGCACAATGCCGACTTAAGTACAAGAAGACTGACTCTTCCTACTCTCTATGTTTTGAACCTTTCCTGTGACACTTGTTTTTTATTGCGATGCTTCACTTCAGGTTTACTGTATCCCTCGGACCTTCTTATGGACGATGAAACACAGAAATTGCATCGGAATGAAATACAAAAGGCACAATGCCGACTTATGTACAAGTAGACTGACTCTTCCAACTCTCTATGTTTTGAACCATTCCTGTGACGCCAGTTATAGATTCCGACGCTTCACTTCAGGTTTACTGTATCCCTTGGACCTTCTTATTGACGATGAAACACACAAATTGCATCGGAATTAAATACAAAATGCACAATGCCGACTTAAGTACAAGAAGACGGACTCTTCTTACTGACTATGCTTTGAACCGTTCCTGTGGCACTAGTTATAGATTCCGATGCTTCACTTCAGGTTTACTGTATCCCTCTAACCTTCTTATTGACGATGAAACACAGAAATTACATCGGAATTAAATACAAAAGGCACAATGCCGACTTAAGTACGTGTAGACTGACTTTTCCTACTGGCTATGTTTTGAACCATTCCTGTAACACTAGTTATAAATTCCGACGGTTCATTTCAGGTTTACTGTATCCCTTGGACCTTCTTATTGACGATGAAACACAGAAATTACATCGGAATTAAATACTAAAGGCACAATGCCGACTTAAGTACAAGAATACTGACTCTTCCAACTCTCTAAGCTTTGAACCATTCCTGTGACGCTAGTTATAGATTCCGATGCTTCACTTCAGGTTTACTGTATCCCACTGACCTTCTTATTGACGATGAAACACAGAAATTGCATCGGAATTAAATAGAAAAGGCACAATACCGACTTAACTACAAGAAGACTGACTCTTCTTACTGACTATGTTTTGAACCATTTCTGTGAAACTAGTTATAGTTTCTGAAGCTTAACTTCAGGATTACTGTATCCTACTGACCTTGTTAATGACGATGGAACACAGAAATTGCATCGGAATTAAATACAAAAGGCACAATGCCAACTTAAGTACAAGAAGACTGACTCTTGTTACTGTCTATGTTTTGAAACAATCCTGTGACACTAGTTATAGATTCCGATGCTTCACTCCACGTTTACTGTATCCCTTAGACCTTCATATTGACGATGAAACACAGAAATTGCATCGGAATTAAATACAAAAGGCACAATGCCTATTGAAGTACAAGAAGACTGATTCTTCCTACTGACTATGCTTTGAACCATTCCTGTGACAATAGTTACAGATTACGATGCTTCACTTCAGTTTTACTGTATCCCTCTGACCTTCTTATTGACGATAAAACACAGAAATTACATCGGAATTAATTACAAAAGGCACAATGCCGACTTAAGTGCAAGAAGACTGACTCTTCTTACTGTCTATGTTTTGAACCATTCCTGTGACACTAGTTATAGATTCCGATGCTTCACTTCAGATTTACTGGATCCCTCTGACGTTCTTATTGACGATGAAACACAGAAACTGCGTCGGTATTAAATACAAAAGGCACAATGCCGAATTAAGTACACGAAGACCGACTCATCGTACTGTCTATGTATTGAAGCATTCCTGTGGCACTAGTTATAGATTCCGGTGCTTCACTCCAGGTTTACTGTATACCTTGGACCTTCTTATTGACGATGAAACACAGAAATTGCATCGGAATTAAATACAACAGCACAATGCCGACTTAAGTACAAGAAGACTGACTCATCTTACTGTCTATGTTTTGAACCATTCCTGTGACACTAGTTATCGATTCCGATGCTTCATTCCAGGTTTACTGTATACCTTGGACCTTCCTATTGACGATGAAACCTAGAAATTGCATAGGAATTAAATACAAAAGCACAATGCCGACTTAAGTACAAGAAGACTGACTCATCTTACTGTCTATGTTTTGAACTATTCCTGTGACACTAGTTATCGATTCCGATGCTTCACTCCAGGTTTACTGTATACCTTGGACCTTCCTGTTGACGATGAAACACAGAAATTGCATCGGAATTAAATACAAAAGCACAATGCCGACTTATGTACAAGAATGCAGACTGTTCTTACTGAGTATGTTTGAACCGTTCCTGTGACACTAGTTATAGATTCCGATGCTTCACTTCAGGTTTACTGTATCCCTCTGACCTTCTTATTGACGATAAAGAACAGATATTGCATCGGAATTAAATACAAAAGGCACAATGCCGACTTAAGTAGAAGCAGACTGACTCTTCTTACTGTCTATGTTTTGAACCATTCCTGTGACACTAGTTATAGGTTCCGATGCTTCACTCCAGGTTTACAGTATCCCTTGGACCTTCCTACTGACGATGAAACACAGAAATTGCATCGTAATTAAATTGAAAAGGCAGATTGCCGACTTAAGTACAAGAAGACTGACTCTTCAGACTGACTATATTTTGAACAATTCCTGTGCCACTAGGTATAGATTCCGATGCTTCACTTCAGGTTTACTGTATCCCTTGGAAATTCCTATTGACGAAGAGACACAGAAACCGCATCGGAATGAAATAGAAAAGGCACAATGCCGACTTAAGTACAAGAAGACTGACTCTTCCCACTCTCTATGTTTTGAACCACTCCTGTGACACTAGTTATAGATTCTGATGCTTCCTTTAAGTTTACTGTATCCCTTGGATCTTCTTATTGGCGATGAAACATAGATATTGCATCGGAATTAAATACAAAAGGCACAATGCCGACTTAAGTACAAGAAGACTGATTTATCTTACTGTCTATGTTTTGAACCATTCGTGTGACACTATGCTTCACTCCAGATTGACTCTATCCCTTAGACCTTCATATTGACGATGAAACCCAGAAATTGCATCGGAATTAAATACAAAAGGCACAATGCCGACTGAAGTACAAAAAAACTGACTCCTCTTACTGACTATGATTTGAACCATTCCTGTGACACTAGTTATAGACTCCAATGCTTCACTTCAGGTTTACTGTATCCCTCTGACCTTCTTAATGACGATAAAACACAGAAATTACATCGGAATTAAATACAAAAGGCACAATGCCCACTTAAGTACAAGGAGACTGACTCTTCTTACTGTCTTTGTTTTGAACCATTCCTGTGACACTAGTTACAGATTCCGACGCTTCACTTCAGATTTACTGTATCCCTCTGACGTTCTTATTGACAATGAAACACAGAAATTGCGTCTCAATTAAATACAAAAGGCACAATGCCGAATTAAGTACAAGAAGGCTGACTCATCTCACTGTCTATGCTTTGAACCATTCCTGTGGCACTAGTTACAGATTCCGATGCCTCACTCCAGGTTTACTGTATACCTTGGACCTTCGTATTGACGATGAAACACAGAAATTGCATCGGAATTATATACAAAAGCACAATGCCGACTTAAGTACAAGAAGACTAACTCTTTGTACTCTCTATGTTTTGAACCATTCCTGTGACACTAGTTATAGATTCCGATGCTTCACTTCTGGTATACTGTACCTCTTGGACCTTGTTATTGACGATGAAACACACTAATTGCATCGGAATTAATTACAATAGGCACAATGCCGACTTAAGTACAAGAAGACTGACTCTTCTTACTGACTATGTTTTGAACCATTCCTGTGACACTAGTTATAGATTCCGATGCATCACTTCAGGTTTACTGTATCCCTCTGACCTTCTTATTGACGATGAAACACAGAAATTGCATCGGAATTAAATACAAAAAGCACAATGCCGACTAAAGTACAAGAATACTGACTCATCTTACTGTCTATGTTTTGAACCGTCCCTGTGACACTAGTTATAGATTCCGATGCTTCACTCCAGCTCAACCGTATCCCTTGGACCTTCTTCTTGACGATGAAAGACAGAAATTGCATCGGAATTAAATACAAAAAGCACAACACCGACTAAAGTACAAGAAGACTGTCTCTTCTTGCTGACTATGTTTTGAACCATTCCTGTGACACTAGTTATAGATTCCGTTGCTTCACTCCAGGTTTACTGTATCCCTTGGACCTTCGTATTGACGATGAAACACAGTAATTGCATCGGAATTAAATAAAAAGGTACAATGCCGACTTAAGTAAAAGAAGTCTGACTCTTCTTACTGTCTGTGTTTTGAACCATTCCTGTGACACTAGTTATAGATTCCGATGCTTCACTCCAGGTTTACTGTATCCCTTGGACCTTCGTATTGACGATGAATCACAGAAATTGAATCGGAATTATATAAAAAGGCACAATGCCGATTTAAGTAAAAGAAGTCTGACTCTTCTTACTGTCTGTGTTTTGAATCATTCCTGTTACACTAGTTATGGATTCCGATGCTTCACTCCAGGTTTACTGTATCCCATAGACCTTCTTATTGACGATGAAACACAGAAATTTCATTAGAATTAAATAGAAAATGCACAATGATGACCTAAGTACAAGAAGACTGACTCTTCTTACTGATTATGTTTTGAACCATTCCTGTGACACTAGTTATAGATTCCGATGCTTCACTACAGGTTTCCTGTATCCCTCTGACCTTCTTATTGACGATGAAACACAGAAATTGCATCAGAATTAAATGGAAAATGCACAATGATGACCTAAGTACAAGAAGACTGACTCTTCTTACTGACTATGTTTTGAACCATTCCTGTGACACTAGTTATAGATTCCGATGCTTCACTACAGGTTTCCTGTATCATTCTGACCTTCTTATTGACGATGAAACACAGAAATTTCATCAGAAATAAATACAAAAGGCACAATGCCGAATTAAGTGCAAGTAGACAGACACTTATTAGTGTCTACGTTTTGAACCATTCCTGTGACACTAGTTATAGACTCCGATGCTTCACTCTTGGTATACTGTATCCCTTGGAACTTATTATTGACGATGAAACACAGAAATTGCATCGGAATTGAATACAAGAGGCACAATGCCGACTTAAGCAAAAGAAGTCAGACTCTTCTTACTGTCTATGTTTTGAACCATTCCTGTGACGCTAGTTATAGATTCCGATGCTTCACTCCAGGTTTACTGTATCCCTTGGACCTTCTTATTGACGTTGAAACACAGAAATTGCATCGGAATTAAATACAAAAGGCACAATACCGACTTAAGTACAAGAAGACTGACTCATCTTACTGACTATGTTTTGCACCATTCCTGTGACACTAGTCATAGATTCCGATGCTTCATTTCAGGATAACTGTATCCCTCTGACCTTCTTATTGACGATGAAACACAGAAATTGCGTCGGAATTAAATACAAAAGGCACAATGCCGAATTAAGTACAAGAAGACTGACTTATCTCACTGTCTATGCTTTGAACCAATCCTGTGACACTAGTTCTGGATTCCGATGCTTCACTCCAGGTTTACTGTATGCCTTGGACCTTCTTATTGACGATGAAACACAGAAATTGCATCGGAATTAAATACAAAAGCACAATGCCGACTTAAGTAAAAGAGACGGACTCTTCCTACTGTCTATATTTTGAACCATTCCTGTGACACTAGTTATAGATTCCGATGCTACACTCCTGGTTTACTGTATCCCTTGGACCTTCTTATTGACGTTGAAACACAGAAATTGCATCGTAATTTAATAGAAAACGCACAATGCCGGCTTAAGTACAAGAAGACTGACTCTTCAGACTGACTATGTTTTGAACAAATCCTGTGACACTAGTTATAGTTTCCGATGCTTCTCTTGAGGTTTACTGTATCCCTTGGACATACCTATTGACGATGAGACACAGAAATCGCATCGGAATTAAATACAAAAAGCACAATGCCGGCTTATGTACAAGAAGACTGAATCTTCCAACTCTCTATGTTTTGATCCGTCCCTGTGACACTAGTTATAGATTCCTATGCTTCATTCCATGTTAACTGTATCCCTTGGACCTTCTTATTGACGATGAAACACAGAAATTGCATCGGAGTTAAATACAAAAGGCACAATACCTACTAAAGTACAAGAAGACTGTCTCTTCTTACTGACTATGTTTTGAACCATTCCTGTGACACTAGTTATAGATTCCGATGCTTCACTTCAGGTTTACTGTATCCCATGGACCTTCGTATTGACGATGAAACACAGAAATTGCATCGGAATTAAATACAAAAGGCACAATGCCGACATAAGTAAAAGAAGTCTGACCCTTCTTACTGTCTGCGTTTTGAACCATTCCTGTGACACTATTTATGGATTCCGATGCTTTACTCCTGGTTTACTGTATCCCTTGGACCTTCTTATTGACGTTGAAACACAGAAATTGCATCGTAATTTAATAGAAAACGCACAATGCCGGCTTAAGTACAAGAAGACTGACTCTTCATATTGACTATGTTTTGAACAAATCCTGTGACACTAGTTATAGTTTCCGATGCTTCTCTTGAGGTTTACTGTATCCCTTGGACATTCCTATTGACGATGAGACACAGAAATCGCATCGGAATTAAATAGAAAAAGCACAATGCCGGCTTATGTAAAAGAAGACTGACTCTTCCTACTCTCTATGTTTTGAACCATTCCTGTGACACTAGTTTTTTATTCCGATGCTTCACGTGAGGTTTACTGTATCCCTCGGACATTCTTATGGACGATGAAACACAGAAATTGCATCGGAATGAAATACAAAAGGCACAATGCCGAATTAAGTACAAGAAGACTGAATCTTCCAACTCTCTATGTTTTGAACCATTCGTGTGACACTAGTTATAGATTCTGATGCTTCACTTCAGGTATACTGTATCCATCTGACCTTCTTATTGACGATGAAACACAGAAATTGCATCGGAATTAAATAGAAAAGGCACAATACCGACTTAAGTACAAGAAGACTGACTCTTCCTACTGTCTATGATTTGAACCATTCCTGTGACACTAGTTATAGATTCCGATGCTTCACTTCTGGCATACTGTATCACTTGGACCTTCTTATTGACGATGAAACACACTAATTGCATCGGAATTAAATTTAATAGGCACAATGCCGACTTAAGTACAAGAAGACTGACTCTTCTTACTGACTATGTTTTGAACCATTCCTGTGACACTAGTTATAGATTCCGATGCTTCACTTCAGGTTTAATGTATCCCTCTGACCTTCTTATTGACGATGAAACACAGAAATTGCATCGGAATTAAATATAAAAGGCACAATGCCGACTTAAGTACATGTAGTTTGACTTCTCCCACTGTCTATGCTTTGAACGATTCCTGTGACACTAGTTGTAGATTCCGATGGTTCATTTCAGGTTTACTGTATCCCTTGGACCCTCTTATTGACAATGAAACAAAGAAATTTCATCGGAATTAAATACAAAAGCCACAATGCCGACTTAAGTACAAGAAGACTGACTCTTTCAACTGTCTATGTTTTGAACCGTTCCTGTGACACTAGTTATAGATTCCGATGCTTCACTTCAGGTTTACTGTATCCCTCTGACCTTCATATTGACGATGAAACACAGAAATTGCATCGGAATGAAATAGAAAAGTCACAATGCTGACTTAACTACAAGAAGACAAACTCTTCTTACTGACAATGATATGCACCATTCCTGTGACACTAGTTATAGATTCCGATGCTTAACTTCAGGATTACTGTATCCCACTGACCTTCTTAGAGACGATGAAACACAGTAATTGCATCGGAATTAAATACAAAAAGCACAATGCCGACTAAAGTACAAGAATACTGACTCATCTCACTGTCTATGTTTTGATCCGTCCCTGTGACACTAGTTATAGATTCCTATGCTTCACTCCATGTTAACTGTATCCCTTGGACCTTCTTATTCACGATGAAACACAGAAATTGCATCGGAGTTAAATACAAAAGGCACAATACCAACTAAAGTACAAGAATACTGTCTCTTCTTACTGACTATGTTTAGAACCATTCCTGTGACACTAGTTATAGATTCCGATGCTTCACTTCAGGTTTACTGTATCCCATGGACCTTCGTATTGACGATGAAACACAGAAATTGCATCGGAATTAAATACAAAAGGCACATTGCCGACATAAGTAAAAGAAGTCTGACCCTTCTTACTGTCTGTGCTTTGAACCATTCCCGTGACACTATTTATGGATTCCAATGCTTCACTCCAGGTATACTTTATCCCTTAGACCTTCTTATTGACGATGTAACACAGAAATAGCATCAGAATTAAATAGAAAATGCACAATGATGACTTAAGTACAAGAAGACTGACTCTTCTTACTGACTATGTTTTTAACCATTCCTGTGACACTAGTTATAGACTCCGATGCTTCACTCCTGGTTTGCTGTATCCCTTGGACCATCTTATTGACTATGAAACACAGAAATTGCATCGGAATTAAATACAAAAGACACAATACCGACTTAAGCACAAGACGACTGTCTCTTCTTACTGACTATGTTTTGAACCATTCCTATGACACTAGTTATAGATTCCGATGCTTCACTCCAGGTTTACTGTATCCCTCGGACCCTCTTATTGACGATGTAAAACAGAAATTGCATCGGAATTAAATACAAAAGGCACAATACCGACTTAAGTACAAGAAGACTGACTCTTCTTACTGACTATGATTTGCACCATTCCTGTGACACTAGTCATAGATTCCGTTGCTTCACTTCAGGATTATTGTATCCCTCTGACCTTGTTATTGACGATGAAACACAGAAATTGCATTGGAATTAAATACAAAAGGCACAATGCCGACTAAAGTACAAGAAGACTGACTCTTCTTACTGTCTATGTTTTGAACCATTCCTGTGACACTAGTTATAGATTCCGATACTTCACTCCAGGTTACTGTATCCCTTGGACCTTCTTAATGACGATGAAACACAGAAATTGCATCGGAAATTAATACAATAGGCACAATGCCGACTTAAGTACAAGAAGACTGACTGTTCTTACTGACTACGTTTTGAACCATTCCTGTGACACTAGTCATAGATACCGATGCTTAACTTCAGGATTACTGTATCCCACTGACCTTCTTATTGAGGATGAAACACAGAAATTGCATCGGAATTAAATTCAAAAGGCACAATGCCGATTTAAGTACAAGAAGACTGACTCTTCTTATTGACTACGCTTTGAACCATTCCTGTGACACTAGTTATAAATTCCGATGCTTCACTTCAGGTTTACTGTATCCCTCGGACCTTCTTATTGACGATGAAACACCGAAAATGCATCGCAATTAAATAGAAAAGGAACAATACCCACTTAACTACAAGAAGACTGACTCTTCTTACTGACTATGTTTTGAACCATTCCTGTGACACTAGTTATAGTTTCTGAAGCTTAACTTCAGGATTGCTGTATCCCACTGACCTTCTTAGTGACGATGAAACACAGAAATTGCATCGGAATTAAATTCAAAAGGCACAATGCCGATTTAAGTACAAGAAGACTGACTCTTCTTACTGACTATGTTTTGAACCATTCCTGTGACACTAGTTATAGATTCTGATGTTTCACTTCAGGTTTACTGTATCCCTTGGACCTTCTTATTGGCGATGAAACACAGAAATTGTATCAGAATGAAATACAAAAGGCATAATGCCGACTTAAGTACAAGAAGACTGACTCATCTTACTGTCTATGTTTTGAAACATTCCTGTGACACTAGTTATAGATTCCTATGCTTCACTCCAGGTTTACTGTATCCCTTAGACCTCCATATTGACGATGAAACACAGAAATTGCATCGGAATTAAATACAAAAGGCACAATGCCGACTTAAGTACAAGAAGACTGGCTCTTCTTACTGTCTATGTTTTGAACAATTCCTGTGTCACTAGTTATAGATTCCGATGCTTCGCTTCAGATTTACTGTATGCCTCTGACGTTCTTACTGACGATGAAACACAGAAATTGCGTTGGTATTAAATACAAGAGGCACAATGGCGATTTAAGTACAAGAAGACTGACTCATCTTACTGTCAATGTTTCGAACCATTATTGTGTTACTAGTTATACATTCTGATGCTTCACTCCAGGTTTACTGTATACCTTGGACCTTCTTATTGACGATAAAACACAGAAATTGCATCGGAATTAAATACAAAATCACAATGCCGACTTAAGTACAAGAAGACTGACTCATCTTACTGTCTACGTTTAGAACCATTTCTGTGACACTAGTTATAGATTCCGATGCTTCACACCAGGTCTACTGTATACCTCGGACCTTCTTATTGACGATGAAACACAGAAATTGCATCGGAATTAAATACAAAAGCACAATGCCGACTTAAGTACAAGAAGACGGACTCTTCTTATTGCCTATGTTTGAACCATTCCTGTGACACTAGTTATATATTCCGATGCTTCACTTCAGGTTTACTGTATCCCTCTGACCTTCTTATTGACGATAAAACACAGAAATTGCATCGGAATTAAATACAAAACGCACAATGCCGACTTAAGTAGAAGAACACTTACTCTTCTTAGTGTCTATGATTTGAACCATACCTCTGACACTAGTTATAGATTCCGATGCTTCACTCCGGGTTTACAGTATCCCTTGGACCTTCTTACTGACGATGAAACACAGATATCACATCGTAATTAAATAGAAAAGGCACATTGCCGACTTAAGCACAAGAAGACTGACTCTTCAGACTGACTATATTTTGAACAATTCCTGTGACACTAGTTATAGATTCCGATGCTTCACTTCAGGTTTACTGTATCCCTTGGACCTTCCTATTGACGAAGAGACACAGAAACGGCATCGGAATTAAATAGAAAAAGCACAATGCCGACTTAAGTACAAGAAGACTGACTCTTCCTACTCTCTATGTTTTGAACCACTCCTGTGACTCTAGTTATAGATTCTGATGCTTTCTTCAGGTTTACTGTATCACTTGGACCTTCGTATTGGCGATGAAACACAGAAATTGCATCGGAATTAAATACAAAATGCACAATGCCGACTTAAGTACAATAAGACTGACTCATCTTACTGTCTATGTTTTGAACCATTTCTGTGACACTAGTTATAGAATCCGATGCTTCAGTCCAGATTTACTGTATCCCTTAGACCTTCATATTGACGATGAAACACAGAAACTGCATCGGAATTAAATACAAAAGGCACAATGCCGACTGAAGTACAAGAAGACTGATTCTTCTTACTGACTATGATTCGAACAATTCCTGTGACACTAGTTATAGATTCCGATGCTTCACTCCAGGTTTACTGTATACCTTGGAACTTCTTATTGACGATGAAACACAGAAATTGCATCGCAATTAAATACAAAATCACAATGCCGACGTAAGTACAAGAGGACGGAATCTTCTTACTGTCTATGTTTTGAACCATTCCTGTGACACTAGTTATAGATTCAGATGCTTCACTCCTGGTTTACTGTATCTTTTGGACCTTCTTGCTGACGATGAAACACAGAAATTGCATCGTAATTAAATGAAAAGGCACAATGGAGACTTAAGTACAAGGAGACCGGCTCTTCAGACTGTCTATGTTTGAACAATTCCTGTGACGTTAGTTATAGATTCCGATGCTTCACTTCAGGTTTACTGTATCCCTCTGACCTTCTTATTGACGATGAAACACAGAAATTGCATCGGAATTAAATACAAAAGGCACAATGCCGACTTAAGTACATGTAGACTGACTTTTCCTACTGTCTATGCTTTGAACGAGTCCTGTGACACTAGATATAGATTCCGATGGTTCATTTCAGGTTTACTGTATCCCTTGGAACTTCTTATTGACAATGTAGCACAGAAATTGCATCGGAATTAAATACAAAAGGCACAATGCCGACTTAAGTACAAGAAGACTTACTCTTCCAACTGTCTATGTTTTGAACCGTTCGTGTGACACTAGTTATAGATTCCGATGCTACACTTTAATTTTACTGTATCCCTCTGACCTTCTTATAGCCGATGAAACACTAAAATTGCGTCAGAATTAAATACAAAAGGCACAATGCCGAATTAAGTACAAGAAGACTGACTCTTCTTACTGTCTATGTTTTGAACCATTCCTGTGACACTAGTTATAGACTCCTGTGCTTCACTCCTGGTTTACTGTATCCCTTAGACCTTCTTATTGACGATGAAACACAGAAATTGCATCGGAATTGAATACAAAAGGCACAATGCCGACTTAAGTAAAAGAAGTCTGACTCTTCTTACTGTCTATGTTTTGAACCATTCCTGTGACACTAGTTATAGATTCCGATGCTTCACTGCAGGTTTCCTGTATCCCTTCGACCTTCTTATTGACGATGAAACACAGAAATTGCATCGGAATTAAATACAAAAGGCACAATACCGACTTAAGTACAAGAAGACTGACTCTTCTTACTGACTATGTTTTGAACCATTCCTGTGACACTAGTCATTGATACCGATGCTTAACTTCAGGATAACTGTATCCCACTGACCTTCTTATTGACGATGTAACACAGAAATTGCATCGGAATTAAATACAAAAGGCACAATGCAGACTTAAGTACAAGAAGACTGACTCTTCTGAGAGTTTGTGTTTAGAACCATTCCTGTGACACTAGTTATAGATTCCGGTGCTTCACTCCAGGTTTACTGTATCCCTCTGACCTTCTTATTGACGATGAAACACAGAAATTGCATCGGAATTAAATAGAAAAGGCACAATACCGGCTTAGGTACAAGAAGACTGACTCCTCCTACTGTCTATGTATTGAACCATTCCTGTTACACTAGTTTTTTATTCCGATGCTTCACTTGAGGTTTACTGTATCCCTCAGACCTTCTTATGGACGATGAAACACAGAAATTGCATCAGAATGAAATTTAAAAGGCACAATGCCGACTTCAGTACAAGAAGACTGAGTCTTCCATCTCTCTATGTTTTGAAACATTCCTGTGACACTAGTTGTAGATTCCGACGCTTCACTTCAGGTTTACTGTATCCCTCTGACCTTCTTATTGACGATAAAACACAGAAATTGCATCGGAATTAAATACAAAAGGCACAATGCCTACTGAAGTACAAGAAGACTGACTCTTCTTACTGACTATGTTTTGAACCATTCCTGTGACACTAGTTATAGATACCAATGCTTCACTTCAGGTTTACTGTGTCCCTCTGACCTTCTTATTGACGATAAAATACAGAAATTACATCGGAATTAAATACAAAAGAAGCAATGCTGACTTAAGTACAAGAAGACTACCTCTTCTTACTGTCTATGTTTTGAACCATTCCTGTGACACTACTTATTGATTCCGATGCTTCACTTCAGATTTACTGTATCATTCTGACGTTCATATTGACGATGAAACACAGAAATTGCGTCCGTATTAAATACAAAAGGCACAATGCCGATTTAAGTACAAGAAGACTCACTCATCTTACTGTCTATGTTTTGAACCATTCCTGTGACACTAGTTATAGATTCCGATGCTTCACTCCAGGTTTACTGTATACCTTGGACCTTCTAATTGACGATAAAACACAGAAATTGCATCGGAATTAAATACAAAAGCACATTGCCGACTTAAGTACAAGAAGACTGACTCATTTTACTGTCTATGTTTTGAACCATTTCTGTAACTCTAGTTATGGATTCCGATGCTTCACTCCAGGTTTACTGTATACCTTGGTCCTTCTTGTTGACGATGAAACACAGACATTGCATCGGAATGAAATACAAAAGCACAATGCCGACATAAGTACAAGAAGACGGACTCTTCTTACTGACTATGTTTGAACCATTCCTGTGACACTAGTTATAGATTCCGATGCTTCACTTCAGGTTAACTGTATCCCTCTGACCGTCTTATTGACAATAAAACACAGAAATTACATCAGAATTAAATACAAAAGGCATAATGCCGACTTAAGTACAAGAAGACTGACTCTTCTTACTGTCTATGTTTTGAACCATTCGTGTGACGCTAGTTATAGATTCCGATGCTTCACTTCAGATTTACTGTATCCCTCTGAAGTTCTTATTGACAATGAAACATAGAAATTGCGTCGGAATTAAATACAAAAGGCACAATGCCGAATTAAGTACAAGAAGACTGACTCATCTCACTGTCCACGTTTTGAACCAATCCTGTGGCACTAATTATAGATTCCGATGCTTCCCTCCAGGTTTACTGTATACCTTGGACCTTCTTATTGACGATGAAACACAGAAATTGCATCGGAATTAAATACAAAAGCACAATGCCGACATAAGTACAAGAAGACGGACTCTTCTTACTCTCTATGAT
Source organism: Schistocerca americana (assembly GCF_021461395.2). Lineage (NCBI taxonomy): Eukaryota > Metazoa > Arthropoda > Insecta > Orthoptera > Acrididae > Schistocerca > Schistocerca americana. The sequence goes on from NC_060125.1 coordinate 7,083,543, forward strand.
GTGAACCACTCCTGTGACACTAGTTATAGATCCGATGCTTCACTCCTGGTTTACTGTATCCTTTGGACCCTCTTGCAGACGATGAAACACAGAAATTGCATCGTAATTAACTTGAAAAGGCACAATGCCGACTTAAGTACAAGAAGACTGACTCTTCAGACTGACTATGTTTTGAACAATTCCTGTGACACTAGTTATAGATTCCGATGCTTCACTACAGGTTTACCGTATACCGTGGACCTTCTTATTGACGGGATGAAACACAGAAATTGCATCGGAATTAAATACAAAAGCACAATGCCGACGTAAGTACAAGAAGACGGACTCTTCTTACTGTCTATATTTTGAACCATTCCTGTGACACTAGTCATAGATTTCGATGCTTCACTCATGGTTTACTGTATCCTTTGGACCTTCTTGCTGACGATGAAACACAGAAATTGCATCGTAATTAAATAGAAAAGTCACAATGCCGACTTAAGTACAAGAAGACCGACTCGTCAGACTGACAATGTTTTGAACAATTCCTGTGACACTAGTTATAGATTCCGATACTTCACTTCAGGTTTACTGTATCCCCTAGACCTTCTTATTGACGATGAAACACAGAAATTGCATCGGAATTAAATACAAAAGGCACAATACCGACATAAGTACAAGAAGACTGTCTCTTCTTACTGACTATGTTTTGAAACATTCCTGTGACACTAGTTATAGTTTCCGATGCTTCACTCTAGCTTTACTGTATCCTTTGGACCTTCTTATTGACGATGAAACACAGAAAATGCATCTTAATTAAATACAAAATGCACAATGCCGACGTAAGTAAAAGAAGTCTGACTCTTCTTACTGTCTGTGTTTTGAACCATTCCTATGACACTAGTTATAGATTCCGATGCTTCACTCCAGGTTTACTGTATCCCTTAGACCTTCGTATTGACGATGAAACACAGAAATTGCATCAGCATTAAATACAAAGGGCACAATGCCGAATTAAGTAAAAGAAGACTGACTCCTCTTACTGACTATTTTTTGTACCATTCCTGTGACACTAGTTATAGACTCCGATGCTTCACTCCTGGTTTACTGTATCCCTTGGACCTTCTTATTGACGATGAAACACAGAAATTGCATCGAATTTAAATACAAAAGACATAATACCGACTTAAGTACAAGAAGACTGTCTCTTCTTACTGACTATGTTCTGAACCATTCCTGTGACACAAGTTATAGATTCCGATGCTTCACTCCAGGTTTACTGTATCCCTTGGACCTACTTATTGACGATGACACACAGAAATTGCATCGGAACTAAATACAAAAGACACTATGCCGACTTAAGTACAATAAGACTGACTCTTCTTACCAAATATTTTTTGAACCATTCCTGTGACACTAGTCATAGATACCGATGATTAACTTCAGGATTACTGTATCCCACTGACCTTCTTATTGACGATGAAACACAGAAATTGCATCGGAATTAAATACAAATGGCACAATACCGACTAAAGTACAAGAAGACTGACTCTTCTTACTGTCTATGTTTAGAACCATCCCTGTGACACTAGTTATAGATTCCGATGCTTCACTTCAGGTTTATTGTATCCCTTGGACCTTCTTATTGTCGATGAAACACAGAGATTGTATCGGAATTAAATAAAAAATTCACAATGCCGACTTAAGTACAAGAAGACTGACTTTTCCTACTGTCTATGCTTTGAACGATTCCTGTGACACTAGATATAGATTCCGATGGTTCATTTCAGGTTTACTGTATCCCTTGGAACTTCTTATTGACAATGTAGCACAGAAATTGCATCGGAATTAAATACAAAAGGCACAATGCCGACTTAAGTACAAGAAGACTGACTCTTCCAACTGTCTATGTTTTGAACCGTTCGTGTGACACTAGTTATAGATTCCGATGCTTCACTTCAATTTTACTGTATCCCTCTGACCTTCTTATAGACGATGAAACCCAAAAATTCGTCAGAATTAAATACAAAAGGCACAATGCCGAATTAAGTACAAGAAGACTGACTCTTCTTACTGTCTATGTTTTGAACCATTCCTGTGACACTAGTTATAGACTCCTGTGCTTCACTCCTGGTTTACTGTATCCCTTAGACCTTCTTATTGACGATGAAACACAGAAATTGCATCGGAATTGAATACAAAAGGCACAATGCCGACTTAAGTAAAAGAAGTCTGACTCTTCTTACTGTCTATGTTTTGAACCATTCCTGTGACACTAGTTATAGATTCCGATGCTTCACTGCAGGTTTCCTGTATCCCTTCGACCTTCTTATTGACGATGAAACACAGAAATTGCATCGGAATTAAATACAAAAGGCACAATACCGACTTAAGTACAAGAAGACTGACTCTTCTTACTGACTATGTTTTGAACCATTCCTGTGACACTAGTCATTGATACCGATGCTTAACTTCAGGATAACTGTATCCCACTGACCTTCTTATTGACGATGAAACACAGAAATTGCATCGGAATTAAATACAAAAGGCACAATGCAGACTTAACTACAAGAAGACTGACTCTTCTGAGAGTTTGTGTTTAGAACCATTCCTGTGACACTAGTTATAGATTCCGGTGCTTCACTCCAGGTTTACTGTATCCCTCTGACCTTCTTATTGACGATGAAACACAGAAATTGCATCGGAATTAAATAGAAAAGGCACAATACCGACTTAGGTACAAGAAGACTGACTCTTCCTACTGTCTATGTTTTGAACCATTCCTGTGACACTAGTTTTTTATTCCGATGCTTCACTTGAGGTTTACTGTATCCCTCAGACCTTCTTATGGACGATGAAACACAGAAATTGCATCAGAATGAAATTTAAAAGGCACAATGCCGACTTCAGTACAAGAAGACTGAGTCTTCCAACTCTCTATGTTTTGAACCATTCCTGTGACACTAGTTGTAGATTCCGATGCTTCACTTCAGGTTTACTGTATCCCTCTGACCTTCTTATTGACGATAAAACACAGAAATTGCATCGGAATTAAATACAAAAGGCACAATGCCTACTGAAGTACAAGAAGACTGACTCTTCTTACTGACTATGTTTTGAACCATTCCTGTGACACTAGTTATAGATACCAATGCTTCACTTCAGGTTTACTGTGTCCCTCTGACCTTCTTATTGACGATAAAACACAGAAATTACATCGGAATTAAATACAAAAGGAGCAATGCTGACTTAAGTACAAGAAGACTACCTCTTCTTACTGTCTATGTTTTGAACCATTCCTGTGACACTACTTATTGATTCCGATGCTTCACTTCAGATTTACTGTATCATACTGACGTTCATATTGACGATGAAACACAGAAATTGCGTCCGTATTAAATACAAAAGGCACAATGCCGATTTAAGTACAAGAAGACTCACTCATCTTACTGCCTATGTTTTGAACAATTCCTGTGACACTAGTTATAGATTCCGATGCTTCACTCCAGGTTTACTGTATACCTTGGACCTTCTTATTGACGATAAAACACAGAAATTGCATCGGAATTAAATACAAAAGCACATTGCCGACTTAAGTACAAGAAGACTGACTCATCTTACTGTCTATGTTTTGAACCATTCCTGTGACTCTAGTTATGGATTCGGATGCTTCACTCCAGGTTTACTGTATACCTTGGACCTTCTTGTTGACGATGAAACACAGAAATTGCATCGGAATTAAATACAAAAGCACAATGCCGACATAAGTACAAGAAGACTGACTCTTCTTACTGTCTATGTTTTGAACCATTCGTGTGACGCTAGTTATAGATTCCGATGCTTCACTTCAGATTTACTGTATCCCTCTGAAGTTCTTATTGACAATGAAACACAGAAATTGCGTCGGAATTAAATACAAAAGGCACAATGCCGAATTAAGTACAAGAAGACTGACTCATCTCACTGTCCACGTTTTGAACCAATGCTGTGGCACTAATTATAGATTCCGATGCTTCTCTCCAGGTTTACTGTATACCTTGGACCTTCTTATTGACGATGAAACACAGAAATTGCATCGGAATTAAATACAAAAGCACAATGCCGACATAAGTACAAGAAGACGGACTCTTCTTACTCTCTATGATGTGAACCACTCCTGTGACACTAGTTATAGATCCGATGCTTCACTCCTGGTTTACTGTATCCTTTGGACCCTCTTGCAGACGATGAAACACAGAAATTGCATCGTAATTAACTTGAAAAGGCACAATGCCGACTTAAGTACAAGAAGACTGACTCTTCAGACTGACTATGTTTTGAACAATTCCTGTGACACTAGTTATAGATTCCGATGCTTCACTACAGGTTTACCGTATACCGTGGACCTTCTTATTGACGGGATGAAACACAGAAATTGCATCGGAATTAAATACAAAAGCACAATGCCGACGTAAGTACAAGAAGACGGACTCTTCTTACTGTCTATATTTTGAACCATTCCTGTGACACTAGTCATAGATTTCGATGCTTCAGTCCTGGTTTACTGTATCCTTTGGACCTTCTTATTGACGATGAAACACAGAAAAAGCATCTTAATTAAATACAAAATGCACAATGCCGACGTAAGTAAAAGAAGTTTGACTCTTCTTACTGTCTGTGTTTCGAACCATTCCTATGACACTAGTTATAGATTCCGATGCTTCACTCCAGGTTTACTGTATCCCTTAGACCTTCGTATTGTCGATGAAACACAAAAATTGCATCAGCATTAAATACAAAGGGCACAATGCCAAATTAAGTAAAAGAAGACTGACTCCTCTTACTGACTATTTTTTGTACCATTCCTGTGACACTAGTTATAGACTCCGATGCTTCACTCCTGGTTTACTGTATCCCTTGGACCTTCTTATTGACGATGAAACACAGAAATTGCATCGAATTTAAATACAAAAGACATAATACCGACTTAAGTACAAGAAGACTGTCTCTTCTTACTGACTATGTTCTGAACCATTCCTGTGACACTAGTTATAGATTCCGATGCTTCACTCCAGGTTTACTGTATCCCTTGGACCTACTTATTGACGATGACACACAGATATTGCATCGGAACTAAATACAAAAGACACTATGCCGACTTAAGTAAATGAAGTCTGACTCTTCTTACTGTCTGTGTTTTGAACCATTCCTGTGGCACTACTTATGGATTCCGATGCTTCACTCCAGGTTTACTGTATCCCTTAGACCTTCTTATTGACGAGGAAACACAGAAATTGCATCAGAATTAAATACAAAAGGCACAATGCCGAATTAAGTACAAGAAGACTGACTCTTCTTACTGTCTATGCTTTTGAACCATTCCTGTGACACTAGTTATAGACTCCGGTGCTTCACTCCAGGTTAACTGTATCCCTTGGACCCTCTTATTGACGATCAAACACAGAAAATCCATCGGAGTTAAATACAAAAGGCACAATACCGACTTAATTACAAGAAGACTGACTCTTCTTACTGACTGTGTTTGGCACAATTCCTGTGACACTAGTCATAGATTCCGATGCTTCACTTCGGGAATACTGTATCCCTCTGACCTTTTATTGACGATGAAACACAGAAATTGCATCGGAATTAAATACAAATGGCACAATGCCGACTAAAGTACAAGAAGACTGACTCTTCTTACTGTCTATGTTTTGAACCATCCCTGTGACACTAGTTATAGATTCCGATGCTTCACTCCAGGTTTACTGTATCCCTTGACCCTTCTTATTGACGATGAAACACAGAAATTGCATCGGAATTAAATACAATAGGCACAATGCCATCTTAAGTACAATAAGACTGACTCTTCTTACCAAATATTTTTTGAACCATTCCTGTGACACTAGTCAAAGATACCGATGATTAACTTCAGGATTACTGTATCCCACTGACCTTCTTATTGACGATGAAACACAGAAATTGCATCGGAATGAAATGCAAAAGGCACGATGCCGACTTAGGTACAAGAAGACTGACTCTTCTTACTGTCTATGTTTAGAACCATCCCTGTGACACTAGTTATAGATTCCGATGCTTCACTTCAGGTTTATTGTATCCCTTGGACCTTCTTATTGTCGATGAAACACAGAGATTGTATCGGAATTAAATAAAAAATTCACAATGCCGACTTAAGTACAAGAAGACTGACTCTTCCTACTGTCAATGCTTTGAACCATTCCTGTGACACTAGTTATAGATTCCGATGCTTCACTCCAGGATTACTGAAACCCCTGGACCTTCTTATTGACGATGAAACACAGAAATTGCATCAGAATTGAATACAAAAGGCACAATGCCGACTAAAGTACAATAAGACTGACTCTTCTGACAGTCTATGTTTTGAACCATTCTTGTGACACTAGTTTTTTATTACGATACTTCACTTGAGGTTTACTGTATCCCTCGGACCTTCTTATGGACAATGAAACACAGAAATTGCATCGGAATGAAATTCAAAAGGCACAATGCCGACTTAAGTACAACAAGACTGACTCATCTTACTGTCTATGTTTTGAACCATTCCTGTGACACTAGTTATAGATTCCGATGCTTCACTTCATGTTTACTGTATCCCTCTGACCTTCTTATTGACGATGAAACACACAAATTGCATCGGAATTAAATACAAGAGGCACAATGCCGACTTAAGTACAAGGAGACTGAGTCTTCTTACTGACTATGTTTTGAACCATTACTGTGACACTGGTTATACATTCCGATGCTTCACTTTAGGGTTACTGTATCCCTCTGACCTTCTTATTGACGATGAAACACAGAAATTGCATCGGAATTAAATACAAAAGGCACAATGCCGACTTAAGTACATGTAGACTGACTTTTCCTACTGTCTATGATTTGAACCATTCGTGTGACACTAGTTATAGATTCCGATGCTTCACTTCAGGTTTACTGTATCCCTCTGACCTTGTTATTGACGATGAAACACAGAAATTGCATCGGAATTAGATAGAAAAGGCACAATGCCGACTTAACTACAAGAAGACTGACCCTTCTTACTGACTATGTTTTGAACCATTCCTGTGACACCAGTTATAGATTCTGATGCTTAACTTCAGGATTACTGTATCCCACTGACCTTCTTAGTGACGATTGAACACGGAAATTGCATCGGAATTAAATACAAAAAGCACAATGCCGAAAAAAGTACAAGAATACTGACTCATCTTACTGTCTATGCTTTGAACCGTCCCTGTGACACTAGTTATAGATTCCGATGCTTCACTCCAGGTTTACTGTATCCCTCTGACCTTCTTATTTCCGATGAAACACAGAAATCGCATCCGAACTAAATACAAAAGGCAAAAAGCCGAATTAAGTACAAGAAGACTGACTCATCTTACTGTCTATGTTTTGAACCATTCCTGTGACACTAGTTATAGACTCCGATGCTTTACTCCAGGTTTACTGTATCCCTTGGACATTCTTATTGACGATGAAACACAGAAATTGCATCGGAATTAAATACAATAGGCTCAATGCTGACTTAAGTAAAAGAAGTCTGACTCTTCTTACTGTCTGTGTTTTGAACCATTCCTGTGACACTAGCTATACATTCCGATGCTTCTATTCGGGTTTACTGTATCCCTCGGACCTTCTTAAGGACGATGAAACACAGAAATTGCATCGTAATGAGATACAATAGGCACAATGCCGACTTAAGTACAAGAAGACTGACTCTTCTTACTGACTATGTTTTGAACCATTCCTGTGACACTAGTTATAGATTCCGATGCTTCACTCCAGGTTTACTGTATCCTATGGACCATCTTATTGACGATGAAACACCGAAATTGCATCAGAATTAAATAGAAAATCTACAATGATGACTTAAGTACAAGAAGACTGACTCTTCTTACTGACTATGTTTTGAACCATTCCTGTGACACTAGTTATAGATTCCGATGCTTCAATTCAGGTTTCCTGTATCCCTCTGACCTTCTTATTGACGATGAAACACAGAAATTGCATCAGAATTAAATACAAAAGGCACAATGCCGAATTAAGTACAAGAAGACTGACTCTTCTTACTGTCTATGTTTTGAACCATTCCTGTGACACTAGTTATAGACTCCGATGCTTCACTCCTGGTTTACTGTATCCCTTGGACCTTCTTATTGACGATGAAACACAGAAATTGCATCGGAATTAAAAATAAAAGGCACAATGCCGACTTAAGTACAAGAAGACTGTCTCTTCTTACTGACTATGCTTTGTACCATTCCTGTGACACTAGTTATAGATTCCGATGCTTCACTCCAGGTTTACTGTATCCCTTAGACCTTCTTATTGACGATGAAACACAGTAATTGCATCGGAATTAGATACAAAAGGCACAATGCCGACTTAAGTAAAAGTAGTCTTACCCTTTTTACTGTCTGTGGTTTGAACCATTCCTGTGACACTAGTTATGGATTCCGATGCTTCACTCCAGGTTTACTGTATCCCTTAGACCTTCTTATTGACGATGAAACGCAGAAATTGCATCAGAATTAAATACAAAGGGCACAATGCCGAATTAAGTACAAGAAGACTGACTCTTCTTACTGTCTATGTTTTGAACCATTCCTGTGACACTAGTTATACACTCCGATGCTTCACTCCTGGTTTACTGTATCCCTTGGACCTGCTTATGGACGATGAAACACAGAAATTGCATCGGAATTGAATACAAGTGCACAATGCCGACGTAAGTAAAAGAAGTCTGACTCTTCTTACTGTCTATGTTTTGAACCATTCCTGTGACACTAGTTATAGATTCCGATGCTTCACTCCAGGTTTACTGTATCCCTTGGACCTTCTTATTGACGATGTAACACAGAAATTGCATCGGAATTAAATACAAAAGTCACAATACCGACTTAAGTACAAGAAGACTGACTCTTCTTACTGACTATGTTTGCACCATTCCTGTGACACTAGTCATAGATTTCGATGCTTCACTTCAGGATTACTGTATCCCTCTGACCTTGTTATTGACGGTGTAACACAGAAATTGCATCGGAATTAAATACAAAAGGCACAATGCCGACTAAAGTACAAGAAGACTGACTCTTCTTACTGTCTATGTTTTGAACCATCCCTGTGACACTAGTTATAGATTCCGATGCTTCACTCCAGGTTTACTGTATCCCTTGGACCTTCTTATTGACGATGAAACACAGAAATTGCATCGGAATCAATTACAATAGGCACAATGCCGACCTAAGTACCATAAGACTGACACTTCTTACTGACTATGTTTTGAACCATTCCTGTGACACTAGTCATAGATACCGAAGCTTAACTTGAGGATTACTGTATCCCACTTACCTTCTTATTGACGATGAAACACAGAAATTGCATCGGAATTAAATACAATAGGCACGATGCCGACATAGGTACAATAAGACTGACTCTTCTTACTGTCTATGCTTTGAACCATCCCTGTGACACTAGTTATAGATTCCGATGCTTCACTCCACGTTTACAGTATCCCTTGGACCTTCTTATTGACGATGAAACACAGAAATTGTATGGGAATTAAATACAAAAGTCACAATGCCGACTTAAGTACAAGAAGACTGACTCATCTTATTGACTATGTTTTGAACCATTCCTGTGACACTAGTTATACATTCCGATGCTTCACTTCAGGTTTACTGTATCGCTCGGACCCTCTTATTGACGATGAATCACAGAAATTGCATCGGAATTAAATACAAAAGGCACAATGCAGACTTAAGTACAAGAAGACTGACTCTTCTTACTGTCTATCTTTTGAACCATTCGTGTGACACTAGTTATAGACTCCGATGCTTCACTCCAGGTTTACTGTATCCCTTGGACCTTCTTATTGACGATGGCACAGAAATTGCATCGGAATTAAAAAGCAAAGGCACAATACCGACTTAAGTACAAGAAGACTGACTCTTCCTACTGTCTATGATTTGAACCATTCCTGTGACACTAGTTTTTTATTCCGATGCTTCACTTGAGGTCTACTGTATCCCTCGGACCTTCTTATGGACGTTGACACACAGAAATTGCATCGGAATGAAATTCAAAAGACACAATGCCGACATAAGTACAAGAAGATTGAGTCTTCCAACTCTCTATGTTTTGAACCATTCCTGTGACACTAGTTATAGATTCCGATGCATCACTTCAGGTTTACTGTATCCCTCTGACCTTCTTATTGACGATGAAACACACAAATTGCATCGGAATTAAATACAAGAGGCACAATGCTGACTTAAGTACAAGTAGACTGTCTCTTCTTACCGTTTATCTTTAGAACCATTCCTGTGACACTAGTTACAGATTCCGATGCTTCACTCCAGGTTTACTGTATCCCTTGGCCCTTCTTATTGACGATGAAACACAGAAATTGCATCAGAATTAAATACAAAAGGCACAATGCCGACTAAAGTACAAGAAGACTGACTCTTCTGACAGTCCATGTTTTGAACCATTCCTGTGACACTAGTTTTTTTTCCGATGCTTCACCTGAGGTTTACTGTATCTTTCGGACCTTCTTATGGACGATGAAACACAGAATTAGCATCGGAATGAAATTCAAAAGGCACAATGCCGACTTAAGTACAAGAAGACGGAGTCTTCCAACTCTCTATGTTTTGAACCATTCCTGTGACACTAGATATAGATTCCGACGCTTCACTTCAGGTTTACTGTATCCCTTTTGACCTTCCTTTTGACGATGAAACACAAATAATGCATCGGAATTAAATACAAGAGGCACAATGCCGACTTAAGTAAAAGAAGACTGAGTCTTTTTACTGACTATGTTTTGAACCATTCCTGTGACACTAGTTATAGATTCCGATGCTTCACTTCAGGGTTACTGTATCCCTCTGATCTTCGTATTGACGATGAAACACAGAAATTGCATCGGAATTAAATACAAAAGGCACAATGGCCACTTAAGTACATGTAGACTGACTTTTCCTACTGTCTATGTTTTGAACCATTTCTGTGACACTAGTTATAGATTCCGATGGTTCATTTCAGGGTTACTGTATCCCTTGGACCTTCTTATTGACGATGTAACACAGAAAATGCATCGGAATTAAATACAAAAGGCACAATACCGACCTAAGTACAAGAAGACTGACTCTTCAGACTGACTGTGATTTGAACCATTCGTGTGATACTAGTTATAGATTCCGATGCTTCACTTCAGGTTTACTGTATCCCTCTGACCTTCTTATTGACGATGAAACACAGAAATTGCATCGGAATTAAATACAAAAGGCACAATGCCGACTTAACTACAAGTAGACTGACTCTTCTTAGTGACTATTTTTGATCCATTCCTGTGACACTAGTTATAGATTCGGATGCTTAACTTCAGGATTACTGTATCCCACTGCCTTCTTAGTGACGATGAAACACAGAAATTGCATCGGAATTGAATACAAAAAGCACAATGCCGACTAAAGTACAAAAATACTGACTAATCTTACTGTCTATGTTTTGAACCGTCCCTGTGACAATAGTTACAGATTCCGATGCTTCCCTCCAGGTTTACTGTATCCCTTGGACCTTCTTATTGACGATGTAACACAGAAAATGCATCGGAATTAAATACAAAAGGCACAATACCGACCTAAGTACAAGAAGACTGACTCTTCAGACTGACTGTGATTTGAACCAATCCTGTGCCACTAGTTATAGATTCCGTGCTTCACATCTGGTTTACTGTATCCCTCTGACCTTCTTATTTCCGATGAAACACAGAAATTGCATCCGAAATAAATACAAAAGGCACAATGCCGAATTAAGTACAAGAAGACTGACTCTTCTTACTGTCTATGTTTTGAACCATTCCTGTGACACTAGTTATAGTCTCCGATGCTTCACTCCAGGTTTACTGTATTTCTTGGACCTTCTTATTGACGATGAAACACACAAATTGCATCGGAATTAAATACAAGAGGCACAATGCCGACTTAAGTACAAGTAGACTGTCTCTTCTTACCGTTTATCTTTTGAACCATTCCTGTGACACTAGTTACAGATTCCGATGCTTCACTCCAGGTTTACTGTATCCCTTGGCCCTTCTTATTGACGATGAAACACAGAAATTGCATCAGAATTAAATACAAAAGGCACAATGCCGACTAAAGTACAAGAAGACTGACTCTTCTGACAGTCCATGTTTTGAACCATTCCTGTGACACTAGTTTTTTTTCCGATGCTTCACCTGAGGTTTACTGTATCTTTCGGACCTTCTTATGGACGATGAAACACAGAAATTGCATCGGAATTGAATACAAGTGCACAATGCCGACGTAAGTAAAAGAAGTCTGACTCTTCTTACTGTCTATGTTTTGAACCATTCCTGTGACACTAGTTATAGATTCCGATGCTTCACTCCAGGTTTACTGTATCCCTTGGACCTTCTTATTGACGATGTAACACAGAAATTGCATCGGAATTAAATACAAAAGTCACAATACCGACTTAAGTACAAGAAGACTGACTCTTCTTACTGACTATGTTTGCACCATTCCTGTGACACTAGTCATAGATTTCGATGCTTCACTTCAGGATTACTGTATCCCTCTGACCTTGTTATTGACGGTGTAACACAGAAATTGCATCGGAATTAAATACAAAAGGCACAATGCCGACTAAAGTACAAGAAGACTGACTCTTCTTACTGTCTATGTTTTGAACCATCCCTGTGACACTATTTATACATTCCGATGCTTCACTCCAGGTTTACTGTATCCCTTGGACCTTCTTATTGACGATGAAACACAGAAATTGCATCGGAATCAATTACAATAGGCACAATGCCGACCTAAGTACCATAAGACTGACACTTCTTACTGACTATGTTTTGAACCATTCCTGTGACACTAGTCATAGATACCGAAGCTTAACTTGAGGATTACTGTATCCCACTTACCTTCTTATTGACGATGAAACACAGAAATTGCATCGGAATTAAATACAATAGGCACGATGCCGACATAGGTACAATAAGACTGACTCTTCTTACTGTCTATGCTTTGAACCATCCCTGTGACACTAGTTATAGATTCCGATGCTTCACTCCACGTTTACAGTATCCCTTGGACCTTCTTATTGACGATGAAACACAGAAATTGTATGGGAATTAAATACAAAAGTCACAATGCCGACTTAAGTACAAGAAGACTGACTCATCTTATTGACTATGTTTTGAACCATTCCTGTGACACTAGTTATACATTCCGATGCTTCACTTCAGGTTTACTGTATCGCTCGGACCCTCTTATTGACGATGAATCACAGAAATTGCATCGGAATTAAATACAAAAGGCACAATGCAGACTTAAGTACAAGAAGACTGACTCTTCTTACTGTCTGTCTTTTGAACCATTCGTGTGACACTAGTTATAGACTCCGATGCTTCACTCCAGGTTTACTGTATCCCTTGGACCTTCTTATTGACGATGGCACAGAAATTGCATCGGAATTAAAAAGCAAAGGCACAATACCGACTTAAGTACAAGAAGACTGACTCTTCCTACTGTCTATGATTTGAACCATTCCTGTGACACTAGTTTTTTATTCCGATGCTTCACTTGAGGTCTACTGTATCCCTCGGACCTTCTTATGGACGTTGACACACAGAAATTGCATCGGAATGAAATTCAAAAGACACAATGCCGACATAAGTACAAGAAGATTGAGTCTTCCAACTCTCTATGTTTTGAACCATTCCTGTGACACTAGTTATAGATTCCGATGCATCACTTCAGGTTTACTGTATCCCTCTGACCTTCTTATTGACGATGAAACACACAAATTGCATCGGAATTAAATACAAGAGGCACAATGCCGACTTAAGTACAAGTAGACTGTCTCTTCTTACCGTTTATCTTTTGAACCATTCCTGTGACACTAGTTACAGATTCCGATGCTTCACTCCAGGTTTACTGTATCCCTTGGCCCTTCTTATTGACGATGAAACACAGAAATTGCATCAGAATTAAATACAAAAGGCACAATGCCGACTAAAGTACAAGAAGACTGACTCTTCTGACAGTCCATGTTTTGAACCATTCCTGTGACACTAGTTTTTTTTCCGATGCTTCACCTGAGGTTTACTGTATCTTTCGGACCTTCTTATGGACGATGAAACACAGAATTAGCATCGGAATGAAATTCAAAAGGCACAATGCCGACTTAAGTACAAGAAGACGGAGTCTTCCAACTCTCTATGTTTTGAACCATTCCTGTGACACTAGATATAGATTCCGACGCTTCACTTCAGGTTTACTGTATCCCTTTTGACCTTCCTTTTGACGATGAAACACAAATAATGCATCGGAATTAAATACAAGAGGCACAATGCCGACTTAAGTAAAAGAAGACTGAGTCTTTTTACTGACTATGTTTTGAACCATTCCTGTGACACTAGTTATAGATTCCGATGCTTCACTTCAGGGTTACTGTATCCCTCTGATCTTCGTATTGACGATGAAACACAGAAATTGCATCGGAATTAAATACAAAAGGCACAATGGCCACTTAAGTACATGTAGACTGACTTTTCCTACTGTCTATGTTTTGAACCATTTCTGTGACACTAGTTATAGATTCCGATGGTTCATTTCAGGTTTACTGTATCCCTTGGACCTTCTTATTGACGATGTAACACAGAAAATGCATCGGAATTAAATACAAAAGGCACAATACCGACCTAAGTACAAGAAGACTGACTCTTCAGACTGACTGTGATTTGAACCATTCGTGTGATACTAGTTATAGATTCCGATGCTTCACTTCAGGTTTACTGTATCCCTCTGACCTTCTTATTGACGATGAAACACAGAAATTGCATCGGAATTAAATACAAAAGGCACAATGCCGACTTAACTACAAGTAGACTGACTCTTCTTAGTGACTATTTTTGATCCATTCCTGTGACACTAGTTATAGATTCGGATGCTTAACTTCAGGATTACTGTATCCCACTGCCTTCTTAGTGACGATGAAACACAGAAATTGCATCGGAATTGAATACAAAAAGCACAATGCCGACTAAAGTACAAAAATACTGACTAATCTTACTGTCTATGTTTTGAACCGTCCCTGTGACAATAGTTACAGATTCCGATGCTTCCCTCCAGGTTTACTGTATCCCTTGGACCTTCTTATTGACGATGTAACACAGAAAATGCATCGGAATTAAATACAAAAGGCACAATACCGACCTAAGTACAAGAAGACTGACTCTTCAGACTGACTGTGATTTGAACCAATCCTGTGCCACTAGTTATAGATTCCGTGCTTCACATCTGGTTTACTGTATCCCTCTGACCTTCTTATTTCCGATGAAACACAGAAATTGCATCCGAAATAAATACAAAAGGCACAATGCCGAATTAAGTACAAGAAGACTGACTCTTCTTACTGTCTATGTTTTGAACCATTCCTGTGACACTAGTTATAGTCTCCGATGCTTCACTCCAGGTTTACTGTATCCCTTGGACCTTCTTATTGACGATGAAACACAGAAATTGCTTCGGAATTAAATAGAATGGGCACAATGCCGACTTAAGTACAAGAATACTGACTCTTCTTACTGTCTATGGTTGAACCATTTCTGTGACACTAGCTATAGATTCCGATTCTTCTATTCAGGTTTACTGAATCCCTTGGACCTTCTTATTGACGATGAAACACAGAAATTGCATCGGAATTAAATACAAAAGCACAATGACGACTTAAGTACAAGAGGACGGACTCTTCTTACTGTCTATGTTTTGAAGCATTCCTGTGACACTAGTTTTTTATTCCGATGCTTAACTTGAGGTTTACTGTATCCCTCGGACCTACTTATGGACGATGAAACACAGAATTTGCATCGGATTGAAATACAATAGGCACAATGATGACTTAAGTACAAGAAGACTGACTCTTCCAACTGTCTGTGTTTTGAACCGTTCGTGTGACACTAGTTATAGATTCCGATGCTTCACTTCAGGTTTACTGTCTCCCTCTGACCTTCTTATTGACGATGAAACACAGAAATTTCATCGGAATTAAATAGAAAAGGCACAATGCCGACTTAACTACAAGAAGACTGACTCTTCTTACTGACTATGATTTGCACCAACCCTGTGACACTAGTTATAGATTCCGATGCTTAACTTCAGGATTACTGTACCCCACTGACCTTCTTAGTGACGATGAAACACAGATATTGCTTCGGAATTAAATACAAAAAGCCAAATGCCGACTAAAGTACAAGAATACTGACTTATCTTACTGTCTATGTTTTGAACCGTCCCTGTGACACTAGTTATAGATTCCGATGCTTCCCTCCAGGTTTACTGTATCCCTTTGACCTTCTTATTACGATGAAACACAGAAATTGCATTGGAATTAAATACAAAAGGCACAATACCGACTTAAGTACATGAAGACTGTTTCTTCTTACTGACTATGTTTTGAACCATTCCTGTGACACTAGTTATAGATTCCGATGCTTCACTCCAGGTTTACTGTATCCCTTGGACCTTCTTATTGACGATGAAACACAGAAATTGCATCGGAAATAAATACAATATACACAATGCCGACTTAAGTAAAAGAAGTCTGACTCTTCTTATTGTCTGTGTTTTGAACCATTCCTGTGACACTAGTTATGGATTCCGATGCTTCACTCCAGGTTTACTGTATCCCTTAGACCTTCTTATTGACGATGAAACACAGATATTGCATCAGAATTAAATAGAAAATCTGCAATGATGACTTAAGTACAAGAAGACTGACTCTTCTTACTGAATATGTTTTGAACCATTCCTGTGACACTAGTTATAGATTCCGATGCTTCAAATCAGGTTTCTTGTAGCCCTCTGACCTTCTTATTGACGATGAAACACAGAAATTGCATCAGAATTAAATACAAAAGGCACAATGCCGAATTAAGTACAAGAAGACTGACTCTTCTTACTGTCTATGATTTGAACCATTCCTGCGACACTAGTTATAGACTCCGATGCTTCACTCCTGGTTTACTGAATCCCTTGGACCTTCTTATTGACGATGAAACACAGAAATTGCATCGGAATTAAATACAAAAGACACAATACCGACTTAAGTACAAGAAGACTGTCTCTTCTCACTGACTATGTTTGAACCAATCCTGTGACACTAGTTATAGATTCCGATGCCTCACTCCAGGTTTACTGTATCCCTTGGTCCTTCTTATTGACGATGAAACACAGAGTATTTTTCGGAATTAAATTGAAAAGGCACAATGCCGACGTAAGTACAAGAATACTGACTCTTCTTACTGTCTATGGTTGAACCATTCCTGTGACACTAGCTATAGATTCCGATGCTTCTATTCAGGTTTACTGTATCCCTTGGACCTTCTTATTGACGATGAAACACAGAAATTGCATCGGAATTAAATAGAAAAGCACAATGACGACTTAAGTACAAGAGGACGGACTCTTCTTACTGTCTATGTTTTGAACCATTCCTTTGACAATAGTTATAGATTCCGATGCTTCACACCTGGTGTACTGTATCCTTTAGATCTTCTTGCTGACGATGAAACACAGAAATTGCGTCGTAAGTAAATAGAAAAGGCACAATGCCAACTTAAGTACAAGAAGACTGACTCTTCAGACTGACTATGATTTGACCAATTCCTGTGACACTAGTTACAGATTCCGATGCTTCATTTCAGGTTTACTGTATCCCTTGGATATTCCTATTGACGATGAGACACAGAAATCGCATCGGAATGAAATAGAAAATGCACAATGCCGACTTATGTACAAGAAGACTGACTCTTCCTACTCTCTATGTTTTGAACCATTCCTGTGACACTAGTTTTTTATTCCGATGCTTAACTTGAGGTTTACTGTATCCCTCGGACCTACTTATGGACGATGAAACACAGAAATTGCATCGGAATGAAATACAATAGGCACAATGCCGACTTAAGTACAAGAAGACTGACTCTTCCAACTGTCTATGTTTTGAACCGTTCGTGTGACACTAGTTATAGATTCCGATGCTTCACTTCAGGTTTACTGTCTCCCTCTGACCTTCTTATTGACGATGAAACACAGAAATTGCATCGGAATTAAATAGAAAAGGCACAATGCCGACTTAGCTACAAGAAGACTGACTCTTCTTACTGACTATGATTTGCACCAATCCTGTGACACTAGTTATAGATTCCGATGCTTAACTTCAGGATTACTGTATCCCACTGACCTTCTTAGTGACGATGAAACACAGAAATTGCATCGGTATTAAATACAAAAAGCCAAATGCCGACTAAAGTACAAGAATACTGACTCATCTTACTGTCTATGTTTTGAACCGTCCCTGTGACACTAGTTATAGATTCCGATGCTTCACTCCAGGTTTACTGTATCCCTTTGACCTTCTTATTACGATGAAACACAGAAATTGCATCGGAATTAAATACAATAGGCACAATACCGACTTAAGTACATGAAGACTGTTTCTTCTTACTGACTATGTTTTGAACCATTCCTGTGACACTAGTTATAGATTCCGATGCTTCACTCCAAGTTTACTGTATCCCTTGGACCTTCTTATTGACGATGAAACACAGAAATTGCATCGGAATTAAATACAATAGGCACAATGCCGACTTAAGTAAAAGAAGTCTGACTCTTCTTTCTGTCTGTGTTTTGAACCATTCCTGTGACACTAGTTATGGATTCCGATGCTTCACTCCAGGTTTATTGTATCCCTTAGACCTTCTTATAGAAGATGAAACACAGAAATTGCATCAGAATTAAATAGAAAATCTACAATGATGACTTACGTACAATAAGACTGACTCTTCTTACTGAATATGTTTTGAACCATTCCTGTGACACTAGTTATAGATTCCGATGCTTCAATTCAGGTTTCTTGTATCCCTCTGACCTTCTTATTGACGATGAAACACAGAAATTGCATCACAATTAAATACAAAAGGCACAATGCCGAATTAAGTACAAGAAGACTGACTCTTCTTACTGTCTATGTTTTGAACGATTCCTGTGACACTAGTTATAGACTCCGATGCTTCACTCCTGGTTTACTGAATCCCTTGGACCTTCTTATTGACGATGTAACACAGAAATTGCATCGTAATTAAATACAAAAGACACAATACCGACTTAAGTACAAGAAGACTGTCTCTTCTCACTGACTATGTTTGAACCAATCCTGTGACACTAGTTATAGATTCCGATGCCTCACTCCAGGTTTACTGTATCCCTTGGACCTTCTTATTGACGATGAAACACAGGAATTGCATCGTAATTAAATACAAAAGGCACAATGCCGACTTTAGTAAAGAAGTCTGACCCATCTTACTGTCTGTGTTTTGAACCACTCCTCTGACACTAGTTATGGATTCCGATGCTTCACTCCAGGTTTACTGTATCCCTTAGACCTTCTTGTTGACGATGAAACACAGAAATTGCATCAGAATTAAATACAAAAGGCACAATGCCGAATTAAGTACAAGAAGACTGACTCTTCTTACTGTCTATGTTTTGAACCATTCCTGTGACACTAGTTAAAGACTCCGATGCTTCACTCCTGGTTTACTGTATCCCTTGGACCTTCTTATTGACGATGAAACACAGAAATTGCATTCGAATTGAATACAAATGCACAATGCCGACTTAAGTAAAAGAAGTCTGACTCTTCTTACTGTCTATGTTTTGAACCATTCCTATGACACTAGTTATAGATTCCGATGCTTCACTCCAGGTTTACTGTATCGCTTGGACCTTCTTATTGACGATGAAACACAGAAATGGCATCGGAATTAAATTCAAAAGGCACAATACCGACTTAAGTACAAGAAGACTGACTCTTCTTACTGACTATGTTTTGCACCATTCCTGTGACACTAGTCATAGATTCCGATGCTTCACTTCAGGATTACTGTATCCCTCTGACCTTGTTATTGTCGATGAAACACAGAAATTGCATCGGAATTAAATACAAAAGGCACAATGCCGAATTAAGTACAAGAAGACTGACTCTTCTTACTGTCTATGTTTTGAACCATTCCTGTGACACTAGTTATAGACTCCGATGCTTCACTCCTGGTTTACTGAATCCCTTGGACCTTCTTATTGACGATGAAACACAGAAATTGCATCGTAATTAAATACAAAAGACACAATACCGACTTAAGTACAAGAAGACTGCCTCTTCTCACTGACTATGTTTGAACCAATCCTGTGACACTAGTTATAGATTCCGATGCCTCACTCCAGGTTTACTGTATCCCTTGGACCTTCTTATTGACGATGAAACACAGGAATTGCATCGTAATTAAATACAAAAGGCACAATGCCGACTTTAGTAAAGAAGTCTGACCCTTCTTACTGTCTGTGTTTTGAACCACTCCTCTGACACTAGTTACGGATTCCGATGCTTCACTCCAGGTTTACTGTATCCCTTAGACCTTCTTGTTGACGATGAAACACAGAAATTGCATCAGAATTAAATACAAAAGGCACAATGCCGAATTAAGTACAAGTAGACTGACTCTTCTTACTGTCTATGTTTTGAACCATTCCTGTGACACTAGTTAAAGACTCCGATGCTTCACTCCTGGTTTACTGTATCCCTTGGACCTTCTTATTGACGATGAAACACAGAAATTGCATTGGAATTGAATACAAATGCACAATGCCGACTTAAGTAAAAGAAGTCTGACTCTTCTAACTGTCTATGTTTTGAACCATTCCTGTGACACTAGTTATAGATTCCGATGCTTCACTCCAGGTTTACTGTATCGCTTGGACCTTCTTATTGACGATGAAACACAGAAATTGCATCGGAATTAAATTCAAAAGGCACAATACCGACTTAAGTACAAGAAGACTGACTCTTCTTACAGACTATGTTTTGCACCATTTTTGTGACACTAGTCATAGATTCCGATGCTTCACTTCAGGATTACTGTATCCCACTTACCTACTTATTGACGATGAAACACAGAAATTGCATCGGAATTAAATACAAAAGGCTCGATGCCGACTTAGGTACAAGGAGACTGACTCTTCTTACTGTCTGTGTTTGAACCATCCCTGCGACACTAGTTATACATTCCGATGCTTCACTCCAGGTTTACTGTATCCCGTGGACCTTCTTATTGACGATAAAACACAGATATTGTATCGGAATTAAATACAAAAGTCACAATGCCGACTTACGTACAAGAAGACTGTCTCTTCTTATTGACTATTTTTTGAACCATTCCTGTGACACTAGTTATAAATTACGATGCTTCACTTCAGGTTTACTGTATCCCTCGGACCCTCTTATTGACGATGAAACACAGAAATTGCATCGGAATTAAATAGAAAAGGCACAATACCAACTAAAGTACAAGAAGACTGACTCTTCTTACTGTCTATCTTTGAACCATTCCTGTGACACTAGTTATAGATTCCGATGCTTCACTCTAGGTTTACTGTATCCCTTGGACCTTTTTATTGACGATGAAAAACAGAAATCGCATCAGAATTAAATACAAAAGGCACAATGCCGACTAAAGTACAAGAAGACTGACTCTTCTGACAGTCAATATTTTGAACCATTCCTGTGACACTAGTTTTAGATTCCGGTGCTTCACTCCAAGTGTACTGTATCCATCTGACCTTCTTAGTGACGATGAAACACAGAAATTGCATCGGAATTAAATAGAAAAGGCACAATACCGACTTAAGTACAAGAAGACTGACTCCTCCAACTGTCTATGATTTGAACCATTCCTGTGACCCTAGTTTTTTATTCCGATGCTTCACTTGAGGTTTACTATATCCCTTGGACCTTCTTATTGACGATGAAACACAGAAATTGCATCGGAATTAAATACAAAGGGCACAACACCGACCTAAGTACAAGAAGACTGACTCTTCTCACTGACTACGTTTTGAACCATTCCTGTGCCACTAGTTATAGATTCCGTGCTTCACATCAGGTTTACTGTATCCCACTGACCTTCTTATTTCCGATGAAACACAGAAATTGCATCTGACTTAAATACAAAAGGCACAATGCCGAATTAAGTACAAGAAGACTGACTCTTCTTACTGTCTATGCTTTGAACCATTCCTGTGACACTAGTTATAGACTCTGATGCTTCACTCCAGGTTTACTGCATCCCTTGGACCTTCTTATTGACGATGAAACACAAAAATTGCATCGGAATTAAATACAATAGGCACAATGCCGACTTAAGTAAACGAAGTCTGTCTCTCCTTACTGTCTGTGTTTTGAACCATTCCTGTGACACTGGCTATAGATTCCGATGCTTCACTCCAGGTTTATTGTATCCCTTGGACCTTCTTATTGACGATGCAACACAGAAATCGCATCAGAATTAAATAGAAAATGCACAATGATGACTTAAGTACAAGAAGACTGACTCTTCTTACGGACTATGTTTTGATCCATTCCTGTGACACTAGTTATAGATTCCGATGCTTCACTTCAGGTTTACTGTACCCCTTGGTTCTTCTTATTGACGATGAAACACAGAATATGCATCGGAATTAAATTGAAAAGACACAATGCTGACTTAAGTACAAGAATACTGACTGTTCTTACTGTCTATGGTTGAACCATTAATGTGAGACTAGCTATAGATTCCGATGCTTCTATTCAGGTTTACTGTATCCCTTGACCTTCTTATTGACGATGAAACAGAGAAAAAGCATCGGAATTAACTACAAAAGCACAATGACGACTTAAGTACAAGAAGACGGACTCTTCTTACTGTCTATGTTTGACCCTTCCTGTGACAATAGTTATAGATTCCGATGCTTCACTCCTGGTTTACTGTATCCTTTGGACCTTCTTGCTGACGATGAAACACAGAAATTGCATCGGAATTAAATACAAAAGGGACAATACCGACTTAAGTACATGAGGACTGTTTCTTCTTACTGACTATGTTTTGAACCATTCCTGTGACACTAGTTATAGATTCCGATCCTTCACTCCAGGTTTACTGTATCCCTTGGAACTTCTTATTGACGATGAAACACAGAAATTGCATCGGAATTAAATACAATAAGCACAATGCCGACTTAAGTAAAAGCAGTCTGACTCTTCTTACTGTCTGTGTTTTGAACCATTCCTGTGACACTAGTTATGGATTCCGATGCTTCACTCCAGGTTTACTGTATCCCTTAGACCTTCTTATTGACGATGAAACACAGAAATTGCATCAGAATTAAATAGAAAATCTACAATGATGACTTAAGTAGAAGAAGACTGACTCTTCTTACTGAATATGTTTTGAACCATTCCTGTGACACTGGTTATAGATTCCGATGCTTCAATTTAGGTTTCTTGTATCCCTCTGACCTTCTTATTGACGATGAAACACAGAAATTGCATCAGAATTAAATACAAAAGGCACAATGCCGAATTAAGTACAAGAAGACTGACTCTTCTTACTATGTTTTGAACCATTCCTGTGACACTAGTTATAGATTCCGATACTTCACTCCAGGTATACTGTATCCCTTGGACCTTCTTATTGACGATCAAACACAGAAATTGCATCGGAATTAAATTCAAAAGGCACAATACCGACTTAAGTACAAGAAGACTGACTCTTCTTACTGACTATGTTTTGCACCATTCCTGTGACACTAGTTATAGATTCCGATGCTTAACTTCAGGATTACTGTATCCCACTTACCTACCTATTGACGATGAAACACAGAAATTGCATCGGAAGTAAATACAAAAGGCACGATGCAGACTTAGGTACAACGAGACGGACTCTTCTTACTGTCTATGTTTGAACCATCCCTGTGACACTAGTTATATATTCCGATGCTTCACTCCAGGTTTACTATATCCCTTGGACCTTCTTATTGACGATGAAACACAGAAATTGCATCAGAATTAAATACAAAAGGCAAAATGCCGACTAAAGTACAAGAAGACTGACTCTTCTGACAGTCTATATTTTGAACCATTCCTGTGACACTAGTTATAGATTCCGGTGCTTCACTCCAAGTTTACTGTATCCCTCTGACCTTCTTATTGATGATGAAAGACACAAATTGCATCGGAATTAAATACAAGAGGCACAATATCGACTTAAGTACAAGAAGACTGATTCTTCCTACTGTCTATGATTTGAACCATTCCTGTGACACTAGTTTTTTATTCCGATGCTTCACTTGAGGTTTACGGTATCCCTCTCACCTACTTATTGACGATGAAACACACAAATTGCATCGGGAATAAATACAAGAGGCACAGTGCCGACTTAAGTACAAGAAGACTGAGCCTTCCAACTCTCTATATTCTGAACCATTCCTGTGATACTAGTTATAGATTCCGATGCTTCACTTCAGGTTTACTGTATCCCTCTGACCTTCTTATTGACGATGAAAGACACAAATTGCATCGGAATTAAATACAAAAGGCACAATGCCGACTTCAGTACAGGAAGACTGAGTCTTCTAACTGACTATGTTGTGAACCATTCCTGTGACACTAGTTATAGATTCCGATGCTTCACTTCAGTTTTACTATATCCCTCTGACCTTCTTATTGACGATGGAACACAGAAATTGCATCGGAATTAAATACAAAAGGCACAATGCCGACTTAAGTACATGTAGACTGACTTTTCCTACTGTCAATGTTTTGAACCATTCCTGTGACACTAGTTATAGATTCCGGTGGTTCATTTCAGGTTTACTGTATCCCTTGGACCTTCTTAATGACGATGAAACACAGAAATTGCATCGGAAGTAAATACAAAAGGCACAATGCCGACTTAAGTACAAGAAGAGTGACTCTTCCAACTGTCTATGATTTGAACCTTTCGTGTGACACTAGTTATAGATTCCGATGCTTCACTTCAGGTTACCTGTATCCCTCTGACCTTCTTATTGACGATTAAACACAGAAATTGCATCGGAATTAATTAGAAAAGGCACAATGCCGACTTAACTACAAGAAGACTGACTCTTCTTACTGACTATGTTTTGAACCATTCCTGTGACACTAGTTATAGATTCTGATGCTTAACTTCAGGATTACTCTATCCCACTGACCTTCTTAGTGACGATGAAACACAGAAATTTCGTCGGAATTAAATACAAAAAGCACAATGCCGACTAAAGTACAAGAATACTGACTCATCTTACTGTCTATGCTTTGAACCGTCCCTGTGACACTAGTTATAGATTCCGATGCTTCACTCCAGGTTTACTGTATCCCTTGGACCGTCTTATTGACGACGAAACACAAATATTGCATCGGAATTAAATACAGTAGGCACAATGCCGACTTAAGTAAAAGAAGTCTGACTCTCCTTACAGTCTGTGTTTTGAACCATTCCTGTGACACTGGCTATAGATTCCGATGTTTCACTCCAGGTTTACTCTATCCCTTGGACCTTCTTATTGACGATGAAACACAGAAATTGCATCAGAATTAAATAGAATATGCACAATGATGACTTAAGTACAAGAAGACTGACTCTTCTTACTGACTATGTTTTGAACCATTCCTGTGACACTAGTTATAGATTCCGATGCTTCACTCCAGGTTTACTGTATCCCTTGGACCTTCTTATTGACGATGTAACACAGAAAATGCATCAGAATTAAATAGAAAAGGCACAATGCCGACTTAAGTACATGTCGACTGACTTTTCCTACTGTCTATGTTTTGAACCATTCCTGTGACACTAGTTATAGATTCCGATGGTTCATTTCAGGTTTACTGTATCCCTTCGTCCTTCTTATTGACGATGAAACACAGAAATTGCATCGGAATTAAATAAAAAAGGCACAATGCCGACTTAACTACAAGAAGACTGACTCTTCTTACTGACTATTTTTTGAACCATTCCTGTGACACTAGTTATAGATTCTGATGCTTAACTTCAGGATTACTGTATCCCACTGAACTTCTTAGTGACGATGAAACACAGAAATTTCATCGGAATTAAATACAAAAAGCACAATGCCGACTAAAGTACAAGAATACTGACTCATCTTACTGTCTATGCTTTGAACCGTCCCTGTGACACTAGTTATAGATTCCGATGCTTCACTCCAGGTTTACTGTATCCCTTGGACCTTCTTTTTGACCATGAAATACAGAAATTGCATCGGAATTAAATACGAAAGGCACAATGCCGAATTAAGTACAAGAAGACTGACTCTTCTTAGTGACTATGTTTTGAACCATTCCTGTGACACTAGTTGTAGATTCCGATGCTTCTCTTTAGGTTTACTATATCCCTCTGACATTCTTATTGACGATGAAACACAGAAATTGCTTCGGAATTAAATACAAAAGGCACAATGCCGACTAAAGTACAAGAAGACTGACTCTTCTGACAGTCTATGTTTTGAACCATTCCTGTGACACTAGTTATAGATTCCGGTGCTTCACTCCAGGTTTACTGTATCCCTTGGACCTTCTTATTGACGATGAAACACAGAAATTGCATCGGAATTAAATTCAAAAGGCAGAATACCGACTTAGGTACAAGAAGACTGACTCTTCTTACTGACTATGTTTTGCACCATTCCTGTGACACTAGTCACAGATTCCGATGCTTCACTTCAGGATTACTGTATCCCTCTGACCTTGTTATTGACGATGAAACACAGAAATTGCAACGGAATTAAATAAAAATGGCACAATGCTGACTAAAGTACAAGAAGACTGACTCTTATTACAGTCTATGTTTTGAACCATCCCTGTGACACTAGTTATAGATTCCGATGCTTCACTCCAGGTTTACTGTATCCCTTGGACCTTCTTATTGACGATGAAACACAGAATTTGCATCGGAATCAAATACAATAGGCACAATGCCGACTTAAGTACAAGAAGATTGGCTCTTCTTACTGATTATGTTTTGAACCATCCCTGTGACACTAGTTATAGTTTCCGATGCTTCACTCCAGGTTTACTGTATCCCTTGGACCTTCTTATTGACGATGAAACACAGAAATTGCATCGGGATTAAATACAATAGGCACAATGCCGACTTAAGTACAAGAAACTGACTCTTCTTACTGACTATGTTTTGAACCATTCCTGTGACACTAGTCATAGATACCGATGCTTAACTTCAGGATGCTCACTTAAGTACAAGAATACTGACTCTTCTTACTGTCTATGTTTGAACCATTACAGTCACACTAGCTATAGATTCCGATGCTTCTATTCAGGTTTACTGTATCCCTCTTACCTTCTTATTGACGATGAAACACAGAAATTGCCTCGGAATTAAATACAAAAGGCACAATGCCGATTAAAGTACAAGAAGACTAACTCTTTTGACTGTCTATGTTTTGAACCATTCCTGTGACACTAGTTATAGATTCCGGTGCTTCACTCCAGGTTTACTGTATCCCTTGGACCTTCTTATTGACGATGAAACACAGAAATTGCATCGGAATTAAATTCAAAAGGCACAATACCGACTTAAGTACAAGAAGACTGACTCTTCTTACTGACAATGTTTTGCACCATTCCAGTGACACTAGTCATAGATTCCGATGCTTCACTTCAGGATTACTGTATCCCTCTGACCTTGTTATTGACGACGAAACACAGAAATTGCATCGGAATTAAATAAAAAAGGCACAATGCCGACTAAAGTACAAGAAGACTGACTCTTCTTACTGTCTATGTTCTGAACCATCCCTGTGACACTAGTTATAGATTCCGATGCTTCACTCCAGGTTTACAGTATCCCTTGGACCTTCTTATTGACGATGAAACACAGAAATTGTATCGGAATTAAATACAAAAGTCACAATGCCGACTTAAGTACAAGAATACTGACTCTTCTTATTGACTATGTTTTGAACCATTCCTGTGACACTAGTTATAAATTCCGATGCTTCACTTCAGGTTTACTGTATCACTCGGACCCTCATATTGACGATGAAACACAGAAATTGCATCGGAATTAAATACAAAAGGCACAATGCAGACTTAAGTACTAGAAGACTGACTCTTCTTTCTTTCTATCTTTAGAACCACTCCTGTGACACTAGTGATAGATTCCGATGCTTCACTCCAGGTTTACTGTATCCCTTGGACCTTCTCATTGACGATGAAACACAGAAATTGCATCAGAATTAAATACAAAATGCACAATGCCATCTTAAGTACAAGAAGACTGACTCTTCTGACAGTCTATGTTTTAAACCTTTCCTGTGACACTAGTTATAGATTCCGATGTTCACTTCAGTTTTATTGAATCCCTCTGACCTTCTTATTGACGATGAAACACACAAATTGCATCGGAATTAAATACAAGAGGTACAATGCCGACTTAAGTACAAAAAGACTGAGTCTTCCAACTCTCTATGTTTGGAACCATTCCTGGGACACTAGTAATAGATTCCGATGCTTCACTTCAGGTTTACTGTATCCCTCTGACCTTCTTATTGACGATGAAACACACAAATTGCATCGGAATTAAATACAAGAGGCACAATGCCGACTTAAGTACCAGAAGACTGAGTCTTCTTACTGACTATGTTTTGAACCATTCCTGTGACACTAGTTATAGATTCCGATGCTTCACTTCAGTTTTAATGTATCCCTCTGACCTTCTTATTGACGATGAAACACAGAAATTGCATCGGAATGAAATACAAAAGCCACAATGCCGACTTAAGTACATGTAGACTGACTTTTCCTACTGTCAATGTTTTGAATCATTCCTGTGACACTAGTTATAGATTCCGATGGTTCATTTCAGGTTTACTGTATCGCTTGGACCTTCTTATTGACGATGAAACACAGAAATTGCTTCGGAATTAAATACAAAAGGCACAATGCCGACTTAAGTACTATAAGACTGACTCTTCTTACTGTCTATGTTTTGAACCATTCCTGTGACTCTAGATATAGATTCCGATGCTTTAGTTCAGGTCTACTGTATCCCTTGGACCTTCTTATTGACGATGAAACACAGAAATTGGATCAGAATTAAATAGAAAATGAACAATGATGACTTCAGTACAAGAAGACCGACTCTTCTTACTGACTATGTTTTGAACCATTCCTGTGACACTAGTTATAGATTCCGATGCCTCACTTCAGGTTTACTGTATCATTTGGACCTTCTTATTGACGATGAAACACAGAAATTGCTTCGGAATTAAATAGAAATGGCACAATGCCGACTTAAGTACACGAATACTGACTCATCTTACTATCTATGTTTTGAACCGTCCCTGTGACACTAGTTATAGATTCCAGTGCTTCACTCGAGGTTAACTGTATCCCTTGGACCTTCTTATTGACGATGAAACACAGAAATTGCATCGGAATTAAATACAAAAGGCACAATACCGACTTAAGTACAAGAAGATTGACTCTTCCTACTGTCTATGTTTTGAACCATTCCTGTGACACTAGTTACAGATTCCGCTGCTTCACTCAAGGTTTACTGTGTCCCTTGGACCTTCTTATTGACGATGAAGCACAGAAATAGCATCGGAATTAAATAGAATAGGCACAATCCGACTTAAGTACAAGAAAACTGACTCTTCTTACTGACTATGTTTTGAACCATTCCTGTGACACTAGTCATAGATTCCGATGCTTCACTTCAGGTTTACTGCATCCCTTTGACCTTCTTATTGACGATGAGACACAGAAATTGGATCGGAATTAAATACAGAAAGCACAATGCCGACTTAAGTACAAGAAGACTAACTCTTCCAACTCTCTATGTTTTGCACCATTCCTGTGACGCAAGTCATAGATTCCGACGCTTCACTTCAGGTTTACTGTATCCTTTGGACCTTCTTATTGACGATAAAACACAGGAATTGCATCGGAATTAAATACAAAAGGCACAATACCGACTTAAGTACAAGAAGTCTGACTCTTCTTACTGACTATGTTTTGAACCATTCCTGTGACACTAGTCATAGATTCCGATGCTTAACTTCAGGATTACTGTATCCCTCTGACATTCTTATTGACGATGAAACACAGAAATTGCTTCCGAATTAAATACAAAAGGCACAATGCCGACTTAAGTACAAGAAGACTGACTCTTCTTACTGTCTATGTTTTGAACCATTCCTGCGACTCTAGTTATAGATTCAGATGCTTCAGTTCAGGTCTACTGTATCCCTTGGACCTGCTTATTGACGATGAAACACAGAAATTGGATCAGAATTAAATAGAAAATGAACAATGATGACTTCAGTACAAGAAGACCAACTTTCTTACTGACTATGTTTTGAACCATTCCTGTGACACTAGTTATAGATTCCGATGCCTCACTTCAGGATTACTGTATCCCTTGGACCTTCTTATTGACGATGAAACACAGAAATTGCATCGGAATTAAATAGAAAAGGCACAATACCGACTTAAGTACAAGAAGATTGACTCTTCCTACTGTCTATGTTTTGAACCATTCCTGTGACACTAGTTATAGATTCCGCTGCTTCACTCCAGGTTTACTGTGTCCCTTGGACCTTCTTATTGACGATGAAGCACAGAAATAGCATCGGAATTAAATAGAATAGGCACAATCCGACTTAAGTACAAGAAAACTGACTCTTCTTACTGACTATGTTTTGAACCATTCCTGTGACACTAGTCATAGATTCCGATGCTTCACTTCAGGTTTACTGTATCCCTTAAACCTTCTTATTGATGATGAAACACAGAAATTGCTTCGGAAGTAAATACAAAAGGCACAATGCCGACTTAAGTACAAGAAGACTGACTCTTCTTACTGTCTATATTTTGAACCATTCCTGAGACTCTAGTTATAGATTCCGATGCTTCACTTCAGGTTTAATGTATCCCTCTGACCTTCTTATTGACGATGAAACACAGAAATTGCATCGGAATTAAATACAAAATTCACAATACCGACGTAAGTACAAGAAGACTGACTCCTCCTACTGTCTAAGATTTGAACCATTCCTGTGACACTAGTTATAGATTCCGATGCTTCACTCCAGGTTTAATGTATCCCTTGGACCTTCTTATTGACGATGAAACACAGAAATTGCATCGGAATTAAATACAAAAGGCACAATGCCGACTTAAGTACAAGAAGACTGACTCTTCTTACTGTCTATGTTTTGAACCATTCCTGTGACTCTAGTCATAGATTCCGATGCTACAGTTCAGGTCTACTGTATCCCTTGGATCTTTTTATTGACGATGAAACACAGAAATTGGATCAGAATTAAATAGAAAATGAACAATGATGACTTCAGTACAAGAAGACCGACTCTTCTTACTGACTATGTTTTGAACCATTCCTGTGACACTAGTTATAGATTCCGATGCCTCACTTCAGGTTTACTGTATCCCTTGGACCTTCTTATTGACGATGAAACACAGAAATTGCATCGGAATTAAATTGAAAAGGCACAATGCCGACTTAAGTACAAGAATACTGACTCATCTTACTGTCTATATTTTGAACCGTCCCTGTGACACTAGTTATAGATTCCAGTGCTTCACTCGAGGTTTACTGTATCCCTTGGACCTTCTTATTGACGATGAAACACAGGAATTGCATCGGAATCAAATACAAAAGGCACAACACCGACTTATGTACAAGAAGTCTGACTCTTCTTACTGACTATGTCTTGAACCATTCCTGTGACACTAGTCATAGATTCCGATGCTTAACTTCAGGATTACTGTATCCCTCTGACATTCTTATTGACGATGAAACACAGAAATTGCTTCGGAATTAAATACAAAAGGCACAATGCCGACTTAAGTACAAGAACACTGACTCTTCTTACTGTCTATGTTTTGAAACATTCCTGTGACTCTAGTTATAGATTCCGATGCTTCAGTTCAGGTCTACTGTATCCCTTGACCTACTTATTGACGATGAAACACAGAAATTGCATCGCAATTAAATACAAAAGGCACAATGCCGACTTATGTACAAGAAGACTGACTCTTCTTACTGACTATGTTTTGAACCATTCTTGTGACACTAGCAATAGATTCCGATGCTTCACTTCAGGTTTACTGTATCCCTTAAACCTTCTTATTGACGATGAAACACAGAAATTGCTTCGGAAGTAAATACAAAAGGCACAATTCCGACTTAAGTACAAGAAGACTGACTCTTCTTACTGCCTATGATCTGAACCATTCCTGTGACTCTCGTTATAGATTCCGATGCTTCACTTCAGGTTTAATGTATCCCTCTGACCTTCTTATTGACGATGAAACACAGAAATTGCATCGGAATTAAATACAAAATTCACAATGCCGACGTAAGTACAAGAAGACTGAGTCTTCCTACTGTCTATGATTTGAACCATTCCTGTGACACTAGTTACAGATTCCGATGCTTCACTCCAGGTTTAATGTATCCCTTGGACCTTCTTATTGACGATGAAACACAGAAATTGCTTCGGAATTAAATACAAAAGGCACAATGCCGACTAAAGTACAACAAGACTGACTTTTCTGACAGTCTACGTTTTGAATCATTCCTGTGACACTAGTTATAGATTCCGGTGCTTCACTCCAGGTTTACTGTATCCCTTGGACCTTCTTATTGACGATGAAACACAGAAACTGCATCGGAATTAATTACAAAAGGCACAATGCCGACTTAAGTACAAGGAGACTGACTCTTCTGACAGTCTATGTTTTGAACCATTCCTGTGACACTAGTTATAGATTCCGATGCTTCAGTTCAGTTCTACTGTATCCCTTGGACCTTCTTATTGACGATGAAACACAGAAAGTGCATCGGAATTAAATACAAAAGGCACAATGCCGACATAAGTACAAGAAGACAGACACTTCTTACTGACTATGTTCTGAACCATTCCTGTGACACTAGTTATAGATTCCGATGCTTCACATCAGGTTTACTGTACCACTCTGACCTTCTTACTCACGATGAAACACAGAAATTGCATCGGAATTAAATACTAAAGGCACAATGCCGACTAAAGTACAAGAATACTGACTCATCTTACTGTCTGTGTTTTGAACCGTCCCTGTGACACTAGTTATAGATTCCGATGCTTCACTCCAGGTTTAATGTATCAATTGGACCATCTTATTGACGATGAAACACAGAAATTGCATCGGAATTAGATACAAAAGTCACAATGCCGACTTAAGTAAAAGATGGCTGACTCTTCTTGCTGACTTTGTTTTGAACTATTCCTGTGACACTAGTTATAGATTCCGATGCTTCACTCCAGGTTTACTGTATAATTTGGACCTTCTTATTGACGATGAAACACAGAAATTGGATCAGAATTAAATAGAAAATGCACAATGATGACTTAAGTACAAGAAGACTGACTCTTCTTACTGACTATGCTTTGAACAATTCCTGTGACACTAGTTATAGATTCCGATGCTTCACTTCAGGTTTACTGTATCCCTTGGACCTTCTTATTGACGATGAAAGACAGAAATTGCATCGGAATTGAATAGAAAAGGCACAATGCCGACTTAAGTACAAGAATACTGACTCATCTTACTGTCTATGTTTTGAACCGACCCTGTGACACTAGTTATAGATTCCAATGCTTCACTCCAGGCTTACTGTATCCCTTGGACCTTCTTATTGACGATGAAACACAGAAATTGCATCGGAATTAAATACAAAAGGCACAATACCGACTTAAGTACAAGAAGACTGACTCTTCTTACTGACTATGTTTTGAACCATTCCTGCGGCACTAGTTATATATCCGATGCTTCACTTCAGGTTTACTGTATCCCTCTGACCGTCTTATTAACGATGAAACACAGAAATTGCATCGGAATTAAATGCAAAATTCACAATGCCGACGTAAGTACAAGAAGACTGACTCTTCCTACTGTCTATGATTTGAACCATTCCTGTGACACTAGTTATAGATTCCGATGCTTCACTCCAGGGTTAATGTATCCCTTGGACCTTCTTATTTACGATGAAACACAGAAATTGCATCGGAATTAAATACAAAAGGCACAATGCCGACTTAAGTACAAGAAGACTGACTCTTCTTACTGACTATGTTTTGATCCATTCCTGTGACACTAGTTATAGATTCTGATGCTTCACTTCAGGTTTACTGTATCCCTCTGACCTTCTTATTGACGATGAGACACAGAAATTGCATCGGAATTAAATACAATAGGCACAATGCCGAATTAAGTACAAGAAGACTGACTCTTCATACTGTCTATGTCTTGAACCATGCCTGTGACACTAGTTGTAGGCTCCGATGCTTCACTCTAGGTTTACTGTATCCCTTGGACCTTCTTATTTACGATGAAACACAGAAATTGCATCGGAATTAAATACAAAAGGCACAATGCCGACTTAAGTACAAGAAGACTGACTCTTCTTACTGACTATGATTTGAACCATTCCTGTGACACTAGTTATAGATTCCGATGCTTCACTCCAGGTTTACTGTTTCCCTTGGACCTTCTTATTGACGATGAAACACAGAAATTGGATCAGAATTGAATAGAAAATGCACAATGATGACTTAAGTACAAGAAGACTGACTCTTCTTACTGGCTATGTGTTGAACCAATCCTGTGACACTAGTTATAGATTCCGATGCTTCACTTCAGGTTTACTGTATCCCCCTGACCTTCTTATTGACGATGAAACACAGAAATTGCATCGCAATTAAATACAAAAGGCACAATGCCGACTTAAGTACAAGTAGACTGACACTACTTACTGACTATGTTTTGAACCATTCTTGTGACACTAGCTATTGATTCCGATGCTTCACTTCAGGTTTACTGTACCCCGTAAACCTTCTTATTGACGATGAAACACAGATATTGCATCGGAATTAAATACAAAAAGCAGAATGCCGAATTAAGTACAAGAACACTGACACTTCTTACTGTCTATGACTTGAACCATTCCTGTGACACTAGTTATAGATTCCGATGCTTCACTTCAGGTTTTATGTATCCCTCTGACCGTCTTATTGACGATGAAACACAGAAATTGCATCGGAATTAAATGCAAAATTCACAATGCCGACGTACGTACAAGAAGACTGACTCTTCCTACTGTCTATGATTTGAACCATTCCTGTGACACTAGTTATAGATTCCGATGCTTCACTCCAGGTTTAATGTATCCCTTGGACCTTCTTATTGACGATGAAACACAGAAATTGCATCGGAATTAAATACAAAAGGCACAATGCCGACTTAAGTACAACAAGAATGACTCTTCTTACTGACTATGCTTTGAACCATTCCTGTGACACTAGTTATAGATTCTGATGCTTCACTTCAGGATTACTGTATCCCTCTGACCTTCTTATTGACGATGAAACACAGAAATTGCATGGGAATTAAATACAATAGGCACAATGCCGAATTAAGTACAAGAAGACTGACTCTTCTCACTGTCTATGTCTTGAACCTTTCCTGTGACACTAGTTGTAGGCTCCGATGCTTCACTCTAGGTTTACTGTATCCCTTGGACATTCTTATTGACGATGAAACACAGAAATTGCATCGGAATTAAATACAAAAGGCACAATGCCGACTTAAGTAAAAGAAGTCTAACTCTTCTTACTGTCTATGATTTGAACCATTCCTGTGACACTAGTTATAGATTCCGATGCTTCACTCCAGGTTTACTGTATCCCTCTGACCTTCTTATTGACGATGAAACACAGAAATTGGATCAGAATTGAATAGAAAATGCACAATGATGACTTAAGTACAAGAAGACTGACTCTTCTTACTGTCTATGTTTTGAACCATTCCTGTGACACTAGTTATAGACTCCGATGCTTCATTCCAGGTTTTGTGTATCCCTCAGACTTTCTTATTGACGATGAAACACAGAAATTGGATCGGAATTAAATACAACAGGCACAATGCCGACTTAAGTACAAGAAGACTGACTCTTGCTACTGTCTATGTTTTGAACCATTCCTGTGACACCAGTTATAGATTCCGATGCATCACTTCAGGTTTACTGTATCCGTTGTACCTTCTTATTGACGATGAAACACAGAAATTGCATTGGGATTAAATAGAAAAGGCACTATGCCTACTTAAGTACAAGAATACTGACTCATCTTACTGTCTATGTTTTGAACCGTCCCTGTGACACTAGTTATAGATTCCGATGCTTCACTTCAGGTTACTGTATCCCTCTGACCTTCTTATTGACGATGAAACACAGAAATTGCATCTCAATTAAATACAAAAGGCACAATGCCGACTTACGTACAAGAAGACTGACTCTTCTCACTGACTATGTTTTGAACCATTCTTGTGACACTAGCTATAGATTCCGATGCTTCACTTCAGGTTTACTGTATCCCTTGGACCTTCTTATTGACGATGAAACACAGAAATCGCATCGGAATTAAATACAAAAGGCACAATGCCGAATTAGGTACAAGAAGACTGACTCTTCTTACTGTCTATGTTTTGAACCATTCCTGTGACACTAGTTATGGACTCCGATGCTTGACTCCAGGTTTCATGTATCCCTCAGACCTTCTTATTGACGATAAAGCACAGAAATTGCATCGGAATTAAATACAAAAGGCACAATGCCGACTTAAGTACAAGAAGACTGACTCTTCCTACTGTCTATGATTTCAACCATCCCTGTGACACTAGTTATAAATTCCGATGCTTCACTTCAGGTTTACTGTATCCCGTGGACCTTCTTATTGACGATGAAACACAGAAATTGCATCGGAATGAAATAGAAAAGGCACAATGCCGACTTAAGTAAACGAATACTGACTCATCTTACTGTCTATGTTTTGAACCGTCCCTGTGACACTAGTTATAGTTTCCGATGCTTCACTCCAGCTTTACTGTATCCCTTGGACCATCTTATTGACGATGAAACACAGACATTGCATCGGACTTAAATACAAAAGGCACAATGCCGACTTAAGTACAAGAAGGCTGACTCTTCTTACTGACTATGTTTTGAACCATACCTGTGACACTAGTTATAGATCCGATGCTTCACTTCAGGCTTACTGTATCCCTCTGACCTTCTTATTGACGATGAAACACTGAAATCGCATCGGAATTAAATACAAAATTTACAATGCCGACTTAAGTACAAGAAGGCTGACTCTTCCTACTGTCTATGATTTGAACCATTCCTGTGACACTAGTTATAAATTCCGATGCTTCACTTCAGGTTTACTGTATCCCTTGGACCTTCTTATTGACGATGAAACACAGAAATTGGATCGGAATGAAATACAAACGGCACAATGCCGAATTAACTGCAAGAAGACTGACTCTTCTTACTGTCTATGCTCGGAACCCTTCCTGTGACACTAGTTATAGATTCTGATGCTTACCTTCGGGATTACTGTATCCCTCTGACCTTCTTATTGACGATGGAACACGGAAATTGCATCGGAATTAAATACAAAAGGCACAATGCCGACTTAAGTACAAGAAGACTGACTCTTCTTACTGACTATGTTTTGAACCATTCCTGTGACACTCGTTATAGATTCTGATGCTTCACTCCAGGTTTACTGTGTCCCTTGGACCTTCTTATTGACGATGAAACACAGACATTGCATCGGAATAAAATACAAAAGGCACAATGCCGACTTAAGTACATGTAGACTAACTTTTCCTACTGTCTATGATTTCAACCATTCCTGTGACACTAGTTATAGATTCCGATGGTTCATTTCAGGTTTACTGTATCCCTTGGACCTTCTTATTGACGATGAAACACAGAAATTGCATCGGAATTAAATACAAAAGGCACAATGCCGACTTAAGTACAAGAAGACTGACTCTTCTGATAGTCTATGTTTTGAACCATTCCTGTGACACTAGTTATAGATTCCGATGCTTCACTTTAGGTTTACTGTATCCATTGGACCTTCTTATTGACGATGAAACACAGAAATTGCATCGGAATTAAATACAAAATTCACAATGCCGACTTAAGTACAAGAAGGCTGACTCTTCCTACTGTCTATGATTTGAACCATTCCTGTGACACTAGTTATAAATTCCGATGCTTCACTTCAGGTTTACTGTATCCCTTGGACCTTCCTATTGACGATGAAACACAGAAATTGGATAGGAATGAAATACAAACGGCACAATGCCGAATTAACTGCAAGAAGACTGACTCTTCTTACTGACTACGCTTTGAACCATTCCTGTGACACTAGTTATAGATTCTGATGCTTAACTTCGGGATTACTGTATCCCTCTGACCTTCTTATTGACGATGGAACACAGAAATTGCATCTGAATTGAATACAAAAGGCACAATGCCGACTTAAGTACAAGAAGAGTAACTCTTCTTACTGAATATGTTTTGAACCATACCTGTGACACTAGTTATAGATCCGATGCTTCACTTCAGGCTTACTGTATCCCTTGGACATTCTTATTGACGATGAAACAAAGAAATTGCATCGGAATGAAATAGAAAAGGCACAATGCCGACCTAAGTAAACGAATACTGACTCATCTTACTGTCTATGTTTTGAACCGTCCCTGTGACACTAGTTATAGTTTCCGATGCTTCACTCCAGCTTTACTGTATCCCTTGGTCCATCTTATTGACGATGAAACACAGAAATTGCATCGGAATTAAATACAAAAGGCACAATGCCGACTTAAGTACAAGATAACTGACTCTTCTTACTGAATATGTTTTGAACCATACCTGTGACACTAGTTATAGATCCGATGCTTCACTTCAGGTTTACTGTATCCCCCTGATCTTCTTATTGACGATGAAACACAGAAATTGCATCGCAATTAAATACAAAAGGCACAATGCCGACTTAAGTACAAGAAGACTGACACTTCTTACTGTCTATGTCTTGAACCATTCCTGTGACACTAGTTATAGATTCCGATGCTTCACTTCAGGTTTTATGTATCCCTCTGACCGTCTTATTGACGATGAAACACAGAAATTGCATCGGAATTAAATGCAAAATTCACAATGCCGACGTACGTACAAGAAGACTGACTCTTCCTACTGTCTATGATTTGAACCATTCCTGTGACACTAGTTATAGATTCCGATGCTTCACTCCAGGTTTAATGTATCCCTTGGACCTTCTTATTGACGATGAAACACAGAAATTGCATCGGAATTAAATACAAAAGGCACAATGCCGACTTAAGTACAAGAAGAATGACTCTTCTTACTGACTATGTTTTGAACCATTCCTGTGACACTAGTTATAGATTCTGATGCTTCACTTCAGGTTTACTGTATCCCTCTGACCTTCTTATTGACGATGAAACACAGAAATTGCATCGGAATTAAATACAATAGGCACAATGCCGAATTAAGTACAAGAAGACTGACTCTTCTTACTGTCTATGTCTTGAACCTTTCCTGTGACACTAGTTGTAGGCTCCGATGCTTCACTCTAGGTTTACTGTATCCCTTGGACATTCTTATTGACGATGAAACACAGAAATTGCATCGGAATTAAATACAAAAGGCACAATGCCGACTTAGGTAAAAGAAGTCTAACTCTTCTTACTGTCTATGATTTGAACCATTCCTGTGACACTAGTTATAGATTCCGATGCTTCACTCCAGGTTTACTGTTTCCCTTGGACCTTCTTATTGACGATGAAACACAGAAATTGGATCAGAATTGAATAGAAAATGCACAATGATGACTTAAGTACAAGAAGACTGACTCTTCATACTGGCTATGTTTTGAACCATTCCTGTGACACTAGTTATAGATTCCGATGCATCCCTTCAGGTTTACTGTATCCCTCTGACCTTCTTATTGACGATGAAACACAGAAATTGGATCAGAATTGAATAGAAAATGCACAATGATGACTTAAGTACAAGAAGACTGACTCTTCTTACTGTCTATGTTTTGAACCATTCCTGTGACACTAGTTATAGACTCCGATGCTTCATTCCAGGTTTTGTGTATCCCTCAGACTTTCTTATTGACGATAAAGCACAGAAATTCCATCGGAATTAAATACAAAAGGCACAATGCCGACTTATGTACAAGAAGACTGACTCTTCCTACTGTCTATGTTTTGAACCATTCCTGTGACACTAGTTATAGATTCCGATGCTTCACTCCAGGTTTACTGTGTCCCTTGGACCTTCTTATTGACGATGAAACACAGAAATTGGATCGGAATTAAATACAACAGGCACAATGCCGACTTAAGTACAAGAAGACTGACTCTTGCTACTGTCTATGTTTTGAACCATTCCTGTGACACCAGTTATAGATTCCGATGCATCACTTCAGGTTTACTGTATCCGTTGTACCTTCTTATTGACGATGAAACACAGAAATTGCATTGGGATTAAATAGAAAAGGCACAATGCCTACTTAAGTACAAGAATACTGACTCATCTTACTGTCTATGTTTTGAACCGTCCCTGTGACACTAGTTATAGATTCCGATGCTTCACTTCAGGTTTACTGTATCCCTCTGACCTTCTTATTGACGATGAAACACAGAAATTGCATCTCAATTAAATACAAAAGGCACAATGCCGACTTAAGTACAAGAAGACTGACTCTTCTTACTGACTATGTTTTGAACCATTCTTGTGACACTAGCTATAGATTACGATGCTTCACTTCAGGTTTACTGTATCCCTTGGACCTTCTTATTGACGATGAAACACAGAAATTGCATCGGAATTAAATACAAAAGGCACAATGCCGACTTAAGTACAAGAAGACTGACTCTTCCTACTGTCTATGTTTTGAACCATTCCTGTGACACTAGTTATAGATTCCGATGCTTCACTCCAGGTTTACTGTGTCCCTTGGACCTTCTTATTGACGATGAAACACAGAAATTGCATCGGAATTAAATACAACAGGCACTATGCCGACGTAAGTACAAGAAGACTGACTCTTGCTACTGTCTATGTTTTGAACCATTCCAGTGACACCAGTTATAGGTTCCGATGCTTCACTTCAGGTTTACTGTATCCCTTGGACCTTCTTATTGACGATGAAACACAGAAATTGCATCAGAATAAAATTGAAATTGCACAATGCCGACTTAAGTACTAGAAGACTGACTCTTCCTACTGTGTATGTATTGAACCATTCCTGTGACACTAGTTATAAATTCCGATGCTTCACTTCAGGTTTACTGTATCCCTTGGACCATCTTATTGACGATGAAACACAGAAATTGGATCGGATTGAAATACAAACGGCACAATGCCGAATTTACTGCAAGAAGACTGACTCTTCTTACTGACTATGCTTTGAACCATTCCTGTGACACTAGTTATAGATTCTGATGCTTAAATTCGGGATTACTGTATCACTCAGACCTTCTTATTGACGATGAAACACAGAAATTGCATCGGAATAAAATACAAAAGGCACAATGCCGACTTAAGTACATGTAGACTGATTTTTCCTACTGTCTATGATTTCAACCATTCCTGTGACACTAGTTATCGATTACGATGGTTCATTTCAGGTTTTCTGTATCCCTTGGACCTTCTTATTGACGATGAAACACAGAAATTGCATCGGAATTAAATAGAAAAGGCACAATGCCGACTTAAGTACAAGACGACTGACTCTTCTGACAGTCTATGTTTTGAACCATTCCTGTGACACTAGTTATAGATTCCGAAGCTTCACTTTAGCTTTACTGCATCCATTGGACCTTCTTATTGACGAAGAAACACAGAAATTGCATCGGAATTAAATACAAAATTCACAATGCCGACGTAAGTACAAGAAGGCTGACTCTTCCTACTGTCTATGATTTCAACCATCCCTGTGACACTAGTTATAAATTCCGATGCTTCACTTCAGGTTTACTGTATCCCGTGGACCTTCTTATTGACGATGAAACACAGAAATTGCATCGGAATGAAATAGAAAAGGCACAATGCCGACTTAAGTAAACGAATACTGACTCATCTTACTGTCTATGGTTTGAACCGTCCCTGTGACACTAGTTATAGTTTCCGATGCTTCACTCCAGCTTTACTGTATCCCTTGGACCTTCTTATTGACGATGAAACACAGAAATTGGATCGGAATGAAATACAAACGGCACAATGCCGAATTAACTGCAAGAAGACTGACTCTTCTTACTGACTATGCTTTGAACCATTCCTGTGACACTAGTTATAGATTCTGATGCTTAACTTCGGGATTACTGTATCCCTCTGACCTTCTTATTGACGATGAAACACAGAAATTTGATCAGAATTAGATAGAATATGCAAAATGATGACTTAAGTACAAGGAGACTGACTCTTCTTACTGAGTAAGTTTTGAACCATTCCTGTGACACAAGCTATAGATTCCGATGCTTCACTTCAGGTTTACTGTATCCCTTGGACCTTCTTATTGACGCTGAAACACAGAAATTGCATCGGAATGAAATAGAAAAGGCACAATGCCGACTTAAGTAAAATTATACTGACTCATCTTACTGTCTATGATTTGAACCGTCCCTGTGACACTAGTTATAGTTTCCGATGCTTCACTCCAGCTTTACTGTATCCCTTGGACCATCTTATTGACAATGAAACACAGAAATTGCATCGGAATAAAATACAAAAGGCACAATGCCGACTTAAGTACAAGAAGACTGACTCTTCTTACTGACTATGTTTTGAACCATACCTGTGACACTAGTTATAGATCCGATGCTTCACTTCAGGCTTACTGTATCCCTCTGACCTTCTTATTGACGATGAAACACTTAAATCGCATCGGAATTAAATACAAAAGGCACAATGCCGAATTAAGTACAAGAAGACTGACTCTTCTTACTGTCTATGTTTTGAACCATTCCTGTGACACTAGTTATAGACTCCGATGCTTCACACCAGGTTTACTGTATCCCTCTGACCTTCTTATTGACGATGAAGCACAGAAATTGCATCGGAATTAAATACAAAAGGCACAATGCCGACTTAAGTACAAGAAGACTGACTCTTGCTACTGTCTATGCTGTTGAACCATTCCTGTGACACTAGTTATAGATTCCGATGCTTCACTCCAGGTTTACTGTGTCCCTTGGACCTTCTATTTGACGATGAAACACAGAAATTGCATCGGTATTCAATAGAAAAGGTACAATGCCGACTTATGTACAAGAAGACTGACTCTTCTTAGTGGCAACGTTTTGAT
The DNA here is from genome assembly GCF_021461395.2 of Schistocerca americana. Taxonomy (NCBI): domain Eukaryota; kingdom Metazoa; phylum Arthropoda; class Insecta; order Orthoptera; family Acrididae; genus Schistocerca; species Schistocerca americana. The sequence goes on from NC_060125.1 coordinate 7,126,760, forward strand.
CCATACCTGTGACACTAGTTATAGATTCCGATGCTTCACTTCAGGTTTACTGTATCCCTCCGACCTTCTTATTGACGATGAAACACAGAAATTGCATCGCAATTAAATGCAAAAGCACAATGCCGACTTAAGTACAAGAAGACTGACTCTTCTTACTGACTATGTTTTGAACCATTCCTGTGACACTAGTTATAGATTCCGATGCTTCACTTCAGGTTTACTGTATCCCTCTGACCTTCTTATTGACGATGAATTACAGAAATTGCATCGGAATTAAATACAATAGGCACAATGCCGAATTAAGTACAAGAAGACTGACTCTTCTTACTGTCTATGTCTTGAACCATTCCTGTGACACTAGTTGTAGACTCCGATGCTTCACTCTAGGTTTACTGTATCCCTTGGACCTTCTTATTTACGATGAAACACAGAAATTGCATCGGAATTAAATACAAGAGGCACAATGCCGACTTAAGTAAAAGAAGTCTGACTCTTCTTACTGTCTATGATTTGAACCATTCCTGTGACACTAGTTATAGATTCCGATGCTTCACTCCAGGTTTACTGTATCCCTTGGACCTTCTTATTGACGATGAAACACAGAAATTGGATCAGAATTAAATAGAAAATGCACAATGATGACTTAAGTACAAGAAGACTAACTCTTCTTACTGGCTATGTTTAAACCATTCCTGTGACACTAGTAATAGTTTCCGATGCTTGACTTCAGGCTTACTGTATCCCTATGACCTTCCATTTGACGATGAAACACAGAAATCGCATCGGAATTAAATACAAAAGGCACAATGCCGAATTAGGTACAAGAAGACTGTTTCTTCTTACTGTCTATGTTTTGAACCATTCCTGTGACACTAGTTATAGTTTCCGATGCTTCACTCCAGGTTTAGTGTATCCCTCTGACCTTCTTATTGACGATGAAGCACAGAAATTGCATCGGAATTAAATACAAAAGGCACAATGCCGACTTAAGTACAAGAAGACTGACTCTTCCTACTGTATATGTTTTGAACCATTCCTGTGACACTAGTTATAGATTTCGATGCTTCACTCCAGGTTTACTGTGTCCCTTGGACCTTCTTATTGACGATGAAACACAGAAATTGCATCGGAATAAAATACAAAAGGCACAATGCCGACTTAAGTACATGTAGACTGACTTTTCCTACTGTCTATGTTTTCAACCATTCCTGTGACACTAGTTATAGATTCCGATGGTTCATTTCAGGTTTACTGTATCCCTTGGACCTGATTATTGACGATGAAACACAGATATTGCATCGGAATTAAATACCAAAGGTACAATGCCGAGTTAAGTACAAGAAGACTGACTCTTCTGACAGTCTATGTTTTGAACCATTCCTGTGACACTAGTTATGGATTCCGATGCTTCACTTTAGGTTTACTTGATCCATTGGGCCTTCTTATTGACGACGAAACACATGAATTGCATCGGAATTAAATACAAACTTCACAATGCCGACTTAAGTACAAGAAGGCTGACTCTTCCTACTGTCTATGATTTGAACCATTCCTGTGACACTAGTTATAAATTCCGATGCTTCACTTCAGGTTTACTGTATCCCTTGGACCTTCTTATTGACGATGAAACACAGAAATTGGATCGGAATGAAATACAAAAGGCACAATGCCGAATTAACTGCAAGAAGACTGACTCTTCTTACTGACTATGCTCGGAACCCTTCCTGTGACACTAGTTATAGATTCTGATGCTTACCTTCGGGATTACTGTATCCCTCTGACCTTCTTATTGACGATGGAACACGGAAATTGCATCGGAATTAAATACAAAAGGCACAATGCCGACTTAAGTACAAGAAGACTGACTCTTCTTACTGACTATGTTTTGAACCATTCCTGTGACACTCGTTATAGATTCTGATGCTTCACTCCAGGTTTACTGTGTCCCTTGGACCTTCTTATTGACGATTAAACACCGAAATTGCATCGGAATAAAATACAAAAGGCACAATGCCGACTTAAGTACATGTAGACTAACTTTTCCTACTGTCTATGATTTCAACCATTCCTGTGACACTAGTTATAGATTCCGATGGTTCATTTCAGGTTTACTGTATCCCTTGGACCTTCTTATTGACGATGAAACACAGAAATTGCATCGGAATTAAATACAAAAGGCACAATGCCGACTTAAGTACAAGAAGACTGACTCTTCTGACAGTCTATGTTTTGAACCATTCCTGTGACACTAGTTATAGATTCCGATGCTTCACTTTAGGTTTACTGTATCCATTGGACCTTCTTATTGACGATGAAACACAGAAATTGCATCGGAATTAAATACAAAATTCACAATGCCGACTTAAGTACAAGAAGGCTGACTCTTCCTACTGTCTATGATTTGAACCACTCCTGTGACACTAGTTATAAATTCCGATGCTTCACTTCAGGTTTACTGTATCCCTTGGACATTCTTATTGACGATGAAGCACAGAAATTGGATAGGAATGAAATACAAACGGCACAATGCCGAATTAACTGCAAGAAGACTGACTCTTCTTACTGACCACGTTTTGAACCATTCCTGTGACACTAGTTATAGATTCTGATGCTTAACTTCGGGATTACTGTATCCCTCTGACCTTCTTATTGACGATGGAACACAGAAATTGCATCGGAATTGAATACAAAAGGCACAATGCCGACTTAAGTACAAGAAGAGTAACTCTTCTTACTGAATATGTTTTGAACCATACCTGTGACACTAGTTATAGATCCGATGCTTCACTTCAGGCTTACTGTATCCCTTGGACTTTCTTATTGACGATGAAACAAAGAAATTGCATCGGAATGAAATAGAAAAGGCACAATGCCGACCTAAGTAAACGAATACTGACTCATCTTACTGTCTATGTTTTGAACCGTCCCTGTGACACTAGTTACAGTTTCCGATGCTTCACTCCAGCTTTACTGTATCCCTTGGTCCATCTTATTGACGATGAAACACAGAAATTGCATCGGAATTAAATACAAAAGGCACAATGCCGACTTAAGTACAAGATAACTGACTCTTCTTACTGAATATGTTTTGAACCATACCTGTGACACTAGTTATAGATCCGATGCTTCACTTCAGGCTTACTGTATCCCTCTGACCTTCTTATTGATGATGAAACACTGAAATCGACCCGGAATTAAATACAAAATTCACAATGCCGACTTAAGTACAGGAAGGCTGACTCTTCCTACTGTCTATGATTTGAACCATTCCTGTGACACTAGTCATAAATTCCGATGCTTCACTTCAGGTTTACTGTATCCCTTGGACCTTCTTATTGACGATGAAACACAGAAATTGGATCGGAATGAAATACAAACGGCACAATGCCGAATTAACTGCAAGAAGACTGACTCTTCTTACTGACTATGCTTTGAACCATTCTGTGACACTAGTTATAGATTCTGATGCTTAACTTCGGGATTACTGTATCCCTCTGACCTTCTTATTGACGATGAAACACAGAAATTGCATCGGAATTAAATACAAAAGGCACAATGCCGACTTAAGTACAAGAAGACTGACTCTTCTTACTGACTATGTTTTTAACCATTCCTGTGACACAAGTTATATTTTCCGATGCTTCACTTCAGGTTTACTGTATCCCTCTGACCTTTTTATTGACGATGAAACACAGATATTGCATCGGAATTAAATACAAAAGGGACGATGAAGAATTAAGTACAAGAAGACTGATTCTTCTTACTGTCTATGTCTTGAACCATTCCTGTGACGCTAGTTGTAGACTACGATGGTTCACTCCAGGTTTACTGTATCGCTTGGACCTTCTTATTGACGATGAAAGACAGAAATTGCATCGGAATTAAATACAAAAGGCACAATGCCGACTTAAGTAAAGGAAGTCTGAGTCTTCTTAGTGTCTATGTTTTGAACCATTCCTGTGACACTAGTTATAGATTCCGATGCTTCACTCCACCTTTACTGTATCCCTTGGACCTTCTTATTTACGATGAAACACAGAAATTTGATCAGAATTAGATAGAAAATGCAAAATGATGACTTAAGTACAAGGAGACTGACGCTTCTTACTGACTATGTTTTGAACCATTATTGTGACACTAGTTATAGATTCCGATGCTTCACTTCAGGTTCACTGGGTCCCTTGGACCTACTTATTGACGATGAAACACAGAAATAGCATCGGAATTAAATAGAAAAGGCACAATGGCGACATAAGTACAAGAAGACTGTCTCTTCTTACTGACTATGCTTTGAACAGTTCCTGTGTCACTAGTTGTAGATCCGATGCTTCACTTCAGCCTTACTGTATCCCTCTGACCTTCTTATTGACGATGAAACACTGAAATCTCATCGGAATTAAATACAAAAGGCACAATGCCGAATTAGGTACAAGATGACTGACTCTTCTTACTGTCTATGTTTTGAACCATTCCTGTGACACTAGTTGTAGACTCCGATGCTTCACACCAGGTTTACTGTATCCCTCTGACATTCTTATTGACGATGAAGCACAGAAATTGCATCGGAATTAAATACAAAAGGCACAATGCCGACTTAAGTACAAGAAGACTGACACTTGCTACTGTCTATGCTTTTGAACCATTCCTGTGACACTAGTTATAGATTCCGATGCTTCACTCCAGGTTTACTGTGTCCCTTGGACCTTCTTATGGACGATGAAACACAGAAATTGCATCGGAATTAAATACAAAAGGTACAATGCCGACTTATGTACAAGAAGACTGACTCTTCTTACTGACAACGTTTTGAACCATACCTGTGAAACTAGTTATAGATTTCGATGCTTCACTTCAGGTTTACTGTATCCCTCCGACCTTCTTATTGACGATGAAACACAGAAATTGCATCGGAATTAAATACAATAGGCACAATGCCGAATTAAGTACAAGAAGACTGACACTTCTTACTGTCTATGCCTTGAACCATTCCTGTGACACTAGTTGTAGACTCCGATGCTTCACTTTAGATTTACTGTATCCCATGGACCTTCTTATTTACGATGGAACACAGAAATTGCATCGTAATTAAATACAAAAGGCACAATGCCGACTTACGTAAAAGAAGTCTGACTCTTCTTACTGTCTATGATTTGAACCATTCCTGTGAAACTAGTTATAGATTCCGATGCTTCACTCCAGGTTTAATGTATCCCTTGGACCTTCTTATTGACGATGAAACACAGAAATTGGATCAGAATTAAATAGAAAATGCACAATGATGACTTAAGTACAAGAAGACTAACTCTTCTTACTGGCTATGTTTAAACCATTCCTGTGACACTAGTAATAGATTCCGATGCTTGACTTCAGGCTTACTGTATCCCTCTGACCTTCCTTTTGACGACGAAACACAGAAATCGTATCGGAATTAAATACAAAAGGCACAATGCCGAATTAGGTACAAGAATACTGTTTCTTCTTACTGTCTATGTTTTGAACCATTCCTGTGACACTAGTAATAGTTTCCGATGCTTCACTCCAGGTTTAGTGTATCCCTCAGACCTTCTTATTGACGATGAAGCACAGAAATTGCATCGGAATTAAATACAAAAGGCACAATGCCGACTTAAGTACAAGAAGACTGACTCTTCCTACAGTATATGTTTTGAGCCATTCCTGTGACACTAGTTATAGATTTCGATGCTTCACTCCAGGTTTACTGTGTCCCTTGGACCTTCTTATTGACGATGAATCACAGAAATTACATCGGAATAAAATACAAAAGGCACAATGCCGACTTAAGTACATGTAGACTGACTTTTCCTACAGTCTATGTTTTCAACCATTCCTGTGACACAAGTTATAGATTCCGATGGTTCATTTCAGGTTTACTGTATCCCTTGGACCTTCTTATTGACGATGAAACACAGAAATTGCATCTTAATTAAATACAAAAGGCACAATGCCGACTTAAGTACAAGAAGACTGACTCTTCCTACTGTATATGTTTTGAACCATTCCTGTGACACTAGTTATAGATTTCGATGCTTCACTCCAGGTTTACTGTGTCCCTTGGACCTTCTTATTGACGATGAAACACAGAAATTGCATCGGAATTAAATACAAAAGGCACAATGCCGACTTAAGTACAAGAAGACTGACTCTTCTGACAGTCTATGATTTGAACCATTCCTGTGACACTAGTTATAGAATCCGATGCTTCACTTTAGGTTTACTTTATCCATTGGACCTTCTAATTGACGATGAAACACAGAAATTGCATCGGAATTAAATACAAACTTCACAATGCCGACTTAAGTACAAGAAGGCTGACTCTTCCTACTGTCTATGATTTGAACCATTCCTGTGACACTAGTTATAAATTCCGATGCTTCACTTCAGGTTTACTGTATCCCTTGGACCTTCTTATTGACGACGAAACACAGATATTGGATCGGAATGAAATACAAAAGGCACAATGCCGAATTAACTGCAAGAAGACTGACTCTTCTTACTGACTATGCTCGGAACCCTTCCTGTGACACTAGTTATAGATTCTGATGCTTACCTTCGGGATTACTGTATCCCTCTGACCTTCTTATTGACGATGGAACACTGAAATTGCATCGGAATTAAATACAAAAGGCACAATGCCGACTTAAGTACAAGAAGACTGACTCTTCTTGCTGACTATGTTTTTGAACCATCCCAGTGTCACAAGTTATAGATTCCGATGCTTCACTTCAGGTTTACTATATCCCCCTGACCTTCTTATTGACGATGAAATACAGATATTGCATCGAAATTAAATACAAAAGGCACAATGCCGACTTAAGTACAAGAAGACTGACTCATCTTACTGACTATGTTTTGAACCATTCTTGTGACACTAGCTATAGATTCCGATGCTTCACTTCAGGTTTACTGTATTCCTTAAACCCTCTTATTGACGATGAAACACAGAAATTGCTTCGGAATTAAATACAAAAGGCACAATGTCGACTTAAGTACAAGAAGACTGTCTCTTCTTACTGACTATGTTTTGAACCATGCCTGTGACTCTAGTTATAGATTCCGATGCTTCACTTAAGGGTTTAATGTATCCCTCTGACCTTCTTATTGACGATGAAACACAGAAATTGCATCGGAATTAAATGCAAAATTCACAATGTCGACGTAAGTACAAGAAGACTGACTCTTCCTACTGTCTATGATTTGAACCATTCCTGTGACACTAGTTATAGATTCCGATGCTTCACTCCAGGTTTACTGTATCCCTTGGACCTTCTTATTGACGATGAAACACAGAAATTTGATCAGAATTAAATAGAAAATGCACAATGATGACTTAAGTACAAGGAGACTGACTCTTCTCACTGAGTATGTTTTGAACCATTCCTGTGACACAAGCTATAGATTCCGTTGCTTCACTTCAGGTTTACTGTATCCCTCCGACCTTCTTATTGATGATGAAGCACAGAAATAGCATCGGAATTAAATACAAAAGGCACAATGCCGACTTAAGTACAGGAAGACTGACTCTTCCTACTGTCTATGCTTTCAACCATTCCTGTGACACTAGTTATAGATTCCGATGCTTCACTCCAGGTTTACTGTGTCCCTTGGACCTTTCTATTGACGATGAAACACAGAAATTGCATCGGAATTAAATACAAAAGGCACAATGCCTACTTATGTACAAGAAGACTGACTCTTCTTACTGACAATGTTTTGAACCATACCTGTGACACTAGTTATAGACTCCGATGCTTCACTTAAGGTTTACTGTATCCCTCTGACCTTCTTATTGACGATGAAACACAGAAATTGCATCGCAAATAAATACAAAAGGCACAATGCCGACTTAAGTACAAGAAGACTGACTCTTCTTACTGACTACGTTTTGAACCATTCCTGTGACACTAGTTATGGATTCCGATGCTTCACTTCAGGTTTACTGTATCCCTTGGACCTTCTTATTGACGATGAAACACAGAAATTGGATCGGAATGAAATACAAAAGGCACAATGCCAAATTAACTGCAAGAAGACTGACGCTTCTTACTGACTATGCTCGGAACCCTTCCTGTGACACTAGTTATAGATTCTGATGCTTACCTTCGGGATTACTGAATCCCTCTGACCTTCTTATTGACGATGGAACACAGAAATTGCATCGGAATTAAATACAAAAGGCACAATGCCGACTTAAGAACAAGAAGACTGACTCTTCTTACTGACTGTGTTTTGAACCATTCCTGTGACACTCGTTATAGATTCTGATGCTTCACTCCAGGTTTACTGTGTCCCTTGGACCTTCTTATTGACGATGAAACACAGAAATTGCATCGGAATAAAATACAAAAGGCACAATGCCGACATAAGTACATGTAGACTGACTTTTCCTACTGTCTATGTTTTCAACCAGTCCTGTGACACTAGTTATAGATTCTGATGCTTACCTTCGGGATTACTGTATCCCTCTGACCTTCTTATTGACGATGGAACACAGAAATTGCATCGGAATTAAATACAAAAGGCACAATGCCGACTTAAGTACAAGAAGACTGACTCTTCTTACTGACTATGTTTTGAACCATTCCAGTGACACAAGTTATAGATTCCGATGCTTCACTTCAGGTTTACTGTATCCCCCTGACCTTCTTATTGACGATGAAATACAGATATTGCATCGAAATTAAATACAAAAGGCACAATGCCGACTTATGTACAAGAAGACTGACTCTTCTTACTGACTATGTTTTGAAGTATGCCTGTGACTCTAGTTATAGATTCCGATGCTTCACTTCAGGTTTAATGTATCCCTCTGACCTTCTTATTGACGATGACACACAGAAATTGCATCGGAATTAAATGCAAAATTCACAATGCCGACGTAAGTACAAGAAGACTGACTCTTCCTACTGTCTATGATTTGAACCATTCCTGTGACACTAGTTATAGATTCCGATGCTTCACTCCAGGTTTACTGTATCCCTTGGACCTTCGTATTGACGATGAAACACAGAAATTTGATCAGAATTAAATAGAAAATGCACAATGATGACTTAAGTACAAGGAGACTGACTCTTCTTACTGAGTATGTTTTGAACCATTCCTGTGACACAAGCTATAGATTCCGTTGCTTCACTCCAGGTTTACTGTATCCTTCCGACCTTCTTATTGACGATGAAGCACAGAAATAGCATCGGAATTAAATACAAAAGGCACAATGCCGACTTAAGTACAGGAAGACTGACTCTTCCTACTGTCTATGATTTGAACCATTCCTGTGACACTAGTTATAGATTCCGATGCTTCACTCCAGGTTTACTGTGTCCCTTGGACCTTCCTATTGACGATGAAACACAGAAATTGCATCGGAATTAAATACAAAAGGCACAATGCCTACTTATGTACAAGAAGACTGACTCTTCTTACTGACAATGTTTTGAACCATACCTGTGACACTAGTTATACACTCCGATGCTTCACTTAAGGTTTGCTGTATCCCTCTGACCTTCTTATTGACGATGAAACACAGAAATTGCATCGCAATTAAATAGAAAAGGCACAATGCCGACTTAAGTACAAGAAGACTGACTCTTCTTACTGACTATGTTTTGAACCATTCCTGTGACACTAGTTATGGATTCCGATGCTTCACTTCTGGTTTACTGTATCCCTCTGACCTTCTTATTGACGATGAAACACAGAAATTGCATCGGAATTAAATACAATAGGCACAATGCCGAATTAAGTACAAGAAGACTGACTCTTCTTACTGTCTATGCCTTGAACCATTCCTGTGACACTAGTTGTAGACTCCGATGCTTCACTCTAGGTTTACTGTATCCCTTGGACCTTCTTATTGACGATGAAACACAGAAATTGCATCGGAATTAAATACAAAAGGCACAATGCCGACTTAAGTAAAAGAAGTCTGACTCTTCTTACTGTCTATGATTTGAACCATTCCTGTGACACTAGTAATAGATTCCGATGCTTCACTCCAGGGTTACTGTATCCCTTGGACCTTCTTATTGACGATGAAACACAGAAATTGGATCAGAATTAAATAGAAAATGCACAATGATGACTTAAGTACAAGAAGACTGCATCTTCTTACTGGCTATGTTTTGAACCATTCCTGTGACACTAGTAATAGATTCCGATGCTTCACTTCAGGCTTACTGTATCCCTCTGACCTTCCTATTGACGATGAAACACGGAAATCGCATCGGAATTAAATACAAAATTCACAATGCCGAATTAGGTAGAAGAAGACTGACTCTTCTTACTGTCTATGTTTTGAACCATTCCTGTGACACTAGTTATAGACTCCGATGCTTCACTCCAGGTTTAGTGTATCCCTCTGACCTTCCTATTGACGATGAAGCACAGAAATTGCATCGGAATTAAATACAAAGGGCACAATGCCCACTTAAGTACAAGAAGACTGACTCTTCCTACTGTATATGTTTTGAACCATTCCTGTGACACTAGTTATAGATTCAGATGATTCACTCCAGGTTTACTGTGTCCCTTGGACCTTCTTATTGACGATGAAACACAGAATTTGCATCGGAATAAAATACAAAAAGCACAATGCCGACTTAAGTACAAGAAGACCGACTCTTCTTACTGACTATGTTTTGAACCATTCCTGTGACACAAGTTATAGATTCCGATGCTTCACTTCAGGTTTACTGTATCCCTCTGACCTTCTTATTGTCGATGAAACACAGAAATTTGATCAGAATTAAATAGAAAATGCACAATGATGACTTAAGTACAAGGAGACTGACTCTTCTTACTGAGTATGCTTTTAAGCATTCCTGTGACACAAGTTATAGATTCCGATGCTTAACTTCAGGTTTACTGTATCACTTGGACCTTCTTATTGACGATGAAACACAGATATTGCATCGGAATTAAATAGAAAAGGCACAATGCCGACTTAAGTAAAAGAATACTGACTCATCCTACTGTCTATGTTTTGAACCGTCCCTGTGACACTAGTTATAGTTTCCGATGCTTCACTCCAGGTTTACTGTATCCCTCTGACCTTCTTATTGACGATGAAACACAGAAATATGATCAGAATTAAATAGAAAATGCACAATGATGACTTAAGTACAAGGAGACTGACTCTTCTTACTGAGTATGTTTTGAACCATTCCCGTGACACAAGTTATAGATTCCGATGCTTCACTTCAGGTTTACTGTATCACTTGGACCTTCTTATTGACGATGAAACACAGAAATTGCATCGGAATTAAATACAAAATGCACAATGCCGAATTAAGTACAAGAAGACTGATTCTTCATACTGTCTATGTATTGAACCATTCCTGTGACACTAGTTGTAGACTACGATGCTTCAATCCAGGTTTGCTGTATCCCTTGGACCTTCTTATTGACGATGAAAGACAGAAATTGCATCGGAATTAAATACAAAAGGCACAATGCCGACTTAAGTAAAAGAAGTCTGACTCTTCTTACTGTCTATGTTTTGAACCTTTCCTGTGACACTAGTTATAGATTCCGATGCTTCACTATAGGTTTACTGTATCCCTTGGACCTTCTTATTGACGATGAAACACAGAAATTTGATCAGAATTAAATAGAAAATGCACAATGATGACTTTAGTACAAGGAGACTGACTCTTCTTACTGAGTATGTTTTGAACCATTCCTGTGACACAAGTTATACATTCCGATGCTTCACTTCAGGTTTACTGTATCACTTGGACCTTGTTATTGACGATGAAACACAGAAATTGCATCGGAATTAAATAGAAAAGGCACAATGCCGACTTAAGTAAAAGAATACTGACTCATCTTACTGTCTATGTTTTGAACCGTCCCTGTGACACTAGTTATAGTTTCCGATGCTTCACTCAAGGTTTACTGTATCCCTTGGACCATCTTATTGACGATGAAACACAGAAATTGCGTCGGAGTTAAATACAAAAGGCACAATACCGACTTAAGTACAAGAAGACTGACTCTTCTTACTGACTATGTTTTGAACCATACCTGTCACACAAGTTATAGTTCCGATGCTTCACTTCAGGCTTGCTGTATCCCCCTGACCTTCTTATTGACGATGAAACACTGAAATCGCATCGGAATTAGATAAAAAAGGCACAATGCCGAATTAGGTACAATAAGACTGACTCTTCTTTCTGTCTATGTTTTGAACCATTCCTGTGACACTAGTTATAGACTCCGATGCTTTACTCCAGGTTTACTGTATCCCTCTGACCTTCTTATTGACGATGAAGCACAGAAATTGGATCGGAATTAAATACAAAAGGCACAATGCCGACTTAAGTACAAGAAGACTGACTCTTCCTACTGTCTATGTTTTGAACCATTCCTGTGACACTAGTTATAGATTCTGATGCTTCACTCCAGGTTTACTGCGTCCCTTGGACCTTCTTATTAACGATGAAACACAGAAATTGCAACGGAATTAGATACAAAAGGCACAATGCCGACTTATGTACAAGAAGACTGACTCTTCTGACAGTCTATGTTTTGAACCATTCCTGTGACACTAGTTATAGATTCCGATGCTTCACTTTAGGTTTACTGTATCCATTGGACCTTCTTATTGACGATGAAACACAGAAATTGGATCGGAATGAAATACAAACGGCACAATGCCGAATTAACTGCAAGAAGACTGACTCTTCTTACTGACTATGCTCGGAAGCCTTCCTGTGATACTAGTTATAGATTCTGATGCTTACCTTCGGGATTACTGTGTCCCTCTGACCTTCTTATTGACGATGGAACACAGAAATTGCATCGAAATTAAATACAAAAGGCACAATGCCGACTTAAGTACAAGAAGACTGACTCTTCTTACTGACTATGTTTTGAACCATTCCAGTGACACAAGTTATAGATTCCGATGCTTCACTTCAGGTTTACTGTATCCCCCTGACCTTCTTATTGACGATGAAATACAGATATTGCATCGAAATTAAATACAAAAGGCACAATGCCGAGTTATGTACAAGGAGACTGACTCTTCTTACTGACTATGTTTTGAACCATGCCTGTGACTCTAGTTATAGATTCCAATGCTTCACTTCAGGTTTAATGTATCCCTCTGACCTTCTTATTGACGATGAAACACAGAAATTGCATCGGAATTAAATGCAAAATTCACAATGCCGACGTAAGTACAAGAAGACTGACTCTTCCTACTGTCTATGATTTGAACCATTCCTGTGACACTAGTTATAGATTCCGATGCTTCACTCCACGTTTACTGTATCCCTTGGACCTTCTTATTGACGATGAAACACAGAAATTTGATCAGAATTAAATAGAAAATGCGCAATGATGACTTAAGTACAAGGAGACTGACTCTTCTTACTGAGTATGTTTTGAACCATTCCTGTGACACAAGCTATAGATTCCGTTGCTTCACTCCAGGTTTACTGTATCCCTCCGACCTTCTTATTGACGATGAAGCACAGAAATAGCATCGGAATTAAATACAAAAGGCACAATGCCGACTTAAGTACAGGAAGACTGACTCTTCCTACTGTCTATGCTTTGAACCATTCCTGTGACACTAGTTATAGATTCCGATGCTTCACTCCAGGTTTACTGTGTCCCTTGGACTTTCCTATGGACGATGAAACACAGAAATTGCATCGGAATTAAATACAAAAGGCACAATGCCTACTAAGGTACAAGAAGACTGACTCTTCTTACTGACAACGATTTGAACCATACCTGTGACACTAGTTATAGACTCCGATGCTTCACTTAAGGTTTACTGTATCCCTCTGACCTTCTTATTGACGATGAAACACAGAAATTGCAACGCAATTAAATACAAAAGGCACAATGCCGACTTAAGTACAAGAAGACTGACTCTTCTTACTGACTATGTTTTGAACCATTCCTGTGACACTAGTTATGGATTCCGATGCTTCACTTCTGGTTTACTGTATCCCTCTGACCTTCTTATTGACGATGAAACACAGAAATTGCATCGGAATTAAATACAATAGGCACAATGCCGAATTAAGTACAAGAAGACTGACTCTTCTTACTGTCTATGTCTTGAACCATACCTGTGACACTAGTTGTAGACTCCGATGCTTCTCTCTAGGTTTACTGTATCCCTTGGACCATCTTATTGACGATGAAACACAGAAATTGCATCGGAATTAAATACAAAAGGCACAATGCCGACTTAAGTAAAAGAAGTCTGACACTTCTTACTGTCTATGATTTGAACCATTCCTGTGACACTAGTAATAGATTCCGATGCTTCACTCCAGGGTTACTGTATCCCTTGGATCTTCTTATTGACGATGAAACACAGAAATTGGATCAGAATTAAATAGAAAATGCACGATGATGACTTAAGTACAAGAAGACTGACTCTTCTTACTGGCTATGTTTTGAACCATTCCTGTGACACTAGTAATAGATTCCGATGCTTCACTTCAGGCTTACTGTATCCCTCTGACCTTCCTATTGACGATGAAACACGGATATCGCATCGGAATTAAATACAAAAGGCACAATGCCGAATTAGGTAGAAGAAGACTGACTCTTCTTACTGTCTATGTTTTGAACCATTCCTGTGACACTAGTTATAGACTCCGATGCATCACTCCAGGTTTAGTGTATCCCTCTGACCTTCTTATTGACGATGAAGCACAGAAATTGCATCGGAATTAAATACAAAGGGCACAATGCCCACTTAAGTACAAGAAGACTGACTCTTCCTACTGTATATGTTTTAAACCATTCCTGTGACACTAGTTATAGATTCAGATGATTCACTCCAGGTTTACTGTGTCCCTTGGACCTTCTTATTGACGATGAAACACAGAAATTGCATCGGAATAAAATACAAAAAGCACAATGCCGACTTAAGTACATGTAGACTGACTTTTCCTACTGTCTATGTTCTCAACCATTCCTGTGACACTAGTTATAGATTCCGATGGTTCATTTCAGGTTTACTGTATCTCTTGGACCTTCTTATTGACGATGAAACACAGAAATTGCATCGGAATTAAATACAAACGGCACAATGCCGACTTAAGTACAAGAAGACTGACTCTTCTTACTGACTATGTTTTGAACCATTCCTGTGACACAGGTTATAGATTCCGATGCTTCACTTCAGGTTTACTGTATCCCTCTGACCTTCTTATTGACGATGAAACACAGAAATTTGATCAGAATTAAATAGAAAATGCACAATGATGACTTAAGTACAAGGAGACTGACTCTTCTTACTGAGTATGTTTTTAACCATTCCTGTGACACAAGTTATAGATTCCGATGCTTCACTTCAGGTTTACTGTATCACTTGGACCTTCTTATTGACGATGAAACACAGAAATTATATCGGAATTAAATAGAAAAGGCACAATGCCGACTTAAGTAAAAGAATACTGACGCATCTTACTGTCTATGTTTTGAACCGTCCCTGTGACACTAGTTATAGTTACCGATGCTTCACTCCAGGTTTACTGTATCCCTCTGACCTTCTTATTGCCGATGAAACACAGAAATTTGATCAGAATTAAATAGAAAATGCACAATGACGACTTAAGTACAAGGAGACTGACTCTTCTTACTGACTATGTTTTGAACCATTCCTGTGACACAAGTTAAAGATTCCGATGCTTCACTTGAGGTTTACTGTATCACTTGGACCTTCTTATTGACGATGAAACACAGAAATTGCATCGGAATTAAATACAAAAGGCACAATGCCGAAATAAGTACAAGAAGACTGATTCTTCTTACTGTCTATGTATTGAACCATTCCTGTGACACTAGTTGTAGACTACGATGCTTCACTCCAGGTTTGCTGTATCCCTTGGACCTTCTTATTGACGATGAAAGACAGAAATTGCATCGGAAGTAAATACAAAAGGCACAATGCCGACTTAAGTAAAAGAAGTCTGACTCTTCTTACTGTCTATGTTTTGAACCATTCCTGTGACACTAGTTATAGATTCCGATGTTTCACTATAGGTTTACTGTATCCCTTGGACCTTCTTATTGACGATGAAACACAGAAATTTGATCAGAATTAAATAGAAAATGCACAATGATGACTTAAGTACAAGGAGACTGACTCTTCTTACTGAGTATGTTTTGAACCATTCCTGTGACACAAGTTATAGATTCCGATGCTTCACTTCAGGTTTACTGTATCACTTGGACCTTCTTATTGACGATGAAACACAGAAATTGCATCGGAATTAAATAGAAAAGGCACAAAGCCGACTTAAGTAAAAGAATACTGACTCATCTTGCTGTCTATGTTTTGAACCGTCCCTGTGACACTAGTTATAGTTTCCGATGCTTCACTCCAGGTTTACTGTATCCCTTGGACCATCTTATTGACGATGAAACACAGAAATTGCATCGGAGTTAAATACAAAAGGCACAATACCGACTTAAGTACAAGAAGACTGACTCTTCCTACTGTCTATGTTTTGAACCATTCCTGTGACACTAGTTATAGATTCTGATGCTTCACTCCAGGTTTACTGCGTCCCTTGGACCTTCTTATTAACGATGAAACACAGAAATTGCAACGGAATTAGATACAAAAGGCACAATGCCGACTTATGTACAAGAAGACTGTCTCTGCTTGCTGACTATGTTTTGAACCATACCTGTGACACTAGTTATAGTTTACGATGCTTCACTTCAGGTTTACTGTATCCCTCTGACCTTCTTATTGACGATGAAACACAGAAATTGCATCGGAATTAACTACAAAAGGCACAATGCCGAATTAAGTACAAGAAGACTGACGCTTCTTACTGCCTATGTCTTGAACCATTTCTGTGACACTAGTTGTAGACTCTGATGCTTCACTCCAGGTTTACTGTATCGTTTGGACCTTCTGATTGACGACGAAACACAGAAATTGCATCGGAATTAAATACAAAAGGCACAACGAAGACGTAAGTAAAAGAAGTCTGACCCTTCTTACTGTCTATGTTTTGAACCATTCCTGTGGCAATAGTTATAGATTCCGATGCTTCACTCCAGGTTTACTGTATCCGTTGGACCCTCTTATTGACGATGAAACACTGAAATTGGATCAGAATTAAATAGAAAATGAACAATGATGACTTCAGTACAAGAAGACTGACTCTTCTTACTGACTATGTTTCGAACCATTCCTGTGACACTAGTTATAGATTCCGATGCCTCACTTCAGGTTTACTGTATCCCTTGGACCATCTTATTGACGATGAAACACAGAAATTGCATCGGAATTAAATAGAAAAGGCACAATGCCGACTTAAGTACAAGAATACTGACTCATCTTACTGTCTATGTTTTGAACCCTCTCTGTGACACTAGTTAGGGATTCCAATGCTTCACTCCAGGTTTACTGTATCCCTTGGACCTTCTTATTGACGATGAAACACAGAAATTGCATCGTAATTAAATACAAAAGGCATAATACCGACTTAAGTACAAGAAGACTGACTCTTCTTACTGACTATGTTTTGAAGCATTCCTGTGACACTAGTTATAGATCCGATGTTTCACTTCAGGTTTACTGTATCCCTCTGACCTTCTTACTGACGATGAAACACAGAAATTGCATCGGAATAAAATACGAAAAGCACAATGCCGACTAAAGTACAAGAATACTGACTCATCTTACTGTCTATGTTTTGAACCGTCCCTGTGGCACTAGTTATAGATTCCGATGCTTCACTCCTGGTTTAATGTATCAGTTGGACCTTCTTATTGACAATGAAACACAGAAATTGGGTCAGAATTAAATAGAAAATGCACAATGATGACTTAAGTACAAGAAGGCTGACTCTTCTTACTGACTATGTTTTGAACCATTCCTGTGACACTAGTTATAGATTCCGATGCTTCACTTCAGGTTTACTGTATCCCTTGGACCTTCTTATTGACGATGAAACACAGAAATTGCATCGGAATTAAATACAAAAGGCACAATGCCGAATTAAGTACAAGAAGACTGACGCTTCTTACTGCCTATGTCTTGAACCATTTCTGTGACACTAGTTGTAGACTCTGATGCTTCACTCCAGGTTTACTGTATCGTTTGGACCTTCTGATTGACGATGAAACACAGAAATTGCATCGGAATTAAATACAAAAGGCACAACGCCGACGTAAGTAAAAGAAGTCTGACCCTTCTTACTGTCTATGTTTTGAACCATTCCTGTGGCAATAGTTATAGATTCCGTTGCTTCACTCCAGGTTTAATGTGTCCCTTGGACCTTCTTATTGACGATGAAGCACAGAAATAGCATCGGAATTAAATAGAATAGGCACAATGCCGACTTAAGTACAAGAAGACTGACTCTTGCTACTGTCTATGTTTTGAACCTTTCCTTTGACACCTGTTATAGATTCTGATGCTTCACTTCAGGTTTACTGTATCCCTTGGACCTTCTTATAGACGATGAAACACAGAAATTGCATCGGAATTAAATACAAAGAGCACAATACCGACTTAAGTGCAAGAAAACTGACTCTTCTTACTGACTATGTTTTGAACCACTCCTGTGACACTAGTCATAGATTCCGATGCTTAATTTCAGGATTACTGTATCCCTTGGACCTACTTATTGACGATGAAACACAGAAATTGCATCGCAATTAAATACTAAATGCACAATGCCGGCTTACGTACAAGAAGACTGACTCTTCTTACTGACTATGTTTTGAACCATTCATGTGACACTAGCAATAGATTCCGATGCTTCACTTCAGGTTTACTGTATCCCTTAAACTTTCTTATTGACGATGAAACACAGAAATTGCTTCGGAAGGAAATAAAAAAGGCACAATGCCGACTTAAGTACAAGAAGACTGACTCTTCTTACTGTCTATGATTTGAACCATTCCTGTGACTCTAGTTATAGATTCCGATGCTTCACTTCAGGTTTAATATATCCCTCTGACCTTCTTATTGACGATGAAACACAGAAATTGCATCGGAATTAAATACAAAATTCACAATGCCGACGTAAGTACAAGAAGACTGACTGTTCCTAATGACTATGATTTGAACCATTCCTGTGACACTAGTTATAGATTCCGATGCTTCACTCCAGGTTTAATGTATCCCTTGGACCTTCTTATTGACGATGAAACACAGAAATTGCAACCGGAATTAAATACAAAGGCACAATGCCGACTTAAGTACAAGAAGACTGACTCCTCTTACTGACTATGTTTTGAACCACTCCGGTGACACTAGTTATAGATTCCGGTGCTTCACTTCAGGTTTACTGTATCCCTCTGACCTTCTTATTGACGATGAAACACAGAAATTGCATCGGAATTAAATACAAAAGGCACAATGCCGAATTAAGTACAAGAAGGCTGACTCTTCTTACTGTCTATGCCTTGAACCATTCCTGTGACCTTAGTTATAGATTCCGATGCTTCACTTCAATTTTACTGTATCCCTTGGACCCTCTTATTGACGATGAAACACAGAAATTGCATCGGAATTAAATAGAAAATGCACAATGCCTACTTAAGTACAAGAATACTGACTCATCTTACTGTCTATGTTATGAACCGTCCCTGTGACACTAGTTATAGATTCCGATGCTTCACTCCAGGTTTACTGTATCCCTTGGACCTTCTTATTGACGATGAAACACAGAAATTGCATTGGAATTAAATACAAAAGGCACAATGCCGACTAAAGATAAAGAAGACTGACTCTTCATACTGACTATATTTTGAACCATTCCTGTGACACTAGTTATAGATCCGATGCTATACTTCAGGTTTACTGTATCCCTCTGACCTTCCTATTGACGATGAAACGTAGAAATCGCATCGGAATTAAATACAAAAGGCACAATGCCGAACTAGGTACTAGAAGACTGACTCTTCTGACAGGTTATGTTTTGAACCATCCCTGTGACACTAGTTATAGATTCCGATGCTTCACTCCATGTTTACTGTATCCCTTGGACCTTCTTATTGACGATGATACACAGAAATTGCATCGGAATTAAATACAAAAGGCACAATGCCGACTTAAGTACAAGAAGACTGACTCTTCTTACTGACTATGTTTTGAACCATTCCTGTGACACTAATTATAGATTCCGATTCTTCACATCAGGTTTACTGTATCCCTCTGACCTTCGTACTGACGATGAAACACAGAAATTGCATCGGAATAAAATACGAAAAGCACAATGCCGACTAAAGTACAAGAATACTGACTCATCTTACTGTCTATGTTTTGAACCGTCCCTGTGGCACTAGTTATAGATTCCGATGCTTCACTCCTGGTTTAATGTATCAGTTGGACCTTCTTATTGACAATGAAACACAGAAATTGGGTCAGAATTAAATAGAAAATGCACAATGATGACTTAAGTACAAGAAGGCTGACTCTTCTTACTGACTATGTTTTGAACCATTCCTGTGACACTAGTTATAGATTCCGATGCTTCACTTCAGGTTTACTGTATCCCTTGGACCTTCTTATTGACGATGAAACACAGAAATTGCATCGGAATTAAATACAAAAGGCACAATGCCGAATTAAGTACAAGAAGACTGACGCTTCTTACTGCCTATGTCTTGAACCATTTCTGTGACACTAGTTGTAGACTCTGATGCTTCACTCCAGGTTTACTGTATCGTTTGGACCTTCTGATTGACGATGAAACACAGAAATTGCATCGGAATTAAATACAAAAGGCACAACGCCGACGTAAGTAAAAGAAGTCTGACCCTTCTTACTGTCTATGTTTTGAACCATTCCTGTGGCAATAGTTATAGATTCCGATGCTTCACTCCAGGTTTACTGTATCCGTTGGACCCTCTTATTGACGATGAAACACAGAAATTGGATCAGAATTAAATAGAAAATGAACAATGATGACTTCAGTACAAGAAGACTGACTCTTCTTACTGACTAGGTTTTGAACTATTCCTGTGACACTAGTTATAGATTCCGATGCCTCACTTCAGGTTTACTGTATCCCTTGGACCATCTTATTGACGATGAAACACAGAAATTGCATCGGAATTAAATAGAAAAGGCACAATGCCGACTTAAGTACAAGAATACTGACTCATCTTACTGTCTATGTGTTGAACCCTCTCTGTGACACTAGTTATAGATTCCAATGCATCACTCGAGGTTTACTGTATCCCTTGGACCTTCTTATTGACGATGAAACACAGAAATTGCATCATAATTAAATACAAAAGGCATAATACCGACATAAGTACAAGAAGACTGACTCTTCTTACTGACTATGTTTTGAAGCATTCCTGTGACACTAGTTATAGATCCGATGTTTCACTTCAGGTTTACTGTATCCCTCTGACCTTCTTACTAACGATGAAACACAGAAATTGCATCGGAATTAAATAGAAAATGCACAATGCCGACTTAAGTACAAGAATACTGACTCTTCTTACTGTCTATGTTATGAACCGTCCCTGTGACACTAGTTATAGATTCCGATGCTTCACTCCAGGTTTACTGTATCCCCTGGACCTTCTTATTGACGATGAAACACAGAAATTGCATCGGAATTAAATACAGAGGGCACAATACCGACTTAAGTACAAGAAAACTGACTCTTCTTACTGACTATGTTTTCAACCATTCCTGTGACACTAGTCATAGATTCCGATGCTTAACTTCAGGATTACTGTATCCCTTGGACCTACTTATTGACGATGAAACACAGAAATTGCATCGCAATTAAATACAAAAGGCACAATGCCGAATTAAGTACAAGAAGGCTGACTCTTCTTACTGTCTATGTCTTGATCCATTCCTGTGACACTAGTTGTAGACTCCGATGCTTCACTCTAGGTTTACTGTATCCCTTGGACCTTCCTATTGACGATGAAAGACAGAAATTGCATCGGAATTAAATACAAAAGGCACAATGCCGACTTAAGTGAAAGAAGTCTGACTCTTCTTACTGCCTATGATTTGAACCATTCCTGTGACACTAGTTATAGATTCCGATGCTTCACTCCAGGTTTACTGTATCCCTTGGACCTTCTTATTGACGATGAAACACAGAAATTGGATTATAATTAAATAGAAAATGCACAATGATGACTTAAGTACAAGAAAACTGACTCTTCTTACTGGCTATGCTTTGAACCATTCCTGTGACCTTAGTTATAGATTCCGATGCTTCACTTCAGGTTTACTGTATCCCTTGGACCCTCTTATTGACGATGAAACACAGAAATTGCATCGGAATTAAATAGAAAATGCACAATGCCGACTTAAGTACAAGAATACTGACTCTTCTTACTGTCTATGTTATGAACCGTCCCTGTGACACTAGTTATAGATTCCGATGCTTCACTCCAGGTTTACTGTATCCCTTGGACCTTCTTATAGACGATGAAACACAGAAATTGCATCGGAATTAAATACAAAGAGCACAATACCGACTTAAGTGCAAGAAAACTGACTCTTCTTACTGACTATGTTTTGAACCATTCCTGTGACACTAGTCGTAGATTCCGATGCTTAATTTCAGGATTACTGTATCCCTTGGACCTACTTATTGACGATGAAACACAGAAATTGCATCGCAATTAAATACTAAAGGCACAATGCCGGCTTACGTACAAGAAGACTGACTCTTCTTACTGACTATGTTTTGAACCATTCATGTGACACTAGCAATAGATTCCGATGCTTCACTTCAGGTTTACTGTATCCCTTAAACTTTCTTATTGACGATGAAACACAGAAATTGCTTCGGAAGGAAATAAAAAAGGCACAATGCCGACTTAGGTACAAGAAGACTGACTCTTCTTACTGTCTATGATTTGAACCATTCCTGTGACTCTAGTTATAGATTCCGATGCTTCACTTCAGGTTTAATATATCCCTCTGACCTTCTTATTGACGATGAAACACAGAAATTGCATCGGAATTAAATACAAAATTCACAATGCCGACGTAAGTACAAGAAGACTGACTGTTCCTAATGACTATGATTTGAACCATTCCTGTGACACTAGTTATAGATTCCGATGCTTCACTCCAGGTTTAATGTATCCCTTGGACCTTCTTATTGACGATGAAACACAGAAATTGCAACCGGAATTAAATACAAAGGCACAATGCCGACTTAAGTACAAGAAGACTGACTCCTCTTACTGACTATGTTTTGAACCACTCCTGTGACACTAGTTATAGATTCCGGTGCTTCACTTCAGGTTGACTGTATCCCTCTGACCTTCTTATTGACGATGAAACACAGAAATTGCATCGGAATTAAATACAAAAGGCACAATGCCGAATTAAGTACAAGAAGGCTGACTCTTCTTACTGTCTATGTCTTGAACCATTCCTGTGACCTTAGTTATAGATTCCGATGCTTCACTTCAATTTTTCTGTATCCCTTGGACCATCTTATTGACGATGAAACACAGAAATTGCATCGGAATTAAATAGAAAATGCACAATGCCTACTTAAGTACAAGAATACTGACTCATCTTACTGTCTATGTTATGAACCGTCCCTGTGACACTAGTTATAGATTCCGATGCTTCACTCCAGGTTTACTGTATCCCTTGGACCTTCTTATTGACGATGAAACACAGAAATTGCATTGGAATTAAATACAAAAGGCACAATGCCGACTAAAGATAAAGAAGACTGACTCTTCATACTGACTATATTTTGAACCATTCCTGTGACACTAGTTATAGATCCGATGCTATACTTCAGGTTTACTGTATCCCTCTGACCTTCCTATTGACGATGAAACGTAGAAATCGCATCGGAATTAAATACAAAAGGCACAATGCCGAACTAGGTACTAGAAGACTGACTCTTCTGACAGGTTATGTTTTGAACCATCCCTGTGACACTAGTTATAGATTCCGATGCTTCACTCCATGTTTACTGTATCCCTTGGACCTTCTTATTGACGATGATACACAGAAATTGCATCGGAATTAAATACAAAAGGCACAATGCCGACTTAAGTACAAGAAGACTGACTCTTCTTACTGACTATGTTTTGAACCATTCCGGTGACACTAGTTATAGATTCCGATTCTTCACATCAGGTTTACTGTATCCCTCTGACCTTCTTACTGACGATGAAACACAGAAATTGCATCGGAATAAAATACGAAAAGCACAATGCCGACTAAAGTACAAGAATACTGACTGATCTTACTGTCTATGTTTTGAACCGTTCCTGTGGCACTAGTTATAGATTCCGATGCTTCACTCCTGGTTTAATGTATCAGTTGGACCTTCTTATTGACGATGAAACACAGAAATTGCATCGGAATTAAATACAAAAGGCACAATGCCGACATAAGTACAAGAAGACTGACTCTTCTTACTGACTATGCTTTGAACCATACCTGTGACACTAGTTATAGATTCCGATGCTTCACTTCCGGTTTACTGTATCCCTCTGACCTTCTTATTGACGATGAAACACAGAAATTGCATCCGAATTAAATACAAAAGGCACATTGCCGAATTAAGTACAAGAAGACTGACGCTTCTTACTGTCTATGTTTTGAACCATTCCTGTGACACTAGATGTAGACTCCGATGCTTCAGTAAAATTTTAGTGTATCCTTTGGACCTTCTGATTGACGATGAAACACAGAAATTGCATCGGAATAAAATACAAACGGCACAATGCCGACGTAAGTAAATCTGGTCTGTCTCTTCTTACTGTCTATGTTTTGAACCATTCCTGTGACACTAGTTATAGATTCCGATGCTTCACTCCAGGTTTACTGTATCCTTTGGACCTTCTTATTGACAATGAAACACAGAAATTGGGTCAGAATTAAATAGAAAATGCACAATGATGACTTAAGTACAAGAAGGCTGACTCTTCTTACTGACTATGTTTTGAACCATTCCTGTGACACTAGTTATAGATTCCGATGCTTCACTTCAGGTTTACTGTATCCCTTGGACCTTCTTATTGACGATGAAACACAGAAATTGCATCGGAATTAAATACAAAAGCACAATGCCGAATTAAGTACAAGAAGACTGACGCTTCTTACTGCCTATGTCTTGAACCATTTCTGTGACACTAGTTGTAGACTCTGATGCTTCACTCCAGGTTTACTGTATCGTTTGGACCTTCTGATTGACGATGAAACACAGAAATTGCATCGGAATTAAATACAAAAGGCACAACGCCGACGTAAGTAAAAGAAGTCTGACCCTTCTTACTGTCTATGTTTTGAACCATTCCTGTGGCAATAGTTATAGATATCGATGCTTCACTCCAGGTTTACTGTATCCGTTGGACCCTCTTATTGACGATGAAACACAGAAATTGGATCAGAATTAAATAGAAAATGAACAATGATGACTTCAGTACAAGAAGACTGACTCTTCTTACTGACTAGGTTTTGAACCATTCCTGTGACACTAGTTATAGATTCCGATGCCTCACTTCAGGTTTACTGTATCCCTTGGACCATCTTATTGACGATGAAACACAGAAATTGCATCGGAATTAAATAGAAAAGGCACAATGCCGACTTAAGTACAAGAATACTGACTCATCTTACTGTCTATGTGTTGAACCCTCTCTGTGACACTAGTTATAGATTCCAATGCTTCACTCCAGGTTTACTGTATCCCTTGGACCTTCTTATTGACGATGAAACACAGAAATTGCATCGTAATTAAATACAAAAGGCATAATACCGACTTAAGTACAAGAAGACTGACTCTTCTTACTGTCTATGTTTTGAACCATTCCTGTGACACTAGTTATAGATTCCGTTGCTTCACTCCAGGTTTAATGTGTTCCTTGGACCTTCTTATTGACGATGAAGCACAGAAATAGCATCGGAATTAAATAGAATAGGCACAATGCCGACTTAAGTACAAGAAGACTGACTCTTGCTACTATCTACGTTTTGAACCTTTCCTTTGACACCAGTTATAGATTCCGATGCTTCACTTCAGGTTTACTGTATCCCCTGGACCTTCTTATTGACGATGAAACACAGAAATTGCATCGGAATTAAATACAAAGGGCACAATACTGACTTAAGTACAAGAAAACTGACTCTTCTTACTGACTATGTTTTGAACCATTCCTGTGACACTAGTCATAGATTCCGATGCTTAACTTCAGGATTACTGTATCCCTTGGACCTACTTATTGACGATGAAACACAGAAATTGCATCGCAATTAAATACAAAAGGCACAATGCCGAATTAAGTACAAGAAGGCTGACTCTTCTTACTGTCTATGTCTTGATCCATTCCTGTGACACTACTTGTAGACTCCGATGCTTCACTCTAGGTTTACTGTATCCCTTGGACCTTCCTATTGACGATGAAAGACAGAAATTGCATCGGAATTAAATACAAAAGGCACAATGCCGACTTAAGTGAAAGAAGTCTGACTCTTCTTACTGTCTATGATTTGAACCATTCCTGTGACACTAGTTATAGATTCCGATGCTTCACTCCAGGTTTACTGTATCCCTTGGACCTTCTTATTGACGATGAAACACAGAAATTGGATTATAATTAAATAGAAAATGCACAATGATGACTTAAGTACAAGAAAACTGACTCTTCTTACTGGCTATGTTTTGAACCATTCCTGTGACCTTAGTTATAGATTCCGACGCTTCACTTCAGGTTTACTGTATCCCTTGGACCCTCTTATTGACGATGAAACACAGAAATTGCATCGGAATTAAATAGAAAATGCACAATGCCGACTTAAGTACAAGAATACTGACTCTTCTTACTGTCTATGTTATGAACCGTCCCTGTGACACTAGTTATAGATTCCGATGCTTCACTCCAGGTTTACTGTATCCCTTGGACCTTCTTATTGACGATGAAACACAGAAATTGCATTGGAATTGAATACAAAAGGCACAATGCCGACTAAAGATAAAGAAGACTGACTCTTCTTACTGACTATATTTTGAACCATTCCTGTGACACTAGTTATAGATCCGATGCTATACTTCTGATTTACTGTATCCCTCTGACCTTCCTATTGACGATGAAACGTAGATATCGCATCGGAATTAAATACAAAAGGGCACAATGCCGAACTAGGTGCTAGAAGACTGATTCTTCTGACAGGTTATGTTTTGAACCATCCCTGTGACACTAGTTATAGATTCCGATGCTTCACTCCAGGTTTACTGTATCCCTTGAACCTTCTTATTGACGATGATACACAGAAATTGCATCGGAATTAAATACAAAAGGCACAATGCCGACTTAAGTACAAGAAGACTGACTCTTCTTACTGACTATGTTTTGAACCATTCCTGTGACACTAGTTATAGATTCCAATGCTTCACATCAGGTTTACTGTATCCCTCTGACCTTCTTACTGACGATGAAACACAGAAATTGCATCGGAATAAAATACGAAAAGCACAATGCCGACTAAAGTACAAGAATACTGACTCATCTTAGTGTCTATGTTTTGAACCGTCCCTGTGGCACTAGTTATAGATTCCGATGCTTCACTCCTGGTTTAATGTATCAGTTGGACCTTCTTATTGACGATGAAACACAGAAATTGCATCGGAATTAAATACAAAAGGCACAATGCCGACATAAGTACAAGAAGACTGACTCTTCTTACTAACTGTGCTTTGAACCATACCTGTGACACTAGTTATAGATTCCGATGCTTCACTTCAGGATTACTGTATCCCTCTGACCTTCTTAATGACGATGAAACACAGAAATTGCGTCGGAATTAAATACAAAAGGCACATTGCCGAATTAAGTACAAGAAGACTGACGCTTCTTACTGTCTATGTTTTGAACCATTCCTGTGACACTAGATGTAGACTCCGATGCTTCAGTAAAATTTTAGTGTATCCTTTGGACCTTCTGATTGACGATAAAGCACAGAAATAGCATCGGAATTAAATACAGTAGGCACAATGCCGACCTAAGTACAAGAAGACTGACTCTTGCTACTGTCTATGTTTTGAACCTTTCCTTTGACACTAGTTATAGATTCCGATGCTTCAATTCAGGTTTACTGTATTCCTTGGACTTTCTTATTGACGATGAAACACAGAAATTGCATCGGAATTAAATACAAAAGGCACAATACCAACTTAAGTACAAGAAAACTGACTCTTCTTACTGACTATGTTTTGAACCATTCCTGTGACACTAGTCATAGATTCCGATGCTTAACTTCAGGATTACTGTCTCCCTTGGTCCTTCATATTGACGATGAAACACAGAAATTGCATCGCAATTAAATACAAAAGGCACAATGCCGTCTTAAGTACAAGAAGACTGACTCTTCTTACTGACTATGTTTTGAACCATTCTTGTGACACTAGCTATAGATTCCGATGCTCCACTTCAGGTTTACTGTATCCCTTAAACCTTCTTATTGACGATGAAACACAGAAATTGCTTCGGAATTATAAAAAAGGCACATGTCGACTTAAGTACAAGAAGACTGACTCCTCTTACTGTCTATGATTTGAACCATTCCTGTGACTCTAGTTATAGATTCCGATGCTTCACTTCAGGTTTAATGTATGCCGCTGACCTTCTTATTGACGATGAAACACAGAAATTGCATCGGATTGAAATACAAAATTCACAATCCCAACGTAAGTACAAGAAGACTGACTCTTCCTACTGTCTATGATTTGAACCATTCCTGTTACACTTGTTATGGATTCTGATGCTTCACTCCAGGTTTAATGTATCCTTTGGACCTTCTTATTGACGATGAAACACAGAAATTGCATCGGAATTAAATACAAAAGGGACAACGCCGACTTCAGTACAAGAAGACTGACTCCTCTTACTGGCTATGTTTTGAACCATTCCTGTGACCCTAGTTATAGATCCGATGCTTCACTTCAGGCTTACTGTATCCCTCTGACCTTCCTATTGACGATGAAACACAGATATCGCATCGGAATTAAATACAAAAGGCACAATGCCGAACTAGGTACAAGAAGACTGACTCGTCTGACAGTCTATGTTTTGAACCATCCCTGTGACACTAGTTATAGATTCCGATGCTTCACTCCAGGTTTACTGTATCCCTTGGACCTTCTTATTGACGATGAAACACAGAAATTGGATCAGAATTAAATAGAAAATGCACAATGATGACTTAAGTACAAGAAGACTGACTCTTCTTACTGGCTATGTTTTGAACCATTCCTGTGACACTAGTTATAGATCAGATGCTTCACTTCAGGCTTACTGTATCCCTCTGACCTTCTTATTGACGAAGGAAAACACAAAAATTGCATCGCAATTAAATACAAAAGGCACAACGCCGACTTAAGTACAAGAAGACTGACTCTTCTTACTGACTATGTTTTGAACCATTTTTGTGAAACTAGTTATAGATTCCGATGCTTCACATCAGGTTTACTGTATCCCTCTGACCTTCTTACGGACGATGAAACACAGAAATTGCATCGGAATTAAATACAAAAGGCACAATGCCGACGTAAGTACAGGAAGACTGACTCTTCCTCCTGTCTACGATTTGAACCATTTCTGTGACACTAGTTATAGATTCCGATGCTTCACTCCAGGTTTAATGTATCCCTTGGACCTTCGTATTGACGATGAAACACAGAAATTGCATCGGAATTAAATACAAAAGGCACAATGCCGACTTAAGTACAAGAAGACTGACTCCTCTTACTGACTATGTTTTGAACCATTCCTGTGACACTAGTTATAGATTCCGATGCTTCACTTCAGGTTTACTGTATCCCTCTGACCTTCTTATTGACGATGAAACACAGAAATTGTATCGGAATTAAATACAATAGGCACAATGCCGAATTAAGTACAAGAAGACTGACTCTTCTTACTGTCTATGTCTTGAACCATTCCTGGGACACTAGTTGTAGACTCCGATGCTTCACTCTAGGTTTACTGTATCCCTTGGACGTTCTTGTTGACGATGAAACACAGAAATTGCATCGGAATTAAATACAAGAGGCACAATGCCGACTTAAGTAAAAGAAGTCTGACTCATCTTACTGTCTATGATTTGAACCATTCCTGTGACACTAGTTATAGATTCCGATGCTTCACTCCAGGTTTACTGTATCCCTTGGACCTTCTTATTGACGATGGAACACAGAAATTGCATCGGAATCAAATACAAAAGGCACAATGCCGAATTAAGTACAAGAAGACTGACGCTTCTTTCTGTCTATGTCTTGAACCATTCCTGTGACACTAGATGTAGACTCCGATGCTTCACTAAAATTTTACCGTATCCTTTGGACCTTCTGATTGACGATGAAACACAGAGATTGCATCGGAATTAAATACAAAAGGCACAATGCCGACGTAAGTAAAAGAAGTCTGACTCTTCTTACTGTCTATGTTTTGAACCATTCCTGTGACACTAGTTATAGATTCCGATGCTTCACTCCAGGTTTACTGTATCCTTTGGACCTTCTTATTGACAATGAAACACAGAAATTGGATCAGAATTAAATAGAAAATGCACAATGATGACTTAAGTACAAGAAGACTGACTCTTCTTACTGACTATGTTTTGAACCATTCCTGTGACACTAGTAATAGATTCCGATGCTTCACTTCAGGTTTACTGCGTCCCTTGAACCTTCTTATTGACGATGAAACACAGAAATTGCATCGGAATTAAATAGAAAAGGCACAATGCCGACTTAAGTACAAGAATACTGACTCATCTTACTTTCTATGTTTTGAACCGTCCCTGTGACACTAGTTATAGATTCCAATGCTTCACTCCAGGTTTACTGTATCCCTTGGACCTTCTTATTGACGATGAAACACAGAAATTGCATCGGAATGAAATACAAAAGGCACAATACCGACTTATGTACAAGAAGACTGACTCTTCTTACTGACTATGTTTTGAACCATTCCTGTGGCACTAGTTATATTTCCGATGCTTCACTTCATATTTACTGTATCCCTCTGACCTTTTTATTGACGATGAAACACAGAAATTGCATCGGAATTAAATACAAAAGGCACAATGCGGACCTAAGTACAAGAAGACTGACTCTTCCTACTGTCTATGTTTAGAACCATTCCTGTGACACTAGTTATAGATTCCGAGGCTTCACTCCAGGTTTACTGTGTCCCATTGACCTTCTTATTGACGATAAAGAACAGAAATAGCATCGGAATTAAATACAATAGGCACAATGCCGACCTAAGTATAAGAAGACTGACTCTTGCTACTGTCTATGTTTTGAACCTTTCCTTTGACACTAGTTATAGATTCCGATGCTTCAATTCAGGTTTACTGTATTCCTTGGACCTTCTTATTGACGATGAAACACAGAAATTGCATCGGAATTAAATACAAAAGGCACAATACCGACTTAAGTACAAGAAAACTGACTCTTCTTACTGACTATGTTTTGAACCATTCCTGTGACACTAGTCATAGATTCCGATGCTTAACTTCAGGATTACTGTATCCCTTGGACCTTCATATTGACGATGAAACACAGAAATTGCATCGCAATTAAATACAAAAGGCACAATGC
The DNA here is from genome assembly GCF_021461395.2 of Schistocerca americana. Taxonomy (NCBI): domain Eukaryota; kingdom Metazoa; phylum Arthropoda; class Insecta; order Orthoptera; family Acrididae; genus Schistocerca; species Schistocerca americana. Next base: position 7,158,346 of record NC_060125.1, read on the forward strand.
CGACTTAAGTATAAGAAGACTTCTTACTGACTATGTTTTGAACCATTCTTGTGACACTAGCTATAGATTCCGATGCTCCACTTCAGGTTTACTGTATCCCTTAAACCTTCTTATTGACGATGAAACACAGACATTGCTTTGGAATTAAATACAAAAGGCACATGTCGACTTAAGTACAAGAAGACTGACTCTTCTTACTGTCTATGATTTGAACCATTCCTGTGACTCTAGTTATAGATTCCGATGCTTCACTCCAGGTTTAATGTATCCCTTGGACCTTCTTATTGACGATGAAACACAGAAATTGGATCAGAACTAAATGGAAAATGCACAATGATGACTTAAGTACAAGAAGACTGACTCTTCTTACTGGCTATGTTTTGAACCATTCCTGTGACACTAGTTATAGATTCCGATGCTTCACATCAGGTTTACTGTATCCCTCTGACCTTCTTACTGACGATGAAACACAGAAATTGCATCGGAATCAAATACAAAAGGCACAATGCCGACTAAAGTACAAGAATACGGACTCATCCTACTGTCTATGTTTTGAACCGTCCCTGTGACACTAGTTATAGATTCCGATGCTTCACTCCAGGTGTAATGTATCAATTGGACCTACTTATTGACGATGAAACACAGAAATTGCATCGGAATTAAATACAAAAGGCACAATGCCGACTTATGTACAAGAAGACTGACTCTTCTTACTGACAATGTTTTGAACCATACCTGTGACACTAGTTATGGAATCCGATGTTTCACTTCAGGTTTACTGTATCCCTCTGACCTTCTTATTGACGATGAAACACAGAAATTGCATCGCAATTAAATAGAAAAGGCACAATGCCGACTAAAGTACAAGAAGACTGACTCTTCTTACTGACTATGCTTTGAACCATTCTTGTGACACTAGCTATAGATTCCGTTGCTTCACTTCAGGTTTACTGTATCCCTTCAACCTTCTTATTGACGATGAAACACAGAAATTGCTTCGGAATTAAATACAAAAGGCACAATGTCGACTTAAGTACAAGAAGACTGACTCTTCTAACTGACTATGTTTGAACCATTCCTGTGACTCTAGTTATAGATTCCGATGCTTCACTTCAGGTTTAATGTATCCCTCTGACCTTCGTATTGACGATAAAGCACAGAAATTGCATCGGAATTAAATGCAAAATTCACAATGCCGACGTAAGTACAGGAAGACTGACCATTCCTGTGACACTAGTTATAGATTCCGATGCTTCACTTCAGGTTTACTGTATCCATTGGACCTTCTTATTGACGATGAAACACAGAAATTGCATCGGAATAAATACAATAGGCACAATGCCGAATTAAGTACAAGAAGACTGACTCTTCTTACTGTCTATGTCTTGAACCATTCCTGTGACACTAGTTGTAGACTCCGATGCTTCACTCTAGGTTTACTGTATCCCTTGGACCTTCTTATTGACGATGAAACACAGAAATTGCATCGGAAATAAATACAAGAGGCACAATGCCGACTTAAGTAAAAGAAGTCTGACTCTTCTTACTGTCTATGATTTGAACCATTCCTGTGACTCTAGTTATAGATTCCGATGCTTCACTCCAGGTTTACTGTATCCCTTGGACCTTCTTATTGACGATGGAACACAGAAATTGCATCGGAATCAAATACAAAAGGCACAATGCCGCATTAAGTTCAAGAAGACTGACGCTTCTTTCTGTCTATGTCTTGAACCATTCCTGTGATACTAGATGTAGACTCCGATGCTTCACTAAAATTTTACTGTATCCTTTGGACCTACTGATTGACGATGAAACACAGAGATTGCATCGGAACTAAATACAAAAGGCACAATGCCAACGTAAGTAAAAGAAGTCTGACTCTTCTTACTGTCTATGTTTTGAACCATTCCTGTGACACTAGTTATAGATTCCGATGCTTCACTTCAGGTTTACTGTGTCCCTTGGACCTTCTTATTGACGATGAAACACAGAAATTGCATCGCAATTAAATACAAAAGGCACAATGCCGACTTAAGTACAAGAAGACTGACTCTTCTTACTGACTATGTTTTGAACCAGTCTTGTGACACTAACTATAGATTCCGATGCTCCACTTCAGGTTGACTGTATCCCTTAAACCTTCTTATTGACGATGAAACACAGAAATTGCTTCGGAATTAAATACAAAAGGCACATGTCGACTTAAGTACAAGAAGACCGACTGCTCTTACTGTCTATGATTTGAACCATTCCTGTGACTCTAGTTATAGATTCCGATGCATCACTTCAGGTTTAATGTATCCCGCTGACCTTCTTACTGACGATGAAACACAGAAATTGCATCGGAATCAAATACAAAAGGCACAATGCCGACTAAAGTACAAGAATACTGACTCATCTTACTGTCTATGTTTTGAACCTTCCCTGTGACACTAGTTATAGATTCCGATCCTTCACTCGAGGTTTATGTATCAATTGGACCTTCTAATTGACGATGAAACAGAAATTGCATCGGATTAAATACAAAAGGCACAATGCCGACTTATGTACAAGAAGACTGACTCTTCTTACTGACAATGTTTTGAACCATACCTGTGACACAAGTTATAGATTCCGATGCTTCACTTCAGGTTTACTGTATCCCTCTGACCTTCTTATTGACGATGAAACACAGAAATTGCATCGCAATTAAATAGAAAAGGCACAATGCCGACTTAAGTACAAGAAGACTGACTCTTCTTACTGACTATGTTTTGAACCATTCTTGTGACACTAGCTATAGATTCCGTTGCTTCACTTCAGGTTTACTGTATTCCTTAAACCTTCTTATTGACGATGAAACACAGAAATTGCTTCGGATTAAATACAAAAGGCACAATGTCGACTTAAGTACAAGAAGACTGACTCTTCTTACTGACTATGTTTTGAACCATTCCTGTGACTCTAGTTATAGATTCCGATGCTTCACTTCAGGTTATATGTATCCCTTTGACCTTCTTATTGACTATGAAACACAGAAATTGCATCGGAACTAAATGCAAAATTCACAATGCCGACGTAAGTACAAGAAGACTGACTCTTCCTCCTGTCTACGATTTGAACAATTCCTGTGACACTAGTTATAGATTCCGATGCTTCACTCCAGGTTTAATGTATCCCTTGGACCTTCGTATTGACGATGAAACACAGAAATTGCATCGGAATTAATTACAAAAGGGACAATGCCTACTTAAGTACAAGAAGACTGACTCTTCTTACTGACTACGTTTTGAACCATTCCTGTGACACTAGTTATAGATTCCGATGCTTCACTTCAGGTTTACTGTATCCCTCTGACCTTCTTATTGACGATGAAACACAGAAATTGCATCGGAATTAAATACAATGGGCACAATGCCGAATTAAGTACAAGAAGACTGACTCTTCTTACTGTCTATGTCTTGAACCATTCCTGTGACACTAGTTGTAGACTCCGATGCTTCACTCTAGGTTTACTGTATCCCTTGGACCTTCTTATTGACGATGAAACACAGAAATTGCATCGGAATTAAACACAAAAGGCACAATGCCGACTTAAGTAAAAGAAGTCTGACTCTTCTTACTGTCTATGATTTGAACCATTCCTGTGACACTAGTCATAGATTCCGATGCTTCACTCCAGGTTTACTGTATCCCTTGGACCTTCTTATTCACGATGAAACACAGAAATTGGATCAGAATTAAATAGAAAAGGCACAATGATGACATAAGTACAAGAAGATTGACTCTTATTACTGGCTATGTTTTGAACCATTCCTGTGACACTAGTTATAGGTTCCAAATGTTTCACTTCCGGTTTACTGTATCCGTTGGACCTTCATATTGACGATGAAACACAGAAATTGCATTTGGATTAAATAGAAAAGGCACAATGCCTACTTAAGTACAAGAATACTGACTCATCTTACTGTCTATGCTTTGAACCGTCCCTGTGACACTAGTTATAGATTCCGATGCTTCACTCCAGGTTTACTGTATAGCTTGGACCTTCTTATTGACGATGAAACACAGAAATTGGATCAGAAATAAATAGAAAATGCACAATGATGACTTAAGTACAAGGAGACTGACTCTTCTTACTGAGTATGTTTTGATCCATTCCTGTAACACAAGTTATAGATTCCGATGCTTCACTTCAGGTTTACTGTATCCCTTGGACCATCGTATTGACGATAAAGCACAGACATAGCATCGGAATTAAATACAATAGGCACAATGCCGACCTAAGTACAAGAAGACTGACTCTTGCTACTGTCTATGTTTTGAACCTTCCCTTTGACACTAGTTATGGATTCCGATGCTTCACTTCAGGTTTACTGTATTCCTTGCACCTTCTTATTGACGATGAAACACAGAAATTGCATCGGAATTAAATACAAAAGGCACAATACCGACTGAAGTACAAGAAAACTGACTCTTCTTACTGACTATGGTTTGAACCATTCCTGTGACACTAGTCATAGATTCCGATGTTTAACTTCAGGATTACTGTATCCCTTGGACCTTCATATTGACGATGAAACACAGAAATTGCATCGCAATTAAATACAAAAGGCACAATGCCGACTGAAGTACAAGAAGATTGACTCTTCTTACTGACTATGTTTTGAACCATTCTTGTGACACTAGCTATAGATTCCGATGCTCCACTTCAGGTTTACTGTATCCCTTAAACCTTCTTATTGACGATGAAACACAGAAATTGCTTCGGAATTAAATACAGAAGGCACATGTCGACTTAAGTACAAGAAGACTGACTCTTCTTACTGGCTATGATTTGAACCATTCCTGTGACTCTAGTTATAGATTCCGATGCATCACTTCAGGTTTGATGTATCCCGCTGACCTTCTTAATGACGATGAAACACAGAAATTGCATCGGATTTAAATAGAAAATTCACAATCCCAACGTAAGTGCAAGAAGACTGACTCTTCCTACCGTCTATGATTTGAACCATTCCTGTTACACTTGTTATGGATTCTGATGCTTCACTCCAGGTTTAATGTATCCCTTGGACCTTCTTATTGACGATGAAACACAGAAATTGCATCGGAATTAAATACAAAAGGGACAATGCCGACTTCAGTACATGAAGACTGACTCTTCTTACTGGCTATGTTTTGAACCATTCCTGTGACACTAGTTATAGATCCGATGCTTCACGTAAGGCTTACTGTATCCCTCTGTCCTTCCTATTAACGGTGAAACACAGAAATCGCATCGGAATTAAATACAAAAGGCACAATGCCGAACTAGGTACAAGAAGACTGACTCGTCTGACAGTCTATCTTTTGAAGCGTCCCTGTGACACTAGTTATAGATTCCGATGCTTCACTCCAGGTTTACTGTATCCCTTGGACCTTCTTATTGACGATGAAACACAGAAATTGGATCAGAATTAAATAGAAAATGCACAATGATGACTTAAGTACAAGAAGACTGACTCTTCTTACTGGCTATGTTTTGAACCATTCCTGTGACACTAGTTATAGATCAGATGCTTCACTTCTGGCTTACTGTATCCCTCTGACCTTCCTATTGACGATGAAACACAGAAATCGCATCGGAATTAAATACAAAAGGCACAATGCCGAACTAGGGACAAGAAGACTGACTCTTCAGACAGTCTATGTTTTGAACCATACCTGTGACACTAGTTATAGATTCCGATGCTTCACTCCAGGTTTACTGTATCCCTTGGACCTTGTTATTGACGAAGAAAAACACAAAAATTGCATCGGAATTAAATAAAAAAGGCACAACGCCGACTTAAGTACAAGAAGACTGACTCTTCTTACTGACTATGTTTTGAACCATTCCTGTGACACTAGTTATATATTCCGATGCTTCACATCAGGTTTACTGTATCCCTCTGACCATCTTACTGACGATGAAACACAGAAATTGCATCGGAATCAAATACAAAAGGCACAATGCCGACTAAAGTACAAGAATACTGAATCATCTTACTGTCTATGTTTTGAACCGTCCCTGTGACACTAGTTATAGATTCCGATGCTTCACTCCAGGTGTAATGTATCAATTGGACCTACGTATTGACGATGAAACACAGAAATTGCATCGGAATTAAATACAAAAGGCACAATGCCGACTTATGTACAAGAAGACTGATTCTTCTTACTGACAATGTTTTGAACCATACCTGTGACACTAGTTATAGATTCCGATGCTTCACTTCAAGTTTACTGTATCCCTCTGACCTTCTTATTGACGATGAAACACAGAAATTGCATCGCAATTAAATAGAAAAGGCACAATGCCGACTTAAGTACATGAAGACTGACTCTTCTTCCTGACTATGTTTGAACCATTCTTGTGACACTAGCTATAGATTCCGTTGCTTCACTTCAGGTTTACTGTATCCCTTAAACCTTCTTATTGACGATGAAACACAGAAATTGCATCGGAATTAAATACAAAAGGCACAATGCCGACTTAAGTACAAGAAGACTGACTCTTCTTACTGACTATGCTTTGAACCATTCCTGTGACACTAGTTATAGATTCCGATGCTTCACTTCAGGTTTACTGTATGCCTCTGACCTTCTTATTGACGATGAAACACAGAAATTGCATCGGAATTAAATACAATAGGCACAATGCCGAATTAAGTACAAGAAGACTGACTCTTCTTACTGTCTATGTCTTGAACCATTGCTGTGACACTAGTTGTAGACTCCGATGCTTCACTCTAGGTTTACTGTATCCCTTGGACCTTCTTATTGACGATGAAACACAGAAATTGCATCGGAATTAAATACAAAAGGCACAATGACGACTTAAGTAAAAGAAGTCTGACTCTTGTTACTGTCTATGATTTGAACCATTCCTGTGACACTAGTTATAGATTCCGATGCTTCACTCCAGGTTTACTGTATCCCTTGGACCTTCTTATTGATGATGGAACACAGAAATTGCATCGGAATTAATACAAAAGGCACAATGCCGAATTAAGTACAAGAAGACTGACGCTTCTTACTGTCTATGTCTTGAACCATTCCTGTGACACTAGATGTAGACTCCGAAGCTTCACTAAAATTTTACTGTATCCTTTGGACCTTCTGATTGACGATGAAACACAGAGATTGCATTGGAAATAAATACAAAAGGCACAATGCCGACGTAAGTAAAAGAAGTCTGATTCTTCCTACTGTCTATGATTTGAACCATTCCTGTTACACTTGTTATAGATTCTGATGCTTCACTCCAGGTTTAATGTATCCCTTGGACCTTCTTACTGACGATGAAACACAGATATTGCATCGGAATTAAATACAAAAGGGACAATGCCGACTTCAGTACAAGAAGACTGACTCTTCTTACTGGCTATGTTTTGAACCATTCCTGTGACACTAGTTATGGATTCCGATGCTTCACTCCAGGTTTACTGTATCCTTTGGACCTTCTTATTGACAATGACACACAGAAATTGGATCAGAATTAAATAGAAAATGCACAATGATGATTTAAGTACAAGAAGACTGGCTCTTCTTACTGACTATGTTTTGAACCATTCCTGTGACACTAGTTATAGATTCCGATGCTTCAGGTTTACTGTATCCCTTGGACCTTCTTATTGACGATAAAACACAGAAATTGCATCGGAATTAAATAGAAAAGGCACAATGCCGACTTAAGTACAAGAATACTGACTCACCTTACTGTCTATGTTTTGAACCGTCCCTGTGACACTAGTTATAGATTCCAATGCTTCACTCCAGGTTTAATGCATCCCTTGGACCTTCTTATTGACGATGAAACACAGAAATTGCATCGGAATGAAATACAAAAGGCAAATACCGACTTAGGTACAAGAAGACTGACTCTTCTTACTGTCTATGATTTGAACCATTCCTGTGACTCTAGTTATAGATTCCGATGCATCACTTCAGGTTTAATGTATCCCGCTGACCTTCTTATTGACGATGAAAGACAGAAATTGCATCGGATTTAAATACAAAATTCACAATCCCAACGTAAGTACAAGAAGACTGACTCATCCTACTGTCTATGATTTGAACCATTCCTGTTACACTTGTTATAGATTCTGATGCTTCACTCCAGGTTTAATGTATCCCTTGGACCTTCTTACTGACGATGAAACACAGATATTGCATCGGAATTAAATACAAAAGGGACAATGCCGACTTCAGTACAAGAAGACTGACTCTTCTTACTGGCTATGTTTTGAACCATTCCTGTGACACTAGTTATAGATCCGATGCTTCACTTCAGGCTTACTGTATCCCTCTGACCTTCGTATTGACGATGAAACACAGAAATCGCATCGGAATTAAATACAAAAGGCACAATGCCGAACTGGGTACAAGAAGACAGACTCGTCTGACAGTCTATGTTATGAACCATCCCTGTGACACTAGTTATAGATTCCAATGCTTCACTCCAGGTTTACTGTATCCCTTGGACCTTCTTATTGACGATGAAACACAGAAATTGGATCAGAATTAAATAGAAAATGCACAATGATGACTTAAGTACAAGAAGACTGACTCTTCTTACTGGCTATGTTTTGAACCATTCCTGTGACACTAGTTATAGATCCGATGCTTCACTTCAGGCTTACTGTATCCCTCTGACCTTCTTACTGACGATGAAACACAGAAATTGCATCGGAATCAAATACAAAAGGCACAATGCCGGCTAAAGTACAAGAATACTGACTCATCTTACTGTCTATGTTTTGAACCGTCCCTGTGACACTAGTTATAGATTCCGATGCTCCACTCGAGGTTTAATGTATCACTTGGACCTTCTAATTGACGATGAAACACATAAATTGCAACGGAAATAAATACAAAAGGCACAATGCCGACTTATGTACAAGAAGACTGACTCTTCTTACTGACAATGTTTTGAACCATACCTGTCACACAAGTTATAGATTCCGATGCTTCACTTCAGGTTTACTGTATCCCTCTGGCCTTCTTATTGACGATGAAACACAGAAATTGCATGGCAATTAAATAGAAAAGGCACAATGCCGACTTAAGTACAAGAAGACTGACTCTTCTTACTGACTATGTTGTGAACCATTCTTGTGACACTAGCTATAGATTCCGTTGCTTCACTTCAGGTTTACTGTATCCCTTAAACCTTCTTATTGACGATGAAACACAGAAATTGCTTCGGAAATAAATACAAAAGGCACAATGTCGACTTAAGTACAAGAAGACTGACTCTTCTTACTGACTATGTTTTGAACCATTCCTGTGACTCTAGTTATAGATTCCGATGCTTCACTTCAGGTTTAATGTATGCCTCTGACCTTCTTATTGACGATGAAAAACAGAAATTGCATCGGAATTAAATGCAAAATTCACAATGCCGACGTAAGTACAGGAAGACTGACTCTTCCTCCTGTCTACGATTTGAACCATTCCTGTGACACTAGTTATAGATTCCGAAGCTTCACTCCAGGTTTTATGTATCCCTTGGACCTTCGTATTGACGATGAAACACAGAAATTGCATCGGAATTAAATACAAAAGGCACAATGCCGACTTAAGTACAAGAAGACTGACTCTTCTTACTGACTACGTTTTGAACCATTCCTGTGACACTAGTTATAGATTCCGATGCTTCACTTCAGGTTTACTGCATCCCTCTGACCTTCTTATTGACGATGAAACACAGAAATTGCATCGGAATTAAATACAATAGGCACAATGCCGAATTAAGTACAAGAAGACTGACTCTTCTTACTGTCTATGTCTTGAACCATTCCTGTGACACTAGGTGTAGACTCCGATGCTTCACTCTAGGTTTACTGTATCCCTTGGACCTTCTTATTGACGATGAAACACAGAAATTGCATCGGAATTAAATACAAAAGGCACAATGTCGAATTAAGTAAATGAAGTCTGACTCTTCTTACTGTCTATGATTTGAACCATTCCTGTGACACTAGTTATAGATTCCGATGCTTCACTCCAGGTTTACTGTATCCCTTGGACCTTCTTATTGACGATGAAACACAGAAATTGGATCAGAATTAAATAGAAAAGGCACAATGATGACTTATGTACAAGAAGATTGACTCTTCTTACTGGCTATGTTTTGAACCATTCCTGTGACACTAGTTATAGTTTCCAAATGCTTCACTTCCGGTTTACTGTATGCGTTGGACCTTCTTATTGACGATGAAACACAGATATTGCATTGGGATTAAATAGAAAAGGCACAATGCCTACTTAAGTACAAGAATACTGACTCATCTTACTGTCTATGCTTTGAACCGTCCCTGTGACACTAGTTATAGATTCCGATGCTTCACTCCAGGTTTACTGTATACCTTGGACCTTCTTATTGACGATGAAACACAGAAATTGCATCGGAATTAAATACAAAAGGCACAATGCCGACATAAGTACACGAAGACTGACACTTCTTACTGACTATGTTTTGAACCATTCCTGTGACACTAGTTATAGATCCGATGCTTCACTTCAGGTTTACTGTATCCCTCTGACCTTCTTATTGACGATGAAACACAGATATTGCATCGGAATTAAATACAAAAGGCACAATGAAGAATTAAGTACAAGAAGACTGATTCTTCTTACTGTCTATGTCTTGAACCATTCCTGTGAAACTAGTTGTAGACTACGATGCTTCACTCCAGGTTTACTATATCCCTTGGACCTTCTTATTGACGATGAAAGACAGAAATTGCTTCGGAATTAAATACAAAAGTCACAATGCCGACTTAAGTAAAAGAAGTCTGACACTTCTTACTGTCTATGTTTTGAACCATTCCTGTGACACAAGTTATAGATTCCGATGCTTCACTTCAGGTTTACTGTATCCCTTGGACCTTCTTATTGAGGATGAAACACAGAAATTGCATCGGATTTAAATAGAAAAGGCACAATGCCGACTTATGTAAAAGAATACTGACTCATCTTACTGTCTATGTTTTGAACCGTCCCTGTGACACTAGTTATAGTTTCCGATGCTTCACTCCAGGTTTACTGTATCCCTTGGACCATCTTATTGGCGATGAAACACAGAAATTGCATCGGAATTAAATACAAAAGGCACAATGCCGACTTAACTACAAGAAGACTGACTCTTCTGACAGTCTATGTTTGAACAATTCCTGTGACACTAGTTATAGATTCCGATGCTTCACTTCAGGTTTACTGTATCCCTTGGACCTTCTTATTGACGATGAAACACAGAAATTGGATCAGAATTAAATAGAAAATGCACAATGATGACTTAAGTACAAGAAGACTGACTCTTCTTACTGACTATGTTTTGAACCATTCCTCTGACACTAGTTATAGATTCCGATGCTTCACTCGAGGTTTAATGTATCAATTGGACCTTCTAATTGACGATGAAACACATAAATTGCAACGGAAATAAATACAAAAGGCACAATGCCGACTTATGTACAAGATGACTGACTCTTCTTACTGACAATGTTTTGAACCATACCTGTCACACAAGTTATAGATTCCGATGCTTCACTTCAGGTTTACTGTATCCCTCTGACCTTCTTATTGACGATGAAACACAGAAATTGCATGGCAATTAAATAGAAAAGGCACAATGCCGACTTAAGTACAAGAAGACTGACTCTTCTTACTGACTATGTTGTGAACCATTCTTGTGACACTAGCTATAGATTCCGTTGCTTCACTTCAGGTTTACTGTATCCCTTAAACCTTCTTATTGACGATGAAACACAGAAATTGCTTCGGAAATAAATACAAAAGGCACAATGTCGACTTAAGTACAAGAAGACTGACTCTTCTTACTGACTATGTTTTGAACCATTCCTGTGACTCTAGTTATAGATTCCGATGCTTCACTTCAGGTTTAATGTATCCCTCTGACCTTCTTATTGACGATGAAAAACAGAAATTGCATCGGAATTAAATGCAAAATTCACAATGCCGACGTAAGTACAGGAAGACTGACTCTTCCTCCTGTCTTCGATTTGAACCATTCCTGTGACACTAGTTATAGATTCCGAAGCTTCACTCCAGGTTTTATGTATCCCTTGGACCTTCGTATTGACGATGAAACACAGAAATTGCATCGGAATTAAATACAAAAGGCACAATGCCGACTTAAGTACAAGAAGACTGACTCTTCTTACTGACTACGTTTTGAACCATTCCTGTGACACTAGTTATAGATTCCGATGCTTCACTTCAGGTTTACTGCATCCCTCTGACCTTCTTATTGACGATGAAACACAGAAATTGCATCGGAATTAAATACAATAGGCACAATGCCGAATTAAGTACAAGAAGACTGACTCTTCTTACTGTCTATGTCTTGAACCATTCCTGTGACACTAGGTGTAGACTCCGATGCTTCACTCTAGGTTTACTGTATCCCTTGGACCTTCTTATTGACGATGAAACACAGAAAGTGCATCGGAATTAAATACAAAAGGCACAATGTCGACTTAAGTAAATGAAGTCTGACTCTTCTTACTGTCTATGATTTGAACCATTCCTGTGACACTAGTTATTGATTCCGATGCTTCACTCCAGGTTTACTGTATCCCTTGGACCTTCTTATTGACGATGAAACACAGAAATTGGATCAGAATTAAATAGAAAAGGCACAATGATGACTGAAGTACAAGAAGATTGACTCTTCCTACTGGCTATGTTTTGAACTATTCCTGTGACACTAGTTATAGTTTCCAAATGCTTCACTTCCGGTTTACTGTATGCGTTCGACCTTCTTATTGACGATGAAACACAGATATTGCATTGGGATTAAATAGAAAAGGCACAATGCCTACTTAAGTACAAGAATACTGACTCATCTTACTGTCTATGACTTGAACCATTCCTGTGAAACTAGTTGTAGACTACGATGCTTCACTCCAGGTTTACTATATCCCTTGGACCTTCTTATTGACGATGAAAGACAGAAATTGCTTCGGAATTAAATACAAAAGGCACAATGCCGACTTAAGTAAAAGAAGTCTGACTCTTCTTACTGTCTATGTTTTGAACCATTCCTGTGACACTAGTTATATATCCCGATGCTTCACTCCATGTTTACTGTATCCCTTGGACCTTCTTATTGACGATGAAATACAGAAATTTGATCAGAATTAAATAGAAAATGCACAGTGATGACTTATGTACAAGGAGACTGACTCTTCTTACTGAGTATGTTTTGAACCATTCCTGTGTCACAAGTTATAGATTCCGATGCTTCACTTCAGGTTTACTGTATCCCTTGGACCTTCTTATTGAGGATGAAACACAGAAATTGCATCGGATTTAAATAGAAAAGGCACAATGCCGACTTATGTAAAAGAATACTGACTCATCTTACTGTCTATGTTTTGAACCGTCCCTGTGACACTAGTTATAGTTTCCGATGCTTCACTCCAGGTTTACTGTATCCCTTGGACCATCTTATTGGCGATGAAACACAGAAATTGCATCGGAATTAAATACAAAAGGCACAATGCCGACTTAACTACAAGAAGACTGACACTTCTGACAGTCTATGTTTTGAACAATTCCTGTGACACTAGTTATAGATTCCGATGCTTCACTTCAGGTTTACTGTATCCCTTGGACCTTCTTATTGACGATGAAACACAGAAATTGCATCGGAATTAAATACAAAAGGCACAATGCCGACTTAACTACAAGAAGATTAACTCTTCTTACTGACTATGCTTTGAACCATTTGTGTGACACTAGTTATAGATTCCGATGCTTAACTTCAGGATTACTGTATCCCTCTGACCTTCTTAGTGACGATGAAACACAGAAATTGCATCGGAATTAAATACAAAAAGCACAATGCCGACTTAAGTACAAGAATACTGACTCATCTTACTGTCTATGTTTTGAACCGTCCCTGTGACTCTAGTTATAAATTCCGATGCTTCACTCCAGGTTTGATGTATCCCTTGGACCTTCTTATTGACGATGAAACACAGAAATTGCATCGGAATTAAATACAAAAGGCACAATGTCGATTTACGTCCAAGGAGACTGACTCTACTTACTGAATATGTTTTGAACCATTCCTGTGACACTTGTTATATATTCCGATGCTTCACTGCAGGTTTAATGTATCCCTTGGACCTTATTATTGACGATGAGACACAGAAATTTCATCGGAATTAAATACAAAAGGCACAATGCCGACTTAAGTACAAGAAGACTGACTCTTCTTACTGACGATGTTTTGAACCACTCCTGTGACACTAGTTATAGATTCCGATGCTTCACATCAGGTTTACTGTATCCCTTGGACCTTCTTATTGACGATGAAACACAGAAATTGCATCGGAATAAAATACAAACGGTACAATGCCGAATTAAGTACTAGAAGACTGACGCTTCTTACTGTCTATGTCTTGAACCATTCCTGTGAAACTAGTTGTAGACTACGATGCTTCACTCCAGGTTTACTATATCCCTTGGACCTTCTTATTGACGATGAAAGACAGAAATTGCTTCGGAATTAAATACAAAAGGCACAATGCCGACTTAAGTAAAAGAAGTCTGTCTCTTCTTACTGTCTATGTTTTGAACCATTCCTGTGACACTAGTTATATATCCCGATGCTTCACTCCATGTTTACTGTATCCCTTGGACCTTCTTATTGACGATGAAATACAGAAATTTGATCAGAATTAAATAGAAAATGCACAGTGATGACTTATGTACAAGGGGACTGACTCTTCTTACTGAGTATGTTTTGAACCATTCCTGTGACACTAGTTATAGATTCCGATGCTACACTTCAGGTTTTCTGTATCCCTTGGACCTTCTTATTGACGATGAAACACAGAAATTGCATCAGAATTATATAGAAAAGGCACAATGCCGACTTAAGTACAAGAATACTGACTAATCTTACTGTCTATGTTTTGAACCGTCCCTGTGACACTAGTTATAGATTCCGATGTTTCACTCCAGGCTTACTGTATCCCTCTGACGTTCTTATTGACGATGAAACACAGAAATTTCATCGGAATTAAATACAAAAGGCACAATGCCGACTTAAGTACAAGAAGACTGACTCTTCTTACTGACGATGTTTTGAACCACTCCTGTGCCACTAGTTATAGATTCCGATGCTTCACATCAGGTTTACTGTATCCCTTGGACCTTCTTATTGACGATGAAACACAGAAATTGCATCGGAATAAAATACAAACGGCACAATGCCGAATTAAGTACAAGAAGACTGACGCTTCTTACTGTCTATGTCTTCAACCATTCCTGTGACACTAGTAGAAGACTCCGATGCTTCACTCGAGGTTTACTGTATCCCTTGCACCTTCTTGTTGACGATTAAACACAGATATTGCATCGGAATTAAATACAAAAAGCACAATGCCGGCTTAAGTAAAAGAAGTCTGACTCTTCTTACTGATTATGTTTTGAACCATTCCTGTGACACAAGTTATAGATTCCGATGCTTCACTTCAGGTTTACTGTATCCCTTGGACCTTCTTATTGAGGATGAAACACAGAAATTGCATCGGATTTAAATAGAAAAGGCACAATGCCGACTTATGTAAAAGAATACTGACTCATCTTACTGTCTATGTTTTGAACCGTCCCTGTGACACTAGTTATAGTTTCCGATGATTCACTCCAGGTTTACTGTATCCCTTGGAAGATCTTATTGGCGATGAAACACAGAAATTGCATCGGAATTAAATACAAAAGGCACAATGCCGACTTAACTACAAGAAGACTGACTCTTCTGACAGTCTATGTTTTGAACAATTCCTGTGACACTAGTTATAGATTCCGATGCTTCACTTCAGGTTTACTGTATCCCTTGGACCTTCTTATTGACGATGAAACACAGAAATTGGATCAGAATTAAATAGAAAATGCACAATGATGACTTAAGTACAAGAAGACTGACTCTTCTTACTGACTATGTTTTGAACCATTCCTGTGACACTAGCTATAGATTCCGTTGCTTCACTTCAGGTTTACTGTATCCCTTAAACCTTCTTATTGACGATGAAACACAGAAATTGCTTCGGAAATAAATACAAAAGGCACAATGTCGACTTAAGTACAAGAAGACTGACTCTTCTTACTGACTATGTTGTGAACCATTCTTGTGACACTAGCTATAGATTCCGTTGCTTCACTTCAGGTTTACTGTATCCCTTAAACCTTCTTATTGACGATGAAACACAGAAATTGCTTCGGAAATAAATACAAAAGGCACAATGTCGACTTAAGTACTAGAAGACTGACTCTTCTTACTGACTATGTTGTGAACCATTCTTGTGACACTAGCTATAGATTCCGTTGCTTCACTTCAGGTTTACTGTATCCCTTAAACCTTCTAATTAACGATGAAACACATAAATTGCAACGGAAATAAATACAAAAGGCACAATGCCGACTTATGTACAAGAAGACTGACTCTTCTTACTGACAATGTTTTGAACCATACCTGTCACACAAGTTATAGATTCCGATGCTTCACTTCAGGTTTACTGTATCCCTCTGACCTTCTTATTGACGATGTAACACAGAAATTGCATGGCAATTAAATAGAAAAGGCACAATGCCGACTTAAGTACAAGAAGACTGACTCTTCTTACTGACTATGTTGTGAACCATTCTTGTGACACTAGCTATAGATTCCGTTGCTTCACTTCAGGTTTACTGTATCCCTTAAACCTTCTTATTGACGATGAAACACAGAAATTGCTTCGGAAATAAATACAAAAGGCACAATGTCGACTTAAGTACAAGAAGACTGACTCTTCTTACTGACTATGTTTTGAACCATTCCTGTGACACTAGGTGTAGACTCCGATGCTTCACTCTAGTTTTACTGTATGCCTTGGACCTTCTTATTGACGATGAAACACAGAAAGTGCATCGGAATTAAATACAAAAGGCACAATGTCGACTTAAGTAAATGAAGTCTGACTCTTCTTACTGTCTATGATTTGAACCATTCCTGTGACACTAGTTATAGATTCCGATGCTTCACTCCAGGTTTACTGTATCCCTTGGACCTTCTTATTGACGATGAAACACAGAAATTGCATCGGAATTAAATACAAAATGCACAATGCCGACTTAAGTACAAGAAGACTGACTCTTCTTACTGACTACGTTTTGTACCATTCCTGTGACTCTAGTTATAGATTCCGATGCTTCACTTCAGGTTTAATGTATCCCTCTGACCTTCTTATTGACGATGAAAAACAGAAATTGCATCGGAATTAAATGCAAAATTCACAATGCCGACGTAAGTACAGGAAGACTGACTCTTCCTCCTGTCTACGATTTGAACCATTCCTGTGACACTAGTTATAGATTCCGAAGCTTCACTCCAGGTTTTATGTATCCCTTGGACCTTCGTATTGACGATGAAACACAGAAATTGCATCGGAATTAAATACAAAAGGCACAATGCCGACTTAAGTACAAGAAGACTGACTCTTCTTACTGACTACGTTTTGAACCATTCCTGTGACACTAGTTATAGATTCCGATGCTTCACTTCAGGTTTACTGCATCCCTCTGACCTTCTTATTGACGATGAAACACAGAAATTGCATCGGAATTAAATACAATAGGCACAATGCCGAATTAAGTACAAGAAGACTGACTCTTCTTACTGTCTATGTCTTGAACCATTCCTGTGACACTAGGTGTAGACTCCGATGCTTCACTCTAGTTTTACTGTATCCCTTGGACCTTCTTATTGACGATGAAACACAGAAAGTGCATCGGAATTAAATACAAAAGGCACAATGTCGACTTAAGTAAATGAAGTCTGACTCTTCTTACTGTCTATGATTTGAACCATTCCTGTGACACTAGTTATAGATTCCGATGCTTCACTCCAGGTTTACTGTATCCCTTGGACCTTCTTATTGACGATGAAACACAGAAATTGGATCAGAATTAAATAGAAAAGGCACAATGATGACTTAAGTACAAGAAGATTGACTCTTCTTACTGGCTATGTTTTGAACCATTCCTGTGACACTAGCTATAGTTTCCAAATGCTTCACTTCCGGTTTACTGTATGCGTTGGACCTTCTTATTAACGATGAAACACAGATATTGCATTGGGATTAAATAGAAAAGGCACAATGCCTACTTAAGTACAAGAATACTGACTCATCTTACTGTCTATGCTTTGAACCGTCCCTGTGACACTAGTTATAGATTCCGATGCTTCACTCCAGGTTTACTGTACACCTTGGACCTTCTTATTGACGATGAACACAGAAATTGCATCGGAATTAAATACAAAAGGCACAATGCCGACATAAGTACACGAAGACTGACTCTTCTTACTGACTATGTTTTGAACCATTCCTGTGACACTAGTTATAGATCCGATGCTTCACTTCAGGTTTACTGTATCCCTCTGACCTTCTTATTGACGATGAAACACAGATATTGCATCGGAATTAAATACAAATGGCACAATGCCGAATTAAGTACAAGAAGACTGATTCTTCTTACTGTCTATGTCTTGAACCATTCCTGTGAAACTAGTTGTAGACTACGATGCTTCACTCCAGGTTTACTATATCCCTTGGACCTTCTTATTGACGATGAAAGACAGAAATTGCTTCGGAATTAAATACAAAAGGCACAATGCCGACTTAAGTAAAAGAAGTCTGACTCTTCTTACTGTCTATGTTTGGAACCATTCCTGTGACACTAGTTATATATCCCGATGCTTCACTCCATGTTTACTGTATCCCTTGGACCTTCTTATTGACGATGAAATACAGAAATTTGATCAGAATTAAATAGAAAATGCACAGTGATGACTTATGTACAAGGAGACTGACTCTTCTTACTGAGTATGTTTTGAACCATTCCTGTGACACAAGTTATAGATTCCGATGCTTCACTTCAGGTTTACTGTATCCCTTGGACCTTCTTATTGAGGATGAAACACAGAAATTGCATCGGATTTAAATAGAAAAGGCACAATGCCGACTTATGTAAAAGAATACTGACTCATCTTACTGTCTATGTTTTGAACCGTCCCTGTGACACTAGTTATAGTTTCCGATGCTTCACTCCAGGTTTACTGTATCCCTTGGACCATCTTATTGGCGATGAAACACAGAAACTGCATCGGAATTAAATACAAAAGGCACAATGCCGACTTAACTACAAGAAGACTGACTCTTCTGACAGTCTATGTTTTGAACAATTCCTGTGACACTTGTTATATATTCCGATGCTTCACTGCAGGTTTAATGTATCCCTTGGACCTTCTTATTGACGATGAAACACAGAAATTGCATCGGAATTAAATACAAAAGGCACAATGTCGATTTACGTACAAGGAGACTGACTCTACTTACTGAATATGTTTTGAACCATTCCTGTGACACTTGTTATATATTCCGATGCTTCACTGCAGGTTTAATGTATCCCTTGGACCTTCTTATTGACGATGAAACACAGAAATTGCATCGGAATAAAATACAAACGGCACAATGCCGAATTAAGTACAAGAAGACTGACGCTTCTTACTGTCTATGTCTTCAACCATTCCTGTGACACTGGTAGAAGACTCCGATGCTTCACTCGAGGTTTACTGTATCCCTTGCACCTTCTTGTTGACGATTAAACACAGATATTGCATCGGAATTAAATACAAAAAGCACAATGCCGGCTTAAGTAAAAGAAGTCTGACTCTTCTTACTGATTATGTTTTGAACCATTCCTGTGACACTAGTTATAGATTCCGATGCTACACTTCAGGTTCACTGTATCCCTTGGACCTTCTTATTGACGAAGAAACACAGAAATTGCATCAGAATTATATAGAAAAGGCACAATGCCGACTTAAGTACAAGAATACTGACTAATCTTACTGTCTATGTTTTGAACCGTCCCTGTGACACTAGTTATAGATTCCGATGTTTCACTCCAGGCTTACTGTATCCCTCTGACGTTCTTATTGACGATGAAACACAGACATCGCATCGGAATCAAATACAAAAGGCACAATGCCGAATTAGGTACAGGAAGACTGACTCTTCTTACTGTCTATGTTTTGAACCATTCCTGTGACACTAGTTATAGACTCCGTTGCTTCACTCCAGGTTTACTGTATCCATCTGACCTTCTTATTGACGATGAAGCACAGAAATTGCCTCGGAATTAAATACAAAAGGCACAATGCCGACTTAAGTACAAGAAGACTGACTCTTCCTACCGTCTATGATTTCAACCATTCCTGTGACACTTGTTATAGATTCCGATGCTTCACTCCAGGTTTACTGTGTCCCTTGGACCTTCTTATTGACGATGAAACACAGAAATTGCATCGGAAAGTAATACAATAGGCACAATGCTGACCTAAGTACAAGAGGACTGACTCTTGCTACTGTCTATGTTTTGAACTATTCCTGTGACACCAGTTATAGATTCCGATGCTTCACTTCAGGTTTACTGTATCCCTTGGACCTTCTTATTGACGATGAAACACAGAAATTGCATCGCAATTAAATACAAAAGGCACAATGCCGACTTAAGTACAAGAAGACTGACTCTTCTTACTGACTATGTTTTGAACCATTCTTGTGACACTAGCTATAGATTCCGTTGCTTCACTTCAGGTTTACTGTATCCCTTAAACCTTCTTATTGACGATGAAACACAGAAATTGCTTCGGAATTAAATACAAAAGGCACAATGTCGTCTTAAGTACAAGAAGACTGACTCTTCTTACTGACTATGCTTTGAACCATTCCTGTGACTCTAGTTATAGATTCCGATGCTTCACTTCAGGTTTAATGTATCCCTCTGACCTTCTTATTGACGATGAAACACAGAAATTGCATCGGAATTAAATGCAAAATTCACAATGCCGACGTAAGTACAAGAAGACTGACTCTTCCTCCTGTCTACGATTTGAACCATTCCTGTGACACTAGTTATAGATTCCGATGCTTCACTTCAGGTTTACTGTATCCCTTGGACCTTCTTATTGACGATGAAACACAGAAATTGCATCGGAATTAAATGCAAAAGGCACAATGCCGACATAAGTACAAGAAGACTGACTCTTCTTACTGACTATGTCTTCAACCATTCCTGTGACACTAGTAGTAGACGCCGATGCTTCACTCGAGGTTTACTGTATCCCTTGGACCTTCTTATTGACGATGAAACACAGAAATTGCATCGGAATTAAATGCAAAAGGCACAATGCCGACATAAGTACAAGAAGACTGACTCTTCTTACTGACTATGTTTTGAACCATTCCTGTGACACTAGTTATAGATCCGATGCTTCACTTCAGGTTTACTGTATCCCTCTGACCTTCTTATTGACGATGAAACACAGATATTGCATCGGAATTAAATACAAAAGGCACAATGCCGAATTAAGTACAAGAAGACTGATTCTTCTTACTGTCTATGTCTTGAACCATTCCTGTGAAACTAGTTGTAGACTACGATGCTTCACTCCAGGTTTACTATATCCCTTGGACCTTCTTATTGACGATGAAAGACAGAAATTGCTTCGGAATTAAATACAAAAGGCACAATGCCGACTTAAGTAAAAGAAGTCTGACTCTTCTTACTGTCTATGTTTTGAACGATTCCTGTGACACTAGTTATAGATCCCGATGCTTCACTCCAGGTTTACTGTATCCCTTGGACATTCTTATTGACGATGAAATACAGAAATTTGATCAGAATTAAATAGAAAATGCACAATGATGACTTAAGTACAAGGAGACTGACTCTTCTTACTGAGTTTGTTTTGAACCATTCCTGTGGCACAAGTTATAGATTCCGATGCTTCACTTCAGGTTTACTGTATCCCTTGGACCTTCTTATTGAGGATGAAACACAGAAATTGCATCGGATTAAAATAGAAAAGGCACAATGTCGACTTAAGTAAAAGAATACTGACTCATCTTACTGTCTATGTTTTGAACCGTCCCTGTGACACTAGTTATAGTTTCCGATGCTTCACTCCAGGTTTACTGTATCTTATGGACCATCTTATTGGCGATGAAACACAGAAATTGCATCGGAATTAAATACAAAAGGCACAATGCCGACTTAACTGCAAGAAGACTGACTCTTCTGACAGTCTATGTTTTGAACCATTCCTGTGACACTAGTTATAGATTCCGATGCTTCACTTCAGGTTTACTGTATCCATTGGACCTTGTTATTGACGAAGAAAAACACAAAAATTGCATCGGAATTAAATACAAAAGGCACAACGCCGACTTAAGTACAAGAAGACTGACTCTTCTTACTGACTATGCTTTGAACCATTCCTGTGACACTAGTTATAGATTCCGATGCTTCACATCAGGTTTACTGTATCCCTCTGACCTTCTTACTGACGATGAAACACAGAAATTGCATCGGAATCAAATACAAAAGGCACAATGCCGACTAAAGTACAAGAATACTGACTCATCTTACTGTCTATGTTTTGAACCGTCCCTGTGACACTAGTTATAGATTCAGATGCTTCACTCCAGGTGTAATGTATCAATTGGACCTCTTATTGACGATGAAACACAGAAATTGCATCGGAATTAAATACAAAAGGCACAATGCCGAATTATGTACAAGAAGACTGACTCTTCTTACTGACAATGTTTGAACCATACCTCTGTCACTAGTTATAGATTCCGATGCTTCACTTTAGGTTTACTGTATCCCTCTGACCTTCTTATTGACGATGAAACACAGAAATTGCATCGCAATTAAATAGAAAAGGCACAATGCCGACTTTAGAACAGGAAGACTGACTCTTCTTCCTGACTATGTTTGAACCATTCTTGTGACACTAGCTATAGATTCCGTTGCTTCACTTCAGGTTTACTGTATCCCTTAAACCTTCTTATTGACGGTGAAACACAGAAATTGCATCGGAATTAAATACAAAAGGCACAATGCCGACTTAAGTACAAGAAGACTGACTCTTCTTACTGACTATGCTTTGAACCATTCCTGTGACACTAGTTATAGATTCCGATGCTTCACTTCAGGTTTACTGTATGCCTCTGACCTTCTTATTGACGATGAAACACAGAAATTGCATCGGAATTAAATACAATAGGCACAATGCCGAATTAAGTACAAGAAGACTGACTCTTCTTACTGTCTATGTCTTGAACCATTGCTGTGACACTAGTTGTAGACTCCGATGCTTCACTCTAGGTTTACTGTATCCCTTGGCCCTTCTTATTGACGATGAAACACAGAAATTGCATCGGAATTAAATACAAAAGGCACAATGACGACTTAAGTAAATGAAGTCTGACTCTTGTTACTGTCTATGATTTGAACCATTCCTGTGACACTAGTTATAGATTCCGATGCTTCACTCCAGGTTTACTGTATCCCTTGGACCTTCTTATTGATGATGGAACACAGAAATTGCATCGGAATGAAATACAAAAGGCACAATGCCGAATTAAGTACAAGAAGACTGACGCTTCTTACTGTCTATGTCTTGAACCATTCCTGTGACACTAGATGTAGACTCCGAAGCTTCACTAAAATTTTACTGTATCCTTTGGACCTTCTGATTGACGATGAAACACAGAGATTGCATCGGAATTAAATAGAAAAGGCACAATGCCGACTTAAGTACAAGAATACTGACTCATCTTACTGTCTATGTTTTGAACCGTCCCTGTGACACTAGTTATAGATTCCAATGCTTTACTCCAGGTTTAATGCATCCCTTGGACCTTCTTATTGACGATGAAACACAGAAATTGCATCGGAATGAAATACAAAAGGCAAATACCGACTTAAGTACAAGAAGACTGACTCTTGCTACTGTCCATGTTTTGAACCTTTCCTTTGACACTAGTTGTAGATTCCGATGCTTCACTTCAGGATTACTGTATCCCTTGGACCTTCATATTGACGATGAAACACAGAAATTGCATCGCAATTAAATACAAAAGGCACAATGCCGACTTAAGTACAAGAAGACTGACTCTTCTTACTGACTATGTTTTGAACCAATCTTGTGACACTAGCTATAGATTCCGATGCTCCACTTCAGGTTTATTGTATAACTTAAACCTTCTTATTGACGATGAAACACAGAAATTGCTTCGGAATTAAATACAAAAGGCACATGTCGACTTAAGTACAAGAAGACTGACTCTTCCTACTGTCTATGATTTGAACCATTCCTGTTACACTTGTTATAGATTCTGATGCTTCACTCCAGGTTTAATGTATCCCTTGGACCTTCTTATTGACGATGAAACACAGATATTGCATCGGAATTAAATACAAAAGGGACAATGCCGACTTCAGTACAAGAAGACTGAATCTTCTTACTGGCTATGTTTTGAACCATTCCTGTGACACTAGTTATAGATCCGATGCTTCACTTCAGGCTTACTGTATCCCTCTGACCTTCGTATTGACGATGAAACACAGAAATCGCATCGGAATTAAATACAAAAGGCACAATGCCGAACTGGGTACAAGAAGACTGACTCATATGACAGTCTATGTTATGAACCATCCCTGTGACACTAGTTATAGATTCCAATGCTTCACTCCAGGTTTACTGTATCCCTTGGACCTTCTTATTGACGATGAAACACAGAAATTGGATCAGAATTAAATAGAAAATGCACAATGATGACTTAAGTACAAGAAGACTGACTCTTCTTACTGGCTATGTTTTGAACCATTCCTGTGACACTAGTTATAGATCCGATGCTTCACTTCAGGCTTACTGTATCCCTCTGACCTTCTTACTGACGATGAAACACAGATATTGCATCGGAATTAAATACAAAAGGCACAATGCCGAATTAAGTACAAGAAGACTGATTCTTCTTACTGTCTATGTCTTGAACCATTCCTGTGAAACTAGTTGTAGACTACGATGCTTCACTCCAGGTTTACTATATCCCTTGGACCTTCTTATTGACGATGAAAGACAGAAATTGCTTCGGAATTAAATACAAAAGGCACAATGCCGACTTAAGTAAAAGAAGTCTGACTCTTCTTACTGTCTATGTTTTGAACGATTCCTGTGACACTAGTTATAGATCCCGATGCTTCACTCCAGGTTTACTGTATCCCTTGGACCTTCTTATTGACGATGAAATACAGAAATTTGATCAGAATTAAATAGAAAATGCACAATGATGACTTAAGTACAAGGAGACTGACTCTTCTTACTGAGTTTGTTTTGAACCATACCTGTGGCACAAGTTATAGATTCCGATGCTTCACTTCAGGTTTACTGTATCCCTTGGACCTTCTTATTGAGGATGAAACACAGAAATTGCATCGGATTTAAATAGAAAAGGCACAATGTCGACTTAAGTAAAAGAATACTGACCCATCTTACTGTCTATGTTTTGAACCGTCCCTGTGACACTAGTTATAGTTTCCGATGCTTCACTCCAGGTTTACTGTATCTTATGGACCATCTTATTGGCGATGAAACACAGAAATTGCATCGGAATTAAATACAAAAGGCACAATGCCGACTTAACTGCAAGAAGACTGACTCTTCTGACAGTCTATGTTTTGAACCATTCCTGTGACACTAGTTATAGATTCCGATGCTTCACTTCAGGTTTACTGTATCCATTGGACCTTGTTATTGACGAAGAAAAACACAAAAATTGCATCGGAATTAAATACAAAAGGCACAACGCCGACTTAAGTACAAGAAGACTGACTCTTCTTACTGACTATGTTTTGAACCATTCCTGTGACACTAGTTATAGATTCCGATGCTTCACATCAGGTTTACTGTATCCCTCTGACCTTCTTACTGACGATGAAACACAGAAATTGCATCGGAATCAAATACAAAAGGCACAATGCCGACTAAAGTACAAGAATACTGACTCATCTTACTGTCTATGTTTTGAACCGTCCCTGTGACACTAGTTATAGATTCCGATGCTTCACTCCAGGTGTAATGTATCAATTGGACCTACTTATTGACGATGAAACACAGAAATTGCATCGGAATTAAATACAAAAGGCACAATGCCGACTTATGTACAAGAAGACTGACTCTTCTTACTGACAATGTTTGAACCATACCTCTGTCACTAGTTATAGATTCCGATGCTTCACTTCAGGTTTACTGTATCCCTCTGACCTTCTTATTGACGATGAAACACAGAAATTGCATCGCAATTAAATAGAAAAGGCACAATGCCGACTTAAGTACAGGAAGACTGACTCTTCTTCCTGACTATGTTTGAACCATTCTTGTGACACTAGCTATAGATTCCGTTGCTTCACTTCAGGTTTACTGTATCCCTTAAACCTTCTTATTGACGGTGAAACACAGAAATTGCATCGGAATTAAATACAAAAGGCACAATGCCGACTTAAGTACAAGAAGACTGACTCTTCTTACTGACTATGCTTTGAACCATTCCTGTGACACTAGTTATAGATTCCGATGCTTCACTTCAGGTTTACTGTATGCCTCTGACCTTCTTATTGACGATGAAACACAGAAATTGCATCGCAATTAAATACAATAGGCACAATGCCGAATTAAGTACAAGAAGACTGACTCTTCTTACTGTCTATGTCTTGAACCATTGCTGTGACACTAGTTGTAGACTCCGATGCTTCACTCTAGGTTTACTGTATCCCTTGGACCTTCTTATTGACGATGAAACACAGAAATTGCATCGGAATTAAATACAAAAGGCACAATGACGACTTAAGTAAAAGAAGTCTGACTCTTGTTACTGTCTATGATTTGAACCATTCCTGTGACACTAGTTATAGATTCCGATGCTTCACTCCAGGTTTACTGTATCCCTTGGACCTTCTTATTAATGATGGAACACAGAAATTGCATCGGAATTAAATACAAAAGGCACAATGCCGAATTAAGTACAAGACGACTGACGCTTCTTACTGTCTATGTCTTGAACCATTCCTGTGACACTAGATGTAGACTCCGAAGCTTCACTAAAATTTTACTGTATCCTTTGGACCTTCTGATTGACGATGAAACACAGACATTGCATCGGAAATAAATACAAAAGGCACAATGCCGACGTAAGTAAAAGAAGTCTGACTCTTCTTACGGTCTATGTTTTGAACCATTCCTGTGACACTAGTTATGGATTCCGATGCTTCACTCCAGGTTTACTGTATCCTTTGGACCTTCTTATTGACAATGAAACACAGAAATTGGATCAGAATTAAATAGAAAATGCACAATGATGTTTCAAGTACAAGAAGACTGACTCTTCTTACTGACTATGTTTTGAACCATTCCTGTGACACTAGCTATAGATTCCGATGCTTCAGGTTTACTGTATCCCTTGGACCTTCTTATTGACGATAAAAAACAGAAATTGCATCGGAATTAAATAGAAAAGGCACAATGCCGACTTAAGTACAAGAATACTGACTCATCTTACTGTCTATGTTTTGAACCGTCCCTGTGACACTAGTTATAGATTCCAATGCTTCACTCCAGGTTTAATGCATCCCTTGGACCTTCTTATTGACGATGAAACACAGAAATTGCATCGGAATGACATACAAAAGGCAAATACCGACTTAAGTACAAGAAGACTGACTCTTGCTACTGTCCATGTTTTGAACCTTTCCTTTGACACTAGTTGTAGATTCCGATGCTTCACTTCAGGATTACTGTATCCCTTGGACCTTCATATTGACGATGAAACACAGAAATTGCATCGCAATTAAATACAAAAGGCACAATGCCGACTTAAGTACAAGAAGACTGACTCTTCTTACTGACTATGTTTTGAACCAATCTTGTGACACTAGCTATAGATTCCGATGCTCCACTTCAGGTTTATTGTATCCCTTAAACCTTCTTATTGACGATGAAACACAGAAATTGCTTCGGAATTAAATACAAAAGGCACATGTCGACTAAAGTACAAGAAGACTGACTGTTCTTACTGTCTATGTTTTGATCCATTCCGGTGACACTAGTTATGGATTCCGATGCATCACTTCAGGTTTAATGTATCCCGCTGGCCTTCTTATTGACGATGAAAGACAGAAATTGCATC
The DNA here is from genome assembly GCF_021461395.2 of Schistocerca americana. Lineage (NCBI taxonomy): Eukaryota > Metazoa > Arthropoda > Insecta > Orthoptera > Acrididae > Schistocerca > Schistocerca americana. The sequence continues at coordinate 7,186,464 of NC_060125.1, forward strand.
GGATTTAAATACAAAATTCACAATCCCAACGTAAGTACAAGAAGACTGACTCTTCCTACTGTCTATGATTTGAACCATTCCTGTTACACTTGTTATAGATTCTGATGCTTCACTCTAGGTTTAATGTATCCCTTGGACCTTCTTATTGACGATGAAACACAGATATTGCATCGGAATTAAATACAAAAGGGACAATGCCGACTTCAGTACAAGAAGACTGAATCTTCTTACTGGCTATGTTTTGAACCATTCCTGTGACACTAGTTATAGATCCGATGCTACACTTCAGGCTTACTGTATCCCTCTGACCTTCGTATTGACGATGAAACACAGAAATCGCATCGGAATTAAATACAAAAGGCACAATGCCGAACTGGGTACAAGAAGACTGACTCATATGACAGTCTATGTTATGAACCATCCCTGTGACACTAGTTATAGATTCCAATGCTTCACTTCAGGTTTACTGTATCCCTTGGACCTTCTTATTGACGATGAAACACAGAAATTGGATCAGAATTAAATAGAAAATGCACAATGGTGACTTAAGTACAAGAAGACTGACTCTTCTTACTGGCTATGTTTTGAACCATTCCTGTGACACAAGTTATAGATCCGATGCTTCACTTCAGGCTTACTGTATCCCTCTGACCTTCTTACTGACGATGAAACACAGAAATTGCATCGGAATCAAATACAAAAGGCACAATGCCGGCTAAAGTACAAGAATACTGACTCATCTTACTGTCTATGTTTTGAACCGTCCCTGTGACACTAGTTATAGATTCCGATGCTTCACTCGAGGTTTAATGTATCAATTGGACCTTCTAATTGACGATGAAACACAGAAATTGCAACGGAAATAAATACAAAAGGCCCAATGCCGACTTATGTACAAGAAGACTGACTCTTCTTACTGACAATGTTTTGAACCATACCTGTCACACAAGTTATAGATTCCGATGCTTCACTTCAAATTTACTGTATCCCTCTGACCTTCTTATTGACGATGAAACACAGAAATTGCATGGCAATTAAATAGAAAAGGCACAATGCCGACTTAAGTACAAGAAGACTGACTCTTCTTACTGACTATGTTGTGAATCATTCTTGTGACACTAGCTATAGATTCCGTTGCTTCACTTCAGGTTTACTGTATCCCTTAAACCTTCTTATTGACGATGAAACACAGAAATTGCTTCGGAAATAAATACAAAAGGCACAATGTCGACTTAAGTACAAGAAGACTGACTCTTCTTACTGACTATGTTTTGAACCATTCCTGTGACTCTAGTTATAGATTCCGATGCTTCACTTCAGGTTTAATGTATCCCTCTGACCTTCTTATTGACGATGAAAAACAGAAATTGCATCGGAATTAAATGCAAAATTCACAATGCCGACGTAAGTACAGGAAGACTGACTCTTCCTCCTGTCTACGATTAGAACCATTCCTGTGACACTAGTTATAGATTCCGAAGCTTCACTCCAGGTTTAATGTATCCCTTGGACCTTCGTATTGACGATGAAACACAGAAATTGCATCGGAATTAAATACAAAAGGCACAATGCCGACTTAAGTACAAGAAGACTGACTCTTCTTACTGACTACGTTTTGAACCATTCCTGTGACACTAGTTATAGATTCCGATGCTTCACTTCAGGTTTACTGCATCCCTCTGACCTTCTTATTGACGATGAAACACAGAAATTGCATCGGAATTAAATACAATAGGCACAATGCCGAATTAAGTACAAGAAGACTGACTCTTCTTACTGTCTATGTCTTGAACCATTCCTGTGACACTAGGTGTAGACTCCGATGCTTCACTCTAGGTTTACTGTATCCCTTGGACCTTCTTATAGACGATGAAACACAGAAATTGCATCGGAATTAAATACAGAAGGCACAATGTCGACTTAAGTAAATGAAGTCTGACTCTTCTTACTGTCTATGATTTGAACCATTCCTGTGACACTAGTTATAGATTCCGATGCTTCACTCCAGGTTTACTGTATCCCTTGGACCTTCTTATTGACGATGAAACACAGAAATTGGATCAGAATTAAATAGAAAAGGCACAATGATGACTTAAGTACAAGAAGATTGACTCTTCTTACTGGCTATGTTTTGAACCATTCCTGTGACACTAGTTATAGTTTCCAAATGCTTCACTTCCGGTTTACTGTATCCGTTGGACCTTCTTATTGACGATGAAACACAGATATTGCATTGGGATTAAATAGAAAAGGCACAATGCCTACTTAAGTACAAGAATACTGACTCATCTTACTGTCTATGTTTTGAACCGTCCCTGTGACACTAGTTATAGATTCCGATGCTTCACTCCAGGTTTACTGTATACCTTGGTCCTTCTTATTGACGATGAAACACAGAAATTGCATCGGAATTAAATACAAAAGGCACAATGCCGACATAAGTGCACGAAGACTGACTCTTCTTACTGACTATGTTTTGAACCATTCCTGTGACACTAGTTATAGATCCGATGCTTCACTTCAGGTTTACTGTATCCCTCTGACCTTCTTATTGACGATGAAACACAGATATTGCATCGGAATTAAATACAAAAGGCACAATGCCAAATTAAGTACAAGAAGACTGATTCTTCTTACTGTCTATGTCTTGAACCATTCCTGTGAAACTAGTTGTAGACTACGATGCTTCACTCCAGGTTTACTATATCCCTTGGACCTTCTTATTGACGATGAAAGACAGAAATTGCTTCGGAATTAAATACAAAAGGCACAATGCCGACTTAAGTAAAGGAAGTCTGACTCTTCTTACTGTCTATGTTTTGAACCATTCCTGTGACACTAGTTATATATCCCGATGCTTCACTCCATGTTTACTGTATCCCTTGGACCTTCTTATTGACGATGAAATACAGAAATTTGATCAGAATTAAATAGAAAATGCACAGTGATGACTTATGTACAAGGAGACTGACTCTTCTTACTGAGTATGTTTTGAACCATTCCTGTGACACAAGTTATAGATTCCGATGCTTCACTTCAGGTTTACTGTATCCCTTGGACCTTCTTATTGAGGATGAAACACAGAAATATCATCGGATTTAAATAGAAAAGGCACAATGCCGACTTATGTAAAAGAATACTGACTCATCTTACTGTCTATGTTTTGAACCGTCCCTGTGACACTAGTTATTGTTTCCGATGCTTCACTCCAGGTTTACTGTATCCCTTGGACCATCTTATTGGCGATGAAACACAGAAATTGCATCGGAATTAAATACAAAAGGCACAATGCCGACTTAACTACAGGAAGACTGACTGTTCTGACAGTCTATGTTTTGAACCATTCCTGTGACACTAGTTATAGATTCCGATGCTTCACTTCAGGTTTACTGTATCCCTTGGACCTTCTTATTGACGATGAAACACAGAAATTGCATCGGAATTAAATACAAAAGGCACAATGCCGACTTAACTACAAGAAGACTAACTCTTCTTACTGACTATGCTTTGAACCATTTGTGTGACACTAGTTATAGATTCCGATGCTTAACTTCAGGATTACTGTATCCCTCTGACCTTCTTAGTGACGATGAAACACAGAAATTGCATCGGAATTTAATACAAAAAGCACAATGCCGACTTAAGTACAAGAATACTGACTCATCTTACTGTCTATGTTTTGAACCGTCCCTGTGACTCTAGTTATAAATTCCGATGCTTCACTCCAGGTTTAATGTATCCCTTGGACCCTCTTATTGACGATGAAACACAGAAATTGCATCGGAATTAAATACAAAAGGCACAATGTCGATTTAACTACAAGGGGACTGACTCTACTTACTGAATATGTTTTGAACCATTCCTGTGACACTTGTTATATATTCCGATGCTTCACTGCAGGTTTAATGTATCCCTTGGACCTTATTATTGACGATGAGACACAGAAATTGCATCGGAATTAAATACAAAAGGCACAATGCCGACTTAAGTACAAGAAGACTGACTCTTCTTACTGACGATGTTTTGAACCACTCCTGTGACACTAGTTATAGATTCCGATGCTTCACATCAGGTTTACTGTATCCCCTGGACCTTCTTATTGACGATGAAACACAGAAATTGCATCGGAATAAAATACAAACGGCACAATGCCGAATTAAGTACAAGAAGACTGACGCTTCTTACTGTCTATGCTTCAACCATTCCTGTGACACTAGTAGTAGACTCCGATGCTTCACTCGAGGTTTACTGTATCCCTTGGACCTTCTTGTTGACGATTAAACACAGATATTGCATCGGAATTAAATACAAAAAGCACAATGCCGGCTTAAGTAAAAGAAGTCTGACTCTTCTTACTGATTATGTTTTGAACCATTCCTGTGACACTAGTTATAGATTCCGATGCTACACTTCAGGTTTACTGTATCCCTTGGACCTTCTTATTGACGATGAAACACAGAAATTGCATCAGAATTAAATAGAAAAGGCACAATGCCGACTTAAGTACAAGAATACTGACTAATCTTACTGTCTATGTTTTGAACCGTCCCTGTGACACTAGTTATAGATTCCGATGTTTCACTCCAGGTTTACTGTATTCCGTGGACCTTCTTATTGACGATGAAACACAGAAATTGCATCGGACTTAAATACAAAAAGGCACAATGCCGACTTAAGTACAAGAAGACTGACTCTTCTTACTGACTATGTTTTGAACCATTCCTGTGACACTAGTTATAGATTCCGATGCTTCACTCCAGGTTTACTGTGTCCCTTGGACCTTCTTATTGACGATGAAACACAGAAATTGCATCGGAAAGTAATACAAAAGGCACAATGCTGACCTAAGTACAAGAGGACTGACTCTTGCTACTGTCTATGTTTTGAACTATTCCTGTGACACCAGTTATAGATTCCGATGCTTCACTTCAGGTTTACTGTATCCCTTAAACCTTCTTATTGACGAAGAAACACAGAAATTGCTTCGGAATTAAATACAAAAGGCACAATGTCGTCTTAAGTACAAGAAGACTGACTCTTCTTACTGACTATGCTTTGAACCATTCCTGTGACTCTAGTTATAGATTCCGATGCTTCACTTCAGGTTTAATGTATCCCTCTGACCTTCTTATTGGCGATGAAACACAGAAATTGCATCGGAATTAAATGCAAAATTCACAATGCCGACGTAAGTACAAGAAGACTGACTCTTCTTACTGACTATGTCTTCAACCATTCCTGTGACACTAGTAGTAGACGCCGATGCTTCACTCGAGGTTTACTGTATCCCTTGGACGTTCTTATTGACGATGAAACACAGAAATTGCATCGGAATTAAATGCAAAAGGCACAATGCCGACATAAGTACAAGAAGACTGACTCTTCTTACTGACTATGTTTTGAACCATTCCTGTGACACTAGTTATAGATCCGATGCTTCACTTCAGGTTTACTGTATCCCTCTGACGTTCTTATTGACGATGAAACACAGATATTGCATCGGAATTAAATACAAAAGGCACAATGCCGAATTAAGTACAAGAAGACTGATTCTTCTTACTGTCTATGTCTTGAACCATTCCTGTGAAACTAGTTGTAGACTACGATGCTTCACTCCAGGTTTACTATATCCCTTGGACCTTCTTATTGACGATGAAAGACAGAAATTGCTTCGGAATTAAATACAAAAGGCACAATGCCGACTTAAGTAAAAGAAGTCTGACTCTTCTTACTGTCTATGTTTTGAACGATTCCTGTGACACTAGTTATAGATCCCGATGCTTCACTCCAGGTTTACTGTATCCCTTGGACCTTCTTATTGACGATGAAATACAGAAATTTGATCAGAATTAAATAGAAAATGCACAATGATGACTTAAGTACAAGGAGACTGACTCTTCTTACTGAGTTTGTTTTGAACCATTCCTGTGACACAAGTTGTAGATTCCGATGCTTCACTTCAGGTTTACTGTATCCCTTGGACCTTCTTATTGAGGATGAAACACAGAAATTGCATCGGATTTAAATAGAAAAGGCACAATGTCGACTTAAGTAAAAGAATACTGACTCATCTTACTGTCTATGTTTTGAACCGTCCCTGTGACACTAGTTATAGTTTCCGATGCTTCACTCCAGGTTTACTGTATCCTATGGACCATCTTATTGGCGATGAAACACAGAAATTGCATCGGAATTAAATACAAAAGGCACAATGCCGACTTAACTGCAAGAAGACTGACTCTTCTGACAGTCTATGTTTTGAACCATTCCTGTGACACTAGTTATAGATTCCGATGCTTCACTTCAGGTTTACTGTATCACTTGGACCTTCTTATTGACGATGAAACACAGAAATTGCATCGGAATTAAATACAAAAGGCACAATGCCGACTTAACTACAGGAGGAATGACTCTTCTTACTGATTATGCTTTGAACCATTTGTGTGACACTAGTTATAGATTCCGATGCGTAACTTCAGGATTACTGTATCCCTCTGACCTTCTTAGTGACGATGAAACACAGAAATTGCATCGGAATTAAATACAAAAAGCACAATGCCGACTTAAGTACAAGAATACTGACTCATCTTACTGTCTATGTGTTGAACCGTCCCTGTGACTCTAGTTATAAATTCCGATGCTTCACTCCAGGTTTAATGTATCCCTTGGACCTTCTTATAGACGATGAAACACAGAAATTGCATCGGAATTAAATACAAAAGGCACAATGTCGATTTAAGTACAAGGAGACTGACTCTACTTACTGAATATGTTTTGAACCATTCCTGTGACACTTGTTATATATTCCGATGCTTCACTGCAGGTTTAATGTATCCCTTGGACCTTATTATTGACGATGAAACACAGAAATTGCATCGGAATTAAATACAAAAGGCACAATGCCGACTTAAGTACAAGAAGACTGACTCTTCTTACTGACGATGTTTTGGACCATTCCTGTGACACTAGTTAGAGATTCCGATGCTTCACATCAGGTTTACTGTATCCCTTGGACCTTCTTATTGACGATGAAACACAGAAATTGCATCGGATTAAAATACAAATGGCACAATGCCGAATTAAGTACAAGAAGACTGACGCTTCTTACTGTCTATGTCTTCAACCATTCCTGTGACACTAGTAGTAGACTCCGATGCTTCACTCGAGGTTTACTGTATCCCTTGGACCTTCTTATTGACGATGAAACACAGATATTGCATCGGAATTAAATACAAAAGGCACAATGCCGGCTTAAGTAAAAGAAGTCTGACTCTTCTTACTGATTATGTTCTGAACCATTCCTGTGACACTAGTTATAGATTCCGATGCTACACTTCAGGTTTACTGTATCCCTTGGACCTTCTTATTGTCGATGAAACACAGAAATTGCATCAGAATTAAATAGAAAAGGCACAATGCCGACTTAAGTACTAGAATACTGACTCATCTTACAGTCTATGTTTTGAACCGTCCCTGTGACACTAGTTATAGATTCCGATGCTTCACTCCAGGTTTACTGTATTCCTTGGACCTTCTTATTGACGATGATACACAGAAATTGCATCGGAATTAAATACAAAAGGCACAATGCCGACTTAAGTACAAGAAGACTGACTCTTCTTACTGACTATGTTTTGAACCATTCCTGTGACACTAGTTATAGATCCGATGCTTCACTTCAGGCTTACTGTATCCCTCTGACCTTCTTATTGACGATGAAGCACAGAAATTGCATCGGAATTAAATACAAAAGGCACAATGCCGACGTAAGTACAAGAAGACTGACTCTTCCTACCGTCTATGTTTTGAACCATTCCTGTGACACTAGTTATAGATTCCGATGCTTCACTCCAGGTTTACTGTGTCCCTTGGACCTTCTTATTGACGATGAAACACAGAAATTGCATCGGAATTAAATACAATAGGCACAATGCTGACTTAAGTACAAGAGGACTGACTCTTGCTACTGTCTATGTTTTGAACTATTCCTGTGACACCAGTTATAGATTACGATGCTTCACTTCAGGTTTACTGTATCCCTTGGACCTTCTTATTGACGATGAAATACAGAAATTTGATCAGAATTATATAGAAAATGCACAATGATGACTTAAGTACAAGGAGACTGACTCTTCTTACAGAGTATGTTTTAAACCATTCCTGTGACACAAGTTATAGATTCCGATGCTTCACTTCAGGTTTACTGTATCCCTTGGACATTCTTATTGAGGATGAAACACAGAAATTGCATCGGATTTAAATAGATAAGGCACAATGCCGACTTAAGTAAAAGAATACTGACTCATCTTACTGTCTATGTTTTGAACCGTCCCTGTGACACTAGTTATAGTTTCCGATGCTTCACTCCAGGTTTACTGTATCCCTTGGACCATCTTATTGGCGATGAAACACAGAAATTGCATCGGAATTAAATACAAAAGGCACAATGCCGACTTAAGTACAAGAAGACTGACTCTTCTGACAGTCTATGTTTTGAACCATTCCTGTGACACTAGTTATAGTTTCGATGCTTCACTCCAGGTTTACTGTATCCCTTGGACCTTCTTATTGACGATGAAACACAGAAATTGCATCGGAATTAAATACAAAAGGCACAATGTCGATTTAAGTACAAGGAGACTGACTCTTCTTACTGAATATGTTTTGAACCATTCCTGTGACACTTGTTATATATTCCGATGCTTCACTGCAGTTTTAATGTATCCCTTGGACCTTCTTATTGACGATGAAACACAGATATTGCATCGGAATTAAATACAAAAGGCACAATGCCGAATTAAGTACAAGAAGACTGATTCTTCTTACTGTCTATGTCTTGAACCATTCCTGTGAAACTAGTTGTAGACTACGATGCTTCACTCCAGGTTTACTATATCCCTTGGACCTTCTTATTGACGATGAAAGACAGAAATTGCTTCGGAATTATATACAAAAGGCACAATGCCGACTTAAGTAAAAGAAGTCTGACTCTTCTTACTGTCTATGTTTTGAACCATTCCTGTGACACTAGTTATAGATCCCGATGCTTCACTCCAGGTTTACTGTATCCCTTGGACCTTCTTGTTGACGATGAAATACAGAAATTTGATCAGAATTAAATAGAAAATGCACAATGATGACTTAAGTACAAGGAGACTGACTCTTCTTACTGAGTATGTTTTGAACCATTCCTGTGACACAAGTTATAGAATCCGATGCTTCACTTCAATTTTACTGTATCCCTTGGACCTTCTTATTGAGGAACAAACACAGAAATTGCATCGGATTTAAATAGAAAAGGCACAATGCCGACTTAAGCAAAAGAATACTGACTCATCTTACTGTCTATGTTTTGAACCGTCCCTGTGACACTAGTTATAGTTTCCGATGCCTCACTCCAGGTTTACTGTATCCCTTGGACCATCTTATTGGCGATGAAACACAGAAATTGCATCGGAATTAAATACAAAAGGCACAATGCCGACTTAACTACAAGAAGACTGACTCTTCTGACAGTCTATGTTTTGAACCATTCCTGTGACACTAGTTATAGATTCCGATGCTTCACTTCAGGTTTACTGTGTCCCTTGGACCTTCTTATTGACGATGAAACACAGAAATTGCATCGGAATTAAATACAAAAGGCACAATGCCGACTTAACTACAAGAAGACTGACTCTTCTTACTGACTATGCTTTGAACCATTTGTGTGACACTAGTTATAGATTCCGATGCTTAACTTCAGGATTACTGTATCCCTCTGACCTTCTTAGTGACGATGAAACACAGAAATTGCATCGGAATTAAATACAAAAGGCACAATGCCGACTAAAGTACAAGAAGACTGACTCTTCTTACTGACTATGTTTTGAACCACTCCTGTGACACTAGTTATAGATTCCGATGCTTCACATCAGGTTTACTGTATCCCTTGGACCTTCTTATTGACGATGAAACACAGAAATTGCATCGGAATAAAATACAAATGGCACAATGCCGAATTAAGTACAAGAAGACTGACGCTTCTTACTGTCTATGTCTTCAACCATTCCTGTGACACTAGTAGTAGACTCCGATGCTTCACTCCAGGTTTACTGTATCCCTTGGACCTTCTTATTGACGATGAAACACAGAAATGGCATCGGAATTAAATACAAAAGGCACAATGCCGGCTTAAGTAAAAGAAGTCTGACTCTTCTTACTGATTATGTTTTGAACCATTCCTGTGACACTAGTTATAGATTCCGATGCTACACTTCAGGTTTACTGTATCCCTTGGACCTTCTTATTGACGATGAAACACAGAAATTGCATCAGAACTAAATAGAAAAGGCACAATGCCGACTTAAGTACAAGAATACTGACTCATCTTACTGTCTATGTTTTGAACCGTCCCTGTGACACTAGTTATAGATTCCGATGCTTCACTCCAGGTTTACTGTATTCCTTGGACCTTCTTATTGACGATGAAACACAGAAATTGCATCGGAATTAAATACAAAAGGCACAATGCCGACTTAAGTACAAGAAGACTGACTCCTCTTACTGACTATGTTTTGAACCATTCCTGTGACACTAGTTATAGATCCGATGCTTCACTTCAGGCTTACTGTATCCCTCTGACGTTCTTATTGACGATGAAACACAGACATCGCATCGGAATCAAATACAAAAGGCACAATGCCGAATTAGGTACAGGAAGACTGACTCTTCCTACTGTCTATGTTTTGAACCATTCCTGTGACACTAGTTATAGACTCCGATGCATCACTCCAGGTTTACTGTATCCCTCTGACCTTCTTATTGACGATGAAGCAGAGAAATTGCATCGGAATTAAATACAAAAGGCACAATGCCGACTTAAGTACAAGAAGACTGACTGTTCCTACCGTCTATGTTTTGAACCATTCCTGTGACACTAGTTATAGATTCCGATGCTTCACTCCAGGTTTACTGTGTCCTTTGGACCTTCTTATTGACGATGAAACACAGAAATTGCATCGGAAATAAATACAATGGGCACAATGCTGACTTAAGTACAAGAGGACTGACTCTTGCTACTGTCTATGCTTTGAACTGTTCCTGTGACACCAGTTATGGATTCCGATGCTTCACTTCAGGTTTACTGTATCCCTCTGACCTTCTTATTGACGATGAAGCACAGAAATTGCATCGGAATTAAATACAAAAGGCACAATGCCGACTTAAGTACAAGAAGGCTGACTCTTCCTACTGTGTATGTTATGAACCATTCCTGTGACACTAGTTAAAATTTCCGATGCTTCACTTCAGGTTACTGTATCCCTTGGACCTTCTTATTGACAATGAAACACAGAAATTGGATCGAAATGAAATACAAACGGCACAATGCCGAATTAACTACAACAAGACTGAGTCTTCTTTCTGACTATGCTTGGAACCATTCCTGTGACACTAGTATTAGATTCTAATGCTTCACTTTAGGTTTACTGTACCCATCGGACCTTCTTATTGACGATGAAACACAGAAATTGCATCGGAATTAAATACAAAATTCACAATGCCGACTTAAGTACAAGAAGGCTGACTCTTCCTACTGTCTATGATTTGAACCATTCCTGTGACACTAGTTATAGATTCCGATGCTTCACTTCAGGTTTAATGTATCCCTTGGACCTTCGTATTGACGATGAAACACAGAAATTGCATCGGAATTAAATACAAAAGGCACAATGCCGGCTTAAGTACAAGTAGACTGACTCTTCTTACTGACTATGTTTTGAACCATTCCTGTGACACTAGTTATAGATTCCGATGCTTCACTTCAGGTTTACTGTATCACTCTGACCTTCTCATTGACGATGAAACACAGATATTGCATCGGAATTAAATACAAAAGGCACAATGCCGAATTAAGTACAAGAAGACTGACTCTTCTTACTGTCTATATTTTGAACCATTCCTGTGACACTAGTTGTAGACTACGATGCTTCACTCCAGGTTTACTGTATCCCTTGGACCCTCTTATTGACGATGAAACACAGAAATTGCATCGGAATTAAATACAAAAGGCACAATGCCGACTTAAGTACAAGAAGACTGACTCTTCCAACTGTCTATGCTTTGAACCATTCCTGTGACACTAGTTATAGATTCCGATGCTTCACTTCAGGTTTACTGTATCCCTCGGACCTTCTTATTGACGATGAAACACAGATATTGCATCGGAATTAAATACAAATGGCACAATGCCGACTTAAGTGCAAGAAGACTGACTCTTCTTGCTGACTATGTTTTGAATAATTCCTGTGACACTAGTTATAGATCCGATGCTTCACTTCAGGCTTACTGTATCCCTCTGACCTTCTTATTGACGATGAAACACAGAAATCGCCTTGGAAATAAATACAAAAGGCACAATGCCGAATTAGGTACAAGAAGACTGACTCTTCCACCTGTCTATGTTTTGAACCATTCCTTTGACACTAGTTATAGACTTCGATGCTTAACTCCAGGTTTACTGTATCCCTCTGACCTTCTTATTGACGATGAAGCACAGAAATTGCATCGGAATTAAATACAAAAGGCACAATGCCGACTTAAGTACAAGAAGACTGAGTCTTCCTACTGTCTATGTTTTGATCCATTCCTGTGACACTAGTTATAGATTCCGATGCGTCACTCCAGGTATACTGTGTCCCTTGGACTTTCTTAATGACGATGAAAAACAGACATTGCATCGGAATGAAATACAATAGGCACAATGCCGACTTAAGTACAAGAAAACTGACTCTTCTGACAGTCTATGTTTTGAACCATTCCTGTGACACTAGTTATAGATTCCGATGCTTCACTCCAGGTTTAATGTATCCCTTGGACCTTCGTATTGACGATGAAACACAGAAATTGCATCGGAATTAAATACAAAAGGCACAATGCCGACTTAAGTACAAGAAGACTGACTCTTCTTACTGCCTATGTTTTGAACCATACCTGTGACACTAGTTATAGATTCCGATGCTTCACTTCAGGTTTACTGTATCCCTCTGACCATCTCATTGACGATGAAACACAGATATTGCATCGGAATTAAATACAAAAGGCACAATGCCGAATTAAGTACAAGAAGACTGACTCTTCTTACTGTCTATGTCTTGAACTATTCCTGTGACACTAGTTGTAGACTACGATGCTTCACTCCAGGTTTACTGTATCCCTTGGACCTTCTTATTGACGATGAAACACAGAAATTGCATCGGATTTAACTACAAAAGGCACAGTGCCGACTTAAGTACAAGAATACTGACTCATCTTACTGTCTATGTTTTGAACAATTCCTGTGACACTAGTATATAGATTCCGATGCTTCACTCCAGGTTTCCTGTATCCCTCTGACCTTCTTATTGACGATGAAACACAGAAATCGCATCGGAATTAAATACAAAAGGCACAATGCCGAATTAGGTACAAGAAGACTGACTCTTCCACCTGTCTATGATTTGAACCATTCCTTTGACACTAGTTATAGACTTCGATGCTTCACTCCAGGTTTACTGTATCCCTCTGACCTTCTTATTAACGATGAAGCACAGAAATTGCATCGGAATTAAATATAAAAGGCACAATGCCGACTTAAGTACAAGAAGACTGACTCTTCCTACTGTCTATGTTTGAACCATTCCTGTGACACTAGTTATAGATTCCGATGCGTCGCTCCAGGTATACTGTGTCCCTTGGACTTTCTTAATGACGATGAAAAACAGAATTTGCATCGGAATTAAATACAATAGGCACAGGGCCGACTTAAGTACATGAGGACTGACTCTTGCAACTGTCTATGTTTTGAACCATTCCTGTGACACCAGTTATAGATTCCGATGCTTCACTTCAGGTTTACTGTATCCCTTGGACCTTCTTATAGACGATGAAACACAGAAATTGCATCGGAATTAAATACAAAAGGCACAATACCGACTTCAGTACAAGAAGACTGACTCTTCTTACTAACTATGTTTTGAACCATTCCTGTGACACTAGTCATAGATTCCGATGGTTCATTTCAGGTTTACCGTATCCCGTGGACCTTCTTATTGACGATGATACATAGAAATTGCATCGGAATTAAATACAATAGCACAATGCCGACTTAAGTACAAGAAGACTGACTCTTTCAACTGTCAAAGTTTTGAACCATTCCTGTGACACTAGTTATAGGTTCTGATGCTTCACTTCAGGTTTACTGTATCCCTCTGACCGTCTTATTGACGATGAAACACAGAAATTGCATCGGAATTAAATACAATAGGCACAATGCCGACTTAAGTACAAGAGGACTGACTCTTGCTACTGTCTATGTTTTGAACCATTCCTGTGACACCATTTATAGATTCCGATGCTTCACTTCAGGTTTATTGTATCCCTTGGACCTTCTTATTGACGATGAAACACAGAAATTGCATCGGAATTAAATACAAACGGCACAATACCGACTTCAGTAAAAGAAGACTGACTCTTCCACCTGTCTATGTTTTGAACCATTCCTGTGACACTAGTTACAGATTCCGATGCTTCACTCCAGGTTTACTGTATCCCTTGGACCTTCCTATTGACGATGAAACACAGAGATTGCATCGCAATTAAATACAAAAGGCACAATGCCGACTAAAGTACAAGAAGACTGTTTCTTCTGGCAGTCTATGTTTTGAACCATTCCTGTAATACTAGTTATAGATTTCGATGCTTCTTTTCAGGTTTACTGTATCCCTTGGACCTTCTTATTGACGATGAAACACAGAAATTGCATCGGAATTAAATACAAAAGGCACAATGCCGACTTAAGTACAAGAAGGCTGACTCTTCCAACCGTCTATGTTATGAACCATTCCTGTGACACTAGTTATAGATTCCGATGCTTCACTCCAGGTTTACCGTGTCCCTTGGACCTTCTTATTGACGATGAAACACAGAAATTGCATCGGAATTAAATACAACAGGCACAATGCCGACTTCAGTACAAGAGGACTGACTCTTGCTACTGTCTATGTTTTGAACCATTCCTGTGACACCATTTATAGATTCCGATGCTTCACTTCAGGTTTATTGTATCCCTTGGACCTTCTTATTGACGATGAAACACAGACATTGCATCGGAATTAAATAGAAAATGCACAATGCCGACTTAACTACTAGATGACTGACTCTTCCTACTGTGTATGTTTTGAACCATTCCTGTGACACTAGTTATAAATTCCGATGCTTCACTTTAGGTTTACTGTATCCCTTGGACCTTCTTATTGACGATGAAACACAGAAATTGGATCGGAATGAAATACAAACCGCACAATGTCGAATTAACTACAAGAAGACTGACTCTTCTTACTGACTATGCTTTGAACCATTCCTGTGACACTAGTATTAGATTCTGATGCTTAACTTCGGGATTACTGTATGCCTCTGACCTTCTTATTGACGATGAAACACAGGAATTGCATCGGAATAAAACACAAAAGTCACAATGCCGACTTAAGTACATGTAGACTGACTAGTCCTACTGTCTATGTTTTCAACCATTCCTATGAGACTAGTTATAGATTCCGATGGTTCATTTCAGGTATACTGTATCCCTTGGACCTTCTTATTGACGATGAAACACAGAAATTGCATCGGAATAAAATACAAAAGGCACAATGCCGATTTAAGTACAAGAAGACTGACTCTTCTTACTGACTATGTCTTGAACCATTCCTGTGATACTAGTTATAGATTCCGATGCTTCACTTCAGGTTTACTGTATCCCTCTCACCTTCTTATTGACGATGAAACACAGAAATTGGATCAGAATTAAATAGAAAATGCACAATGATGACTTACGTACAAGAAGACTGACTCTTCTTACTGGCTATGTTTTGAACCATTCCTGTGACACTAGTTATAGATTCCGATGCTTCACTTCAGGTTTACTGTATCCCTTGGACCTTCTTATTGACGATGAAACACAGAAATTGCATCGGGATTAAATAGAAAAGGCACAATGCCTACTTAAGTACAAGAATACTGACTAATCTTACTGTCTATGTTTTGAACCGTCCCTGTGACACTAGTTATAGATTCCGATGCTTCACTCCAGGCTTACTGTATCCCTTGGACCTTCTTATTGACGATGAAACACAGAAATTGCACCGGAATTAAATACAAAAGGCACAATGCCGACACAAGTACAAGAAGACTGACTCTTCTTACTGACTATGTTTTGAACGATTCCTGTGACACTAGGTATAGATCCGATGCTTCACTTCAGGCTTACTGCATCCCTCTGACCTTCCTATTGACGATGAAACAAAGAAATCGCATCGGAAATAAATACAAAAGGCACAATGCTGAATTAGGTACAAGAAGACTGACTCTTCTTACTGTCTATGTTTTGAACCATTCCTGTCACACTAGTTATATACTTTGATGCTTCACTCCAGGTTTAGTGTATCCCTCCGACCTTCTTATTGACGATGAAGCACAGAAATTGCATCGGAATTAAATACAAAAGGCACAATGCCGACTTAAGTACAAGAAGACTGCCTCTTCCTACTGTCTATGTTTTGCACTATTCCTGTGACACTAGTTATAGATTCCGATGCTTCACTCCAGGTTTACTGTGTCCCGTGGACCTTCTTATTGACGATGAAACACAGAAATTGCATCGGAATTAAATACAATAGGCACAATGCCGACTTAAGTACAAGAAGACTGACTCTTGCTACTGTCTATGTTTTGAACCATTCCTGTGACACCAGTTATAGATTCCGATGCTTCACTTCAGGTTTACTGTATCCCTTGGACCTTCTTATTGACGATGAAACACAGAAATTGCATCGGAATTAAATAGAAATTGCACAATGCCGACTTAAGTACTAGAAGACTGACTCTTCCTACTGTGTATGTTTTGAACCATGCCTGTGTCACTAGTTATAAATTCCGATGCTTCACTTCAGGTTTACTGTATCCCTTGGACCTTGTTATTGACGATGAAACACAGAAATTTGATCAGAATTAAATAGAAAATGCACAATGCCGACTTAAGTACAAGATGGCTGACTCTTAATACTGTCTATGATTTGAACCATTCCTGTGACACTAGTTATAGATCTGATGCTTCACTCCAGGTTTAATGTATCCCTTGGACCTTCTTATTGACGATGATACACATAAATTGCATCGGAATTAAATACAAAAGGCACAATGCCGACTTAAGTACAAGTAGACTGACTCTTCTTACTGACTATGTTTTGACCCATTCATGTGACACTCGTTATAGATTCCGAAGCTTTACTTCAGGTTTACTGTATCCCTCTGACCTTCTTATTGACGATGAGACACAGAAATTGCTTCGGAATTAAATACAAAATTCGCAATACCGACTTAAGTACAAGATAACTGACTCTTCTTCCGGTCTATGTTTTGAACCATTCCTGTGACACTAGTTATAGATTCCGATGCTTCACTTCAGGTTTACTGTATCCCTCTGACCTTCGTATAGACGATGAAACACAGAAATTGCATCGGAATTAAATATATAAGGCACGATGCCGGCTTAAGTACAAGAAAACTGACTTTTCTTACTTTCTATGTTTTGAACCATTCCTGTGACACTAGTTATAGTTTCCGATGCTTCACTTCAGGTTTACTGTATACCTCTGACCTTCTTATTGACGATGAATCACAGAAATGGCATCGAAATTAAATACAAAAGGCACAATGCCGACTTAAGTACAAGAAAACTGACTCTTCTTACTGTCTATGTTTTGAACCATTCATGTGACACTAGTTATAGATTCCGATGCTTCACTGCAGGTTAACTGTATCCCTCTGACCTTCTTATTGACGATGAAGCACAGAAATTGCATCGGAATTAAATCCAAAAGGCACAATGCCGACTTAAGTACAAGAAGACTGACTCTTCCTACCGTCTATGTTTTGAACCATTCCTGTGACACTAGTTATAGATTCCGATGCTTCACTCCAGGTTTACTGTGTCCCTTGGACCTTCTTATTGACGATGAAACACAGAAATTGCATCGGAAATAAATAGAAAATGCACAATGCCGACTTAACTACTAGAAGACTGACTCTTCCTACTGTGTATGTTATGAACCATTCCTGTGACACTAGTTATAATTTCCGATGCTTCACTTCAGGTTACTGTATCCCTTGGACCTTCTTATTGACGATGAAACGCAGAAATTGGATCGGAATGAAATACAAACGGCACAATGCCGAATTAACTACAACAAGACTGACTCTTCTTACTGACTATGCTTTGAACCATTCCTGTGACACTAGTATTAGATTCTGATGCTTCACTTTAGGTTTACTGTATCCATTGGACCTTCTTATTGACGATGAAACACAGAAATTGCATCGGAATTAAATACAAAATTCACAATGCCGACTTAAGTACAAGAAGGCTGACTCTTCCTACTGTCTATGATTTGAACCATTCCTGTGACACTAGTTATAGATTCCGATGCTTCACTTCAGGTTTAATGTATCCCTTGGACCTTCGTATTGACGATGAAACACAGAAATTGCATCGGAATTAAATACAAAAGGCACAATGCCGACTTAAGTACAAGAAGACTGACTCTTCTTACTGACTATGTTTTGAACCATTCCTGTGACACTAGTTATAGATTCCGATGCTTCACTTCAGGTTTACTGTATCACTCTGACCTTCTCATTGACGATGAAACACAGATATTGCAACGGAATTAAATACAAAAGGCACAATGCCGAATTAAGTACAAGAAGACTGACTCTTCTTACTGTCTATGTTTTGAACCATTCCTGTGACACTAGTTGTAGACTACGATGCTTCACTCCAATTTTACAGTATCCCTTGGACCCTCTTATTGACGATGAAACACAGAAATTGCATCGGAATTAAATACAAAAGGCACAATGCCGACTTAAGTACAAGAAGACTGACTCTTCCAACTGTCTATGCTTTGAACCATTCCTGTGACACTAGTTTTAGATTCCGATGCTTCACTTCAGGTTTACTGTATCCCTCGGACCTTTTTATTGACGATGAAACACAGATATTGCATCGGAATTAAATACAAATGGCACAATGCCGACTTAAGTGCAAGAAGACTGACTCTTCTTGCTGACTATGTTTTGAATAATTCCTGTGACACTAGTTATAGATCCGATGCTTCACTTCAGGCTTACTGTATCCCTCTGACCTTCTTATTGACGATGAAACACAGAAATCGCCTCGGAAATAAATACAAAAGGCACAATGCCGAATTAGGTACAAGAAGACTGACTCTTCCACCTGTCTATTTTTTGAACCATTCCTTTGACACTAGTTATAGACTTCGATGCTTCACTCCAGGTTTACTGTATCCCTCTGACCTTCTTATTGACGATGAAGCACAGAAATTGCATCGGAATTAAATACAAAAGGCACAATGCCGACTTAAGTACAAGAAGACTGACTCTTCCTACTGTCTATGTTTTGAACCATTCCTGTGACACTAGTTATAGATTCCGATGCGTCACTCCAGGTATACTGTGTCCCTTGGACTTTCTTAATGCCGATGAAAAACAGAAATTGCATCGGAATGAAATACAATAGGCACAATGCCGACTTAAGTACAAGAAGACTGACTCTTCTGACAGTCTATGTTTTGAACCATTCCTGTGACACTAGTTACAGATTCCGATGCTTCACTCCAGGTTTAATGTATCCCTTGGACCTTCGTATTGACGATGAAACACAGAAATTGCATCGGAATTAAATACAAAAGGCACAATGCCGACTTAAGTACAAGAAGACTGACTCTTCATACTGACTATGTTTTGACCCATTCATGTGACACTCGTTATAGATTCCGAAGCTTTACTTCAGGTTTACTGTATCCCTCTTTCCTTCTTATTGACGATGAGACACAGAAATTGCTTCGGAATTAAATACAAAATTCGCAATACCGACTTAAGTACAAGATAACTGACTCTTCTTCCTGTCTATGTTTTGAACCATTCCTGTGACACTAGTTATAGATTCCGATGCTTCACTTCAGGTTTACTGTATCCCTCTGACCTTCGTATTGACGATGAAACACAGAAATTGCATCGGAATTAAATATAAAAGGCACGATGCCGGCTTAAGTACAAGAAAACTGACTTTTCTTACTTTCTATGCTTTGAACCATTCCTGTGACACTAGTTATAGTTTCCGATGCTTCACTTCAGGTTTACTGTATACCTCTGACCTTCTTATTGACGATGAAACACAGAAATGGCGTCGAAATTAAATACAAAAGGCACAATGCCGACTTAAGTACAAGAAAACTGACTCTTCTTACTGTCTATGTTTTGAACCATTCATGTGACACTAGTTATAGATTCCGATGCTTCACTGCAGGTTAACTGTATCCCTCTGACCTTCTTATTGACGATGAAACACAGAAATTGCATCGGAATTAAATCCAAAAGGCACAATGCCGACTTAAGTACAAGAAGACTGACTCTTCCTACCGTCTATGTTTTGAACCATTCCTGTGACACTAGTTATAGATTCCGATGCTTCACTCCAGGTTTACTGTGTCCCTTGGACCTTCTTATTGACGATGAAACACAGAAATTGCATCGGAATTAAATACAATAGGCACAATGCTGACTTAAGTACAAGAGGACTGACACTTGCTACTGTCTATGCTTTGAACTATTCCTGTGACACCAGTTATGGATTCCGATGCTTCACTTCAGGTTTACTGTATCCCTCTGACCTTCTAATTGACGATGAAGCACAGAAATTGCATCGGAATTAAATACAAAAGGCACAATGCCGACTTAAGTACAAGAAGACTGACTCTTCCTACCGTCTGTGTTTTGAACCATTCCTGTGACACTAGTTATAGATTCCGATGCTTCACTCCAGGTTTACTGTGTCCCTTGGACCTTCTTATTGACGATGAAACACAGAAATTGCATCGGAAATAAATAGAAAATGCACAATGCCGACTTAACTACTAGAAGACTGACTCTTCCTACTGTGTATGTTATGAACCATTCCTGTGACACTAGTTATAATTTCCGATGCTTCACTTCAGGTTACTGTATCCCTTGGACCTTCTTATTGACGATGAAACACAGAAATTGGATCGGAATGAAATACAAACGGCACAATGCCGAATTAACTACAACAAGACTGACTCTTCTTACTGACTATGCTATGAACCATTCCTGTGACACTAGTATTAGATTCTGATGCTTCACTTTAGGTTTACTGTATCCATTGGACCTTCTTATTGACGATGAAACACAGAAATTGCATCGGAATTAAATACAAAATTCACAATGCCGACTTAAGTACAAGAAGGCTGACTCTTCGTACTGTCTATGATTTGAACCATTCCTGTGACACTAGTTATAGATTCCGATGCTTCACTTCAGTTTTAATGTATCCCTTGGACCTTCGTATTGACGATGAAACACAGAAATTGCATCGGAATTAAATACAAAAGGCACAATGCCGACTTAAGTACAAGAAGACTGACTCTTCTTACTGACTATGTTTTGAACTATTCCTGTGACACTAGTTATAGATTCCGATGCTTCACTTCAGGTTTACTGTATCACTCTGACCTTCTCATTGACGATGAAACACAGATATTGCATCGGAATTAAATACAAAAGGCACAATGCCGAATTAAGTACAAGAAGACTGACTCTTCTTACTGTCTATGTTTTGAACCATTCCTGTGACACTAGTTGTAGACTACGATGCTTCACTCCAGGTTTACAGTATCCCTTGGACCCTCTTATTGACGATGAAACACAGAAATTGCATCGGAATTAAATACAAAAGGCACAATGCCGACTTAAGTACAAGAAGACTGACTCTTCCAACTGTCTATTCTTTGAACCATTTCTGTGACACTAGTTATAGATTCCGATGCTTCACTTCAGGTTTACTGTATCCCTCGGACCTTCTTATTGACGATGAAACACAGATATTGCATCGGAATTAAATACAAATGGCACAATGCCGACTTAAGTGCAAGAAGACTGACTCTTCTTGCTGACTATGTTTTGAATAATTCCTGTGACACTAGTTATAGATCCGATGCTTCACTTCAGGCTTACTGTATCCCTCTGACCTTCTTATTGACGATGAAACACAGAAATCGCCTCGGAAATAAATACAAAAGGCACAATGCCGAATTAGGTACAAGAAGACTGACTCTTCCACCTGTCTATTTTTTGAACCATTCCTTTGACACTAGTTTTAGACTTCGATGCTTCACTCCAGGTTTACTGTATCCCTCTGAACTTCTTATTGACGATGAAGCACAGAAATTGCATCGGAATTAGATACAAAAGGCACAATGCCGACTTAAGTACAAGAAGACTGACTCTTCCTACTGTCTATGTTTTGAACCATTCCTGTGACACTAGTTATAGATTCCGTGCGTCACTTTAGGTATACTGTGTCCCTTGGACTTTCTTAATGACGATGAAAAACAGAAATTGCATCGGAATGAAATACAATAGGCACAATGCCGACTTATGTACAAGAAGACTGACTCTTCTGACAGTCTATGTTTTGAACCATTCCTGTGACACTAGTTATAGATTCCGATGCTTCACTCCAGGTTTAATGTATCCCTTGGACCTTCGTATTGACGATGAAAAACAGAAATTGCATCGGAATTAAATACAAAAGGCACAATGCCGACTTAAGTACAAGAAGACTGACTCTTCTTACTGACTATGTTTTAACCATTCCTGTGACACTAGTTATAGATTCCGATGCTTCACTTCAGGTTTACTGTATCCCTCTGACCTTCTCATTGACGATGAAACACAGATATTGTATCGGAATTAAATACAAAAGGCACAATGCCGAATTAAGTACAAGAAGACTGACTCTTCTTTCTGTCTATGCCTTGAACCATTCCTGTGACACTAGTTGTAGACTACGATGCTTCACTCCAGGTTTACTGTATCCCTTGGACCTTCTTATTGACGATGAAACACAGAAATTGGATCGGAATTAACTACAAAAGGCACAGTGCCGACTTAAGTACAAGAATACTGACTCATCTTACTGTCTATGTTTTGAACCATTCCTGTGACACTAGTTAGAGATTCCGATGCTTCTCTCCAGGTTTCCTGTATCCCTCCGACCTTCTTATTGACGATGAAACACAGAAATCGCATCGGAATTAAATAGAAAAGGCACAATGCCGAATTAGGTACAAGAAGACTGACTCTTCCACCTGTCTATGATTTGAACCATTCCTTTGACACTAGTTATAGACTTCGATGCTTCACTCCAGGTTTACTGTATCCCTCTGACCTTCTTATTAACGATGAAGCACAGAAGTTGCATCGGAATTAAATACAAAAGGCACAATGCCAACTTAGGTACAAGAAGACTGACTCTTCCTACTGTCTATGTTTGAACCATTCCTGTGACACTAGTTATAGATTCCGATGCTTCACTCCAGGTTTAATGTATCCCTTGGACCTTCGTATTGACGATGAAACACAGAAATTGCATCGGAATTAAATACAAAAGGCACAATGCCGACTTAAGTACAAGAAGACTGACTCTTCTTACTGACTATGTTTTAACCATTCCTGTGACACTAGTTGTAGATTCCGATGCTTCACTTCAGGTTTACTGTATCCCTCTGACCTTCTCATTGACGATGAAACACAGATATTGTATCGGAATTAAATACAAAAGGCACAATGCCGAATTAAGTACAAGAAGACTGACTCTTCTTTCTGTCTATGCCTTGAACCATTCCTGTGACACTAGTTGTAGACTACGATGCTTCACTCCAGGTTTACTGTATCCCTTGGACCTTCTTATTGACGATGAAACACAGAAATTGCATCGGAATTAACTACAAAAGGCACAGTGCCGACTTAAGTACAAGAATACTGACTCACTTACTGTCTATGTTTTGAACCATTCCTGTGACACTAGTTAGAGATTCCGATGCTTCTCTCCAGGTTTCCTGTATCCCTCCGACCTTCTTATTGACGATGAAACACAGAAATCGCATCGGAATTAAATAGAAAAGGCACAATGCCGAATTAGGTACAAGAAGACTGACTCTTCCACCTGTCTATGATTTGAACCATTCCTTTGACACTAGTTATAGACTTCGATGCTTCACTCCAGGTTTACTGTATCCCTCTGACCTTCTTATTAACGATGAAGCACAGAAGTTGCATCGGAATTAAATACAAAAGGCACAATGCCAACTTAAGTACAAGAAGACTGACTCTTCCTACTGTCTATGTTTGAACCATTCCTGTGACACTAGTTATAGATTCCGATGCGTCACTCCAGGTATACTGTGTCCCTTGGACTTTCTTAATGACGATGAAAAACAGAATTTGCATCGGAATTAAATACAAAAGGCACAATACCGACTTCTGTACAAGAAGACTGACTCTTCTTACTAACTATGTTTTGAACCATTCCTGTGACACTAGTCATAGATTACGATGGTTCATTTCAGGTTTACCGTATCCCGTGGACCTTCTTATTGACGATGAAACATAGAAATTGCATCGGAATTAAATACAAAAGGCACAATGCCGACTTAAGTACAAGAAGACTGACTCTTCCAACTGTCTCAGTTTTGAACCATTCCTGTGACACTAGTTATAGGTTCTGATGCTTCACTTCAGGTTTACTGCATCCCTCTGACCGTCTTATTGACGATGAAACACAGAAATTGCATCGGAATTAAATAGAAAATGCACAATGACGACTTAAGTACTAGAAGACTGACTCTTCATACTGTGTATGTTTTGAACTATTCCTGTGACACTAGTTATAAATTCCGATCCTTCACTTCATGTTTACTGTATCCCTTGGACCTTCTTATTGACGATGAAACACAGAGATTGCATCGGAATTAAATACAAAAGGCACAATGCCGACTAAAGTACAAGAAGACTGTTTCTTCTGACAGTCTATGTTTTGAACCATTCCTGTAATACTAGTTATAGATTTCGATGCTTCTCTTCAGGTTTACTGAATCCCTTGGACCTTCTTATTGACGATGAAACACAGAAATTGCATCGGAATTAAATACAAAAGGCACAATGCCGACTTAAGTACAAGAAGACTGACTCTTCCTACCGTCTATGTTATGAACCATTACTGTGACACTAGTTATAGATTCCGATGCTTCACTCCAGGTTTACTGTGTCCCTTGGACCTTCTTATTGACGATGAAACACAGAAATTGCATCGGAATTAAATACAATAGGCACAATGCGGACTTAAGTACAAGAGGACTGACTCTTGCTACTGTCTATGTTTTGAACCATTCCTGTGACACCAGTTATAGATTCCGATGCTTCACTTCAGGTTTATTGTATCCCTTGGACCTTCTTATTGACGATGAAACACAGAAATTGCATCGGAATTAAATAGAAAATGCACAATGCCGACTTAACTACTAGATGACTGACTCTTCCTACTGTGTATGTTTTGAACCATTCCTGTGAGACTAGTTATAAATTCCGATGCTTCACTTTAGGTTTACTGTATCCCTTGGACCTTCTTATTGACGATGAAACACAGAAATTGGATCGGAATGAAATACAAACCGCACAATGTCGAATTAACTACAAGAAGACTGACTCTTCTTACTGACTATGCTTTGAACCATTCCTGTGACACTAGTATTAGATTCTGATGCTTAACTTCGGGATTACTGTATCCCTCTGACCTTCTTATTGACGATGAAACACAGGAATTGCATCGGAATAAAATACAAAAGTCACAATGCCGACTTAAGTACATGTAGACTGACTAGTCCTACGGTTTATGTTTTCAACCATTCCTATGAGACTAGTTATAGATTCCGATGGTTCATTTCAGGTATACTGTATCCCTTGGACCTTCTTATTGACGATGAAACACAGAAATTGCATCGGAATAAAATACAATAGGCACAATGCCGATTTAAGTACATGAAGACTGACTCTTCTTACTGACTATGTCTTGAACCATTCCTGTGATACTAGTTATAGATTCCGATGCTTCACTTCAGGTTTACTGTATCCCTATCACCTTCTTATTGACGATGAAACACAGAAATTGGATCAGAATTAAATAGAAAATGCACAATGATGACTTACGTACAAGAAGACTGACTCTTCTTACTGGCTATGTTTTGAACCATTCCTGTGACCATAGTTACAGATTCCGATGCTTCACTTCAGGTTTACTGTATCCCTTGGACCTTCTTATTGACGATGAAACACAGAAATTGCATCGGGATTAAATAGAAAAGGCACAATGCCTACTTAAGTACAAGAATACTGACTCATCTTACTGTCGATGTTTTGAACCGTCCCTGTGACACTAGTTATAGATTCCGATGCTTCACTCCAGGTTTACTGTATCCCTTGGACCTTCTTATTGACGATGAAACACAGAAATTGCATCGGAATTAAATACAAAAGGCACAATGCCGACACAAGTACAAGAAGACTGACTCTTCCTACTGTCTATGTTTTGAACCATTTCTGTGACACTAGTTATAGATTCCGATGCTTCACTCCAGGTTTACTGTGTCCCGTGGACCTTCTTATTGACGATGAAACACAGAAATTGCATCGGAATTAAATAGAAATTGCACAATGCCGACTTAAGTACTAGAAGACTGACTCTTCCTACTGTGTATGTTTTGAACCATGCCTGTGTCACTAGTTATAAATTCCGATGCTTCACTTCAGGTTTACTGTATCCCTTGGACCTTCCTATTGACGATGAAACACAGAAATTTGATCAGAACTAAATAGAAAATGCACAATGCCGACTTTAGTACAAGATGGCTGACTCTTAATACTGTCTATGATTTGAACCATTCCTGTGACACTAGTTATATATCCAATGCTTCACTCCAGGTTTAATGTATCCCTTGGACCTTCTTATTGACGATGATACACAGAAATTGCATCGGAATTAAATACAAAAGACACAATGCCGACTTAAGTACAAGTAGACTGACTCTTCTTACTGACTATGTTTTGAACCATTTCTGTGACACTAGTTATAGATTCCGATGCTTCACTTCAGGTTTACTGTATCCCTCTGACCTTCTTATTGACGATGAAACATAGATATTTCATCGGAATTAAATACAAAAGGCACAATGCCGAATTAAGTACAAGAAGACTGACTCTTCTTACTGTCTATGTCTTGAACCATTGCTGTGACACTAGTTGTAGACTACGATGCTTCACTCCAAGTTTACTGTATCCCTTGGACCTTCTTATTGACGATGAAACACAGAAATTGCATCGGAATTAAATACAAAAGGCACAATGCCGACTTAAGTAAAAGAAGTCTGACTCTTCTTACTGTCTATGTTTTGAACCATTCCTGTGACACTAGTTATAAATTTCGATGCTTCACTCCAGGTTTACTGTATCCCTTGGACCTCCTTATTGACGATGAAACACAGAAATTGGATCAGAATTAAATAGAAAATGCACAATGATGACTTAAGTACAAGAAGACTGACTCTTCTTACTGACTATGGTTTGAACCATTCCTGTGACACTAGTTATAGATTCCGATGCTTCACTTCATGTTTACTGTATACCTTGGACCTTCTTATTGACGATGAAACACAGAAATTGCATCGGAATTAAATAGAAAAGGCACAATGCCGACTTAAGTACAAGAATACTGACTCATCTTACTGTCTATGTTTTGAACCGTCCCTGTGACACTAGTTATAGATACCGATGCTTCACTCCAGGTTTACTGTATCCCTTGGACCTTCTTATTGACGATGAAACACAGAAATTGCATCGGAATTAAATACAAAAGGCACAATGCCGACACAAGTACAAGAAGACTGACTCTTCTTACTGACTATGTTTTGAACGATTCCTGTGACACTAGTTATAGATCCGATGCTTCACTTCAGGCTTACTGCATCCCTCTGACCTTCCTATTGACGATGAAACACAGAAATCGCATCGGAATTAAATACAAAAGGCACAATGCCGAATTAGGTACAAGAAGACTGACTCCTCTTACTGTCTATGTTTTGAACCATTCCTGTGGCACTAGTTATAGACTCCGATGCTTCACTCCAGGATTAGTGTATCCCTCCGACCTTCTTATTGACGACGAAGCACAGAAATTGCATCGGAATTAAATACAAAAGGCACAATGCCGACTTAAGTACAAGAAGACTGACTCTTCCTACTGTCTATGTTTTGAACCATTCCTGTGACACTAGTTGTAGATTCCGATGCTTCACTCCAGGTTTACTGTGTCCCGTGGACCTTCTTATTGACGATGAAACACAGAAATTGCATCGGAATTAAATACAATAGGCACAATGCCGACTTAAGTACAAGAAGACTGACTCTTGCTACTGTCTATGTTTTGAACCATTCCTGTGACACCAGTTGTAGATTCCGATGCTTCACTTCAGGTTTACTGTATCCCTTGGACCTTCTTATTGACGATGAAACACAGAAATTGCATCGGAATTAAATAGAAATTGCACAATGCCGACTTAAGTACTAGAAGACTGACTCTTCCTACTGTGTATGTTTTGAACCATGCCTGTGTCACTAGTTATAAATTCCGATGCTTCACTTCAGGTTTACTGTATCCCTTGGACCTTCTTATTGACGATGAAACACAGAAATTGGATCGGAATGAAATACAAACGGCATAATGCCGAATTAACTACAGGAAGACTGACTCTTCTTACTGACTATACTTTGAACCATTCCTGTGACACTAGTTATAGATTCTGATGCTTAACTTCGGGATTACTGTATCCCTCTGACCTTCTTATTGACGATGAAACACAGAAATTAGATAGGAATAAAATACAAAAGGAACAATGCCGACTTAAGTACATGTAGACTGACTTTTCCTACTGTCTATGTTTTCAACCATTCCTGTGACACTATAGATTCCGATGGTTCATTTCAGGTTTACTGTATCCCTTGGACCTTCTTATTGACGATTAAACACAGAAATTGCATCGGAATGAAATACAAAAGGCACAATGCCGACCTAAGAACAAGAAGACTGACTCTTCTGACAGTCTATGTTTTGAACCATTCCTGTGACACTAGTTATAGATTCCGATGCTTCACTTTAGGTTTACTGTATCCATTGGACCTTCTTATTGACGATGAAACACTGAAATTGCATCGGAATTAAATACAAAATTCACAATGCCGACTTAAGTACAAGATGGCTGACTCTTCCTACTGTCTATGATTTGAACCATTCCTGTGACACTAGTTATAGATCCGATGCTTCACTCCAGGTTTAATGTATCCCTTGGACCTTCTTATTGACGATGATACACAGAAATTGCATCGGAATTAAATACAAAAGGCACAATCCTGACTTAAGTACAAGTAGACTGACTCTTCTTACTGACTATGTTTAAACCATTCCTGTGACACTAGTTATAGATTCCGATGCTTCACTTCAGGTTTACGGTATCCCTCTGACCTTCCTATTGACGATGAAACACAGATATTTCATCGGAATTAAATACAAAAGGCACAATGCCGAATTAAGTACAAGAAGACTGACTCTTCTTACTGTCTATGTCTTCAACCATTCCTGTGACACTAGTTGTAGACTACGATGCTTCACTCCAAGTTTACTGTATCCCTTGGACCTTCTTATTGACGATGAAACACAGAAATTGCATCGGAATTAAATACAAAAGGCACAATGCCGACTTAAGTAAAAGAAGTCTGACGCTTCTTACTGTCTATGTTTTGAACCATTCCTGTGACACTAGTTAGAGATTCCGATGCTTCACTCCAGGTTTACTGTATCCCTTGGACCTTCTTATTGACGATGAACCACAGAAATTGGATCAGAATTAAAAAGGAAATGCACAATGATGACTTTAGTACAAGAAGACTGACTCTTCTTACTGACTATCGTTTGAACCATTCCTGTGACACTAGTTATAGATTCCGATGCTTCACTTCAGGTTTACTGTATCCCTTGGACCTTCTTATTGACGATGAAACACAGAAATTGCATTGGAATTAAATAGAAAAGGCACAATGCCGACTTAAGTACAAAAATACTGACTCTTCTTACTGTCTATGTTTTGAACCTTCCCTGTGACTCTAGTTATAGATGCCGATGATTCACTCCAGGTTTACTGTATCCCTTGGGCCTCCTTATTGACGATGAAACACAGAAATTGCAACGGAATTAAATACAAAAGGCACAATGCCGACTTAAGTACAAGAAGACTGACTCTTCTTACTGACTATGTTTTGAACCATACCTGTGACACTAGTTATAGATCCGATGCTTGACTTCAGGCCTACTGTATCCCTCTGACCTTCTTATTGACGATGAAACACTGAAATCGCGTCGGAATTAAATACAAGAGGCACAATGCCGAATTAGGTACAAGAAGACTGAATCTTCTTACTGTCTATGTTTTGAACCATTCCTGCGACACTAGTTATAGATTCCGATGCTTCACTCCAGGTTTACTGTATCCCTTGGACCTTCTTATTGACGATGAAACACAGAAATTGGATCAGAATTAAATAGAAAATGCACAATGATGACATAAGTACAAGAAGACTGACTCTTCTTACTGACTATGTTTTGAACCATTCCTGTGACACTAGTTATAGATTCCGATGCTTCACTTCAGGTTTACTGTATCCCTTGGACATTCTTATTGACGATGAAACACAGAAATTGCATCGTAATTAAATAGAAAAGGCACAATGCCGACTTAAGTAAATGAATACTGACTCATCTAACTGTCTATGTTTTGAACCGTCCCTGTGACTCTAGTTATAGATGCCGATGATTCACTACAGGTTTACTGTATCCCTTGGACCTTCTTATTGACGATGAAACACAGAAATTGCAACGGAATTAAATACAAAAGGCACAATGCCGACTTAAGTACAAGAAGACTGACTCTTCTTACTGACTATGTTTTGAACCATACCTGTGACACTAGTTATATATCCGATGCTTCACTTCAGGCTTACTGTATCCCTCTGACCTTCTTATTGACGATGAAACACTGAAATCGCATCGGAATTATGTACAAAAGGCACAATGCCGAATTAGGTACAAGAAGACTGACTCTTCTTACTGTCTATGTTTTGAACCATTGCTGTGACACTAGTTATAGACTCCGATGCTTCACTCCAGGTTTACTATATCCATCTGACCTTCTTATTGATGATGAAGCACAGACATTGCATCGGAATTAAATACCAAAGGCACAATGCCGACTAAAGTACAAGAAGACTGACTCTTCCTACTGTCTATGTTTTGAACCATTCCTGTGACACTAGTTATAGATTCCGATGCCTCACTCCAGGTTAACTGTATCCCTTGGACCTTCTTATTGACGATGAAACACAGAAATTGCATCGGAATTAAATACAATAGGCACAATGCCGACTTAAGTACAAGAAGACTGACTCTTGCAACTGTCTATGTTTTGAACCATTCCTGTGACACCAGTTACAGATTCCGATGGTTCATTTCAGGTTTACTGTATCCCTAGGACCTCCTCATTGACGATGAAACACAGAAATTGCATCGGAATTAAATAGAGAAGGCACAATGCCGACACAAGTACAAGAAGACTGACTCTTCTTACTGACTATGTTTTGAACCATTCCTGTGACACTAGTTATAGATTCCGATGCTTCACTTCAGGTGTACTGTATCCCTCTGACCTTCTTATTGACGATGAAACACAGATATTGCATCGGAATTAAGTACAAAAGGCACAATGCCGAATTAAGTACAAGAAGACTGACTCTTCTTACTGTCTATGTCTTGAACCATTCCTGTGACACTAGTTGTAGACTACGATACCTCACTCCAGAATTACTGTATCCCATGGACCTTCTTATTGACGATGAAACACAGAAATTGCATCGGAAGTAAATACAAAAGGCACAATACCGACTTCAGTAAAAGAAGTCTGACTCTTCTTACTGTCTAAGTTTTGAACTATTCCTGTGACACTAGTTATAGATTCCGATGCTACACTCCACGTTTACTGTATCCCTTGGACTTTCGTATTGACGATGGAACATAGAAATTGGATCAGAATTAAATTGAAAATGCACAATGATGACTTAAGTACAAGAAGACTGACTCTTCTTACTGACTATGTTTTGAACCATTCCTGTGACACTAGTTATAGATTCCGATGTTTCACTTCAGGTTTACTGTATCCCTTGGACCATCTTATTGACGATGAAACACAGAAATTGCATCGGAATTAAATAGAAAAGGCACAATGCCTACTTAAGTACAAGAATACTGACTCATCTTACTGTCTATGTTATGAACCGTCCTTGTGACACTAGTCATAGATGCCGATGATTCACTCCAGGTTTACTGTATCCCTTGGACCTTCTTATTGACGAAGAAACACAGAAATTGCATCGGAATTAAATACAAAAGGCACAATGCCGACTTAAGTACAAGAAGACTGACACATCTTACTGACTATGTTTTGAACCATACCTGTGACACTAGTTATAGATCCGATGCTTGACTTCAGGCTTACTGTATCCCTCTGACCTTCTTATTGACGATGAAACACAGAAATTGCATCGGAATTAAATCGAAAAGGCACAATGCCGAATTAAGTACAAGAATACTGACTCATCTTACAGTCTATCTTTTGAACCATTCCTGTGACACTAGTTACAGATGCCGATGATTCACTCCAGGTTTACTGTATCCCTTGGACCTTGTTATTGACGAAAAACACAGAAATTGCATCGGAATTAAATACAAAAGGCACAATGCCGACTTAAGTACCAGAAGACTGACTCTTCTTACTGTCTATGCTTTGAACCATTCCCGTGACACTAGTTATAGACTCCGATGCTTCACTCCAGGTTTACTGTATCCCTCTGACCATCTTGTAGACGATGAAGAACGGAAATTGCATCGGAATTAAATACAAAAGGCACAATGCCGACTTAAGTACAAGAAGACTGACTCTTCCTACTGTCTATGTTTTGAACCGTTCCTGTGACACTAGTTATAGATTCCGATGCTTCACTCCAGGTTTACAGTATCCCTTGGACCTTCTTATTGACGATGAAACACAGAAATTGCATCGGAATTAAATACAAAAGGCACAATGCCGACTTAAGTACAAGAAGTCTGACTCTTCTTACTGACTATGTTTTGAACTATTCCTGTGACACTAGTTATAGATTGTGATGCTTAACTTCGGGATTACTGTATCTCTCTGACCTTCTCATTGACAATGAAACACAGAAATTGCATCGGAATAAAATACAAAAGGCACAATGCCGACTTAAGTACATGTAGACTGACTTTTCCTACTGTCTATGTTTTAAACCATTCCTATGACACTAGTTATAGATTCCGATGGTTCATTTCATGTTTACTGTATCCCTTGGACCTTCTTATTGACGATGAAACTCAGAAATTGCATCGGAATTAAATACAAAAGGCACAATGCCGACTTAAGTACAAGAAGAGTGACTCTTCCAACTGACTATGATTTGAACCAATCCTGTGACACTACTAATAGATTCCGATGCTTCACTCCAGGTTTACTGTATCCATTGGACCTTTCATATTGACGATGAAACACAGAAATTGCATCGGAATTAAATACTAAAGGCACAATGCCGACTAAAGTACAAGAAGACTGACTCTTCTGTAAGTCTATGTTTTGAACCATTCCTGTGACACTAGTTATAGATTCCGATGCTTCACTTTAGGTTTACTGTATCCATTGAACCTTCTTATTGACGATGAAACACAGAAATTGAATCGGAATTAAATACAAAAGGCACAATGCCGACGTAATTACAAGGAGACTGACTCTTCTTAATGACTATGTTTTGAACCATTCCTGTGACACTAGTTATAGATTCCGATGCTTCACTTCAGGATTACTGTATCCCTCTCACCTTCTTATTGACGATGAAACACAGAAATTGCATCGGAATTAAATACAAAGGCATAATGCCGAATTAAGTACAAGAAGACTGACTCTTCATACTGTCTATGTCTTGAACCATTCCAGTGACACTAGTTGTAGACTATGATGCTTTACTCCAGGTTTACTGTATCCCTTGGACCTTCTAACTGACGATGAAACACAGAAAATGCATCGGAATTAAATACAAAAAGCACAATGCCGACTTAAGTACAAGAATACTGACTCATCTCACTGTCTATGATTTGAACCGTCCCTGTGACTGTAGTTATAGATTCCGATGCTTCACTCCAGGTTTAATGTATCCCTTGGACCTTCTTATTGACGATGAAACACAGAAATTTGATCAGAATTGAATAGAAAATGCACAATGCCGACTTAAGTACAAGAAGACTGACTCTTCTTGCTGACTATGTTTTGAACCATTCCTGTGACACTAGTTATAGATCCGATGCTTCACTTCAGGCTTATTGTATCCCTCTGACCTTCTTATTGACGATGAAACACAGAAATCGCATCGGAATTAAATACAAAAGGCACAATGCCGAATTAGGTACAAGAAGACTGACTCTTCTTACTGTCTATGTTTTGAACCATTCCTGTGACACTAGTTATAGACTTCGATGCTTCACTCCAGGTTTACTGTATCCCTCTGACCTTCTTATGGACGATGAAGGACAGAAATTGCATCGGAATTAAATACAAAGGGCACAATGCCGACTTAAGTACAAGAAGACTGACTCTTCCTACTGTCTATGCTTTGAACCATTCCTGTGACACTAGTTATAGATTCCGATGCGTCACTCCAGGTTTACTGTGTCCCTTGGGCTTTCTTATTGACGATGAAACACAGAAATTGCATCGGAATTAAATACAATAGGCACAATGCCGACTTAAGTACAAGAGGACTGACTCTTGCAACTGTCTATGTTTTGAACCATTCCCGTGACACCAGTTATAGATTCCGTTGCTTCACTTCAGGTTTACTGTATCCCTTGGACCTTCTTATTGACGATGAAACACAGAAATTGCATCGGAATTAAATACAAAAGGCACAATACCGACTTCAGTACAAGAAGACTGACTTTTCTTACTGACTATGTTTTGAACCGTTCCTGTGACACTAGTCATAGATTCCGATGGTTCATTTCAGGTATACTGTATCCCTTGGACCTTCTTATTGACGATGAAACACAGAAATTGCATCGGAATTAAATACAAAAGGCACAATGCCGACTTAAGTACAAGAAGACTGACTCTTCCAAATGTCTATGTTTTGAACCATTCCTGTGACACTAGTTATAGGTTCTGATGCTTCGCTTCAGGTTTACTGTATCCCTTGGACCTTCTTATTGACGATGAAACACAGATATTGCATCGGAATTAAATACAAAAGGCACAATGCGGACTCAACTACAAGAAGACTGAATCTATTTACTGACTATGCTTTGAACGATTCCTGTGACACTAGTTATAGATTCCGATGCTTAACTTCAGGTTTACTGTATCCCTCTGACCTTCTTATTGACGATGAAACACAGAAATTGCATCGGAATTAAATACAAAAGGCACAATGCCGACTTAAGTACAAGAATACTGACTCATCTTACTGTCTATGTTTTGAACCGTCCCTGTGACTGTAGTTATAAATTCCGATGCATCACTCCAGGTTTAATGTATCCCTTGGACCTTCCTATTGACGATGAAACACAGAAATTGCATCGGAATTAAATACAAAAGGCACAATGTCGACTTAAGTACAAGGAGACTGACTCTCCTTACTGACTATGTTTTGAACCATTCCTGTGACACTAGTTATAGATTCCGATGCTTCACTCCAGGTTTAATGTATCCCTTGGACCTTCTTATTGACGATGAAATACAGTAATTGCATCGGAATTGAATACAAAAGGCACAATGCCGACTTAAGTACAAGAAGACTGACTCTTCTTACTGACTATGTTTGAACCATTCCTGTGACACTAGTTATAGATTCCGATGCTTCACTTCAGGTTTACTGTATCCCTCTGACCTTCTTATTGACGATGAAACACAGAAATTGCATCGGAATTAAATACAAATGGCACAATACCGAATTAAGTACAAGAAGACTGACTCTTCTTACTGACTATGTTTTGAACTATTCCTGTGACACTAGTCATAGATTCCGATGGTTCATATCAGGTTTACTGTATCCCTTGGACCTTCTTATTGACGATGAAACACATAAATTGCATCGGAATTAAATACAAAAGACACAATGCCGAATTAAGTACAAGAATACTGACTCTTCCAAATGTCTATGTTTTGAACCATACCAGTGACACTAGTTATAGATTCCGATGCTTCACTTCAGGTTTACTGTATCCGTCTGACCGTCTTATTGACGATGAAACACAGAAATAGCATCGGCATTAAATAGAAAATGAACAATGCCGACTTAAGTACTAGAAGACTGACTCTTCCTACTGTGTATGTTTTGAACCATTACTGTGACACTAGTTATAAATTCCGATGCTTCACTTCAGGTTTACTGTATCCCTCTGACCTTCTTATTGACGGTGAAACACAGAAATTGCATCGGCATTAAATACAAAAGGCGCAATGCCGAATTAAGTACAAGAAGACTGACTCTTCTTACCGTCTATGTTTTGAACCATTCCTGTGACACTAGTTATTGACTCCGATGCTTCACTCCAGGTTTACTGTATCCCTCTGACCTTCTTATTGACTATGAAACACAGAAATCGCATCGGAATTAAAGACAAAAGGCACAATGCCGAATTAGGTACAAGAAGACTGACTCTTCTTACTGTCTATGTTTTGAACCATTCCTGTGACACTAGTTATAGACTTCGATTCTTCACAACAGGTTTACTGTATCCCTCTGACCTTCTTATGGACGATGAAGGACAGAAATTGCATCGGAATTAAATACAAAAGGCACAATGCCGACTTAAGTACAAGAAGACTGACTCTTCCTACTGTCTATGCTTTGAACCATTCCTGTGACACTAGTTATAGATTCCGATGCGTCACTCCAGGTTTACTCTGTCCCTTGGGCTTTCTTATTGACGATGAAACACAGAAATTGCATCGGAATTAAATACAATAGGCACAATGCCGACTTAAGTACAAGAGGACTGACTCTTGCAACTGTCTATGTTTTGAACCATTCCCGTGACACCAGTTATAGATTCCGTTGCTTCACTTCAGGTTTACTGTATCCCTTGGACCTTCTTATTGACGATGAAACACAGAAATTGCATCGGAATTAAATACAAAAGGCACAATACCGACTTCAGTACAAGAAGACTGACTTTTCTTACTGACTATGTTTTGAACCGTTCCTGTGACACTAGTCATAGATTCCGATGGTTCATTTCAGGTATACTGTATCCCTTGGACCTTCTTATTGACGATGAAACACAGAAATTGCATCGGAATTAAATACAAAAGGCACAATGCCGACTTAAGTACAAGAAGACTGACTCTTCCAAATGTCTATGTTTTGAACCATTCCTGTGACACTAGTTATAGGTTCTGATGCTTCGCTTCAGGTTTACTGTATCCCTTGGACCTTCTTATTGACGATGAAACACAGATATTGCATCGGAATTAAATACAAAAGGCACAATGCGGACTCAACTACAAGAAGACTGAATCTATTTACTGACTATGCTTTGAACGATTCCTGTGACACTAGTTATAGATTCCGATGCTTAACTTCAGGTTTACTGTATCCCTCTGACCCTCTTATTGACGATGAAACACAGAAATTGCATCGGAATTAAATACAAAAGGCACAATGCCGACTTAAGTACAAGAATACTGACTCATCTTACTGTCTATGTTTTGAACCGTCCCTGTGACTGTAGTTATAAATTCCGATGCATCACTCCAGGTTTAATGTATCCCTTGGATCTTCCTATTGACGATGAAACACAGAAATTGCATCGGAATTGAATACAAAAGGCACAATGTCGACTTAAGTACAAGGAGACTGACTCTCCTTACTGACTATGTTTTGAACCATTCCTGTGACACTAGTTATAGATTCCGATGCTTCACTCCAGGTTTAATGTATCCCTTGGACCTTCTTATTGACGATGAAACACAGTAATTGCATCGGAATTGAATACAAAAGGCACAATGCCGACTTAAGTACAAGAAGACTGACTCTTCGTACTGACTATGTTTGAACCATTCCTGTGACACTAGTTATAGATTCCGATGCTTCACTTCAGGTTTACTGTATCCCTCTGACCTTCTTATTGACGATGAAACACAGAAATTGCATCGGAATTAAATACAAATGGCACAATGCCGAATTAAGTACAAGAAGACTGACTCTTCTTACTGTCTATGCCTTGATCCATTCCTGTGACACTAGTAGTAGACTCCGATGTTCTCACCAGGTTTACTGTATCCCTCTGACCTTCTTATTGACGATGAAGCACAGAAATAGCATCGGAATTAAATACAAAAGGCACAATGTCGACTTAAGTACAAGAAGACTGGCTCTTCCTACTGTCTATGTTTTGAACCATTCCTGTGACACTAGTTATAGATTCCGATGCTTCACTCCAGGTTTACCGTGTCCCTTGGACCTTCTTATTGACGATGAAACACAGAAATTGCATCGGAATTAAATACAATGGGCACAATGCCGACTTAAGTACAAGAAGACTGACTCTTGCTACTGTCTATGTTTTGTCCCATTCCTGTGACACCAGTTACAGATTCCGAGGCTTCACTTCAGGTTTACTGTATCCATTGGACCTTCTTATAGACGATGGAACACAGAAATTGCATCGGAATTAAATACAAAAGGCACAATGCCGACTTCAGTACAAGAAGACTGACTCTTCTTACTGACTATGTTTTGAACTATTCCTGTGACACTAGTCATAGATTCCGATGGTTCATATCAGGTTTACTGTATCCCTTGGACCTTCTTATTGACGATGAAACACATAAATTGCATCGGAATTAAATACAAAAGACACAATGCCGAATTAAGTACAAGAATACTGACTCTTCCAAATGTCTATGTTTTGAACCATACCAGTGACACTAGTTATAGATTCCGATGCTTCACTTCAGGTTTACTGTATCCGTCTGACCGTCTTATTGACGATGAAACACAGAAATAGCATCGGCATTAAATAGAAAATGAACAATGCCGACTTAAGTACTAGAAGACTGACTCTTCCTACTGTGTATGTTTTGAACCATTACTGTGACACTAGTTATAAATTCCGATGCTTCACTTCAGGTTTACTGTATCCCTTGGACCTTCTTATTGACGATGAAGCACAGAAATTGCATCGGAATTAAATACAAAAGGCACAATGCCAACTTATGTACATGTAGATTGACTTTTCCTACTGTCTATGTATTCGACCATTCCTGTGACACTAGTTATAGATTCCGATGGTTGATTTCAGGTTTACTGTATCCTTTGGACCTTCTTATTGACGATGAAACACAGAAATTGCATTGGAATTAAATAAAAAAAGCACAATGCCGACTTAAGTACAAGAATACTGACTCATCTAACTGTCTATGTTTTGAACGGTCCCTGTGACTCTAGTTCTAGATTCCGATGCTTCACTCCAGGTTTAATGTATCCCTTGGACCTTCTTATTGACGATGAAACACAGAAATTGCATCGGAATTAAATACAAAAGGCACAATGTCGGCTTAAGTTCAAGGAGACAGACTCTTCTTACTGACTATGTTTTGAAACATTCCTGTGACACTAGTTATAGATTCCGATGCTTCACTTCAGGTTTACTGTATCCCTCTGACCTTCTTATTGACGGTGAAACACAGAAATTGCATCGGCATTAAATACAAAAGGCGCAATGCCGAATTAAGTACAAGAAGACTGACTCTTCTTACCGTCTATGTTTTGAACCATTCCTGTGACACTAGTTATTGACTCCGATGCTTCACTCCAGGTTTACTGTATCCCTCTGACCTTCTTATTGACTATGAAACACAGAAATTGCATCGGAATTAAATACAAAAGGCACAATGCCGACTGAAGTAAAAGAAGTCTGACTCTTCTTACTGTCTATGTCTTGAACCATTCCTGTGACACTAGTTTTAGATTCCGATGCTTCACTCCAAACTTACTGTATCCCTTGGACCTTCTTATTGATGATGAAACACAGAAATTGCGTCAGAATTAAATAGAAAATGCACAATGATGACTTAAGTACAAGAAGACTGACTCTTTTTGCTGACTATGTTTTGCACCAATCCTGTGACATTAGTCATAGATTCCGATGCTTAACTTCAGGATTGCTGTATCCCTTGGATCTTCTTATTGACGATGAAACACAGAAATTGCATCGGAATTAAATACAAAAGGCACAATGCCTACTTAAGTACATGAAGACAGACTCTACTTACTGACTATATTTTGAACCATTCTTGTGACACTAGCTATAGATTCCGATGCTTCATTTCAGGTTTCTTGTATCCCTTAAACCTTCGTATTGACGATGAAACACAGAAATTGCTTTGGAATGAAATACAAAATTCACAATGCCGACTTAAGTACAAGAGGACTGACTCTTCTTACTGTCTATGTTTTGAACCATTCCTGTGACTCTAGTTATCGATTCCGATGCTTCACTTCAGGTTTACTGTATCCCTCTGACCTTCTTATTGACGATGAAACACAGAAATTGCATTGGAATTAAATACAAAATTCACAATGCCGACTTAAGTGCACGAAGACTGACTCTTCCTACTGTCTATGATTTGAACCATTCTTGTGACACTAGTTATAGATTCCGATGCTTCAATTCAGGTCCACTGTATCCCTTGGACCTTCTTATTGACGATGAAACACAGAAATTGTATCGGAATCAAATACAAAAGGCACAATGCCGACTTAAGTACAAGAAGACTGACTCTTCCTACTGTCTATGTTTTGAACTATTCCTGTGACACTAGTTATAGATTCCGATGCTTCACTCCAGGTTTACTGTGTCCCTTGGACCTTCTTATTGACGATGGAACACAGATATTGCACCGGAATTAAATACAATAGGCACAATGCCGACTTAAGTACAAGTAGACTGACTCTTGCTACTGTCTATGTTTTGAACCATTCCTGTGACACTAGTTATAGATTCCGATGTTTCACTTCAGGTTTACTGTATCCCTTGGTCCTTCTTATTGACGATGAAACACAGAAATTGCATCGGAATTAAATACAAAAGGCACAATACCGACATAAGTACAAGAAGACTGACTCTTCTTACTGACTATGTTTTGAACCATTCCTTTGACACTAGTCATAGATTCCGATGCTTAACTTCAGGATTACTGTATCCCTTGGCGCTTCTTATTGACCATGAATCACAGAAATTGCATCGGAATTAAATACAAAAGGCACAATGCCGAATTAAG
This sequence comes from Schistocerca americana, assembly GCF_021461395.2. NCBI lineage: Eukaryota > Metazoa > Arthropoda > Insecta > Orthoptera > Acrididae > Schistocerca > Schistocerca americana. The sequence goes on from NC_060125.1 coordinate 7,227,914, forward strand.
TACAAGAAGGCTGACCCTTCTTACTGCCTATGTTTTGAACCATTCCTGTGACTCGGATGCTGCACTCCAGGTTTACTGTATCCCTCCGACCTTCTTATTGACGATGAAACACAGAAATTGCATCGGAATTAAATACAAAAGGCACAATGCCGACTTAAGTACAAGAAGACTGACTCTTCTTACTGACTATGTTTTGAACCATTCCTGTTTCACTAGTCATAGATTCCGATGCTTAACTTCAGGATTACTGTATCCCTTGGATCTTCTTATTGACGATGAAACACAGAAATTGCATCGGAATTAAATACAAAAGGCACAATGCCTACTTAGGTACATGAAGACTGACTCTACTTGCTGACTATGTTTTGAACCATTCTTGTGACACTAGCTATAGATTCCGATGCTTCACTTCAGGTCTCTTGTATCCCTTAAACCTTCTTATTGACGATGAAACACAGAAATTGCTTTGGAATTAAATACATAAGGCACAATGCCGACATAAGTACAAGAGGACTGACTCTTGTTACTGTCTATGTCTTGAACCATTCCTGTGACTCTAGTTATAGATTCCAATGCTTCACATTAGGTTTACTGTACCCCTCTGACCTTCTTATTGACGATGAAACACACAAATTGCATCGGAATTAAATACAAAGGGCACATTGCCGACTTAAGTACATGTAGACTGACTCTTCCTACTCTCTATGTTTTGAACCATTCCTGTGACACTATTTATAGTTTCCGATGGTTCATTTCAGGTTTACTGTATACCTTGGACCTTCTTATTGACGATGAAACACAGATATTGCATCGGAATTAAATACAAAAGGCACAATGCCGAATTAAGTACAAGAAGTCTGACTCTTCTTACAGCCTACGTTGAACCATTCCTGTGACACTAGTTATAGACTCCTATGCTTCACTCCAGGTTTACTGTATCCCTCTGACCTTCTTATTGACGATGAAACACAGATATTGCATCGGAATTAAATACAAAAGGCACAATGCCGACTTAAGTACAAGAAGACTGACTCTTCCTACTGTCTATGTTTTGAACCATTCCTGTGACACTAATTATAGATTCTGATGCTTCACTCCAGGTTTACTGTGTCCCTTGGACCTTCTTATTGACGATGAAACACAGAAATTGCACCGGAATTAAATACAATAGGCACAATGCCGACTTAAGTACAAGTAGACTGACTCTTGCTACTGCCTATGTTTTGAACCATTCCTGTGACACTAGTTATAGATTCCGATGCTTCACTTCTGGTTTACTGTATCCCTTGGACCTTCTTATTTACGATGAAACACAGAAATTGCATCGGAATTAAATACAAAAGGCACAATACTGACATAAGTACAAGAAGACTGACTCTTCTTACTGACTATGTTTTGAACCATTCCTGTGACACTAGTCATAGATTCCGATGCTCAACTTCAGGATTACTGTATCCCTTGCCGCTTCTTATTGACGATGAAACACAGAAATTGCATCGGAATTAAGTACAAAAGGCACAATGCCGAATTAAGTACAAGATGGCTGCCTCTTCTTACTGCCTATGTTTTGAACCATTCCTGAGACACTAGTTATAGACTCCGATGCTGCTCTCCAGGTTTACTGTATCCCTCCGACCTTCTTATTGACGATGAAACACAGAAATTGCATCGCAATTAAATACAAAGGCACAATGCCGTATTAAGTACAAGAAGACTGACTCTTCCTACTGTCTATGATTTGAACCATTCCTGTGTCACTAGTTGTAGATTCCGATGCTTCACTCCACGTTTACTGTATCCCTTGGACCTCCTTATTGACGATGAAACACAGAAATCGCATCGGAATTAAATACAAAAGGCACAATGCCGAATTAGGTACAAGAAGGCTGATTCTTCTTACTGTCTATGTTTTGAACCATTCCTGTGACACTAGTTATAGACTCCGATGATTCACTCCAGGTTTACTGTATCCCTTGGACCTTCTTATTGTCGATGAAACACAGATATTGCATCGGAATTAAATACAAAAGGCACAATGCCGTTTAAGTACAAAAAGACTGACTCTTCTTACTGACTATGTTTTGAACCATTCCTGTGACACTAGTTATAGAATCCGATGCTTCACTACAGGTTTACTGTATCCCTCTGACCTTCTTATTGACGAAGAATCACAGAAATTGCATCGGAATTAAATACAAAAGGCACAATGCCGAATTAAGTACAAGAAGGCTGACTCTTCTTACTGACTATGCTTTGGACCATTCCTGTGACACTAGTTATAGATTCCGATGCTTAACTTCAGGATTACTGCATCCCTCTGACCTTCTTAGTGACGATGAAACACAGAAATTGCATCGGAATTAAATAAAAAAGGCACAATGCCGACATAAGTACAAGAATACTGATGCATCTAACTGTCTATGTTTTGAACCGTCCCTGTGACTGTAGTTATAAATTCCGATGCATCACTCCAGGTTTAATGTATCCCTTGGACCTTCTTATTGACGATGAAACACAGATATTGCATCGGAATTAAATACAAATGGCACAATGCCGAATTAAGTACAAGAAGACTGACTCTTCTTACTGTCTATGTCTTGAACCATTCCTGTGGCACTAGTAGTAGACTCCGATGCTTCACTCCAGGTTTACTGTATCCCTTGGACCTTCTTATTGACGATGAAACACAGAAATTGCATCGGAATTAAATACAAAAGGCACATTGCCGACTTCAGCACAAGAGGACTGACTCTTCCTACTTTCCATGTTTTGAACCATTCCTGTGACACTAGTTATATATTCCGATGCTTCACTCCAGGTTTACTGTGTCCCTTGGACCTTCTTATTGACGATGAAACACAGAAATTGCATCGGAATTAAAGACAATAGGCACATTGCCGACTTAAGTACAAGTAGACTGACTCTTGCTACTGTCAATGTTGTGAACCATTCCTGTGACACTAGTTATAGATTCCGATGCTTCACTTCAGGTTTACTGTATCCCTTGGACCTTCTTATTGACGATGAAACACAGAAATTGCATCGGAATTAAATTCAAATTGCACAATGCCGACTTAAGTAGAAGAAGACTGACACTTCCTACTGACTATGTTTTGAACCATTCCTGTGACACTAGTTATAGTTACTGATGCTTCTTCACTTCAGGTTTACTGTATACCTCTGACCTTCTTTTTGACGATGAAACACAGAAATTGCATCGGAATTACATACAAAAGGCACAATGCCGAATTAAGTACAAGAAGACTGACTCTTCTTACTGTCCATATTTTGAGCCATTCCTGTGACACTAGTTATAGACTCCGGTGCTTCACTCCAGGTTTACTGTATCCCTTGGACCTTCTTATTGACGATGAAACACATAAATTGCATCGGAATTAAATACAAAAGACACAATGCCGAATTAAGTACAAGAAGACTGACTCTTCCAAATGTCTATGTTTTGAACCACACCAGTGACCCTAGTTATAGATTCCGATGCTTCACTTCAGGTTTACTGTATCCGTCTGACCGTCTTATTGACGATGAAACACAGAAATTGCATCGGAATTAAATAGAAAATGAACAATGCCGTCTTAAGTACTAGAAGACTGACTCTTCCTACTGTGTATGTTTTGAACCATTACTGTGACACTAGTTATAAATTCCGATGCTTCACTTCAGGTTTACTGTATCCCTTGGACCTTCTTGTTGACGATGAAACACAGAAATTGCATCGGAATTAAATACAAACGGCACAATGCCGAATTAACTACAAGAAGACTGACTCTTCTTACTGACTATGCTTTGAACCATTCCTGTGACACTAGTTATAGATTCAGACGCTTAACTTCGGGATTACTGAATCCCTCTGACCTTCTTATTGACGATGAAACACATAAATTGCATCGGAATAAAATACAAAAGGCACAATGCCGACTTACGTACATGTAGACTGACTATTCCTACTGTCTATGTATTCAACCATTCCTGTGACACTAGTTATAGATTCCGATGGTTCATTTCAGGTTTACTGTATCCTTTGGACCTTCTTATTGACGATGAAACACAGAAATTGCATCGGAATTGAATAAAAAAAGCACAATGCCGACTTAAGTACAAGAAAACTGACTCATCTAACTGTCTATGTTTTGAACCGTGCCTGTGACTCTAGTTCTAGATTCCGATGCTTCACTCCAGGTTTAATGTATCCCTTGGACCTTCTTATTGACGATGAAACACAGAAATTGCATCGGAATTAAATACAAAAGGCACAATGTCGGCTTAAGTTCAAGGAGACTGACTCTTCTTACGGACTATGTTTTGAACCATTCCTGTGACACTAGTTATAGATTCCGATGCTTCACTCCAGACTTACTGTATCCCTTGGACCTTCTTATTGACGATGAAACACGGAAATTGCATCAGAATTAAATAGAAAATGCACAATGATGACTTAAGTACAAGAAGACTGACTCTTCTTACTGACTATGTTTTGAACCATTCCTGTGACATTAGTCATAGATTCCGATGCTTAACTTCTGGATTACTGTATCCCTTGGATCTTCTTATTGACGATGAAACACAGATATTGCATCGGAATTAAATACAAAAGGCACAATGTCTACTTAAGTACATGAAGACAGAGTCTACTTACTGACTATGTTTTGAACCATTCTTGTGTCACTAGCTATAGATTCCGATGCTTCACTTCAGGTTCCTTGTATCCCTTAAACCTTCTTATTGACGATGATACACAGAAATTGCTTTGGAATTAAATACAAAAGGCACAATGCCGACTTATGTACAAGAGGACTGACTCTTCTTACTGTCTATGCTTTGAACCATTCCTGTGACTCTAGTTATTGATTCCGATGCTTCACTTCAGGTCTACTGTATCCCTCTGACCTTCTTATTGACGATGAAACACAGAAATTGCATTGGAATTAAATACAAAATTCACAATGCCGACTTTAGTACAAGAAGACCGACTCTTCTTACTGACTATGATTTGTACCATTCCTGTGACACTAGTTATAGATTCCAATGCTTCACATCAGGGTTACTGTATCCCTTTGACCTTCTTATTGACGATGAAACACACAAATTGCATCGGAATTAAGTACAAAAGGCACAATGCCGACTTAAGTACAAGAAGACTGACTCTTCCTACTGTCTATGTTTTGAACTATTCCTGTGACACTAGTTATAGATTCCGATGCTTCACTCCAGGTTTACTGTGTCCCTTGGACCTTCTTATTGACGATGAAACACAGAAATTGCACCGGAATTCAATACAATAGGCACAATTCCGACTTAAGTACAAGTAGACTGACTCTTGCTACTGTCTATGTTTTGAACCATTCCTGTGACACTAGTTATAGATTCCAATGCTTCACTTCAGGTTTACTGTATCCCTTTGACCTTCTTATTGACGATGAAACACACAAATTGCATCGGAATTAAGTACAAAAGGCACAATGCCGACTTAAGTACATGTAGACTGACTTTTCCTACTGTCTACGTTCTGAACCATCCCTGTGACACTAGTTATAGTTTCCGATGGTTCATTTCAGGTTTACTGTATCCCTTGGACCTTCTTATTGACGATGAAACACAGAAATTGCATCGGAATTAAATACAAATACACAATGCCGAATTAAGTACAAGAAGTCTGACTCTTCTTACTGCCTATGTTTTGAACCATTCCTGTGACACTAGTTATAGACTCCGATGCTTCACTCCAGGTTTACTGTATCCCTCCGACCTTCTTATTGACGATGAAACACAGAAATTGCATCGGAATTAAATACAAAAGGCACAATGCCGACTTAAGTACAAGAGGACTGACTCTTCCTACTGTCTATGTTTTGAACTATTCCTGTGACACTAGTTATAGATTCCGATGCTTCACTCCAGGTTTACTGTGTCCCTTGCACCTTCTTATTGACGATGAAACACAGAAATTGCACCGTAATTCAACACAATAGGCACAATTCCGACTTAAGTACAAGTAGACTGACTCTTGCTACTGTCTATGTTTTGAACCATTCCTGTGACACTAGTTATAGATTCCGATGCTTCACTTCAGGCTTACTGTATCCCTTGGTCCTTCTTATTGACGATGAAACACAGAAATTGCATCGGTATTAAATACAAAAGGTACAATACCGACATAAGTACAAGAAGACTGACTCTTCTTACTGACTATGTTTTGAACCATTCCTTTTACACTAGTCATAGATTCCGATGCTTAACTTCAGGATTACTGTATCCCTTGGCGCTTCTTATTGACGATGAATCACAGAAATTGCATCGGAATTAAATACAAAAAGCACAATGCCGAATTATGTACAAGATGGCTGACTCTTCTTACTGCCTATGTTTTGAACCATTCCTGTGACACTAGTTATAGACTCCGATGCTTCACTCCAGGTTTACTGTATCCCTCCGACCTTCTTATTGACGATGAAACACAGAAATTGCATCGGAATTAAATGCAAAAGGCACAATGCCGACTTAAGTACGAGAAGACCGACTCTTCTTACTGACTATGTTTTGTACCATTCCTGTGACACTACTTATAGATTCCGATGCTTCACATTAGGTTTACTGTATCCCTCTGACCTTCTTATTGACGATGAAACACACAAATTGCATCGGAATTAAGTACAAAGGGCACAATGCCGACTTAAGTACATGTAGACTGACTTTTCCTACTGTCTATGTTTTGAACCATTCCTGTGACACTATTTATAGTTTCCGATGGTTCATTTCAGGTTTACTGTATCCCTTGGACCTTCTTATTGACGATGAAACACAGAAATTGCATCAGAATTAAATAGAAAATGCACAATGATGACTTAAGTACAAGAAGACTGACTCTTCTTACTGACTATGTTTTGAACCATTCCTGTGACATTAGTCATAGATTCCGATGCTTAACTTCTGGATTACTGTATGCCTTGGATCTTCTTATTGACGATGAAACACAGATATTGCATCGGAATTAAATACAAAAGGCACAATGTCTACTTAAGTACATGAAGACAGAGTCTACTTACTGACTATGTTTTGAACCATGCTTGTGTCACTAGCTATAGATTCCGATGCTTCACTTCAGGTTCCTTGTATCCCTTAAACCTTCTTATTGACGATGATACACAGAAATTGCTTTGGAATTAAATACAAAAGGCACAATGCCGACTTATGTACAAGAGGACTGACTCTTCTTACTGTCTATGCTTTGAACCATTCCTGTGACTCTAGTTATTGATTTCGATGCTTCACTTCAGGTCTACTGTATCCCTCTGACCTTCTTATTGACGATGAAACACAGAAATTGCATTGGAATTAAATACAAAATTCACAATGCCGACTTTAGTACAAGAAGACCGACTCTTCTTACTGACTATGTTTTGTACCATTCCTGTGACACTAGTTATAGATTCCAATGCTTCACATCAGGTTTACTGTATCCCTTTGACCTTCTTATTGACGATGAAACACACAAATTGCATCGGAATTAAGTACAAAAGGCACAATGCCGACTTAAGTACAAGAAGACTGACTCTTCCTACTGTCTATGTTTTGAACTATTCCTGTGACACTAGTTATAGATTCCGATGCTTCACTCCAGGTTTACTGTGTCCCTTGGACCTTCTTATTGACGATGAAACACAGAAATTGCACCGGAATTCAATACAATAGGCACAATTCCGACTTAAGTACAAGTAGACTGACTCTTGCTACTGTCTATGTTTTGAACCATTCCTGTGACACTAGTTATAGATTCCAATGCTTCACTTCAGGTTTACTGTATCCCTTTGACCTTCTTATTGACGATGAAACACACAAATTGCATCGGAATTAAGTACAAAAGGCACAATGCCGACTTAAATACATGTAGACTGACTTTTCCTACTGTCTACGTTCTGAACCATCCCTGTGACACTAGTTATAGTTTCCGATGGTTCATTTCAGGTTTACTGTATCCCTTGGACCTTCTTATTGACGATGAAACACAGAAATTGCATCGGAATTAAATACAAATACACAATGCCGAATTAAGTACAAGAAGTCTGACTCTTCTTACTGCCTATGTTTGAACCATTCCTGTGACACTAGTTATAGACTCCGATGCTTCACTCCAGGTTTACTGTATCCCTCCGACCTTCTTATTGACGATGAAACACAGAAATTGCATCAAAATTAAATACAAAAGGCACAATGCCGACTTAAGTACAAGAGGACTGACTCTTCCTACTGTCTATGTTTTGAACTATTCCTGTGACACTAGTTATAGATTCCGATGCTTCACTCCAGGTTTACTGTGTCCCTTGCACCTTCTTATTGACGATGAAACACAGAAATTGCACCGGAATTCAATACAATAGGCACAATTCCGACTTAAGTACAAGTAGACTGACTCTTGCTACTGTCTATGTTTTGAACCATTCCTGTGACACTAGTTATAGATTCCGATGCTTCACTTCAGATTTACTGTATCCCTTGGTCCTTCTTATTGACGATGAAACACAGAAATTGCATCGGAATTAAATACAAAAGGTACAATACCGACATAAGTACAAGAAGACCGACTCTTCTTACTGACTATGTTTTGTACCATTCCTGTGACTCTAGTTATAGATTCCAATGCTTCACATCAGGTTTACTGTATCCCTTTGACCTTCTTATTGACGATGAAACACACAAATTGCATCGGAATTAAGTACAAAAGGGGAATGCCGACTTAAGTACATGTAGACTGACTTTTCCTACTGTCTACGTTCTGAACCATCCCTGTGACACTAGTTATAGTTTCCGATGGTTCATTTCAGGTTTACTGTATCCCTTGGACCTTCTTATTGACGATGAAACACAGAAATTGCATCGGAATTAAATACAAATACACAATGCCGAATTAAGTACAAGAAGTCTGACTCGTCTTACTGCCTATGTTTTGAACCATTCCTCTGACACTAGTTATAGACTCCGATGCTTCACTCCAGGTTTACTGTATCCCTCCGACCTTCTTATTGACGATGAAACACAGAAATTGCATCGGAATTAAATACAAAAGGCACAATGCCGACTTAAGTACAAGAAGACTGACTCTTCCTACTGTCTATGTTTTGAACTATTCCTGTGACACTAGTTATAGATTCCGATGCTTCACTCCAGGTTTACTGTGTCCCTTGGACCTTCTTATTGACGATGAAACACAGAAATTGCACCGGAATTCAATACAATAGGCACAATTCCGACTTAAGTACAAGTAGACTGACTCTTGCTACTGTCTATGTTTTGAACCATTCCTGTGACACTAGTTATAGATTCCGATGCTTCACTTCAGGCTTACTGTATCCCTTGGTCCTTCTTATTGACGATGAAACACAGAAATTGCATTGGAATTAAATACAAAAGGTACAATACCGACATAAGTACAAGAAGACTGACTCTTCTTACTGACTATGTTTTGAACCATTCCTTTTACACTAGTCATAGATTCCGATGCTTAACTTCAGGATTACTGTATCCCTTGGCGCTTCTTATTGACGATGAATCACAGAAATTGCATCGGAATTAAATACAAAAAGCACAATGCCGAATTATGTACAAGATGGCTGACTCTTCTTACTGCCTATGCTTTGAACCATTCCTGTGGCACTAGTTATAGACTCCGATGCTTCACTCCAGGTTTATTGTATCCTTCCGACCTTCGTATTGACGATGAAACACAGAAATTGCATCGGAATTAAATGCAAAAGGCACAATGCCGACTTAAGTACAAGAAGACCGACTCTTCTTACTGACTATGTTTTGTACCATTCCTGTGACACTACTTATAGATTCCGATGCTTCACATTAGGTTTACTGTATCCCTCTGACCTTCTTATTGACGATGAAACACACAAATTGCATCGGAATTAAAAACAAAGGGCACAATGCCGACTTAAGTACATGTAGACTGACTTTTCCTACTGTCTATGTTTTGAACCATTCCTGTGACACTATTTATAGTTTCCGATGGTTCATTTCAGGTTTACTGTATCCCTTGGACCTTCTTATTGACGATGAAATACAGATATTGCATCGGAATTAAATACAAAAAGGCACAATGCCGAATTAAGTACAAGAAGTCTGACTCTTCTTACAGCCTATGTTTTGAACCAATCCTGCGACACTAGTTATAGACTCCTATGCTTCACTCCAGGTTTACTGTATCCCTCTGACCTTCTTATTGACGATGAAACACAGAAATTGCATCGGAATTAAATACACAAGGCACAATGCCGACTTAAGTACAAGAAGACTGACTCTTCGTACTGTCTATGTTTTGAACCATTCCTGTGACACTACTTATAGATTCCGATGCTTCACTCCAGGTTTACTGTGTCCCTTGGACCTTCTTATTGACGATGAAACACAGAAATTGCACCGGAATTAAATACAATAGGCACAATGCCGACTTAAGTACAAGTAGACTGACTCTTGCTACTGCCTATGTTTTGAACCATTCCTGTGACACTAGTTATAGATTCCGATGCTTCACTTCAGGTTTACTGTATCCCTTGGACCTTCTTATTGACGATGAAACGCAGAAATTGCATCGGAATTAAATACAAAAGGCACAATACCGACATAAGTACAAGAAGACTGACTCTTCCTACTGACTATGTTTTGAACCATTCCTGTGACACTAGTCATAGATTCCGATGCTTAACTTCAGGATTACTGTATCCCTTGCCGCTTCTTATTGACGATGAAACACAGAAATTGCATCGGAATTAAGTACAAAAGGCACAATGCCGAATTAAGGACAAGAAGGCTGACTCTTCTTACTGCCTATGTTTAGAACCATTCCTGAGACACTAGTTATAGACTCCGATGCTGCACTCCAGGTTTACTGTATCCCTCCGACCTTCTTAGTGACGATGAAACACATAAATTGCATCGCAATTAAATACAAAAGGCACAATGCCGTATTAAGTACAAGAAGACTGACTCTTCCTACTGTCTATGATTTGAACCATTCCTGTGTCACTAGTTATAGATTCCGATGCTTCACTCCACGTTTACTGTATCCCTTGGACCTCCTTATTGACGATGAAACACAGAAATTGCATCGGAATTAAATGGAAAAGGCACAATGCCGACTTAAGTACAAGAAAACTGACTCATCTTACCGTCTATGTTTTGTACCGTCCCTGTGACACTAGTTATAGATTCCGATGCTTCACTCCAGGTTTACTGTATCCCTTGGACCTTCGTATTGTCGATGAAACACAGATATTGCATCGGAATTAAATACAAAAGGCACAATGCCGTTTAAGTACAAGAAGACTGACTCTTCTTACTGACTATGTTTTGAACCATTCCTGTGACACTAGTTATAGATTCCGATGCTTCACTACAGGTTTACTGTATCCCTCTGACCTTCTTATTGACGAAGAATCACAGAAATTGCATCGGAAATAAATACAAAAGGCACAATGCCGAATTAAGTACAAGAAGGCTGACTCTTCTTACTGCCTATCTTTTGAACCGTTCCTGTGACACTAGTTATAGACTCCGATGATTCACTCCAGGTATACTGTATCCCTCTGGCTTTTTATTGACGATGAATCACAGAAATTGCATCGGAATTAAATACAAAAGGCACAATGCGGACTTCAGCACAAGAGGACTGACTCTTCCTACTGTCTATGTTTTGAACCATTCCTGTGACACTAGTTATAGATTCCGATGCTTTACTCCAGGTTTACTGTGTCTCTTGGACCTTCTTATTGACGACGAAACACAGAAATTGCATCGGAATTAAATACAAAATGCACAATGCCGACTAAAAAACAAGAAGACTGACTCTTATTACAGTCTATGTTTTGAACCGTTCTTGTGACACTAGTTATAGATTCCGGTGCTTCACTCCAAGTTTACAGTATCCCTTGGACCTTCTTATTGACGATGAAACACAGATATTGCATCAGAATGAAATAGAAAAGGCACAATGCCGACTTAAGTACAAGAAGACTGACGCTTCTTACTGACTATGTTCTGAACTATTCCTGTGACACTAGTTACAGATTACGATGCTTCAGTTCAGGTTTACTGTATCCCTTGGACCTTCTTATTGATGATGAAACACAGATATTGCATCGGAATTAAATACAAAAAGCACAATGCCGACTTAAGTACAAGAAGACTGACTCTTCCTACTGTCTATGTTTTGAATCATTCCTGTGACACTAGTTATAGATTCCGATGCTTCACTCCAGGTTTACTGTGTCCCTTGGCCTTTCTTATTAACGATGAAACACAGAAATTGCAACGGAATTAAATACAATAGGCACAATGCCAACTTAAGTACAAGAGGACTGACTCTTGCTACTGTCTATGTTTTGCCCATTCCTGTGACACTAATTATATATTCCGATGCTTCATTTCAGGTTTACTGTATCCCTTGGACCTTCTTATTGACGATGAAACACAGAAATTGCATCGGAATAAATACAAATGGCACAATGCGGACTCAACCACAAGAAGACTGACTCTTCTTACTGACTATGCTTTGAACCATTCCTGTGACACTAGTTATAGATTCCGATGCTTAACTTCAGGATTACTGCAACCCTCTGACCTTCTTAGTGACGATGAAACACAGAAATTGCATCGGAAATAAACACAAAAGGCACAATGCCGACTTAAGTACAAGAATACTGACTCATCTTACTGTCTATTTTTTGAACCGTCCCTGTGACTGTAGTTATAAATTCCGATGCATCACTCCAGGTTTAATGTATCCCTTGGACCTTCCTATTGACGATGAAACACAGAAATTGCATCGGAATTGAATACAAAAGGCACAATGCCGACTTAAGTACAAGAAGACTGACTCTTCTTACTGACTATGTTTGAACCATTCCTGTGACACTAGTTATAGATTCCGATGCTTCACTTCAGGTTTACTGTATCCCTCTGACCTTCTTATTGACGATGAAACTTAGAAATTGCATCGGAATTAAATACAATTGGCACAATGCCGAATTAAGTACAAGAAGACTGACTCTTCTTACTGTCTATGTCTTGAACCATTCCTGTGACACTAGTAGTAGACTCCGATGCTTCACTCCAGGTTTACTGTATCCCTTGGACCTTCTTATTGACTATGAAACACAGAAATTGCATCGGAATTAAATACAAAAGGCACAATGCCGACTTAAGTAAAAGAAGGATGACTCTTCTTACTGTCTATGTTTTGAACCATTCCTGTGACACTAGTTATAGCCTCCGATGTTCTCTCCAGGTTTACTGTATCCCTCTGACCTTCTTATTGACGATGAAGCACAGAAATTGCATCGGAATTAAATACAAAAGGCACAATGCCGACTTAAGTACAAGAAGACTGACTCTTCCTACTGTCTATGTTTTGAACCATTCCTGTGACACTAGTTATAGATTCCGATGCTTCACTCCAGGTTTACCGTGTCCCTTGGACCTTCTTATTGACGATGAAACACAGATATTGCATCGGAATTAAATACAATAGGCACAATGCTGACTTAAGTACAAGAAGACTGACTCTTGCTACTGTCTATGTTTTGAACCATTCCTGTGACAACCAGTTATAGATTCCGATGCTTCACTTCAGGTTTACTGTATCCCTTGGACCTTCCTATTGACGATGAAACACAGAAATTGCATCGGAATTAAATACAAAAGGCACAATTCCGACTTCAGTACAAGAAGACTGACTCTTCTTACTGACTATGTTTTGAACCATTCCTGTGACACTAGTCATAGATTCCGATGGTTCATATCAGGTTTACTGTATCCCTTGGACCTTCTTATTGACGATGAAACACGGAAATTGCATCGGAATTAAATAAAAAAAGCACAATGACGACTTAAGTACAAGAATACTGACTCATCTAACTGTCTATGTTTTGAACCGTGCCTGTGACACTAGTTCTACATTCCGATGCTTCACTCCAGGTTTAATGTATCCCTTGGACCTTCTTATTGACGATGAAACACAGAAATTGCATCGGAATGAAATACAAAAGGCACAATGTCGGCTTAAGTTCAAGGATACTGACAATTCTTACTGTCTATGCTTTGAACCATTCCTGTGACACTAGTTATAGATTCCGATGCTTCACTCCAGACTTACTGTATCCCTCGGACCTTCTTATTGACGATGAAACACAGAAATTGCATCAGAATTAAATAGAAAATGCACAATGATGACTTAAGTACAAGATGACTGACTCTTCTTACTGACTATGTTTTGAACCATTCCTGTGACATTAGTCATAGATTCCGATGCTTAACTTCAGGATTACTGTATCCCTTGGATCTTCCTATTGACGATGCAACACAGAAATTGCATCGGATCTAAATACAAAAGGCACGATGCCTACTTCAGTACATGATGACAGACTCTACTCACTGACTATGTTTTGAACCATTCTTGTGACACTAGCTATAGATTCCGATGCTTCACTTCAGGTTCCTTGTATCCCTTAAACCTTCTTATTGACGATGAAACACAGAAATTGCTTTGGAATTAAATACAAAAGGCACAATGCCGACTTAAGTACAAGAGGACTGACGCTTCTTACTGTCTATGTTTTGAACCATTCCTGTGACTCTAGTTATAGATTCCGATGCTTCACTTCAGGTTTACTGTATCCCTCTGACCTTCTTATTGACGATGAAACACAGAAATTGCTTTGGAATTAAATACAAAATTCACAATGCCGACATAAGTACACGACGACTGACTCTTCCTACTGTCTATGATTTGAACCATTCCTGTGACACTAGTTATAGATTCCGATGCTTCAATTCAGGTCTACTGTATCCCTTGGACCTTCTTATTGGCGATGAAACACAGAAATTGCATCAGAATTAAATACAAAAGGCACAATGCCGTCTTTAGTACAAGAAGACCGACTCTTCTTACTGACTATGTTTTGTACCATTCCTGTGACACTAGTTATAGATTCCGATGCTTCACATCAGGTTTACTGTATCCCTTTGACCTTCTTATTGACGATGAAACACACAAATTGCATCGGAATTAAGTACAAAAGGCACAATGCCGACTTAAGTACATGTAGAGTGACTTTTCCTACTGTCTACGTTTTGAACCATTCCTGTGACACTAGTTATAGACTCCGATGCTTCACTCCAGGTTTACTGTATCCCTCTGACCTTCTTATTGACGATGAAACACAGAAATTGCATCGGAAATTAATACAAAAGGCACAATGCCGACTTAAGTACAAGAAGACTGACTCTTCCTACTGTGTATGTTTTGAACTATTCCTGTGACACTAGTTATAGATTCCGATGTTTCACTCCAGGTTTACTGTGTCCCTTGGACCTTCTTATTGACGATGAAACACAGAAATTGCACCGGAATTAAATACAATAGGCACAATGCCGACTTAAGTACAAGTAGACTGACTCTTGCTACTGTCTATGTTTTGAACCATTCCTGAGACACTAGTTATAGATTCCGATGCTTCACTTCAGGTTTACTGTATCCCTTGGTCCTTCTTATTGACGATGAAACACAGAAATTGCATCGGAATTAAATACAAAGGGCACAATACCGACATAAGTACAAGAAGACTGACTCTTCTTACTGACTATGTTTTGAACCATTCCTTTGACACTAGTCATAGATTCCGATGCTTAACTTCAGGATTACTGTATCCCTTGGCGCTTCTTATTGACGATGAATCACAGAAATTGCATCGGAATTAAATGCAAAAGGCACAATGCCGAATTAAGTACAAGAAGGCTGACTCTTCTTACTGCCTATGTTTTGAACCATTCCTGTGACACTAGTTATAGACCCTGATGCTGCACTCCAGGTTTACTGTATCCCTCCGACCTTCTTATTGACGATGAAACACAGAAATTGCATCGGAATTAAATACAAAAGGCACAATGCCGACTTAAGTACAAGAATACTGTGCTCATCTTACTGTCTATGCTTTGAACCGTCCCTGTGACACTAGCTATAGATTCCGATGCTTCACTTCAGGTCTCTTGTGTCCCTTAAACCTTCTTATTGACGATGAAACACAGAAATTGCTTTGGAATTAAACACAAAAGGCACAATGCCGACTTAAGTACAAGAGGACTGACTCTTCTTACTGCCTATGTCTTGAACCATTCCTGTGACTCTAGTTATAGATTCCGATGCTCCACTTCAGGTTTACTGTATCCCTCTGACCTTCTTATTGACGATGAAACACAGAAAATGCATTGGAATTAAATACAAAATTCACAATGCCGACTTAAGTACAAGAAGACTGACTCTTCCTACTGTCTATGATTTGAACCAGTCCTGTGACACTAGTTATAGATTCCGATGCTTCAATTCAGGTCTACTGTATCCCTTGGACCCTTTTATTGACGATGAAACACAGAAATTGCATCGGAATTAAATACAAAAGTTACAAATGCCGACTTAAGAACAAGAAGACCGACTCTTCTTACTGACTATGTTTTGTACCATTCCTGTGACACTACTCATAGATTCCGATGCTTCACATCAGGTTAACTGTATCCCTCTGACCTTCTTATTGACGATGAAACACACAAATTGCATCGGAATTAAGTACAAAGGGCACAATGCCGACTTAAGTACATGTAGACTGACTTTTCCTACTGTCTATGTTTTGAACCATTCCTGTGACACTAGTTATAGTTTCCGATGGTTCATTTCAGGTTTACTGTATCCCTTGGACCTTCTTATTGACGATGAAACATAGATATTGCATCGGAATTAAATACAGAAGGCACAATGCCGAATTAAGAACAAGAAGAATGACTCTTCTTACAGCCTATGTTTTGAACCATTCCTGTGACACTAGTTATAGACTCCTATGCTTCTCTCCAGGTTTACTGTATCCCTCTGACCTTCTTATTGACGATGAAACACAGAAATTGCATCGGAATTAAATACAAAAGGCACAATTCCGACTTAAGTACAAGAAGACTGACTCTTCCTACTGTCTATGTTTTGAAACATTCCTGTGACACTAGTCATAGATTCCGATGGTTCATATCAGGTTTACTGTATCCCTTGGACCTTCTTATTGACGATGAAACACATATATTGCATCGGAATAAAATACAAAAGGCACAATGCCGACTTATGTACATGTAGACTGACTTTTCCTACTGTCTATGTATTCAACCATTCCTGTGACACTAGTTATAGATTCCGATGGTTCATTTCAGGTTTACTGTATCCTTTGGACCTTGTTATTGACGATGAAACACGGAAATTGCATCGGAATTAAATAAAAAAAGCACAATGACGACTTAAGTACAAGAATACTGACTCATCTAACTGTCTATGTTTTGAACCGTGCCTGTGACACTAGTTCTACATTCAGATGCTTCACTCCAGGTTTAATGTATCCCTTGGACCTTCTTATTGACGATGAAACACAGAAATTGCATCGGAATGAAATACAAAAGGCACAATGTCGGCTTAAGTTCAAGGATACTGACAATTCTTACTGTCTATGCTTTGAACCATTCCTGTGACACTAGTTATAGATTCCGATGCTTCACTCCAGACTTACTGTATCCCTTGGACCTTCTTATTGACGATGAAACACAGAAATTGCATCAGAATTTAATAGAAAATGCACAATGATGACTTAAGTACAAGAAGACTGACTCTTCTTACTGACTATGTTTTGAACCATTCCTGTGACATTAGTCATAGATTCCGATGCTTAACTTCAGGATTACTGTATCCCTTGGATCTTCCTATTGACGATGCAACACAGAAATTGCATCGGATCTAAATACAAAAGGCACGATGCCAACTTCAGTACATGATGACAGACTCTACTCACTGACTATGTTTTGAACCATTCTTGTGACACTAGCTATAGATTCCGATGTTTCACTTCAGGTTCCTTGTATCCCTTAAACCTTCTTATTGACGATGAAACACAGAAATTGCTTTGGAATTAAATACAAAAGGCACAATGCCGACTTAAGTACAAGAGGACTGACGCTTCTTACTGTCTATGTTTTGAACCATTCCTGTGACTCTAGTTATAGATTCCGATGCTTCACTTCAGGTTTACTGTATCCCTCTGACCTTCTTATTGACGATGAAACACAGAAATTGCTTTGGAATTAAATACAAAATTCACAATGCCGACATAAGTACACGACGACTGACTCTTCCTACTGTCTATGATTTGAACCATTCCTGTGACACTAGTTATAGATTCCGATGCTTCAATTCAGGTCTACTGTATCCCTTGGACCTTCTTATTGGCGATGAAACACAGAAATTGCATCAGAATTAAATACAAAAGGCACAATGCCGTCTTTAGTACAAGAAGACCGACTCTTCTTACTGACTATGATTTGTACCATTCCTGTGACACTAGTTATAGATTCCGATGCTTCACATCAGGTTTACTGTATCCCTTTGACCTTCTTATTGACGATGAAACACACAAATTGCATCGGAATTAAGTACAAAAGGCACAATGCCGACTTAAGTACATGTAGAGTGACTTTTCCTACTGTCTACGTTTTGAACCATTCCTGTGACACTAGTTATAGACTCCGATGCTTCACTCCAGGTTTACTGTATCCCTCTGACCTTCTTATTGACGATGAAACACAGAAATTGCATCGGAAATTAATACAAAAGGCACAATGCCGACTTAAGTACAAGAAGACTGACTCTTCCTACTGTGTATGTTTTGAACTATTCCTGTGACACTAGTTATAGATTCCGATGTTTCACTCCAGGTTTACTGTGTCCCTTGGACCTTCTTATTGACGATGAAACACAGAAATTGCACCGGAATTAAATACAATAGGCACAATGCAGACTTAAGTACAAGTAGACTGACTCTTGCTACTGTCTATGTTTTGAACCATTCCTGAGACACTAGTTATAGATTCCGATGCTTCACTTCAGGTTTACTGTATCCCTTGGTCCTTCTTATTGACGATGAAACACAGAAATTGCATCGGAATTAAATACAAAGGGCACAATACCGACATAAGTACAAGAAGACTGACTCTTCTTACTGACTATGTTTTGAACCATTCCTTTGACACTAGTCATAGATTCCGATGCTTAACTTCAGGATTACTGTATCCCTTGGCGCTTCTTATTGACGATGAATCACAGAAATTGCATCGGAATTAAATGCAAAAGGCACAATGCCGAATTAAGTACAAGAAGGCTGACTCTTCTTACTGCCTATGTTTTGAACCATTCCTGTGACACTAGTTATAGACCCTGATGCTGCACTCCAGGTTTACTGTATCCCTCCGACCTTCTTATTGACGATGAAACACAGAAATTGCATCGGAATTAAATACAAAAGGCACAATGCCGACTTAAGTACAAGAATACTGTGCTCATCTTACTGTCTATGCTTTGAACCGTCCCTGTGACACTAGCTATAGATTCCGATGCTTCACTTCAGGTCTCTTGTATCCCTTAAACCTTCTTATTGACGATGAAACACAGAAATTGCTTTGGAATTAAACACAAAAGGCACAATGCCGACTTAAGTACAAGAGGACAGACTCTTCTTACTGCCTATGTCTTGAACCATTCCTGTGACTCTAGTTATAGATTCCGATGCTCCACTTCAGGTTTACTGTATCCCTCTGACCTTCTTATTGACGATGAAACACAGAAAATGCATTGGAATTAAATACAAAATTCACAATGCCGACTTAAGTACATGTAGACTGACTTTTCCCACTGTCTATGTTTTGAACCATTCCTGTGACACTAGTTATAGTTTCCGATGGTTCATTTCAGGTTTACTGTATCCCTTGGACCTTCTTATTGACTATGAAACATAGATATTGCATCGGAATTAAATACAGAAGGCACAATGCCGAATTAAGAACAAGAAGTCTGACTCTTCTTACAGCCTATGTTTTGAACCATTCCTGTGACACTAGTTATAGACTCCTATGCTTCTCTCCAGGTTTACTGTATCCCTCTGACCTTCTTATTGACGATGAAACACAGAAATTGCATCGGAATTAAATACAAAAGGCACAATTCCGACTTAAGTACAAGAAGACTGACTCTTCCTACTGTCTATGTTTTGAAACATTCCTGTGACACTAGTTATAGATTCCGATGCTTCACTCCAGGTTTACTGTGTCTCTTGGACCTTCTTATTGACGATGAAACACAGAAATTGCACCGGAATTAAATACAATAGGCACAATGCCGACTTAAGTACAAGTAGACTGACTCTTGCTACTGTCTATGATTGAACCATTCCTGTGACACTTGTTATAGATTCCGATGCTTCACTTCAGGTTTACTGTATCCCTTGGACCTTCTTATGACGATGAAACACAGAAATTGCATCGGAATTAAATACAAAAGGCACAATACCGGCATAAGTACAAGAAGACTGACTCTTCTTACTGACAATGTTTTGAACCATTCCTGTGACACTAGTCATAGATTCCGATGCTTAACTTCAGGATTACTGTATCCCTTGCCGCTTCTTATTGACGATGAAACACAGAAATTGCATCGGAATTAAATACAAAAGGCACAATGCCGTTTAAGTACAAGAAGACTGACTCTTCTTACTGTCTATGTTTTGAACCATTCCTGTGACACTAGGTATAGATTCCGATGCTTCACTACAGGTTTACTGTATCCCTCTGACCTTCTTATTGACGAAGAAGCACAGAAATTGCATCGGAATTAAATATAAAAGGCACAATGCCGGATTAAGTACAAGAAGGCTGACTCTTCTTACTGCCTATGTTTTGAACCATTCCTGAGACACTAGTTATAGACGCCGATGCTGCACCCCAGGTTTACTGTGTCCCTCCGACATTCTTATTGACGATGAAACACAGAAATTGCATCGCAATTAAATACAAAAGGCACAATGCCGTATTAAGTACAAGAAGACTGACTCTTCCTACTGTCTATGATTTGAACCATTCCTGTGTCACTAGTTATAGATTCCGATGCTTCACTCCACGTTTACTGTATCCCTTGGACCTCCTTATTGACGACGAATAACAGAAATTGCATCGGAATTAAATGGAAAAGTCACAATGCCGACTTATGTACAAGAATACTGACTCATCTTACTGTCTATGTTTTGAACCGTCCCTATGACACTAGTTATAGATTCCGATGCTTCACTCCAGGTTTACTGTATCCCTTGGACCTTCTTATTGTCGATGAAACACAGATATTGCATCGGAATTAAATACAAAAGGCACAATGCCGTTTAAGTACAAGAAGACTGACTCTTCTTACTGTCTATGTTTTGAACCATTCCTGGGACACTAGTTATAGATTCCGATGCTTCACTACAGGTTTACTGTATCCCTCTGACCTTCTTATTGACGAAGAATCACAGAAATTGCATCGGAATTAAATTCAAAATGCACAATGCCGAATTAAGTACAAGAAGATGTTTTGAACCATTCCTGTGACACTAGTTATAGACTCCGATGATTCACTCCAGGTATACTGTATCCCTCTGGCTTCTTATTGACGATGAATCACAGAAATTGCATCGGAATTAAATACAAAAGGCACAATGCCGACTTCAGCACAAGAGGACTGACTCTTCCTACTGTCTATGTTTTGAACCGTTCCTGTGACACTAGTTATAGATTCCGATGCTTTACTCCAGGTTTACTGTGTCTCTTGGACCTTCTTATTGACGACAAAACACAGAAATTGCATCGGAATTAAATACAAATGGCACAAAATTGACTTAAGTACAAAGAGACTGACTCTTCGTACTGACTATGTTTTGAACCTTTACTGTGACACTAGTCATAGATTCTGATGCTTAACTTAAGGATTACTGTATCCCTTGGATCTTCTTATTGACGATGAAACACAGAAATTGCAACGGAATTAAATACAAAATTCACAATGCCGACTTAAGTACAAGAATACTGACTAATCTTACTGTCTACGTTTTGTACCGTCCCTGTTACTCTAGTTATTGATTCCGATGCTTCACTCCAGGTTTAATGTATCTCTTGGACCTTCGTATTGACGATGAAGCACAGAAATTGCATCGGATTAAATACAAAAGGCACATTGTCGACATAAGTACAAGGAGACTGACTCTTCTTACTGACTATAATTTGAACCATTCCTGTGACACCAGTTATAGATTCCGATGCTTCACTTCAGGTTTACTGTATCCCTCTGACCTTCTTATTGACGATGAAACACAGAAATTGCATCGGAATTAAATACAAAAGGCGCAGTGGCGAATTAAGTACAAGAAGACTGACTCTTATTACTGTATATGTTTTGAACCATTCCTGTGACACTAGTTATAGATTGCGATGCTTCACATCAGTTTTACTGTATCCCTCTGACCTTCTTATTGACGAAGAATCGCAGATATTGCATCGGAATTAAATACAAATGGCACAATGCCGAATTAAGTACAAGAAGTCTGACTCTTCCTACTGCCTATGTTTTGAACCATTCCTGTGATACTAGTTATAGGCTCCGATACTTCACTCCAGGTTTACTGTATCCCTCTGACCTTCTTATTGACGATGAAACGCAGAAATTGCATCGGAATTAAATACAAAAGGCACATGGCGACTTAAGTACAAGAAGACTGACCCTTCCTACTGTCTATGATATGAACCATTCCTGTGTCACTAGTTATAGATTCCGATGCTTCACTCCACGTTTACTGTATCCCTTGGACCTCCTTATTGACGATGAAACACAGAAATTGCATCGGAATTAAATGGAAAAGGAACAATGCCGACTTAAGTAAAAGAATACTGACTCATCTTACTGTCTATGTTTTGAACCGTCCCTATGACACTAGTTATAGATTCCGATGCTTCACTCCAGGTTTACTGTATCCCTTGGACCTTCGTATTGTCGATGAAAAACAGATATTGCATCGGAATTAAATACAAAAGGCACAATGCCGTTTAAGTACAAGAAGACTGACTCTTCTTACTGACTATGTTTTGAACCATTCCTGTGACACTAGTTATAGATTCCGATGCTTCACTACAGATATACTGTATCCCTCTGACCTTCTTATTGACGAAGAATCACAGAAATTGCATCGGAATTAAATACAAAAGGCACAATGCCGAATTAAGTACAAGAAGGCTGACTCTTCTTACTGCCTATGTTTTGAACCATTCCTGTGACACTAGTTATAGACTCCGATGATTCACTCCAGGTATACTATATCCCTCTGGCTTCTTATTGACGATGAATCACAGAAATTGCATCGGAATTAAATACAAAAGGCACAATGCCGACTTCAGCACAAGAGGACTGACTCATCCTACTGTCTATGATTTGAACCATTCCTGTGACACTAGTTATAGATTCCGATGCTTTACTCCAGGTTTACTGTGTCCCTTGGACCTTCTTATTCACGACGAAACACAGAAATTGCATCGGAATTAAATACAAAAGGCACAATGCCGACTAAAGTACAAGAAGACTGACCCTTATTACAGTCTATGTTTTCAACCGTTCTTCTGACACTAGTTATAGATTCCGGTGCTTCACTCCAAGTTTACAGTATCCCTTGGACCTTCTTATTGACGGTGAAACACAGATATTGCATCAGAATTAAATAGAAAAGGCACAATGCTGACTTAAGTACAAGAAGACTGACGCTTCTTACTGACTATGTTTTGAACCATTCCTGTGACACTAGTTACAGATTACGATGCTTCAGTTCAGGTTTACTGTATCCCTTGGACCTTCTTATTGATTATGAAACACAGATATTGCATCGGAATTAAATACAAAAAGCACAATGCCGACTTAAGTAAAAGAAGACTGACTCTTCCTACTGTCTATGTTTTGAACCATTCCTGTGACACTAGTTATAGATTCCGATGCTTTACTCCAGGTTTATTGTGTCCCTTGGCCTTTCTTATTAACGATGAAACACAGAAATTGCAACGGAATTAAATACAATAGGCACAATGCCAACTTAAGTAAAAGAGGACTGACTCTTGCTACTGTCTATGTTTTACCCATTCCTGTGACACTAGTTACATATTCCGATGCTTCATTTCAGGTTTACTGTATCCCTTGGACCTTCTTATTGACGATGAAACACATAAATAGCATCGGAATTAAATACAAATGGCACAAAATCGACTTAAGCACAAAAAGGCTGACTCTTCTTACTGACTATGTTTTGAACCTTTCCTGTGACACTAGTCATAGATTCCGATGCTTAACTTCAGGATTACTGTATCCCTTGGATCTTCTTATTGACGATGAAACACAGAAATTGCAACGGAATTAAATACAAAATTCACAATGCCGACTTAAGTACATGAAGACTGACTCTACTTACTGACTATGTTCTGAACCATTCTTGTGACACTAGCTATTGATTCCGATGTTTCACTTCAGGTTTACTGTGTCCCTTAAACCTTCTCATTGACGATGAAACACAGAAATGGCTTTGGAATTAAATACAAAAGGCACAATGCCGACTTAAGTACAAGAGGACTGACTCTTCTTACTGTCTATGTTTCGAACCATTCCTGTGACTCTAGTTATAGATTCCAATGCTTCACCTCAGGTGTACTGTATCCCTCTGACCTTCTTATTGACAATGAAACACAGAAATTGCATCGGAATTAAATACAAAATTCACAATGCCGACTTAAGTACAAGAAGGCTGACTCTTCCTACTAACTATGATTTGAACCATTCCTGTGACACTAGTTATAGATTCCGATGCTTCAAATCAGGTCTACTGTATCCCTTGGACCTTCTTATTGACGGTGAAACACAGAAATTGCATCGGAATTAAGTACAAAAGGCACAATGCCGACTTAAGTACAAGTAGACTGACTTTTCCTACTGTCTGTGTTGTGAACCATTCCTGTGACATTAGTTATAGATTCCGATGCTTCACTTCAGGTTTACTGTATCCCTCTGACCGTCTTATTGACGATGAAACACAGAAATTGCATCGGAATTAAATACAAGAAGCACAATGCCGACTAAAGTACAAGAAGTCTGACACTTATTACAGTCTATGTTTTGACCAGTTCTTGTGACACTCGTTATAGATTCCGGTGCTTCACTCCAAGTTTACAGTATCCCTTGCACCTTCTTATTGACGATGAAACACATATATTGCATCAGAATTAAATAGAAAAGGCACAATGCCGAATTAAGTACAACAAGACTGACGCTTCTTACTGACTATGTTTTGAACCATTCCTGTGACGCTAGTTATAGATTACGATGCTTCACTTCAGGTTTACTGTATGCCTTGGACCTTCTTATTGAGGATGAAACACAGATATTGCATCGGAATTAAATACAAAAGGCACAATGCCGACATAAGTACAAGAAGACTGACTCTTCCTACTGTCTATGTATTGGATCATTCCTGTGATACTAGTTATAGATTCCGATGCTTCACTCCAGGTTTACTGTGTCCCTTAGGCCATCTTATTAACGATGAAACACAGAAATTGCAACGGAATTAAATACAATAGGCACAATGCCAACTTAAGTACAAGAGGACTGACTCTTGCTACTGTCTATGTTTTGCCCATACCTGTGACACTAGTTATATATTCCGATGCTTCACTTCAGGTTTACTGTATCCCTTGGACCTTCTTATTGACGATGAAACACAGAAATTGCATCGGAATTAAATACAAAAGGCACAAAACCGACTTAAGTACAAGAAGACTGACTCTTCTTACTCACTATGTTTTCAACCATTCCTGTTACACTAGTCATAGGTTCCGATGCTTAACTTCAGGATTACTGTATCCCTTGGTCCTTCTTATTGACGATGAAACACAGAAACTGCATCGGAATTAAATACAAAAGGCACAATGCCGACTTAAGTACAAGAAGACTGACTCTTCTTACCGACTATGTTTTGAACCATTCCTGTGACACTAGTTATAGATTCCGATGCTTCACTCCAGGTTTACTGTATCCCTTGGACCTTCGTGTTGACGATGAAACACAGAAATTGCATCGGAATTAAATACAAAAGGTACAATGCCGACTAAAGTACAAGAAGACTGACTCTTATTACAGTCTATGTTTTGAACCGTTCTTGTGACACTAGTTATAGATTCCGGTGCTTCACTCCAAGTTTACAGTATCCCTTGGACCTTCTTATTGACGATGAAACACAGATATTGCATCAGAATTAAATAGAAAAGGCACAATGCCGACTTAAGTACAACTAGACTGACGCTTCTTACTGACTACGTTTTGAACCATTCCTGTGACACTAGTTATAGATTACGATGCTTCACTTCAGTTTTACTGTATCCCTTGGTCCTCCTTATTGAGGATGAAACACAGATATTGCATTGGAATTAAATACAAAAGGCACAATGCCGACTTAAGTACAAGAAGACTGACTCTTCCTACTGTCTATGTTTTGAACCATTCCTGTGACACTAGTTATAGTTTCCGATGGTTCTTTTCAGGTTTACTGTATCCCTTGGACCTTCTTATTGACGATGAAACACAGAAATTGCATCGGAATTAAATACAAAAGGCACAATGCCGACTTAAGTACAACAAGACTGACGCTTCTTACTGACTATGTTTTGAACCATTCCTGTGACACTAGTTATAGATTACGATGCTTCACTTCAGTTTTACTGTATCCCTTGGTCCTCCTTATTGAGGATGAAACACAGATATTGCATTGGAATTAAATACAAAAGGCACAATGCCGACTTAAGCACATGTAGACTGACTTTTCCTACTGTCTATGTTTTGAACCATTCCTGTGACACTAGTTATAGTTTCCGATGGTTCTTTTCAGGTTTACTGTATCCCTTGGACCTTCTTATTGACGATGAAACACAGAAATTGCATCGGAATTAAATACAAAAGGCACAATGCCGACTTAAGTACAAGAAGACTGACTCTTCCAACTGTCTATGCTTTGAACCATTCCTGTGACACTAGTTATAGATTCCGATGCTTCACTTCAGGTTTACTGTATCCCTCTGACCGTCTTAATGACGATGAAACACAGAAATTGCTTCGGAATTAAATACAAAAGGCACAAAATCGACTTAAGTACAAAAAGACTGACTCTTCTTACTGACTATGTTTAGAACCTTTCCTGTGACACTAGTCATAGATTCCGATGCTTAACCTCAGGATTACTGTATCCCTTGGATCTTCTTATTGACGATGAAACACAGAAATTGCAACGGAATTAAATACAAAATTCACAATGCCGACTTAAGTACAAGAATACTGACTCATCTTACTGTCTACGTTTTGAACCATTCCTGTGACACCAGTTATAGATTCCGATGCTTCACTTCAGGTTTACTGTATCCCTCTGACATTTTTATTGACGATGAAACACAGAAATTGCATCGGAATTAAATACAAAAGGCGCAATGGCGAATTAAGTACAAGAAGACTGACTCTTCTTACTGTTTATGTTTTGAACCATTCCTGTGACACTAGTTATAGATTGCGATGCTTCACATCAGTTTTACTGTATCCCTCTGACCTTCTTATTGACGAAGAATCGCAGATATTGCATCGGAATTAAATACAAAAGGCACAATGCCGAATTAAGTACAAGAAGTCTGACTCTTCTTACTGCCTATGTTTTGAACCATTCCTGTGATACTAGTTATAGACTCCGATGCTTCACTCCAGGTTTACTGTATCCCTCTGACCTTCTTATTGACGATGAAACGCAGAAATTGCATCGGAATTAAATACAAAAGGCATGTGCCGACTTAAGTACAAGAAGACTGACTCTTCCTACTGTCTATGTTTTGAACCATTCCTGTGACACTAGTTATAGATTCCGTTGCTTCACTCCTGGATTACTGTGTCCCTTGGACCTTCTTATTGACGATGAAACACAGAAATTGCACCGGAATTAAATAAAATAGGCACAATGCCGACTTAAGTACAAGTAGACTGACTCTTGCTACTGTCTATGTTTTGAACCACTCCTGTGACACTAGTTATAGATTGCGATGCTTCACTTCAGATTTACTGTATCCCTTGGACCTTCTTATTGACGGTGAAACACATAAATAGCATCGGAATGAAATACAAAAGGCACAATGCCGAATTAAGTACAAGAAGGCTGACTCTTCTTACTGCCTATGTTTTGACCCATTCCTGTGACACTAGTTATAGACTCCGATGCTTCACTCCAGGTTTACTGTATCCCGCTGACCTTATTATTGACGATGAAACACAGAAATTGCATCGGAATTAAAGACAATAGGCACAATGCCGACTTAAGTACAAGTAGACTGACTCTTGCTACTGTCAGTATTTCGAACCATTCCTGTGACACTAGTTATGGATTCCGATGCTTCACTTCAGGTTTACTGTATCCCTTGGACCTTCTTATTGACGATGAAACACAGAAATTGCATCGGAATTAAATTCAAAATGCACAATGCCGACTTAAGTACAAGAAGACTGACTCTTCCTACTGACTATGTTTTGAACCATTCCTGTGACACTAGTTATAGGTTCTGATGCTTCTTCACTTCAGGTTTACTGTATCCCTCTGACCTTCTTTTTGACGATGAAACACAGAAATTGCATCGGAATTATATACAAAAGGCACAATGCCGAATTAAGTACAAGAAGACTGACTCTTCTTACTGTCCATGTTTTGAGCCATTCCTGTGACACTAGTTATAGACTCCGGTGCTTCACTCCAGGTTTACTGTATCCCTTGGACCTTCTTATTGACGATGAAACACAGAAACTGCATCGGAATTAAATACAAAAGTCACAATGCCGACTTAAGTAAAAGAAGTCTGACTTTTCTTACTGTCTATGCTTTGAACCATTCCTGTGACACTAGTTATAGATTCCGATGCTTCACTCCAGGTTTACTGTATCCCTTGGTCCTTCTTATTGACGATGAAACACAGAAATTGCATCGGAATTAAATACAAAAGGCACAATGCCCACTTAAGTACAAGAAGACTGACTCTTCTTACTGACTATGCTTTGAACCATTCCTGTGACACTAGTTATAAATACCGATGCTTCACTTCAGGTTTACGGTATCTCTTGGACCTTCCTATTGACGATGAAACACAGAAATAGCATGGGAATTATATACAAAAGGCAAAATGCCGACTAAACTACAAGAAGACTGACTCTTATTACAGTCTATGTTTTGAACCGTTCTTGTGACACTAGTTATAGATTCCGGTGCTTCACTCCATGTTTACAGTATCCCTTGGACCTTCTAATTGACGATGAAACACAGATATTGCATCAGAAGTAAATATATAAGGCACAATGCCGACTTAAGTACAAGAAGACTGACGCTTCTTACGGACTATGTTATGAACCATTCCTGTGACACTAGTTATAGATTCCGATGCTTCACTTCAGGTTTACTGTATCCCTTGGACCTTCTTATTGAGGATGAAACACAGATATTGCATCGGAATTAAATACAAAAGGCACAATTCCGAATGAAGTATAAGAAGACTGACTCATCTTATTGTTTATGTTTTGAACCATTCCTGTGACACTAGTTATAGATTCTGATGCTTCACTCCAGGTTTACTGTATCCCTCTGACCCTCTTATTGACGATGAAACACAGAAAATACATCAGACTTAAATACAAAAGGCACAATGCCGACTTAAGTACAAGAAGTTTGGCTCTTCTTATTGTCTATGTTTTGAACCGTTCCTGTGACACTAGTTAGAGATTCCGATGCTTCACTTCAGGTTAACTGTATCCCTCTGACCGTCGTACTGACGATGAAACACAGAAATTGCATCGGAATTAAATACAAAAGGCACAATGCCGACTCAAGTACAAGAAGACTGGCTCTTCATACTGTCCATGTTTTGAACCTTTCCTGTGAGACCGGTTTTAGATTCCGATGCCTCACTTCAGGTTTACTGTATCCCTTGGACCTTGTTATTAACGACGAAACACAGAAATTGCATCGGAATTAAATAGATAAGGCACAATGCCGACTTAAGTACAAGAAAACAGACTCTTCTTATTATCTCTGTTTTGAACCACTACTGTGACACTAGTTATAGACTCCGATGCATCACTTCAGGTTTACTGTATCCCTCTGACCCTCTCATTCACGATGAAACACAGAAAATGCATCGGAATTAAATACAAAAGGCAAAAAGCCGACTTAAGTACTAGAAGACTGACTCTTCTTACTGTCTATGTCTTGAACCATTCCAATGACACTAGTTATAGATTCCGATGCTTCACTTCAGGTTTACTGTATTTCTCTGACCTTCTTATTGACGAAGAAACACAGAAATTGAATCGGAATTATATACAAAAGGCACAATGCCGACTTAAGTACAAGAAAACTGACTCTTCTTACTGTCTATGTTTTGGACGATACCTGTGACACTAGTTATAGATTCCGATGCTTCACTTCAGGTATACTGTATCCCTCTGAGCTTCATATTGACGATGAATTACAGAAATTGCGTCGGAAATATATACAAAAGGCACAATCCAGACTTGAGTACAAGAAGACTAACACTTCTTACTGTCTATGATTTGAACCATTCCTGTGAAACTAGTTATAGATTCGTATGCTTCACTTCTGGTTTACTGTATCCCTCTGACACTCTTATTCACGATGAAACACCGAAAATGCATCGGAATTAAATACAAAAGGCACAAAGCCACTTAAGTAGTAGAAGACTGACTCTTCTTACTGTCTATGTTTTGAACCATTCCTGTGACACTAGTTATAGATTCCGATGCTTCACTTCAGGTTTACTGTTTCCACTCTGACCATCGTATTGAGTTTGAAACACAGAAACTGCATCGGAATTAAATACAAAAGGCACAATGCCGACTTCAGTACAAGAAACCTGACATTTCTTGCTGTCTATGCTTTGAAACATTCCTGTGACACTAGTTATAGATTCCAATGCTTCACTTCAGATTTACATTATCCCTCTGAGCTTCTTATTGACGGTGAAACACAGAAATTGCATCGGAAATATATACAAAAGGCACAATGCAGACATAAGTACAAGAAGACTGACTCTTCTTACTGTCTATGTTTTGAACCATTCCTGTGACACTAGTTAGAGATTCCGAAGCTTCACTTCATGTTAACTGTATCCCTCTGACCGTCGTACTGACGATGAAACACAGGAATTGCATCGGAATTAAATACAAATGGCACAATGCCGACACAAGTACAAGAAGACTGCCTCTTCTTACTGTCCATGTTTTGAACCTTACCTGCGAGACCGGTTTTAGATTCCGATGCCCCACTTCAGGTTTACTGTATCCCTCTGACCTTCTTATTGACGATGAAACACAGAAATTGCATTGGAATTAAATAAAAAATTCACAATGCCGACTTAAGTACAAGAAGACTGACTCTTCCTACTGTCTATGATTTGAACCAATCCTGTGACACTAGTTATAGATTCCGATGCTTCAATTCAGGTCTACTGTATCCCTTGGTCCCTTTTATTGACGATGAAACACAGAAATTGCATCGCAATTAAATACAAAAGTTACAATGCCGACTTAAGTACAAGAAGACCGACTCTTCTTACTGACTATGTTTGTACCATTCCTGTGACACTACTCATAGATTCCGATGCTTCACATCAGGTTTACTGTATCCCTCTGACCTTCTTATTGACGATGAAACACACAAATTGCATCGGAATTAAGTACAAAGGGCACAATGCCGACTTAAGTACATGTAGACTGACTTTTCCAACTGTCTATGTTTTGAACCATTCCTGTGACACTAGTTATAGTTTCCGATGGTTCATCTCAGGTTTACTGTATCCCTTGGACCTTCTTATTGACGATGAAACACAGATATTGCATCGGAATTAAATACAAAAGGCACAATGCTGAATTAAGAACAAGAAGTCTGACTCTTCTTACAGCCTATGTTTGAACCATTCCTGTGACACTAGTTATAGACTCCTATGCTTCACTCCAGGTTTACTGTATCCCTCTGACCTTCTTATTGACGATGAAACACAGAAATTGCATCGGAATTAAATACAAATGGCACAATGCCGACTTAAGTACAAGAAGACTGACTTCCTACTGTATATGTTTTGAACCATTCCTGTGACACTAGTTATAGATTCCGATGCTTCACTCCAGGTTTACTGTGTCCCTTGGACCTTCTTATTGACGATGAAACACAGAAATTGCACCGGAATTAAATACAATAGGCACAATGCCGACTTAAGTACAAGTAGACTGACTCTTGCTACTGTCTATGTTTTGAACCATTCCTGTGACACTAGTTATAGATTCCGATGCTTCACTTCAGGTTTACTGTATCCCTTGGACCTTCTTATGACGATGAAACACAGAAATTGCATCGGAATTAAATACAAAAGGCACAATACCGACATAAGTACAAGAAGACTGGCTCTTCTTACTGACTATGTTTTGAACCATTCCTGTGACACTAGTCATAGATTCTGATGCTTGACTTCAGGATTACTGTATCCCTTGCCGCTTCTTATTGACGATGAAACACAGAAATTGCATCGGAATTAAGTACAAAAGGCACAATGCCGAATTAAGTACAAGAAGGCTGACTCTTCTTACTGCCTATGTTTTGAACCATTCCTGAGACACTAGTTATAGACTCTGATGCTGCACTCCAGGTTTACTGTGTCCCTCCGACCTTCTTATTGACGATGAAACACAAAAATTGCATCGCAATTAAATACAAAAGGCACAATGCCGACTTCAGCACAAGAGGACTGACTCTTCCTACTGTCTATGTTTTGAACCATTCCTGTGTCACTAGTTATAGATTCCGATGCTTCACTCCACGTTTACTGTATCCCTTGGACCTTCTTATTGTCGATGAAACACAGATATTGCATCGGAATTAAATACAAAAGGCACAATGCCGTTTAAGTACAAGAAGTCTGACTCTTCTTACTGACTATGTTTTGAACCATTCCTGTGACACTAGTTATAGACTCCGATGATTCACTCCAGGTATACCGTATCCCTCTGGCTTCTTATTGACGATGAATCACGGAAATTGCATCGGAATTAAATACAAAAGGCACAATGCCGACTTCAGCACAAGAGGACTGACTCTTCCTACTGTCTATGTTTTGAACCATTCCTGTGACACTAGTTATAGATTCCGATGCTTTACTCCAGGTTTACTGTGTCTCTTGGACCTTCTTATTGACGACGAAACACAGAAATTGCATCGGAATTAAATACAAAAGGCACAATGTCGACTAATGTACAAGAAGACTGACTCTTATTACAGTCTATGTTTTGAACCGTTCTTGTGACACTAGTTATAGATTCCGGTGCTTCACTCCAAGTTTACAGTATCCCTTGGACCTTCTTTGTGACGATGAAACACAGATATTGCATCAGAATTAAATAGAAAAGGCACAATGGCGACTTAAGTACAAGAGGACTGACTCTTCTTACTGTCTATGTTTTGAACCATTCCTGTGACTCTAGTTACAGATTCCAATGCTTCACCTCAGGTGTACTGTATCCCTCCGACCTTCTTATTGACGATGAAACACAGAAATTGCATCGGAATTAAATACAAAATTCACAATGCCGACTAAAGTACAAGAAGGCTGACTCTTCCTTCTGTCTATGATTTGAACCGTTCCTGTGACACTAGTTATAGATTCCGATGCTTAAAATCAGGTCTACTGTATCCCTTGGACCTTCTTATTGACGGTGAAACACAGAAATTGCATCGGAATTAAGTACAAAAGGCACAATGCCAACTTAAGTATATGTAGACTGACTTTTCCTACTGTCTGTGTTATGAACCATTCCTGTGACATTAGTTATAGATTGCGATGCTTCACTTCAGGTTTACTGTATCACTCTGACCGTCTTATTGACGATGAAACACAGAAATTGCATCGGAATTCAATACAAGAGGCACAATGCCGACTAAAGTACAAGAAGTCTGACACTTATTACA
This sequence comes from Schistocerca americana, assembly GCF_021461395.2. NCBI lineage: Eukaryota > Metazoa > Arthropoda > Insecta > Orthoptera > Acrididae > Schistocerca > Schistocerca americana. The sequence goes on from NC_060125.1 coordinate 7,261,939, forward strand.
GTCTATGTTTGACCAGTTCTTGTGACACTCGTTATAGATTCCGGTGCTTCACTCCAAGTTTAAAGTATCCCTTGGACCTTCTTATTGACGATGAAACACATATATTGCATGAGAATTAAATAGAAAAGGCACAATGCCGACTTAAGTACAAGAAGACTGACTCTTCCTACTGTCTATGTATTGAACCATTCCTGTGACACTAGTTATAGATTCCGATGCTTCACTCCAGGATTTCTGTGTCCCTTGGTCCATCTTATTAACGATGAAACACAGAAATTGCAACGGAATTAAATACAATAGGCACAATGATAACTTAAGTACAAGAAGACTGACTCTTGCTACTGTCTATGTTTTGCCCATTCCTGTGACACCATTTATACATTCCGATGCTTCACTTCAGGTTTACTGTATCCACTCTGACCGTCGTATTGAGTTTGAAACACAGAAATTGCATCGGAATTAAATACAAAAGGCACAATGTCGACATAAGTACAAGGAGACTGACTCTTCTTACTGACTATAATTTGAACCATTCCTGTGACACCAGTTATAGATTCCGATGCTTCACTTCAGGTTTACTGTATCCCTCTGACCTTCTTATTGACGATGAAACACAGAAATTGCATCGGAATTAAATACTAAAGGCGCAATGGCGAATTAAGTACAAGAAGACTGCCTGTTCTTACTGTTTATGTTTTGAACCATTCCTGTGACACTAGTTATAAATTGCGATGCTTCACATCAGTTTTACTGTATCCCTCTGACCTTCTTATTGACGAAGAATCGCAGATATTGCATCGCAATTAAATACAAAAGGCACAATGCCGAATTAAGTACAAGAAGTCTGACTCTTCTTACTGCCTATGTTTTGAACCATTCCTGTGGTACTAGTTATAGACTCCGATGCTTCATTCCAGGTTTACTGTATCCCTCTGACCTTCTTATTGACGATGAAACGCAGAAATTGCATCGGAACGAAATACAAAAGGCACAATGCCGAATTAAGTACAAGAAGGCTGACTCTTCTTACTGCCTATGTTTTGACCCATTCCTGTGACACCAGTTATAGACTCCGATGCTTCACTCCAGGTTTACTGTATCCCTCTGACCTTCTTATTGACGATGAAACACAGAAATTGCATCGGAATAAAATACAAAAGGCACAATGCCGACTTAAGTACAAGAAGACTGACTCTTCCTACTGTCTATGTTTTGAACCATTCCTGTGACACTAGTTCTAGATTCCGATGCTTCACTCCAGGTTTACTGTATCCCTTGGACCTCCATATTGACGAAGAAAACACAGAAAATGCATCGGAATTAAATAGAAAAGGCACATTGCCGTCTTAAGTACAAGAATACTGACTCATCTTACTGTCTATGTTTTGAACCGTCCCTGTGGCACTAGCTATAGATTCCGATGCTTCACTCCAGGTTTACTGTATCCCTTGTACCTTCTTATTGACGATGTAACACAGATATTGCATCGGAATTAGATACAAAAGGCACAATACCGACTTAAGTACTAGAAGACTGACTCTTCTTACTGACTATGCTTTGAACCATTCCTGTGACACTAGTTATAGATTCCGATGCTTCACTTCATGTTTATTGTATCCCTCTGACCTTCTTATTGACGAGGAAACACAGATATTGCATCGGAATTAAATACAAAACTCACAATGCCTACTTAAGTACAAGAAGGCTGACTCTTCTTACTGCCTATGTTTTGAACCATTCCTGTGACACTAGTTATAGACTCCGATGATTCACTCCAGGTATACTACATCCCTCTGACCTTCTTATTGACGATGAAACACAGAATTTGGATCGGAATTAAATACAAAAGGAACATTGCCGACTTAAGCACAAGAGGACTGACTCTTCCTACTGTCCATGTTTTGAACCATTCCTGTTACACTAGTTATATATTCCGATGCTTCACTCCTGGTTTACTGTGTCCCTTGGACCTTCTTATTGACGATGAAACACAGAAATTGCATCGGAATTAAAGACAATAGGCACAATGCCGACTTAAGTACAAGTAGACTGACTCTTGCTACTGTCAATGTTTCGAACCATTCTTGTGACACTAGTTATAGATTCCGATGCTTCACTTCAGGTTTACTGTATCCCTTGGACCTTCTTATTGACGATGAAACACAGAAATTGCATCGGATTTAAATTCAAAATGCACAATGCCGACTTAAGTAGAAGAAGACTGACTCTTCCTACTGACTATGTTTTGAACCATTCCTGTGACACTAGTTATAGTTTCTGATGCTTCTTCACTTCAGGTTTACTGTATCCCTCTGACCTTCTTTTTGACGATGAAACACAGAAATTGCATCGGAATTATATACAAAAGGCACAATGCCGAATTAAGTACAAGAAGACTGACTCTTCTTACTGTCCATGTTTTGAGCCATCCCTTTGACACTAGTTATAGACTCCGGTGCTTCACTCCAGGTTTACTGTATCATTTGGACCTTCTTATTGACGATGAAACACAGAAACTGCATCGGAATTAAATACAAAAGTCACAATGCCGACTTAAGTAAAAGATGTCTGACTTTTCTTACTGTCTATGCTTTGAACCATTCCTGTGACACTAGTTATAGATTCCGATGCTTCACTCCAGGTTTACTGTATCCCTTGGACCTTCTTATTGACGATGAGACACAGAAATGGCATCGGAATTAAGTAGAAAAGGCACAATGCCGACTGAAGTACAAGAATACCGACTCATCTTACTGTCTATGTTTTGAACCGTCCCTGTGTCACTAGTTATAGATTCCGATGCTTCACTCCAGGTTTACTGTATCCCTTGGACCTTCTTATTGACGATGAAACACAGAAATTGCATCGGAATTAAATACAAAAGGCACAATTCCGAATTAAGTATAAGAAGACTGACTCTTCTTACTGTCTATGCTTTGAACCATTCCTGTGGCACTAGTTATAGACTCCGATGCTTCACTCCAGGTTTACTGTATCCCTTGGACCTTCTTATTGACGAGGGAACACAGAAATTGCATCGGAACTAAATACAAAAGGCACAATGCCGACTTAAGTACAAGAAGACTGACTTTTCTTACTGTCTATGTTTTGAACCATCCCTGTGACACTAGTTATAGATTCCGATGCCTCACTCCAGGTTTACTGTATCCCTTGGTCCTTCATATTGACGATGAAACACAGAAATTGCATGGGAATTATATACAAAAGGCAAAATGCCGACTAAACTACAAGAAGACTGACTCTTATTACAGTCTATGTTTTGAACCGTTCTTGTGACACTAGTTATAGATTCCGGTGCTTCACTCCAGGTTTGCAGTATCCCTTGGACCTTCTAATTGACGATGAAACACAGATATTGCATCAGAAGTAAATATATAAGGCACAATGCCGACTTAAGTACAAGAAGACTGACGCTTCTTACGGACTATGTTTTGAACCATTCCTGTGACACTAGTTATAGATTCCGATGCTTCACTTCAGGTTTACTGTATCCCTTGGACCTTCTTATTGAGGATGAAACACAGATATTGCATCGGAATTAAATAGAAAAGGCACAATGCCGACTTAAGTACAAGAAGACTGACTCTTCTTATTGTTTATGTTTTGAACCATTCCTGTGACACAAGTTATAGATTCCGATGCTTCACTCAAAGTTTACTGTATCCCTCTGACCCTCTTATTGACGATGAATCACAGAAAATACATCAGACTTAAATACTAAAGGCACAATGCCGACTTAAGTACAAGAAGGCTGGCTCTTCTTACTGTCTATGTTTTGAACCATTCCTGTGACACTAGTTAGAGATTCCGATGCTTCACTTCAGGTTAACTGTATCCCTCTGACCGTCGTACTGACGATGAAACACAGAAATTGCATCGGAATTAAATACAAAAGGCACAATGAAGACTCAAGTACAAGAAGACTGGCTCTTCATACTGTCCATGTTTTGAACCTTTCCTGTGAGACCGGTTTTAGATTCCGATGCCTCACTTCAGGTTTACTGTATCCCTTGGACCTTGTTATTAACGACGAAACACAGAAATTGCATCGGAATTAAATAGATAAGGCACAATGCCGACTTAAGTACAAGAAAACAGACTCTTCTTATTATCTCTGTTTGAACCACTACTGTGACACTAGTTATAGACTCCGATGCATCATTTCAGGTTTACTGTATCCCTCTGACCCTCTCATTCACGATGAAACACAGAAAATGCATCGGAATTAAATACAAAAGGCAAAAAGCCGACTTAAGTACTAGAAGACTGACTCTTCTTACTGTGTATGTTTTGAACCATTCCAATGACACTAGTTATAGATTCCGATGCTTCACTTCAGGTTTACTGTATTCCTCTGACCTTCTTATTGACGAAGAAACACAGAAATTGAATCGGAACTATATACAAAAGGCACAATGCCGACTTAAGTACAAGAAAACTGACTCTTCTTACTGTCTATGTTTTGAACGATTCCTGTGACACTAGTTATAGATTCCGATGCTTCACTTCAGGTTTACTGTATCCCTCTGAGCTTCTTATTGACGATGAATCACAGAAATTGCATCGGAAATATATACAAAAGACACAATCCAGACTTGAGTACAAGAAGACTAACACTTCTTACTGTCTACGTATTGAACCATTCCTGTGACACTAGTTATAGATTCGTATGCTTCACTTCTGGTTTACTGTATCCCTCTGACACTCTTATTCACGATGAAACACCGAAAATGCATCGGAATTAAATACAAAAGGCACAAAGCCACTTAAGTACTAGAAGACTGACTCTTCTTACTGTCTATGTTTTGAACCATTCCTGTGACACTAGTTATAGATTCCGATGCTTCACTTCAGGTTTACTGTATCCACTCTGACCGTCGTATTGAGTTTGAAACACAGAAATTGCATCGGAATTAAATACAAAAGGCACAATGCCGACTTCAGTACAAGAAACCTGACACTTCTTGCTGTCTATGCTTTGAAACATTCCTGTGACACTAGTTATAGATTCCAATGCTTCACTTCAGATTTACATTATCCCTCTGAGCTTCTTATTGACGATGAAACACAGAAATTGCATCGGAATTATATACAAAAGGCACAATGCAGACTTAAGTACAAGAAGACTGACTCTTCTTACTGTCCATCTTTTGAACCATTCCTGTGACACTAGTTAGAGATTCCGAAGCTTAACTTCATGTTAACTGTATCCCTCTGACCGTCGTACTGACGATGAAACACAGAAATTGCATCGGAATTAAATACAAAAGGCACAATGCCGACACAAGTACAAGAAGACTGGCTCTTCTTACTGTCCATGTTTTGAACCTTACCTGTGAGACCGGTTTTAGATTCCGATGCCCCACTTCAGGTTTACGGCATCCCTTGGACGTTGTTATTAACGACGAAACACAGAAATTGCATCGGAATTAAATAGATAAAGCACAATGCCGACTTAAGTACAAGAAAACTGACTCTTCCTATTATCTCTGTTTTGAACCACTCCTGTGACACTAGTTATAGATTCCGATGCATCACTTCAGGTTTACTGTATCCCTCTGACCCTCTCATTCACGATGAAACACAGAAAATGCATCGGAATTAAATACAAAAGGCACAAAGCAGACTTAAGTACTAGAAGACTGACTCTACTTACTGACTATGTTTTGAACCATTCTTGTGACACTAGCTATAGATTCCGATGCTTCACTTCAGGTTTACTGTATCCCTCTGACCTTCTTATTGACGATGAAACACAGAAATTGCATTGGAATTAAATACAAAATTCATTTTTGCCGACTTAAGTACAAGAAGACTGACTCTTCCTACTGTCTATGATTTGAACCAATCCTGTGACACTAGTTATAGATTCCGATGCTTCAATTCAGGACTACTGTATCCCTTGGACCCTTTTGTTGACGATGAAACACAGAAATTGCATCGGAATTAAACACAAAAGTTACAATGCCGACTTAAGTACAAGAAGACCGACTCTTCTTACTGACTATGTTTTGTACCATTCCTGTGAAACTACTCATAGATTCCGATGCTTCACATCAGGTTTGCTGTATCCCTCTGACCTTCTTATTTACGATGAAACACACAAATTGCATCGGAATTAAGTACAAAGGGCACAATGCCGACTTAAGTACATGTAGACTGACTTTTCCTACTGTCTATGTTTTGAACCATTCCTGTGACACTAGTTATAGTTTCCGATGGTTCATTTCAGAATTACTGTATCCCTTGGACCTGCTTATTGACGATGAAACACAGAAATTGCATCGGAATTAAATACAAAAGGCACAATACCGACATAAGTACAAGAAGACTGACTCTTCTTACTGACTATGTTTTGAACCATTCCTGTGACACTAATTATAGATTCCGATGCTTAACTTCAGGATTACTGTATCCCTTGCCGCTTCTTATTGACGATGAAACACAGAAATTGCATCGGAATTAAGTACAAAAGGCACAATGCCGAATTAAGTACAAGAAGGCTGACTCTTCTTACTGCCTATGTTTTGAACCATTCCTGAGACACTAGTTATATACTCCGATGCTGCACTCCAGGTTTACTGTGTCCCTCCGACCTTCTTATTGACGATGAAACACAGAAATTGCATCGCAATTAAATACAAAAGGCACAATGCCGACATCAGCAAAAGAGGACTGACTCTTCCTACTGTCTATGTTTTGAACCATTCCTGTGTCACTAGTTATAGATTCCGATGCTTCACTACAGGTTTACTGTATCCCTTGGACCCTCTTATGACGATGAAACACAGAAATTGCATCGGAATTGAATACAAAAGGCACAATACCGACATAAGTACAAGAAGACTGACTCTTCTTACTGACTATGTTTTGAACCATTCTTGTGACACTAGCTATAGATTCCGATGCTTCACTTCAGGTCTCTTGTATCCCTTAAACCTTCTTATTGACGATGAAACACAGAAATTGCTTTGGAATTAAATACAAAAGGCACAATGCCGACTTAAGTACAAGAGGACTGACTCTTCTTACTGTCTATGTCTTGAACCATTCCTGTGACTCTAGTTATAGATTCCGATGCTTCACTTCAGGTTTACTGGGTCCCTCCGACCTTCTTATTGACGATGAAACACAGAAATTGCATCGCAATTAAATACAAAAGGCACAATGCCGACTTCAGCACAAGAGGACTGACTCTTTCTACTGTCTATGTTTTGAACCATTCCTGTGACACTAGTTATAGATTCCGATGCTTCACTTCAGGTTTACTGTATCCCTTGGACCCTCTTATGACGATGAAACACAGAAATTGCATCGGAATTAAATACAAAAGGCACAATACCGACATAAGTACAAGAAGACTGACTCTTCTTACTGACTATGTTTTGAACCATTCTTGTGACACTAGCTATAGATTCCGATGCTTCACTTCAGGTCTCTTGTATCCCTTAAACCTTCTTATTGACGATGAAACACAGAAATTGCTTTGGAATTAAATACAAAAGGCACAATGCCGACTTAAGTACAAGAGGACTGACTCTTCTTACTGTCTATGCCTTGAACCATTCCTGTGACTCTAGTTATAGATTCCGATGCTTCACTTCAGGTTTACTGTATCCCTCTGACCTTCTTATTGACGATGAAACACAGAAATTGCATTGGAATTAAATACAAAATTCACAATGCCGACTTAAGTACAAGAAGACTGACTCTTCCTACTGTCTATGATTTGAACCAATCCTGTGACACTAGTTATAGATTCCGATGCTTCAATTCAGGTCTACTGTATCCCTTGGACCCTTTTATTGACGATGAAACACAGAAATTGCATCGGAATTAAATACAAAAGTTACAATGCCGACTTAAGTACAAGAAGACCGACTCTTCTCACTGACTATGTTTTGTACCATTCCTGTGACACTACTCATAGATTCCGATGCTTCACATCAGGTTTACTGTATCCCTCTGACCTTCTTATTGACGATGAAACACACAAATTGCATCGGAATTAAGTACAAAGGGCACAATGCCGACTTAAGTACATGTAGACTGAGTTTTCCTACTGTCTATGTTTTGAACCATTCCTATGACACTAGTTATGGTTTCCGATGGTTCATTTCAGGTTTACTGTATCCCTTGGACCTTCTTATTGACGATGAAACACAGATATTGCATCGGAATTAAATACAAAAGGCACAATGCCGAATTAAGAACAAGAAGTCTGACTCTTCTTACAGCCTATGTTTTGAACCATTCCTGTGACACTAGTTATAGACTCCTATGCTTCACTCCAGGTTTACTGTATCCCTCTGACCTTCTTATTGACGATGAAACACAGAAATTGCATCGGAATTAAATACAAAAGGCACAATGCCGACTTAAGTACAAGAAGACTGACTCTTCCTACTGTCTATGTTTTGAACCATTCCTGTGACACTAGTTATAGATTCCGATGCTTCACTCCAGGTTTACTGTGTCCCTTGGACCTTCTTATTGACGATGAAACACAGAAATTGCACCGGAATTAAATACAATAGGCACAATGCCGACTTAAGTACAAGTAGACTGACTCTTGCTACTGTCTATGATTTGAACCATTCCTGTGTCACTAGTTATAGATTCCGATGCTTCACTTCAGGTTTACTGTTTCCCTTGGACCCTCTTATGACGATGAAACACAGAAATTGCATCGGAATTAAATACAAAAGGCACAATGCCGACTTCAGCACAAGAGGACTGACTCTTCCTACTGTCTATGTTTTGAACCATTCCTGTGTCACTAGTTATAGATTCCGATGCTTCACTCCACGTTTACTGTATCCCTTGCACCTCCTTATTGACGATGAAACACAGAAATTGCATCGGAATTAAATGGAAAAGGCACAATGCCGACTTAAGTACAAGAATACTGACTCTTCTTACTGTCTATGTTTTGAACCGTCCCTATGACACTAGTTATAGATTCCGATGCTTATCTCCAGGTTTACTGTATCCCTTGGACCTTCTTATTGTCGATGAAACACAGATATTGCATCGGAATTAAATACAAAAGGCACAATGCCGTTTAAGTACAAGAAGTCTGACTCTTCTTACTGACTATGTTTTGAACCATTCCTGTGACACTACTTATAGATTCCGATGCTTCACTACAGGTTTACTGTATCCCTCTGACCTTCTTATTGACGAAGAATCACAGAAATTGCATCGGAATTAAATACAAAAGGCACAATGCCGAATTAAGTACAAGAAGGCTGACTCTTCTTACTGCCTATGTTTTGAACCATTCCTGTGACACTAGTTATAGACTCCGATGATTCACTCCAGGTATACTGTATCCCTCAGGCTTCTTATTGACGATGAATCACAGAAATTGCATCGGAATTAAATACAAAAGGCACAATGCCGACTTCAGCACAAGAGGACTGACTCTTATTACTGTCTATGTTTTGAACCATTCCTGTGACACTAGTTATAGATTCCGATGCTTTACTCCAGGTTTACTGGTCTCTTTGACCTTCTTATTGACGACGAAACACAGAAATTGCATCGGAATTAAATACAAAAGGCACAATGCCGACTAAAGTACAAGCAGACTGACTCTTATTACAGTCTATGTTTTGAACCGTTCTTGTGACACTAGTTATAGAATCCGGTGCTTCACTCCAAGTTTACAGTATCCCTTGGACCTTCTTATTGACGATGAAACACAGATATTGCATCAGTATTAAATAGAAAAGGCACAATGGCGACTTAAGTACAAGAGGACTGACTCCTCTTACTGTCTATGTTTTGAACCATTCCTGTGACTCTAGTTACAGATTCCAATGCTTCACCTCAGGTGTACTGTATCCCTCTGACCTTATTATTGACGATGAATCACAGAAATTGCATCGGAATTAAATACAAAATTCACAATGCCGACTAAAGTACAAGAAGGCTGACTCTTCCTACTGTCTGTGATATGAACCATTCCTGTGACATTAGTTATAGATTGCGATGCTTCACTTCAGGTTTACTGTATGCCTCTGACCGTCTTATTGACGATGAAACACAGAAATTGCATCGGAATTAAATACAAGAGGCACAATGCCGACTAAAGTACAAGAAGTCTGACACTTATTACAGTCTATGTTTTGACCAGTTCTTGTGACACTCGTTATAGATTCCGGTGCTTCACTCCAAGTTTACAGTATCCCTTGGACCTTCTTATTGACGATGAAACACATATATTGCATAAGAATTAAATAGAATAGGCACAATGCCGAATTAAGTACAACAAGACTGACGCTTCTTACTGACTATGCTTTGAACCATTCCTGTGACGCTAGTTATAGATTATGATGCTTCACTTCAGAATTACTGTATCCTTTGGACCTTCTTATTGACGATGAAACACAGATATTGCATCGGAATTAAATACAAAAGGCACAATGCCGACTTAAGTACAAGAAGACTGACTCTTCCTACTGTCTATGTATTGAACCATTCCTGTGACACTAGTTATAGATTCCGATGCTACACTCCAGGTTTACTGTGTCCCTTGGTCCATCTTATTAACGATGAAACACAGAAATTGCAACGGAATTAAATACAATAGGCACAATGCCAACTTAATTACAAGAGGACTGACTCTTGCTACTGTCTATGTTTTGCCCATTCCTGTGACACTAGTTATTTATTCCGATGCTTCACTTCAGGTTTACTGTATCACTTGGACCTTCTTATTGACGATGAAACACAGATATTGCATCGGAATTAAATACAAAAGGCACAAAACCGACTTAAGTACAAGAAGACTGACTCTTCTCACTGACTATGTTTTGAACCATTCCTGTGACACTAGTCATAGGTTCCGATGCTTAACTTCAGGATTACTGTATCCTTTGGTCCTTCTTATTGACGATGAAACACAGAAATTGCATCGGAATTAAATACAAAAGGCACAATGCCGACTTAAGTACAACAAGACTGACGCTTCTTGCTGACTATGTTTTGAACCATTCCTGTGACACTAGTTATAGATTACAATCCTTCACTTCAGGTTTACTGTATCCCTTGGTCCTTCTTATTGAGGATGAAACACAGATATTGCATTGGAATTTAATACAAAAGGCACAATGCCGACTTAAGTAAAAGAAGACTGACTCTTCCTACTGTCTATGTTTTGAACCATTCCTGTGACACTAGTTATAGATTCCGATGCTTCAATTCAGGTCTCCTGTATCCCTTGTACCTTCTTATTGACGATGAAACACAGAAATTGCATCGGAATTAAGTACAAAAGGCACAATACCGACTTAAGCACATGTAGACTGACTTTTCCTACTGTCTATGTTTTGAACCATTCCTGCGACACTAGTTATAGATTCCGATGGTTCTTTTCAGGTTTACTGTATCCCTTGGACCTTCTTATTGACGATGAAACACAGAAATTGGATCGGAATTAAATACAAAAGGCACAATGCCGACTTAAGTACTAGAAGACTGACTCTTCCAACTGTCTATGTTTTGAACCATTCCTGTGACACTAGTTATAGATTCCGATGCTTCACTTCAGGTTTACTGTATCCCTCTGACCGTCTTAATGACGATGAAACACAGAAATTGCATCGGAATTAAATACAGAAGGCACGAAATCGACTTAAGTACAAAAAGACTGACTCTTCTTACTGACTATGTTTTGAACCTTTCCTGTGACACTAGTCATAGATTCCGATGCTTAACTTAAGGATTACTGTATCCCTTGGATCTTCTTATTGATGATGAAACACAGAAATTGCAACGGAATTAAATACAAAATTCACAATGCCGACTTAAGTACAAGAATACTGACTCATCTTACTGTCTACGTTTTGAACCGTCCCTGTTACTCTAGTTATTGATTCCGATGCTTCACTCCAGGTTTAATGTATCCCTTGGACCTTCGTATCGACGATGAAGCACAGAAATTGCATCGGAATTGAATACAAAAGGCACAATGTCGACATAAGTACAAGGAGACTGACTCTTCTTACTGACTATAATTTGAACCATTCCTGTGACACCAGTTATAGATTCCGATGCTTCACTTCAGGTTTACTGTATCCCTCTGACCTTCTTATTGACGATGAAACACAGATATTGCATCGGAATTAAATACAAAAGGCGCAGTGGCGAATTAAGTACAAGAAGACTGACTCTTCTTACTGTATATGTTTTGAACTATTCCTGTGACACTAGTTATAGATTGCGATGCTTCACATCAGTTTTACTGTATCCCTCTGACCTTCTTATTGACGAAGATTCGCAGATATTGCATCGGAATTAAATACAAAAGGCACAATGCCGAATTAAGTACAAAAAGTGTGACTCTTCTTACTGCCTATGTTTTGAACCATTCTTGTGATACTAGTGATAGACTCCGATGTTTCACTCCAGGTTTACTGTATCCCTCTGACCTTCTTATTGCCGATGAAACGCAGAAATTGCATCGGAATTAAATACAAAACTCACATGCCGACTTAAGTACAAGAAGACTCACCCTTCCTACTGTCTATGATTTGAACCATTCCTGTGTCACTAGTTATAGATTCCGATGCTTCACTCCACGTTTACTGTATCCCTTGGACCTCCTTATTGACGATGAAACACAGAAATTGCATCGGAATTAAATGGAAAAGGCTCAATGCCGACTTAAGTACAAGAATACTGACTCATCTTACTGTCTATGTTTTTAAACCGTCCCTATGACACTAGTTATAGATTCCGATGCTTCACTCCAGGTTTACTGTATCCCTTGGACCTTCTTATTGTCGATGAAACACAGATATTGCATCGGAATTAAATACAAAAGGCACAATGACGTTTAAGTAGAAGAAGACTGACTCTTCTTACTGACTATGTTTTGAACCATTCCTGTGACACTAGTTATAGATTCTGATACTTCACTTCAAGTTTACTGTATCCCTCTGACCGTCTTATTGACGATGAATCACAGAAATTGCATCGGAATTAAATACAAAAGGCACAATGCCGACTTCAGCACAAGAGGACTGACTCTTCCTACTGTCTATGATTTGAACCATTCCTGTGACACTAGTTATAGATTCCGATGCTTTACTCCAGGTTTACTGTGTCTCTTGGACCTTCTTATTGACGACGAAACACAGAAATTGCATCGGAATTAAATACAAAAGGCACAATGCCGACTAAAGTACAAGAAGACTGACCCTTATTACAGTCTATGTTTTCAACCGTTCTTGTGACACTAGTTATAGATTCCGGTGCTTCACTCCAAGTTTACAGTATCCCTTGGACCTTCTTATTGACGGTGAAACACAGATATTGCATCAGAATTAAATAGAAAAGGCATAATGCCGACTTAAGTACAAGAAGACTGACGCTTCTTACTGACTATGTTTTGAACCATTCCTGTGACACTAGTTACAGATTACGACCCTTCAGTTCAGGTTTACTGTATCCCTTGGACCTTCTTATTGACGATGAAACACAGATATTGCATCGGAATTAAATACAAAAGGCACAATGCCGACTTAAGTACAAGAAGACTGACTCTTCCTACTGTCTATGTATTGAACCATTCCTGTGACACTAGTTATAGATTTCGATGCTTCACTCCAGGTTTACTGTGTCCCTTGGTCCATCTTATTAACGATGAAACACAGAAATTGCAACGGAATTAAATACAATAGGCACAATGCCAACTTAAGTACAAGAGGACTGACTCTTGCTACTGTCTATGTTTTGGCCATTCCTGTGACACTAGTTATATATTCCGATGCTTCACTTCAGGTTTACTGTATCCCTTGGACCTTCTTATTGACGATGAAACACAGAAATTGCATCGGAATAAAATACAAAAGGCACAAAACCGACTTAAGTACAAGAAGACTGACTCTTCTTACTGACTATGTTTTGAACCATTCCAGTGACACTAGTCATAGGTTCCGATGCTAAACTTCAGGATTACTGTATCCCTTGGTGCTTCTTATTGACGATGAAACACAGAAATTGCATCGGAATTAAATACAAGAGGCACACTGCCGACTTAAGTACAAGAAGACTGACTCTTCTTACTGACTATGTTTTGAACCATTCCTGTGACACTAGTTATAGATTCCGATGCTTCACTCCAGGTTTACTGTATCCCTTGGACCTTCGTGTTGACGATGAAACACAGAAATTGCATCGGAATTAAATACAAAAGGTACAATGCCGACTAAAGTACAAGAAGACTGACTCTTATTACAGTCTATGTTTTGAACCGTTCTTGTGACACTAGTTATAGATTCCGGTGCTTCACTCCAAGTTTACAGTATCCCTTGGACCTTCATATTGGCGATGAAACACAGATATTGCATCAGAATTAAATAGAAAAGGCAAAATGCCGACTTAAGTACAACAAGACTGACTCTTCTTACTGACTATGTTTTGAACCATTCCTGTGACACTAGTTATAGATTACGATGCTTCCCTTCAGGTTTACTGTATCCCTTGGTCCTTCTTATTGAGGATGAAACACAGATATTGCATTGGACTTAAATACAAAAGGCACAATGCCGACTTAAGTACAAGAAGACTGACTCTTCCTACTGTATATGTTTTGAACCATTCCTGTGACACTAGTTATAGATTCCGATGCTTCACTCCAGGTTTACTGTGTATCTTGGCCCTTCTTATTAACGATGAAACACAGAAATTGCAACGGAATTAAATACATTAGGCACAATGCCAACTTAAGTACAAGAGGACTGACTCTTGCTACTGTCTATGTTCTGCCCATTCCTGTGACACTAGTTATATATTCCGATGCTTAACTTCAGGATTACTGTATCCCTTGGATCTTCTTATTAACGATGAAACACAGAAATTGCAACGGAATTAAATAAAAAATTCACAATGCCGACTTAAGTACAAGAATACTGACTCATCTTACTGTCTACGTTTTGAACCGTCCCTGTTACTCTAGTTATTGATTCCGATGCTTTACTCCAGGTTTACTGTGTCTCTTGGACCTTCTTATTGACGACGAAACACAGAAATTGCATCGGAATTAAATACAAAAGGCACAATGCCGACTAAAGTACAAGAAGACTGACCCTTATTGCAGTCTATGTTTTCAACCGTTCTTTTGACACTAGTTATAGATTCCGGTGCTTCACTCCAAGTTTACAGTATCCCTTGGACCTTCTTATTGACGATGTAATACAGATATTGCATCGGAATGAAATACAAAAGGCACAATGCCGAATTAAGTACAAGAAGGCTGACTCTTCTTACTGCCTATGTTTTGACCCATTCCTGTGACACCAGTTATAGACTCCGATGCTTCACTCCAGGTTTACTGTATCCCTCTGACCTTCTTATTGACGATGAAACACAGAAATTGCATCGGAATAAAATACAAAAGGCACAATGCCGACTTAAGTACAAGAAGACTGACTCTTCCTACTGTCTATGTTTTGAACCATTCCTGTGACACTAGTTCTAGATTCCGATGCTTCACTCCAGGTTTACTGTATCCCTTGGACCTCCATATTGACGAAGAAAACACAGAAAATGCATCGGAATTAAATAGAAAAGGCACATTGCCGTCTTAAGTACAAGAATACTGACTCATCTTACTGTCTATGTTTTGAACCGTCCCTGTGGCACTAGCTATAGATTCCGATGCTTCACTCCAGGTTTACTGTATCCCTTGTACCTTCTTATTGACGATGTAACACAGATATTGCATCGGAATTAGATACAAAAGGCACAATACCGACTTAAGTACTAGAAGACTGACTCTTCTTACTGACTATGCTTTGAACCATTCCTGTGACACTAGTTATAGATTCCGATGCTTCACTTCATGTTTATTGTATCCCTCTGACCTTCTTATTGACGAGGAAACACAGATATTGCATCGGAATTAAATACAAAACTCACAATGCCTACTTAAGTACAAGAAGGCTGACTCTTCTTACTGCCTATGTTTTGAACCATTCCTGTGACACTAGTTATAGACTCCGATGATTCACTCCAGGTATACTACATCCCTCTGACCTTCTTATTGACGATGAAACACAGAATTTGGATCGGAATTAAATACAAAAGGAACATTGCCGACTTAAGCACAAGAGGACTGACTCTTCCTACTGTCCATGTTTTGAACCATTCCTGTTACACTAGTTATATATTCCGATGCTTCACTCCTGGTTTACTGTGTCCCTTGGACCTTCTTATTGACGATGAAACACAGAAATTGCATCGGAATTAAAGACAATAGGCACAATGCCGACTTAAGTACAAGTAGACTGACTCTTGCTACTGTCAATGTTTCGAACCATTCTTGTGACACTAGTTATAGATTCCGATGCTTCACTTCAGGTTTACTGTATCCCTTGGACCTTCTTATTGACGATGAAACACAGAAATTGCATCGGATTTAAATTCAAAATGCACAATGCCGACTTAAGTAGAAGAAGACTGACTCTTCCTACTGACTATGTTTTGAACCATTCCTGTGACACTAGTTATAGTTTCTGATGCTTCTTCACTTCAGGTTTACTGTATCCCTCTGACCTTCTTTTTGACGATGAAACACAGAAATTGCATCGGAATTATATACAAAAGGCACAATGCCGAATTAAGTACAAGAATACTGACTCTTCTTACTGTCCATGTTTTGAGCCATCCCTTTGACACTAGTTATAGACTCCGGTGCTTCACTCCAGGTTTACTGTATCATTTGGACCTTCTTATTGACGATGAAACACAGAAACTGCATCGGAATTAAATACAAAAGTCACAATGCCGACTTAAGTAAAAGATGTCTGACTTTTCTTACTGTCTATGCTTTGAACCATTCCTGTGACACTAGTTATAGATTCCGATGCTTCACTCCAGGTTTACTGTATCCCTTGGACCTTCTTATTGACGATGAGACACAGAAATGGCATCGGAATTAAGTAGAAAAGGCACAATGCCGACTGAAGTACAAGAATACCGACTCATCTTACTGTCTATGTTTTGAACCGTCCCTGTGTCACTAGTTATAGATTCCGATGCTTCACTCCAGGTTTACTGTATCCCTTGGACCTTCTTATTGACGATGAAACACAGAAATTGCATCGGAATTAAATACAAAAGGCACAATTCCGAATTAAGTATAAGAAGACTGACTCTTCTTACTGTCTATGCTTTGAACCATTCCTGTGGCACTAGTTATAGACTCCGATGCTTCACTCCAGGTTTACTGTATCCCTTGGACCTTCTTATTGACGAGGGAACACAGAAATTGCATCGGAACTAAATACAAAAGGCACAATGCCGACTTAAGTACAAGAAGACTGACTTTTCTTACTGTCTATGTTTTGAACCATCCCTGTGACACTAGTTATAGATTCCGATGCCTCACTCCAGGTTTACTGTATCCCTTGGTCCTTCTTATTGACGATGAAACACAGAAATTGCATGGGAATTATATACAAAAGGCAAAATGCCGACTAAACTACAAGAAGACTGACTCTTATTACAGTCTATGTTTTGAACCGTTCTTGTGACACTAGTTATAGATTCCGGTGCTTCACTCCAGGTTTGCAGTATCCCTTGGACCTTCTAATTGACGATGAAACACAGATATTGCATCAGAAGTAAATATATAAGGCACAATGCCGACTTAAGTACAAGAAGACTGACGCTTCTTACGGACTATGTTTTGAACCATTCCTGTGACACTAGTTATAGATTCCGATGCTTCACTTCAGGTTTACTGTATCCCTTGGACCTTCTTATTGAGGATGAAACACAGATATTGCATCGGAATTAAATAGAAAAGGCACAATGCCGACTTAAGTACAAGAAGACTGACTCTTCTTATTGTTTATGTTTTGAACCATTCCTGTGACACAAGTTATAGATTCCGATGCTTCACTCAAAGTTTACTGTATCCCTCTGACCCTCTTATTGACGATGAATCACAGAAAATACATCAGACTTAAATACTAAAGGCACAATGCCGACTTAAGTACAAGAAGGCTGGCTCTTCTTACTGTCTATGTTTTGAACCATTCCTGTGACACTAGTTAGAGATTCCGATGCTTCACTTCAGGTTAACTGTATCCCTCTGACCGTCGTACTGACGATGAAACACAGAAATTGCATCGGAATTAAATACAAAAGGCACAATGCCGACTCAAGTACAAGAAGACTGGCTCTTCATACTGTCCATGTTTTGAACCTTTCCTGTGAGACCGGTTTTAGATTCCGATGCCTCACTTCAGGTTTACTGTATCCCTTGGACCTTGTTATTAACGACGAAACACAGAAATTGCATCGGAATTAAATAGATAAGGCACAATGCCGACTTAAGTACAAGAAAACAGACTCTTCTTATTATCTCTGTTTGAACCACTACTGTGACACTAGTTATAGACTCCGATGCATCATTTCAGGTTTACTGTATCCCTCTGACCCTCTCATTCACGATGAAACACAGAAAATGCATCGGAATTAAATACAAAAGGCAAAAAGCCGACTTAAGTACTAGAAGACTGACTCTTCTTACTGTGTATGTTTTGAACCATTCCAATGACACTAGTTATAGATTCCGATGCTTCACTTCAGGTTTACTGTATTCCTCTGACCTTCTTATTGACGAAGAAACACAGAAATTGAATCGGAACTATATACAAAAGGCACAATGCCGACTTAAGTACAAGAAAACTGACTCTTCTTACTGTCTATGTTTTGAACGATTCCTGTGACACTAGTTATAGATTCCGATGCTTCACTTCAGGTTTACTGTATCCCTCTGAGCTTCTTATTGACGATGAATCACAGAAATTGCATCGGAAATATATACAAAAGACACAATCCAGACTTGAGTACAAGAAGACTAACACTTCTTACTGTCTACGTATTGAACCATTCCTGTGACACTAGTTATAGATTCGTATGCTTCACTTCTGGTTTACTGTATCCCTCTGACACTCTTATTCACGATGAAACACCGAAAATGCATCGGAATTAAATACAAAAGGCACAAAGCCACTTAAGTACTAGAAGACTGACTCTTCTTACTGTCTATGTTTTGAACCATTCCTGTGACACTAGTTATAGATTCCGATGCTTCACTTCAGGTTTACTGTATCCACTCTGACCGTCGTATTGAGTTTGAAACACAGAAATTGCATCGGAATTAAATACAAAAGGCACAATGCCGACTTCAGTACAAGAAACCTGACACTTCTTGCTGTCTATGCTTTGAAACATTCCTGTGACACTAGTTATAGATTCCAATGCTTCACTTCAGATTTACATTATCCCTCTGAGCTTCTTATTGACGATGAAACACAGAAATTGCATCGGAATTATATACAAAAGGCACAATGCAGACTTAAGTACAAGAAGACTGACTCTTCTTACTGTCCATCTTTTGAACCATTCCTGTGACACTAGTTAGAGATTCCGAAGCTTAACTTCATGTTAACTGTATCCCTCTGACCGTCGTACTGACGATGAAACACAGAAATTGCATCGGAATTAAATACAAAAGGCACAATGCCGACACAAGTACAAGAAGACTGGCTCTTCTTACTGTCCATGTTTTGAACCTTACCTGTGAGACCGGTTTTAGATTCCGATGCCCCACTTCAGGTTTACGGCATCCCTTGGACGTTGTTATTAACGACGAAACACAGAAATTGCATCGGAATTAAATAGATAAAGCACAATGCCGACTTAAGTACAAGAAAACTGACTCTTCCTATTATCTCTGTTTTGAACCACTCCTGTGACACTAGTTATAGATTCCGATGCATCACTTCAGGTTTACTGTATCCCTCTGACCCTCTCATTCACGATGAAACACAGAAAATGCATCGGAATTAAATACAAAAGGCACAAAGCAGACTTAAGTACTAGAAGACTGACTCTACTTACTGACTATGTTTTGAACCATTCTTGTGACACTAGCTATAGATTCCGATGCTTCACTTCAGGTTTACTGTATCCCTCTGACCTTCTTATTGACGATGAAACACAGAAATTGCATTGGAATTAAATACAAAATTCATTTTTGCCGACTTAAGTACAAGAAGACTGACTCTTCCTACTGTCTATGATTTGAACCAATCCTGTGACACTAGTTATAGATTCCGATGCTTCAATTCAGGACTACTGTATCCCTTGGACCCTTTTGTTGACGATGAAACACAGAAATTGCATCGGAATTAAACACAAAAGTTACAATGCCGACTTAAGTACAAGAAGACCGACTCTTCTTACTGACTATGTTTTGTACCATTCCTGTGAAACTACTCATAGATTCCGATGCTTCACATCAGGTTTGCTGTATCCCTCTGACCTTCTTATTTACGATGAAACACACAAATTGCATCGGAATTAAGTACAAAGGGCACAATGCCGACTTAAGTACATGTAGACTGACTTTTCCTACTGTCTATGTTTTGAACCATTCCTGTGACACTAGTTATAGTTTCCGATGGTTCATTTCAGAATTACTGTATCCCTTGGACCTGCTTATTGACGATGAAACACAGAAATTGCATCGGAATTAAATACAAAAGGCACAATACCGACATAAGTACAAGAAGACTGACTCTTCTTACTGACTATGTTTTGAACCATTCCTGTGACACTAATTATAGATTCCGATGCTTAACTTCAGGATTACTGTATCCCTTGCCGCTTCTTATTGACGATGAAACACAGAAATTGCATCGGAATTAAGTACAAAAGGCACAATGCCGAATTAAGTACAAGAAGGCTGACTCTTCTTACTGCCTATGTTTTGAACCATTCCTGAGACACTAGTTATATACTCCGATGCTGCACTCCAGGTTTACTGTGTCCCTCCGACCTTCTTATTGACGATGAAACACAGAAATTGCATCGCAATTAAATACAAAAGGCACAATGCCGACATCAGCAAAAGAGGACTGACTCTTCCTACTGTCTATGTTTTGAACCATTCCTGTGTCACTAGTTATAGATTCCGATGCTTCACTACAGGTTTACTGTATCCCTTGGACCCTCTTATGACGATGAAACACAGAAATTGCATCGGAATTGAATACAAAAGGCACAATACCGACATAAGTACAAGAAGACTGACTCTTCTTACTGACTATGTTTTGAACCATTCTTGTGACACTAGCTATAGATTCCGATGCTTCACTTCAGGTCTCTTGTATCCCTTAAACCTTCTTATTGACGATGAAACACAGAAATTGCTTTGGAATTAAATACAAAAGGCACAATGCCGACTTAAGTACAAGAGGACTGACTCTTCTTACTGTCTATGTCTTGAACCATTCCTGTGACTCTAGTTATAGATTCCGATGCTTCACTTCAGGTTTACTGGGTCCCTCCGACCTTCTTATTGACGATGAAACACAGAAATTGCATCGCAATTAAATACAAAAGGCACAATGCCGACTTCAGCACAAGAGGACTGACTCTTTCTACTGTCTATGTTTTGAACCATTCCTGTGACACTAGTTATAGATTCCGATGCTTCACTTCAGGTTTACTGTATCCCTTGGACCCTCTTATGACGATGAAACACAGAAATTGCATCGGAATTAAATACAAAAGGCACAATACCGACATAAGTACAAGAAGACTGACTCTTCTTACTGACTATGTTTTGAACCATTCTTGTGACACTAGCTATAGATTCCGATGCTTCACTTCAGGTCTCTTGTATCCCTTAAACCTTCTTATTGACGATGAAACACAGAAATTGCTTTGGAATTAAATACAAAAGGCACAATGCCGACTTAAGTACAAGAGGACTGACTCTTCTTACTGTCTATGCCTTGAACCATTCCTGTGACTCTAGTTATAGATTCCGATGCTTCACTTCAGGTTTACTGTATCCCTCTGACCTTCTTATTGACGATGAAACACAGAAATTGCATTGGAATTAAATACAAAATTCACAATGCCGACTTAAGTACAAGAAGACTGACTCTTCCTACTGTCTATGATTTGAACCAATCCTGTGACACTAGTTATAGATTCCGATGCTTCAATTCAGGTCTACTGTATCCCTTGGACCCTTTTATTGACGATGAAACACAGAAATTGCATCGGAATTAAATACAAAAGTTACAATGCCGACTTAAGTACAAGAAGACCGACTCTTCTCACTGACTATGTTTTGTACCATTCCTGTGACACTACTCATAGATTCCGATGCTTCACATCAGGTTTACTGTATCCCTCTGACCTTCTTATTGACGATGAAACACACAAATTGCTTCGGAATTAAGTACAAAGGGCACAATGCCGACTTAAGTACATGTAGACTGACTTTTCCTACTGTCTATGTTTTGAACCATTCCTATGACACTAGTTATGGTTTCCGATGGTTCATTTCAGGTTTACTGTATCCCTTGGACCTTCTTATTGACGATGAAACACAGATATTGCATCGGAATTAAATACAAAAGGCACAATGCCGAATTAAGAACAAGAAGTCTGACTCTTCTTACAGCCTATGTTTTGAACCATTCCTGTGACACTAGTTATAGACTCCTATGCTTCACTCCAGGTTTACTGTATCCCTCTGACCTTCTTATTGACGATGAAACACAGAAATTGCATCGGAATTAAATACAAAAGGCACAATGCCGACTTAAGTACAAGAAGACTGACTCTTCCTACTGTCTATGTTTTGAACCATTCCTGTGACACTAGTTATAGATTCCGATGCTTCACTCCAGGTTTACTGTGTCCCTTGGACCTTCTTATTGACGATGAAACACAGAAATTGCACCGGAATTAAATACAATAGGCACAATGCCGACTTAAGTACAAGTAGACTGACTCTTGCTACTGTCTATGATTTGAACCATTCCTGTGACACTAGTTATAGATTCCGATGCTTCACTTCAGGTTTACTGTTTCCCTTGGACCCTCTTATGACGATGAAACACAGAAATTGCATCGGAATTAAATACAAAAGGCACAATGCCGACTTCAGCACAAGAGGACTGACTCTTCCTACTGTCTATGTTTTGAACCATTCCTGTGTCACTAGTTATAGATTCCGATGCTTCACTCCACGTTTACTGTATCCCTTGCACCTCCTTATTGACGATGAAACACAGAAATTGCATCGGAATTAAATGGAAAAGGCACAATGCCGACTTAAGTACAAGAATACAGACTCTTCTTACTGTCTATGTTTTGAACCGTCCCTATGACACTAGTTATAGATTCCGATGCTTATCTCCAGGTTTACTGTATCCCTTGGACCTTCTTATTGTCGATGAAACACAGATATTGCATCGGAATTAAATACAAAAGGCACAATGCCGTTTAAGTACAAGAAGTCTGACTCTTCTTACTGACTATGTTTTGAACCATTCCTGTGACACTACTTATAGATTCCGATGCTTCACTACAGGTTTACTGTATCCCTCTGACCTTCTTATTGACGAAGAATCACAGAAATTGCATCGGAATTAAATACAAAAGGCACAATGCCGAATTAAGTACAAGAAGGCTGACTCTTCTTACTGCCTATGTTTTGAACCATTCCTGTGACACTAGTTATAGACTCCGATGATTCACTCCAGGTATACTGTATCCCTCAGGCTTCTTATTGACGATGAATCACAGAAATTGCATCGGAATTAAATACAAAAGGCACAATGCCGACTTCAGCACAAGAGGACTGACTCTTATTACTGTCTATGTTTTGAACCATTCCTGTGACACTAGTTATAGATTCCGATGCTTTACTCCAGGTTTACTGGTCTCTTTGACCTTCTTATTGACGACGAAACACAGAAATTGCATCGGAATTAAATACAAAAGGCACAATGCCGACTAAAGTACAAGCAGACTGACTCTTATTACAGTCTATGTTTTGAACCGTTCTTGTGACACTAGTTATAGAATCCGGTGCTTCACTCCAAGTTTACAGTATCCCTTGGACCTTCTTATTGACGATGAAACACAGATATTGCATCAGTATTAAATAGAAAAGGCACAATGGCGACTTAAGTACAAGAGGACTGACTCCTCTTACTGTCTATGTTTTGAACCATTCCTGTGACTCTAGTTACAGATTCCAATGCTTCACCTCAGGTGTACTGTATCCCTCTGACCTTATTATTGACGATGAATCACAGAAATTGCATCGGAATTAAATACAAAATTCACAATGCCGACTAAAGTACAAGAAGGCTGACTCTTCCTACTGTCTATGATTTGAACCATTCCTGTGATACTAGTTATAGATTCCGATGCTTCAAATCAGGTCTACTGTAACCCTTGGACCTTCATATTGACGGAGAAACACAGAAATTGCATCGGAATTAAGTACAAACGGCACAATGCCGACTTAAGTATATGTAGACTGACTTTTCCTACTGTCTGTGATATGAACCATTCCTGTGACATTAGTTATAGATTGCGATGCTTCACTTCAGGTTTACTGTATGCCTCTGACCGTCTTATTGACGATGAAACACAGAAATTGCATCGGAATTAAATACAAGAGGCACAATGCCGACTAAAGTACAAGAAGTCTGACACTTATTACAGTCTATGTTTTGACCAGTTCTTGTGACACTCGTTATAGATTCCGGTGCTTCACTCCAAGTTTACAGTATCCCTTGGACCTTCTTATTGACGATGAAACACATATATTGCATAAGAATTAAATAGAATAGGCACAATGCCGAATTAAGTACAACAAGACTGACGCTTCTTACTGACTATGCTTTGAACCATTCCTGTGACGCTAGTTATAGATTATGATGCTTCACTTCAGAATTACTGTATCCTTTGGACCTTCTTATTGACGATGAAACACAGATATTGCATCGGAATTAAATACAAAAGGCACAATGCCGACTTAAGTACAAGAAGACTGACTCTTCCTACTGTCTATGTATTGAACCATTCTTGTGACACTAGTTATAGATTCCGATGCTACACTCCAGGTTTACTGTGTCCCTTGGTCCATCTTATTAACGATGAAACACAGAAATTGCAACGGAATTAAATACAATAGGCACAATGCCAACTTAATTACAAGAGGACTGACTCTTGCTACTGTCTATGTTTTGCCCATTCCTGTGACACTAGTTATTTATTCCGATGCTTCACTTCAGGTTTACTGTATCACTTGGACCTTCTTATTGACGATGAAACACAGATATTGCATCGGAATTAAATACAAAAGGCACAAAACCGACTTAAGTACAAGAAGACTGACTCTTCTCACTGACTATGTTTTGAACCATTCCTGTGACACTAGTCATAGGTTCCGATGCTTAACTTCAGGATTACTGTATCCTTTGGTCCTTCTTATTGACGATGAAACACAGAAATTGCATCGGAATTAAATACAAAAGGCACAATGCCGACTTAAGTACAACAAGACTGACGCTTCTTGCTGACTATGTTTTGAACCATTCCTGTGACACTAGTTATAGATTACAATCCTTCACTTCAGGTTTACTGTATCCCTTGGTCCTTCTTATTGAGGATGAAACACAGATATTGCATTGGAATTTAATACAAAAGGCACAATGCCGACTTAAGTAAAAGAAGACTGACTCTTCCTACTGTCTATGTTTTGAACCATTCCTGTGACACTAGTTATAGATTCCGATGCTTCAATTCAGGTCTCCTGTATCCCTTGTACCTTCTTATTGACGATGAAACACAGAAATTGCATCGGAATTAAGTACAAAAGGCACAATACCGACTTAAGCACATGTAGACTGACTTTTCCTACTGTCTATGTTTTGAACCATTCCTGTGACACTAGTTATAGATTCCGATGGTTCTTTTCAGGTTTACTGTATCCCTTGGACCTTCTTATTGACGATGAAACACAGAAATTGGATCGGAATTAAATACAAAAGGCACAATGCCGACTTAAGTACTAGAAGACTGACTCTTCCAACTGTCTATGTTTTGAACCATTCCTGTGACACTAGTTATAGATTCCGATGCTTCACTTCAGGTTTACTGTATCCCTCTGACCGTCTTAATGACGATGAAACACAGAAATTGCATCGGAATTAAATACAGAAGGCACGAAATCGACTTAAGTACAAAAAGACTGACTCTTCTTACTGACTATGTTTTGAACCTTTCCTGTGACACTAGTCATAGATTCCGATGCTTAACTTAAGGATTACTGTATCCCTTGGATCTTCTTATTGATGATGAAACACAGAAATTGCAACGGAATTAAATACAAAATTCACAATGCCGACTTAAGTACAAGAATACTGACTCATCTTACTGTCTACGTTTTGAACCGTCCCTGTTACTCTAGTTATTGATTCCGATGCTTCACTCCAGGTTTAATGTATCCCTTGGACCTTCGTATCGACGATGAAGCACAGAAATTGCATCGGAATTGAATACAAAAGGCACAATGTCGACATAAGTACAAGGAGACTGACTCTTCTTACTGACTATAATTTGAACCATTCCTGTGACACCAGTTATAGATTCCGATGCTTCACTTCAGGTTTACTGTATCCCTCTGACCTTCTTATTGACGATGAAACACAGATATTGCATCGGAATTAAATACAAAAGGCGCAGTGGCGAATTAAGTACAAGAAGACTGACTCTTCTTACTGTATATGTTTTGAACTATTCCTGTGACACTAGTTATAGATTGCGATGCTTCACATCAGTTTTACTGTATCCCTCTGACCTTCTTATTGACGAAGATTCGCAGATATTGCATCGGAATTAAATACAAAAGGCACAATGCCGAATTAAGTACAAAAAGTGTGACTCTTCTTACTGCCTATGTTTTGAACCATTCTTGTGATACTAGTGATAGACTCCGATGTTTCACTCCAGGTTTACTGTATCCCTCTGACCTTCTTATTGCCGATGAAACGCAGAAATTGCATCGGAATTAAATACAAAACTCACATGCCGACTTAAGTACAAGAAGACTCACCCTTCCTACTGTCTATGATTTGAACCATTCCTGTGTCACTAGTTATAGATTCCGATGCTTCACTCCACGTTTACTGTATCCCTTGGACCTCCTTATTGACGATGAAACACAGAAATTGCATCGGAATTAAATGGAAAAGGCTCAATGCCGACTTAAGTACAAGAATACTGACTCATCTTACTGTCTATGTTTTTAAACCGTCCCTATGACACTAGTTATAGATTCCGATGCTTCACTCCAGGTTTACTGTATCCCTTGGACCTTCTTATTGTCGATGAAACACAGATATTGCATCGGAATTAAATACAAAAGGCACAATGACGTTTAAGTAGAAGAAGACTGACTCTTCTTACTGACTATGTTTTGAACCATTCCTGTGACACTAGTTATAGATTCTGATACTTCACTTCAAGTTTACTGTATCCCTCTGACCGTCTTATTGACGATGAATCACAGAAATTGCATCGGAATTAAATACAAAAGGCACAATGCCGACTTCAGCACAAGAGGACTGACTCTTCCTACTGTCTATGATTTGAACCATTCCTGTGACACTAGTTATAGATTCCGATGCTTTACTCCAGGTTTACTGTGTCTCTTGGACCTTCTTATTGACGACGAAACACAGAAATTGCATCGGAATTAAATACAAAAGGCACAATGCCGACTAAAGTACAAGAAGACTGACCCTTATTACAGTCTATGTTTTCAACCGTTCTTGTGACACTAGTTATAGATTCCGGTGCTTCACTCCAAGTTTACAGTATCCCTTGGACCTTCTTATTGACGGTGAAACACAGATATTGCATCAGAATTAAATAGAAAAGGCATAATGCCGACTTAAGTACAAGAAGACTGACGCTTCTTACTGACTATGTTTTGAACCATTCCTGTGACACTAGTTACAGATTACGACCCTTCAGTTCAGGTTTACTGTATCCCTTGGACCTTCTTATTGACGATGAAACACAGATATTGCATCGGAATTAAATACAAAAGGCACAATGCCGACTTAAGTACAAGAAGACTGACTCTTCCTACTGTCTATGTATTGAACCATTCCTGTGACACTAGTTATAGATTTCGATGCTTCACTCCAGGTTTACTGTGTCCCTTGGTCCATCTTATTAACGATGAAACACAGAAATTGCAACGGAATTAAATACAATAGGCACAATGCCAACTTAAGTACAAGAGGACTGACTCTTGCTACTGTCTATGTTTTGGCCATTCCTGTGACACTAGTTATATATTCCGATGCTTCACTTCAGGTTTACTGTATCCCTTGGACCTTCTTATTGACGATGAAACACAGAAATTGCATCGGAATAAAATACAAAAGGCACAAAACCGACTTAAGTACAAGAAGACTGACTCTTCTTACTGACTATGTTTTGAACCATTCCAGTGACACTAGTCATAGGTTCCGATGCTAAACTTCAGGATTACTGTATCCCTTGGTGCTTCTTATTGACGATGAAACACAGAAATTGCATCGGAATTAAATACAAGAGGCACACTGCCGACTTAAGTACAAGAAGACTGACTCTTCTTACTGACTATGTTTTGAACCATTCCTGTGACACTAGTTATAGATTCCGATGCTTCACTCCAGGTTTACTGTATCCCTTGGACCTTCGTGTTGACGATGAAACACAGAAATTGCATCGGAATTAAATACAAAAGGTACAATGCCGACTAAAGTACAAGAAGACTGACTCTTATTACAGTCTATGTTTTGAACCGTTCTTGTGACACTAGTTATAGATTCCGGTGCTTCACTCCAAGTTTACAGTATCCCTTGGACCTTCATATTGGCGATGAAACACAGATATTGCATCAGAATTAAATAGAAAAGGCAAAATGCCGACTTAAGTACAACAAGACTGACTCTTCTTACTGACTATGTTTTGAACCATTCCTGTGACACTAGTTATAGATTACGATGCTTCCCTTCAGGTTTACTGTATCCCTTGGTCCTTCTTATTGAGGATGAAACACAGATATTGCATTGGAATTAAATACAAAAGGCACAATGCCGACTTAAGTACAAGAAGACTGACTCTTCCTACTGTATATGTTTTGAACCATTCCTGTGACACTAGTTATAGATTCCGATGCTTCACTCCAGGTTTACTGTGTATCTTGGCCCTTCTTATTAACGATGAAACACAGAAATTGCAACGGAATTAAATACATTAGGCACAATGCCAACTTAAGTACAAGAGGACTGACTCTTGCTACTGTCTATGTTCTGCCCATTCCTGTGACACTAGTTATATATTCCGATGCTTAACTTCAGGATTACTGTATCCCTTGGATCTTCTTATTAACGATGAAACACAGAAATTGCAACGGAATTAAATAAAAAATTCACAATGCCGACTTAAGTACAAGAATACTGACTCATCTTACTGTCTACGTTTTGAACCGTCCCTGTTACTCTAGTTATTGATTCCGATGCTTTACTCCAGGTTTACTGTGTCTCTTGGACCTTCTTATTGACGACGAAACACAGAAATTGCATCGGAATTAAATACAAAAGGCACAATGCCGACTAAAGTACAAGAAGACTGACCCTTATTGCAGTCTATGTTTTCAACCGTTCTTTTGACACTAGTTATAGATTCCGGTGCTTCACTCCAAGTTTACAGTATCCCTTGGACCTTCTTATTGACGATGTAATACAGATATTGCATCGGAATTAAATACAGAAGGCACAATACCGACTTAAGTACTAGAAGACTGACTCTTCTTACTGACTATGCTTTGAACCATTCCTGTGACACTAGTTATAGATTCCGATGCTTCACTTCAGGTTTACTGTATCCCTCTGACCTTCTTATTGACGAGGAAACACAGATATTGCATCGGAATTAAATACAAAAGGCACAATGCCGACATAAGTACAAGAAGGCTGACTCTTCTTACTGCCTATGTTTTGAACCATTCCTGTGACACTAGTTATAGACTCCGATGATTCACTCCAGGTATACTATATCCCTCTGACCTTCTTATTGACGATGAAACACAGAAATTGGATCGGAATTAAATACAAAAGGCACATTGCCGACTTAAGCACAAGAGGACTGACTCTTCCTACTGTCCATGTTTTGAACCATTCCTGTGACACTAGTTATATATTCCGATGGTTCACTCCAGGTTTACTGTGTCCCTTGGACTATCTTATTGACGATGAAACACAGAAATTGCATCGGAATTAAAGACAATAGGCACAATGCCGACTTAAGTACAAGTAGACTGACTCTTGCTACTGTCAATGTTTTGAACCATTCCTGTGACACTAGTTATAGATTCCGATGCTTCACTTCAGGTTTACTGTATCCCTTGGACCTTCTTATTGACGATGAAACACAGAAATTGCATCGGAATTAAATTCAAAATGCACAATGCCGACTTAAGTACAAGAAGACTGACTCTTCCTACTGACTATGTTTTGAACCATTCCTGTGACACTAGTTATAGTTTCTGATGCTTCACTTCAGGTTTACTGTATCCCTCTGACCTTCTTTCTGACGATGAAACACAGAAATTTCTTCGGAATTATATATAAAAGGCACAATGCCGAATTAAGTACAAGAAGACTGACTCTTCTTACTGTCCATGTTTTGAGCCATTCCTGTGACACTAGTTATAGACTCCGGTGCTTCACTCCAGGTTTACTGTATCCCTTGGACCTTCTTATTGACGATGAAACATAGAAACTGCATCGGAATTAAATACAAAAGTCAAAATGGCGACTTAAGTAAAAGAAGTCTGACTTTTCTTACTGTCTATGTTTTGAACCATTCCTGTGACACTAGTTATAGATTCCGATGCTTCACTCCAGGTTTACTGTATCCCTTGGACCTTCTTATTGACGATGAGACACAGAAATGGCATCGGAATTAAGTAGAAAAGGCACAATGCCGACTTAAGTACAAGAATACCGACTCATCTTACTGTCTATGTCTTGAACCGTACCTGTGTCACTAGTTATAGATTCCGATGCTTCACTCCAGGTTTACTGTATCCCTTGGACCTTCTTATTGACGATGAAACACAGAAATTGCATCGTAATTAAATACAAAAGGCACAATGCCGACTTAAGTACAAGAAGACAGTCTCTTCTTACTAACAATGCTTTTGAACCATTCCTGTGACACTAGTTATAGATTCTGATACTTCACTTCAAGTTTACTGTATCCCTCTGACCGTCTTATTGACGATGAAACACAGAAATTGCATCGGAATTAAATACAAAAGGCACAATTCCGAATTAAGTATAAGAAGACTGACTCTTCTTACTGTCTATGCTTTGAACCATTCCTGTAACACTAGTTATAAACTCCGATGCTTCACTCCAGGTTTACTGTATCCCTTGGACCTTCTTATTGACGAAGAAACACAGAAATTGCATCGGAACTAAATACAAAAGGCACAATGCCGACTTAAGTACAAGAAGACTGACTTTTCTTACTGACTATGCTTTGAACCATTCCTGTGACACTAGTTATAAATACCGATGCTTCACTTCAGGTTTACTGTATCTCTTGGACCTTCCTATTGACGATGAAGCACAGAAATTGCATGGGAATTATATACAAAAGGCAAAATGCGTCTAAACTACAAGAAGACAGACTCTTATTACAGTCTATGTTTTGAACCGTTCTTCTGACACTAGTTGTAGATTCCGGTGCTTCACTCCAGGTTTACAGTATCCCTTGGACCTTCTAATTGACGATGAAACACAGATATTGCATCAGAAGTAAATATATAAGGCACAATGCCGACTTAAGTACAAGAAGACTGACGCTTCTTACGGACTATGTTTTTGACCATTCCTGTGACACTAGTTATAGATTCCGATGCTTCACTCCAGGTTTACTGTATCCCTCTGACCCTCTTATTGACGGTGAAACACAGAAAATACATCAGACTTAAATACAAAAGGCACAATGCCGACTTAAGTACAAGAAGACTGGCTCTTCTTACTGTCTATGTTTTGAACCATTCCTGTGACACTAGTTAGAGATTCCGATGCTTCACTTCAGGTTAACTGTATCCCTCTGACCGTCGTACTGACGATGAAACACAGAAATTGCATCGGAATTAAATACAAAAGGCACAATGCCGACTCAAGTACAAGAAGACTGGCTCTTCATACTGTCCATGTTTTGAACCTTTCCTGTGAGACCGGTTTTAGATTCCGATGCCTCACTTCAGGTTTACTGCATCCCTTGGACCTTGTTATTAACGACGAAACACAGAAATTGCATCGGAATTAAATAGATAAGGCACAATGCCGACTTAAGTACAAGAAAACAGACTCTTCTTATTATCTCTGTGTTTAACCACTACTGTGACACTAGTTATAGACTCCGATGCATCACTTCAGGTTTACTGTATCCCTCTGACCCTCTCATTCACGATGAAACACAGAAAATGCATCGGAATTAAATACAAAAGGCAAAAAGCCGACTTAAGTACTAGAAGACTGACTCTTCTTACTGTCTATGTTTTGAACCATTCCAATGACACTAGTTATAGATTCCGATGCTTCACTTCAGGTTTACTGAATTCCTCTGACCTTCTTATTGACGAAGAAACACAGAAATTGAATCGGAATTATATACAAAAGGCACAATGCCGACTTAAGTACAAGAAAACTGACTCTTCTTACTGTCTATGTTTTGAACGATTCCTGTGACACTAGTTATAGATTCCGATGCTTCACTTCAGGTTTACTGTATCCCTCTGAGCTTCTTATTGACGATGAATCACAGAAATTGAATCGGAAATATATACAAAATGCACAATCCAGACTTGAGTACAAGAAGACTAACACTTCTTACTGTCTATGCTTTGAACCATTCCTGTGACACTAGTTATAGATTCGTATGCTTCACTTCTGGTTTACTGTATCCCTCTGACACTCTTATTCACGATGAAACACCGAAAATGCATCGGAATTAAATACAAAAGGCACAAAGCCACTTAAGTACTAGAAGACTGACTCTTCTTACTGTCTATGTTTTGAACCATTCCTGTGACACTAGTTATAGATTCCGATGCTTCACTTCATGTTTACTGTATCCACTCTGACCGTCGTATTGAGTTTGAAACACAGAAATTGCATCGGAATTAAATACAAAAGGCACAATGCCGACTTCGGTACAAGAAACCTGACACTTCTTGCTGTCTATGCTTTGAAACATTCCTGTGACACTAGTTATGGATTCCAATGCTTCACTTCAGATTTACATTATCCCTCTGAGCTTCTTATTGACGATGAAACACAGAAATTGCATCGGAATTATATACAAAAGGCACAATGCAGACTTAAGTACAAGAGGACTGACTCTTCTTACTGTCTATGTTTTGAACCATTAATGTGACACTAGTTAGAGATTCCGAAGCTTCACTTCAGGTTAACTGTATCCCTCTGACCGTCGTACTGACGATGAAACACAGAAATTGCATCGGAATTAAATACAAAAGACACAATGCCGACACAAGTACAAGAAGACTGGCTCTTCTTACTGTCCATGTTTTGAACCTTACCTGTGAGACCGGTTTTAAATTCCGATGCCCCACTTCAGGTTTTTCTGCATCCCTTGGACCTTGTTATTAACGACGATACACAGAAATTGCATCGGAATTAAATAGCTAAGGCACAATGCCGACTTAAGTACAAGAAAACTGACTCTTCCTATTATCTCTGTTTTGCACCACTCCTGTGACACTAGTTATAGATTCCGATGCATCACTTCAGGTTTACTGTATCCCTCTGACCCTCTCATTCACGATGAAACACAGAAAATCCATCGGAATTAAATACAAAAGGCACAAAGCCGACTTAAGTACTAGAAGACTGACTCTTCTTACTGCCTATGCCTTGAACCATTCCTGAGACACTACTTATAGATTCCGAAGCTTCACTTCAGGTTTACTGTATCCCTCTGACCGTCTTATTGACGATGAAACACAGAAATTGCATCGGAATTAAATACAAAAGGCACAATTCCGAATTAAGTATAAGAAGACTGACTCTTCTTACTGTCTATGCTTTGAACCATTCCTGTAATACTAGTTATAGACTCCGATGCTTCACTCCAGGTTTACTGTATCCCTTGGACCTTCTTATTGACGAAGAAACACAGAAATTGCATCGGAACTAAATACAAAAGGCACAATGCCGACTTAAGTACAAGAAGACTGACTTTTCTTACTGACTATGCTTTGAACCATTCCTGTGACACTAGTTATAAATACCGATGCTTCACTTCAGGTTTACTGTATCTCTTGGACCTTCCTATTGACGATGAAGCACAGAAATTGCATGGGAATTATATACAAAAGGCAAAATGCGTCTAAACTACAAGAAGACTGACTCTTATTACAGTCTATGCTTTGAACCGTTCTTGTGACACTAGTTATAGATTCCGGTGCTTCACTCCAGGTTTACAGTATCCCTTGGACCTTCTAATTGACGATGAAACACAGATATTGCATCAGAAGTAAATATATAAGGCACAATGCCGACTTAAGTACAAGAAGACTGACGCTTCTTACGGACTATGTTTTGGACCATTCCTGTGACACTAGTTATAGATTCCGATGCCTCACTCCAGGTTTAGTGTATCCCTCTGACCCTCTTATTGACGATGAAACACAGAAAATACATCAGACTTAAATACAAAAGGCACAATGCCGACTTAAGTACAAGACGCCTGGCTCTTCTTACTGTCTATGTTTTGAACCATTCCTGTGACACTAGTTAGAGATTCCGATGCTTCACTTCAGGTTAACTGTATCCCTCTGACCGTCGTACTGACGATGAAACACATAAATTGCATCGGAATTAAATACAAAAGGCACAATGCCGACTCAAGTACAAGAAGACTGGCTCTTCATACTGTCCATGTTTTGAACCTTTCCTGTGAGACCGGTTTTAGATTCCGATGCCTCACTTCAGGTTTACTGCATCCCTTGGACCTTGTTATTATCGACGAAACACAGAAATTGCATCGGAATTAAATAGATAAGGCACAATGCCGACTTAAATACAAGAAAACAGACTCTTCTTATTATCTCTGTTTTAAACCACTACTGTGACACTAGTTATAGACTCCGATGCATCACTTCAGGTTTACTGTATCCCTCTGACCCTCTCATTCACGATGAAACACAGAAAATGCATCGGAATTAAATACAAAAGGCAAAAAGCCGACTTAAGTACTAGAAGACTGACTCTTCTTACTGTCTATGTTTTGAACCATTCCAATGACACTAGTTATAGATTCCGATGCTTCACTTCAGGTTTACTGTATCCCTCTGAGCTTCTTATTGACGGTGAATCACAGAAATTGCATCGGAAATATATACAAAAGGCACAATCCAGACTTGAGTACAAGAAGACTAACACTTCTTACTGTCTATGCTTTGAACCATTCCTGTGACACTAGTTATAGATTCGTATGCTTCACTTCTGGTTTACTGTATCCCTCTGACACTCTTATTCACGATGAAACACCGAAAATGCATCGGAATTAAATACAAAAGGCACAAAGCCACTTAAGTACTAGAAGACTGACTCTTCTTACTGTCTATGTTTTGAACCATTCCTGTGACACTAGTTATAGATTCCGATGCTTCACTTCAGGTTTACTGTATCCACTCTAACCGTCGTATTGAGTTTGAAACACAGAAATTGCATCGGAATTAAATACAAAAGGCACAATGCCGACTTCAGTACAAGAAACCAGACACTTCTTGCTGTCTATGCTTTGAAACATTCCTGTGACACTAGTTATAGATTCCAATGCTTCACTTCAGATTTACATTATCCCTCTGAGCTTCTTATTGACGATGAAACACAGAAATTGCATCGGAATTATATACAAAAGGCACAATGCAGACTTAAGTACAAGAGGACTGACTCTTCTTACTGTCTATGTTTTGAACCATTCCTGTGACACTAGTTAGAGATTCCGAAGCTTCACTTCAGGTTAACTGTATCCCTCTGACCGTCGTACTGACGATGAAACACAGAAATTGCATCGGAATTAAATACAAAAGGCACAATGCCGACACAAGTACAAGAAGACTGGCTCTTCTTACTGTCCATGTTTTGAACCTTACCTGTGAGACCGGTTTTAAATTCCGATGCCCCACTTCAGGTTTTTCTGCATCCCTTGGACCTTGTTATTAACGATGAAACACAGAAATTGCATCGGAATTAAATAGATAAGGCACAATGCCGACTTAAGTACAAGAAAACTGACTCTTCCTATTATCTCTGTTTTGAACCACTCCTGTGTCACTAGTTATAGATTCCGATGCATCACTTCAGGTTTACTGTATCCCTCTGACCCTCTCATTCACGATGAAACATAGAAAATGCATCGGAATTAAATACAAAAGGCACAATGCCGACTTAAGTACAAGAAGATTGACTCTTCTGACAGTCTATGTTTTGAACCATTGCTGTGACACTAGTTATAGGTTCCGATGCTTCACTTTAGGTTTACTGTATCCATTCGACCTTCATATTGACGATGAAACACAGAAATTGCATCGGAATTAAATACAAAATTCACAATGCCGACTTAAGTACAAGATGGCTGACTCTTCCTACCGTCTATGTTTTGAACCATTCCTGTGACACTAGTTATAGATTCCGATGCTTCACTTCAGGTTTTCTGTATCCCTTGGATCTTTATATTGACGATGAAATACAGAAATTGCATCGGAATTAAATTCAAAAGGCACAATGCCGACTTAGGTACAAGAAGACTGACTGTTCTTACTGACTATGTTCTGAACCATTCCTGTGACACTAGTTATAGTTTCTGATGCTTCACTTCAGATTTACTGTATCCCTCTGACCTTCTTTTTGACGATGAAACACAGATATTGCATCGGAACAATATATACAAGAGGCACAATGCCGAATTAAGTACAAGAAGACTGACTCTTCTTACTGTCCATGTTTTGAGCCATTCCTGTGACACTAGTTATAGACTCCGGTGCTTCACTCCAGGTTTACTGTATCCCTTGGACCTTTTTATTGACGATGAAACACAGAAACTGCATCGGAATTAAATACAAAAGTCACAATGCCGACTTAAGTAAAAGAAGTCTGACTTTTCTTACTATCTATGTTTTGAACCATTCCTGTGACACTAGTTATAGATTCCGATGCTTCACTCCAGGTTTACTGAATCCCTTAGACCTTCTTATTGACGATGAGACACAGAAATGGCATCGGAATTAAGTAGAAAATTCACAATGCCGACTTAAGTACAAGAATACCGACTCATCTTACTCCCTATGTTTTGAACCGTCCCTGTGTCACTAGTTATAGATTGCGATGCTTCACTCCAGGTTTACTGTATCCCGTGGGCCTTCTTATTGAGGATGAAACACAGATATTGCATCGGAAATAAATAGAAAAGGCACAATGCCGACTTAAGTACAAGAAGACTGACTCTTCTTATTGTTTATGTTTTGAACCATTCCTGTGACACTAGTTATAGATTCCGATGCTTCACTCCAGGTTTACTGTATCCCTTTGACCCTCTTATTGACGATGAAACACAGAAAATACATCAGACTTAAATACAAAAGTTACAATGCCGACTTAAGTACAAGAAGACTGGCTCATCTTACTGTCTATGTTTTGAACCATTCCTGTGACACTAGTTAGAGATTCCGATGCTTCACTCCAGGTTTACTGTATCCCTTGGACCTCCATATTGACGATGAAACACAGAAAATGCATCGGAATAAATAGAAAAGGCACAATGCCGACTTAAGTACAAGAATACTGACTCATCTTACTGTCTATGTTTTGAACCGTCCCTGTGGCACTAGCTATAGATTCCGATGCTTCACACCAGGTTTACTGTATCCCTTGGACCTTCTTATTGACGATGAAACACAGAAATTGCATCGGAATTAAATTCAAAATGCTCAATGCCGACTTAAGTACAAGAAGACTGACTCTTCCTACTGACTATGTTTTGAACCATTCCTGTGACACTAGTTATTGTTTCTGACGCTTCACTTCAGGTTTACTGTATCCCTCTGACCTTCCTTTTGACGATGAAACACAGAAATTGCATCGGAATTATATACAAAAGGCACAATGCCGATTTAAGTACAAGAAGACTGACTCTTCTTACTGTCCATGTTTTGAGCCATTCCTGTGACACTAGTTATAGACTCCGGTGCTTCACTCCAGGTTTACTGTATCCCTTGGACCTTCTTATTGACGATGAAACACAGAAACTGCATCGGAATTAAAAACAAAAGTCACAATGCCGACTTAAGTAAAAGAAGTCTGACTTTTCTTACTGTCTATGTTTTGAACCATTCCTGTGACACTAGTTATAGATTCCGATGCTTCACTCCAGGTTTACTGTATCCCTTGGACCTTCTTATTGACGATGAGACACAGAAATGGCATCGGAATTAAGTAGAAAAGGCACAATGCCGACTTAAGTACAAGAATACCGACTCATCTTACTGTCTATGATTTGAACCGTCCCTGTGTCACTAGTTATAGATTCCGATGCTTCACTCCAGGTTTACTGTATCCCTTGGACCTTCTTATTGACGATGAAACACAGAAATTGCATCGTAATTAAATACAAAAGGCACAATGCCGACTTAAGTACAAGAAGACAGACTCTTCTTACTAACAATGTTTTGAACCATTCCTGTGACACTAGTTATAGATTCTGATACTTCACTTCAAGTTTACTGTATCCCTCTGACCGTCTTATTGACGATGAAACACAGAAATTGCATCGGAATTAAATACAAAAGGCACAATTCCGAATTAAGTATGAGAAGACTGACTCTTCTTACTGTCCATGCTTTGAACCATTCTTGTGACACTAGTTATAGACTCCGACGCTTCACTTTACGTTTACTGTATCCCTTGGACCTTCATATTGACGAAGAAACACAGAAATTGCATCGCAACTAAATACAAAAGGCACAATGCCGACTTAAGTACAAGACGACTGACTTTTCTTACTGTCTATGTTTTGAACCATCCCTGTGACACTAGTTATAGATTCCGATGCTTCACTCCAGGTTTACTGTATCCCTTGGTCCTTCTTATTGACGATGAAACACAGAAATTGCATGGGAATTATATACAAAAGGCAAAATGCCGACTAAACTACAAGAAGACTGACTCTTATTACAGTCTATGTTTTGAACCGTTCTTGTGACACTAGTTATAGATTCCGGTGCTTCACTCCAGGTTTACAGTATCCCTTGGACCTTCTAATTGACGATGAAACACAGATATTGCATCAGAAGTAAATATATAAGGCACAATGCCGACTTAAGTACAAGAAGACTGACGCTTCTTACGGACTATGTTTTGAACCATTCCTGTGACACTAGTTATAGATTCCGATGCTTCACTTCAAGTTTACTGTATCCCTTGGACCTTCTTATTGAGGATGAACCACAGATATTGCATCGGAATTTAATAGAAAAGGCACAATGCCGACTTAAGTACAAGAAGACTGACTCTTCCTATTGTTTATGTTTTGAACCATTCCTGTGACACTAGTTATAGATTCCGATGCTTCACTCCAGGTTTACTGTATCCCTATGACCCTCTTATTGACGATGAAACACAGAAAATACATCAGACTTAAATACAAAAGGCACAATGCCGACTTAAGTACAAGAAGACTGGCTCTTCTTACTGTCTATGTTTTGAACCGTTCCTGTGACACTAGTTAGAGATTCCGATGCTTCACTTCAGGTTAACTGTATCCCTCTGACCGTCGTACTGACGATGAAACACAGAAATTGCATCGGAATTAAACACAAAAGGCACAATGCCGACTCAAGTACAAGAAGACTGGCTCTTCATACTGTCCATGTTTTGAACCTTTCCTGTGAGACCGGTTTTAGATTCTGATGCCTCACTTCAGGTTTACTGTATCCCTCTGACCCTCTCATTCACGATGAAACACAGAAAATGCATCGGAATTAAATACAAAAGGCAAAAAGCCGACTTAAGTACAAGAAAACTGACTCTTCTCATTGTCTATGTTTTGAACCATTCCTGTGACACTAGTTATAGATTCCGATGCTT
This sequence comes from Schistocerca americana, assembly GCF_021461395.2. NCBI lineage: Eukaryota > Metazoa > Arthropoda > Insecta > Orthoptera > Acrididae > Schistocerca > Schistocerca americana. Next base: position 7,302,054 of record NC_060125.1, read on the forward strand.
CACTTCAGGTTTACTGTTTCCCTCTGAGCTTCTTATTGACGATGAATCACAGAAATTGCATCGGAAATATATACAAAAGGCACAATCCAGACTTGAGTACAAGAAGACTAACACTTCTTACTGTCTACGTTTTGAACCATTTCTGTGACACAAGTTATAGATTCGTATGCTTCACTTCTGGTTTACTGTATCCCTCTGACACTCTTATTCACGATGAAACACCGAAAATGCATCGCAATTAAATACAAAAGGCACAAAGCCACTTAAGTACCAGAAGATTGACTCTTCTTGCTGTCTATGCTTTGAAACATTCCTGTGACACTAGTTACAGATTCCAATGCTTCACTTCAGATTTCCATTATCCCTCTGAGCTTCTTATTGACGATGAAACACAGAAATTGCATCGGAATTATATACAAAAGGCACAATGCAGACTTAAGTACAAGAAGACTGACTCTTCTTACTGTCTATGTTTTGAACCATTCCTGTGACACTAGTTATAGACTCCGGTGCTTCACTCCAAGTTTACTGTATCCCTTGGACCTTTTTATTGACGATGAAACACAGAAACTGCATCGGAATTAAATACAAAAGTCACAATGCCGACTTAAGTAAAAGAAGTCTGACTTTTCTTACTGTCTATGTTATGAACCATTCCTGTGACACTAGTTATAGATTCCGATGCTTCACTCCAGGTTTACTGAATCCCTTGGGCCTTCTTATTGACGATGAGACACAGAAATGGCATCGGAATTAAGTAGAAAAGGCACAATGCCGACTTAAGTACAAGAATACCGACTCATCTTACTATGTTTTGAACCGTCCCTGTGTCACTAGTTATAAATTGCGATGCTTCACTCCAGGTTTACTGTATCCCTTGGACCTTGTTATTGACGATAAAACACAGAAATTGCATCGGAATTAAATACAAAAGGCACAATGCCGACTTAAGTACAAGAAGATAGAGTCTTCTTACCAACAATGTTTTGAACCATTCCTGTGACACTATTTATAGATTCTGATACTTCACTTCAAGTTTACTGTATCCCTCTGACCGTCTTATTGACGATGAAACACAGATATTGCATCAGAATTAAATATATAAGGCACAATGCCGACTTAAGTACAAGAAGACTGACGCTTCTTACTGACTATGTTTTGAACCATTCCTGTGACACTAGTTAGAGATTCCGATGCCTCACTTCAGGTTTACTGTATCCCTTGGACCTTGTTATTAACGACGAAACACAGAAATTGCATCGGAATTAAATAGATAAGGCACAATGCCGACTTAAGTACAAGAAAACAGACTCTTCTTATTATCTCTGTTTTGAACCACTACTGTGACACTAGTTATAGATTCCGATGCATCACTTCAGGTTTACTGTATCCCTCTGACCCTCTTATTCACGAAGAAACACAGAAAATGCATCGGAATTAAATACAACAGGCATTAAGCCGACTTAAGTACTAGAAGACTGACTCTTCTTACTGTCCACGTTTTGAACCATTCCTGTGAAACTAGTTATAGATTCCGATGCTTCACTTCAGGTTTACTGTATCCCTCTGACCGTCGTACTGACGATGAAACACAGAAATTGCATCGGAATTAAATACAAAAGGCACAATGCCGACCTAAGGACAAGAAAACTGACTCTTCTTACTGTTTATGTTTGGAACCATTCCTGTGACACTAGTTACAGATTCCAATGCTTCACTTCAGGTTTACTGTATCCATGTGACCCTCTTATTGACGACGAAACACAGAAATTGCATCGGAATTAAATACAAAAGGCACAATGCCGACTTAAGTACAAGAAAACTGACCCTTCTTACTGTCTATGTTTTGAACCATTCCTGTGACACTAGTTATAGATTCCGATGCTTCTCTCCAGGTTTACTGTATCCCTCCGACCTACTTATTGACGATGAAGCACGTAAATTGCATCGGAATTAAATACAAAAGGCACAATGCCGACTTAAGTACAAGAAAACTGACTCTTCTTACTGTCTATGTTTTGAACCATTCCTGTGACACTAGTTATAGATTCCGATGATTCACTTCAGGATTACTGTATCCCTCTGAGCTTCTTATTGACGATGAATCACAGAAATTGCATCGGAAATATATACAAAAGGCACAATCCAGACTTATGTACAAGAAGACTAACACTTCTTACTGACTATGTTTTGAACCATTCCTGTGACACTATTTATAGATTCCTATGCATCACTTCAGGTTTACTGTATCCCTCTGACACTCTTATTCACGATGAAACACCGAAGATGCATCTAAATTAAATACAAAAGCCACAAAGCCGACTTAAGTACTAGAAGACTGACTCTTCTTACCGTCTATGTTTTGAACCATTCCTGTGACACTAGTTATAGATTCCGATGCTTCACTTCATGTTTACTGTATCCACTCTGACCGTCGTATTGAGTATGAAACACAGAAATTGCATCGGAATTAAATACAAAAGGCACAATGCCGACTTCTGTACAAGAAACCTGACACTTCTTGCTGTCTATGTTTTGAACCATTCCTGTGACACTAGTTATAGATTCCGATGCTTCACTTCAGATTTACATTATCCCTCTGAGCTTCATATTGACGATGAAACACAGAAATTGCATCGGAATCATATACAAAAGGCACAATGCAGACTTAAGTACAAGAAGACTGACTCTTCTTACTGTCTATGTTTTGAACCATTCCTGTGACACTAGTTAGAGATTCCGAAGCTTCACTTCAGGTTAACTGTATCCCTCTGACCGTCGTACTGACGATGAAACACAGAAATTGCATCGGAATTTAATACAAAAGGCACAATGCCGACTCAAGTACAAGAAGACTGGCTCTTGTTACTGTCCATGTTTTGAACCTTTCCTGTGAGACCGGTTTTACATTCTGATGCCCCACTTCAGGTTTACTGTATCCCTTGGACCTTGTTATTACCGACGAAACACAGATATTGGGTCGTAATTAAATAGATAAGGCACAATGCCGACTTAAGTACAAGAAAACAGACTCTTCTTAATATCTCTGTCTTGAACCACTCCTGTGACACTAGTTATAGATTCCGATGCATCACTTCAGGTTTACTGTGGCCCTCTGACCCTCTCATTCACGATGAAACACAGAAATTGCATCGGAATTAAATACAAAAGGCACAATGGCGACTTAAGTACAAGAAGACTGACTCTTCCAACTGTCTATGTTTTGAACCATTTCTGTGACATTAGTTATAGATTCCGATGCTTCACTTCAGGTTTACTGTATCCCTCTGACCGTCTTAATGACGATGAAACAAAGAAATTGCATCGGAATTAAATAGAAAATGCACAATGGCGACTTAAGTACTAGAAGACTGACTCTTCCTACTGTGTATGTTTTGAACCATTCCTGTGACAGTAGTTATAGATTCCGATGCTTCACTTCAGGTTTACTGTATCCCTTGGACCTTCTTAATGACAATGAAACACAGAAATTCCATCGGAATTAAATACAAAAGGCACAATGCAAAATTAAGTATAAGAAGACTGACTCCTCTTACTGTCTATGCTTTGAACCATTCCTGTGACACTAGCTATAGACTCCGATGTTTCACTCCAGGTTTACTGTATCCCTTGGACCTTCTTATTGACGATGAAACACAGAAATTGCATCGGAATTAAATACAATACTCACAATGCCGACTTAAGTACAAGTAGACTGACTCTTGCTACTGTCTATGTTTTGAACCGTTCTTGTGACACTAGTTATGGATTCCGGTGCTTCCCTCTAGGTTTACAGTATCCCTTGGACCTTCTAATTGACGATGAAACACAGATATTGCATCAGAATTAAATATATAAGGCACAATGCCGACTTAAGTACAAGAAGACTGACGCTTCTTACTGACTATGTTTTGAACCATTCCTGTGACACTAGTTATAGATTCCGATGCTTTACTTTAGGTTTACTATATCCCTCGGACCTTCTTATTGAGGATGTAACACAGATATTGCATCGGAATTGAATAGAAAAGGCACAATGCCGACTAAAGTACAAGATGACTGACTCTTCTTATTGTTTATGTTTTGAACCATTCCTGTGACACTAGCTATAGATTCCGATGCTTCACTTCAGGTTTACTGTATCCCTCTGACCCTCTTATTTACGATGAAACACAGAAAATACATCAGACTTAAATACAAAAGTCACAATGCCGACTTAAGTACAAGAAGACTGGCTCTTCTTACTGTCTATGCTTTGAACCATTCCTGTGACACTAGTTTGAGATTCCGATGCTTCACTTCTGGTTAACTGTATCCCTATGACCGTCGTACTGACGATGAAACACAGAAATTGCATCGAAATTAAATACAAAAGGCACAATGCCGACTCAAGTACAAGAAGGCTGGCTCTTCTTACTGTCCATGCTTTGAACCTTTCCTGTGAGACCGGTTTTAGATTCCGATGCCTCACTTCAGGTTTACTGTATCCCTTGGACCTTGTTATTAACGACGAAACACAGAAATTGCATCGGAATTAAATAGATAAGGCACAATGCCGACTTAAGTACAAGAAAACAGACTCTTCTTATTATCTCTGTTTTGAACCACTACTGTGACACTAGTTATAGATCCCGATGCATCACTTCATATTTACCGTATCCCTCTGACCCTCTTATTCACGATGAAACACAGAAAATGCATCAGAATTAAATACAAAAGGCATCAAGCCGACTTAAGTACTAGAAGACTGACTCTTCTTACTGTCTACGTTTTGAACCATTCCTGCGACACTAGTTATAGATTCCGATGCTTCACTTCAGGTTTACTGTATCCCTCTGACCGTCGTACTGACGATGAAACACAGAAATTGCATCGGAATTAAATACAAAAGGCACAATGCCGACCTAAGAACAAGAAAACTGACTCTTCTTACTGTTTATGTTTGGAACCATTCCTGTGACACTAGTTACAGATTCCGATGCTTCACTTCAGGTTTACTGTATGCCTCGGACCTTCGTATTGATGATGAAACACAGAAATTGCATTCGAATTAAATACAAAAGGCACAATGCCGACTTAAGTACAAAAAGACTGACTCTTCTTACTGCCTATGTTTGAACCATTCCTGTGACACTAGTTATAGATTCCGATGCTTCACTTCAGGTTTACTGTATTCCTCTGTCCTTCTTATTGACGAAGAAACACAGAAATTGAATCGGAATTATATACAAAAGGCACAATGCCGACTTAAGTACAAGAAAACTGACTCTTCTTACTGTCTATGTTTTGAACCATTCGTGTGACACTAGTTATAGATTCCTATGCATCACTTCAGGTTTACTGTATCCACTCTGACCGTCGTATTGAGTATGAAACACAGAAATTACATCGGAATTAAATACAAAAGGCACAATGCCGACTTCAGTACGAGAAACCTGACACTTCTTGCTGTCTATGTTTTGAACCATTCCTGTGACACTAGTTATAGATCCCGATGCATCACTTCATATTTACTGTATCCCTCTGACCCTCTTATTCACGATGAAACACAGAAAATGCATCGGAATTAAATACAAAAGGCATAAAGCCGACTTAAGTACTAGAAGACTGACTCTTCTTACTGTCTACGTTTTGAACCATTCCTGTGACACTAGTTATAGATTCCGATGCTTCACTTCAGGTTTACTGTATCCCTCTGACCGTCGTACTGACGATGAAACGCAGAAATTGCATCGGAATTAAATACAAAATGCACAATGCCGACCTAAGAAAGAGAAAACTGACTCTTCTTACTGTTTATGTTTAGAACCATTCCTGTGACACTAGTTATAGATTCCGATGCTTCACTTCAGGTTTACTGTATCCATGTGACCTTCTTATTGACGACGAAACACAGGAATGGCATCGGAATTAAATACAAAAGGCACAATGCCGACTTAAATACAAGAAAACTGACTCATCTTACTGTGTATGTTTAGAACCATTCCTGTGACACTAGTTATAGATTCTGATGCTTCACTTCAGGTTTACTGTATCCCTCTGACCTTCTGATTGACGATGAAACACGTAAATTGCATCGGAATTAAATACAAAATTCACAATGCCGACTTAAGTACAAGAAGACTGACTCTTCTTACTGTGTATGATTTGAACCACTCTTGTGACACTAGTTATAGATTCCGATGCTTCATTTCAGATTTACATTATCCCTCTGAGCTTCTTATTGACGATGAAACACAGAAATTGCATCGGAATCATATACAAAAGGCACAATGCAGACTTAAGTACAAGAAGACTGACTCTTCTCACTGTCTATGATTTGAACCATTCCTGTGACACTAGTTAGAGATTCCGAAGCTTCACTTCAGGTTAACTGTATCCCTCTGACCGCCGTACTGACGATGAAACACAGAAATTGCATCGGAATTAAATACAAAAGGCACAATGCCGACTCAAGTACAAGAAGTCTGGCTCTTCTTACTGTCCATGATTTGAACCTTTCCTGTGAGACCGGTTTTAGATTCCGATGCCCCACTTCAGGTTTACTGTATCCTTTGGAACTTGTTATTAATGACGAAACACAGAAATTGCATCGGAATTAAATAGATAAGGCACAATGCCGGCTTAAGTACAAGAAAACAGACTCTTCTTAATATCTCTGTTTTGAACCACTCCTGTGACACTAGTTATAGATTCCGATGCATCACTTCAGGTTTACTGTGTCCCTCTGACCCTCTCATTCACGATGAAACACAAAATTGCATCGGAATTAAATACAAAAGGCACAATGCCGACTTAAGTACAAGAAGACTGACTCTTCCAACTGTCTATGTTTTGAACCATTCCTGTGACACTAGTTATAGATTCCGATGCTTCACTTCAGGTTTACTGTATCCCTCTGACCGTCTTAATGACGATGAAACACAGAAATTGCATCGGAATTAAATAGAAAATGCACAATGGCGACTTAAGTACTAGTAGACTGACTCTTCCTACTGTGTATGTTTTGAACCATTCCTGTGACACTAGTTATAGATTCCGATGCTTCACTTCAGGTTTACTGTACCCCTTGGACATTCTTAATGACAATGAAACACAGAAATTGCATCGGAATTAAATACAAACTGCACAATGCCGAATTAACTACAAGAAGACTGACTCTTCTTACTGACTATGCTTTGAACCATTCCTGTGACTCTAGTAATAGATTCTGATGTTTAACTTCGGGATTACTGTATCCCTCTGACCTTCTTATTGCCGATGAAACGCAGAAATTGCATCGGTATTAAATACAAAAGGCACATGCCGACTTTAGTACAAGAAGACTGACTCTTCCTACTGTCTATGTTTGAACCATTCCTGTGACACTAGTTATAGATTCTGTTGCTTCACTCCAGGTTTACTGTGTCCCTTGGACCTTCTTATTGACGATGAAACACAGAAATTGCACCGGAATGAAATACAATAGGCACAATGCCGACTTAAGTACAAGTAGACTGACTCTTGCTACTGTCTATGTTTTGAACCATTCCTGTGACACTAGTTATAGATTCCGATGCTTCACTTCAGGTTTACTGTATCCCTTGGACCTTCTTATTGACGGTGAAACACAGAAATTGCATCGGAATTAAATACAAAAGGCACAATGCCGAATTAAGTACAAGAAGGCTGACTCTTCTTACTGTTTATGTTTTGACCCATTCCTGTGACACTAGTTATAGACTCCGATGCTTCACTCCAGGTTTACTGTATCCCTCTGACCTTCTTATTGACGATGAAACACAGAAATTGCATCGGAATAAAATACAAAAGGCACAATGCCGACTTAAGTACAAGTAGACTGACTCTTCCTACTGTCTATGTTTTGAACCATTCCTGTGACAATAGTTATAGATTCCGATGGTTCACTCCAGGTTTACTGTAACCCTTGGACCTCCATATTGACGATGAAACACAAAAAATGCATCGGAATTAAATAGAAAAGGCACAATGCCGACTTAAGTACAAGAATACTGACTCATCTTACTGTCTATGTTTTGAAACGTCCCTGCGGCACTAGCTATAGATTCCGATGCTTCACTCCAGGTTTACTGTATCTCTTGTACCTTCTTATTGACGATGTAACACAGATATTGCATCGGAATTAAATACAAAAGGCACAATGCCAACTCAAGTACTAGAAGACTGACTCTTCTTACTGACTATGCTTTGAACCATTCCTGTGACACTAGTTATAGATTCCGATGCATCACTTCAGGTTTACTGTATCCCTCTGACCTTCTTATTGACGAAGAAACACAGATATTGCATCGGAATTGAATACAAAAGGCACAAGGCCGACTTAAGTACAAGAAGGCTGACTCTTCTCACTGCCTATGTTTTGAACCATTCCTGTGACACTAGTTATAGACTCCGATGATTCACTCCAGGTATACTGTATCCCTCTGACCTTCTTATTGACGATGAAACACAGAAATTGGATCGGAATTAAATACAAAACGCACAATGCCGACTTAAGCACAAGAGGACTGACTCTTCCTACTGTCAATGATTTGAACCATTCCTGTGACACTAGTTATAGATTCCGATGCTTCACTTCAGGTTTACTGTATCCCTTGGACCTTCGTATTGACGATGAAACACAGAAATTGCATCGGAATTAAATTCAAAAGGCACAATGCCGACTTAAGTACAAGAAGACTGACTCTTCTTACTGACTATGTTTTGAACCATTCCTGTGACACTAGTTATAGTTTCTGATGCTTCACTGCAGGTTTACTGTATCCCTCTGACCTTCTTATTGACGATGAAACACAGAAATTGGATCGGAATTAAATACAAAAGGCACAATGCCGACTTAAGCACAAGAGGACTGACTCTTCCTACTGTCAATGTTTTGAACCATTCCTGTGACACTAGTTATAGATTCCGATGCTTCACTTCAGGTTTACTGTATCCCTTGGACCTTCTTATTGACGATGAAACACAGAAATTGCACCGGAATTAAATTCAAAAGGCACAATGCCGACTTAAGTACAAGAAGACTGACTGTTCTTACTGTCCATGTTTTGAGTCATTCCTGTGACACTAGTTATAGACTCCGGTGCTTCACTCCAGGTTTACTGTATCCCATGGACCTTCTTATTGACGATGAAACACAGAAACTGCATCGGAATTAAATACAAAAGTCACAATGCCGCCTTAAGTAAAAGAAGTCTGACTTTTCTTACTGTCTATGTTTTGAACCATACCTGTGACACAAGTTATGGATTCCGATGCTTCACTCCAGGTTTACTGTATCCCTTGGACCTTCTTATTGACGGTGAGTCACAGAAACGGCATCGGAATTAAGTAGAAAAGGCACAATGCCGACTTAAGTACAAGAATACCGACTCATGTTACTGTCTATGTTTTTAACCGTCCCTGTGTCACTAGTTATAGATTCCGATGCTTCACTCTAGGTTTACTGTATCCCTAAGACCTTCTTATTGACGATGAAACACAGAAATTGCATCGTAAATAAATACAAAAGGCACAATGCCGACTTAAGTACAAGAAGACAGACTCTTCTTACTAACAATGTTTTGAACCATTCCTGTGACACTAGTTGGAGATTCCGATGCTTCACTTCAGGTTACCTGTATCCCTCTGACCGTCGTACTGACGATGAAACACAGAAATTGCATCGGAATTAAATACAAAAGGCACAATGCCGACTCAAGTACAAGAAGACTTTCTCTTCTTACTGTCCATGTTTTGAACCTTTCCTGTGAGACCGGTTTTAGATTCCGATGCCTCACTTCAGGTTTACTGTATCCCTTGGACCTTGTTATTAACGTCGAAACACAGAAATTGCATCGGAATTAAATAGATAAGGCACAATGCCGACTTAAGTACAAGAAAACAGACTCTTCTTATTATGTCTGTTTTGAACCACTACTGTGACACTTGTTACAGATTCCTGTGCATCACCTCAGGTTTACTGTATCTCTCTGACCCTCTTATTCACGATGAAACACAGAAAATGCATCGGAATTAAATACAAAAGGAACAAAGCCGACTTAAGTACTAGAAGACTGACTCTTGTTACTGTCTATGTTTTGAACCATTCCTGTGACACTAGTTATAGATTCCGATGCTTCACGTCAGGTTTACTGTATCCCTCTGACCGTCGTACTGTCGATGAAACACAGAAATTGCATCGGAATTAAATACAAAAGGCACAATGCCGACCTAAGAACAAGAAAACTGACTCTGCTTACTGTTTATGTTTTGAACCATTCCTGTGACACTAGTTATAGATTCCGATGCTTCACTTCAGGTTTAGTGTATCCATGTGACCTTCTTATTGCCGACGAAACACAGAAATTGCATCGGAATTAAATACAAAAGGCACAATGCCGACTTAAGTACAAGAAAACTGACTCCTCTTACTGTCTATGTCTTGAACCATTCCTGTGACACTAGTTATAGATTCCGATGCTTCACTTCAGGTTTACTGCATCCCTCTGACCTTCTTATTGACGATGAATCACGTAAATTGCATCGGAATTAAATACAAAAGTCACAATGCCAACTTAAGTACAAGAAGACTGACTCTTCTTACTGTCTATGATTTGAACCATTCCTGTGACACTAGTTGTAGATTCCGATGCTTCATTTCAGGTTTATTGTATCCCTCTGACCTTCGTATTGATGATGAAACACAGAAATTGCATCGGAATTAAATACAAAAGGCACAATGCAGACTTAAGTACAAAAAGACTGACTCTTCTTACTGTCTATGTTTTGAACCATACCTGTGACACTAGTTATAGATTCCGATGCTTCACTTCAGGTTTACTGTATTCCTCTGACCTTCTTATTGACGAAGAAACAGAGAAATTGAATCGGATTTATATACAAAAGGCACAATGCCGTCTTAAGTACAAGAAAACTGACTCTTCTTACTGTCTATGATTTGAACCATTCCTGTGACACTAGTTATAGATTCCGATGCTTCACTTCAGGTTTACTGTATCCCTCTGAGCTTCTTATTGACGATGAATCACAGAAATTGCATCCTAAATATATACAAAAGGCACAATCCGGACTTAAGTACAAGAAGACTAACACTTCTTACTGTCTATGTTTTGAACCATTCCTGTGACACTAGTTATAGATTCCTATGCTTCACTTCAGGATTACTGTATCCCTCTGACAGTCCTATTCACGATGAAACACCGATCGGAATTAAATACAAAAGGCACAAAGCCGACTTAAGTACTAGAAGACTGACTCTTCTTACTGTCTATGTTTTGAACCTTTCCTGTGACACTAGTTATAGATTCCGATGCTTCACTTCAGATTTACTGTATCCACTCTGACCGTCGTATTGAGTATGAAACACAGAAATTGCATCGGAATTAAATACAAAAGGCACAATGCCGACTTCTGTACAAGAAACCTGACACTTCTTGCTGTCTATGTTTTGAACCATTCCTGTAACACTAGTTATGGATTCCGATGCTTCACTTCAGATTTACATTATCCCTCTGAGCTTCTTATTGACGATGAAACACAGAAATTGCATCGGAGTTATATACAAAAGGCACAATGCAGACTTAAGTACAAGAAGACTGACACTTCTTACTGTCTATGTTTTGAACTATTCCCGTGACACTAGTTAGAGATTCCGAAGCTTCACTTCGGGTTAACTGTATCCCTCTGACCGTCGTACTGACGATGAAACACAGAAATTGCATCGGAATTAAATACAAAAGGCACAATGCCGACACAAGTACAAGAAGACTGGCTCTTCTTACAGTCCATGTTTGAACCTTTCCTGTGAGACCGGTTTTAGATTCCGATGCCCCACTTCAGGTTTACTGTATCCCTTGGACCTTGTTATTAACGACGAAACACTGAAATTGCATCGGAATTAAATAGATAAGGCACAATGCCGTTTTAAGTACAAGAAAACTGACTCTTCTTAATATCTATGTTTTTAACCACTCCTGTGACACTAGTTATAGATTCCGATGCATCACTTCAGGTTTACTGTATCCCTCTGACCCTCTCATTCACGATGAAACACAGAAAATGCATCGGAATTAAATATAAAAGGCACAAAGCCGACTTAAGTACTAGAAGACAGACTCTTCTTACTGTCTATGTTTTGAACCATTCCTGAGACACTAGTTATAGATTCCGAAGCTTCACTTCAGGTTTACTGTATCCCTCTGACCTTCTTATTCACGATGAAACACAGAAATTGCATCGGAATTAAATACAAAAATGCACAATGCCGACTTAAGTACAAGAAGATTGACTCTTCTGACAGTCTATGTTTTGAACAATTCCTGTGACACTAGTTATAGATTCCGATGCTTCACTTTAGGTTTACTGTATCCATTGGACCTTCTTATTGACGATGAAACACAGAAATTGCATCGGAATTAAATACAAAATTCACAATGCCGACTTAAGTACAAGATGGCTGACTCTTCCTACTGTCTATGATTTGAACCATTCCTGTGACACTAGTTATAATTTCCGATGCTTCACTTCAGTTTTACTGTGTCCCTTGGACCTTCTTATTGACGATGAAACACAGAAATTGCATCGGAATTAAATACAATAGGCACATTGCCGACTTAAGTACAAGTAGACTGACTCTTGCTACTGTCTATGTTTTGAACCATTCCTGTGACACTAGTTATAGATTCCGATGCTTCACTCCAGGATTACTGTATCCCTTGGACCTTCTTATTGACGATGAAACACAGAAATTGCATCGGAATTAAATTCAAAAGGCACAATGCCGACTTAAGTACAAGAAGAATGACTCTTCTTACTGACTATGTTTTGAACCATTCCTGTGACACTAGTTATAGTTTCTGATGCTTCACTTCAGGTTTACTGTATCCCTCTGACCTTCTTTTTGACGATGAAACACAGAAATTGCATCGGAATTATATACAAAAGGCACAATGCCGAATCAAGTACAAGAAGACTGACTCTTCTTACTGTCCATGTTTTGAGCCATTCCTGTGACACTAGTTTTAGACTCCGGTGCTTCACTCCAGGTTTACTGTATCCCTTGGACCTTCTTATTGACGAAGAAACACAGACACTGCATCGGAATTAAATACAAAAGGCACAATGCCGAATCAAGTATAAGAAGACTGACTCTTCTTACTGTCTATGCTTTGAACCATTCCTGTGACACTAGTTATAGACTCCGATGCTTCACTCCAGGATTACTGTATCCCTTGGACCTTCTTATAGACGAAGAAACACAGAAATTGCATCGGAACTAAATACAAAAGGCACAATGCCGACTTAAGTACAAGAAGACTGACTCTTCTTTCTGACTATGTTTTGAACCATTCCTGTGACACTAGTTATAAATACCGATGCTTCACTTCAGGTTTACTGTATCTCTTGGACCTTCCTATTGACGATGAAACACAGAAATTGCATCGGAATTAAATACAAAAGGCACAATGCAGAGTTAAGTACAAGAAGACTGACGCTTCTTACTGTCTATGTTTGAACAATTCCTGTGATACTAGTTATAGATTCCGATGCTTCACTCCAGGTCTAGTGTATTCCTTGGACCTTCTTATTGACGATGAAACACAGAAATTGCATGGTAATTATATACAAAGGGCACAATGCCGACTAAAGTACAAGAAGACTGACTCTTATTACAGTCTATGATTTGAACCGTTCTTGTGACACTAGTTATAGATTCCGGTGCTTCACTCCAGGTTTACAGTATCCCTAGGACCTTCTAATTGACGATGAAACACAGAATCTGCATCAGAATTAAATATATAAGGCACAATTCCGACTTCAGTACAAGATGACTGACGCTTCTTACTGACTATGTTTTGAACCATTCCTGTGACACTAGTTATAGATTCCGATGCTTCACTTCAGGTTTACTGTATCCCTTGGACCTTCTTATTGAGTATGAAACACAGATATTGCATCGGAATTAAATAGAAAAGGCACAATGCCGACTTAAGTACAAGAAGACTGACTCTTCTTATTGTTTATGTTTCGAACCATTCCTGTGACACTAGTTATAGATTCCGATGCTTCACTTCTGATTTACATTATCCCTCTGAGCTTCTTATTGACGATGAAACACAGAAATTGCATCGGAATTATATACAAAAGGCATAATGCAGACTTAAGTACAAGAAGACTGACACTTCTTACTGTCTATGCTTTGAACCATTCCTGTGACACTAGTTATTGATTCCGAAGCTTCACTTCAGGTTAACTGTATCCCTCTGACCGTCGTACTGACGATGAAACACAGAAATTGCATCGGAATTAAATACAAAAGGCACTATGCCGACACAAGTACAAGAAGACTGGCTCTTTTTACTGTCCATGTTTGAACCTTTCCTGTGAGACCGGTTTTAGATTCCGATACCCCACTTCAGGTTTACTGTATCCCTTGGACCTTGTTATTAACGACGAAACACAGAAATTGCATCGGAATTAAATAGATAAGGCACAATGCCGACTTAAGAACAAGAATACTGACTCTTCTTAATATCTCTGTTTTTAACCACTCCTGTGACACTTGTTATAGATTCCGATGCATCACTTCAGGTTTACTGTATCCCTCTGACCTTCTCATTCACGATGAAACACAGAAAATGCATCGGAATTAAATATAAAAGGTACAAAGCCGACTTAAGTACTAGAAGACTGACTCTTCTTACTGTTTATGTTTTGAACCATTCCTGAGACACTAGTTATAGATTCCGAAGCTTCACTTCAGGTTTACTGTATCATTCTGACCTTCTTATTCACGATGAAACACAGAAATTGCATCGGAATTAAATACAAAAATGCACAATGCCGACTTAAGTACAAGAAGATTGACTCTTCCGACAGTCTATGTTTTGAACCATTCCTGTGACACTAGTTATAGATTCCGATGCTTCACTTTAGGTTTACTGTATCCATTGGACCTTCTTATTGACGATGAAACACAGAAATTGCATCGGAATTAAATACAAAATTCACAATGCCGACTTAAGTACAAGATGGCTGACTCTTCCTACTGTCTATGATTTGAACCATTCCTGTGACACTAGTTATAAATTCCGATGCTTCACTTCAGTTTTACTGTGTCCCTTGGACCTTCTTATTGACGATGAAGCACAGAAATTGCATCGGAATTAAATACAATAGGCACAATGCCGAGTTAAGTACAAGTAGACTGACTCTTGCTACTGTGTATGTTTGAACTATTCCTGTGACACTAGTTATAGATTCCGATGCTTCACTTCAGATTTACTGTATCCCTTGGACCTTCTTATTGACGATGAAACACAGAAATTGCTTCGGAATTAAATACAAAATTCACAATGCCGACTTAAGTACAAGATGGCTGTCTCTTCTTACTGACTATGTTTTGAACCATTCCTGTGACACTAGTTATAGTTTCTGATGCTTCACTTCAGGTTTACTGTATCCCTCTGACCGTCTTTTTGACCATGAAACACAGAAATTGCTTCGGAATTATATACAAAAGGCACAATGCCGAATTAAGTACAACAAGACTAAATCTTTTTACTGTCCATGTTTTGAGCCATTCCTGTGACACTAGTAACGGACTCCGGTGCTTCACTCCAGGTTTACTGTATCCCTTGGACATTCTTATTGACGAACAAACACGGAAACTGCATCGGAATTAAATACAAAAGTCACAATGCCGACTTAAGTAAAAGAAGTCTGACTCTTCTTACTAACAATGTTTTGAACCATTCCTGTGACACTAGTTATAGATTCTGATACTTCACTTCAAGTTTACTGTATCCCTCTGACCGTCTTATTGACGATGAAACACAGAAATTGCATCGGAATTAAATACAAAAGGCACAATGCCGAATTAAGTATAAGAAGACTGACTCTTCTTACTGTCTATGCTTTGAACCATTCCTGTGACACTAGTTATAGACTCCGATGCTTCACTCCAGGTTTACTGTATCCCTTGGACCTTCTTATTGACGAAGAAACACAGAAATTGCATCGGAACTAAATACAAAAGGCACAATGCCGACTTAAGAACAAGAAGACTGACTCTTCTTACTGACTATGTTTTGAACCATTCCTGTGACACCAGTTATAAATACCGATGCTTCACTTCAGGTTTACTGTATCTCTTAGACCTTCCTATTGACGATGAAACACAGAAATTGCATCGGAATTAAATACAAAAGGCACAATGCAGAGTTAAGTACAAGAAGACTGACGCTTCTTACTGTCTATGTTTGAACCATTCCTGTGACACTAGTTATAGATTGCGATGCTTCACTCCAGGTCTACTGTATTCCTTGGACCTTCTTATTGACGATGAAACACAGAAATTGCATGGGAATTATATACAAAGGGCACAATGCCGACTAAAGTACAAGAAGACTGACTCTTATTACAGTCTAGGTTTTGAACCGTTCTTGTGACACTAGTTATAGACTCCGATGCTTCACTCCAGGTTTACAGTATCCCTTGGACCTTCTAATTGACGATGAAACACAGATATTGCGTCAGAATTAAATATATAAGGCACAATGCCGACTTAAGTACAAGAAGACTGACGCTTCTTACTGACTATGTTTTGAACCATTCCTGTGACACTAGTTATAGATTCCGATGCTTCACTTCAGGTTTACTGTAGCCCTTGGACCTTCTTATTGAGGATGAAACACAGATATTGCATCGGAATTAAATAGAAAAGGCACAATGCCGACTTAAGTACAAGAAGACTGACTCTTCTTATTGTTTATGTTTTGAACCATTCCTGTGACACTAGTTATAGATTCCGATGCTTCACTCCAGGTTAACTGTATCCCTCTGACCTTCTTATTGTCGATGAAACACAAAAATTGCATCGGAATTAAATACAAAAGGCACAAAGCTGACTTAAGTACTAGAAGACTGACTCTTCTTACTGTCTACGTTTTGAACCATTCCTGTGACACTAGTTATAGATTCCGATGCTTCACTTCAGGTTTACTGTATCCCTCTGACCGTCGTACTGACGATGAAACACAGCAATTGCATCGGAATTAAATACAAAAGGCACATTGCCGACCTAAGAACAAGAAAACTGACTCTTCTTACTGTTTATGTTTGGAACCATTCCTGTGACACTAGTGATAGATTCCGATGCTTCACTTCAGGTTTACTGTATCCATGTGACCTACTTATCGACGACGAAACACAGAAATTGCATCGGAATTAAATACAAAAGGCACAATGCCGGCTTAAGTACAAGAAAACTGACTCTTCTTACTGTCTATGTTTTGAACCATTCCTGTGACACTAGTTATAGATTCCGATGCTTCACTTCAGGTTTACTGTATCCCTCTGACCTTCTTATTGACGATGAAACACGTAAATTGCATCGGAATTAAATTCAAAAGTCACAATGCCGACTTAAGTACAAGAAGACTGACTCTTCTTACTGTCTATGATTTGAACCACTCCTGTGACACTAGTTATAGATTCCGATGCTTCATTTCAGGTTTATTGTATCCCTCTGACCTTCGTATTGATGATGAAACACAGAAATTGCATCGGAATTAAATACAAAAGGCACAATGCCGATTTAAGTACAAAAAGACTGACTCTTCTTACTGTCTATGTTTTGAACCATTCCTGTGACACTAGTTATAGATTCCGATGCTTCACTTAAGGTTTACTGTATTCCTCTGACCTTCTTATTGACGAAGAAACACAGAAATTGAATCGGAATTATATACAAAAGGAACAATGCCGACTTATGTACAAGAAAACTGACTCTTCTTACTGTCTATGTTTTGAACCATTCCTGTGACACTAGTTATAGATTCCGATGCTTCACTTCAGGTTTACTGTATCCCTCTGAGCTTCTTATTGACGATGAGTCACAGAAATTGCATCGGAAATATATACATAAGGCACAATCCAGACTTAAGTACAAGAAGACTAACACTTCTTACTGTCTATTTTTTGAACCATTCCTGTGACACTAGTTATGGATTCCTATGCTTCACTTCAGGTTTACTGTATCCCTCTGACACTCTTATTCACGATGAAACACCGAAAATGCATCGGAATTAAATACAAAAGGCGCAAAGCCGACTTAAGTACTAGAAGACTGACTCTTCTTACTGCCTATGTTTTAAACCATTCCTGTGACACTAGTTATAGATTCCGATGCTTCACTTCAGGTTTACTGTATCCACTCTGACCGTCGTATCGAGTATGAAACACAGAAATTGCATCGGAATTAAATACAAAAGGCACAATGCCGACTTCAGTACAAGAAACCTGACACTTCTTGCTGTCTATGTTTTGAACCATTCCTGTGACACTAGTTATAGATTCCGATGCTTCACTTCAGATTTACATTATCCCTCTGAGCTTCTTATTGACGATGAAACACAGAAATTGCATCGGAAATATATACAAAAGGCACAATGCAGACTTAAGTACAAGAAGACTGACTCTTCTTACTGTCTATGTTTTGAACCATTCCTGTGACTCTAGTTAGAGATTCCGAAGCTTCACTTCAGGTTAACTGCATCCCTCTGACTGTCGTACTGACGATGAAACACAAAAATTGCATCGGAATTAAATACAAAAGGCACAATGCCGACTCAAGCACAAGCAGACTGGCTCTTCTTACTGTCCATGTTTTGATCCTTTCCTGTGAGACCGGTTTTAGATTCCGATGCCCCACTTCAGGTTTACTGTATCCCTTGGACCTTGTTATTAACGACGAGACACAGAAATTGCATCGGAATTAAATAGATAAGGCACAATGCCGACTTAAGTACAAGAAAACAGACTCTTCTTAATATCTCTGTTTTGAACCACTCCTGTGACACTAGTTATAGATTCCGATGCATCACTTCAGGTTAACTGTGTCCCTCTGACCCTCTCGTTTACGATGAAACACAGAAAATGCATCGGAATTCAATACAAAAGTCACAAACCGGACTTAAGTACTAGAAGACTGACTCTTCTTACTGTCTATCTTTTGAACCATTCCTGAGACACTAGTTATAGATTCCGAAGCTTCACTTCAGGTTTACAGTATCCCTCTGACATTCGTATTGACGATGAAACACGTAAATTGCATCGGAATGAAATACAAAAAGCACAATGCCGACTTAAGTACAAGAAGACTGACTCTTCTTACTGTCTATGATTTGAACCATTCCTGTGACACTAGTTATAGATTCCGATATTTCATTTCAGGTTTATTGTATCCCTTTGATTCGTATTGACGATGAAACACAGAAATTGCATCGGAATTAAATACAAAGGGCACAATGCCGACT
The DNA here is from genome assembly GCF_021461395.2 of Schistocerca americana. Lineage (NCBI taxonomy): Eukaryota > Metazoa > Arthropoda > Insecta > Orthoptera > Acrididae > Schistocerca > Schistocerca americana. Next base: position 7,321,394 of record NC_060125.1, read on the forward strand.
TAAGTACTAAAAGGCTGACTCTTCTTACTGTCTATGTTTTGAACCATTCCTGTGACACTAGTTATAGATTCCGATGCTTCACTTCAGGTTTACTGTATCGCTCTGACCTTCTTATTGACGCAGAAAGACAGAATTTGAATCGGAATTATATACAAAAGGCACAATGCCGACTTAAGTACAAGAAAACTGACTCTTCTTACTGTCTATGTTTTGAACCATTCCTGTGACACTAGTTATAGATTCCGATGTTTCACTTCAGGTTTACTGTATCCCTCTGAGCTTCTTATTGACGATGAATCACAGAAATTGCATCGGAAATATATACAAAAGGCACAATGCAGACTTAAGTACAAGAAGACTAACACTTTTTACTGTCTATGTTATGAACCATTCCTGTGACACAAGTTATAGATTCCGATGCTTCACTTCAGGTTAACTGTATCCCTCTGACCGTCGTACTGACGATGAAACACAGAAATTGCATCAGAATTAAATACAAAAATCACAATGCCGACTCAAGTACAGGGAGACTGGCTCTTCTTACTGTCCATGTTTTGAACCATTCCTGTGAGAGCGGTTTTAGATTCCAATGCTTCACTTCAGGTTTACTGTATCCCTTGGACCTTGTTATTAACGACGAAACACAGAAATGGCATCGGAATTAAATAGAAAAGGCACAATGCTGACTTAAGTACAAGAAAACAGACTCTTTTTAATATCTATGTTTTGAACCATTCCTGTGACACTAGTTATAAAATTCCGATGCATCACTTCAGGTTTATTGTATCCCTCTGACCCTCTTATTCACGATGAAACACCGAAAATGCATCGGAATTAAATACAAAAGGCACAAAGCCGACGTAAGTACTAGAAGACTGACTATTCTTACTGTCTATGTTTTGAACCATTCCTGTGACACTAGTTATAGTTTCCGATGCTTCACTTAAGGTTTACTGTATCCACTCTGACCGTCGTATTGAGTATGAAACACAGAAATTGCATCGGAATTAAATACAAAATGCACAATGCCGACTCAAGTGCAAGAAGACCGGCTAAACTTCCTGTCTATGTTTTTAACCATTCCTGTGACACTAGTTATAGATTCCGAAGCTTCACGTCAGGTTTACTGTATCCAGCTGACCTTCTTATTGACGATGAAACACAGAAATTGCATCGGAATTAAATACAAAAGGCACAATGCCGACACATGTACAAGAAGACTGGCTCTTCTTACTGTCTATGTTTTGAACCTTTCCTCTGAGACCGGTTTTAGATTCCGATGCTTCAATTCAGGTTTACTGTATCCCTTGGACCTTCTTAGTGACGCCGAAACACAGAAATTGCATCGGAATGAAATAGAAAAGGCACAATGCCGATTTAAGGTCAATAAAATTGACTCTTCTTACTGTCTATGTTTTGAACCATTCCTGTGACACTAGTTATAGATTCCGATGCTTCACTTCAGGTTTACTGTATCCCTCTGACCATCTTATTGACGATGAAGCACGTAAATTGCAAGGGAATTAAATACAAAAGGCAAATTGCCGACTTAAGTACAAGAATAATGCCTCTTCTTACAGTCTATGTTTTGAACCATTCCTGTGACACTAGTTATAGATTCCAATGCTTCACTTCAGGTTTACTGTATCCCTCTGACTTTCTTATTGACGATGAAACTCAGAAATTGCATCGGAATTAAATACAGAAGGCACATTGCCGACTCAAGTACAAGAAGACTGGCTCATCTTACTGTCTATGTTTTGAACCATTTCTGTGACACTAGTTATAGATTCCGATGCTTCACTTCAGGTTTACTGTATCCCTCTGACCTTCTTATTGACGAAGAAACACAGATATTGCATCCGAATTAAATAAAAAAGGCACTATGCCGACTTAAGTACAAGAAGACTGATCCTTCTTGCTGTCTATGTTTTGAACCATTCCAGTGACACTAGTTATAGATTCCGATGCTTCACTTCATGTTTACTGTATCCCTCTGACCTTCGTATTGACGATGAAACACAGAAACTGCATCGGAATTAAATACAAAAGGCAAAATGCCGACTCAAGTACAAGAAGACTGGCTATACTTCCTGTCTATGTTTTGAACCATTTCTGTGACACTAGTTATAGATTCCGATGCTTCACTTCAGGTTTACTGTAACCAACTGACCTTCTTATTGACGATGAAACACAGAAACTGCATCGGAATTAAATACAAAAGGCACAATGCCGACTCATGTACAGGAAGACTGGCTCTTCTTACTGTCTATGATGTGAACCTTTCCCCTGAGACCGGTTTTAGATTCCGATGCTTCACTTCAAGTTTACTGCATCCCTTTGACCTTCTTCTTGACGCCGAAACACAGAAATTGCATCGGAATTAAATAGAAAAGGCACAATGCCGACTTAAGTACAAGAAAATTGACTCTTCTTACTGTCTATGTTTTGAACCATTCCTGTGACACTAGTTATAAATTCCGATGCTTCACTTCAGGTTTACTGTATCCCTCTGACCTTCTTATTGCCGATGAAACACATAAATTGCATGGGAATTACATACAAATGGCACAATGCCGACTTAAGTACAAGAAAACTGACTCTTCTTACTGTCTATGATTTGAACCATTCCTGTGACACTATTTATAGATTCCGATGCTTCACATCAGGTTTACTGTATCCCTCTGACCTTCTGATTGACGATGAAACACAGAAATTGCATCGGAATTAAATACAAAAGGCACAATATTGACTGAGGTACAAGAAGACTGGCTCTTCTTACTGTCTATGTTTTCAACCATTCCTGTGACACTAGTTATAGATTCCGATGCTTCACTTCAGGTTTACTGTATCCAGCTGACCTTCTAATTGACGATGAAGCACATAAATTGCATCGGAATGTAATACAAAATTCACAATGCCGACAAAAGTAGAAGAAGACTGACTCTACTTACTGTTTATGATTTGAACCATTCCTGTGGCACTAGTTATAGATTCCGATGCTTCACTTCAGGTTTACTGTATCCAGCTGACCTTGTTATTGACGATGAAACACGGAAATTGCATCCGAATTAAATACAAAAGGCACAATGCCGACCCAAGTACAAGAACACTGGCTCTTCTTACTGTCTATGTTTTTAACCATTCCTGTGACACTAGTTATAGATTCCGATGCTTGACTTCAAGTTTACTGTATCCCTCTGACCTTCTTATTGACGAAGAAACACATAAATTGCATCGGAATTAAATACAAAAGGCACAATGCCGACTAAAGTACAAGAAGACTGGCTCTTCTTACTGTCTATGTTTTGAACCATTTCTGTGACACTAGTTATACTTTCCGATGCTTCACATCAGGTTAATTGTATCCCTCTGATCTTCTTACTGACGATCAAACACAGAAAATTCATCGGAGTTAAATACGAAAGGCACAATGCCGACTCAAGTACAAGAAGACTGGCTCTTCTTACTGTCTATGTTTTGAACCATTCCTGTGACACTAGTTATAGATTCCGATGCTTCACATCATGTTTACTGTATCCCTCTGACCTTCTGATTGACGATGAAACACAGAAATTGTAACGGACTTAAATACAAAAGGCACAATGCTGACTGAGGTACAAGAAGACTGGCTCTTCTTACTGTCTATGTTTTCAACCATTCCTGTGACACTAGTTATAGATTCCGATGCTTCACTTCAGGTTTACTGTATCCAGCTGACCTTCTAATTGACGATGTAGCACATAAATTGCATCGGAATGTAATACAAAATACACAATGCCGACAAAAGTAGAAGAAGACTGACTCTACTTACTGTTTATGATTTGAACCATTCCTGTGGCACTAGTTATAGATTCCGATGCTTCACTTCAGGTTTACTGTATCCAGCTGACCTTCTTATTGACGATGAAACACAGAAATTGCATCGGAATTAAATACAAAAGGCACAATGCCGACTTAAGTACAAGAAAACTGACTCTTCTTACTGTCTATGATTTGAACCATTCCTGTGACACTAGTTATAGATTCCGATGCTTCACTTCTTGTTTACTGTATCCCTCTGACCTTCTTATTGACGATGAAACACAGAAATTGCATCCGAATTAAATACAAAAGGCACAATGCCGACCCAAGTACAAGAACACTGGCTCTTCTTACTGTCTATGTCTTGAACCATTCCTGTGACACTAGTTATAGATTCCGATGCTTGACTTCAAGTTTACTGTATCCCTCTGACCTTCTTATTGACGAAGAAACACATTAATTGCATCGGAATTAAATACAAAAAGCACAATGCCGACTAAAGTACAAGAAGACTGGCTCTTCTTACTGTCTATGTTTTGAACCATTTCTGTGACACTAGTTATACATTCCGATGCTTCACATCAGGTTAACTGTATCCCTCTGACCTTCTTATTGACGATGAAACACAGAAATTGCATCGTAATTATATACAAAAGGCCAAATGCCGACTTAAGTACAAGAAAACTGACTCTTCTTACTGTCTATGTTTGAACCATTCCTGTGACACTAGTTTTAGATTCCGATGCTTCACTTCAGGTTTACTGTACCCCTCTGACCTTCTTATTGACGATGAAACACAGAAATGGCATCTTAATTAAATACAAAAGGCACAATGCAGACGTAAGTACAAGAGGACTGACTCTTCTTACTGTCTATGTTTGAACCATTCCTGTGACACTAGTAATAGATTCCGATGCTTCACTTCAGGATTACTGTATCCCTCTCACCTTCTTATTGACGATCAAACACAGAAACTTCATCGGAGTTAAATACGAAAGGCACAATGCCGACTCAAGTACAAGAAGACTGACTCATCTTACTGTCTAAGTTTTGAACCATTCCTGTGACACTAGTTATAGATTCCGATGCTTCACTTCAGGTTTAATGTATCCCTCTAACCTTCTTATTGACGATGAAACTCGTAAATTGCATCGGAATTTAATACAAAAGGCACAATGCCGACTTAAGTACAAGAAGACTGACTCTTCTTACTGTCTATGTTTTGAACCATTCCTGTGACACTAGTTATAGATTCAGAAGCTTCACTTCAGGTTTACTGTATCTATCTGACCTTCTTATTGACGATGAAACACAGAAATTGCATCTGAATTAAATACAAAAGGTACAATGCCGACTCAAGTTCAAGAAGACTGGCTCTTCTTACTGTCTATTTTGAACCATTTCTGTGACAATAGTTATAGTTTCCGAAGCTTCACTTCAGGTTTTTGTATCCCTCTCACCCTCTTATTGACGAACAAACACAGATATTGCATCGGAATTAAATACAAAAGGCACTATGCCCACTTAAGTACAAGAAGACTGACCCCTCTTTCTGTCTATGTTTTGAACCATTCCTGTGACACTAGTTATAAATTCCGATGCTTCACTTCAGGTTTACCGTATCCCTCTGACCTTCTTATTGACGATGAAACACAGAAATTGCACCGAATTAAATACAAAAGGCACAATGCCGACCTAAGTACAAGAAAACTGACTCTTCTTACTGTTTATGTTTTGAACCATTCCTGTGACACTAGTTATGGATTCCGATGCTTCATTTCGGGTTTACTGTATCCCTGTACCCTTCTTATTGACGATGAAACACAGAAATTGCATCGGAATTAAATACAAAAGGCACAATGCCGCCTAAAGTACAAGAAGACTGACTCTTCATACTGTCTATGATTTGAACAATTCCTGTGACCCTAGTTATAGATTCCGATGTTTCACTACAGGTTTACTGTATCCCTCTGACCTTCTTATTGACGATGAAACACAGAAATTGCAACGGACTTAAATACAAAAGGCACAATGCTGACTGAGGTACAAGAAGACTGGCTCTTCTTACTGTCTATGTTTTCAACCATTCCTGTGACACTAGTTATAGATTCCGATGCTTCACTTCAGGATTAATGTATCCCTTGGACCTTCTTATTGACGATGAAACACAGAAATTGCATGGGAATTAAATACAAAAGGCACCATGCCGACTTAAGTACATGAAGACCGTCTTTTCTTACTGACTATGTTTTGAACCATTCCTGTGACACTAGTTATAGATTCCGATGCTTCACTTCAGGTTAACTGTATCCCTTGGACCTTCTTTCTGACGGTGAAACACAGAAATTGCATCGGAATTAAATACAAAAGGCACAATGGCGACATAAGGACAAGGAGACTGACTCTTTTTTCTGACTATGTTTTGAACCATTCCTCAGACACTAGTTATAGATTCCGATGCTTCACTTCAGGTTTACTGTATATATTGGACCTTCTTATTGACGATGAAACACAGAAATTGCATCGGAATTAAATACAAAAGGCACAATGCCGACTTAAGTACAACAAGACTGTATCTTCTTACTGTCTATGTTTTGAACCATTCCTGTGACACTAGTTATAGATTCCGATGTTTCACTCCAGGTTTACTGTATCCCTTGGACCGTCTTATTGACGATGAAACACAGAAATTGCATTGGAATTAAATGCAAAAGGCACAATGCCGACTTAAGTACAAGAAGACTGACTCTTCTTACTGACTATGTTTTGAACCATTCCTGTGACACTAGTTATAGATTCCGATGCTTCACATTAGGTTTACTGTATCCCTCTGACCTTCTTATTGACGATGAAACACAGAAATTGCACCGGAATTAAATACAAAAGGCACAATACCGACTTAAGTACATGAAGACCGACTCTTCTTACTGACTATGTTTTGAACCATTCCTGTGACACTAGTTATAGATTCCGATGCTTCACATCAGGTTTACTGCATCCCTCTGACCTTCTTATTGACGATGAAACACAGAAATTGCACCGGAAATAAATACAAAAGACACAATGCCGAATTAAGTACATGAAGACCGACTCTTCTTACTGATTATGTTTTGAACCATTCCTGTGACACTAGTTATAGATTCCGACGCTTCACTTCAGGTTTACTGTATCCCTTGGAACTTCTTATTGACGATGAGACACTGAAATTGCATCGGAATTAAATAGAAAAGGCACAATGCCGACTTAAGTACAAGACGACTCACTCTTCTTACTGACTATGTTTTGAACCATTCCTGTGACACTTGTTACAGATTCCGATGCTTCACTTCAGGTTTACTGTATCCCATGGACCTTCTTATTGACGATTAAAAACACAGAAATTGCATCGGAATTATATACAAAAGGCACAATGCCGACATTGGTACAAGAAGACTGACTATTCTTACTGACCATGTATTGAACCATTAATGTGACACTAGTTATAGATTCCGATGCTTGACTTCAGGTTTACTGTATCTCATGGACCTTCTTATTGACGATGAAACACAGAAATTGCATCGGAATTAAATACAAAAGGCACAATGCCGTCTTAAGTACAAGACGACTCACTCTTCTTACTGACTATGTTTTGAACCATTCCATTGACACTAGTTATAGATTCCAATGCTTCACTCCAGGTTTACTGTATCCCTTGGAACTTCTTATTGACGATGAGACACTGAAATTGCATCGGAATTAAATACAAAAGGCACAATGACGAATCATGTACAGAAAGACTGGCTCTTCTTACTGTCTATGATGTGAACCTTTGCTCTGAGACCGGTTTTAGATTCCGATGCTTCACTTCAAGTTTACTGCATCCCTTGGACCTTCTTATTGACGGCGAAACACAGAAATTGATTCGGAATTAAATAGAAAAGGCACAATGCCGACTTAAGTACAAGAAAATTGACACTTCTTACTGTCTATGTTTTGAACCATTCCTGTGACACTAGTTATAAATTCCGATGCTTCACTTCAGGTTTACTGTATCCCTCTGACCTTCTGATTGACGATGAAACACAGAAATTGCAACGGACTTAAATACAAAAGGCACAATGCTGACTGAGGTACAAGAAGACTGGCTCTTCTTACTGTCTATGTTTTCAACCATTCCTGTGACACTAGTTATAGATTCCGATGCTTCACTTCAGGTTTACTGTATCCAGCTGACCTTCTAATTGACGATGAAGCACATAATTTGCATCGGAATGTAATACAAAATTCACAATGCCGACAAAAGTAGAAGAGGACTGACTCTACTTACTGTTTATGATTTGAACCATTCCTGTGGCACTAGTTATAGATTCCGATGCTTCACTTCAGGTTTACTGTATCCAGCTGACCTTCTTATTGACGATGAAACACAGAAATTGCATCGGAATTAAATACAAAAGGCACAATGCCGACTTAAGTACAAGAAAACTGACTCTTCTTACTGTCTATGTTTTGAACCATTCCTGTGACACTAGTTATAGATTCCTATGCTTCACTTCCGGTTTACTGTATCCCTCTGACCTTCTTATTGACGATGAAACACAGAAATTGCATCCGAATTAAATACAAAAGGCACAATGCCGACCCAAGTACAAGAACACTGGCTCTTCTTACTGTCTATGTCTTGAACTATTCCTGTGACACTAGTTATAGATTCCGATGCTTGACTTCAAGTTTACTGTATCCCTCTGACCTTCTTATTGACGAAGAAACACATTAATTGCATCGGAATTAAATACAAAATGCACAGTGCCGACTAAAGTACAAGAAGACTGGCTCTTCTTACTGTCTATGTTTTGAACCATTTCTGTGACACTAGTTATACATTCCGATGCTTCACATCAGGTTAACTGTACCCCTCTGACCTTCTTATTGACGATGAAACACAGAAATGGCATCTTAATTAAATACAAAAGGCACAATGCAGACGTAAGTACAAGAGGACTGACTCTTCTTACTGTCTATGTTTGAACCATTCCTGTGACACTAGTAATAGATTCCGATGCTTCACTTCAGGATTACTGTATCCCTCTCACCTTCTTATTGACGATCAAACACAGAAAATTCATCGGAGTTAAATACGAAAGGCACAATGCCGACTCAAGTACAAGAAGACTGACTCATCTTACTGTCTAAGTTTTGAACCATTCCTGTGACACTAGTTATAGATTCCGATGCTTCACTTCAGGTTTAATGTATCCCTCTAACATTCTTATTGACGATGAAACTCGTAAATTGCATCGGAATTTAATACAAAAGGCACAATGCCGACTTAAGTACAAGAAGACTGACTCTTCTTACTGTCTATGTTTTGAACCATTCCTGTGACACTAGTTATAGATTCAGATGCTTCACTTCAGGTTTACTGTATCTATCTGACCTTCTTATTGACTATGAAACACAGAAATTGCATCTGAATTAAATACAAAAGGTACAATGCCGACTCAAGTACAAGAAGACTGGCTCTTTTTACTGTCTATTTTGAACCATTTCTGTGACAATAGTTATAGTTTCCGAAGCTTCACTTCAGGTTGTTGTATCCCTCTGACCCTCTTATTGACGGAGAAACACAGATATTGCATCGGAATTAAATACAAAAGGCACTATGGCCACTTAAGTACAAGAAGACTGACTCTTCTTACTGACTATGTTTTGAACCATTCCTGTGACACTAGTTATAGATTCCGATGCTTCACTTCAGGATTACTGTATCCCTTGGACCTTCTTATTGACGATGAATCACAGAAATTGCATGGGAAGTAAATACAAAAGGCACCATGCCGTCTTAAGTACATGAAGACCGACTTTTCTTACTGACTATGTTTTGAACCATTCCTGTGACACTAGTTACAGATTCCAATGCTTCACTTCAGGTTAACTGTATCCCTTGGACCTTCTTTCTGACGGTGAAACACAAAAATTGCATCGGAATTAAATACAAAAGGCACAATGGCGACATAAGGACAAGGAGACTGACTCTTTTTTCTGACTATGTTTTGAACCATTCCTGTGACACTAGTTATAGATTCCGATGCTTCACTTCAGGTTTACTGTATATATTGGACCTTCTTATTGACGATGAAACACAGAAATTGCATCGGAATTAAATACAAAAGGCACAATGCCGACTTAAGTACAACAAGACTGTATCCTCTTACTGTCTATGTTTTGAACCATTCCTGTGACACTAGTTATAGATTCCGATGTTTCACTCCAGGTTTACTGTATCCCTTGGACCGTCTTATTGACGATGAAACACAGAAATTGCATCGGAATTAAATGCAAAAGGCACAATGCCGACTTAAGTACAAGAAGACTGACTCTTCTTACTGACTATGTTTTGAAGCATTCCTGTGACACTAGTTATAGATTCCGATGCTTCACATCAGGTTTACTGTATCCCTCTGACCTTCTTATTGACGATGAAACACAGAAATTGCACTGGAAATAAATACAAAAGGCACTATGCCGAATTAAGTACATGAAGACCGACTCTTCTTACTGATTATGTTTAGAACCATTCCTGTGACACTAGTTATAGATTCCGATGCTTCACTTCAGGTTTACTGTATATCGCTGACCTTCTTATTGACGATGAAACACTGATATGGCATCGGAATTAAATAGATTAGGCATAAAGCCGACTTAAGTACATGAAGACTGACTCTTCTTACTGACTATGTTTTTAACCATTCCTGTGACACTAGTTATAGTTTCCGATGCTTCACTTCATGTTTACTGTATGCCTTGGAGCTTCTGATTGACGATGAAACTCAGAAATTGCATCGGAATTAAATACAAAAGGCACAATGCCGACTTAAGTACTGACTTTGATTTGGACCATTCCTATGACACTAGTTATAGAATCCGATGCTTCACTCCAGGTTTACTGTATCCCTTGGACCTTCATACTGACGATGAAACACAGAAATTGCATCAGAATTAAATACAAAAGGCACAAGGCAGACTTAAGGACAAGAAGTCTGACTCTTCCTACTGACTATGTTTTGAACCATTCCTGTGACACTAGTTATAGATTCCGATGCTTCACTTCAGGTTTATTGTATCCATCTGACCTTCTTATTGACGATGAAACACAGAAATTGCACCGGAATGAAATACAAAAGGCACAATGCCAACTTAGGTACAAGAAGAGTGACTCTTCTTACTGTCTATGTTTTGAACCATTCCATTGACACTAGTTATAGATTCCAATGCTTCACTCCAGGTTTACTGTATCCCTTGGAACTTCTTATTGACGATGAGACACTGAAATTGCATCGGAATTAAATAGAAAAGGCACAATGCCGACTTAAGTACAAGACGACTCACTCTTCTTACTGACTATGTTTTGAACCATTCCTGTGACACTTGTTACAGATTCCGATGCTTCACTTCAGGTTTACTGTATCCCATGGACCTTCTTATTGACGATTAAAAACACAGAAATTGCATCGGAATTAAATACAAAAGGCACAATGTCGACATAGGTACAAGAAGACTGACTATTCTTACTGACCATGTATTGAACCATTAATGTGACACTAGTTATAGATTCCGATGCTTGACTTCAGGTTTACTGTATCTCATGGACCTTCTTATTGACGATGAAACACAGAAATTGCATCGGAATTAAATACAAAAGGCGCAATGCCGACTTAAGGACAAGAAGACTGACTCTTCTTTCTGACTATGTTTTGAACCATTCCTGTGACACTAGTTATAGATTCCGATGCCTCACTTCAGGTTTACTGTATCCCTTGGACGCTCTTATTGACGATGAAACACAGAAATTGCATCGGAATTAAATACAAACGGCACAATGCCGTCTTAAGTACAATAAAACTGTATCTTCTTACTGTCTATGTTTTGAACCATTCCTGTGACACTAGTTATAGATTCCGATGCGTCACTCCAGGTTCACTGTATCCCTTGGACCTTCTTATTGATGATGAAACACAGAAATTGCATCGGAATTAAATACAAAAGGCACAATGCCGACTTAAGGACAAGAAGACTGGGTCTTCTTACTGACTATGTTTTGAACCATTCCTGTGACACTAGTTATGGATTCCGACGCTTCACATCAGGTTTACTGTATCACTCTGACCTTCGTATTGACGATGAACCACAGAAATTGCACCGGAATTAAATACAAAAGGCACAATGCCGACTTAAGTACATGAAGACCGACTCTTCTTACTGACTATGCATTGAACCATTCCTGTGACGCCAGTTATAGATTCCGATGCTTCACAGTAGGTTTACTGTATCCCTCTGACCTTCTTATTGAAGATGAAACACAGAAATTGCATCGGAATTAAATACAAAAGGCACAATGCCGACTCAAGTACAAGCAGACCGGCTCTTCTAACTGTCTATGTTTTGAACCATTTCTGTGACACTAGTTATAGATTCCGATGATTCACTCCAGGTTTACTGTATCCCTTGGACCTTCTTGTTGACGATGAAACACAGAAATTGCATCGTAATTAAATACAAAAGGCACAATGACGACAAAAGGACATGAAGACTGACTATTCTTACTGACCATGTATTGAACCATTAATGTGACACTAGTTATGGATTCCGATGCCTGACTTCAGGTTTACTGTATCTCATGGACCTTCTTATTGACGATGAAACACAGAAATTGCATCGGAATTAAATACAAAAGGCACAATGCCGACTTAAAGACACGAAGACTGACTCTTCTTTCTGACTATCTTTTGAGCCATTCCTGTGACACTAGTTATAGATTCCGATGCCTCTCTTCAGGTTTACTGTATCCCTTGGACCTTCTTATTGACGATGAAACACAGAAATTGCATCGGAATTAAATACAAAAGGCACCATGCCGTCTTAAGTACAACAAAACTGTATCTTCTTATTGTCTATGTTTTGATCCATTCCTGTGACACTAGTTATAGATTCCGATGCTTCACTCCAGGTTTACTGTATCCCTTGGACCTTCTTATTGACGATGAAACACAGAAAATGCTTCGGAATTAAATACAAAAGGCACAATGCCGACAAAAGGACATGAAGACTGACTCTTCTTACTGACTATGCTTTTAACCATTCCTGTGACACTAGTTATAGATTCCGATGCTTCACTTCAGGTTTACTGTATACCTCTGACCTTCTTATTGACGATGAAACACAGAAATTGCACCGGAATGAAATACAAAAGGCACAATGCCGACTTAAGTACAAGAAGACTGACTCTTCTTACTGTCTATGTTTTGAACCATTCCATTGACACTAGTTATAGTTTCCGATGCTTCACTTCAGGTTTGCTGTATCCCTCTGACCTTCTTATTGACGATCAACTTCAGAAAATTCATCGGAATTAAATACAAAAGGCACAATGCCGACTGAAGTACAAGATGACTGGCTCTTCTTACTGTCTATGTTTTAAACCATTCCTGGGACACTAGTTATAGATTTCGATGCTTCACATGAGGTTTACTGTATCCAGCTGACATTCTTATTGACGATGAAGCGCATAAATTGAATCGGAATGAAATACAAAAAGCACAATGCCAACTAAAGTACAAGAAGACTGACTCTAATTACTGTTTATGTTTTGAACCATTTTTGTGACATTAGTTATAGATTCCGATGCTTCACTTCAGGTTTACTGTATCCAGATGACCTTCTTATTGACGATGAAACACAGAAATTGCATCGGAATTAAATGCAAAAGGCACAATGCCGACTCATGTACAAGAAGACTGGCTCTTCTTACTGTCTATGATGTGAACCTTTCCTCTGAGACCGGTTTTAGATTCCGATGCTTCACTTCAAGTTTACTGCATACCTTGGACCTTCTTATTGACGCCGAAACACAGAAATTGCATCGGAATTAAATGGAAAAGGCACAATGCCGACTTAAGTTTAAGAAAATTGACTCTTTTTACTGTCTATGTTTTGAACCATTCCTGTGACACTAGTCATAGATTCCGATGCTTCTCATCTGGTTTACTGTATCCCTCTGACCTTCTGATTGACGATGAGACACAGAAATTGAATCGGAATTAAATACAAAAGGCACAATGCTGACTGAGGTACAAGAAGACTGGCTCTTCTTACTGTCTATATTTTCAACCATTCCTGTGACACTAGTTATAGATTCCGATGCTTCACTTCAGGTTTACTGTATCCAACTGACCTTCTAATTGACGATGAAGCACATAAATTGCATCGGAATGTAATACAAAATTCACAATGCCGAAAAAAGTAGAAGAAGACTGACTCTACTTACTGTGTATGATTTGAACCATTCCTGTGGCACTAGATATAGATTCCGATGCTTCACTTCAGGTTTACTGTATCCAGCTGACCTTCTTATTGACGATGAAACACAGAAATTGCATCGGAATTAAATACAAAAGGCACAATGCCGACTTAAGTACAAGAAAACTGACTCTTCTTACTGTCTATGTTTTGAACCATTCCTGTGACACTAGTTATAGATTCCGATGTTTCACTTCAGGTTTACTGTATCCCTCTGACCTTCTTATTGACGACGAAACACAGAAATTGCATAGGAATTAAATACAAAAGGCACAATGCCGACTTAAGTACAAGAAGACTGACTCTTCATACTGTCTATGCTTTGAACCATTCCTGAGACACTAGTTATAGATTCCGATGCTTCACTTCTGGTTTACTGTATCCCTCTGACCTTCTTATTGACGATGAAACACAGAAATTGCATCCGAATTAAGTACAAAAGGCACAATGCCGACCCAAGTACAAGAACACTGGCTCTTCTTACTGTCTATGTTTTGAACCATTCCTGTGACACTAGTTATAGATTCCTATGCTTGACTTCAAGTTTACTGTATCCCTCTGACTTTCTTATTGATGAAGAAACACATAAATGGCATCGGAATTAAATACAAAAGGCACAATGCAGACGTAAGTACAAGAAGACTGACTCTTCTTACTGTCTATGTTTGAACCATTCCTGTGACACTAGTAATAGATTCCGATGCTTCACTTCATGTTTACTGTATGCCTTGGAGCTTCTGATTGACGATGAAACACAGATATTGCATGGGAATTAAATACAAAAGGCACCATGCCGACTTAAGTACATGAAGACCGACTCTTCTTACTGTCTATGTTTTAAACCATTCCTGTGACACTAGTTATAGATTCCGATGCTACACTTCAGGTTTACTGTATCCAGCTGACCTTCTTAGTGACGATGAAGCACAGAAAATGCATCGGAATTAAATACAAAAGGCACAATGCCGACTTAAGTACAACGAGACTGACTCTTCCTACTGTCTATGTTTTGAACCACTTCTGTGACACTAGTTTTGGATTCCGATGCTTCACTTCAGGTTTTCTGTATCCCTCCGACCTCCTTATTGACGATGAAACACAGAATTTGCATCTTAATAAAATACAAAAGCCACAATGCCGACTTAAGTACGATAAGACTGACTCTTCTTACTGTCAATGTTTTCTACCACTCCGGTGACACTAGTTATAGATTCCGATGCTTCACTTCAGGTTTACTGTATCCAGCTGACCTACTTATTGTCGAAGAAACACAGAAACTGCATCGGAATTATATACAAAAGGCACAATGCCAACTTAAGTACAAGAAGACTGACTCACCTTACTGTCTATGTTTTGACCCATTCCTGTGACACTAGTTACAGATTCCGATGCTTCACTTCAGGTTTAATGTATCCCTCTAACCTTCTTATTTACGATGAAACACGTAAATTGCATCGGAATTTAATACAAAAGGCACAATGCCGACTTAAGTACAAGAAGACTGACTATTCTTACTGTCTATGTTTTGAACCATTCCTGTGACACTAGATATAGATTCAGATGCTTCACTTCAGGTTTACTGTATCCCTCTGACCTTCTTATTGACGATGAAACACAGAAATTGCATCGGAATTAAATACAAAAGGCACATTGCCGACTCAAGTACAAGAAGACTGGCTCTTCTTACTGTCTATTTTGAACCATTTCTGTGACAGTAGTTATAGATTCCGAAGCTTCACTTCAGGTTTACTGTATCCCTCTGACCTTCTTATTGACGAAGAAACACAGATATTGCATCGGAATTAAATACAAAAGGCACTATGCCCACTTAAGTACAAGAAGACTGACCCCTCTTTCTGTCTATGTTTTGGACCATTCCTGTGGCACTAGTTATAAATTCCGATGCTTCACTTCAGGTTCACCGTATCCCTCTGACCTTCTTATTGACGATGAAACACAGAAATTGCATCGGAATTAAATACAAAAGGCATAATGCCGACCTGAGTACAAGAAAACTGACTCTTCTTACTGTTTATGTTTTGAACCATTCCTGTGACACTAGTTATGGATTCCGATGCTTCATTTCGGGTTTACTGTATCCCTGTGCCCTTCTTATTGACGATGAAACACAGAAATTGCATCGGAATTAAATACAAAAAGCACAATGTCGACTTAAGTACAAGAAAACTGACTCTTCTTACTGTCTATGTTTTGAACCATTCCTGTTTCACTAGTTATAGATTCCGATGCTTCACTTCATGTTTACCGTATGCCTTTGACCTTCTTATTGACAATGAAACACAGAAATTGCATCCGAATTAAATACAAAAGGCACAATGCCGACTTAAGTACATGAAGACTGACTCTTCTTACTGACTATGTTTTGAACCATTGCTGTGACACTAGTTATAGATTCCGATGCTTCACTTCAGGATTACTGTATCCCTTGGACCTTCTTACTGCCGGTGAGACACAGAATGTGCATCGGAATTAAATACAAAAGGCACAATGCCGACATAAGGACAAGAAGACTGACTCTTCTTTCTGACTATGTTTTGAAGCATTCCTGTGACACTAGTTATAGATTCCGATGCTTCACTTCAGGTTTACTGTATCCCTTGGACCTTCTTATTGACGATGAAACACAGAAATTGCATCGGAATTAAATACAAAGGGCCCAATGCCGACTTAAGTACAACAAGTCTATATCTTCTTACTGTCTATGTTTTGAACCATTCCTGTGACACTACTTATAGATTCCGATGTTTCACTCCAGGTTTACTGTATCTCTTGGACCTTCTTATTGACGATGAAACACAGAAATTGCATCGGAATTAAATGCAAAAGGCACAACGCCGACTTAAGTACAAGAAGACTGACTCTTCTTATTGACTATGTTTTGAACCATTCCTGTGACACTAGTTGTAGACTCCGATGCTTCACATCAGGTTTACTGTATCCCTCTGACCTCCTTATTGACGATGAAACACAGGAATTGCACCGGAAATAAATACAAAAGGCACAATGCCGACTTAAGTACATGAAGACCGATTCTTCTTACAGATTATGTTTTGAACCATTCCTGTGACACTAGTTATAGATTCCGATGCTTCACTTCAGGTTTACTGCATCCCTCTGACTTTTTTATTGACGATGAAACACTGATATTGCATCGGAATTAAATAGATTAGGCATAAAGTCGACTTAAGTACATAAAGACTGACTCCTCTTACTGACTATGTTTTGAACCATTCCTGTGACACTAGTTATAGATTCCGATGCTTCACTTCATGTTTACTGTATGCCTTGGAGTTTCTTATTGACGATGAAACACTGAATTTGCATCGGAATTAAATACAAAAGGCACAATGCCGACTTAAGGACAAGAAGACTGACCCTTCTTACTGACTATGTTTTGAACCATTCCTGTGACACTAGCTATGGATTCCGATGCTTCACATCAGGTTTACTGTATCCCTCTGAACTTCGTATTGACGATGAAACACAGAAATTGCACCGGAATTAAATACAAAAGACACAATGCCGACTTAAGTACATGAAGACCGACTCTCCTTACTGACTATGCATTGAACCATTCCTGTGACACTAGTTATAGATTCCGATGCTTCACAGTAGGTTTACTGTATCCCTCTGACCTTCTTATTGACGATGAAACACAGAAATTGCACCGGAATTAAATACAAAAATCACATTGAAGACTTAAGTACATGAAGACCGACTCTTCAAACTGACTATGTTTTGAACCGTTCCCGTAACACTAGTTATAGATTCCGATGCTTCACTTCAGGTTTACTGTATCCCTTGGACCTTCTTATTGACGATGAGACACAGAAATTGAATCGGAATTAAATACAAAAGGCACAATGCTGACTGAGGTACAAGAAGACTGGCTCTTCTTACTGTCTGTATTTTCAACCATTCCTGTGACACTAGTTATAGATTCCGATGCTTCACTTCAGGTTTACTGTATCCAACTGACCTTCTAATTGACGATGAAGCACATAAATTGCATCGGAATGTAATACAAAATTCACAATGCCGAAAAAAGTAGAAGAAGACTGACTCTACTTACTGTGTATGATTTGAACCATTCCTGTGGCACTAGATATAGATTCCGATGCTTCACTTCAGGTTTACTGTATCCAGCTGACCTTCTTATTGACGATGAAACACAGAAATTGCATCGGAATTAAATACAAAAGGCACAATGCCGACTTAAGTACAAGAAAACTGACTCTTCTTACTGTCTATGTTTTGAACCATTCCTGTGACACTAGTTATAGATTCCGATGTTTCACTTCAGGTTTACTGTATCCCTCTGACCTTCTTATTGACGACGAAACACAGAAATTGCATAGGAATTAAATACAAAAGGCACAATGCCGACTTAAGTACAAGAAGACTGACTCTTCATACTGTCTATGCTTTGAACCATTCCTGAGACACTAGTTATAGATTCCGATGCTTCACTTCTGGTTTACTGTATCCCTCTGACCTTCTTATTGACGATGAAACACAGAAATTGCATCCGAATTAAATACAAAAGGCACAATGCCGACCCAAGTTCAAGAACACTGGCTCTTCTTACTGTCTATGTTTTGAACCATTCCTGTGACACTAGTTATAGATTCCTATGCTTGACTTCAAGTTTACTGTATCCCTCTGACTTTCTTATTGATGAAGAAACACATAAATGGCATCGGAATTAAATACAAAAGGCACAATGCAGACGTAAGTACAAGAAGACTGACTCTTCCTACTGTCTATGTTTGAACCATTCCTGTGACACTAGTAATAGATTCCGATGCTTCACTTCATGTTTACTGTATGCCTTGGAGCTTCTGATTGACGATGAAACACAGATATTGCATGGGAATTAAATACAAAAGGCACCATGCCGACTTAAGTACATGAAGACCGACTCTTCTTACTGTCTATGTTTTGAACCATTCCTGTGACACTAGTTATAGATTCCGATGCTACACTTCAGGTTTACTGTATCCAGCTGACCTTCTTAGTGACGATGAAGCACAGAAAATGCATCGGAATTAAATACAAAAGGCACAATGCCGACTTAAGTACAACGAGACTGACTCTTCCTACTGTCTATGTTTTGAACCACTTCTGTGACACTAGTTTTGGATTCCGATGCTTCACTTCAGGTTTTCTGTATCCCTCCGACCTCCTTATTGACGATGAAACACAGAATTTGCATCTTAATAAAATACAAAAGCCACAATGCCGACTTAAGTACGATAAGACTGACTCTTCTTACTGTCAATGTTTTCTACCACTCCGGTGACACTAGTTATAGATTCCGATGCTTCACTTCAGGTTTACTGTATCCAGCTGACCTACTTATTGTCGAAGAAACACAGAAACTGCATCGGAATTATATACAAAAGGCACAATGCCAACTTAAGTACAAGAAGACTGACTCACCTTACTGTCTATGTTTTGACCCATTCCTGTGACACTAGTTACAGATTCCGATGCTTCACTTCAGGTTTAATGTATCCCTCTAACCTTCTTATTTACGATGAAACACGTAAATTGCATCGGAATTTAATACAAAAGGCACAATGCCGACTTAAGTACAAGAAGACTGACTATTCTTACTGTCTATGTTTTGAACCATTCCTGTGACACTAGATATAGATTCAGATGCTTCACTTCAGGTTTACTGTATCCCTCTGACCTTCTTATTGACGATGAAACACAGAAATTGCATCGGAATTAAATACAAAAGGCACATTGCCGACTCAAGTACAAGAAGACTGGCTCTTCTTACTGTCTATTTTGAACCATTTCTGTGACAGTAGTTATAGATTCCGAAGCTTCACTTCAGGTTTACTGTATCCCTCTGACCTTCTTATTGACGAAGAAACACAGATATTGCATCGGAATTAAATACAAAAGGCACTATGCCCACTTAAGTACAAGAAGACTGACCCCTCTTTCTGTCTATGTTTTGGACCATTCCTGTGGCACTAGTTATAAATTCCGATGCTTCACTTCAGGTTCACCGTATCCCTCTGACCTTCTTATTGACGATGAAACACAGAAATTGCATCGGAATTAAATACAAAAGGCATAATGCCGACCTGAGTACAAGAAAACTGACTCTTCTTACTGTTTATGTTTTGAACCATTCCTGTGACACTAGTTATGGATTCCGATGCTTCATTTCGGGTTTACTGTATCCCTGTGCCCTTCTTATTGACGATGAAACACAGAAATTGCATCGGAATTAAATACAAAAAGCACAATGTCGACTTAAGTACAAGAAAACTGACTCTTCTTACTGTCTATGTTTTGAACCATTCCTGTTTCACTAGTTATAGATTCCGATGCTTCACTTCATGTTTACCGTATGCCTTTGACCTTCTTATTGACAATGAAACACAGAAATTGCATCCGAATTAAATACAAAAGGCACAATGCCGACTTAAGTACATGAAGACTGACTCTTCTTACTGACTATGTTTTGAACCATTGCTGTGACACTAGTTATAGATTCCGATGCTTCACTTCAGGATTACTGTATCCCTTGGACCTTCTTACTGCCGGTGAGACACAGAATGTGCATCGGAATTAAATACAAAAGGCACAATGCCGACATAAGGACAAGAAGACTGACTCTTCTTTCTGACTATGTTTTGAAGCATTCCTGTGACACTAGTTATAGATTCCGATGCTTCACTTCAGGTTTACTGTATCCCTTGGACCTTCTTATTGACGATGAAACACAGAAATTGCATCGGAATTAAATACAAAGGGCCCAATGCCGACTTAAGTACAACAAGTCTATATCTTCTTACTGTCTATGTTTTGAACCATTCCTGTGACACTACTTATAGATTCCGATGTTTCACTCCAGGTTTACTGTATCTCTTGGACCTTCTTATTGACGATGAAACACAGAAATTGCATCGGAATTAAATGCAAAAGGCACAACGCCGACTTAAGTACAAGAAGACTGACTCTTCTTATTGACTATGTTTTGAACCATTCCTGTGACACTAGTTGTAGACTCCGATGCTTCACATCAGGTTTACTGTATCCCTCTGACCTCCTTATTGACGATGAAACACAGGAATTGCACCGGAAATAAATACAAAAGGCACAATGCCGACTTAAGTACATGAAGACCGATTCTTCTTACAGATTATGTTTTGAACCATTCCTGTGACACTAGTTATAGATTCCGATGCTTCACTTCAGGTTTACTGCATCCCTCTGACTTTTTTATTGACGATGAAACACTGATATTGCATCGGAATTAAATAGATTAGGCATAAAGTCGACTTAAGTACATAAAGACTGACTCCTCTTACTGACTATGTTTTGAACCATTCCTGTGACACTAGTTATAGATTCCGATGCTTCACTTCATGTTTACTGTATGCCTTGGAGTTTCTTATTGACGATGAAACACTGAATTTGTATCGGAATTAAATACAAAAGGCACAATGCCGACTTAAGGACAAGAAGACTGACTCTTCTTACTGACTATGTTTTGAACCATTCCTGTGACACTAGCTATGGATTCCGATGCTTCACATCAGGTTTACTGTATCCCTCTGAACTTCGTATTGACGATGAAACACAGAAATTGCACCGGAATTAAATACAAAAGACACAATGCCGACTTAAGTACATGAAGACCGACTCTCCTTACTGACTATGCATTGAACCATTCCTGTGACACTAGTTATAGATTCCGATGCTTCACAGTAGGTTTACTGTATCCCTCTGACCTTCTTATTGACGATGAAACACAGAAATTGCACCGGAATTAAATACAAAAATCACATTGAAGACTTAAGTACATGAAGACCGACTCTTCAAACTGACTATGTTTTGAACCGTTCCCGTAACACTAGTTATAGATTCCGATGCTTCACTTCAGGTTTACTGTATCCCTTGGACCTTCTTATTGACGATGAAATACAAAAATTTCATCGGAATTAAATTAAAAGGCACAATGCCGACTCAAGTACAAGCAGACTGGCTCTTCTTACTGTCTATGTTTTGAACCATTTCTGTGACACTAGTTATAGATTCCGATGATTCACTCCAGGTTTACTGTATCCCTTGGACCTTCTTATTGACGATGAAACACAGAAATTTGCATCGGAATTAATTACAAAAGGCACAATGCCGACATAAGGACAAGAGGACTGACTCTTCTTACAGACTATGTTTTGAACCATTCCATTGACACTAGTTATAAATTCCGATGCTTCACGCCAGGTTTACTGCATCCCTTGGACGTTGTTATTGACGATGAAACACTGACAGTGCATTGGAATTAAATAGATTAGGCAAAATGCCGACTTAAGTACAAGAAGACTGACTCTTCTTACTGACTATGTTTTGTACCATTCCTGTGACACTAGTTATAGGTTCCGATGCTTCACTTCATGTTAACTGAATCCCCTGGACCTTCTTATTGACGATGAAACACAGAAATTGCATCGGAATTAAATAGAAAAGGCACAATGCCGACTTTAGTACAAGAAGACTGACGCTTCCTACTGTCTATGTTTTGAACCATTCCTGTGACACTAGTTATAAATTCCGATGCTTGACTTCAGGTTTACTGTGTCCCTATGACTTTCTTGTTGACGATGAAGCACTGAAATTGCATCGGAATTTAATACAAAAGTCACAATGCCGACTCAAGTACAAGAAGACTGACTCTTCTTCCTGTCTATGTTTTGAACCATTCCTGTGACACTAGTTACAAATTCCGATGCTTCACATCAGGTTTACTGCATTCCTCTGTCCTTCTTATTGACGATGAAACACAGAAATATCATCGGAATTAAATACAAAAGGCACAATGCCGACTTAAGTACAAGAAGACTGACTCTTCTTACTGTTTATGTTTTGAACCATTCCTGTGACACTAGTTATAGATTCCGATGCTTCACTTCAGGTTTACTGTATCGCTCTGACCTTCTTATTGACGTTGAAACACAGAAATTGCATCGGAATTACATACAAAAGGCACAATGCCGACTTAATGACAAGAAGACTGACTCTTCTTACTGAATATGTTTTGAAACATTCCTGTGACACTAGTTATAGATTCCGATGCTTCACATCAGGTTTACTGTATCCCTCTGACATTCTTATTGACGATGAAACACAGAAATTGCGCCGGAATTAAATACAAAAGGCACAATACCGACTTAAGTACATGAAGACCGACTCTTCTTACTGACTATGCTTTGAACCAGTCCTGTGACACTAGTTATAGATTCCGATGCTTCACATCAGGTTCACTGTATCCCTCTGACCTTCTTATTGACGAAGAAACACAGAAATTGTACCGGAATTAAATACAAAAGGCACAATGCCGACTTAAGTACATGAAGACCGACTCTTTTTGCTGACTATGTTTTGAACCATTCCTGTGACACTAGTTATAGATTCCGATGCATCACTTCAGGTTTACTGTATCCCTCTGACCTTCTTATTGACGATGAAACACTGAAATTGCATTGGAATTAAATAGATTAGGCATAAAGCCGACTTAAGTACATGAAGACTGACTCTTCTTACTGACTATGCTTTGAACCATTCCTGTGACACTAGTTATAGATTCCGTTGCTTCACTTCATGTTTACTGTATGCCTTGGACCTTCTGATTGTCGATGAAACACAGAAATTGCATCGGAATTAAATACAAAATGCACAATGCCGACATTAGTACATGAGGACTGACTCTTCTAACTGACTATGTTTTGAACCATTCCTGTGACACTAGTTATAGATTCCGATGCTTCACTTCAGGTTTACTGTGTCCCTTCGACCTTCTTATTGACGATGAGACACTGAAATTGCATCGGAATTAAATAGAAAAGGCACAATGCCGACTTAAGTACAAGAAGACTCACTCTTCTTACTGACTATGTTTTGAACCATTCCTGTGACACTTGTTATAGATTCCGATGCTTCACTTCAGGTTTACTGTATCCCTTGGACCTTCTTATTGACGATGAAACACAGAAATTGCATCGGAATTAAATACAAAAGACACAATGCCGACTTAAGTACAGGAAGACCGACTCCTCATACTGACAATGTTTAGAACCATTCCTGTGACACTACTTATAGATTCCGATGCTTCACATTAGGTTTACTGTATCCCTCTGACCTTCTTATTGACGATGAAACACAGATATTGCATCGGAATTAAATACAAAAGGCACAATGCCGACTTAAGTACATGAAGACCGACTCTTCAAACTGACTATGTTTTGAACCGTTCCTGTAACACTAGTTACAGATTCCGATGCTTCACTTCAGGTTTACTGTATCCCTTGGACCTTCTTATTGACGATGAAACACATAAATTGCATCGGAATTAAATAAAAAAGGCACAATGCCGACTCAAGTACAAGCAGACTGGCTCTTCTTACTGTCTATGTTTCGAACCATTTCTGTGACACTAGTTATAGGTTCCGATGCTTCACATCAGGTTTACTGTATCCCTCTGACCTTCTTATTGACGATGAAACACAGATATTGCATCGGAATTAAATACAAAAGGCACAATGCCGACTTAAGTACATGAAGACCGACTCTTCAAACTGACTATGTTTTGAACCGTTCCTGTAACACTAGTTACAGATTCCGATGCTTCACTTCAGGTTTACTGTATCCCTTGGACCTTCTTATTGACGATGAAACTCATAAATTGCATCGGAATTAAATAAAAAAGGCACAATGCCGACTCAAGTACATGCAGACTGGCTCTTCTTACTGTCTATGTTTCGAACCATTTCTGTGACACAAGTTATAGGTTCCGATGCTTCACATCAGGTTTACTGTATCCCTCTGACCTTCTTATTGACGATGAAACACAGAAATTGCACCGGAATGAAATACAAAAGGCACAATGCCGACTTAAGTACAAGAAGACTGACTCTTCTTACTGTCTATGTTTTGAACCATTCCATTGACACTAGTTATAGATTCCGATGCTTCACGCCAGGTTTACTGCATCCCTTGGACCTTCTTATTAACGATGAAACACTGAAATAGCATTGGAATTAAATAGATTAGGCAAATTGCCGACTTAAGTGCAAGAAGACTGACTCTTCTTACTGACTATGTTTTAACCATTCCTGTGACACTAGTTATAGGTTCCGATGCTTCACTTCAAGTTTACTGTATCCCTTGGACCTTGTTATTGACGATGAAACACAGATATTGCATCGGAATTAAATACAAAAGGCACAATGCGTCATAAGTACATGAAGACCGACTCTTCTTACTGACTATGTTTGAACCATTCCTGTGACACTAGTTATAGATTCCGTTGTTTCACTTCATGTTTACTGTATGCCTTGGACCATCTGATTGTCGATGAAACACAGAAATTGCATCGGAATTAAATACAAAAGGCACAATGCCGACATAAGTACATGAGGACTGACTCTTCTAACTGACTATGTTTTGAACAATTCCTGTGACACTAGTTATAGATTCCGATTCTTCACTTCAGGTTTACTGTATCCCCTGGACCTTCTTATTGACGATGAAACACAGAAATTGCATCGGAGTTAAATACAAAAGGCACCATGCCGACTTAAGTACATGAAGACCGACACTTCTTACTGACTATGTTTTGAACCATTCCTGTGAAACTAGTTATAGATTCCGATGATTCACTTCAGGTTTACTGTATCCCTTGGACCTTCTTATTGACGATAAAAGACAGAAATTGCATCAGAATTAAATACAAAGGGCACAAGGCCGACTTAAGGACAAGAAGTCTGACTCTTCTTACTATGTTTTGAACCATTCCTGTGACACTAGTTATAGATTCCGATGCTTCACTTCAAGTTTATTGTATCCCTTGGACCTTCTTATTGACGATGAGACACTGAAATTGCATCGGAATTAAATAGAAAAGGCACAATGCCGACTTAAGTACAAGAAGACTCACTCTTCTTACTGACTATGTTTTGAACCATTCCTGTGACACTAGTTATAGGTTCCGATGCTTCACTTCAAGTTTACTGTATCCCTTGGACCTTCTTATTGACGATGAAACACAGTAATTGTTTCGGAGTTAAATACAAAAGCCACAATGCCGACTTAAGTACTGTCTATGTTTTGAACCATTCCTGTGACACTACTTGTAGATTCCGATGCTTCACTCCAGGTTTACTGTATCCCTTGGACCTTCTTATTAACGATGAAACACAGAAATTTCATCGGAATTAAATACAAAAGGCACAAGACCGCCTTAAGGACAAGAAGACTGACTCTTCTTACTGACAATGTTTTGAACCATTCCTGAGACACTAGTTATAGATTCCGATGCTACACTCCAGGTTTATAGTATCCCTTGGACCTTCTTATTGACGATGAAACACAGAAATTGCATCGGTATTAAATACAAATGGCACAATGAAGACTTAAGGACAAGAAGACTGACTCTTCTTTCTGACTATGGTTTGAACCATTCCTGTGACACTAGTTATAGATTCCGATGCTTCACTTCAGGTTTACTGTATCGCTCTGACCTTCTTGTTGACGATGAAACACTGAAATTGCATCGGAATTTGATACAAAGGGCACAATGCCGACTCAAGTACAAGAAGACTGACTCTTCTTCCTGTCTATGTTTTGAACCATTCCTGTGACACTAGTTATAGATTCCGATGCTTCACTTCAGGTTTACAGTATTCCTCTGACCTTCTCATTGACGATGAAACACAGAAATATCATCGGAATTAAATACAAAAGGCACAATGCCGACTTAAGTACAAGAAGACTGTCTCTTCTTACTGACTATGTTTTGAACTATTTCTGTGACACTAGTTATAAATTCCGATGCTTCACTTCAGGCTTACTGTATCCCTCTGACCTTCTTATTCACGATGAAACACAGAAATTGCATCGGAATTAAATACAAAAGGCGCAATGCCGACTTAAGTACAAGAAGACTGACTCTTCTTACTGTTTATGTTTTGAACCATTCCTGTGACACTAGTTATAGATTCCGATGCTTCACTTCAGGTTTACTGTATCGCTCTGACCTCCTTATTGACGATGAAACATAGAAATT
Organism: Schistocerca americana; assembly: GCF_021461395.2. Lineage (NCBI taxonomy): Eukaryota > Metazoa > Arthropoda > Insecta > Orthoptera > Acrididae > Schistocerca > Schistocerca americana. The sequence continues at coordinate 7,348,647 of NC_060125.1, forward strand.
GCATCGGAATGAAATACAAAAGGCACAATGCCGACTTAAGTACAAGAAGATTGACTCTTCGTACTGACTATGTTTTGAACCATTCCTGTGACACTAGTTATAGATTCCGATGCTTCACATCAGGTTTACTGTACCCCTCTGACCTTCTTATTGACGATGAAACACAGAAATTACACCGGAATTAAATACAAAAGGCACAATACCGACTTAAGTACATGAAGACCGACTCTTCTTACTGACTATGTTTTAAACCAGTCCTGTGACACTAGTTATAGATTCTGATGCTTCACATCAGGTTCACTGTATCCCTCTGACCTTCTTAATGACGAAGAAACACAGATATTGCACCGGAATTAAATACAAAAGGCACAATGCCGACTTAAGTACAAGAAGACCGACTCTTCTTACTGACTATGTTTTGAACCATTCCTGTGACACTAGTTATAGATTCCGATGCATCACTTCAGGTTTACTGTATCCCTCTGACCATCTTATTGACGATGAAACACAGAAATTGCATCGGAATTAAATACAAAAGGCACAATGCCAACATAAGGACATGAAGACTGACTCTTCTCACTGATTATGTTTTGAACCATTCCTGTGACACTAGTTATAGATTCCGATGCTTCACTTCAGGTTTACTGTATCCCTTGGACCTTCTTATTGACGATGAAACACAGAAATTGCATCAGAATTAAATACAAAAGGCACAAGGCCGACTTAAGTACAAGAAGTCTGACTCTTCTTGCTGACTATGTTTTGAACCATTCCTGTGACACTAGTTATAGATTCCGATGCTTCACTTCAGGTTTATTGTATCCCTCTGACCTTCTTATTGACGATGAAACACTGAAATTGCACCGGAATGAAGTACAAAAGCCCCAATGCCGACTTAAGTACAAGAAGAGTGACTCTTCTTACTGTCTATGTTTTGAACCTTTCCATTGACACTAGTTATAGATTCCGATGCTTCACTTCAGGTTTACTGTATCCCATGGACCTTCGTGTTGACGATGGAGCACAAAAATTACATCGGAATTAAATACGAAAGGCACAATGCCGACTTAGGTACAAGAAGACTGACTCTTCTTACTGACCATGTATTGAACCATTAATGTGACACTAGTTATTGATTCCGATGCTTGAGTTCAGGTTTACTGTATCCCATGCACCTTCTTATTGACGATGAAACACAGAAATTGCATAGGAATTAAATACAAAAGGCACAATGCCGACTTAAGTATAACAAAACTGTATCTTCTTACTGTCTATGTTTTGAACCAATCCTGTAACACTAGTTATAGATTCCGATGCTTCACTCCAGGTTTACTGTATCCCTTGGACCTTCTTATTGACGATGAAACACAGAAATTGGATCGGAATTAAATACAAAAGGCACAATGCCGACTTAAGGACAAGAAGACTGACTCTTCTTACTGACTATGTTTTGAACCATTCCTGTGGCACTAGTTATGGATTCCGATGCTTCACATCAGGTTTACTGTATCTCTCTGACCTGCTTATTGACGATGAAACACAGAAATTGCACCGGAATTAAATACAAAAGACACAATGCCGACTTAAGTACATGAAGACCGACTCTTCTTACTGACTATGTTTTGAACCATTCCTGTGACACTTTTTATAGATTCCGATGCTTCACATTAGGTTTACTGGATCCCTCTGACCTTCTTATTGACGATGAAACACAGATATTGTTTCGGAATTAAATCCAAAAGGCACAATGCCGACTTAAGTACTGTCTATGCTTTGAAGCATTCCTGTGACACTACTTGTAGATTCCGATGCTTCACTCCAGGTTTACTGTATCCCTTGGACCTTCTTATTAACGATGAAACACAGAAATTGCATCGGAATTAAATACAAAAGGCACAATGCCGACTTCAGTACAAGAAGACTGACTCTTCTTACTGTCTATGTTTTGAACCATTCCATTGACACTAGTTATAGATTCCGATGCTTCACGCCAGGTTTACTGCATCCCTTGGACCTTCTTATTGACGATGAAACACTGAAATTGCATTGGAATTAAATAGATTAGGCAAAATGCCGACTTAAGTACAAGAAGACTGACTCTTCTTACTAACAATGTTTTGAACCATTCCTGTGACACTAGTTATAGATTCCGATGCTTCACTTCAGGTTTATTTTATCCCTCTGATCTTCTTATTGACGATGAACACAGAAATTGCACCGGAATTAAATACAAAAGCCACAATGCCGACTTAAGTACGAGAAGACTTACTCTTCTTACTGACTATGTTTTGAACCATTCCATTGACACTAGTTATAGGTTCCGATGCTTCACTCCAGGTTTACTGTATCCCTTGGATCTTAGTATAGACGATGAAACACTGAAATTGCATCGGAATTAAATAGAAAAGGCACAATGCCGACTTAAGTACGAGGAGACTCACTCTACGTACTGACTATGTTTTGAACCATTTCTGTGACACTAGTTATAGATTCCGATGCTACACTCCAGGTTTATAGTATCCCTTGGACCTTCTTAATGACGATGAAACACAGAAATTGCATCGGTATTAAATACAAATGGCACAATGAAGACTTAAGGACAAGAAGACTGACTCTTCTTTCTGACTATGTTTTAAACCATTCCTGTGACACTAGTTATAGATTCCGATGCTTCACTTCAGGTTTACTGTATCGCTCTGACCTTCTTATTGACGATGAAACACAGAAATTGCATCGGAATTAAATACAAAAGGCACAATGCCGACTTAAGGACAAGAAGACTGACTCTTCTTACTGACTATGTTTTGAACCATTCCTGTGACACTAGTTATGGATTCCGATGCTTCACATCAGGTTTACTGTATCTCTCTGACCTGCTTATTGACGATGAAACACAGAAATTGCACCGGAATTAAATACAAAAGACACAATGCCGACTTAAGTACATGAAGACCGACTCTTCTTACTGACTATGTTTTGAACCATTCCTGTGACACTACTTATAGATTCCGATGCTTCACATTAGGTTTACTGGATCCCTCTGACCTTCTTATTGACGATGAAACACAGATATTGCATCGGTATTAAATACAAAAGGCACAATGCTGACTTAAGTACATGAAGACCGACTCTTCAAACTGACTATGTTTTGAACCGTTCCTGTAACACTAGTTATAAATTCCGATGCTTCACTTCAGGTTTACTGTATCCCTTGGACCTTCTTATTGACGATGAAACACATAAATTGCATCGGAATTAAATAAAAAAGGCACAATGCCGACTCAAGTACAACCAGACTGGCTCTTCTTACTGTCTATGTTTTGAACTATTTCTGTGACACTAGTTATAGGTTCCGATGCTTCACATCAGGTTTACTGTATCCCTCTGACCTTCTTATTGAGGATGAAATACAGACATTGCACCGGAATGAAATACAAAAGGCAAAATGCCGACTTAAGTACAAGAAGACTGACTCTTCTTACAGTCTATGTTTTGAACCATTCCATTGACAGTAGTTATAGATTCCGATGCTTCACACCAGGTTTACAGCATCCCTAGGACCTTCTTATTGACGATGAAACACTGAAATTGCATTGGAATTAAATAGATTAGGCAAAATGCCCGACTTAAATACAAGAAGACTGACTCTTCTTGCTGACTATGTTTTAAACCATTCCTGTGACACTAGTTATAGGTTCCGATGCTTCACTTCAAGTTTACTGTATCCCTTGGTCCTTCCTATATACGATGAAACACAGATATTGCATCGGAATTAAATACAAAAGGCACAATGCGACATAAGTACATGAAGACCGACTCTTCTTACTGACTATGTTTGAACCATTCCTGTGACACTAGTTATAGATTCCGATGCTTCACTTCAGGTTTACTGTATCCCTTGTACCTTCTTATTAACGATGAAACACTGAAATTGTTTCGGAATTAAATCCAAAAGGCACAATGCCGACTTAAGTACTGTCTATGCTTTGAAGCATTCCTGTGACACTACTTGTAGATTCCGATGCTTCACTCCAGGTTTACTGTATCCCTTGGACCTTCTTATTAACGATGAAACTCAGAAATTGCATCGGAATTAAATGCAAAAGGCACAATGCCGACTTCAGTACAAGAAGGCTGACTCTTCTTACTGTCTATGTTTTGAACCATTCCATTGACACTAGTTATAGATTCCGATGCTTCACTCCAGGTTTACTGCATCCCTTGGACCTTCTTATTGACGATGAAACACTGAAATTGCATTGGAATTAAATAGATTAGGCAAAATGCCGACTTAAGTACAAGAAGACTGACTCTTCTTACTAACAATGTTTTGAACCATTCCTGTGACACTAGTTATAGATTCCGATGCTTCACTTCAGGTTTATTTTATCCCTCTGATCTTCTTATTGACGATGAACACAGAAATTGCACCGGAATTAAATACAAAAGCCACAATGCCGACTTAAGTACGAGAAGACTTACTCTTCTTACTGACTATGTTTTGAACCATTCCATTGACACTAGTTATAGGTTCCGATGCTTCACTCCAGGTTTACTGTATCCCTTGGATCTTTGTATAGACGATGAAACACTGAAATTGCATCGGAATTAAATAGAAAAGGCACAATGCCGACTTAAGTACGAGGAGACTCACTCTACTTACTGACTATGTTTTGAACCATTTCTGTGACACTAGTTATAGATTCCGATGCTACACTCCAGGTTTATAGTATCCCTTGGACCTTCTTATTGACGATGAAACACAGAAATTGCATCGGTATTAAATACAAATGGCACAATGAAGACTTAAGGACAAGAAGACTGACTCTTCTTTCTGACTATGTTTTGAACCATTCCTGTGACACTAGTTATAGATTCCGATGCTTCACTTCAGGTTTACTGTATCGCTCTGACCTTCTTATTGACGATGAAACACAGAAATTGCATCGGAATTAAATAGAAAAGGCACAATGCCGACTTAAGTACAAGAAGACTGACTCTTCTTACCGTCTATGATTTGAACCATTCCTGTGACACTAGTTATAGATTCCGATGCTTCACTTCAGGGTTACTGTATCCCTGTGACCTTCTTATTCACGATGAAACACAGAAATTGCATCGGAATTAAATACAAAAGGCACAATGCCGACTTAAGTACAAGAAGACTGACTCTTTTTACTGTTTATGTTTTGATCCATTCCTGTGACACTAGTTATAGATTCCGATGCTTCACTTCAGGTTTACTGTATCCCTTGGACCTTCTTATTGACGATGAAGTACAGAAATTGCATCGGAATTAAATGCAAAAGGCACAACGCCGACTTAAGGACAAGAAGACTGACCCTTCTTACTGACAATGTTTTGAACCATTCCTGTGACACTAGTTATGGATTCCGATGCTTCACATCAGGTTTACGCTATCCCTCTGACCTTCTTATTGACGATGAAACACAGAAATTGCACCGGAAGTAAATACAAAAGGCACAATGCCGACTTAAGTACATGAAGACCGACTCTTCTTACTGACTATGTTTGAACCATTCCTGTGACACTAGTTATAGATTCCGATGCTTCACATTAAGTTTACTGTATCCCTCTGACCTTCTTATTGACGATGAAACACAGAAATTGCACCGGAATTACATACAAAAGGCACATTTCCGACTTAAGTACGTGAAGACGGACTCTTCAAACTGACTATGTTTTGAACCGTTCCTGTAACACTAGTTATAGATTCCGATGCTTCACTTCAGGTTTACTGTATCCCTTGGACCTTCTTATTGACGATGAAACACAGAAATTGCATCGGAATTAAATACAAAAGGCAAAATGCCGACATAAGGACAAGAAGACTGACTCTTCTTACTGACTATGTTTTGAACCATTAATGTGACACTAGTTATAGATTCCGATGCTTGACTTCAGGTTTACTGTATCTCATGGACATTCTTATTGACGATGAAGCACAGAAATTGCATCGGATTTAAATACAAAAGGCACAATGCCAACTTAAGGATAAGAAGACTGACTCTTCTTTCTGACTATGTTTTGAACCGTTCCTGTGACACTAGTTATAGATTCCGATGCCTCACTTCAGGTTTACTGTATCCCTTGGACCTTCTTATTGATGATGAAACACAGAAATTGCATCGGAATTAAATACAAAAGACACAATGCTGACTTAAGTACAACAAAACTGTAACTTCTTACTGCCTATGTTTTGAACCATTCCTGTGACACTAGTTATAGATTCCGATGCTTCACTCCGGGTTTACTGTATCCCTTGGACCTTCTTATTGACTATGAAACACAGAAATTGCATCGGAATTAAATACAAAAGGCACAATGCCGACTTAAGTACAAGAAGACTGACTCTTCTTACTGACTATGTTTTGAACCATCCCTGTGACACTAGTTATGGAATCCGATGCTTCACATCAGGTTTACCGTATCCCTCTGACCTTCTTATTGACGATGAAACACAGAAATTGCACCGGAATTAAATACAAAAGGCACAATGCCGACTTCAGAACATGAAGACTGACTCTTCTTACTGACTATGTTTTGAACCATTCCTGTGACACTAGTTATAGATTCCGATGCTTTACATTAGGTTTACTGTATCCCTCTGACCTTCTTATTGACGATGAAACACAGAAATTGCACCGGAATTAAATACAAAAGGCACAATGCCGACTTAAGTACATGAAGACCGACTCTTCAAACTGACTATGTTTTGAACCGTTCCTGTAACACTAGTTATAGATTCCGATGCTTTACTTCAGGTTTACTGTATCCCTTGGACCTTCGTATTGACGATGAAACACAGAAATTGCATCGGAAATAAATACGAAAGGCACAGTGCCGACATAAGGACAAGAATACTGACTCTTCTTACTGACTATGTTTTGAACCACTCCTGTGACACTAGTTATAGTTTCCGATGCTTCACTTCATGTTTACTGTATACCTGTGACCTTCTTATTGACGATGAAACACTGAAATTGCACCGGAATGAAATACGAAAGGCACAATGCCGACTTAAGTACAAGAAGACTGACTCTTCTTACTGTCTATGTTTTGAACCATTCCATTGACACTAGTTATAGATTCCGATGCTTCACGCCAGGTTTACTGTATCCCTTGGACCTTGTTATTGACGATGAAACACTGAAATTGAATTGGAATTAAATAAATTAGGCAAAATGCCGACTTAAGTACAAGAAGACTGACTCTTCTTGCTGACTATGTTTTGAACCATTCCTGTGCCACTAGTTATAGGTTCCGATGCTTCACTTCATGTTCACTGTATCCCTTGGACCTTCTTATTTACGTTGAAACACAGATATTTCATCGGAATTAAATACAAAAGGCACAATGCGACATAAGTACATTAAGACCGACTCTTCTTACTGACTATGTTTGAACCATTCCTGTGACACTAGTTATAGATTCCGATGCTTCACTTCAGGTTTACTGTATGCCTTGGACCTTCTTATTGACGATGAAACACAGAAATTGTTTCGGAATTAAATACAAAAGGCGCAATGCCGACTTAAGTACTGTCTATGTTTTGAACCATTCCAGCGACACTACTTGTAGATTCCGATGCTTCACTCCAGGTTTACTGTATCCCTTGGACCTTCTTATTGACGATGAAACACAGAAATTGCATCGGAATTAAATACAAAAGGCACAAGGCCGCCTTAAGGACAAGAAGACTAACTCTTCTTACTGACTATGTTTTGAACCATTCCTGTGACACTAGTTATAGATTCCGATGCTTCACTTCAGGTTTACTGTATCCCATGGACCTTCGTATTGACGATGGAGCACAGAAATTGCATCGGAATTAAATACAAAAGGCACAATGCCGACTTAAGTACAAGAAGACTGACTCTTCTTACTGACCATGTATTGAAATATTAATGTGACACTAGTTATAGATTCCGATGCTTGAGTTCAGGTTTACTGTATCCCATGCACCTTCTTATTGACGATGAAGCACAGAAATTGCATCGGAATTAAATACAAAAGGCACAATGCCGACTTAAGTACAACAAAACTGTATCTTCTTACTGTCTATGTTTTGAACCAATCCTGTGACACTAGTTATAGATTCCGATGCTTCACTCCAGGTATACTGTATCCCTTGGACCTTCTTATTGACGATGAAACACAGAAATTGGATCGGAATTAAATACAAAAGGCACAATGCCGACTTAAGGAAAAGGAGACTGACTCTTCTTACTGACTATGTTTTGAACCATTCCTGTGACACTAGTTATGGATTCCGATGCTTCACATCAGGTTTACTGTATCCCTCTGACCTGCTTATTGACGATGGAACACAGAAATTGCACCGGAATTAAATACAAAAGACACAATGCCGAATTAAGTACATGAAGACCGACTCTTCTTACTGACTACGTTTTGAACCATTCCTGTGACACTACTTATAGATTCCGATGCTTCACATTAGGTTTACTGGATCCCTCTGACCTTCTTATTGACGATGAAACACAGATATTGCATCGGAATTAAATACAAAAGGCACAATGCCGACTTAAGTACATGAAGACCGACTCTTCAAACTGACTATGTTTTGAACCGTTCCTGTAACACTAGTTATAGATTCCGATGCTTCACTTCAGGTTTACTGTATCCCTTGGACCATCTTATTGACGATGAAACACATAAACTGCATCGGAATTAAATAAAAAAGGCACAATGCCGACTCAAGTACAAGCAGCCTGGCTCTTCTTACTGTCTATGTTTTGAACCATTTCTGTGACACTAGTTATAGGTTCCGATGCTTCACATCAGGTTTACTGTATCCCTCTGACCTTCTTATTGACGATGAAACACAGACATTGCACCGGAATGAAATACAAAAGGCACAATGCCGACTTAAGTACAAGAAGACTGGCTCTTCTAACTGTCTATGTTTTGAACCATTCCATTGACACTAGTTATAGATTCCGATGCTTCACACCAGGTTTACAGCATCCCTTGGACCTTCTTATTGACGATGAAACACTGAAAGTGCATTGGAATTAAATAGATTAGGCAAAATGCCGACTTAAATACAAGAAGACTGACTCTTCTTGCTGACTATGTTTTAAACCATTCCTGTGACACTAGTTATAGGTTCCGATGCTTCACCTCAAGTTTACTGTATCCCTTGTACCTTCTTATTGACGATGAAACACAGAAATTGTTTCGGAATTAAATGCAAAAGGCACAATGCCGACTTAAGTACTGTCTATGCTTTGAACCATTTCTGTGACACTACTTGTAGATTCCGATGCTTCACTCCAGGTTTACTGTATCCCTTGGACCTTCTTACTAACGATGAAACACAGATATTGCATCGGAATTAAATACAAAAGGCACAATGCGACAGAAGTACAAGAAGACTGACTCTTCTTACTGACAATGTTTTGAACCATTCCATTGACACTAGTTATAGATTCCGATGCTTCACTGCAGGTTTACTGTATCCCTTGGATCTTAGTATAGACGATGAAACACTGAAATTGCATCGGAATAAAATAGAAAAGGCACAATGCCGACTTAAGTACAAGAAGACTGACTCTTCTTACTGTCTATGATTTGAACCATTCCTGTGACACTAGTTATAAATTCCGATGCTTGACTTCAGTTTTACTGTGTCCCTAGGACCTTCTTGTTGACGATGAAACACTGAAATTGCATCGGAATTTAATACAAAAGGCACAATGCCGACTTAAGTACAAGAAGACTGTCTCTTCTTACTGACTATGTTTTGAACCAATTCTGTGACACTAGTTATAGATTCCGATGCTTCACTTCAGGGTTACTGTATCCCTGTGACCTTCTTATTCACGATGAAACACATAAATTGCATCGGAATAAAATACAAAAGGCAGAATGCCGACTTAAGTACAAGAAGACTGACTCTTCTTACTGTTTTTGCTTTGATCCATTCCTGTGACACTAGTTATAGATTCCGATGCTTCACTACAGGTTTACTGTATCCCTTGGACCTTCTTATTGACGATGAAGTACAGAAATTGCATCGGAATTAACTACAAAAGTCACAATGCCGAGTTAAGTACAAGAAGACTGTATCTTCTTACTGTCTATGATTTGAACCATTCCTGTGACACTAGTTATAGTTTCCGATGCTTCACTTTAGGTTTACTGTATCCCTTGGACCTTCTTATTGACGATGAAACACAGAAATTGCATCGGAATTAAATACAAAAGGCACAATGGCGACTTAAGGGCAAGAATACTGACTCTTCTTACTGACTATGTTTTGAACCATTCCTGTGACACTAGTTATGGATTCCGTTGCTTCACATCAGGTTTACTGTATCCCTCTGACCTTCTTATTGACGATGAAACACAGAAATTGCACCGGAATTAAATACAAAAGGCACAATGCCGACTTAAGTACATGAAGACCGACTCTTTGTACTGACTATGTTTTGAACCATTCCTGTGACAGTAGTTATAGATTCCGATGCTTCACATTAAGTTTACTGTATACCTCTGACCTTCTTATTGACGATGAAACACAGAAATTGCACCGGAATGAAATACAAAAGGCACAATTCCGACTTAAGTACATGAAGACCGACTCTTCAAACTGACTATGTTTTGAACCGTTCCTGTAACACTAGTTATGGATTCCGATGCTTCACTTCCGGTTTACTGTATCCCTTGGACCTTCTTATTGACGTTGAAACACAGAAATTGCATCGGAACTAAATACAAAAGGCAAAATGCCGACATAAGGACAAGAAGACTGACTCTTCTTACTGACTATGTTTTGAACCATTAATGTGACACTAGTTATAGATTACGATGCTTGACTTCAGGTTTACTGTATCTCATGGACATTCTTATTGACGATGAAACACAGAAATTGCATCGGAATTAAATAAAAAATGCACAATGCCAACTTAAGGATAAGAAGACTGACTCTTCTTTCTGACGATGGTTTGAACCATTCCTGTGACACTAGTTCTAGATACCGATGCCTCACTTCAGGTTTACTGTATCCCTTGGACCTTCTTATTGATGATGAAACACAGAAATTGCATCGGAATTAAATACAAAAGACACAATGCCGACTTAAGTACAACAAAACTGTATCTTCTTACTGTCTATGTTTTGAACCATTCCTGTGACACTAGTTATAGATTCCGATGCTTCACTCCGGGTTTACTGTATCCCTTGGACCTTCTTATTGACGATGAAACACAGAAATTGCATCGGAATTAAATACAAAAGGCACAATGCCGACTTAAGGACAGGAAGACTGACTCTTCTTACTGACTATGTTCTGAACCATTCCTGTGACACTAGTTATGGAATCCGATGCTTCACATCAGGTTTACCGTATCCCTCTGACCTTCTTATTGACGATGAAACACAGAAATTGCACCGGAATTAAATACAAAAGGCACAATGCCGACTTAAGAACATGAAGACTGACTCTTCTTACTGACTATGTTTTGAACCATTCCTGTGACACTAGTTATAGATTCCGATGGTTTACATTAGGTTAATGTATCCCTCTGACCTTCTTATTGACGATGAAACACAGAAATAGCACCGGAATTAAATACAAAAGGCACAATGCCGACTTAAGTACATGAAGACCGACTCTTCAAACTGACTATGTTTTGAACCGTTCCTGTAACACAAGTTATAGATTCCGATGCTTCACTTCAGGTTTACTGTATCCCTTGGACCTTCTTATTGACGATGAAACACAGAAATTGCATCGGAATTAAATAAAAAAGTCACAATGCCGACTCAAGTACAAGCAGACTGGCTCTTCTTACTGTCTATGTTTTGAACCATTTCTGTGACACTAGTTATAGACTCCGATGATTCACTCCAGGTTTACTGTATCTCTTGGACCTTCGTATTGACGATGAAACACAGAAATTGCATCGGAAATAAATACAAAAGGCACAATGCCGACATAAGGACAAGAACACTGACTCTTGTTACTGACTATGTTTTGAACCACTCCTGTGACACTAGTTATAGATTCCGATGCTTCACCTCAGGTTTACTGTATACCTGTGACCTTCTTATTGACGATGAAACACAGAATTTGCACCGGAATGAAATACAAAAGGCACAATGCCGACTTAAGTACAAGAAGACTGACTCTTCTTACTGTCTATGCTTTGAACCATTCCATTGACACTAGTTATAGATTCCGATGCTTCACGCCAGGTTTACTGCATCCATTGGACCTTGTTATTGACGATGAAACACTGAAATTGCATTGGAATTAAATAGATTAGGCAAAATGCCGACTTAAGTACAAGAAGACTGACTCTTCTTACTGACTATGTCTTTAACCATTCCTGTGACACTAGTTATAGGTTCCGATGCTTCACTTCATGTTCACTGTATCCCTTGGACCTTCTTATTGACGATGAAACACAGATATTTCATCGGAATTAAATACAAAAGGCACAATGCGACATAAGTACATGAAGACCGACTCTTCTTACTGACTATGTGTTAACCATTCCTGTGACACTAGTTATAGATTCCGATGCTTTACATTAGGTTTACTGTATCCCTCTGACCTTCTTATTGACGATGAAACACAGAAATTGCAACGGAATTAAATACAAAAGGCACAATGCCGACATAAGTACATGAAGACCGACTCTTCAAACTGACTATGTTTTGAACCGTTCCTGTAACACTAGTTATAGATTCCGATGCTTTACTTCAGGTTTACTGTATCCCTTGGACCTTCGTATTGACGATGAAACACAGAAATTGCATCGGAAATAAATACGAAAGGCACAGTGCCGACATAAGGACAAGAATACTGACTCTTCTTACTGACTATGTTTTGAACCACTCCTGTGACACTAGTTATAGATTCCGATGCTTCACTTCATGTTTACTGTATACCTGTGACCTTCTTATTGACGATGAAACACTGAAATTGCACCGGAATGAAATACGAAAGGCACAATGCCGACTTAAGTACAAGAAGACTGACTCTTCTTACTGTCTATGTTTTGAACCATTCCATTGACACTAGTTATAGATTCCGATGCTTCACGCCAGGTTTACTGTATCCCTTGGACCTTGTTATTGACGATGAAACACTGAAATTGCATTGGAATTAAATAGATTAGGCAAAATGCCGACTTAAGTACAAGAAGACTGACTCTTCTTGCTGACTATGTTTTGAACCATTCCTGTGACACTAGTTATAGGTTCCGATGCTTCACTTCATGTTCACTGTATCCCTTGGACCTTCTTATTTACGTTGAAACACAGATATTTCATCGGAATTCAATACAAAAGGCACAATGCGACATAAGTACATTAAGACCGACTCTTCTTACTGACTATGTTTGAACCATTCCTGTGACACTAGTTATAGATTCCGATGCTTCACTTCAGGTTTACTGTATGCCTTGGACCTTCTTATTGACGATGAAACACAGAAATTGTTTCGGAATTAAATACAAAAGGCGCAATGCCGACTTAAGTACTGTCTATGTTTTGAACCATTCCAGCGACACTACTTGTAGATTCCGATGCTTCACTCCAGGTTTACTGTATCCCTTGGACCTTCTTATTGACGATGAAACACAGAAATTGGATCGGAATTTAATACAAAAGGCACAATGCCGACTTAAGGACAAGGAGACTGACTCTTCTTACTGACTATGTTTTGAACCATTCCTGTGACACTAGTTATGGATTCCGATGCTTCACATCAGGTTTACTGTATCCCTCTGACCTGCTTATTGACGATGGAACACAGAAATTGCACCGGAATTAAATACAAAAGACACAATGCCGAATTAAGTACATGAAGACCGACTCTTCTTACTGACTACGTTTTGAACCATTCCTGTGACACTACTTATAGATTCCGATGCTTCACATTAGGTTTACTGGATCCCTCTGACCTTCTTATTGACGATGAAACACAGATATTGCATCGGAATTAAATACAAAAGGCACAATGCCGACTTAAGTACATGAAGACCGACTCTTCAAACTGACTATGTTTTGAACCGTTCCTGTAACACTAGTTATAGATTCCGATGCTTCACTTCAGGTTTACTGTATCCCTTGGACCTTCTTATTGACGATGAAACACATAAACTGCATCGGAATTAAATAAAAAAGGCACAATGCCGACTCAAGTACAAGCAGCCTGGCTCTTCTTACTGTCTATGTTTTGAACCATTTCTGTGACACTAGTTATAGGTTCCGATGCTTCACATCAGGTTTACTGTATCCCTCTGACCTTCTTATTGACGATGAAACACAGACATTGCACCGGAATGAAATACAAAAGGCACAATGCCGACTTAAGTACAAGAAGACTGGCTCTTCTAACTGTCTATGTTTTGAACCATTCCATTGACACTAGTTATAGATTCCGATGCTTCACACCAGGTTTACAGCATCCCTTGGACCTTCTTATTGACGATGAAACACTGAAAGTGCATTGGAATTAAATAGATTAGGCAAAATGCCGACTTAAATACAAGAAGACTGACTCTTCTTGCTGACTATGTTTTAAACCATTCCTGTGACACTAGTTATAGGTTCCGATGCTTCACCTCAAGTTTACTGTATCCCTTGGACCTTCTTATTGACGATGAAACACAGATATTGCATCGGAATTAAATACAAAAGGCACAATGCGACAGAAGTACATGAAGACCGACTCTTCTTACTGACTATGTTTGAACCATTCCTGTGACACTAGTTATAGATTCCGATGCTTCACTTCAGGTTTACTGTATCCCTTGTACCTTCTTATTGACGATGAAACACAGAAATTGTTTCGGAATTAAATGCAAAAGGCACAATGCCGACTTAAGTACTGTCTATGCTTTGAACCATTTCTGTGACACTACTTGTAGATTCCGATGCTTCACTCCAGGTTTACTGTATCCCTTGGACCTTCTTATTAACGATGAAACACAGGAATTGCATCGGAATTAAATACAAAAGGCACAATGCCGACTTAAGTACAAGAAGACTGACTCTTCTTACTGTCTATGTTTTGAACAATTCCATTGACACTAGTTATAGATTCCGATGCTTCACGCCAGGTTTACTGCATCCCTTGGACGTTCTTATTGACGATGAAACACTGAAATTGCATTGGAATTAAATAGATTAGGCAAAATGCCGACTTAAGTACAAGAAGACTGACTCTTCTTACTGACAATGTTTTGAACCATTCCATTGACACTAGTTATAGATTCCGATGCTTCACTGCAGGTTTACTGTATCCCTTGGATCTTAGTATAGACGATGAAACACTGAAATTGCATCGGAATTAAATAGAAAAGGCACAATGCCGACTTAAGTACAAGAAGACTGACTCTTCTTACTGTCTATGATTTGAACCATTCCTGTGACACTAGTTATAAATTCCGATGCTTGACTTCAGTGTTACTGTGTCCCTAGGACCTTCTTGTTGACGATGAAACACTGAAATTGCATCGGAATTTAATACAAAAGGCACAATGCCGACTTAAGTACAAGAAGACTGTCTCTTCTTACTGACTATGTTTTGAACCAATTCTGTGACACTAGTTATAGATTCCGATGCTTCACTTCAGGGTTACTGTATCCCTGTTACCTTCTTATTCACGATGAAACACATAAATTGCATCGGAATTAAATACAAAAGGCAGAATGCCGACTTAAGTACAAGAAGACTGACTCTTCTTACTGTTTTTGCTTTGATCCATTCCTGTGACACTAGTTATAGATTCCGATGCTTCACTACAGGTTTACTGTATCCCTTGGACCTTCTTATTGACGATGAAGTACAGAAATTGCATCGGAATTAACTACAAAAGTCACAATGCCGAGTTAAGTACAAGAAGACTGTATCTTCTTACTGTCTATGTTTTGAACCATTCCTGTGACACTAGTTATAGCTTCCGATGCTTCACTCCAGGTTTACTGTATCCCTTGGACCTTCTTATTGACGATGAAACACAGAAATTGCATCGGAATTAAATACAAAAGGCACAATGGCGACTTAAGGACAAGAAGACTGACTCTTCTTACTGACTATGTTTTGAACCATTCCTGTGACACTAGTTATGGATTCCGTTGCTTCACATCAGGTTTACTGTATCCCTCTGACCTTCTTATTGACGATGAAACACAGAAAGTGCACCGGAATTAAATACAAAAGGCACAATGCCGACTTAAGTACATGAAGACCGACTCTTTGTACTGACTATGTTTT
The DNA here is from genome assembly GCF_021461395.2 of Schistocerca americana. Lineage (NCBI taxonomy): Eukaryota > Metazoa > Arthropoda > Insecta > Orthoptera > Acrididae > Schistocerca > Schistocerca americana. Next base: position 7,364,923 of record NC_060125.1, read on the forward strand.
GAACCATTCCTGTGACACTAGTTATAGATTCCGATGCTTCACATTAAGTTTACTGTATACCTCTGACCTTCTTATTGACGATGAAACACAGAAATTGCACCGGAATTAAATACAAAAGGCACAATTCCGACTTAAGTACATGAAGACCGACTCTTCAAACTGACTATGTTTTGAACCGTTCCTGTAACACTAGTTATGGATTCCGATGCTTCACTTCCGGTTTACTGTATCCCTTGGACCTTCTTATTGACGTTGAAACACAGAAATTGCATCGGAACTAAATACAAAAGGCAAAAGGCCGACATAAGGACAAGAAGACTGACTCTTCTTACTGACTATGTTTTGAACCATTAATGTGACACTAGTTATAGATTCCGATGCTTGACTTCAGGTTTACTGTATCTCATGGACATTCTTATTGACGATGAAACACAGAAATTGCATCGGAATTAAATACAAAATGCACAATGCCAACTTAAGGATAAGAAGACTGACTCTTCTTTCTGACGATGGTTTGAACCATTCCTGTGACACTAGTTCTAGATACCGATGCCTCACTTCAGGTTTACTGTATCCCTTGGACCTTCTTATTGATGATGAAACACAGAAATTGCATCGGAATTAAATACAAAAGACACAATGCCGACTTAAGTACAACAAAACTGTATCTTCTTACTGTCTATGTTTTGAACCATTCCTGTGACACTAGTTATAGATTCCGATGCTTCACTCCGGGTTTACTGTATCCCTTGGACCTTCTTATTGACGATGAAACACAGAAATTGCATCGGAATTAAATACAAAAGGCACAATGCCGACATAAGGACAGGAAGACTGACTCTTCTTACTGACTATGTTTTGAACCATTCCTGTGACACTAGTTATGGAATCCGATGCTTCACATCAGGTTTACCGTATCCCTCTGACCTTCTTATTGACGATGAAACACAGAAATTGCACCGGAATTAAATACAAAAGGCACAATGCCGACTTAAGAACATGAAGACTGACTCTTCTTACTGACTATGTTTTGAACCATTCCTGTGACACTAGTTATAGATTCCGATGGTTTACATTAGGTTAATGTATCCCTCTGACCTTCTTATTGACGATGAAACACAGAAATAGCACCGGAATTAAATACAAAAGGCACAATGCCGACTTAAGTACATGAAGACCGACTCTTCAAACTGACTATGTTTTGAACCGTTCCTGTAACACAAGTTATAGATTCCGATGCTTCACTTCAGGTTTACTGTATCCCTTGGACCTTCTTATTGACGATGAAACACAGAAATTGCATCGGAATTAAATGAAAAGTCACAATGCCGACTCAAGTACAAGCAGACTGGCTCTTCTTACTGTCTATGTTTTGAACCATTTCTGTGACACTAGTTATAGACTCCGATGATTCACTCCAGGTTTACTGTATCTCTTGGACCTTCGTATTGACGATGAAACACAGAAATTGCATCGGAAATAAATACAAAAGGCACAATGCCGACATAAGGACAAGAACACTGACTCTTCTTACTGACTATGTTTTGAACCACTCCTGTGACACTAGTTATAGATTCCGATGCTTCACCTCAGGTTTACTGTATACCTGTGACCTTCTTATTGACGATGAAACACAGAATTTGCACCGGAATGAAATACAAAAGGCACAATGCCGACTTAAGTACAAGAAGACTGACTCTTCTTACTGTCTATGCTTTGAACCATTCCATTGACACTAGTTATAGATTCCGATGCTTCACGCCAGGTTTTCTGCATCCATTGGACCTTGTTATTGACGATGAAACACTGAAATTGCATTGGAATTAAATAGATTAGGCAAAATGCCGACTTAAGTACAAGAAGATTGACTCTTCTTACTGACTATGTCTTTAACCATTCCTGTGACACTAGTTATAGGTTCCGATGCTTCACTTCATGTTCACTGTATCCCTTGGACCTTCTTATTGACGATGAAGCACAGATATTTCATCGGAATTAAATACAAAAGGCACAATGCGACATAAGTACATGAAGACCGACTCTTCTTACTGACTATGTGTTAACCATTCCTGTGACACTAGTTATAGATTCCGATGCTTCACTTCAGGTTTACTGTATGCCTGGGACCTTCTTATTGACGATGAAACACAGAAATTGTTTCGGAATTAAATACAAAAGCGCAATGCCGACTTAAGTACTGTCTATGTTTTGAACCATTCCAGCGACACTACTTGTAGATTCCGATGCTTCACTCCAGGTTTACTGTATCCCTTACACCTTCTTATAGACGATGAAACACAGAAATTGCATCGGAATCAAATACAAAAGGCACAAGGCCGCCTTAAGGACAAGAAGACTGACTCTTCTTACTGACTATGTTTTGAACCATTCCTGTGACACTAGTTATAGATTCCGATGCTTCACTTCAGGTTTATTGTATCCCTCTGATCTTCTTATTGACGATGAACACAGAAATTGCACCGGAATTAAATACAAGAGCCACAATGCCTACTTAAGTACAAGAAGACTGACTCCTCTTACTGTCTATGTTTTGAAACATTCCATTGACACTAGTTATAGATTCCGATGCTACATTCCAGGTTTACTGTATCCCTTCGACCTTATTATAGACGATGAAACACTGAAATTGCATTGGAATTAAATTGAAAAGGCACAATGCCGACTTAAGTACAAGAAGACTCACTCTTCTTACTGACTATGATTTGAACCGTTCCTGTGACACTAGTTATAGATTCCGATGCTACACTCCAGGTTTATAGTATCCCTTGGACCTTCTTATTGACGATGAAGCACAGAAATTGCATCGGAATTAAATACAAAAGGCACAATGAAGACTTTAGAACAAGAAGACTGACTCTTCTTTATGACTATGTTTTGAACCATTCCTGTGACACTAGTTATAGATTCCGATGCTTCACTTCAGGTTTACTGTATCGCTCTGACCTTCTTATTGACGATGAAACACAGATATTGCATCGGAATTAAATAGAAATGGCACAATGCCGACTTATGTACAAGAAGACTGACTCTTCTTACTGTCTATGTTTTGAACCATTCCTGTGACACTAGTTATAAATTCCGATGCTTAACTTCAGGTTTACTGTGTCCCTATGACCTTCTTATTGACGATGATACACAGAAATATCATCGGAATTAAATACAAAAGGCACAATGCCGACTTGAGTACAAGAAGACTGACTCTTCTTACTGACTATTTTTTGAACCATTTCAGTGACACTTGTTATAGATTCCGATGCTTCACTACAGGGTTACTGTATCCCTCTGACCTTCTTATTCACGATGAAACACAGAAATTGCATCGGAATTAAATACAGAAGGCACAATGCCGACTTAAGTACTGACTATGATTTGAACCATTCCTGTGACACTAGTTATAGAATCCGATGCTTCTCTCCAGGTTTACTGTATCCCTTTGACCTTCTTATTGACGATGAAACACAGACATTGCATCAGAATTAAATACAAAAGGCACAAGGCCGACTTAAGGACAAGAAGTCAGACTCTTCTTACTGACTATGTTTTGAACCATTCCTGTGACACTAGTTATAGATTCCGATGCTTCACTTCAGGTTTATTGTATCCCTCTGACCTTCTTATTGACGATGAAACACAGAAATTGCACCGGAATGAAATACAAAAGGCACAATGCCGACTTAAGTACAAGAAGAGTGACTCTTCTTACTGTCTATGTTTTGAACCATTCCATTGACACTAGTTATAGATTACGATGCTTCACTCCAGGTTTACTGTATCCCTTGGACCTTCTTATTGTCGGTGAGACACTGAAATTGCATCGGAATTAAATAGAAATGGCACAATGCCGACTTATGTACAAGAAGACTCACTCTTCTTACTGACTATCTTTTGAACCATTCCTGTGACACTAGTTCTGGAATCCGATGCTTCACACCAAGTTTACTGTATCCCTCTGACTTTCTTATTGACGATGAAACACAGAAATCGCACCGGAAATAAATACAAAAGGCACAATGCCGACTTAAGTACATGAAGACCGACTCTTCGAACTGACTATGTTTTGAACCGTTCCTGTAACACTAGTTACAGATTCCGATGCTTCACTTCAGGTTTACTGTATCCCTTGGACCTTCTTATTGACGATGAAACACAGAAATTGCATCGGAATTAAATAAAAAAGGCACAATGCCGACTCAAGTACAAGCAGACTGGCTCTTCTTACTGTCTATGTTTTGAACCATTCCATTGACACTAGTTATAGATTCCGATGCTTCACGCCAGGTTTACTGCATTCCTTGGACCTTCTTATTGACGATGAAACACTGAAATTGCATTGGTATTAAATAGATTATGCAAAATGCCGACTTACGTACAAGAAGACTGACTCTTCTTACTGACTATGTCTTGAACCATTCCTGTGACACTGGTTATAGGTTCCGATGCTTAACTTCATGTTTACTGTACCGTTTGGACCTTCTTATTGACGATGAGACACAGAAATTGCATCGAATTAAATACAAAAGCCACATTGCCGACTTAAGTACAAGAAGACTGACTCTTCTTACTGTCTAGTTTTTGAACCATTCCATTGACACTAGTATAGATTCCGATGCTTCACTCCAGGTTTACTGTATCCCTTGGACCTTATTATAGACGATGAAACACTGAAATTGCATCATAATTAAATAGAAAAGGCACAATGCCGACTTAAGTACAAGAAAACTCACTCTACTTACTGACTATGTTTTGAACCATTCCTGTGACACTAGTTATAGATTCCGATGCTACACTCCAGGTTTATAGTATCCCTTGGACCTTCTTATTGACGATGAAACACAGAAATTGCATCGGAATTAAATACAAAAGGCACAATGAAGACTTAAGGACAAGAAGACTGACTCTTCTTTCTGACTATGATTTGAACCATTCCTGTGACACTAGTTATAGATTCCGATGCTTCACTTCTGGTTTACTGTATCCCTTGGACCTTCTTATTGGCGATGGAACACAGAAATTGCATCGGAGTTAAATACAAAAGGCAACATGCCGACTTAAGTACATGAAGAAAGACTCTTCTTACTGTCTATGTTTTGAACCATTCCATTGACACTAGTTATAGATTCCGATGCTTCACACCAGGTTTACAGCATCCCTTGGACCTTCTTATTGACGATGAAACACTGAAAGTGCATTGGAATTAAATGGATTAGGCAAAATGCCGACTTAAATACAAGAAGACTGACTCTTCTTGCTGACTATGTTTTAAACCATTCCTGTGACACTAGTTATAGGTTCAGATGCTTCACTTCAAGTTCACTGTATCCCTTGGACCTACTTATTGACTATGAAACACAGATATTGCATCGGAATTAAATACAAAAGGCACAATGCGACATAAGTATATGAAGACCGACTCTTCTTACTGACTATGTTTGAACCATTCCTGTGACACTAGTTATAGATTCCGATGCTTCACTTCAGGTTTACTGTATACCTTGTACCTTGTTATTGACGATGAAACACAGAAATTGTTTCGGAATTAAATGCAAAAGGCACAATGCCGACTTAAGTACTGTCTATGCTTTGAACCACTTCTGTGACACTACTTGTAGATTCCGATGCTTCACGCCAGGTTTACTGTATCCCTTGGACCTTCTTATTAACGATGAAACACAGAAATTGCATCGGAATTAAATACAAATGGCACAATGCCGACTTAAGTACAAGAAGACTGACTCTTCTTACTGTCTATGTTTTGAACCATTCCATTGACACTAGTTATAGATTCCGATGCTTCACGCCAGGTTTACTGCATCCCTTGGACCTTCTTATTGACGATGAAACACTGAAATTGCATTGGAATTAAATAGATTAGGCAAAATGCCGACTTAAGTACAAGAAGACTGACTCTTCTTACTGACAATGTTTTGAACCATTCCTGTGACACTAGTTATAGATTCCGAAGCTTCACTTCAGGTTTATTTTATCCCTCTCATCTTCTTATTGACGATGAACACAGAAATTGCACCGGAATTAAATACAAAAGCCACAATGCCGACTTAAGTACAAGAAGACTGACTCTTCTTACTGACTATGTTTTGAACCATTCCATTGACACTAGTTATAGATTCCGATGCCTCACTGCAGGTTTACTGTATCCCTTGGATCTTAGTATAGACGATGAAACACTGAAATTGCATCGGAATTAAATAGAAAAGGCACAATGCCGACTTAAGTACAAGAAGACTGACCCTTCTTACTGTCTATGATTTGAACCATTCCTGTGACACTAGTTATAAATTCCGATGCTTGACTTCAGTTTTACTGTGTCCCTAGGACCTTCTTGTTGACGATGAAACACTGAAATTGCATCGGAATTTAATACAAAAGGCACAATGCCGACTTAAGTACAAGAAGACTGACTCTTCTTTCTGTCTATAATTTGAACCATTCCTGTGACACTAGTTATAGATTCCGATGCATCACTTCAGGTTTACTGTATTCCTCCGACCTTCTTATTGACGATGAAACACAGAAATAACATCGGAATTAAATACAAAAGGCACATTGCCGACTTAAGTACAAGAAGACTGACTCTTCTTACTGACTATGTTTTGAACCATACCATTGACACTAGTTATAGATTCCGATGCTTCACTGCAGGTTTACTGTATCCCTTGGATCTTAGTATAGACGATGAAACACTGAAATTGCATCGGAATTAAATAGAAAAGGCACAATGCCGACTTAAGTACAAGAAGACTGACTCTTCTTACTGTCTATGATTTGAACCATTCCTGTGACACTAGTTATAAATTCCGATGCTTGACTTCAGTTTTACTGTGTCCCTAGGACCTTCTTGTTGACGATGAAACACAGGAATTGCATCGGAATTAAATACAAAAGGCACAATGCCGACTTAAGTACAAGAAGACTGACTCTTCTTACTGTCTATGTTTTGAACCATTCCATTGACACTAGTTATAGATTCCGATGCTTCACTTCTGGGTTACTGTATTCCTGTGACCTTCTTATTCACGATGAAACACAGATATTGCATCGGAATTCAATACAAAAGGCACAATGCCGACTTAAGTACAAGAAGACTGACTCTTCTTACTGTTTTTGTTTTGATCCATTCCTGTGACACTAGTTATAGATTCCGATGCTTGACTTCAGGTTTACTGTTTCTCATGGACATTCTTATTGACGATGAAACACAGAAATTGCATGGGAATTAAATACAAAAGGCACAATGCCAACTTAAGGATAAGAAGACTGACTCTTCTTTCTGACGATGGTTTGAACCATTCCTGTGACACTAGTTATAGATACCGATGCCTCACTTTAGGTTTACTGTATCCCTCTGACCTTCTTGTAGAAGATGAAACACAGAAATTGCATCGGAATTAAATACAAAAGACACAATGCCGACTTAAGAACATGAAGACTGACTCTTCTTACTGACTATGTTTTGAACCATTCCTGTGACACTAGTTATGGAATCCGATGCTTCACATCAGGTTTACCGTATCCCTCTGACCTTCTTATTGACGATGAAACACAGAAATTGCACCGGAATTAAATACAAATGGCACAATGCCGACTTAAGTACAAGAAGACTGACTCTTCTTACTGTCTATGTTTTGAACCATTCCATTGACACTAGTTATAGATTCCGATGCTTCACGCCAGGTTTACTGCATCCCTTGGACCTTCTTATTGACGATGAAACACTGAAATTGCATTGGAATTAAATAGATTAGGCAAAATGCCGACTTAAGTACAAGAAGACTGACTCTTCTTACTGACAATGTTTTGAACCATTCCTGTGACACTAGTTATAGATTCCGAAGCTTCACTTCTGGGTTACTGTATCCCTCTGACCTTCTTATTGACGATGAAACACAGAAATTGCACCGGAATTAAATACAAAAGCCACATTGCCGACTTAAGTACAAGAAGACTGACTCTTCTTACTGTCTATGTTTTGAACCATTCCATTGACACTAGTATAGATTCCGATGCTTCACTCCAGGTTTACTGTATCCCTTGGACCTTATTATAGACGATGAAACACTGAAATTGCATCATAATTAAATAGAAAAGGCACAATGCCGACTTAAGTACAAGAAAACTCACTCTACTTACTGACTATGTTTTGAACCATTCCTGTGACACTAGTTATAGATTCCGATGCTACACTCCAGGTTTATAGTATCCCTTGGACCTTCTTATTGACGATGAAACACAGAAATTGCATCGGAATTAAATACAAAAGGCACAATGAAGACTTAAGGACAAGAAGACTGACTCTTCTTTCTGACTATGATTTGAACCATTCCTGTGACACTAGTTATAGATTCCGATGCTTCACTTCTGGTTTACTGTATCCCTTGGACCTTCTTATTGGCGATGGAACACAGAAATTGCATCGGAGTTAAATACAAAAGGCAACATGCCGACTTAAGTACATGAAGAAAGACTCTTCTTACTGTCTATGTTTTGAACCATTCCATTGACACTAGTTATAGATTCCGATGCTTCACACCAGGTTTACAGCATCCCTTGGACCTTCTTATTGACGATGAAACACTGAAAGTGCATTGGAATTAAATGGATTAGGCAAAATGCCGACTTAAATACAAGAAGACTGACTCTTCTTGCTGACTATGTTTTAAACCATTCCTGTGACACTAGTTATAGGTTCAGATGCTTCACTTCAAGTTCACTGTATCCCTTGGACCTACTTATTGACTATGAAACACAGATATTGCATCGGAATTAAATACAAAAGGCACAATGCGACATAAGTATATGAAGACCGACTCTTCTTACTGACTATGTTTGAACCATTCCTGTGACACTAGTTATAGATTCCGATGCTTCACTTCAGGTTTACTGTATACCTAGTACCTTGTTATTGACGATGAAACACAGAAATTGTTTCGGAATTAAATGCAAAAGGCACAATGCCGACTTAAGTACTGTCTATGCTTTGAACCACTTCTGTGACACTACTTGTAGATTCCGATGCTTCACGCCAGGTTTACTGTATCCCTTGGACCTTCTTATTAACGATGAAACACAGAAATTGCATCGGAATTAAATACAAATGGCACAATGCCGACTTAAGTACAAGAAGACTGACTCTTCTTACTGTCTATGTTTTGAACCATTCCATTGACACTAGTTATAGATTCCGATGCTTCACGCCAGGTTTACTGCATCCCTTGGACCATCTTATTGACGATGAAACACTGAAATTGCATTGGAATTAAATAGATTAGGCAAAATGCCGACTTAAGTACAAGAAGACTGACTCTTCTTACTGACAATGTTTTGAACCATTCCTGTGACACTAGTTATAGATTCCGAAGCTTCACTTCAGGTTTATTTTATCCCTCTCATCTTCTTATTGACGATGAACACAGAAATTGCACCGGAATTAAATACAAAAGCCACAATGCCGACTTAAGTACAAGAAGACTGACTCTTCTTACTGACTATGTTTTGAACCATTCCATTGACACTAGTTATAGATTCCGATGCCTCACTGCAGGTTTACTGTATCCCTTGGATCTTAGTATAGACGATGAAACACTGAAATTGCATCGGAATTAAATAGAAAAGGCACAATGCCGACTTAAGTACAAGAAGACTGACTCTTCTTACTGTCTATGATTTGAACCATTCCTGTGACACTAGTTATAAATTCCGATGCTTGACTTCAGTTTTACTGTGTCCCTAGGACCTTCTTGTTGACGATGAAACACTGAAATTGCATCGGAATTTAATACAAAAGGCACAATGCCGACTTAAGTACAAGAAGACTGACTCTTCTTTCTGTCTATAATTTGAACCATTCCTGTGACACTAGTTATAGATTCCGATGCATCACTTCAGGTTTACTGTATTCCTCCGACCTTCTTATTGACGATGAAACACAGAAATAACATCGGAATTAAATACAAAAGGCACATTGCCGACTTAAGTACAAGAAGACTGACTCTTCTTACTGACTATGTTTTGAACCATACCATTGACACTAGTTATAGATTCCGATGCTTCACTGCAGGTTTACTGTATCCCTTGGATCTTAGTATAGACGATGAAACACTGAAATTGCATCGGAATTAAATAGAAAAGGCACAATGCCGACTTAAGTACAAGAAGACTGACTCTTCTTACTGTCTATGATTTGAACCATTCCTGTGACACTAGTTATAAATTCCGATGCTTGACTTCAGTTTTACTGTGTCCCTAGGACCTTCTTGTTGACGATGAAACACAGGAATTGCATCGGAATTAAATACAAAAGGCACAATGCCGACTTAAGTACAAGAAGACTGACTCTTCTTACTGTCTATGTTTTGAACCATTCCATTGACACTAGTTATAGATTCCGATGCTTCACTTCTGGGTTACTGTATTCCTGTGACCTTCTTATTCACGATGAAACACAGATATTGCATCGGAATTCAATACAAAAGGCACAATGCCGACTTAAGTACAAGAAGACTGACTCTTCTTACTGTTTTTGTTTTGATCCATTCCTGTGACACTAGTTATAGATTCCGATGCTTGACTTCAGGTTTACTGTTTCTCATGGACATTCTTATTGACGATGAAACACAGAAATTGCATGGGAATTAAATACAAAAGGCACAATGCCAACTTAGGGATAAGAAGACTGACTCTTCTTTCTGACGATGGTTTGAACCATTCCTGTGACACTAGTTATAGATACCGATGCCTCACTTTAGGTTTACTGTATCCCTCTGACCTTCTTGTAGAAGATGAAACACAGAAATTGCATCGGAATTAAATACAAAAGACACAATGCCGACTTAAGAACATGAAGACTGACTCTTCTTACTGACTATGTTTTGAACCATTCCTGTGACACTAGTTATGGAATCCGATGCTTCACATCAGGTTTACCGTATCCCTCTGACCTTCTTATTGACGATGAAACACAGAAATTGCACCGGAATTAAATACAAAAGGCACAATGCCGACTTAAGAACATGAAGACTGACTCTTCTTACTGACTATGTTTTGAACCATTCCTGTGACACTAGTTATAGATTCCGATGGTTTACATTAGGTTTACTGTATCCCTCTGACCTTCTTATTGACGATGAAACACAGAAATAGCACCGGAATTAAATACAAAAGGCACAATGCCGACTTAAGTACATGAAGACCGACTCTTCAAACTGACTATGATTTGAACCGTTCCTGTAACACTAGTTATAGATTCCGATGCTTCACTTCAGGTTTACTGTATCCCTTGGACCTTCTTATTGACGATGAAACACAGAAATTGCATCGGAATTAAATAAAAAAGTCACAATGCCGACTCAAGTACAAGCAGACTGGCTCTTCTTACTGTCTATGTTTTGAACCATTTCTGTGACACTAGTTATAGACTCCGATGATTCACTCCAGGTTTACTGTATCTCTTGGACCTTCGTATTGACGATGAAACACAGAAATTGCATCGGAAATAAATAAAAAGGCACAATGCCGACATAAAGACAAGAACACTGACTCTTCTTACTGACTATGTTTTGAACCACTCCTGTGACATTAGTTATAGATTCCGATGCTTCACTTCAGGTTTACTGTATACCTGTGACCTTCTTATTGACGATGAAACACAGAATTTGCACCGGAATGAAATACAAAAGGCACAATGCCGACTTAAGTACAAGAAGACTGACTCTTCTTACTGTCTATGTTTTGAACCATTCCATTGACACTAGTTATAGATTCCGATGCTTCACGCCAGGTTTACTGCATCCATTGGACCTTGTTATTGACGATGAAACACTGAAATTGCATTGGAATTAAATAGATTAGGCAAAATACCGACTTAAGTACAAGAAGACTGACTCTTCTTACTGACTATGTCCTGAACCATTCCTGTGACACTAGCTATAGGTTCCGATGCTTCACTTCATGTTCACTGTATCCCTTGGACCTTCTTATTGACGATGAAACACAGATATTGCATCGGAATTAAATAGAAATGGCACAATGCCGACTTAAGTACTGTCTATGTTTTGAACCATTCCAGCGACACTACTTGTAGATTCCGATGCTTCACTCCAGGTTTACTGTATCCCTTAGACCTTCTTATAGACGATGAAACACAGAAATTGCATCGGAATCAAATACAAAAGGCACAAGGCCGCCTTAAGGACAAGAAGACTGACTCTTCTTACTGACTATGTTTTGAACTACTCCTGTGACACTAGTTATAGATTCCGATGCTTCACTTCAGCCTTATTGTATCTCTCTGATCTTCTTATTGACGATGAACACAGAAATTGCACCGGAATTAAATACAAGAGCCACAATGCCTACTTAAGTACAAGAAGACTGACTCCTCTTACTGTCTATGTTTTGAACATTCCATTGACACTAGTTATAGATTCCGATGCTACATTCCAGGTTTACTGCATCCCTCTGACCTTCTTATTGACGATGAAGCACAGAAATTGCATCGGAATTAAATACAAAAGGCACAATGAAGACTTTAGGACAAGAAGACTGACTCTTCTTTGTGACTATGCTTTGAACCATTCCTGTGACACTAGTTATAGATTCCGATGCTTCACTTCAGGTTTACTGTATCGCTCTGACCTTCTTATTGACGATGAAACACAGATATTGCATCGGAATTAAATAGAAATGGCACAATGCCGACTTAAGTACAAGAAGACTAACTCTTCTTACTGTCTATGATTTGAACCATTCCTGTGACACTAGTTATAAATTCCGATGCTTAACTTCAGGTTTACTGTGTCCCTATGACCTTCTTATTGACGATGATACACAGAAATATCATCGGAATTAAATACAAAAGGCACAATGCCGACTTGAGTACAAGAAGACTGACTCTTCTTACTGACTATTTTTTGAACCATTTCAGTGACACTTGTTATAGATTCCGATGCTTCACTACAGGTTTATTGTATCCCTTGGACCTTCTTATTGTCGGTGAGACACTGAAATTGCATCGGAATTAAATTGATATGGCACAATGCCGACTTATGTACAAGAAGACTCACTCTTCTTACTGACTATGTTTTGAACCATTCCTGTGACACTAGTTCTGGATTCCGATGCTTCACACCAAGTTTACTGTATCCCTCTAACCTTCTTATTGACGATGAAACACAGAAATCGCACCGGAAATAAATACAAAAGGCACAATGCCGACTTAAGTACATGAAGACCGACTCTTCTTACTGACTATGTTTTGAACCATTCCTGTGACACTAGTTATAGATTCCGATGCTTCACATTAGGTTTACGGAACCCCTCTGACCTTCTTATTGACGATGAAACTCAGAAATTGCACCGGAATTAAATACAAAAGGCACAATGCCGACCTAAGTACATGAAGACCGACTCTTCGAACTGACTATGTTTTGAACCGTTCCTGTAACACTAGTTATAGATTCCGATGCTTCACTTCAGGTTTACTGTATCCCTTGGACCTTCTTATTGACGATTAAACACAGAAATTGCATCGGAATTAAATAAAAAAGGCACAATGCCGACTCAAGTACAAGGAGACTGGCTCTTCTTACTGTCTATGTTTTGAACCATTCCATTGACACTAATTATAGATTCCGATGCTTCACGCCAGGTTTACTGCATTCCTTGGACCTTCTTATTGACGATGAAACACTGAAATTGCATTGGTATTAAATAGATTATGCAAAATGCCGACTTACGTACAAGAAGACTGACTCTTCTTACTGACTATGTCTTGAACCATTCCTGTGACACTAGTTATAGGTTCCGATGCTTCACTTCATGTTTACTGTACCGTTTGGACCTTCTTATTGACGATGAGACACAGAAATTGCATCGGAATTAAATTCAAAAGCCACATTGCCGACTTCAGTACAAGAAGACTGACTCTTCTTACTGTCTATGTTTTGAACCATTCCATTGACACTAGTTATAGATTCCGATGCTTCACTCCAGGTTTACTGTATCCCTTGGACCTTATTATAGACGATGAAACACTGAAATTGCATCGGAATTAAATAGAAAAGGCACAATGCCGACTCAAGTACAAGAAAACTCACACTACTTACTGACTATGTTTTGAACCATTCCTGTGACACTAGTTATAGATTCCGATGCTACACTCCAGGTTTATAGTATCCCTTGGACCTTCTTATTGACGATGAAACACAGAAATTGCATCGGAATTAAATACAAAAGGCACAATGAAGACTTAAGGACAAGAAGACTGACTCTTCTTTCTGACTATGATTTGAACCATTCCTGTGACACTAGTTATAGATTCCGATGCTTCACTTCAGGTTTACTGTATCCCTTGGACCTTCTTATTGACGATGGAACACAGAAATTGCATCGGAGTTAAATACAAAAGGCAACATGCCGACTTAAGTACATGAAGACCGACTCTTCTTACTGTCTATGTTTTAAACCATTCCTGTGACACTACTTATAGATTCCGGTGCTACACTTCAGGTTTACTGTATCCCTTGGACCTTCTTATTGACGATGAAACACAGAAAATGCTTCGGAAATCAATACAAAAGGCACAATGCCGTCTTAAGTACTGACTATGATTTGAACCATTCCTGTGACACTAGTTATAGAATACGATGCTTCACTCCAGGTTCACTGTATCCCTTGGACCTTCTTATTGACGATGAAACACAGAAATTGCATCAGAACTAAATACAAAAGGCACAAGGCCGACTTAAGTACAAGAAGTCTAACTCTTCTTACTGACTATGTTTTGAACCATTCCTGTGACACTAGTTATAGATTTCGATGCTTCACTTCAGGTTTATTGTATCCCTCTGACCTTCTTATTGACGATGAAACACAGAAATATCATCGGAATTAAATACAAAAGGCACAATGCCGACTTAAGTACAAGAAGAGTGACTCTTCTTACTGTCTATGATTTGAACCATTCCATTGACACTAGTTATAGATTACGATGCTTCACTCCAGGTTTACTGTATCCCCCGGACCTTCTTATTGACGATGAGACACTGAAATTGCATCGGAATTAAATAGAAAAGGCACAATGCCGACTTAAGTACAAGAAGACTCACTCTTCTTACTGACTATGTTTTGAACCATTCCTGTGACATTTGTTATAGATTCCGATGCTTCACTTCAGGTTTACTGTATCGCATGGACCTTCTGATTGACGATGAAGCACAGAAATTGCATCGGAATTAAATACAAAAGGCACAATGCCGACTTAGGTACAAGAAGACTGACTCTTCTTACTGACCATGTATTGAACCATAAGTGTGACACTAGTTATAGATTCCGATGCTTGAGTTCAGGTTTACAGTATCCCATGGACCTTCGTATTGACGATGAAACACAGAAATTGCATCGGAATTAAATACAAAAGGCACAATGCCGACTTAAGTACAACAAACCTGTATCTTCTTACTGTCTATGTTTTGAACCATTCCTGTGACACTAGTTATAGATTCCGATGCTTCACGCCTGGTTTACTGCATTGCTTGGACCTTCTTATTGACGATGAAACACTGAAATTGCACCGGAATGAAATACAAAAGGCACAATGCCGACTTAAGTACAAGAAGACTGACTCTTCTTACTGTCTATGTTTTGAACCATTCCATTGACACTAGTTATAGATTCCGATGCTTCACGCCTGGTTTACTGCATTGCTTGGACCTTCTTATTGACGATGAAACACTGAAATTGCATTGGTATTAAATAGATTAGGCAAAATGCCGACTTGAGTACAAGAAGACTGACTCTTCTTACTGACTATGTTTTGAACCATTCCTGTGACACTAGTTATAGGTTTCGATGCTTCACTTCATGTTTACTGTACCGTTTGGACCTTCTTATTGACGATGAAAACACAGATATTGCATCGGAATTAAATACAAAATGCACAATGCGACATAAGTACGTGAAGACCGACTCTTCTTACTGACTATGTTTGAACCCATTCCTGTGACACTAGTTATAGATTCCGATGCTTCACTTCAGGTTTACTGTATCCCTTGGACCTTCTTATTGACGATGAAACACAGAAATTGCATCGGAATTAAATACAAAAAGCACAATGCCGACTTAAGGACAAGAAGACTGACTCTCTCTTACTGACTATGTTTTGAACCATTCCTGTGACACTAGTTCTGGATTCCGATGCTTCACACCAAGTTTACTGTATCCCTCTGACTTTCTTATTGACGATGAAACACAGAAATCGCACCGGAAAATAAATACAAAAGGCACAATGCCGACTTAGGTACATGAAGACCGACTCTTCTTACTGTCTATGCTTTGAACCATTCCTGTGACACTAGTTATAGATTCCGATGATTCACATTAGGTTTACGGAACCCCTCTGACCTTCTTATTGACGATGAAACTCAGAAATTGCACCGGAATTAAATACAAAAGGCACAATGCCGACTTAAGTACATGAAGACCGACTCTTCGAACTGACTATGTTTTGAACCGTTCCTGTAACACTAGTTATAGATTCCGATGCTTCACTTCAGGTTTACTGTATCCCTTGGACCTTCTTATTGACGATGAAACACAGAAATTGCATCGGAATTAAATAAAAAAGGCACAATGCCGACTCAAGTACAAGCAGACTGGCTCTTCTTACTGTCTATGTTTTGAACCATTCCATTGTCACTAGTTATAGATTCCGATGCTTCACGCCAGGTTTACTGCATTCCTTGGACCTTCTTATTGACGATGAAACACTGAAATTGCATTGGTATTAAATAGATTATGCAAAATGCCGACTTACGTACAAGAAGACTGACTCTTCTTACTGACTATGTCTTGAACCATTCCTGTGACACTAGTTATAGGTTCCGATGCTTGAGTTCAGGTTTACAGTATCCCATGGACCTTCTTATTGACGATGAAACACAGAAATTGCATCGGAATTAAATACAAAAGGCACAATGCCGACTTAAGTACAAGAAGACTGACTCTTCTTACTGTCTATGTTATGAACCATTCCATTGACACTAGTTATAGATTCCGATGCTTCACGCCTGGTTTACTGCATTCCTTGGACCTTCTTATTGACGATGAAACACTGAAATTGCATTGGTATTAAATAGATTAGGCAAAATGCCGACTTGTGTACAAGAAGACTGACTCTTCTTACTGACTATGTTTTGAACCATTCCTGTGACACTAGTTATAGGTTTCGATGCTTCACTTCATGTTTACTGTACCGTTTGGACTTTCTTATTGACGATGAAACACAGATATTGCATCGGAATTAAATACAAAAGGCACAATGCGACATAAGTACGTGAAGACCGACTCTTCTTACTGACTATATTTGAACCATTCCTGTGACATTAGTTATAGATTCCGATGCTTCACTTCAGGTTTACTGTATCCCTTGGACCTTCTTATTGACGATGAAACACAGAAATTGCATCGGAATGAAATACAAAAGGCACAATGCTGACTTAAGTACAAGAAGACTGGCTCTTCTTACTTTCTATGTTTTAAACCATTCCCGTGACACTAGTTATAAATTCCGATGCTTGACTTCTGGTTTCCTGTGTCCCTAGGACCTTCCTGTCGACGATGAAACACTGAAATTGCATCGGAATCTAATACAAACGCACAATGCCGACTCAAGTACAAGAAGACTGACTCTTCTTCCTGTCTATGTTTTGAACCATTCCTGTGACACTAGTTATAGATTCCGATGCTTCACTTCAGGTTTACTGTATTCCTCTGACATTCTTATTGACGATGAAACACAGAAATATCATCGGAATTAAATACAAAAGGCATAATGCCGACTTAAGTACAAGAAGACTGCCTCTTCTTATTGACTATGTTTTGAACCATTTCTGTGACACTAGTTATAGATTCCGATGCTTCTCTTCAGGGTTACTGTATCCCTCTGACCTTCTTATTCACGATGAAACACAGAAATCGCATCGGAATTAGATAGAAAAGGCACAATGCCGACTTAAGTACAAGAGGACTGACTCTTCTTACTGTTTATGTTTTGAACCATTCCTGTGACACTAGTTATAGATTCCGATGCTTCACTTCAGGTTTACTGTATCCCTTGCACCTTCTTATTGACGATGAAAACACAGAAATTGCATCGGAACTAAATACAAAAGTCAAAATGCCGACTTAGGTACAAGAAGATGGTATCTCCTTACTGTCTATATTTTGAACCATTCCTGTGACACTAGTTATAGATTCCGGTGCTTCACTTCAGGTTTACTGTATCCCTTGGACCTTCTTATTGACGTTGAAACACAAAAATTGCATCGGAATTAGATACAAAAGCCACAATGCCGACTTAAGTACATAAAGACTGTATCTTTTTACTGTCTATGTTTTGATCCATTCCTGTGACACTAGTTATAGATTCGGATGCTTCACTCCAGGTTTACTGTATCCCTTGGACCTTCTTAATGACGATGAAACACAAAAATTGCATCGGAATTAAATACAAAAGGCACAATGCCGACTTAAGTACAAGAGGACTGACTCTTTCTTACTAACTATGTTTTGAACCATTCCTGTGACACTAGTTATAGATTCCGATGCTTCACTTCTGGTTTACTGTATCCCTTGGACCTTCTTATTGACGATGAAACACAGAAATTGCACCGGAATTAAATACAAAAACCACAATGCCGACTTAAGTACAAGAAGACTGACTCTTCTTACTGTCTATGTTTTGAACCATTCCATTGACACTAGTTATAGATTCCGATGCTTCACACCAGGTTTACTGTATCCCTTGGACCTTCTTATTTACGATGGAACACTGAAATTGCAACAGAATCAAATAGAAAAGCACAAAGCCTACTTAAGTACAAGAAGACTCACTCTTCTTACTGACTATGTTTTGAACCATTCCTGTGACACTAGTTATAGATTCCGATGCTACACTCCAGGTTTATAGTATCCCTTGGACCTTCTTATTGACGATGAAACACAGAAATTGCATCGGAATTAAATACAAAAGGCACAATGTCGACTTAAGTACATGAAGGCTGACTCTTCTTACTGTCTATGTTTGAACCATTCCTGTGACACTAGTTATAGATTCCGATGCTTCACTTCAGGTTTACTGTATCCCTTGCACCTTCTTATTGACGATGAAACACAGATATTGCATCGGAATTAAATACAAAAGGCACATTGCCGACGTAAGTACAAGAAGGCTGACTCTTCTTACTGCCTATGTTTTGAACAATTCCTGTGACACTAGTTATAAATTAAGATGCTTCACTCCAGGTGTACTGTATCCCTTGGACCTTCTTATTGACGATGATACACCGAAATTGCATCGGAATTAAATAGAAAAGGCACAATGCCGACTTAAGGACAAGAAGACTGACTCTTGTTACTGCCTATGTTTTGAACCATTGCTGTGACACTAGTTATAGATTCCGATGCTTGACTTCAGGTTTACTGTATCCCTTGGACCTTCTTATTGACGATGAAACACAGAAATTGCATCGAGATTTAATACAAAAGGCTTAATGCCGACTCAAGTACAAGAAGACTGACTCTTCTTATTGTCTATATTTTGAGCCATTTCCGTGACACCAGTTACAGATTCCGATGCTTCACTTCAGGGTCACTGTTCCCTCTGACCTTCTTATTGACGATGAGACACTGAAATTGCATCGGAATTAAATACATAAGGCACAATGCCGACTTAAGTTCAAGAAGACTGACTCTTGTTACTGACTATGTTTTGAACTATTCCTGTGACACTAGTTATAGATTCCGATGCTTCACTTCAGGTTTACTGTATCCGTTGGACCTTCTTATTGACGATGAAACACACAAATTGCCTCGGAATTAAATACAAAAGGCACAATGCCGACTTAAGTACAAGAAGACTGACTCTTCCTACTGTCTATGTTTGAACCATTCCATTGACACTAGTTATAGATTCCGATGCTTCACTTCAGGTTTACTGTTTCCCTTGGAACTTCTTATTGACGTTGAAATAATGAAATTGCATCGGAATTAATTACAAAAGGCACAATGCCGACTTAAGTACAAGAAGGCTGACTCTTTTTACTGTCTATGTTTTGAACCAATCCTGTGACACTAGTTACAGACTGTGATGCTTCACTCCAGGTTTACTGTATCCCTTGGACCTTCTTATTGACGATGAAACACAGAAATTGCATCGGAATTAAATACAAAAGGCACAATGCCGTCTTAAGGACAAGAAGACTGACTCTTCTTACTGCCTATGCTTTCAACCATTCCAGTGACACTAGTTATAGATTCCGATGCTTCACTTCAGGTTTACTGTTTCCCTCTGACCTTCTTATTGACGATGAAACTCAGAAATTGCATCGGAATTAAACAGAAAAGGCACAATGCCGACATAAGTGCAAGAAGACTGACTCTTCTTACTGTCTATGTTTTGAACCATTCCTGTGACACTAGTTTTAGATTACGATGCTTCACTTTTGGGTTACTGTATCAATCTGACCTTCTTATTGACGATAAAACACAGAAATTGCATCGGACTTAAATACAAAAAGCACAATGCCGACTTAAGTACATGAAGACTGACTCTTCATACTGTCTCTGTTTTGAACCATTCCTGTGACACTAGTTATAGATTCCGATGCTTCACTTCCGGTTTACTGTATCCCTTGGATCTTCTTATTGACGATGAAACACCAAAATTGCATCGGAATTAAATACAAAAGGCACAATGCCGACTTAGGTCCAAGAAGACTGACTCCTGTTACTGACTATGTTTTGAACCATTCCTGTGACACTAGTTATAGATTCCGTTGCTTCACTTCAGGTTTACTGTATCCCTTGGACCTTCCTGTTGACGATGAAACACAGAAATTGCATCGGAATTAAATACAAAAGGCACAATGCCGACATAAGTACATGAAGACTTACTCTTCTTACTGACTATGTTTTGAACCATTCCTGTGACACTAGTTATAGATTCCGATGCTTCACTTCCGGTTTACTGTATCCCTTGGATCTTCTTATTGACTATGAAACACAGAAATTGCATCGGAATTAAATACCAAAGACACAATGTCGACTTAAGGACAAGAAGACTGACTCTTCTTACTGTCTATGTATTGAACCATTAAAGTGACACTAGTTACAGATTCCGATGCTTTACTCCAGGTTTACTGTATCCCTTGGACCTTCTTATTGATGAAGTAACACAGAAATTGCATTGGAATTAAATAGAATAGGCACAATGCCGACTTAAGTTCAAGAAGACTCACTGTTCTCACTGACTGTGTTTTGAACCGTTCCTGTGACACTAGTTATAGATTCCGATGCTTCACTTCAGGTTTAGTGTATCCCTTGGACCTTCATATTGACGATGAAACACAGAAATTGCTTCGGAATTAAATACAAAAGGCACAATGCCGTCTTAAGTACAAGAAGACTGACTCTTCCTACTGCCTATGTTTTGAACCATTTCTGTGACACTAGTTATACCTTCCGATGCTTCACTTCAGGTTTACTGTATCCCTCTGACCTGCTTATTCACGATGAACCACAGAAATTGCATCGGAATTAAATACAAACGGCACAATGCCGACTTAAGTACAAGAAGACTGACTCTTCCTTCTCTCTATGTTTTGAACCATTCCTGTGACACTAGTTATAGATTCCGATGCTTTACTTCAGGTTTACCGTATCCCTTGGACCTTCTTATTGACGATGAAACACAGAAATTGCCTCGGAATTAAATACAAAAGGCACAATGCCGACTTAAGTACAAGAAGACTGACTCTTCCTACTGTCTGTGTTTGAACCATTCCATTGACGCTAGTTATAGATTCCGATGCTTCACTTCAGGTTTACTGTTTTCCTTGGAGCTTCTTATTGACGACGATATAATGAAATTGCATCGGAATTAAATACAAAATGCACAATGCCGACTTAAGTACATGAAGATTGACTCTTCTTACTGACTATGTTTTGAACCATTCCTGTGACACTAGTTTTAGATTCCGATGCCTCACTTCAGGTTTACTGTATCCCTCTGACATTCTTATTGACGATGAAACACAGAAAATGAATCGGAATTAAATACAAACGGCACAATGCCGACTTAAGTACAAGAAGACTGACTCTTCCTACTGTCTATATTTTTAACCTTTCCTGTGACACTAGTTATAGATTCCAATGCGACACTTCAGGTTTACTGAATTCCTTGGACCTTCTTATTGACGATGAAACACAGAAATGGCATCGGAATTAAATACAAAAGGCACAATGCCGACTTAAGGACAAGAAGACTGACTCTTCTTACTGCCTTGCTTTGAACCATTCCTGTGACACTAGTTATAGATTCCGATGCTTCACTTCAGGTTTACTGTATCCCTTGGACCCTCTAATTGGCGATGAAACACAGATATTGCATCGGTATTAAATAGAAAAGGCACAAAGCCGGCCTAGGTATAAGACGGCTGACTCTTGTTACTGACTATGTTTTGAACCATTCCTGTGACACTAGTTATAGATTCTGTTGCTTCACTTCAGGTTTACTGTATCCCTTGGACCTTCTTACTGACGATGAAACACAGAAATTGTATCGGAATTAAATACAAAAGGCAAAATGCCGTCGTAAGTACATGAAGATTGACTGTTCTTCCTGACTATGTTTTGAACCATTCCTGTGACACTAGTTATAGATTCCGATGCTTTACTTCCGGTTTACTGTATCCCTTGGATCTTCTGATTGACGATGAAACACAGAGAGTGCATCGGAATGAAATTGAAAAGGCACAAAGCCGACTTAAGTACAAGAAGACTGACTCTTCTTACTGTCTATGTTTTGAACCATTCCTGTGACAATAGTTATAGTTTCCGATGCTTCACTCCAGGTTTACTGTATCCCTTGGACCTACTTATTGACGATGAAACACAGAAATTACATCGGAATTAAATAGAAAATGCACAATGCCGAATTAAGTACAAGAAGACTCACTCTTCTCACTGACTATGCTTTGAACCATTCCTGTGACACTAGCTTTGGATTCCGATGCTTCACTTCAGGTTTACTGTATCCCTTGGACATTCTTATTGACGATGAAACACAGAAATTGCATCGGAATTTAATACAAAAGGCACAATGCCGACTTAAGTACAAAAAGACTGACTCTTCCTACAGTCTATGTTTTGAACCATTCCTGTGACACTAGTTTTAGATTCCGATGCTTCACATCAGGTTTACTGTATCCCTCTGACCGTCTTATTGACGATGATACACAGAAATTGCATCGGAATTGAATACAAACGGCACAATGCCGACTTAAGTACAAGAAGGCTGACTCATCCTACTGTCTATGTTTTGAACCATTCCTGTGACACTAGTTATAGATTCCGATGCTACACATCAGGTTTACTGTATCCCTTGGACCTTCTTATTGACGATGAAACACAGAAATTGCATCGGAATTAAATACAGAAGGCACAATGCCGACTTAAGCACAAGAAGACTGCCTCTTCTTACAGACTATCTTTTGAACCATTCCTGTGACACTAGTTATAGATTCAGTTGCTTCACTTCAGGTTTACTGAAACCCTTGGACCTTTTTATTGACGATAAAACACAGAAATTGCATCGGAATTAAATAGAAAAGGCACAATGCCGACTTAAGTACAAGAAGACTGACTCTTCGTACTGTCTATGTTATGAAACAATCCTGTGACACTAGTTATAGATTTCGATGCTTAACTTCAGGTTTACTGTATCACTTGGACCTTCTTATTGACGACGAAACACAGAAAAAGAGTCGGAATTAAATAGAAAAGGCACAATGCCGACTTAAGTACTAGAAGACTATCTCTTCCTACTGTCTATGATTTGTACCATTCCTGTGACACTAGTTATAGATTCCGATGCTTCACTTCGGGTTTACTGTATCCGTTGAACCTTCTTATTGACGATGAAGCACAGAAATTGCATTGGAAATAATTCAAAAGGCATAATGCCGACTTAAGTACAAGAAGACTGACTCTTCTTACTAACTATGCTTTAAATCATTCCTGTGACACTAGTTGTAGATTACGATGCTTCACTTCAGGTTTACTGTATCCCTCGGACATTTTTATTGACGATGAAACACAGAAATTGCATCGGAATGAAATTGAAAAGGCACAAAGCCGACTTAGGTACAAGAAGACTGACTCTTCTTACTGTCTATGTTTTGAACCATTCCTGTGACACTAGTTATACCTTCCGATGCTTCACTTCAGGTTTACTGTATCCTTCTGACCTGCTTATTGACGATGAACCACAGAAATTGCATCGGAATTAAATACAAACTTCACAATGCCGACTTAAGTACAAGGAGACTGACTCTTCCTTCTCTCTATGTTTTGAACCATTCCTGTGACACTAGTTATAGATTCCGATGCTTTACTTCAGGTTTACCGTATCCCTTGGACCTTCTTATTGACGATGAAACACTGAAATTGCCTCGGAATTAAATACAAAAGGCACAATGCCGACTTAAGTACAAGAAGACTGACTCTTCCTACTGTCTATGTTTGAACCATTCCATTGACGCTAGTTATAGATTCCGATGCTTCACTTCAGGTTTTCTGTTTTCCTTGGAGCTTCTTATTGACGACGATATAATGGAATTGCATCGGAATTAAATACAAAATGCACAATGCCGACTTAAGTACATGAAGATTGACTCTTCTTACTGACTATGTTTTGAACCATTCCTGTGACACTAGTTTTAGATTCCGATGCCTCACTTCAGGTTTACTGTATCCCTCTGACATTCTTATTGACGATGAAACACAGAAAATGAATCGGAATTAAATACAAACGGCACAATGCCGACTTAAGTACAAGACGACTGACTCTTCCTACTGTCTATATTTTGAACCTTTCCTGTGACACTAGTTATAGATTCCAATGCGACACTTCAGGTTTACTGAATTCCTTGGATCTTCTTATTGACGATGAAACACAGAAATGGCATCGGAATTAAATAGAAAAGGCACAAAGCCGACCTAGGTACAAGACGACTGACTCTTGTTACTGACTATGTTTTGAACCATTCCTGTGACACTAGTTATAGATTCCGATGCTTCACTTCCGGTTTACTGTATCCCTTGGACCTTCTAATTGACGATGAAACACAGATATTGCATCGGAATTAAATAGAAAAGGCACAAAGCCGACCTAGGTACAAGACGACTGACTCTTGTTACTGACTATGTTTTGAACCATTCCTGTGACACTAGTTATAGATTCGGTTGCTTCACTTCAGGTTTACTGTATCCCTTGGACCTTCTTATTGACGATGAAACACAGAAATTGTATCGGAATTAAATACAAAAGGCACAATGCCGTCGTAAGTACATGAAGAATGACTCTTCTTACTGACTATGTTTTGAACCATTCCTGTGACACTAGTTATAGATTCCGATGCTTCACTTCCGGTTTACTGTATCCCTTGGATCTTCTTATTGACGATGAAACACAGAAATTGCATCGGAATGAAACTGAAAAGGCACAAAGCCGACATAAGTACAAGAAGACTGACTCTTCTTACTGTCTATGTTTTGAACCATTCCTGTGACACTAGTTATAGTTTCCGATGCTTCACTCCAGGTTTACTGTATCCCTTGGACCTACTTATTGACGATGAAACACAGAAATTACATCGGAATTAAATAGAAAAGGCACAATGCCGAATTATGTACAAGAAGACTCACTCTTCTCACTGACTATGCTTTGAACCATTCCTGTGACACTAGTTTTGGATTCCGATGCTTCATTTCAGGTTTACTGTATCCCTTGGACATTCTTATTGGCGATGGAACACAGAAATTGCATCGGAGTTAAATACAAAAGGCAACATGCCGACTTAAGTACATGAAGAAAGACTCTTCTTACTGTCTATGTTTTGAACCATTCCATTGACACTAGTTATAGATTCCGATGCTTCACACCAGGTTTACAGCATCCCTTGGACCTTCTTATTGACGATGAAACACTGAAAGTGCATTGGAATTAAATGGATTAGGCAAAATGCCGACTTAAATACAAGAAGACTGACTCTTCTTGCTGACTATGTTTTAAACCATTCCTGTGACACTAGTTATAGGTTCAGATGCTTCACTTCAAGTTCACTGTATCCCTTGGACCTACTTATTGACGATGAAACACAGATATTGCATCGGAATTAAATACAAAAGGCACAATGCGACATAAGTACATGAAGACCGACTCTTCTTACTGACTATGTTTGAACCATTCCTGTGACACTAGTTATAGATTCCGATGCTTCACTTCAGGTTTACTGTATACCTTGTACCTTGTTATTGACGATGAAACACAGAAATTGTTTCGGAATTAAATGCAAAAGGCACAATGCCGACTTAAGTACTGTCTATGCTTTGAACCACTTCTGTGACACTACTTGTAGATTCCGATGCTTCACGCCAGGTTTACTGTATCCCTTGGACCTTCTTATTAACGATGAAACACAGAAATTGCATCGGAATTAAATACAAATGGCACAATGCCGACTTAAGTACAAGAAGACTGACTCTTCTTACTGTCTATGTTTTGAACCATTCCATTGACACTAGTTATAGATTCCGTTGCTTCACGCCAGGTTTACTGCATCCCTTGGACCTTCTTATTGACGATGAAACACTGAAATTGCATTGGAATTAAATAGATTAGGCAAAATGCCGACTTAAGTACAAGAAGACTGACTCTTCTTACTGACAATGTTTTGAACCATTCCTGTGACACTAGTTATAGATTCCGAAGCTTCACTTCAGGTTTATTTTATCCCTCTCATCTTCTTATTGACGATGAACACAGAAATTGCACCGGAATTAAATACAAAAGCCACAATGCCGACTTAAGTACAAGAAGACTGACTCTCCTTACTGACTATGTTTTGAACCATTCCATTGGCACTAGTTATAGATTCCGATGCCTCACTGCAGGTTTACTGTATCCCTTGGATCTTAGTATAGACGATGAAACACTGAAATTGCATCGGAATTAAATAGAAAAGGCACAATGCCGACTTAAGTACAAGAAGACTGACTCTTCTTACTGTCTATGATTTGAACCATTCCTGTGACACTAGTTATAAATTCCGATGCTTGACTTCAGTTTTACTGTGTCCCTAGGACCTTCTTGTTGACGATGAAACACTGAAATTGCATCGGAATTTAATACAAAAGGCACAATGCCGACTTAAGTACAAGAAGACTGACTCTTCTTTCTGTCTATAATTTGAACCATTCCTGTGACACTAGTTATAGATTCCGATGCATCACTTCAGGTTTACTGTATTCCTCCGACCTTCTTATTGACGATGAAACACAGAAATAACATCGGAATTAAATACAAAAGGCACATTGCCGACTTAAGTACAAGAAGACTGACTCTTCTTACTGACTATGTTTTGAACCATACCATTGACACTAGTTATAGATTCCGATGCTTCACTGCAGGTTTACTGTATCCCTTGGATCTTAGTATAGACGATGAAACACTGAAATTGCATCGGAATTAAATAGAAAAGGCACAATGCCGACTTAAGTACAAGAAGACTGACTCTTCTTACTGTCTATGATTTGAACCATTCCTGTGACACTAGTTATAAATTCCGATGCTTGACTTCAGTTTTACTGTGTCCCTAGGACCTTCTTGTTGACGATGAAACACAGGAATTGCATCGGAATTAAATACAAAAGGCACAATGCCGACTTAAGTACAAGAAGACTGACTCTTCTTACTGTCTATGTTTTGAACCATTCCATTGACACTAGTTATAGATTCCGATGCTTCACTTCTGGGTTACTGTATTCCTGTGACCTTCTTATTCACGATGAAACACAGATATTGCATCGGAATTCAATACAAAAGGCACAATGCCGACTTAAGTACAAGAAGACTGACTCTTCTTACTGTTTTTGTTTTGATCCATTCCTGTGACACTAGTTATAGATTCCGATGCTTGACTTCAGGTTTACTGTTTCTCATGGACATTCTTATTGACGATGAAACACAGAAATTGCATGGGAATTAAATACAAAAGGCACAATGCCAACTTAAGGATAAGAAGACTGACTCTTCTTTCTGACGATGGTTTGAACCATTCCTGTGACACTAGTTATAGATACCGATGCCTCACTTCTGGTTTACTGTATCCCTCTGACCTTCTTGTAGAAGATGAAACACAGAAATTGCATCGGAATTAAATACAAAAGACACAATGCCGACTTAAGAACATGAAGACTGACTCTTCTTACTGACTATGTTTTGAACCATTCCTGTGACACTAGTTATGGAATCCGATGCTTCACATCAGGTTTACCGTATCCCTCTGACCTTCTTATTGACGATGAAACACAGAAATTGCACCGGAATTAAATACAAAAGGCACAATGCCGACTTAAGAACATGAAGACTGACTCTTCTTACTGACTATGTTTTGAACCATTCCTGTGACACTAGTTATAGATTCCGATGGTTTACATTAGGTTTACTGTATCCCTCTGACCTTCTTATTGACGATGAAACACAGAAATAGCACCGGAATTAAATACAAAAGGCACAATGCCGACTTAAGTACATGAAGACCGACTCTTCAAACTGACTATGATTTGAACCGTTCCTGTAACACTAGTTATAGATTCCGATGCTTCACTTCAGGTTTACTGTATCCCTTGGACCTTCTTATTGACGATGAAACACAGAAATTGCATCGGAATTAAATAGAAAAGTCACAATGCCGACTCAAGTACAAGCAGACTGGCTCTTCTTACTGTCTATGTTTTGAACCATTTCTGTGACACTAGTTATAGACTCCGATGATTCACTCCAGGTTTACTGTATCTCTTGGACCTTCGTATTGACGATGAAACACAGAAATTGCATCGGAAATAAATAAAAAGGCACAATGCCGACATAAAGACAAGAACACTGACTCTTCTTACTGACTATGTTTTGAACCACTCCTGTGACATTAGTTAAAGATTCCGATGCTTCACTTCAGGTTTACTGTATACCTGTGACCTTCTTATTGACGATGAAACACAGAATTTGCACCGGAATGAAATACAAAAGGCACAATGCCGACTTAAGTACAAGAAGACTGACTCTTCTTACTGTCTATGTTTTGAACCATTCCATTGACACTAGTTATAGATTCCGATGCTTCACGCCAGGTTTACTGCATCCATTGGACCTTGTTATTGACGATGAAACACTGAAATTGCATTGGAATTAAATAGATTAGGCAAAATACCGACTTAAGTACAAGAAGACTGACTCTTCTTACTGACTATGTCCTGAACCATTCCTGTGACACTAGTTATAGGTTCCGATGCTTCACTTCATGTTCACTGTATCCCTTGGACCTTCTTATTGACGATGAAACACAGAATTTGCACCGGAATTAAATAGAAATGGCACAATGCCGACTTAAGTACTGTCTATGTTTTGAACCATTCCAGCGACACTACTTGTAGATTCCGATGCTTCACTCCACGTTTACTGTATCCCTTAGACCTTCTTATAGACGATGAAACACAGAAATTGCATCGGAATCAAATACAAAAGGCACAAGGCCGCCTTAAGGACAAGAAGACTGACTCTTCTTACTGACTATGTTTTGAACTACTCCTGTGACACTAGTTATAGATTCCGATGCTTCACTTCAGCCTTATTGTATCTCTCTGATCTTCTTATTGACGATGAACACAGAAATTGCACCGGAATTAAATACAAGAGCCACAATGCCGACTTAAGTACAAGAAGACTGACTCCTCTTACTGTCTATGTTTTGAACATTCCATTGACACTAGTTATAGATTCCGATGCTACATTCCAGGTTTACTGCATCCCTCTGACCTTCTTATTGACGATGAAGCACAGAAATTGCATCGGAATTAAATACAAAAGGCACAATGAAGACTTTAGGACAAGAAGACTGACTCTTCTTTGTGACTATGCTTTGAACCATTCCTGTGACACTAGTTATAGATTCCGATGCTTCACTTCAGGTTTACTGTATCGCTCTGACCTTCTTATTGACGATGAAACACAGATATTGCATCGGAATTAAATAGAAATGGCACAATGCCGACTTAAGTACAAGAAGACTAACTCTTCTTACTGTCTATGATTTGAACCATTCCTGTGACACTAGTTATAAATTCCGATGCTTAACTTCAGGTTTACTGTGTCCCTATGACCTTCTTATTGACGATGATACACAGAAATATCATCGGAATTAAATACAAAAGGCACAATGCCGACTTGAGTACAAGAAGACTGACTCTTCTTACTGACTATTTTTTGAACCATTTCAGTGACACTTGTTATAGATTCCGATGCTTCACTACAGGTTTATTGTATCCCTTGGACCTTCTTATTGTCGGTGAGACACTGAAATTGCATCGGAATTAAATAGAAATGGCACAATGCCGACTTATGTACAAGAAGACTCACTCTTCTTACTGACTATGTTTTGAACCATTCCTGTGACACTAGTTCTGGATTCCGATGCTTCACACCAAGTTTACTGTATCCCTCTAACCTTCTTATTGACGATGAAACACAGAAATCGCACCGGAAATAAATACAAAAGGCACAATGCCGACTTAAGTACATGAAGACCGACTCTTCTTACTGACTATGTTTTGAACCATTCCTGTGACACTAGTTATAGATTCCGATGCTTCACATTAGGTTTACGGAACCCCTCTGACCTTCTTATTGACGATGAAACTCAGAAATTGCACCGGAATTAAATACAAAAGTCACAATGCCGACCTAAGTACATGAAGACCGACTCTTCGAACTGACTATGTTTTGAACCGTTCCTGTAACACTAGTTATAGATTCCGATGCTTCACTTCAGGTTTACTGTATCCCTTGGACCTTCTTATTGACGATTAAACACAGAAATTGCATCGGAATTAAATAAAAAAGGCACAATGCCAACTCAAGTACAAGGAGACTGGCTCTTCTTACTGTCTATGTTTTGAACCATTCCATTGACACTAATTATAGATTCCGATGCTTCACGCCAGGTTTACTGCATTCCTTGGACCTTCTTATTGACGATGAAACACTGAAATTGCATTGGTATTAAATAGATTATGCAAAATGCCGACTTACGTACAAGAAGACTGACTCTTCTTACTGACTATGTCTTGAACCATTCCTGTGACACTAGTTATAGGTTCCGATGCTTCACTTCATGTTTACTGTACCGTTTGGACCTTCTTATTGACGATGAGACACAGAAATTGCATCGGAATTAAATTCAAAAGCCACATTGCCGACTTCAGTACAAGAAGACTGACTCATCTTACTGTCTATGTTTTGAACCATTCCATTGACACTAGTTATAGATTCCGATGCTTCACTCCAGGTTTACTGTATCCCTTGGACCTTATTATAGACGATGAAACACTGAAATTGCATCGGAATTAAATAGAAAAGGCACAATGCCGACTTAAGTACAAGAAAACTCACACTACTTACTGACTATGTTTTGAACCATTCCTGTGACACTAGTTATAGATTCCGATGCTACACTCCAGGTTTATAGTATCCCTTGGACCTTCTTATTGACGATGAAACACAGAAATTGCATCGGAATTAAATACAAAAGGCACAATGAAGACTTAAGGACAAGAAGACTGACTCTTCTTTCTGACTATGATTTGAACCATTCCTGTGACACTAGTTATAGATTCCGATGCTTCACTTCAGGTTTACTGTATCCCTTGGACCTTCTTATTGACGATGGAACACAGAAATTGCATCGGAGTTAAATACAAAAGGCAACATGCCGACTTAAGTACATGAAGACCGACTCTTCTTACTGTCTATGTTTTAAACCATTCCTGTGACACTACTTATAGATTCCGGTGCTTCACTTCAGGTTTACTGTATCCCTTGGACCTTCTTATTGACGATGAAACACAGAAATTGCTTCGGAAATAAATACAAAAGGCACAATGCCGTCTTAAGTACTGACTATGATTTGAACCATTCCTGTGACACTAGTTATAGAATACGATGCTTCACTCCAGGTTCACTGTATCCCTTGGACCTTCTTATTGACGATGAAACACAGAAATTGCATCAGAACTAAATACAAAAGGCACAAGGCCGACTTAAGTACAAGAAGTCTAACTCTTCTTACTGACTATGTTTTGAACCATTCCTGTGACACTAGTTATAGATTCCGATGCTTCACTTCAGGTTTATTGTATCCCTCTGACCTTCTTATTGACGATGAAACACAGAAATTGCACCGGAATGAAATACAAAAGGCACTATGCCGACTTAAGTACAAGAAGAGTGACTCTTCTTACTGTCTATGATTTGAACCATTCCATTGACACTAGTTATAGATTACGATGCTTCACTCCAGGTTTACTGTATCCCCCGGACCTTCTTATTGACGATGAGACACTGAAATTGCATCGGAATTAAATAGAAAAGGCACAATGCCGACTTAAGTACAAGAAGACTCACTCTTCTTACTGACTATGTTTTGAACCATTCCTGTGACATTTGTTATAGATTCCGATGCTTCACTTCAGGTTTACTGTATCGCATGGACCTTCTGATTGACGATGAAGCACAGAAATTGCATCGGAATTAAATACAAAAGGCACAATGCCGACTTAGGTACAAGAAGACTGACTCTTCTTACTGACCATGTATTGAACCATAAGTGTGACACTAGTTATAGATTCCGATGCTTGAGTTCAGGTTTACAGTATCCCATGGACCTTCGTATTGACGATGAAACACAGAAATTGCATCGGAATTAAATACAAAAGGCACAATGCCGACTTAAGTACAACAAACCTGTATCTTCTTACTGTCTATGTTTTGAACCATTCCTGTGACACTAGTTATAGATTCCGATGCTTCACACCAGGTTTACTGTATCCCTCTGACCTTCTTATTGACGATGAAACACAGAAATTGCACCGGAATGAAATACAGAAGGCACAATGCCGACTTAAGTACAAGAAGACTGACTCTTCTTACTGTCTATGTTTTGAACCATTCCATTGACACTAGTTATAGATTCCGATGCTTCACGCCTGGTTTACTGCATTCCTTGGACCTTCTTATTGACGATGAAACACTGAAATTGCATTGGTATTAAACAGATTAGGCAAAATGCCGACTTGAGTACAAGAAGACTGACTCTTCTTACTGACTATGTTTGAACCATTCCTGTGACACTAGTTATAGGTTTCGATGCTTCACTTCATGTTTACTGTACCGTTTGGACCTTCTTATTGACGATGAAACACAGATATTGCATCGGAATTAAATACAAAATGCACAATGCGACATAAGTACGTGAAGACCGACTCTTCTTACTGACTATGTTTGAACCATTCCTGTGACACTAGTTATAGATTCCGATGCTTCACTTCAGGTTTACTGTATCCCTTGGACCTTCTTATTGACGATGAAACACAGAAATTGCATCGGAATTAAATACAAAAAGCACAATGCCGACTTAAGGACAAGAAGACTGACTCTTCTTACTGACTATGTTTTGAACCATTCCTGTGACACTAGTTCTGGATTCCGATGCTTCACACCAAGTTTACTGTATCCCTCTGACTTTCTTATTGACGATGAAACACGGAAATCGCACCGGAAATAAATACAAAAGGCACAATGCCGACTTAAGTACATGAAGACCGACTCTTCTTACTGTCTATGCTTTGAACCATTCCTGTGACACTAGTTATAGATTCCGATGCTTCACATTAGGTTTACGGAACCCCTCTGACCTTCTTATTGACGATGAAACTCAGAAATTGCACCGGAATTAAATACAAAAGGCACAATGCCGACTTAAGTACATGAAGACCGACTCTTCGAACTGACTATGTTTTGAACCGTTCCTGTAACACTAGTTATAGATTCCGATGCTTCACTTCAGGTTTACTGTATCCCTTGGACCTTCTTATTGACGATGAAACACAGAAATTGCATCGGAATTAAATAAAAAAGGCACAATGCCGACTCAAGTACAAGCAGACTGGCTCTTCTTACTGTCTATGTTTTGAACCATTCCATTGTCACTAGTTATAGATTCCGATGCTTCACGCCAGGTTTACTGCATTCCTTGGACCTTCTTATTGACGATGAAACACTGAAATTGCATTGGTATTAAATAGATTATGCAAAATGCCGACTTACGTACAAGAAGACTGACTCTTCTTACTGACTATGTCTTGAACCATTCCTGTGACACTAGTTATAGGTTCCGATGCTTGAGTTCAGGTTTACAGTATCCCATGGACCTTCTTATTGACGATGAAACACAGAAATTGCATCGGAATTAAATACAAAAGGCACAATGCCGACTTAAGTACAAGAAGACTGACTCTTCTTACTGTCTATGTTATGAACCATTCCATTGACACTAGTTATAGATTCCGATGCTTCACGCCTGGTTTACTGCATTCCTTGGACCTTCTTATTGACGATGAAACACTGAAATTGCATTGGTATTAAATAGATTAGGCAAAATGCCGACTTGTGTACAAGAAGACTGACTCTTCTTACTGACTATGTTTTGAACCATTCCTGTGACACTAGTTATAGGTTTCGATGCTTCACTTCATGTTTACTGTACCGTTTGGACTTTCTTATTGACGATGAAACACAGATATTGCATCGGAATTTAATACAAAAGGCACAATGCGACATAAGTACGTGAAGACCGACTCTTCTTACTGACTATATTTGAACCATTCCTGTGACATTAGTTATAGATTCCGATGCTTCACTTCAGGTTTACTGTATCCCTTGGACCTTCTTATTGACGATGAAACACAGAAATTGCATCGGAATGAAATACAAAAGGCACAATGCTGACTTAAGTACAAGAAGACTGACTCTTCTTACTTTCTATGTTTTAAACCATTCCCGTGACACTAGTTATAAATTCCGATGCTTGACTTCTGGTTTCCTGTGTCCCTAGGACCTTCCTGTCGACGATGAAACACTGAAATTGCATCGGAATCTAATACAAACGCACAATGCCGACTCAAGTACAAGAAGACTGACTCTTCTTCCTGTCTATGTTTTGAACCATTCCTGTGACACTAGTTATAGATTCCGATGCTTCACTTCAGGTTTACTGTATTCCTCTGACATTCTTATTGACGATGAAACACAGAAATATCATCGGAATTAAATACAAAAGGCACAATGCCGACTTAAGTACAAGAAGACTGCCTCTTCTTATTGACTATGTTTTGAACCATTTCTGTGACACTAGTTATAGATTCCGATGCTTCTCTTCAGGGTTACTGTATCCCTCTGACCTTCTTATTCACGATGAAACACAGAAATCGCATCGGAATTAGATAGAAAAGGCACAATGCCGACTTAAGTACAAGAGGACTGACTCTTCTTACTGTTTATGTTTTGAACCATTCCTGTGACACTAGTTATAGATTCCGATGCTTCACTTCAGGTTTACTGTATCCCTTGCACCTTCTTATTGACGATGAAACACAGAAATTGCATCGGAACTAAATACAAAAGTCAAAATGCCGACTTAAGTACAAGAAGATGGTATCTCCTTACTGTCTATATTTTGAACCCTTCCTGTGACACTAGTTATAGATTCCGATGCTTCACTTCAGGTTTACTGTATCCCTTGGACCTTCTTATTGACGTTGAAACACAAAAATTGCATCGGAATTAGATACAAAAGCCACAATGCCGACTTAAGTACATAAAGACTGTATCTTTTTACTGTCTATGTTTTGATCCATTCCTGTGACACTAGTTATAGATTCGGATGCTTCACGCCAGGTTTACTGTATCCCTTGGACCTTCTTAATGACGATGAAACACAAAAATTGCATCGGAATTAAATACAAAAGGCACAATGCCGACTTAAGTACAAGAGGACTGACTCTTCTTACTAACTATGTTTTGAACCATTCCTGTGACACTAGTTATAGATTCCGATGCTTCACTTCTGGTTTACTGTATCCCTTGGACCTTCTTATTGACGATGAAACACAGAAATTGCACCGGAATTAAATACAAAAACCACAATGCCGACTTAAGTACAAGAAGACTGACTCTTCTTACTGTCTATGTTTTGAACCATTCCATTGACACTAGTTATAGATTCCGATGCTTCACACCAGGTTTACTGTATCCCTTGGACCTTCTTATTTACGATGGAACACTGAAATTGCAACGGAATTAAATAGAAAAGCACAATGCCTACTTAAGTACAAGAAGACTCACTCTTCTTACTGACTATGTTTTGAACCATTCCTGTGACACTAGTTATAGATTCCGATGCTACACTCCAGGTTTATAGTATCCCTTGGACCTTCTTATTGACGATGAAACACAGAAATTGCATCGGAATTAAATACAAAAGGCACAATGTCGACTTAAGTACATGAAGGCTGACTCTTCTTACTGTCTATGTTTGAACCATTCCTGTGACACTAGTTATAGATTCCGATGCTTCACTTCAGGTTTACTGTATCCCTTGCACCTTCTTATTGACGATGAAACACAGATATTGCATCGGAATTAAATACAAAAGGCACATTGCCGACGTAAGTACAAGAAGGCTGACTCTTCTTACTGCCTATGTTTTGAACAATTCCTGTGACACTAGTTATAAATTAAGATGCTTCACTCCAGGTGTACTGTATCCCTTGGACCTTCTTATTGACGATGATACACCGAAATTGCATCGGAATTAAATAGAAAAGGCACAATGCCGACTTAAGGACAAGAAGACTGACTCTTGTTACTGCCTATGTTTTGAACCATTGCTGTGACACTAGTTATAGATTCCGATGCTTGACTTCAGGTTTACTGTATCCCTTGGACCTTCTTATTGACGATGAAACACATAAATTGCATCGAGATTTAATACAAAAGGCTTAATGCCGACTCAAGTACAAGAAGACTGACTCTTCTTATTGTCTATATTTTGAGCCATTTCCGTGACACCAGTTACAGATTCCGATGCTTCACTTCAGGGTCACTGTTCCCTCTGACATTCTTATTGACGATGAGACACTGAAATTGCATCGGAATTAAATACATAAGGCACAATGCCGACTTAAGTTCAAGAAGACTGACTCTTGTTACTGACTATGTTTTGAACTATTCCTGTGACACTAGTTATAGATTCCGATGCTTCACTTCAGGTTTACTGTATCCGTTGGACCTTCTTATTGACGATGAAACACACAAATTGCCTCGGAATTAATTACAAAAGGCACAATGCCGACTTAAGTACAAGAAGACTGACTCTTCCTACTGTCTATGTTTGAACCATTCCATTGACACTAGTTATAGATTCCGATGCTTCACTTCAGGTTTACTGTTTCCCTTGGAACTTCTTATTGACGTTGAAATAATGAAATTGCATCGGAATTAATTACAAAAGGCACAATGCCGACTTAAGTACAAGAAGGCTGACTCTTCTTACTGTCTATGTTTTGAACCAATCCTGTGACACTAGTTACAGACTGTGATGCTTCACTCCAGGTTTACTGTATCCCTTGGACCTTCTTATTGACGATGAAACACAGAAATTGCATCGGAATTAAATACAAAAGGCACAATGCCGTCTTAAGGACAAGAAGACTGACTCTTCTTACTGCCTATGCTTTCAACCATTCCTGTGACACTAGTTATAGATTCCGATGCTTCACTTCAGGTTTACTGTTTCCCTCTGACCTTCTTATTGACGATGAAACTCAGAAATTGCATCGGAATTAAACAGAAAAGGCACAATGCCGACATAAGTGCAAGAAGACTGACTCTTCTTACTGTCTATGTTTTGAACCATTCCTGTGACACTAGTTTTAGATTACGATGCTTCACTTTTGGGTTACTGTATCAATCTGACCTTCTTATTGACGATAAAACACAGAAATTGCATCGGACTTAAATACAAAAAGCACAATGCCGACTTAAGTACAAGAAGACTGACTCTTCATACTGTCTCTGTTTTGAACCATTCCTGTGACACTAGTTATAGATTCCGATGCTTCACTTCCGGTTTACTGTATCCCTTGGATCTTCTTATTGACGATGAAACACCA
Source organism: Schistocerca americana (assembly GCF_021461395.2). NCBI lineage: Eukaryota > Metazoa > Arthropoda > Insecta > Orthoptera > Acrididae > Schistocerca > Schistocerca americana. Next base: position 7,403,140 of record NC_060125.1, read on the forward strand.
AAATTGCATCGGAATTAAATACAAAAGGCACAATGCCGACTTAGGTCCAAGAAGACTGACTCCTGTTACTGACTATGTTTTGAACCATTCCTGTGACACTAGTTATAGATTCCGTTGCTTCACTTCAGGTTTACTGTATCCCTTGGACCTTCCTGTTGACGATGAAACACAGAAATTGCATCGGAATTAAATACAAAAGGCACAATGCCGACATAAGTACATGAAGACTTACTCTTCTTACTGACTATGTTTTGAACCATTCCTGTGACACTAGTTATAGATTCCGATGCTTCACTTCCAGTTTACTGTATCCCTTGGATCTTCTTATTGACTATGAAACACAGAAATTGCATCGGAATTAAATACCAGAGACACAATGTCGACTTAAGGACAAGAAGACTGACTCTTCTTACTGTCTATGTATTGAACCATTAAAGTGACACTAGTTACAGATTCCGATGCTTTACTCCAGGTTTACTGTATCCCTTGGACCTTCTTATTGATGAAGTAACACAGAAATTGCATTGGAATTAAATAGAATAGGCACAATGCCGACTTAAGTTCAAGAAGACTCACTGTTCTCACTGACTGTGTTTTGAACCGTTCCTGTGACACTAGTTATAGATTCCGATGCTTCACTTCAGGTTTAGTGTATCCCTTGGACCTTCATATTGACGATGAAACACAGAAATTGCTTCGGAATTAAATACAAAAGGCACAATGCCGTCTTAAGTACAAGAAGACTGACTCTTCCTACTGCCTATGTTTTGAACCATTTCTGTGACACTAGTTATACCTTCCGATGCTTCACTTCAGGTTTACTGTATCCCTCTGACCTGCTTATTCACGATGAACCACAGAAATTGCATCGGAATTAAATACAAACGGCACAATGCCGACTTAAGTACAAGAAGACTGACTCTTCCTTCTCTCTATGTTTTGAACCATTCCTGTGACACTAGTTATAGATTCCGATGCTTTACTTCAGGTTTACCGTATCCCTTGGACCTTCTTATTGACGATGAAACACAGAAATTGCCTCGGAATTAAATACAAAAGGCACAATGCCGACTTAAGTACAAGAAGACTGACTCTTCCTACTGTCTATGTTTGAACCATTCCATTGACGCTAGTTATAGATTCCGATGCTTCACTTCAGGTTTACTGTTTTCCTTGGAGCTTCTTATTGACGACGATATAATGAAATTGCATCGGAATTAAATACAAAATGCACAATGCCGACTTAAGTACATGAAGATTGACTCTTCTTACTGACTATGTTTTGAACCATTCCTGTGACACTAGTTTTAGATTCCGATGCCTCACTTCAGGTTTACTGTATCCCTCTGACATTCTTATTGACGATGAAACACAGAAAATGAATCGGAATTAAATACAAACGGCACAATGCCGACTTAAGTACAAGAAGACTGACTCTTCCTACTGTCTATATTTTTAACCTTTCCTGTGACACTAGTTATAGATTCCAATGCGACACTTCAGGTTTACTGAATTCCTTGGACCTTCTTATTGACGATGAAACACAGAAATGGCATCGGAATTAAATACAAAAGGCACAATGCCGACTTACGGACAAGAAGACTGACTCTTCTTACTGCCTTGCTTTGAACCATTCCTGTGACACTAGTTATAGATTCCGATGCTTCACTTCAGGTTTACTGTATCCCTTGGACCCTCTAATTGGCGATGAAACACAGATATTGCATCGGTATTAAATAGAAAAGGCACAAAGCCGGCCTAGGTATAAGACGACTGACTCTTGTTACTGACTATGTTTTGAACCATTCCTGTGACACTAGTTATAGATTCTGTTGCTTCACTTCAGGTTTACTGTATCCCTTGGACCTTCTTACTGACGATGAAACACAGAAATTGTATCGGAATTAAATACAAAAGGCAAAATGCCGTCGTAAGTACATGAAGATTGACTGTTCTTCCTGACTATGTTTTGAACCATTCCTGTGACACTAGTTATAGATTCCGATGCTTCACTTCCGGTTTACTGTATCCCTTGGATCTTCTGATTGACGATGAAACACAGAGAGTGCATCGGAATGAAATTGAAAAGGCACAAAGCCGACTTAAGTACAAGAAGACTGACTCTTCTTACTGTCTATGTTTTGAACCATTCCTGTGACAATAGTTATAGTTTCCGATGCTTCACTCCAGGTTTACTGTATCCCTTGGACCTACTTATTGACGATGAAACACAGAAATTACATCGGCATTAAATAGAAAAGGCACAATGCCGAATTAAGTACAAGAAGACTCACTCTTCTCACTGACTATGCTTTGAACCATTCCTGTGACACTAGCTTTGGATTCCGATGCTTCACTTCAGGTTTACTGTATCCCTTGGACATTCTTATTGACGATGAAACAGAGAAATTGCATCGGAATTTAATACAAAAGGCACAATGCCGACTTAAGTACAAAAAGACTGACTCTTCCTACAGTCTATGTTTTGAACCATTCCTGTGACACTAGTTTTAGATTCCGATGCTTCACATCAGGTTTACTGTATCCCTCTGACCGTCTTATTGACGATGATACACAGAAATTGCATCGGAATTGAATACAAACGGCACAATGCCGACTTAAGTACAAGAAGGCTGACTCATCCTACTGTCTATGTTTTGAACCATTCCTGTGACACTAGTTATAGATTCCGATGCTACACATCAGGTTTACTGTATCCCTTGGACCTTCTTATTGACGATGAAACACAGAAATTGCATCGGAATTAAATACAGAAGGCACAATGCCGACTTAAGTACAAGAAGACTGCCTCTTCTTACAGACTATCTTTTGAACCATTCCTGTGACACTAGTTATAGATTCAGTTGCTTCACTTCAGGTTTACTGAAACCCTTGGACCTTTTTATTGACGATGAAACACAGAAATTGCATCGGAATTAAATAGAAAAGGCACAATGCCGACTTAAGTACAAGAAGACTGACTCTTCGTACTGTCTATGTTATGAAACAATCCTGTGACACTAGTTATAGATTTCGATGCTTAACTTCAGGTTTACTGTATCACTTGGACCTTCTTATTGACGACGAAACACAGAAAAAGAGTCGGAATTAAATAGAAAAGGCACAATGCCGACTTAAGTACTAGAAGACTATCTCTTCCTACTGTCTATGATTTGTACCATTCCTGTGACACTAGTTATAGATTCCGATGCTTCACTTCAGGTTTACTGTATCCGTTGAACCTTCTTATTGACGATGAAGCACAGAAATTGCATTGGAAATAATTCAAAAGGCATAATGCCGACTTAAGTACAAGAAGACTGACTCTTCTTACTAACTATGCTTTGAATCATTCCTGTGACACTAGTTGTAGATTACGATGCTTCACTTCAGGTTTACTGTATCCCTCGGACATTTTTATTGACGATGAAACACAGAAATTGCATCGGAATGAAATTGAAAAGGCACAAAGCCGACTTAGGTACAAGAAGACTGACTCTTCTTACTGTCTATGTTTTGAACCATTCCTGTGACACTAGTTATACCTTCCGATGCTTCACTTCAGGTTTACTGTATCCTTCTGACCTGCTTATTGACGATGAACCACAGAAATTGCATCGGAATTAAATACAAACTTCACAATGCCGACTTAAGTACAAGAAGACTGACTCTTCCTTCTCTCTATGTTTTGAACCATTCCTGTGACACTAGTTATAGATTCCGATGCTTTACTTCAGGTTTACCGTATCCCTTGGACCTTCTTATTGACGATGAAACACTGAAATTGCCTCGGAATTAAATACAAAAGGCACAATGCCGACTTAAGTACAAGAAGACTGACTCTTCCTACTGTCTATGTTTGAACCATTCCATTGACGCTAGTTATAGATTCCGATGCTTCACTTCAGGTTTTCTGTTTTCCTTGGAGCTTCTTATTGACGACGATATAATGGAATTGCATCGGAATTAAATACAAAATGCACAATGCCGGCTTAAGTACATGAAGATTGACTCTTCTTACTGACTATGTTTTGAACCATTCCTGTGACACTAGTTTTAGATTCCGATGCCTCACTTCAGGTTTACTGTATCCCTCTGACATTCTTATTGACGATGAAACACAGAAAATGAATCGGAATTAAATACAAACGGCACAATGCCGACTTAAGTACAAGACGACTGACTCTTCCTACTGTCTATATTTTGAACCTTTCCTGTGACACTAGTTATAGATTCCAATGCGACACTTCAGGTTTACTGAATTCCTTGGATCTTCTTATTGACGATGAAACACAGAAATGGCATCGGAATTAAATAGAAAAGGCACAAAGCCGACCTAGGTACAAGACGACTGACTCTTGTTACTGACTATGTTTTGAACCATTCGTGTGACACTAGTTATAGATTCCGATGCTTCACTTCCGGTTTACTGTATCCCTTGGACCTTCTAATTGACGATGAAACACAGATATTGCATCGGAATTAAATAGAAAAGGCACAAAGCCGACCTAGGTACAAGACGACTGACTCTTGTTACTGACTATGTTTTGAACCATTCCTGTGACACTAGTTATAGATTCTGTTGCTTCACTTCAGGTTTACTGTATCCCTTGGACGTTCTTATTGACGATGAAACACAGAAATTGTATCGGAATTAAATACAAAAGGCACAATGCCGTCGTAAGTACATGAAGAATGACTCTTCTTACTGACTATGTTTTGAACCATTCCTGTGACACTAGTTATAGATTCCGATGCTTCACTTCCGGTTTACTGTATCCCTTGGATCTTCTTATTGACGATGAAACACAGAAATTGCATCGGAATGAAACTGAAAAGGCACAAAGCCGACATAAGTACAAGAAGACTGACTCTTCTTACTGTCTATGTTTTGAACCATTCCTGTGACACTAGTTATAGTTTCCGATGCTTCACTCCAGGTTTACTGTATCCCTTGGACCTACTTATTGACGATGAAACACAGAAATTACATCGGAATTAAATAGAAAAGGCACAATGCCGAATTAAGTACAAGAAGACTCACTCTTCTCACTGACTATGCTTTGAACCATTCCTGTGACACTAGTTTTGGATTCCGATGCTTCATTTCAGGTTTACTGTATCCCTTGGACATTCTTATTGACGATGAAACACAGAAATTGCATCGGAAATTAATACAAAAGGCACAATGCCGACTTAAGTACAAAAAGACTGACTCTTCCTACAGTCTATGATTTGAACCATTCCTGTGACACTAGTTTTAGATTCCGATGCTTCACTTCAGGTTTACTGTATCCCTCTGACCGTCTTATTGACGATGATACACAGAAATTGCATCGGAATTGAATACAAACGGCACAATGCCGACTTAAGTACAAGAAGGCTGACTCATCCTACTGTCTATGTTTTGAACCATTCCTGTGACACTAGTTATAGATTCCGATGCTACACATCAGGTTTACTGTATCCCTTGGACCTTCTTATTGATGATGAAACACAGAAATTGCATGGGAATTAAATACAGAAGGCACAATGCCGACTTAAGTACAAGAAGACTGCCTCTTCTTACAGACTATCTTTTGAACCATTCCTGTGACACTAGTTATAGATTCGGTTGCTTCACCTCAGGTTTACTGAAACCCTTGGACCTTTTTATTGACGATGAAACACAGAAATTGCATCGGAATTAAATAGAAAAATCACAATGCCGACTTAAGTACAAGAAGACTGACTCTTCGTACTGTCTATGTTATGAAACAATCCTGTGACACTAGTTATAGATTTCGATGCTTCACTTCAGGTTTACTGTATCACTTGGACCTTCTTATTGACGACGAAACACAGAAAAAGCGTCGGAATTAAATAGAAAAGGCACAATGCCGACTTAAGTACTAGAAGACTATCTCTTCCTACTGTCTATGATTTGTACCATTCCTGTGACACTAGTTATAGATTCCGATGCTTCACTTCAGGTTTACTGTATCCGTTGAACCTTCTTATTGACGATGAAGCACAGAAATTGCATTGGAAAGAATTCAAAAGGCATAATGCCGACTTAAGTACAAGAAGACTGACTCTTCTTACTAACTATGCTTTGAATCATTCCTGTGACACTAGTTGTAGATTCCGATGCTTCACTTCAGGTTTACTGTATCCCTTGGACATTTTTATTGACGATGAAACACAGAAATTGCATCGGAATGAAATTGAAAAGGCACAAAGCCGACTTAAGTACAAGAAGACTGACTCTTCTTACTGTCTATGTTTTGAACCATTCCTGTGACACTAGTTATAGTTTCCGATGCTTCACTCCAGGTTTACTGTATCCCTTGGACCTACATATTGACGATGAAACACAGAAATTACATCGGAATTAAATAGAAAAGGCACTATGCCGAATTAAGTACAAGAAGACTCACTCTTCTCACTGACTATGCTTTGTACCATTCCTGTGACACTAGTTATAGATTCCGATTCTTCACTTCCGGTTTACTGTATCCCTTGGATCTTCTTATTGACTACGAAACACAGAAATTGCATCGGAATTAAATACCAAAGACACAATGTCGACTTAAGAACAAGAAGACTGACTCTTATTACTGTCTATGTTTTGAACCATTAAAGTGACACTAGTTACAGATTCCGATGCTTTACTCCAGGTTTACTGTATCCCTTGGACCTTCTTATTGACGAAGTAACACAGAAATTGCATTGGAATTAAATAGAATAGGCACAATGCCGACTTAAGTTCAAGAAGACTCACTCTTCTCACTGACTGTGTTTTGAACCGTTCCTGTGACACTAGTTATAGATTCCGATGCTTCACTTCAGGTTTAGTGTATCCCTTGGACCTTCATATTGACGATGAAACACAGAAATTGCTTCGGAATTAAATACAAAAGGCACAATGCCGTCTTAAGTACAAGAAGACTGACTCTTCCTACTGCCTATGTTTTGAACCATTTCTGTGACACTAGTTATACCTTCCGATGCTTCACTTCAGGTTTACTGTATCCCTCTGACCTGCTTATTGACGATGAACCACAGAAATTGCATCGGAATTAAATACAAACGGCACAATGCTGACTTAAGTACAAGAAGACTGACTCTTCCTTCTCTCTATGTTTTGAACCATTCCTGTGACACTAGTTATAGATTCCGATGCTTTACATCAGGCTTACCGTATCCCTTGGACCTTCTTATTGACGATGAAACACAGAAATTGCCTCGGAATTAAATACAAAAGGCACAATGCCGACTTAAGTACAAGAAGACTGACTCTTCCTACTGTCTATGTTTGAACCATTCCATTGACGCTAGTTATAGATTCCGATGCTTCACTTCAGGTTTACTGTTTTCCTTGGAGCTTCTTATTGACGACGATATAATGAAATTGCATCGGAATTAAATACAAAATGCACAATGCCGACTTAAGTACATGAAGATTGACTCTTCTTTCTGACTATGTTTTGAACCATTCCTGTGACACTAGTTTTAGATTCCGATGCCTCACTTCAGGTTTACTGTATCCCTCTGACATTCTTATTGACGATGAAACACAGAAAATGAATCGGAATTAAATACAAACGGCATAATGCCGACTTAAGTACATGAAGACTGACTCTTCCCACTGTCTATATTTTGAACCTTTCCTGTGACACTAGTTATAGGTTCCAATGCGACACTTCAGGTTTACTGAATTCCTTGGACCTTCTTATTGACGATGAAACACAGAAATGGCATCGGAATTAAATACAAAAGGCACAATGCCGACTTTAGGACAAGAAGACTGACTCTTCTTACTGCCTTCCTTTGAACCATTCCTGTGACACTAGTTATAGATTCCGATGCTTCACTTCAGGTTTACTGTATCCCTTGGACCCTCTAATTGACGATGAAACACAGATATTGCATCGGAATTAAATAGAAAAGGCACAAAGCCGACCTAGGTACAAGACGACTGACTCTTGTTACTGACTATGTTTTGAACCATTCCTGTGACACTAGTTATAGATTCTGTTGCTTCACTGCAGGTTTACTGTATCCCTTGGACCTTCTTATTGACGATGAAACACAGAAATTGTATCGGAATTAAATACAAAAGGCACAATGCCGTCGTAAGTACATGAAGACTGACTCTTCTTACTGACTATGTTTTGAACCATTCCTGTGACACTAGTTATAGATTCCGATGCTTCACTTCCGGTTTACTGTATCCCTTGGATCTTCTGATTGACGATGAAACACAGAAATTGCATCGGAATGAAATTGAAAAGGCACAATGCCGAATTAAGTACAAGAAGACTCACTCTTCTCACTGACTATGCTTTGAACCATTCCTGTGACACTAGCTTTGGATTCCGATGCTTCACTTCAGGTTTACTGTATCCCTTGGACATTCTTATTGACGATGAAACACAGAAATTGCATCGGAATTTAATACAAAAGGCACAATGCCGACTTAAGTACAAAAAGACTGACTCTTCCTTCAGTCTATGTTTTGAACCATTCCTGTGACACTAGTTTTAGATTCCGATGCTTCACTTCAGGTTTACTGTATCCCTCTGACCGTCTTATTGACGATGATACACAGAAATTGCATCGGAATTAAATACAGAAGGCACAATGCCGACTTAAGTACAAGAAGACTGACTCTTCGTACTGTCTATGTTATGAAACAATCCTGTGACACTAGTTATAGATTTCGATGCTTCACTTCAGGTTTACTGTATCACTTGGACCTTCTTATTGACGACGAAACACAGAAAAAGCGTCGGAATTAAATAGAAAAGGCACAATGCCGACTTAAGTACTAGACGACTATCGCTTCCTACTGTCTATGATTTGTACCATTCCTGTGACACTAGTTATAGATTCCGATGCTTCACTTCAGGTTTACTGTATCCGTTGAACCTTCTTATTGACGATGAAGCACAGAAATTGCATTGGAAATAATTCAAAAGGCATAATGCCGACTTAAGTACAAGAAGACTGACTCTTCTTACTAACTACGCTTTGAATCATTCCTGTGACACTAGTTGTAGATTCATATGCTTCACTTCAGGTTTACTGTATCCCTTGGACATTTTTATTGACGATGAAACACAGAAATTGCATCGGTATGTAACTGAAAAGGCACAAAGCCGACTTAAGTACAAGAAGACTGACTCTTCTTACTGTCTATGTTTTGAACCATTCCTGTGACACTAGTTATAGTTTCCGATGCTTCACTCCAGGTTTACTGTATCCCTTGGACCTACTTATTGATGATGAAACACAGAAATTACATCGGAATTAAATAGAAAAGGCACAATGCCGAATTAAGTACAAGAAGACTCACTCTTCTCACTGACTATGCTTTGTACCATTCCTGTGACACTAGCTTTGGATTCCGATGCTTCACTTCAGGTTTACTGTATCCCTTGGACATTCTTATTGACGATGAAACACAGAAATTGCATCGGAATTAAATAGAAAAGGCACAATGCCGACTTATGTACAAGAAGACTGACTCTTCTTACTGACTATGCTTTGAATCATTCCTGTGACACTAGTTGTAGATTCCGATGCTTCACTTCAGGTTTACTGTATCCCTTGGACATTTTTATTGACGATGAAACACAGAAATGGCATCGGAATTAAATACAAAAGGCATAATGCCGACTTATGTACAAGAAGACTGACTCTTTTTACTGTCTATGTTTTGAACCATTCCTGTGACGTTAGTTAAAGATTTCGATGGTTCACTTCAGGTTTACTGTATTTTTTCGACCTTGTTATTGACGATGAAACACAGAAATTGCATCGGAATCTAATCGAAAAGCCACAATGCCGACCTAAGTACAAGAAGACTGACTCTCTTACTGACTATGTTTTGAACCATTCCTGTGACACTAGTTATAGACTCCGATTCTTCACCTCAGGTTTCCTGTATCCCTCTGACCTTCTTATTGACGATGAAACTCAGAAATCGCATCGGAATTAAATAGAAAAGGCACAATGCCGACTTCAGTACAAGAAGACTTACTCTTCTTACTGATTATGTTTGAACAATTCCTGTGACACTAGTTATAAATTCCGATGCTTCACTTCAGGTTTACTGTATCCCTTGGACCTTCTAATTGACGATGAAACACATAAATTGAATCGGAATGAAATACAAAAAGCACAATGCCGACTTAAGTACAAGAAGACTGACTCTTCTTACTGACTATGTTTGAACCATTCCTGTGACACTAGTTATAGATTCCTTTGTTTCACGTCAGGTTTACTGTATCCCTTGGACCTTCTTATTGACGTTGAAACACAGAAATTGCATCGGAATTAAATACAAAAAGCACAATGAAGACTTAAGTACACGAAGACGGACCCTTCTTACTGTCTTTGTTTTGAAGCATTCCTGTGACAAAAGTTCTAGATTCCGATGCTTCACTTCGGGTTTACTGTATGCCTCTGACCATCTTATTGACGATGAAACACAGAAATTGAATCGGAATTAAATACAAAAGACACAATGCCGACTTAAATACAAGAAGACTGACTCATCTTACTGACTATGTTTTGAACCATTCCTGTGACACTATTTATAGATTCCGATGCTTCACTTCAGCTTTACTGTATCCCTTGGACCTTCTTGTGGACGATGAAACACTGAAATTGCATCGGAATTAAATGGGAAAGGCACAATGCCGACTTAAGTACAAGAAGACTGACTCTTCTTACTGACTATGTTTGGAACCATTCCTGTGACACTAGTTATAGATTCTGATGCTTCACTTCAGGTTTACTGTGTGCCACTGACTTTCTTATTGACGATGAAACACAGAAATAAGATCGGAATTAAATACAATAGGCACAATGCCACTTAAGTACAGGAAGACTGACTCCTCTTACAGACTATGTTTCGAATCATCCCTGTGACACTAGTTATAGATTCCGATGCTTCACTTCAGAATTACTGTTTCCCTTGGACCTTCTTATTGACGATGAAACTCAGCAATTGCATCGGAAATAAATATAAAAGGCAAAATGCCGAGTTAAGTACAAGAAGACTGACTCTTCTTACAGTCTATGCTTTGAACCATTCCTGTGACGCCATTTATAGATTCCGATGCTTCACTTCAGGCTTACTGTCTCACTTGGACCTTCTAATTGATGACGAAACACAGAAATTGCATCGGAATTAAATAGAAAAGGCGCAATGCCGACTTATGTACAAGAAGACTGACTCTTCTTACTGACTATATCTTGATCCATTCCTATGACACTAGTTATAGATTCCGATGCTTCACTTCAGCTTTACTGTATTTCTTGGACTTTCTTATTGACGATGAAACACAGTAATTGCTTCGGAATTATATAGAAAAGGCACAATGCCGACTTAGGTACAAGAAGTATGACTGCTCTTACTGACTATGATTTGAACCATTCCTGTGTGACTAGTTGTGGATTCCGATGCTTCACTTCAGGTTTACAGTATCCCTCTGACCTTCTTATTAACGATGAAACACAGATATTGCATCGGAATTAAATACAAAAGGCACAATGCCGACTTAAGTACAAGAAGACTGACTCTTCTTACTGACTATGTTTTGAACCATTCCTGTGCCACAAGTTATGGAGTCAGATGCTTCACTTCTGGTTTACTGTACCCCTCGGACCTTCGTGTTGACGATGAAACACAAAAATTGCATCGGAATTAAATACAAAAGGCACAATGCTACTTAAGTACAGGAAGACTGACTCCTCTTACTGACTATGTTTTGAACCATTCCTGTGACACTAGTTATAGATTCCTATGCTTTACTTCAGGTTTACTGTATCCCTAGGACCTTCGTAGTGACGATGAAACACAGAAATTGCATCGGAACCAAATACAAAAGGCACCATGCCAACTCAAGTACCACAAGACTGACTCTTCCTACTGTCTATGTTTTGAACGAATCCTGCGACATTAGTTATAGATTCCGATGCTTCCCTTCAGGTTTACTGTATCGTTTGGACCTTCTTATTGGCGACGAAACACCGAAATTGCATTGGAATTAAATAGAAAAGGCACAATGCCGAATCAAGTACAAGAAAACTGACTCTTCCTACTGTCTATATTTTGAACCATTCCTGAGACACTAGTTATAGATTCCGATGCTTCCCCTCAGGTTTACTGTATCCCTCTGACCTTCTTATTGACGATGAAACACAGAAATAGCATCGGAATGAAACAGAAAACGCACAATGCCGTCTTAAGTACATGCAGACTGACTCTTCTTAGTGTCTATGTTTTGAACCAATCCTGTGACGCTAGTTACAGATTCCGATGCTTCACTTCAAACCTACTGTATCCCTAGGACCTTCGTAGTGACGATGAAACACAGGAATTGCATCGGAACCAAATACAAAAGGCACCATGCCGACTCAAGTACCACAAGACTGACTCTTCCTACTGTCTATGTTTTGAACGAATCCTGTGACATTAGTTATAGATTCCGATGCTTCACTTCAGGTTTACTGTATCCCTCTGACCTTCTTATTGACGATGAAACACAGAAATTGCATCGGAATGAAACAGAAAAGGCACAATGCCGTCTTAAGTACAAGCAGACTGACTCTTCTTAGTGTCTATGTTTTGAACCAATCCTGTGACGCTAGTTACAGATTCCGATGCTTCACTTCAAATCTACTGTATCCCTTGGACCTTCTTATTGACGATGAAACACAGTAATTGCATCGGAATTAAATACAAAAAGCACAATGCCGACTTAAGTACAAGAAGACTGACTCTTCTTTCTGACTATGTGTTGAACCATTTCTGTGACACTAGTTAAAGATTCCGATACTTCACTTCAGGTTTACTGTATCCCTCTGACCTTCTTATTGACGATGAAACACAGAAATTGCATTGGAATTAAATAGAAAAGGCACAATGCCGACTTAAGTACAAGAAGACTGACTCTTCTTACTGACTATATCTTGATCCATTCCTGTGACACTAGTTATAGATTCCGATGCTTCGCTTCAGGTTTACTGTATCCCTTGGACCTACTTATTGACGATGAAACACAGAAATTGCATCGGAATTAAGTAGAAAAGGCTCAATGTTGACTTAAGTACAAGAAGACTGACTCTTCTTACTGACTATGTGTTGAACCATTCATGTGACACTAGTTAGAGATTTCGATGCTTCACTTCAGGTTTACTGTATCCCTTGGACCTTCTTATTGACGATGAAACACAGTAATCGCATCGGAATTAAATTGAAAAGGGCACAATGCCGACTTAAGTACTTGAAGACTGACTCCTCTTACTGACTATGTTTTGAACCATTCCTGTGACACTAGTTATAGATTCCGATGCTTCACGTCGGGTTTACTGAATCCCTTGGACCTTCTTATTGACGATGAAACACAGCAATTGCATCGGATATAAATACAAAAGGCACAAAGCCGACATAAGTACATGTAGACTGAATCTTCCTACTGTCAATGTTTTGAACCATTCCTGTGACACTAGTTATAGATTCCGATGCTTAATTTCAGGTTTACTCTATCCCTTGGACTTTCTTATTGACGATGAAACACAGATAGTGCATCGTAATTAAATACAAAAAGCACAATGCTAACTTAAGTACAAGAAGACTGACTCTCCCTACTGTCTATGTTTTGAACCATTCCTGTGACACTAGTTATAGATTCCGATGCTTCACTTCAGGTTTACTGTATCCCTCTCACCTTCTTTTTGACGATGAAACACAGAAATTCTATCGGAATTAAATAGAAATTGCAAAATGCCGACTTAAGTACAAGAAGACTGACTCTTCTTACTGACTATACCTTGATCCATTCCTGTGACACTAGTTATAGATTCCGATGCTTCACTTCAGGTTTACTGTATCCCGTGGACCTTCTTATTGACGATGAAACACAGAAATTGCATCGGAACTAAATAGAAAAGGCACAATGCCGACATACGTAAAAGAAGACTGACTCTTCCTACTGTCTATGATTTGAACCATTCCTGTGACACAAGTTATAGAGTCAGATGCTTCACTTCTGGTTTACTGTATCCCTCGGACCTTCGTATTGACGATGAAACACAAAAGTTGCATCGGAATTAAATACAAAAGGCACAATGCCGACTTAAGTACAAGAAAACTGACTCTTCTTACTGACCATGTTTTTAACCATTCCTGTGACACTAGTTATAGATTCCGATGCTTCACTTCAGGTTTACTGTATACCTAGGACCTTCTTAGTGACGATGAAACACAGAAATTGCATCGGAACCAAATACAAAAGGCACCATGCCGACTCAAGTACCACAAGACTGACTCTTCCTACTGTCTATGTTTTGAACGAATCCTGTGACATTAGTTATAGATTCCGATGCTTCACTTCAGGTTTACTGTATCCTTTGGACCTTCTTATTGGCGACGAAACACCGAAATTGCATCGGAATTAAATAGAAAAGGCACAATGCCGACTTAAGTACAAGAAAACTGACTCTTCCTACTGTCTATATTTTGAACCATTCCTGAGACACTAGTTATAGATTCCGATGCTTCACTTCAGCTTTACTGTATCCCTTGGACTTTCTTATTGACGATGAAACACAGAAATTGCATCGGAATTAAATACAAAAGGCACAATGCCGACATAAGTACATGTAGACTGAATCTTGCAACTATCTATGTTTTGAACCATTAGTGTGACACTAGTTACAGATTCCGATGCTTCATTTCTGGTTTACTGTATCCCTTGGACCTACTTATTGACGATGAAACACAGAAATTGAATCGGAATTAAATACAAAAGGCACAATGCCGACTAAAATACAAGAAGACTGACTCATCTTACTGACTATGTTTTGAACCAATCCTGTGACACTAGTTATAGATTCCGATGCTTCACTTCAGCTTTACTGTATTTCTTGGACCTTCTTATTGACGATGAAACACTGAAATTGCATCGCAATTAAATGGGAAAGGCACAATGCCGACTTAAGTACAAGAAGACAGACTCTTCTTACTGACTATGTTTGGAACCATTCCTGTGACACTAGTTATAGATTCCGATGCTTCACTTCTGGTTTACTGTGTGCCTCTGACTTTCTTATTGTCGATGAAACACAGAAATAGGATCGGAATTAAATACAAAAGGCACAATGCCACTTAAGTACAGGAAGACTGACTCCTCTTACAGACTATGTTTTGAATCATCCCTGTGACACTAGTTATAGATTCCGATGCTTCACTTCAGATTTACTGTATCCCTTGGACCCTCTTATTGACGATGAAACTCAGCAGTTGCACCGGAAATAAATATAAAAGGCAAAATGCCGAGTTAAGTACAAGAAGACTGACTCTTCTTACAGTCTATGTTTTGAACCATTCCTGTGACGCCATTTATAGATTCCGATGCTTCACTTCAGGTTTACTGTCTCCTTTGGTCCTTCCTATTGATGACGAAACACAGAAATTGCATCGGAATTAAATAGAAAAGGCTCAATGCCGACTTATGTACAAGAAGACTGACTCTTCTTACTGACTATATCTTGATCCATTCCTGTGACACTAGTTATAGATTCCGATGCTTCACTTCAGATTTACTGTATCCCTTGGACCCTCTTATTGACGATGAAACTCAGCAGTTGCACCGGAATTAAATACAAAAGGCACAATGCCGACTTAAGTACAAGAAGACTGACTCTTCTTACTGACTATGTTTTGAACCATTCCTGTGACACAAGTTATAGAGTCAGATGCTTCACTTCTGGTTTACTGTATCCCTCGGACCTTCGTATTGACGATGAGACACAAAAATTGCATCGGAATTAAATACAAAAGGCACAATGCCGACTTAAGTACAAGAACACTGACTCTTCTTACTGAATATGTTTTGAACCATTCTTGTGACACTAGTTATAGATTCCTATGCTTCACTTCTGGTTTACTGTATCCCTAGGACCTTCTTAGTGACGATGAAACACAGAAATTGCATCGGAACCAAATACAAAAGGCACCATGCCAACTCAAGTACCACAAGACTGACTCTTCCTACTGTCTATGTTTTGAACGAATCCTGTGACATTAGTTATAGATTCCGATGCTTCCCTTCAGGTTTACTGTATACCTTGGACCTACTTATTGAAGATGAAACACAGAAATTGCATCAGAATTACATAGAAAAGGCACAATGCCGACTTAAGTACAGGACGACTGACTCTTCTTACTGACTATATCTTGATCCATTCCTGTGACACTAGTTATAGATTCCGATGCTTCACTTCAGGTTTACTGTATTCCTTGGACCTACTTATTGACGATGAAACACAGAAATTGAATCGGAATTAAATACAAAAGGCACAATGCCGACTTAAATACAAGAAGACTGACTCATCTTACTGACTATGTTTAGAATCATTCCTGTGACACTAGTTATGGATTCCGATGCTTCACTTCAGCTTTACTGTATTTCTTGGACCTTCTTATTGACGATGAAACACTGAAATTGCATCGCAATTAAAAGGGAAAGGCACAATGCCGACTTAAGTACAAGAAGACTGACTCTTCTTACTGACTATGTTTGGAACCATTCCTGTGACACTAGTTATAGATTCCGATGCTTCACTTCAGGTTTACTGTGTGCCTCTGACTTTCTTATTGACGATGAAACACAGAAATAGAATCGGAATTAAATACAAAAGGCACAATGCCACTTAAGTACAGGAAGACTGACTCCTCTTACTGACTATGTTTTGAACCATTCCTGTGACACTAGTTATAGATTCCTATGCTTCACTTCAGGTTAACTGTATCCTTTGGACCTTCTTATTGGCGACGAAACACCGAAATTGCATCGGAATTAAATAGAAAAGGCACAATGCCGACTTAAGTACAAGAAAACTGACTCTTCCTACTGTCTATATTTTGAACCATTCCTGAGACACTAGTTATAGATTCCGATGCTTCACCTCAGGTTCACTGTATCCCTCTGACCTTCTTATTGACGATGAAACACAGTAATTGCATCGGAATGAAACAGAAAAGGCACAATGCCGTCTTAAGTACAAGCAGACTGACTCTTCTTAGTGTCTATGTTTTGAACCAATCCTGTGACGCTAGTTACAGATTCCGATGCTTCACTTCAAATCTACTTTATCCCTTGGACCTTCTTATTGACGATGAAACACAGTAACTGCATCGGAATTAAATGCAAAAGGCACAATGCCGACTTAAGTACAAGAAGACTGACTCTTCTTACTGACAATGTGTTGAACCATTTCTGTGTCACTAGTTAGAGATTCCGATGCTTCACCTCATGTTCACTGTATCCCTCTGACCTTCTTATTGACGATGAAACACAGTAATTGCATCGGAATTAAGTTGAAAAGGGGACAATGCCGACTTAAGTACAAGAAGACTGACTCTTCTTACAGTCTATGTTTTGAACCATTCCTGTGACGCCATTTATAGATTCCGATGCTTCACTTCAGGTTTACTGTCTCCCTTGGACCTTCTTATAGATGACGAAACACAGAAATTGCATCGGAATTAAATAGAAAAGGCGCAATGCCGACTTATGTACAAGAAGACTGACTCTTCTTACTGACTATATCTTGATCCATTCCTGTGACACTAGTTATAGATTCCGATGCTTCACTTCAGGTTTACTGTATCCCTTGGACCTTCTTATTGACGATGAAACACAGTAATTGCTTCGGAATTAAATAGAAAAGGCACAATGCCGACTTAGGTACAAGAAGTATGACTGCTCTTACTGACTATGATTTGAACCATTCCTGTGTGACTAATTGTGGATTCCGATGCTTCACTTCAGGTTTACAGTATCCCTCTGACCTTCTTATTAACGATGAAACACAGATATTGCATCGTAATTAAATACAAAAGGCACAATGCCGACTTAAGTACAAGAAGACTGACTCTTCTTACTGACTATGCTTTGAACCATTCCTGTGACACAAGTTATAGAGTCAGATGCTTCACTTCTGGTTTACTTTATCCCTCGGACCTTCGTATTGACGATTAAACACAAATATTGCATCGGAATTAAATACAAAAGGCACAATGCCGACTTAAGTACAAGAACACTGACTCTTCTTACTGACCATGTTTTGAACAATTCCTGTGACACTAGTTATAGATTACGATGCTTCACTTCAGGTTTACTGTATCCCTCTGACCTTCTTATTGACGATGAAACACAGTAATTGCATCGGAATTAAGTTGAAAAGGGGACAATGCCGACTTAAGTACAAGAAGACTGACTCTTCTTACAGTCTATGTTTTGAACCATACCTGTGACACTATTTATAGTTTCCGATGCTCCGCTTCAGGTTTAGTGTATCCCTTGGACTTTCTTATTGACGATGAAACACAGAAATTGCATCGGAATTAAATACAAAAGGCACAATGCCGACTTCAGTACAAGAAGACTGACTCTTCTTACTGACTAAGTTTTGAACCATTCCTGTGACACTAGTTATAGATTCCGATGCTTCACTTCAGGTTTACTGTATACCTCTGACCTTCGTATTGTCGATGAGACACAGAAACTGCATCGGAAATAAATTCAAAAGGCACAATGCCGACATTAGTACATGTAGACTGAATCCTGCTACTGTCTATGTTTTGAACCATTAGTGCGACACTAGTTACAGATTCCGATGCTTCATTTCTGGTTTACTGTATCCCTTGGACCTTCTTATTGACGATTAAACACAGATAGTGCATCGAAATTAAATACAAAAATCACAATGCCAACTTAAGTTAAAGAAGACTGCCTCTTCCTACTGTCTATGTTTCGAACCATTACTGTGACACTGGTTATAGATTCCGCTGCTTCACTTCAGGTTTACTGTACCCTCTGACCTTCTTTTTGACGATGAAACACAGAAATTGCATTGGAATTAAATAGAAAAGGCACAATGCCGACTTAAGTACAAGAAGACTGACTCTCCTTACTGACTATATCTTGATCCATTCCTGTGACACTAGTTATAGATTCCGATGCTTCACTTCAGGTTTACTGTAACCCTTGGACCTTCTTATTGACGATGAAACACAGAAATTGCGTCAGAATTAAATACAAAAGGCACAATGCCGACTTAAGTACAAGAAGACTGACTCTTCTTACTGACTATGTATTGAACCATTCCTGTGACACTAGTTGTAAACTCCGATGCTTCACTTCAGCTTTACTTTATCCCTAGGACCTTCTTATTGACGATGAAACACAGAAATTGCATCGGAACTAAATACAAAAGGCACAATGCCGACTTAAGTACAAGAAGACTGACTCTTCTTACTGACTATGTTTTGAACCATTCCTGTGACACTAGTTATAGATTCCGATGCTTCATTTCAGGTTTACTCCATCCCTTGGACCTTCTTATTGACGATGAAACACAGATAGTGCATCGTAATTAAATACAAATGGCACAATGCTAACTTAAGTACAAGAAGACTGACTCTCCCTACTGTCTATGTTTTGAACCATTCCTGTGACACTAGTTATAGATTCCGATGCTTCACTTCAGGTTTACTCTATCCCTCTGACCTTCTTTTTGACGATGAAACACAGAAATTCTATCGGAATTAAATAGAAATGGCAAAATGCCGACTTAAGTACAAGAAGACTGACTCTTCTTACTGACTATACCTTGATCCATTCCTGTGACACTAGTTATAGGTTCCGATGCTTCACTTCAGGTTTACTGTATCCCGTGGACCTTCTTATTGGCGATGAAACACAGAAATTGCATCGGAACTAAATAGAAAAGGCACAATGCCGACATACGTAAAAGAAGACTGACCCTTCCTACTGTCTATGATTTGAACCATTCCTGTGACACTAGTTATAGATTCCAATGCTTCACCTCAGGTTCACTGTATCCCTCTGACCTTCTTGTAGAAGATGAAACACAGAAATTGCATCGGAATTAAATAGAAAAGGCACAATGCCGTCTTAAGTACAAGCAGACTGACTCAAATTAGTGTCTATGTTTTGAACCATTCCTGTGACGCTAGTTACAGACTCCGATGCTTCACTTCAGGTTTGCTGTATCCCTTGGACCTTCTTATTGACGATGAAACACAGAAATTGAATCGGAATTAAATAGAAAAGGCACAATGCCGACTTAAGTACAAAAAGACTGACTCTTCTCACTGACTATGCTATGAACCATTCCTGTCACACTAGTTATAGATTCTGATGCTCCACTTCAGGTTTACTGTATCCCTTAGACCTTCTTATTGACGATGAAACACAGAAATTGCATCGGAATTAAATACAAAAGGCACAATGCCGACTTAAGTACAAGAAGACTTACTCTTCTTACTGACTATATCTTGATCCATTCCTGTGACACTAGTTATAGATTCCGATGCTTCACTTCAGGTTTACTGTATCCCTTGGACCTACTTAATGAAGATGAAAAACAGAAATTGCATCAGAATTACATAGAAAAGGCAAAATGCCGACTTATGTACAGGAAGACTGACTCTTCTTACTGACTAAGATTTGAACCATTCCTGTGACACTAGTTATAGATTCCGATGCTTCATTACTGGTTTACTGTATCCCTTGGACCTTCTTATTGACGATTAAACACAGATAGTGCATCGAAATTAAATACAAAAATCACAATGCCAACTTAAGTTAAAGAAGACTGCCTCTTCCTACTGTCTATGTTTCGAACCATTACTGTGACACTGGTTATAGATTCCGCTGCTTCACTTCAGGTTTACTGTACCCTCTGACCTTCTTTTTGACGATGAAACACAGAAATTGCATCGGAATTAAATAGAAAAGGCACAATGCCGACTTAATTACAAGAAGACTGACTCTTTTTACTGACTATATCTTGATCCATTCCTGTGACACTAGTAATAGATTCCGATGCTTCACTTCAGGTTTACTGTATCCCTTGGACCTACTTAATGAAGATGAAACACAGAAATTGCATCAGAATTACATAGAAAAGGCCAATGCCGACTTATGTACAGGAAGACTGACTCTTCTTACTGACTATATCTTGATCCATTCCTGTGACACTAGTTATAGATTCCGATGCTTCACTTCAGGTTTACTGTATCCCTTGGACCTACTTATTGACGATGAAACACAGAAATTGAATCGGAATTAAATACAAAAGGCACAATGCCGACTTAAATACAAGAAGACTGACTCATCTTACTGACTATGTTTTGAACCATTCCTGTGACACTAGTTATAGATTCCGATGCTTCACTTCAGCTTTACTGTATTTCTTGGACCTTCTTATTGACGATGAAACACTGAAATTGCATCGCAATTAAATGGGAAAGGCACAATGCCGACTTCAGTACAAGAAGACTGACTCTTCTTACTGACTATGTTTGGAACCATTCCTGTGACACTAGTTATAGATTCCGATGCTTCACTTCTGGTTTACTGTGTGCCTCTGACTTTCTTATTGACGATGAAACACAGAAATAGGATCGGAATTAAATACAAAAGGCACAATGCCACTTAAGTACAGGAAGACTGACTCCTCTTACTGACTATGTTTTGAATCATCCCTGTGACACTAGTTATAGATTCCGATGCTTCACTTCAGATTTGCTGTATCCCTTGGATCTTCTTATTGACGATGAAACTCAGCAGTTGCACCGGAAATAAATATAAAAGGCAAAATGCCGAGTTAAGTACAAGAAGACTGACTCTTCTTACAGTCTATGTTTTGAACCATTCCTGTGACGCCATTTATAGATTCCGATGCTTCACTTCAGGTTTACTGTCTCCCTTGGTCCTTCCTATTGATGACGAAACACAGAAATTGCATCGGAATTAAATAGAAAAGGCTCAATGCCGACTTATGTACAAGAAGACTGACTCTTCTTACTGACTATATCTTGATCCATTCCTGTGACACTAGTTATAGATTCCAATGCATCACTTCAGGTTCACTATATCCCTTGGACTTTCTTATTGACGATGAAACACTGTAATTGCTTCGGAATTAAATAGAAAACGCACAATGCCGACTTAGGTACAAGAAGTATGACTGCTCTTACTGACTATGATTTGAACCATTCCTGTGTGACTAGTTGTGGATTCCGATGCTTCACTTCAGGTTTACAGTATCCCTCTGACCATCTTATTAACGATGAAACACAGATATTGCATCGGAAGTAAATACAAAAGGCACAATGCCGACTTAAGTACAAGAAGACTGACTCTTCTTACTGACTATGTTTTGAACCATTCCTGTGACACAAGTTATAGAGTCAGATGCTTCACTTCTGGTTTACTGTATCCCTCGGACCTTCGTATTGACGATGAGACACAAAAATTGCATCGGAATTAAATACAAAAGGCACAATGCCGACTTAAGTACAAGAACACTGACTCTTCTTACTGACTATGTTTTGAACCATTCCTGTGACACTAGTTATAGATTCCTATGCTTCACTTCAGGTTTACTGTATCCCTAGGACCTTCTTAGTGACGATGATACACAGAAATTGCATCGGAACCAAATACAAAAGGCACCATGCCAACTCAAGTACCACAAGACTGACTCTTCCTACTGTCTATGTTTTGAACGAATCCTGTGACATTAGTTATAGATTCCGATGCTTCCCTTCAGGTTTACTGTATCCCTTGGACCTACTTATTGAAGATGAAACACAGAAATTGCATCAGAATTACATAGAAAAGGCACAATGCCGACTTAAGTACAGGACGACTGACTATTCTTACTGACTATATCTTGATCCATTCCTGTGGCACTAGTTATAGATTCCGATGCTTCACTTCAGGTTTACTGTATCCCTAGGACCTACTTATTGACGATGAAACACAGAAATTGAATCGGAATTAAATACAAAAGGCACAATGCCGACTTAAATACAAGAAGACTGACTCATCTTACTGACTGTGTTTAGAATCATTCCTGTGACACTAGTTATGGATTCCGATGCTTCACTTCAGCTTTACTGTATTTCTTGGACCTTCTTATTCACGATGAAACACTGAAATTGCATCGCAATTAAATGGGAAAGGCACAATGCCGACTTAAGTACAAGAAGACTGACTCTTCTTACTGACTATGTTTGGAACCATTCCTGTGACACTAGTTATAGATTCCGATGCTTCACTTCAGGTTTACTGTGTGCCTCTGACTTTCTTATTGACGATGAAACACAGAAATAGGATCGAAATTAAATACAAAAGGCACAATGCCACTTAAGTACAGGAAGACTGACTCCTCTTACTGACTATGTTTTGAACCATTCCTGTGACACTAGTTATAGATTCCTATGCTTCACTTCAGGTTTACTGTATCCTTTGGACCCTCTTATTGGCGACGAAACACCGAAATTGCATCGGAATTAAATAGAAAAGGCACAATGCCGACTTAAGTACAAGAAAACTGACTCTTCCTACTGTCTATATTTTGAAACATTCCTGAGACACTAGTTATAGATTGCGATGCTTCACCTCAGGTTCACTGTATCCCTCTGACCTTCTTATTGACGATGAAACACAGTAATTGAATCGGAATGAAACACAAAAAGCACAATGCCGTCTTAAGTACAAGCAGACTGACTCTTCTTAGTGTCTATGTTTTGAACCAATCCTGTGACGCTAGTTACAGATTCCGATGCTTCACTTCAAATCTACTTTATCCCTTGGACCTTCTTATTGACGATGAAACACAGTAATTGCATCGGAATTAAATGCAAAAGGCACAATGCCGACTTGAGTACAAGAAGACTGACTCTTCTTACTGACAATGTGTTGAACCATTTCTGTGTCACTAGTTAGAGATTCCGATGCTTCACCTCATGTTCACTGTATCCCTCTGACCTTCTTATTGACGATGAAACACAGTAATTGCATCGGAATTAAGTTGAAAAGGGGACAATGCCGACTTAAGTACAAGAAGACCGACCCTTCTTACAGTCTATGTTTTGAACCATTCCTGTGACGCCATTTATAGATTCCGATGCTTCACTTCAGGTTTACTGTCTCCCTTGGACCTTCTTATTGATGACGAAACACAGAAATTGCATCGGAATTAAATAGAAAAGGCGCAATGCCGACTTATGTACAAGAAGACTGCTCTTCTTACTGACTATATCTTGATCCATTCCTGTGACACTAGTTATAGATTCCGATGCTTCACTTCAGGTTTACTGTATCCCTTGGACCTTCTTATTGACGATGAAACACAGTAATTGCTTCGGAATTAAATAGAAAAGGCACAATGCCGACTTAGGTACAAGAAGTATGACTGCTCTTACTGACTATGATTTGAACCATTCCTGTGTGACTAATTGTGGATTCCGATGCTTCACTTCAGGTTTACAGTATCCCTCTGACCTTCTTATTAACGATGAAACACAGATATTGCATCGTAATTAAATACAAAAGGCACAATGCCGACTTAAGTACAAGAAGACTGACTCTTCTTACTGACTATGCTTTGAACCATTCCTGTGACACAAGTTATAGAGTCAGATGCTTCACTTCTGGTTTACTTTATCCCTCGGACCTTCGTATTGACGATGAAACACAAAAATTGCATGGGAATTAAATACAAAAGGCACAATGCCGACTTAAGTACAAGAACACTGACTCTTCTTACTGACCATGTTTTGAACAATTCCTGTGACACTAGTTATAGATTACGATGCTTCACTTCAGGTTTACTGTATCCCTAGGACCTTCTTAGTGACGATGAAACACAGAAATTGCATCGGAACCAAATACAAAAGGCACCATGCCGACTCAAGTACCACAAGACTGACTCTTCTTACAGTCTATGTTTTGAACGATACCTGTGACACTATTTATAGTTTCCGATGCTCCGCTTCAGGTTTACTGTATCCCTTGGACTTTCTTATTGACGATGAAACACAGAAATTGCATCGGAATTAAATACAAAAGGCACAATGCCGACTTCAGTACAAGAAGACTGACTCTTCTTACTGACTAAGTTTTGAACCATTCCTGTGACACTAGTTATAGATTCCGATGCTTCACTTCAGGTTTACTGTATACCTCTGACCTTCGTATTGACGATGAGACACAGAAACTGCATCGGAAATAAATTCAAAAGGCACAATGCCGACATTAGTACATGTAGACTGAATCCTGCTACTGTCTATGTTTTGAACCATTAGTGCGACACTAGTTACAGATTCCGATGCTTCATTTCTGGTTTACTGTATCCCTTGGACCTTTTTATTGACGATTAAACACAGATAGTGCATCGAAATTAAATACAAAAATCACAATGCCAACTTAAGTTAAAGAAGACTGCCTCTTCCTACTGTCTATGTTTCGAACCATTACTGTGACACTGGTTATAGATTCCGCTGCTTCACTTCAGGTTTACTGTACCCTCTGACCTTCTTTTTGACGATGAAACATAGATATTGCATTGGAATTAAATAGAAAAGGCACAATGCCGACTTAAGTACAAGAAGACTGACTCTTCTTACTGACTATATCTTGATCCATTCCTGTGACACTAGTTATAGATTCCGATGCTTCACTTCAGGTTTACTGTAACCCTTGGACCTTCTTATTGACGATGAAACACAGAAATTGCGTCAGAATTAAATACAAAAGGCACAATGCCGACTTAAGTACAAGAAGACTGACTCTTCTTACTGATTATGTTTTGAACCATTCCTGTGACACTAGTTGTAAACTCCGATGCTTCACTTCAGCTTTACTTTATCCCTAGGACCTTCTTATTGACGATGAAACACAGAAATTGCATCGGAACTAAATACAAAAGGCACAATGCCGACTTAAGTACAAGAAGACTGACTCTTCCTACTGTCTATGTTTTGAACGATTCCTGTTACATTAGTTATGGATTCCGATGCTTCACTTCAGGTTTGCTGTATCCTTTGGACCTTCTTATTGGCGACGAAACACAGAAATTGCATCGGAATTAAATAGAAAAGGCACAATGTTGACTGAAGTACAAGAAGACTGACTCTTCCTACAGTCTATGTTTTGAACTATTCCTGTGACACTAGTTACAGATTCCGATGCTTCACCTCATGTTCACTGTATCCCTCTGACCTTCTTATTAACGATGAAACACAGAAATTGCATCGGAATTAAATAGAAAAGGCACAATGCCGTCTTAAGTACAAGAAGACTGACTCTTCTTACTGACTATGTTTTGAACCATTCCTGTGCCACTAGTTATAGATTCCGATGCTTCATTTCAGGTTTACTCTATCCCTTGGACCTTCTTATTGACGATGAAACACAGATAGTGCATCGTAATTAAATACAAATGGCACAATGCTAACTTAAGTACAAGAAGACTGACTCTCCCTACAGTCTATGATTTGAACCATTCCTGTGACACTAGTTATAGATTACGATGCTTCACTTCAGGTTTACTGTATCCCTCTTACCTTCTTTTTGACGATGAAACACAGAAATTCTATCGGAATTAAATAGAAATAACAAAATGCCGACGTAAGTACAAGAAGACTGACTCTTCTTACTGACTATACCTCGATCCATTCCTGTGACACTAGTTATAGATTCCGATGCTTCACTTCAGGTTTACTGTATCTCGTGGACCTTCTTATTGACGATGAAACACAGAAATTGCATCGGAACTAAATAGAAAAGGCACAATGCCGAGATACGTAAAAGAAGACTGACTCTTCCTACTGTCTATGATTGGAACCATTCCTGTGACACTAGTTATAGATTCCAATGCCTTACCTCAGGTTCACTGTATCCCTCTGACCTTCTTGTAGAAGATGAAACACAGAAATTGCATCGGAATTAAATAGAAAAGGCACAATGCCGTCTTAAGTACAAGCAGACTGACTCAACTTAGTGTCTATGTTTTGAACCATTCCTGTGACGCTAGTTACAGACTCCGATGCTTCACTTCAGGTTTACTGTATCCCTTGGACCTTCTTATTGACGATGAAACACAGAAATTGAATCGGAATTAAATAGAAAAGGCACAATGCCGACTTAAGTACAAAAAGACTGACTCTTCTCACTGACTATGCTATGAACCATTCCTGTCACACTAGTTATAGATTCTGATGCTCCACTTTAGGTTTACTGTATCCCTTAGACCTTCTTATTGACGATGAAACACACAAATTGCACCGGAATTAAATACAAAGGGCACAATGCCGACTTAAGTACAAGAAGACTTACTCTTCTTACTGACTATGTTTTGAACCATTCCTGTGACACAAGTTATAGAGTCAGATGCTTCATTCCTGGTTTACTGTATCCCTCGGATCTTCGTATTGACGATGAAACACAAAAATTGCATCGGAATTAAGTACAAAAGGCACAATTCCGACTTAAGTACAAGAACACTGACTCTTCTTACTGACCGTGTTTTTAACCATTCCTGTGACACTAGTTATAGATTCCGATGCTTCACTTCAGGTTTACTGTATCCCTAGGACCTTCTTAGTGACGATGAAACACAGACATTGCATCGGAACCAAATACAAAAGGCACCATGCCGACTCAAGTACCACAAGACTGACTCTTCCTACTGTCTATGTTTTGAACGAATCCTGTGACATTAGTTATAGATTCCAATGCTTCACTTCAGGTTTACTGTATCCTTTGGACCTTCTTATTGGCGACCAAACACCGAAATTGCATCGGAATTAAATAGAAAAGGCACAATGCCGACTTAAGTACAAGAAAACTGACTCTTCCTACTGTCTATATTTTGAACTATTCCTGAGACACTAGTTATAGATTCCGATGCTTCACCTCAGGTTCACTGTATCCCTCTGACCTTCTTATTGACGATGAAACACAGTAATTGCATCGGAATTAAGTTGAAAAGGGGACAATGCCGACTTAAGTACAACAAGACTGACTCTTCTTACAGTCTATGTTTTGAACCATTCCTGTGACACTATTTATAGTTTCCGATGCTCCGCTTCAGGTCTACTGTATCCCTTGGACTTTCTTATTGACGATGAAACACAGAAATTGCATGGGAATTAAATACAAAAGGCACAATGCCGACTTAAGTACAGGAAGACCGACTCTTCTTACTGACTAAGTTTTGAACCATTCCTGTGACACTGGTTAGAGATTCCGATGCTTCACTTCAGGTTTACTGTATCCCTCTGACCTTCGTATTGACGATGAGACACAGAAACGGCATCGGAAATAAATACAAAAGGCACAATGCCAACATGAGTACATGTAGACTGAATCTTGCTACTAATCTATGTTTTGAACGATTAGTGTGACACTAGTTACGGATTCCGATCCTTCATTTCTGGTTTACTGTATCCCTTGGACCTTCTTATTGACGATTAAACACAGATAGTGCATCGAAATTAAATACAAAAATCACAATGCCAACTTAAGTTAAAGAAGACTGCCTCTTCCTACTGTCTATGTTTCGAACCATTACCGTGACACTGGTTATAGACTCCGCTGCTTCACTTCAGGTTTACTGTACCCTCTCACCTTCTTTTTGACGATGAAACACAGAAATTGCATCGGAATTAAATAGAAGAGGCACAATGCCGACTTAATTACAAGAAGACTGACTCTTCTTACTGACTATATCTTGATCCATTCCTGTGACCCTAGTTAAAGATTCCGATGCTTCACTTCAGGTTTACTGTATCCCTTGGACCTACTTATTGAAGATGAAACACAGAAATTGCATCAGAATTACATAGAAAAGGCACAATGCCGACTTAAGTACAGGAAGACTGACTCTTCTTACTGACTATATCTTGATCCATTCCTGTGACACTAGTTATAGATTCCGATGCTTCACTTCAGGTTTACTGTGTCCCTTGGACCTTCTTATTGACGATGAAACACAGTAATTGCTTCGGAATTAAATAGAAAAGGCACAATGCCGACTTAGGTACATGAAGTATGACTGCTCTTACTGACTATGATTTGAACCATTCCTATGTGACTAGTTGTGGATTCCAATGCTTCACTTCAGGTTTACAGTATCCCTCTGACCTTCTTATTAACGATGAAACACAGATATTGCATCGCAATTAAATACAAAAGGCACAATGCCGCCTTAAGTACATGAAGACTGACTCTTCTTACTGACTATGTTTTGAACCATTCCTGTGACACAAGTTATAGAGTCAGATGCTTCACTTCTGGTTTACTGTATCCCTCGGACCTTCGTATTGACGATGAAACACAAAAATTGCATCGGAATTAAATACAAAAGGCACAATGCCGACTTAAGTACAAGAACACTGACTCTTCTAACTGACCATGTTTTGAACCATTCCTGTGACACTAGTTATAGATTACGATGCTTCACTTCAGGTTTACTGTATCCCTAGGACCTTCTTAGTGACGATGAAACACAGAAATTGCATCGGAACCAAATACAAAAGGCACCATGCCGACTCAAGTACCACAAGACTGACTCTTCCTACTGTCTATGTTTTGAACGAATCCTGTGACATTAGTTATAGATTCCGATGCTTCACTTCAGGTTTACTGTATCCTTTGGACCTTCTTATTGGCGACGAAACAATGAAATTGCATCGGAATTAAATAGAAAAGGAACAATGCCGACTTAAGTACAAGAAAACAGGCTCTTCCTACTGTCTATATTTTGAACCATTCCTGAGACACTAGTTATAGATTACGATGCTTCACCTCAGGTTCACTGTATCCCTCTGACCTTCTTATTGACGATGAAACACAGAAATTGCATCGGAATGAAACAGAAAAGGCACAATGCCGTCTTAAGTACAAGCAGACTGACTCTTCTTAGTGTCTATGTTTTGAACCAATCCTGTGACGCTCGTTACAGATTCCGATGCTTCACTTCAAATCTACTGTATCCCTTGGACCTTCTTATTGACGATGAAACACAGTAATTGCATCGGAATTAAATACAAAAGGCACAATGCCGACTTAAGTACAAGAAGACTGACTGTTCTTACTGACTAAGTTTTGAACCATTCCTGTGACACTAGTTATAGATTCCGATGCTTCACATCAGGTTTACTGTATCCCTCTGACCTTCTTTTTGACGACGAAACACAGAAATTGCATTGGAATTAAATAGAAAAGGCACAATGCCGACTTAAGTAAAGAAGACTGACTCTTCTTACTGACTATATCTGGATCCATTCCTGTGACACTAGTTATAGATTCCGATGCTTCACTTCAGGTTTACTGTATCCCTTGGACCTACTTATTGACGATGAAACACAGAAATTGCATCAGAATTAAATAGAAAAGCCACAATGCCGACTTAAGTACAGGAAGACTGACTCTTCTTACTGACTATATCTTAATCCATTCCTGTGACACTAGTTATAAATTCCGATGCTTCACTTCAGGTTTACTGTATACCTCTGACCTTCGTATTGACGATGAGACACAGAAACTGCATCGGAAATAAATTCAAAAGGCACAATGCCGACATTAGTACATGTAGACTGAATCCTGCTACTGTCTATGTTTTGAACCATTAGTGCGACACTAGTTACAGATTCCGATGCTTCATTTCTGGTTTACTGTATCCCTTGGACCTTTTTATTGACGATTAAACACAGATAGTGCATCGAAATTAAATACAAAAATCACAATGCCAACTTAAGTTAAAGAAGGCTGCCTCTTCCTACTGTCTATGTTTCGAACCATTACTGTGACACTGGTTATAGATTCCGCTGCTTCACTTCAGGTTTACTGTACCCTCTGACCTTCTTTTTGACGATGAAACATAGATATTGCATTGGAATTAAATAGAAAAGGCACAATGCCGACTTAAGTACAAGAAGACTGACTCTTCTTACTGACTATATCTTGATCCATTCCTGTGACACTAGTTATAGATTCCGATGCTTCACTTCAGGTTTACTGTAACCCTTGGACCTTCTTATTGACGATGAAACACAGAAATTGCGTCAGAATTAAATACAAAAGGCACAATGCCGACTTAAGTACAAGAAGACTGACTCTTCTTACTGATTATGTTTTGAACCATTCCTGTGACACTAGTTGTAAACTCCGATGCTTCACTTCAGCTTTACTTTATCCCTAGGACCTTCTTATTGACGATGAAACACAGAAATTGCATCGGAACTAAATACAAAAGGCACAATGCCGACTTAAGTACAAGAAGACTGACTCTTCCTACTGTCTATGTTTTGAACGATTCCTGTTACATTAGTTATGGATTCCGATGCTTCACTTCAGGTTTGCTGTATCCTTTGGACCTTCTTATTGGCGACGAAACACAGAAATTGCATCGGAATTAAATAGAAAAGGCACAATGTTGACTGAAGTACAAGAAGACTGACTCTTCCTACAGTCTATGTTTTGAACTATTCCTGTGACACTAGTTACAGATTCCGATGCTTCACCTCATGTTCACTGTATCCCTCTGACCTTCTTATTAACGATGAAACACAGAACTTGCATCGGAATTAAATAGAAAAGGCACAATGCCGTCTTAAGTACAAGAAGACTGACTCTTCTTACTGACTATGTTTTGAACCATTCCTGTGCCACTAGTTATAGATTCCGATGCTTCATTTCAGGTTTACTCTATCCCTTGGACCTTCTTATTGACGATGAAACACAGATAGTGCATCGTAATTAAATACAAATGGCACAATGCTAACTTAAGTACAAGAAGACTGACTCTCCCTACAGTCTATGTCTTGAACCATTCCTGTGACACTAGTTATAGATTACGATGCTTCACTTCAGGTTTACTGTATCCCTCTTACCTTCTTTTTGACGATGAAACACAGAAATTCTATCGGAATTAAATAGAAATGGCAAAATGCCGACTTAAGTACAAGAAGACTGACTCTTCTTACTGACTATACCTCGATCCATTCCTGTGACACTAGTTATAGATTCCGATGCTTCACTTCAGGTTTACTGTATCTCGTGGACCTTCTTATTGACGATGAAACACAGAAATTGCATCGGAACTAAATAGAAAAGGCACAATGCCGAGATACGTAAAAGAAGACTGACTCTTCCTACTGTCTATGATTGGAACCATTCCTGTGACACTAGTTATAGATTCCAATGCCTTACCTCAGGTTCACTGTATCCCTCTGACCTTCTTGTAGAAGATGAAACACAGAAATTGCATCGGAATTAAATAGAAAAGGCACAATGCCGTCTTAAGTACAAGCAGACTGACTCAACTTAGTGTCTATGTTTTGAACCATTCCTGTGACGCTAGTTACAGACTCCGATGCTTCACTTCAGGTTTACTGTATCCCTTGGACCTTCTTATTGACGATGAAACACAGAAATTGAATCGGAATTAAATAGAAAAGGCACAATGCCGACTTAAGTACAAAAAGACTGACTCTTCTCACTGACTATGCTATGAACCATTCCTGTCACACTAGTTATAGATTCTGATGCTCCACTTTAGGTTTACTGTATCCCTTAGACCTTCTTATTGACGATGAAACACACAAATTGCACCGGAATTAAATACAAAGGGCACAATGCCGACTTAAGTACAAGAAGACTTACTCTTCTTACTGACTATGTTTTGAACCATTCCTGTGACACAAGTTATAGGGTCAGATGCTTCATTCCTGGTTTACTGTATCCCTCGGATCTTCGTATTGACGATGAAACACAAAAATTGCATCGGAATTAAATACAAAAGGCACAATGCCGACTTAAGTACAAGAACACTGACTCTTCTTACTGACCGTGTTTTTAACCATTCCTGTGACACTAGTTATAGATTCCGATGCTTCACTTCAGGTTTACTGTATCCCTAGGACCTTCTTAGTGACGATGAAACACAGACATTGCATCGGAACCAAATACAAAAGGCACCATGCCGACTCAAGTACCACAAGACTGACTCATCCTACTGTCTATGTTTTGAACGAATCCTGTGACATTAGTTATAGATTCCAATGCTTCACTTCAGGTTTACTGTATCCTTTGGACCTTCTTATTGGCGACCAAACACCGAAATTGCATCGGAATTAAATAGAAAAGGCACAATGCCGACTTAAGTACAAGAAAACTGACTCTTCCTACTGTCTATATTTTGAACTATTCCTGAGACACTAGTTATAGATTCCGATGCTTCACCTCAGGTTCACTGTATCCCTCTGACCTTCTTATTGACGATGAAACACAGTAATTGCATCGGAATTAAGTTGAAAAGGGGACAATGCCGACTTAAGTACAACAAGACTGACTCTTCTTACAGTCTATGTTTTGAACCATTCCTGTGACACTATTTATAGTTTCCGATGCTCCGCTTCAGGTCTACTGTATCCCTTGGACTTTCTTATTGACGATGAAACACAGAAATTGCATCGGAATTAAATACAAAAGGCACAATGCCGACTTAAGTACAGGAAGACCGACTCTTCTTACTGACTAAGTTTTGAACCATTCCTGTGACACTGGTTAGAGATTCCGATGCTTCACTTCAGGTTTACTGTATCCCTCTGACCTTCGTATTGACGATGAGACACAGAAACGGCATCGGAAATAAATACAAAAGGCACAATGCCAACATGAGTACATGTAGACTGAATCTTGCTACTAATCTATGTTTTGAACGATTAGTGTGACACTAGTTACGGATTCCGATCCTTCATTTCTGGTTTACTGTATCCCTTGGACCTTCTTATTGACGATTAAACACAGATAGTGCATCGAAATTAAATACAAAAATCACAATGCCAACTTAAGTTAAAGAAGACTGCCTCTTCCTACTGTCTATGTTTCGAACCATTACTGTGACACTGGTTATAGACTCCGCTGCTTCACTTCAGGTTTACTGTACCCTCTCACCTTCTTTTTGACGATGAAACACAGAAATTGCATCGGAATTAAATAGAAGAGGCACAATGCCGACTTAATTACAAGAAGACTGACTCTTCTTACTGACTATATCTTGATCCGTTCCTGTGACACTAGTTAAAGATTCCGATGCTTCACTTCAGGTTTACTGTATCCCTTGGACCTACTTATTGAAGATGAAACACAGAAATTGCATCAGAATTACATAGAAAAGGCACAATGCCGACTTAAGTACAGGAAGACTGACTCTTCTTACTGACTATATCTTGATCCATTCCTGTGACACTAGTTATAGATTCCGATGCTTCACTTCAGGTTTACTGTGTCCCTTGGACCTTCTTATTGACGATGAAACACAGTAATTGCTTCGGCATTAAATAGAAAAGGCACAATGCCGACTTAAGTACAGGAAGACTGACTCTTCTTACTGACTATATCTTGATCCATTCCTGTGACACTAGTTATAGATTCCGATGCTTCACTTCTGGTTTACTGTATCCCTCGGACCTTCGTATTGACGATGAAACACAAAAATTGCATCGGAATTAAATACAAAAGGCACAATGCCGACTTAAGTACAAGAACACTGACTCTTCTAACTGACCATGTTTTGAACCATTCCTGTGACACTAGTTATAGATTACGATGCTTCACTTCAGGTTTACTGTATCCCTAGGACCTTCTTAGTGACGATGAAACACAGAAATTGCATCGGAACCAAATACAAAAGGCACCATGCCGACTCAAGTACCACAAGACTGACTCTTCCTACTGTCTATGTTTTGAACGAATCCTGTGACATTAGTTATAGATTCCGATGCTTCACTTCAGGTTTACTGTATCCTTTGGACCTTCTTATTGGCGACGAAACAATGAAATTGCATCGGAATTAAATAGAAAAGGAACAATGCCGACTTAAGTACAAGAAAACAGGCCCTTCCTACTGTCTATAATTTGAACCATTCCTGAGACACTAGTTATAGATTACGATGCTTCACCTCAGGTTCACTGTATCCCTCTGACCTTCTTATTGACGATGAAACACAGAAATTGCATCGGAATGAAACAGAAAAGGCACAATGCAGTCTTAAGTACAAGCAGACTGACTCTTCTTAGTGTCTATGTTTTGAACCAATCCTGTGACGCTCGTTACAGATTCCGATGCTTCACTTCAAATCTACTGTATCCCTTGGACCTTCTTATTGACGATGAAACACAGTAATTGCATCGGAATTAAATACAAAAGGCACAATGCCGACTTAAGTACAAGAAGACTGACTGTTCTTACTGACTAAGTTTTGAACCATTCCTGTGACACTAGTTATAGATTCCGATGCTTCACATCAGGTTTACTGTATCCCTCTGACCTTCTTTTTGACGACGAAACACAGAAATTGCATTGGAATTAAATAGAAAAGGCACAATGCCGACTTAAGTAAAGAAGACTGACTCTTCTTACTGACTATATCTGGATCCATTCCTGTGACACTAGTTATAGATTCCGATGCTTCACTTCAGGTTTACTGTATCCCTTGGACCTACTTATTGACGATGAAACACAGAAATTGCATCAGAATTAAATAGAAAAGCCACAATGCCGACTTAAGTACAGGAAGACTGACTCTTCTTACTGACTATATCTTAATCCATTCCTGTGACACTAGTTATAGATTCCGATGCTTCACTTCAGGTTTACTGTATCCCTTGGATCTACTTATTGACGATGAAACACAGAAATTGCGTCAGAATTAGAAACAAAAGGCACAATGCCGACTTAAGTACAAGAAGACTGACTCTTCTTACTGACTATGCTTTGAACCATTCCTGTGACACTAGTTGTAAACTCCGATGCTTCACTTCAGCTTTACTTTAACCCTAGGACCTTCTTATTGACGATGAAACACAGAAATTGCATCGGAAATAATTGAAAAGGCACAATGTTACTTAAGTACAAGAAGACTGACTCTTCCTACAGTCTATGTTTTTAACTATTCCTGTGACACTAGTTACAGATTCCGATGCTTCACCTCATGTTCACTGTATCCCTCTGACCTTCTTATTGACGATGAAACACAGAAATTGCATCGGAATTAAATAGAAAAGGCACAATGCCGTCTTAAGTACAAGCAGTCTGACTCTCCTTAGAGTCTATGTTTAAACCATTCCTGTGACGCTAGTTACACATTCCGATGCTTCACTTCAGGTTTACGGTATCCCTTGGACCTTCTTATTGACGATGAAACACAGAAATTGCATCGGAATTAAATGCAAAAGGCACAATGCCGACTTAAGTACAAGAAGACTGACTCTTCTTACTGACTATGTGTTGAACCATTCATGTGACACTAGTTAGAGATTCCAATGCTTCACTTCAGGTTTACTGTATCCCTTGGACCATCTTATTGACGATGAAACACAGTAATCGCATCGGAATTAAATTGAAAAGGGCACAATGCCGACTTAAGTACTAGATGACTGACTCTTCTTACTGTCTATGTTTTGAAACATTCCTGTGACACTAGTTATAGATTCCGATGCTCCACTTCAGGTTTACTGTATCCCTTGGACCTTCTTATTGACGATGAAACACAGAAATTTCATCGGAATTAAATACAAATGGCACAGTGCCGACTTAAGTACAAGAAGAGTGACTCTTCTTACTGACTATGTTTTGAACCATCCCTGTAACACTAGTTATAGATTCCGATGCTTCACTTCAGGTTTACTGAATCCCTTGGACCTTCTTATTGACGATGAAACACAGCAATTGCATCGGATATAAATGCAAAAGGCACAAAGCCGACATAAGTACATGTAGACAGAATCTTCCTACTGTCTATGTTTTGAACCATTCCTGTGACACTAGTTAGAGATTCCGATGCTTCATTTCAGGTTTACTCTATCCCTTGGACCTTCTTATTGACGATGAAACACAGATAGTGCATCGTAATTAAATACAAAAGGCACAATGCTAACTTAAGTACAAGAAGACTGACTCTCCCTACTGTCTATGTTTTGAACCATTCCTGTGACACTAGTTATAGATTCCGATGCCTTACTTCAGGTTTACTGTATCCCTCTGACCTTCTTTTTGACGATGAATTACAGAAATTCTATCGGAAATAAATAGAAATGGCAAAATTCCGACTTAAGCACAAGAAGACTGACTCTTCTTACTGACTATACCATGATCCATTCCTGTGACACTAGTTATAGATTCCGATGCTTCACTTCAGGTTTACTGTATCCCGTGGACCTTCTTATTGACGATGAAACACAGAAATTGCATCGGAACTAAATAGAAAAGTCACAATTCCGACATACTTAAAGAAGACTGACTCTTCCTACTGTCTATGATTTGAACCATTCCTGTGACACTAGTTATAGATTCCGATGCTTCACCTCAGGTTCACTGTATCCCTCTGACCTTCTTATAGAAGATGAAACACAGAAATTGCATCGGAATTAAATAGAAAAGGCACAATGCCGTCTTAAGTACAAGCAGACTGACTCTTCTTAGTGTCTATGTTTTGAACCACTCCTGTGACGCTAGTTACAGACTCCGATGCTTCACTTCAGGTTTACTGTATCCCTTGGACCTTCTTATTGACGATGAAACACAGAAATTGAATCGGAATTAAATAGAAAAGGCACAATGCCGACTTAAGTACAAGAAGACTGACTCTTCTCACTGACTATGCTATGAACCATTCCTGTCACACTAGTTATAGATTCTGATGCTCCACTTCAGGTTTACTGTATCCCTTAGACCTTCTTATTGACGATGAAACACAGAAATTGCATCGGAATTAAATACAAAAGGCACAATGCCGACTTAAGTACAAGAAGACTTACTCTTCTTACTGACTATGTTTTGAACCATTCCTGTGACACAAGTTATAGAGTCAGATGCTTCACTTCTGGTTTACTGTATCCCTCGGACCTTCGTATTGACGATGAAACACA
The DNA here is from genome assembly GCF_021461395.2 of Schistocerca americana. Taxonomy (NCBI): domain Eukaryota; kingdom Metazoa; phylum Arthropoda; class Insecta; order Orthoptera; family Acrididae; genus Schistocerca; species Schistocerca americana. Next base: position 7,440,957 of record NC_060125.1, read on the forward strand.
AAAATTGCATCGGCATTAAATACAAAAGGCACAATGCCGACTTAAGTACAAGAACACTGACTCTTCATACTGACCATGTTTTTAACCATTCCTGTGACACTAGTTATAGATTCCGATGCTTCACTTCAGGTTTACTGTATCCCTAGGACCTTCTTAGTGACGATGAAACACAGAAATTGCATCGGAACCAAATACAAAAGGCACCATGCCGACTCAAGTACCACAAGACTGACTCTTCCTACTGTCTATTTTTGAACGAATCCTGTGACATTAGTTATAGATACCGATGCTTCACTTCAGGATTACTGTATCCTTTGGACCTTCTTATTGGCGACCAAACACCGAAATTGCATCGGAATTAAATAGAAAAGGCACAATGCCGTCTTAAGTACAAGCAGACTGACTCTTCTTAGTGTCTATGTTTTGAACCACTCCTGTGACGCTAGTTACAGACTCCGATGCTTCACTTCAGGTTTACTGTATCCCTTGGACCTTCTTATTGACGATGAAACACAGAAATTGAATCGGAATTAAATAGAAAAGGCACAATGCAGACTTAAGTACAAGAAGACCGACTCTTCTCACTGACTATGCTATGAACCATTCCTTTCACACTAGTTATAGATTCTGATGCTCCACTTCAGGTTTACTGTATCCCTTAGACCTTCTTATTGACGATGAAACACAGAAATTGCATCGGAATTAAATACAAAAGGCACAATGCCGACTTAAGTACAAGAAGACTTACTCTTCTTACTGACTATGTTTTGAACCATTCCTGTGACACTAGTATAGATTCCGATGCTTCACTTCAGGTTTACTGTATCCCTCTGACCTTGTTATTGACGATGAAACACAGAAATTGCATCGAAAATAAATACAAAAGGCACAATGATGACTTAAGTACATGTAGACTGAATCTTCCTACTGTCTATGTTTTGAACCATTTCTGTGACACTAGTTATAGATTCCGATGCTTCATTTCAGCTTTACTGTATCCCTTGGATCTTCGTATTGAGGATGAAACACAGATAGTGCATCGGAATTAAATACAAAAGGCACAATGCCGACTTAAGTACATGAAGACTGACTCTTCCTACTGTCTATGTTTTGAACCATTCCTGAGTCACTAGTTATAGATTCCGATTATTCACTTAAGGTTTACTGTCTCCCACTGACCTTCTTTTTGACGATGAAACACAGAAATTGCATCGGAATTAAATAGAAAAGGCACAATGCCGACTTAAGTACAAGAAGACTGACTCTTCTTACTGTCTATGTTTTGAACCATTCCTGTGACACTAGTTATAGATTCCGATGCTTCACTTCCCGTTTACTGTATCCCTTGGACCATCTTATTGACGATGAAACACAGAAATTGCATCGGAATTATAAACAAAAGGCACAATGCCGACTTAAGTACAAGAAGACAGACTCTTCTTACTGACTGTTTTGAACCATTCCTGTGACACTAGTTATAGATTCCGATGCTTCACATAAGGTTTACTGTATACCTTGGACCTTGTTATGGACGACGAAACACAGGAATTGCATCGGAAGTAAATAGAAAAGGCATAATGCCGACTTAAGTACAAGAAGACTGACTCTTCCTACTGTCTATGTTTTGAACTTTCCTGTGACACTAGTTATAGATTCCGATGCTTCACTTCAGGTTTACTGTATCCCTGTGACCTTCTTTTTGAGGATGAAACACAGAAATTGCATAGGAATTAAAAAGAAAGGGCACAATGCCGACATATGTACAAGAAGACTGACTGTTGATACTGTCTATGTTTTGAACCATTCCTGTGACACTTGTTCTAGATTTCGATGCTACACTTCAGGTTTTCTGTATCCCTCTGACCTTCTTATTGACGATGAAACACAGAAATTGCATAGGAAGTAAATACAAAAGGCACAATGCCGACTTAAGTACAAGAAGAGTGACTCTTCTTACTGACTATGTGTTGAACCATTTCTGTGACACTAGTTAGAGATTCCGATGCTTCAGTTCAGGTTTACTGTATCCCTCTGACCCTCTTATTGACGATGAAACACAGTAATTGCATCGGAATTAAGTTGAAAAGGCGACAATGCCGACTTAAGTACAAGAAGGCTGACTCTTCTTACAGTCTATGTTTTGAACCATTCCTGTGACACTATTTATAGTTTCCGATGCTCCGCTTCAGGTTTACTGTATCCCTTGGAATTTCTTATTGACGATGAAACACAGAAATTGCATCGGAACTAAATACAAAAGGCACAATGCCGACTTAAGTACAAGAAGACTGCCTCTTCCTACTGTCTATGTTTTGAACGATTCCTATTACATTGGTTATGGATTCCGATGCTTCACTTCAGGTTTGCTGTATCCTTTGGACCTTCTTATTGGCGACGAAACAAAGAAATTGCATCGGAATTAAATAGAAAAAGCACAATGTTGACTTAAGTACAAGAAGACTGACTCTTCCTACAGTCTATGTTTTGAACTATTCCTGTGACACTAGTTACAGATTCCGATGCTTCACCTCAGGTTCACTGTATCCCTCTGACCTTCTTATTGACGATGAAACACAGAAATTGCATCGGAATTAAATAGAAAAGGCACAATGCCGTCTTAAGTACAAGCAGACTGACTCTTTTTAGGGTCTATGTTTTGAACCACTCCTGTGACGCTAGTTACAGACTCAGATGCTTCACTTGAGGTTTACTGTATCCCTTGGACCTTCTTATTGACGATGAAACACAGAAATTGAATCGGAATTAAATAGAAAAGGCACAATGCCGACTTAAGTACAAGAAGACTGACTCTTCTCACTGACTATGCTATGAACCATTCCTTTCACACTAGTTATAGATTCTGATGCTCCACTTCAGGTTTACTGTATCCCTTAGACCTTCTTATTGACGATGAAACACAGAAATTGCATCGGAATTAAATACAAAAGGCACAATGCCGACTTAAGTACAAGAAGACTTACTCTTCTTACTGACTATGTTTTGAACCATTCCTGTGACACTAGTATAGATTCCGATGCTTCACTTCAGGTTTACTGTATCCCTCTGACCTTGTTATTGACGATGAAACACAGAAATTGCATCGGAAATAAATACAAAAGGCACAATGATGACTTAAGTACATGTAGACTGAATCTTCCTACTGTCTATGTTCTGAACCATTTCTGTGACACTAGTTATAGATTCCGATGCTTCATTTCAGCTTTACTGTATCCCTTGGATCTTCGTATTGAGGATGAAACACAGATAGTGCATCGGAATTAAATACAAAAGGCACAATGCCGACTTAAGTACATGAAGACTGACTCTTCCTACTGTCTATGTTTTGGACCATTCCTGAGTCACTAGTTATAGATTCCGATTATTCACTTCAGGTTTACTGTCTCCCTCTGACCTTCTTTTTGACGATGAAACACAGAAATTGCATCGGAATTAAATAGAAAAGGCACAATGCCGACTTAAGTACAAGAAGACTGACTCTTCTTACTGTCTATCTTTTGAACCATTCCTGTGACACTAGTTATAGATTCCGATGCTTCACTTCCCGTTTACTGTATCCCTTGGACCATCTTATTGACGATGAAACACAGAAATTGCAACGGAATTATAAACAAAAGGCACAATGCCGACTTAAGTACAAGAAGACAGACTCTTCTTACTGACTGTTTTGAACCATTCCTGTGACACTAGTTATAGATTCCGATGCTTCACATAAGGTTTACTGTATACCTTGGACCTTCTTATAGACGACGAAACACAGGAATTGCATCGGAAGTAAATGGAAAAGGCATAATGCCAACTTAAGTACAAGAAGACCGACTCTTCCTACTGTCTATGTTTTGAACTTTCCTGTGACACTAGTTATAGATTCCGATGCTTCACTTCAGGTTTACTGTATCCCTGTGACCTTATTTTTGAGGATGAAACACAGAAATTGAATAGGAATTAAAAAGAAAGGGCACAATGCCGACATATGTACAAGAAGACTGACTGTTCCTACTGTCTATGTTTTGAACCATTCCTGTGACACTATTTCTAGATTTCGATGCTTCACTTCAGGTTTTCTGTATCCCTCTGACCTTCTTATTGACGATGAAACACAGAAATTGCATAGGAAGTAAATACAAAAGGCACAATGCCGACTTAAGTACAAGAAGACTGACTCTTCTTACTGACTATGTGTTGAACCATTTCTGTGACACTAGTTAGAGATTCCGATGCTTCAGTTCAGGTTTACTGTATCCCTCTGACCCTCTTATTGACAATGAAACACAGTAATTGCATCGGAATTAAGTTGAAAAGGCGACTATGCCGACTTAAGTACAAGAAGACTGACTCTTCTTACAGTCTATGTTTTGAACCATTCCTGTGACACTATTTATAGTTTCCGATGCTCGCTTCAGGTTTACTGTATCCCTTGGAATTTCTTATTGACGATGAAATACAGAAATTGCATCGGAACTAAATACAAAAGGCACAATGCCGACTTAAGTACAAGAAGACTGCCTCTTTTTACTGTCTATGCTTTGAACGATTCCTATTACATTAGTTATGGATTCCGATGCTTCACTTCAGGTTTGCTGTATCCTTTGGACCTTCTTATTGGCGACGAAACAAAGAAATTGCATCGGAATTAAATAGAAAAGCACAATGTTGACTTAAGTACAAGAAGACTGACTCTTCCTACAGTCTATGTTTTGAACTATTCCTGTGACACTAGTTACAGATTCCGATGCTTCACCTCAGGTTCACTGTATCCCTCTGACCTTCTTATTGACGATGAAACACAGTAATCGCATCGGAATTAAATTGAAAAGGGCACAATGCCGACTTAAGTACTAGAAGACTGACTCTTCTTACTGACTATGTGTTGAACCATTCATGTGACACTATTTAGAGATTCCGATGCTTCACTTCGGGTTTACTGTATCCCTCTGGCCTTCTTATTGACGATGAAACACAGTAATCGCATCGGAATTAAATTGAAAAGGGCACAATGCCGACTTAAGTACTAGAAGACTGACTCTTCTTACTGTCAATGTTTTGAAACATTCCTGTGACACTAGTTATAGATTCCGATGCTCCACTTCAGGTTTTCTGTATCCCTTGCACCTTCTTATTGACGATGAAACACAGAAATTTCATCGGAATTAAATACAAATGGCACAGTGGTGACTTAAGTACAAGAAGACTGACTCTTCTTACTGACTATGTTTTGAACCATTCCTGTGACACTAGTTATAGATTCCGATGCTTCACTTCAGGTTTACTGATTCCCTTTGACCATCTTATTGACGATGAAACACAGCAATTGCATCGGATATAAATACAAAAGGCACAAAGCCGACATAAGTACATGAAGACAGAATCTTCCTACTGTCTATGTTTTGAACCATTCCTGTGACACTAGTTATAGATTCCGATGCTTCATTTCAGGTTCACTCTATCCCTTGGACCTTCTTATTGACGATGAAACACAACTAGTGCATCGGAATTAAATACAAAAGGCACAATGCTAACTTAAGTACAAGAAGACTGACTCTCTCTACTGTCTATGTTTTGAACCACTCCTGTGACACTAGTTATAGATTCCGATGCTTCACTTCAGGTTTACTGTATCCCTCTGACCTTCTTTTTGACGATGAAACACAGAAATTCTATCGGAATTAAATAGAAAAGGCAAAATGCCGACTTAAGTACAAGAAGACTGACTCTTCTTACTGACTATACCTTGATCCATTCCTGTGACACTAGTTATAGATTCCGATGCTTCACGTCAGGTTTACTGTATCCTTTGGACCTTCTTATTGACGATGAAACTCAGAAATTGAATCGGAATTAAATGGAAAAGGCACAATGCCGACTTAAGTACAAGAAGACTGACTCTTCTCACTGACTGTGCTTTGAACCATTCCTGTCACACTAGTTATAGATTCCGATGCTCCACTTCAGGTTTACTGTATCCCTTAGACCTTCTTATTGACGATGAAACACAGAAATTGCATCGGAATTAAATACAAAAGTCACAATGCCGACTTAAGTACAAGAAGACTTACCCTTCTTACTGACTATGTTTTGAACCATTCCTGTGACACTAGTATAGATTCCGATGCTTCACTTCAGGTTTACTGTATCCCTCTGACCTTCGTATTGACGATGAAACACAGAAATTGCATCGGAAATAAATACAAAAGGCACAATGATGACTTAAGTGCATGTAGACTGAATCTTCCTACTGACTATGGTTTGAACAATTCCTGTGACACTAGTTACAGATTCCGATGCTTCATTTCAGGTTTACTGTATCCCTTGGATCTTCGTATTGACGATGAAACACAGATAGTGCATCGGAATTAAATACAAAAGGCACAATGCCGACTTAAGTACATGAAGACTGACTCTTCCTACTGTCTATGTTTGAACCATTCCTGAGTCACTAGTTATAGATTCCGATTATTCACTTCAGGTTTACTCTATCCCTCTGACCTTCTTTTTGACGATGAAACACAGAAATTGCATCGGAATTAAATAGAAAAGGCACAATGCCGACTTAAGTAAAGAAGACTGACTCTTCCTACTGTCTATGTTTTGAACTTTCCTGTGACACTAGTTATAGATTCCGATGCTTCACTTCAGGTTTACTGTATCCCTCTGACCTTCTTTTTGAGGATGAAACACAGAAATTGCATAAGAATTAAAAAGAAACGGCACAATGCCGACATATGGACAAGAAGACTGACTGTTCCTACTGTCTATGTTTTGAACCATTCCTGTGACACTAGTTCTAGATTTCGATGCATCACTTCAGGTTTACTGTATCCCTCTGAACTTCTTTTTGACGATGAAACACAGAAATTGCATAGGAAGTAAATACAAAAGGCACAATGCCGACTTAAGTACAAGAAGACTGACTCTTCCTACTGTCTATGTTTTGAATCATTCCTGTGACACTTGTTATAGATTCCGATGCTTCACTTAAGGTTTACTGTATACCTTGGACCTTCTTATTGACGATGAAACACAGAAATTGCATCGGAATTAAATACAAAATGCACAATGCCGACTTAAGTACAAGAAGACTGACTCTTCTTACTGACTGATTTGAACCATTCCTGTGACACTAGTTATAGATTCCGACGCTTCACTTCAGGTTTACTGTATCCCTCTGACCTTCTTATTGACGATGAATCACAGAAATTGAATCGGAAATAAATAAAAAAAGCACAATGCCGACTTAAGTACAAGAAGACTGACTCTTCTTACTGACTACGTTTTGAACCATTCCTGTGACATTAGTTATAGATTCCGATGCTTCACTTCAGGTTTACTGTATCCCTCTGACCTTCTTATTGACGATGAAACACAGAAATTGCATCGGAATTAAATAGAAGAGGCACAATGCCGACTTGAGTACAAGAAGTCTGACTCTTCCTACTGTCTATGTTTTGAACCATTCCTGTGACACTACTTATAGATTCCGATGCTTCTCTTCATGTTTACTGTATCCCTCTGACCTTCATTTTGACAACGAAACACAGAAATTGCATCGGAATTAAATACAAAAGGCACAATGCCGACTTAAGTACAAGAAGACTGACTCCTCTTCTTGTCTATGTTGTGAACCATTCCTGTGACAAAAGTTATATATTCCGATGCTTCACTTCATGTTTACTGTACCCCTCTGACCTTCTTATTGACGATGAAACACAGAAATCGCATCGGAATTAAATACAAAAGGCACAATGCCAACTTAAGTACAAGAAAACTGACTCTTCTTACTCTCTATGTTCTGGACCATTCCTGTGACACTAGTTATAGATTCCGATGCTTCACTTCAGGTTTACTGTATCCCTCTGACCTTCGTTTTGACGATGAAACACAGGAATTGCATCGGAATTAAATAGAAAAGGTACAATGCCGACTTAAGTACAAGAAGACTGACTCTTCTTACTGTCTATGTTTTGAACCATTCCTGTGACACTAGTTATAGATTCCAATGCTTAACTTCACGGTTACTGTTTCCCTTGGAGCTTCTTATTGACGTTGAAACACAGAAATTGCATCGGAATTAAATACAAGAGGCACAATGCCGACTTGAGTACAAGAAGACTGACTGTTCTTACTGACTTCTTTGAACCATTCGTATTACACTAGTTATAGATTCCGATGCTTCACTTCAGGTTTACTGTATCCCTGTGACGTTCTTATTGACGATAAAACACATAAATTGGATCGGAAATAATACAAAAGGCACAATGCCGACTTATGTACAAGAAGACTGACTCTACTTACTGTGTATGTTTCGAACCATTCCTGTGACACTAGTTATAAATTCTGATGCGTCACTTTAGGTTTACTGTATCCCTTGGACCTTCTTATTGACGATGAAACACAGAAATTGCATCAGAATTAAATACAAAATTCACAATGCCGAATTAAGTGCAAGAAGACTGACCCTTCTCACTGTCTATGTTTTGAACCATTCCTGTGACACCAGTTATAGATTCCGATGCTTCACTTCAGGTTTACTGTATCCCTCCGACCTTCCTATTGACGATGAAACAAAGAAATTGCATCGGAATGAAATAGAAAAGGCACAATGCCGACTTATGTACAAGAAGACTGACTCTTCCCACTGTCCATGTTTTAAACCATTCCTGTGACACTAGTTATAGATTTCGATGATTCACTTCAAGTTTACTGTATCCCTTGGACCTTCTTATTGACGACGAAACACGGAAATTGCATCGGCAGTAAATAGAAAAGCCACAATGCCGACCTAAGTACAAGAAGACTGACTCTTTCTACTGTCTAAGATTTGAACCATTCCTGTGACACTAGTTATAGATTCCGATGCTTTACTTCAGGTTTACTGTATCCCTCTGACCTTCCCTTTGACGGTGAAACACAGAAATTGGATCGGAATTAAATAGTAAAGGCACAATGGCGACTTAAGTAGAAGAAGACTGACTGTCCCTACTGTCTATGCTTTGAACCATTCCTGTGACACTACTTATGGATTCCGATGCTTCACTTCAGGTTTACTGTATCACTCTGACCTTCTTATTGACGATGAAACACAGAAATAGCATCGGAATTAAATACAAAAGGCACATTGCCAACTTAAGTACAAGAAGACTGACTCTTCTTACTGACTATGTTTCGAATCATTCCTGTGACACTAGTTACAGATTCCGAAGCTTCACTTCAGGTTTACTGTATCCCTCTGACCTTCTAATTGACGATGAAACACAGAAATTGCATCGGAATTAAATACAAAAGGACAATTCCGACTTAACTACAAGAAGACAGACTCTTCTTACTGACTGTTTTGAACCATTCCTGTGACACTAGTTATAGATTTTGATGCTTCACTTCAGGTTTACTGTATCCCTCTGACCTTCTTATTGACGATGAAACACAGATATTGGATCGGAATTAAATACAAAAGGCACAATGCCGACTTAAGTTCAAGAAGACTGACTCTTCTTACTGTCTATGTTCTGAACCATTCCTGAGACACTAGTTATAGATTCCGATGCTTCCCTTCTGGTTTACTGTATCCCTTGGACCTTCTTATTGACGATGAAACACAGAAATTGAATCGGAATTAAATACAAAAGGCACAATACCGACTTAAGTATAAGAAGACTGCCCCTTCTTACTGTCTATGTTTGAACCATTCCTGTGACACTAGTTATAGATTCCGATGCTTCACTTCAGGTTTACTGTATCCCTCTGACTTTCTTATTGACGATGAAACACAGAAATTGCATCGGAATTAAATACAAAAGGCACAATGCAGACTTAAGTACAAGAATACTGACTCTTCCTACTGTCTATGTTTTTAACCATTCCTGTGACACAAGTTATAGATTCCGATGCTTCACTTCAGGTTTACTGTATCCCTTGGACCTTCTTATTGACCATGAAACACAGAAATTGCATCGGAATTAAATAGAAAAGGCAAAATGCCGACATAACTACAAGAAGACTGACTCTTCTTACTGACTATGTTTTGAACCATTCCTGTGACACTAGTTATAGATTCCGATGCTTCACATCAGGTTTACTCTATCCCTAGGACCTTCTTATTGACGATGAAACACAAAAATTGCATCGGAACTAAATAGAAAAGGCACAATGCCGACTTAAGTACAAGAAGACTGACTCTTCCTACTGTCTATGTTTCGAACGATTCCTGTGACATTAGTTATAGATTCAGATGCTTCACTTTAGGTTTACTGTATATTTTGGACCTTCTTATTGGCGACGAAGTACAGAAATTGCATCGGAATTAAATAGAAAAGGCGCAATGCCGACTTAAGTACAAGAAGACCGACACTTCTTACTGTCTATGTTTGAACCATTCCTGTGACACTAGTTATAGATTTCGATGCTTCACTTCATGTTTACTGTATCCCTCTGTCCTTCTTTTTGACGATGAAACACAGAAATTGCATCGCAATTAAATAGAAAAGGCACAATGCCGACTTAAGTACAAGAAGATTGACTCTTCCTACTGTCTATGTTTTAACCATTCCTGTGACACTAGTTATTGATTCCGATGGTTCACTTCAGGTTTACTGACTCCCTCTGACCTCCTTATTGACGATGAATCACAGACATTGCATCGGAATTAAATAGAAAAGGCACAATGCCGACTTAAGTACAAGAAGACTGACTCTTCTTACTGACTATATCTTGCTTCATTCCTGTGATACTAGTTACAGATTCTGATGCTTAACTTCAGGTTTACTGTATCTCTTGGACCTTCTTTTTGACGATGAACCACAGAAATTGCTTCTGAATTAAATACAAAAGGCACAATGCCGACTTAAGTACAAGAGGACTGACTCTTCCTACTGTCTATGTTTTGAACGATTCCTGTGACATCAGTTATGGATTATGATGCTTCACTTCGGGTTTACTGTATCCTTTGGACCTTCTTATTGGCGACGAAACACAGACATTGCTTCGGAATTAAATTGAAAAGGCACAATGCCGACATAAGTACAAGAAGACTGACTCTCCGTAATGTCTATGCTTTGAACCATTCCTGTGACACTAGTTATTGAATCCGATGATTCACTTCAGGTTCACTGTATCCCTCTGACCTTCTTATTGGCGACGAAATACAGAAATTGCATCGGAATTAAATAGAAAAGGCACAATGCCGACTTAAGTACAAGAAGACTGACTCTTCTTACTGTCTATGTTTTCAACCATTCCTGCGACACTAGTTATAGATTCCGAAGATTGACCTCAGGTTCACTGTGTCCCTGTGACCTTCTTACTGACGATGAAACACAGAAATTGCATCGGAATTAAATAGAAAAGGCACAATGTCGTCATTGTACAAGCAGACTGACTCTTCTTACTGACTATGTGTTGAACCATTCCTGTGACACTAGTTAGAGATTCCGATGCTTCACTTCAGGTTTACTGTATCCCTCTGACCTTCTTATTGACTATGAAACACAGTAATTGCATCGGAATTAAATTGAAAAGGGCACAATGCCGACTTAAGTACAAGAAGACTGACTCTTCTTACTGTCTAATTTTTGAACCATTCCTGTGACACTAGTTATAGATTACGATGGTCCACTTCAGGTTTACTGTATCCCTTGGACCTTCTTATTGACGATGAAACACAGATATTGCATCGGAATTAAATACAAAAGTCACAATAACGACTTAAGGACAAGAAGACTGACTCTTCTTACTGACTATGTTTTGAACCATTCCTGTGACACTAGTTATAGATTCCAATGCTTCACTTCAATTCTACTGTATCCCTCTGACCCTCTTATTGACGATGAAACACAGAAATTGCATAGGATATAAATTCAAAGGGCACAATGCCGACTTAAGTACATGTAGACTGAAACTTCCTACTGTCTATGATTTGAATCATTCCTGTGACACTAGTTTTAGATTCCGCTGCTTCATTTCAGGTTTACTGTATCCCTTGGACCTTCTTATTGGCGATGAAACATAGATAGTGCGTCGGAATTTAATACAAGAGGCACAATGCCGACTTAAGTACAAGAAGACTGACCATTCATACTGTCTATGATTTGAACCATTCCTATGACACTAGTTATAAATTCCGATGCCTCACTTCAGGTTTACTGTATCCCTCTGACGTTTATGACGATGAAACACAGAAATTGCATCGGAATTAAATAGAAAAGGCACAATGCCGACTTAAGTACAAGAAGACTGACTATTCTTGCTAACTATACCTTGCTCCAATCCTATGACACTAGTTATAGATTCCGATGCTTCACTTCAGGTTTACTGTATCCCTAGGACCTTCTTATTGACGATGATACACAGAAATTGCATCGGAACTAAATACAAAAGGCACAATGCCGACTGAAGTTCAAGAAGACTTACTCTTCCTACGGTCTATGTTTTGAACGATTCCTGTGACATTAGATTATGGATTCCGGTGCTTCACTTCAGGTTTACTGTATCCTTTGGACCTTCTTATTGGCGACGAAACACAGAAATTGCATCGGAATTAAATAGAAAAGGCACAATGCCGACTTAAGTAAAAGAAGACTTACTCTTCCTACTGTCTATGTTATGAACCATTCCTGTGACGCTAGTTACAGATTCCGATGCTTCACTTCAGGTTCACTGTATCCCTTGGACCTTCTTAGTGACGATGAAACACAGAAATTGCATCGAAATTAAATATAAAAGGCACAATGCCGACTTCAGTACAAGAAGACTGACTCTTCTTACCGACTATGCTTTGAACCATTCCTGTGACACTAGTTAGAGGTTCCGATGCTTCACTTCAGGTTAACAGTATCCCTCTGACCTTCATATTGACGATGAAACATACTAATTGCATCGCAATTAAATTGAAAATGGCACAATGCCGACTTAAGTACAAAAAGACTGACTCTTCTTACTGTCTATGTTTTGAACTTTTCCTGTGACGCTAGTTACAGATTCCGATGCTTCACCTCAGGTTCACTGTATCCCTCTGACTTTCTTATTGAAGATGAAACACAGAAATTGCATCGGACATAAATAGAAAATGCACATTGCCGTCTTAAGTACAAGCAGACTGACTCTCCTTAGTGTCTATGTTTTGAACCATTCCTGTGACGCTAGTTACAGATTCCGATGCTTCACTTCAGGTTCACTGTATCCCTTGGACCTTCTTGTTGACGATGAAACACAGAAATTGCATCGGAATTAAATAAAAAAGGCACAATGACGACTTAAGTACAAGAAGACTGACTCTTCTTACCGACTATGTTTTGAATTATTCCTGTGACACTAGTTATAGATTCCGATGCTTCACTTCAGGTTTACTGTTTCCCTCTGACCTTCTTATTGACGATGGAACACAGAAATTGCATGGGAAATCAATACAAAAGGCACAATGCCGACTTAAGTACATGTAGAGTGAATCTTCCTACTGTCTATGTTTTGAACCACGCCTGTGACACTAGTTATAGATTCCGATGCTTCATTTCAGGTTTACTGTATCCCTTGGATCTTCTTATTGACTATGGAACACAGATAGTCCATCGGAAATAAATACAAAAGGCAATTTGCCGACTTAAGTACAAGAAGACTGATTCTTCTTACTGACTGCTTGGAACCATTCCTGTGACACTAGTTATTGATTCCGATGCTTCACTTCAGGTTTACTGTATCCCTCTGACCTTCTTATTGACGATGAAACACAGAAATTGGATCGGAATTAAATACAAAAGGCACAATGCCGACCTAAGTACAAGAAGACTGACTCTTCTTACTGTCTATGGTTTGAACCAATCCTGTGACACTAGTTATTGATTCCGATGCTTCACTTCAGGTTTACTGTATCCCTTGGACCTTCTTATTGATGATGAAAAACAGAAATTGCATCGGAATTAAATACAAAAGGCACAATGCCGACTTAACTACAAGAAAACTGACCCTTCTTACTGTCTATGTTTGAACCATTCCTGTGACACTAGTTATAGATTCCGATGTTTCACTTCAGGTTTTCTGTATCCCTCTGACCTTCTTATTGACGATGAAACACAGAAATTGCATCGGAATTAAATAGAAAAGGCACAATGCCGACTTAAGTACAAGAAGACTGACTCTTCTTTTTGTCTATGTTTTGAACCATTCCTGTGACACTAGTTAGAGATTCCGATGCTTCACTTCAGGTTAACAGTATCCCTCTGACCTTCTTATTGACGATGAAACACACTAATTAAATCGGAATTAAATTGAAAATGGCACAATGCCGACTTAAGTACAAAAAGACTGACTCTCCTTACTGTCTATGTTTTGAACCATTCCTGTGACGCTAGTTACAGATTCCGATGCTTCACCTCAGGTTCACTGTTTCCCTCTGACCTTCTTATTGACGATGAAACACAGAAAATGCATCGGAAACCAATACAAAAGGCACAATGCCGACTTAATTACATGTAGAGTGAATCTTCCTACTGTCTATGTTTTGAACCACTCCTGTGACACTAGTTATGGATTCCGATGCTTCATTTCAGGTTTACTGTATCCCTTGGATCTTCTTTTTGACGATGGAACACAGATAGTGCATCGGAAATAAATACAAAAGGCACAATGCCGACTTAAGTACAAGAAGACTGACTCTTCTTACTGACTGTTTTGAACCATTCCTGTGACACTAGTTATAGATTCCGATGCTTCACTTCAGGTTTACTGTATCCCTCTGACCTTCTTATTGACGATGAAATACAGAAATTGGATCGGAATTAAATACAATAGACACAATGCCGACTTCAGTACAAGAAGACTGACTCTTCTTACTGTCTATGATTTGAACCAATCCTGTGACACTAGTTATTGATTCCGATGCTTCACTTCAGGTTCACTGTATCCCTTGGACCTTCTTATTGACGATGAAAAACAGAAATTGCATCGGAATTAAATACAAAAGGCACAATGCCGACTTAATTACATGTAGAGTGAATCTTCCTACTGTCTATGTTTTGAACCACTCCTGTGACACTAGTTATGGATTCCGATGCTTCATTTCAGGTTTACTGTATCCCTTGGACCTTCTTATTGACGACGAAACACTGAAATTGCATCGGAAGTAAATAGAAAAGCCACAATGCCGACCTAAGTACAAGAAAACTGACTCTTTCTACGGTCTAAGATTTGAACCATTCCTGTGACACTAGTTATAGATTCCGATGCTTTACTTCAGGTTTACTGTATCCCTCTGACCTTCCCTTTGACGGTGAAACACAGAAATTGGATCGGAATTAAATAGTAAAGGCACAATGGCGACTTAAGTAGAAGTAGACTGACTGTCCCTACTGTCTATGCTTTGAACCATTCCTGTGACACTACTTATGGATTCCGATGCTTCACTTCAGGTTTACTGTATCACTCTGACCTTCTTATTGACGATGAAACACAGAAATAGCATCGGAATTAAATACAAAAGGCACATTGCCAACTTAAGTACAAGAAGACTGACTCTTCTTACTCACTATGTTTCGAATCATTCCTGTGACACTAGTTACAGATTCCGAAGCTTCACTTCAGGTTTACTGTATCCCTCTGACCTTCTTATTGACGATGAAACACAGAAATTGCATCGGAATTAAATA
This sequence comes from Schistocerca americana, assembly GCF_021461395.2. Classification (NCBI taxonomy): domain Eukaryota; kingdom Metazoa; phylum Arthropoda; class Insecta; order Orthoptera; family Acrididae; genus Schistocerca; species Schistocerca americana. The sequence goes on from NC_060125.1 coordinate 7,456,604, forward strand.
CAGAAGGACAATTCCGACTTAACTACAAGAAGACAGACTCTTCTTACTGACTGTTTTGAACCATTCCTGTGACACTAGTTATAGATTTTGATGCTTCACTTCAGGTTTACTGTATCCCTCTAACCTTCTTATTGACGATGAAACACAGATATTAGATCGGAATTAAATACAAAAGGCACAATGCCGACTTAAGTTCAAGAAGACTGACTCTTCTTACTGTCTATGTTCTGAACCATTCCTGAGACACTAGTTATAGATTCCGAAGCTTCCCTTCTGGTTTACTTTATCCCTTGGACCTTCTTATTGACGATGAAACACAGAAATTGAATCGGAATTAAATACAAAAGGCACAATACCGACTTAAGTATAAGAAGACTGCCCCTTCTTACTGTCTATGTTTGAACCATTCCTGTGACACTAGTTATAGATTCCGATGCTGCACTTCAGGTTTACTGTATCCCTCTGACTTTCTTATTGACGATGAAACACAGAAATTGCATCGGAATTAAATACAAAAGGCACAATGCCGACTTAAGTACAAGAATACTGACTCTTCCTACTGTCTATGTTTTTAACCATTCCTGTGACACAAGTTATAGATTCCGATGCTTCACTTCAGGTTTACTGTATCCCTTGGACCTTCTTATTGACCCTGAAACACAGAAATTGCATCGGAATTAAATAGAAAAGGCACAATGCCGACATAACTACGAGAAGACTGACTCTTCTTACTGACTATGTTTTGAACCATTCCTGTGACACTAGTTATAGATTTCGATGCTTCACATCAGGTTTACTCTATCCCTAGGACCTTCTTATTGACGATGAAACACAAAAATTGCATCGGAACTAAATAGAAAAGGCACAATGCCGTCTTAAGTACAAGAAGACTGAGTCTTCCTACTGTCTATGTTTCGAACGATTCCTGTGACATTAGTTATAGATTCAGATGCTTCACTTTAGGTTTACTGTATATTTTGGACCTTCTTATTGGCGACGAAGTACAGAAATTGCATCGGAATTAAATAGAAAAGGCGCAATGCCGACTTAAGTACAAGAAGACCGACACTTCTTACTGTCTATGTTTGAACCATTCCTGTGACACTAGTTATAGATTTCGATGCTTCACTTCATGTTTACTGTATCCCTCTGACCTTCTTTTTGACGATGAAACACAGAAATTGCATCGCAATTAAACAGAAAAGGCACAATGAAGACTTAAGTACAAGAAGATTGACTCTTCCTACTGTCTATGTTTTAACCATTCCTGTGACACTAGTTATTGATTCCGATGGTTCACTTCAGGTTTACTGAATCTCTCTGACCTCCTTATTGACGATGAATCACAGACATTGCATCGGAATTAAATAGAAAAGGCACAATGCCGACTTAAGTACAAGAAGACTGACTCTTCTTACTGACTATATCTTGCTTCATTCCTGTGATACTAGTTACAGATTCTGATGCTTAACTTCAGGTTTACTGTATCTCTTGGACCTTCTTTTTGACGATGAACCACAGAAATTGCTTCTGAATTAAATACAAAAGGCACAATGCCGACTTAAGTACAAGAGGACTGACTCTTCCTACTGTCTATGTTTTGAACGATTCCTGTGACATCAGTTATGGATTATGATGCTTCACTTCGGGTTTACTGTATCCTTTGGACCTTCTTATTGGCGACGAAATACAGAAATTGCATCGGAATTAAATAGAAAAGGCACAATGCCGACTTAAGTACAAGAAGACTGACTCTTCTTACTGTCTATGTTTTCAACCATTCCTGCGACACTAGTTATAGATTCCGATGCTTGACCTCAGGTTCACTGTGTCCCTGTGACCTTCTTAATGACGATGAAACACAGAAATTGCATCGGAATTAAATAGAAAAGGCACAATGTCGTCATTGTACAAGCAAACTGACTCTTCTTAGTGTCTATTTTTCGAACCATCCCTGTGACGCTAGTTACACATTCCGATGCTTCACTTCCGGTTTACTGTATCCCTTGGACCTTCTTATTGACGATGAAACACAGAAATTATATCGGAATTAAATACAAAAGGCACAATGCCGACTTAAGTACAAGAAGACTAACACTTCTTACTGACTATGTGTTGAACCATTCCTGTGACACTAGTTAGAGATTCCGATGCTTCACTTCAGGTTTACTGTATCCCTCTGACCTTCTTATTGACTATGAAACACAGTAATTGCATCGGAATTAAATTGAAAAGGGCACAATGCCGACTTAAGTACAAGAAGACTGACTCTTCTTACTGTCTAATTTTTGAACCATTCCTGTGACACTAGTTATAGATTACGATGGTCCACTTCAGGTTTACTGTATCCCTTGGACCTTCTTATTGACGATGAAACACAGATATTGCATCGGAATTAAATACAAAAGTCACAATAACGACTTAAAGACAAGAAGACTGACTCTTCTTACTGACTATGTTTTGAACCATTCCTGTGACACTAGTTATATATTCCAATGCTTCACTTCAATTCTACTGTATCCCTCTGACCCTCTTATTGACGATGAAACACAGAAATTGCATAGGATATAAATTCAAAGGGCACAATGCCGACTTAAGTACATGTAGACTGAAACTTCCTACTGTCTATGATTTGAATCATTCCTGTGACACTAGTTACAGATTCCGCTGCTTCATTTCAGGTTTACTGTATCCCTTGGACCTTCTTATTGGCGATGAAAGACAGATAGTGCATCGGAATTTAATACAAGAGGCACAATGCCGACTTAAGTACAAGAAGACTGACCATTCATACTGTCTATGATTTGAACCATTCCTATGACACTAGTTATAAATTCCGATGCCTCACTTCAGGTTTACTGTATCCCTCTGACGTTTATGACGATGAAACACAGAAATTGCATCGGAATTAAATAGAAAAGGCACAATGCCGACTTAAGTACAAGAAGACTGACTATTCTTGCTAACTATACCTTGCTCCAATCCTATGACACTAGTTATAGATTCCGATGCTTCACTTCAGGTTTACTGTATCCCTAGGACCTTCTTATTGACGATGATACACAGAAATTTCATCGGAACTAAATACAAAAGGCACAATGCCGACTGAAGTTCAAGAAGACTGACTCTTCCTACGGTCTATGTTTTGTACGATTCCTGTGACATTAGATTATGGATTCCGGTGCTTCACTTCAGGTTTACTGTATCCTTTGGACCTTCTTATTGGCGACGAATCACAGAAATTGCATCGGAATTAAATAGAAAAGGCACAATGCCGACTTAAGTAAAAGAAGACTTACTCTTCCTACTGTCTATGTTATGAACCATTCCTGTGACGCTAGTTACAGATTCCGATGCTTCACTTCAGGTTCACTGTATCCCTTGGACCTTCTTATTGACGATGAAACACAGAAATTGCATCGAAATTAAATATAAAAGGCACAATGCCGACTTCAGTACAAGAAGACTGACTCTTCTTACCGACTATGCTTTGAACCATTCCTGTGACACTAGTTAGAGGTTCCGATGCTTCACTTCAGGTTAACAGTATCCCTCTGACCTTCATATTGACGATGAAACATACTAATTGCATCGCAATTAAATTGAAAATGGCACAATGCCGACTTAAGTACAAAAAGACTGACTCTTCTTACTGTCTATGTTTTGAACTTTTCCTGTGACGCTAGTTACAGATTCCGATGCTTCACCTCAGGTTCACTGTATCCCTCTGACCTTCTTATTGAAGATGAAACACAGATATTGCATCGGACATAAATAGAAAATGCACATTGCCGTCTTAAGTACAAGCAGACTGACTCTCCTTAGTGTCTATGTTTTGAACCATTCCTGTGACGCTAGTTACAGATTCCGATGCTTCACTTCAGGTTCACTGTATCCCTTGGACCTTCTTGTTGACGATGAAACACAGAAATTGCATCGGAATTAAATAAAAAAGGCACAATGCCGACTTAAGTACAAGAAGACTGACTCTTCTTACCGACTATGTTTTGAACCATTCCTGTGACACTAGTTATAGATTCCGATGCTTCACTTCAGGTTTACTGTTTCCCTCTGACCTTCTTATTGACGATGGAAAACAGAAATTGCATGGGAAATCAATACAAAAGGCACAATGCCGACTTAAGTACATGTAGAGTGAATCTTCCTACTGTCTATGTTTTGAACCACGCCTGTGACACTAGTTATAGATTCCGATGCTTCATTTCAGGTTTACTGTCTCCCTTGGATCTTCTTATTGACGATGGAACACAGATAGTGCATCGGAAATAAATACAAAAGGCACAATGCCGACTTAAGTACAAGAAGACTGACTCTTCTTACTGACTGTTTTGAACCATTCCTGTGACACTAGTTATTGATTCCGATGCTTCACTTCAGGTTTACTGTATCCCTCTGACCTTCTTATTGACGATGAAACACAGAAATTGGATCGGAATTAAATACAAAAGGCACAATGCCGACTTAAGTACAAGAAGACTGACTCTTCTTACTGTCTATGGTTTGAACCAATCCTGTGACACTAGTTATTGATTCCGATGCTTCACTTCAGGTTTACTGTATCCCTTGGACCTTCTTATTGATGATGAAAAACAGAAATTGCATCGGAATTAAATACAAAAGGCACAATGCCGACTTAACTACAAGAAAACTGACCCTTCTTACTGTCTATGTTTGAACCATTCCTGTGACACTAGTTATAGATTCCGATGTTTCACTTCAGGTTTTCTGTATCCCTCTGAACTTCTTATTGACGATGAAACACAGAAATTGCATCGGAATTAAGTAGAAAAGGCACAATGCCGACTTAAGTACAAGAAGACTGACTCTTCTTTTTGTCTATGTTTTGAACCATTCCTGTGACACTAGTTAGAGATTCCGATGCTTCACTTCAGGTTAACAGTATCCCTCTGACCTTCTTATTGACGATGAAACACAGTAATTAAATCGGAATTAAATTGAAAATGGCACAATGCCGACTTAAGTACAAAAAGACTGACTCTCCTTACTGTCTATGTTTTGAACCATTCCTGTGACGCTAGTTACAGATTCCGATGCTTCACCTCAGGTTCACTGTTTCCCTCTGACCTTCTTTTTGACGATGAAACACAGAAAATGCATCGGAAATCAATACAAAAGGCACAATGCCGACTTAATTACATGTAGAGTGAATCTTCCTACTGTCTATGTTTTGAACCACTCCTGTGACACTAGTTATGGATTCCGATGCTTCATTTCAGGTTTACTGTATCCCTTGGATCTTCGTTTTGACGATGGAACACAGATAGTGCATCGGAAATAAATACAAAAGGCACAATGCCGACTTAAGTACAAGAAGACTGACTCTTCTTACTGACTGTTTTGAACCATTCCTGTGACACTAGTTATAGATTCCGATGCTTCACTTCAGGTTTACTGTATCCCTCTGACCTTCTTATTGACGATGAAACACAGAAATTGGATCGGAATTAAATACAATAGACACAATGCCGACTTCAGTACAAGAAGACTGACTCTTCTTACTGTCTATGATTAGAACCAATCCTGTGACACTAGTTATTGATTCCGATGCTTCACTTCAGGTTTACTGTATCCCTTGGACCCTCTTATTGACGATGAAAAACAGAAATTGCATCGGAATTAAATACAAAAGGCACAATGCCGACTTAACTACAAGAAAACTGACCCTTCTTACTGTCTATGTTTGAACCATTCCTGTGACACTAGTTATAGATTCCGATGTTTCACTTCAGGTTTTCTGTATCCCTCTGACCTTCTTATTGACGATGAAACACAGAAATTGCATCGGAATTAAATAGAAAAGGCACAATGCCGACTTAAGTACAAGAAGACTGACTCTTCTTTTTGTCTATGTTTTGAACCATTCCTGTGACACTAGTTAGAGATTCCGATGCTTCACTTCAGGTTAACAGTATCCCTCTGACCTTCTTATTGACGATGAAACACACTAATTAAATCGGAATCAAATTGAAAATGGCACAATGCCGACTTAAGTACAAAAAGACTGACTCTCCTTACTGTCTATGTTTTGAACCATTCCTGTGACGCTAGTTACAGATTCCGATGCTTCACCTCAGGTTCACTGTTTCCCTCTGACCTTCTTATTGACGATGAAACACAGAAAATGCATCGGAAATCAATACAAAAGGCACAATGCCGACTTAATTACATGTAGAGTGAATCTTCCTACTGTCTATGTTTTGAACCACTCCTGTGACACTAGTTACTGATTCCGATGCTTCATTTCAGGTTTACTGTATCCCTTGGATCTTCTTTTTGACGATGGAACACAGATAGTGCATCGGAAATAAATACAAAAGGCACAATGCCGACTTAAGTACAAGAAGACTGACTCTTCTTACTGACTGTTTTGAACCATTCCTGTGACACTAGTTATAGATTCCGATGCTTTACTTCAGGTTTACTGTATCCCTCTGACCTTCTTGTTGACGATGAAACACAGAAATTGGATCGGAATTAAATACAATAGACACAATGCCGACTTCAGTACAAGAAGACTGACTCTTCTTACTGTCTATGATTTGAACCAATCCTGTGACACTAGTTATTGATTCCGATGCTTCACTTCAGGTTTACTGTATCCCTTGGACCTTCTTATTGACGATGAAAAACAGAAATTGCATCGGAATTAAATACAAAAGGCACAATGCCGACTTAATTACATGTAGAGTGAATCTTCCTACTGTCTATGTTTTGAACCACTCCTGTGACACTAGTTATGGATTCCGATGCTTCATTTCAGGTTTACTGTATCCCTTGGACCTTCTTATTGACGACGAAACACGGAAATTGCATCGGAAGTAAATAGAAAAGCCACAATGCCGACCTAAGTACAAGAAAACTGACTCTTTCTACTGTCTAAGATTTGAACCATTCCTGTGACACTAGTTATAGATTCCGATGCTTTACTTCAGGTTTACTGTATCCCTCTGACCTTCCCTTTGACGGTGAAACACAGAAATTGGATCGGAATTAAATAGTAAAGGCACAATGGCGACTTAAGTAGAAGTAGACTGACTGTCCCTACTGTCTATGCTTTGAACCATTCCTGTGACACTACTTATGGATTCCGATGCTTCACTTCAGGTTTACTGTATCACTCTGACCATCTTATTGACGATGAAACACAGAAATAGCATCGGAATTAAATACAAAAGGCACATTGCCAACTTAAGTACAAGAAGACTGACTCTTCTTACTCACTATGTTTCGAATCATTCCTGTGACACTAGTTACAGATTCCGAAGCTTCACTTCAGGTTTACTGTATCCCTCTGACCTTCTTATTGACGATGAAACACAGAAATTGCATCGGAATTAAATACAGAAGGACAATTCCGACTCAACTACAAGAAGACAGACTCTTCTTACTGACTGTTTTGAACCATTCCTGTGACACTAGTTATCGATTTTGATGCTTCACTTCAGGTTTACTGTATCCCTCTGACCTTCTTATTGACGATGAAACACAGATATTGGATCGGAATTAAATACAAAAGGCACAATGCCGACTTAAGTTCAAGAAGACTGACTCTTCTTACTGTCTATGTTCTGAACCATTCCTGAGACACTAGTTATAGATTCCGAAGCTTCCCTTCTGGTTTACTGTATCCCTTGGACCTTCTTATTGACGATGAAACACAGAAATTGAATGGGAATTAAATACAAAAGGCACAATACCGACTTAAGTATAAGAAGACTGCCCCTTCTTACTGTCTATGTTTGAACCATTCCTGTGACACTAGTTATAGATTCCGATGCTTCACTTCAGGTTTACTGTATCCCTCTGACTTTCTTATTGACGATGAAACACAGAAATTGCATCGGAATTAAATACAAAAGGCACAATGCCGACTTAAGTACAAGAATACTGACTCTTCCTACTGTCTATGCTTTTAACCATTCCTGTGACACAAGTTATAGATTCCGATGCTTCACTTCAGGTTTACTGTATCCCTTGGACCTTCTTATTGACCCTGAAACACAGAAATTGCATCGGAATTAAATAGAAAAGGCACAATGCCGACATAACTACAAGAAGACTGACTCTTCTTACTGACTATGTTTTGAACCATTCCTGTGACACTAGTTATAGATTCCGATGCTTCATTTCAGGTTTACTGTATCCCTTGGATCTTCTTATTGACGATGGAACACAGATAGTGCATCGGAAATAAATACAAAAGGCACAATGCCGACTTAAGTACAAGAAGACTGACTCTTCTTACTGACTGTTTTGAACCATTCCTGTGACACTAGTTATTGATTCCGATGCTTCACTTCAGGTTTACTGTATCCCTTGGACCTTCTTATTGACGATGAAAAACAGAAATTGCATCGGAATTAAATACAAAAGGCACAATGCCGACTTAACTACAAGAAAACTGACCCTTCTTACTGTCTATGTTTGAACCATTCCTGTGACACTAGTTATAGATTCCGATGTTTCACTTCAGGTTTTCTGTATCCCTCTGACCTTCTTATTGACGATGAAACACAGAAATTGCATCGGAATTAAATAGAAAAGGCACAATGCCGACTTAAGTACAAGAAGACTGACTCTTCTTTTTGTCTATGTTTTGAACCATTCCTGTGACACTAGTTAGAGATTCCGATGCTTCACTTCAGGTTAACAGTATCCCTCTGACCTTCTTATTGACGATGAAACACACTAATTAAATCGGAATCAAATTGAAAATGGCACAATGCCGACTTAAGTACAAAAAGACTGACTCTCCTTACTGTCTATGTTTTGAACCATTCCTGTGACGCTAGTTACAGATTCCGATGCTTCACCTCAGGTTCACTGTTTCCCTCTGACCTTCTTATTGACGATGAAACACAGAAAATGCATCGGAAATCAATACAAAAGGCACAATGCCGACTTAATTACATGTAGAGTGAATCTTCCTACTGTCTATGTTTTGAACCACTCCTGTGACACTAGTTATGGATTCCGATGCTTCATTTCAGGTTTACTGTATCCCTTGGATCTTCTTTTTGACGATGGAACACAGATAGTGCATCGGAAATAAATACAAAAGGCACAATGCCGACTTAAGTACAAGAAGACTGACTCTTCTTACTGACTGTTTTGAACCATTCCTGTGACACTAGTTATAGATTCCGATGCTTTACTTCAGGTTTACTGTATCCCTCTGACCTTCTTATTGACGATGAAACACAGAAATTGGATCGGAATTAAATACAATAGACACAATGCCGACTTCAGTACAAGAAGACTGACTCTTCTTACTGTCTATGATTTGAACCAATCCTGTGACACTAGTTATTGATTCCGATGCTTCACTTCAGGTTTACTGTATCCCTTGGACCTTCTTATTGACGATGAAAAACAGAAATTGCATCGGAATTAAATACAAAAGGCACAATGCCGACTTAATTACATGTAGAGTGAATCTTCCTACTGTCTATGTTTTGAACCACTCCTGTGACACTAGTTATGGATTCCGATGCTTCATTTCAGGTTTACTGTATCCCTTGGACCTTCTTATTGACGACGAAACACGGAAATTGCATCGGAAGTAAATAGAAAAGCCACAATGCCGACCTAAGTACAAGAAAACTGACTCTTTCTACTGTCTAAGATTTGAACCATTCCTGTGACACTAGTTATAGATTCCGATGCTTTACTTCAGGTTTACTGTATCCCTCTGACCTTCCCTTTGACGGTGAAACACAGAAATTGGATCGGAATTAAATAGTAAAGGCACAATGGCGACTTAAGTAGAAGTAGACTGACTGTCCCTACTGTCTATGCTTTGAACCATTCCTGTGACACTACTTATGGATTCCGATGCTTCACTTCAGGTTTACTGTATCACTCTGACCTTCTTATTGACGATGAAACACAGAAATAGCATCGGAATTAAATACAAAAGGCACATTGCCAACTTAAGTACAAGAAGACTGACTCTTCTTACTCACTATGTTTCGAATCATTCCTGTGACACTAGTTACAGATTCCGAAGCTTCACTTCAGGTTTACTGTATCCCTCTGACCTTCTTATTGACGATGAAACACAGAAATTGCATCGGAATTAAATACAGAAGGACAATTCCGACTCAACTACAAGAAGACAGACTCTTCTTACTGACTGTTTTGAACCATTCCTGTGACACTAGTTATCGATTTTGATGCTTCACTTCAGGTTTACTGTATCCCTCTGACCTTCTTATTGACGATGAAACACAGATATTGGATCGGAATTAAATACAAAAGGCACAATGCCGACTTAAGTTCAAGAAGACTGACTCTTCTTACTGTCTATGTTCTGAACCATTCCTGAGACACTAGTTATAGATTCCGAAGCTTCCCTTCTGGTTTACTGTATCCCTTGGACCTTCTTATTGACGATGAAACACAGAAATTGAATGGGAATTAAATACAAAAGGCACAATACCGACTTAAGTATAAGAAGACTGCCCCTTCTTACTGTCTATGTTTGAACCATTCCTGTGACACTAGTTATAGATTCCGATGCTTCACTTCAGGTTTACTGTATCCCTCTGACTTTCTTATTGACGATGAAACACAGAAATTGCATCGGAATTAAATACAAAAGGCACAATGCCGACTTAAGTACAAGAATACTGACTCTTCCTACTGTCTATGCTTTTAACCATTCCTGTGACACAAGTTATAGATTCCGATGCTTCACTTCAGGTTTACTGTATCCCTTGGACCTTCTTATTGACCCTGAAACACAGAAATTGCATCGGAATTAAATAGAAAAGGCACAATGCCGACATAACTACAAGAAGACTGACTCTTCTTACTGACTATGTTTTGAACCATTCCTGTGACACTAGTTATAGATTCCGATGCTTCATTTCAGGTTTACTGTATCCCTTGGATCTTCTTATTGACGATGGAACACAGATAGTGCATCGGAAATAAATACAAAAGGCACAATGCCGACTTAAGTACAAGAAGACTGACTCTTCTTACTGACTGTTTTGAACCATTCCTGTGACACTAGTTATTGATTCCGATGCTTCACTTCAGGTTTACTGTATCCCTCTGACCTTCTTATTGACGATGAAACACAGAAATTGGATCGGAATTAAATACAAAAGGCACAATGCCGACTTAAGTACAAGAAGACTGACTCTTCTTACTGTCTATGGTTTGAACCAATCCTGTGACACTAGTTATTGATTCCGATGCTTCACTTCAGGTTTACTGTATCCCTTGGACCTTCTTATTGACGATGAAAAACAGAAATTGCATCGGAATTAAATACAAAAGGCACAATGCCGACTTAACTACAAGAAAACTGACCCTTCTTACTGTCTATGTTTGAACCATTCCTGTGACACTAGTTATAGATTCCGATGTTTCACTTCAGGTTTTCTGTAACCCTCTGACCTTCTTATTGACGATGAAACACAGAAATTGCATCGGAATTAAATAGAAAAGGCACAATGCCGACTTAAGTACAAGAAGACTGACTCTTCTTTTTGTCTATGTTTTGAACCATTCCTGTGACACTAGTTAGAGATTCCGATGCTTCACTTCAGGTTAACAGTATCCCTCTGACCTTCTTATTGACGATGAAACACAGTAATTAAATCGGAATTAAATTGAAAATGGCACAATGCCGACTTAAGTACAAAAAGACTGACTCTCCTTACTGTCTATGTTTTGAACCATTCCTGTGACGCTAGTTACAGATTCCGATGCTTCACCTCAGGTTCACTGTTTCCCTCTGACCTTCTTTTTGACGATGAAACACAGAAAATGCATCGGAAATCAATACAAAAGGCACAATGCCGACTTAATTACATGTAGAGTGAATCTTCCTACTGTCTATGTTCTGAACCACTCCTGCGACACTAGTTATGGATTCCGATGCTTCATTTCAGGTTTACTGTATCCCTTGGATCTTCTTTTTGACGATGGAACACAGATAGTGCATCGGAAATAAATACAAAAGGCACAATGCCGACTTAAGTACAAGAAGACTGACTCTTCTTACTGACTGTTTTGAACCATTCCTGTGACACTAGTTATAGATTCCGATGCTTCACTTCAGGTTTACTGTATCCCTCTGACCTTCTTATTGACGATGAAACACAGAAATTGGATCGGAATTAAATACAATAGACACAATGCCGACTTCAGTACAAGAAGACTGACTCTTCTTACTGTCTATGATTAGAACCAATCCTGTGACACTAGTTATTGATTCCGATGCTTCACTTCAGGTTTACTGTTTCCCTTCCACTTTCTTATTGACGATGAAAAACAGAAATTGCATCGGAATTAAATACAAAAGGCACAATGCCGACTTAACTACAAGAAAACTGACCCTTCTTACTGTCTATGTTTGAACCATTCCTGTGACACTAGTTATAGATTCCGATGTTTCACTTCAGGTTTTCTGTATCCCTCTGACCTTCTTATTGACGATGAAACACAGAAATTGCATCGGAATTAAATAGAAAAGGCACAATGCCGACTTAAGTACAAGAAGACTGACTCTTCTTTTTGTCTATGTTTTGAACCATTCCTGTGACACTAGTTAGAGATTCCGATGCTTCACTTCAGGTTAACAGTATCCCTCTGACCTTCTTATTGACGATGAAACACACTAATTAAATCGGAATCAAATTGAAAATGGCACAATGCCGACTTAAGTACAAAAAGACTGACTCTCCTTACTGTCTATGTTTTGAACCATTCCTGTGACGCTAGTTACAGATTCCGATGCTTCACCTCAGGTTCACTGTTTCCCTCTGACCTTCTTATTGACGATGAAACACAGAAAATGCATCGGAAATCAATACAAAAGGCACAATGCCGACTTAATTACATGTAGAGTGAATCTTCCTACTGTCTATGTTTTGAACCACTCCTGTGACACTAGTTATGGATTCCGATGCTTCATTTCAGGTTTACTGTATCCCTTGGATCTTCTTTTTGACGATGGAACACAGATAGTGCATCGGAAATAAATACAAAAGGCACAATGCCGACTTAAGTACAAGAAGACTGACTCTTCTTACTGACTGTTTTGAACCATTCCTGTGACACTAGTTATAGATTCCGATGCTTCACTTCAGGTTTACTGTATCCCTCTGACCTTCTTATTGACGATGAAACACAGAAATTGGATCGGAATTAAATACAATAGACACAATGCCGACTTCAGTACAAGAAGACTGACTCTTCTTACTGTCTATGATTTGAACCAATCCTGTGACACTAGTTATTGATTCCGATGCTTCACTTCAGGTTTACTGTATCCCTTGGACCTTCTTATTGACGATGAAAAACAGAAATTGCATCGGAATTAAATACAAAAGGCACAATGCCGACTTAATTACATGTAGAGTGAATCTTCCTACTGTCTATGTTTTGAACCACTCCTGTGACACTAGTTATGGATTCCGATGCTTCATTTCAGGTTTACTGTATCCCTTGGACCTTCTTATTGACGACGAAACACGGAAATTGCATCGGAAGTAAATAGAAAAGCCACAATGCCGACCTAAGTACAAGAAAACTGACTCTTTCTACTGTCTAAGATTTGAACCATTCCTGTGACACTAGTTATAGATTCCGATGCTTTACTTCAGGTTTACTGTATCCCTCTGACCTTCCCTTTGACGGTGAAACACAGAAATTGGATCGGAATTAAATAGTAAAGGCACAATGGCGACTTAAGTAGAAGTAGACTGACTGTCCCTACTGTCTATGCTTTGAACCATTCCTGTGACACTACTTATGGATTCCGATGCTTCACTTCTGGTTTACTGTATCACTCTGACCTTCTTATTGACGATGAAACACAGAAATAGCATCGGAATTAAATACAAAAGGCACATTGCCAACTTAAGTACAAGAAGACTGACTCTTCTTACTCACTATGTTTCGAATCATTCCTGTGACACTAGTTACAGATTCCGAAGCTTCACTTCAGGTTTACTGTATCCCTCTGACCTTCTTATTGACGATGAAACACAGAAATTGCATCGGAATTAAATACAGAAGGACAATTCCGACTCAACTACAAGAAGACAGACTCTTCTTACTGACTGTTTTGAACCATTCCTGTGACACTAGTTATAGATTTTGATGCTTCACTTCAGGTTTACTGTATCCCTCTGACCTTCTTATTGACGATGAAACACAGATATTGGATCGGAATTAAATACAAAAGGCACAATGCCGACTTAAGTTCAAGAAGACTGACTCTTCTTACTGTCTATGTTCTGAACCATTCCTGAGACACTAGTTATAGATTCCGAAGCTTCCCTTCTGGTTTACTGTATCCCTTGGACCTTCTTATTGACGATGAAACACAGAAATTGAATGGGAATTAAATACAAAAGGCACAATACCGACTTAAGTATAAGAAGACTGCCCCTTCTTACTGTCTATGTTTGAACCATTCCTGTGACACTAGTTATAGATTCCGATGCTTCACTTCAGGTTTACTGTATCCCTCTGACTTTCTTATTGACGATGAAACACAGAAATTGCATCGGAATTAAATACAAAAGGCACAATGCCGACTTAAGTACAAGAATACTGACTCTTCCTACTGTCTATGCTTTTAACCATTCCTGTGACACAAGTTATAGATTCCGATGCTTCACTTCAGGTTTACTGTATCCCTTGGACCTTCTTATTGACCCTGAAACACAGAAATTGCATCGGAATTAAATAGAAAAGGCACAATGCCGACATAACAACAAGAAGACTGACTCTTCTTACTGACTATGTTTTGAACCATTCCTGTGACACTAGTTATAGATTCCGATGCTTCACATCAGGTTTACTCTATCCCTAGGACCTTCTTATTGACGATGAAACACAAAAATTGCATCGGAACTAAATAGAAAAGGCACAATGCCGACTTAAGTACAAGAAGACTGACTCTTCCTACTGTCTATGTTTCGAACGATTCCTGTGACATTAGTTATAGATTCAGATGCTTCACTTTAGGTTTACTGTATATTTTGGACCTTCTTATTGGCGACGAAGTACAGAAATTGCATCGGAATTAAATAGAAAAGGCGCAATGCCGACTTAAGTACAAGAAGACCGACACTTCTTACTGTCTATGTTTGAACCATTCCTGTGACACTAGTTATAGATTTCGATGCTTCACTTCATGTTTACTGTATCCCTCTGACCTTCTTTTTGACGATGAAACACAGAAATTGCATCGCAATTAAATAGAAAAGGCACAATGCCGACTTAAGTACAAGAAGATTGACTCTTCCTACTGTCTATGTTTTAACCATTCCTGTGACACTAGTTATTGATTCCGATGGTTCACTTCAGGTTTACTGAATCCCTCTGACCTCCTTATTGACGATGAATCACAGACATTGCATCGGAATTAAATAGAAAAGGCACAATGCCGGCTTAAGTACAAGAAGACTGACTCTTCTTACTGACTATATCTTGCTTCATTCCTGTGATACTAGTTACAGATTCTGATGCTTAACTTCAGGTTTACTGTATCTCTTGGACCTTCTTTTTGACGATGAACCACAGAAATTGCTTCTGAATTAAATACAAAAGGCACAATGCCGACTTAAGTACAAGAGGACTGACTCTTCCTACTGTCTATGTTTTGAACGATTCCTGTGACATCAGTTATGGATTATGATGCTTCACTTCGGGTTTACTGTTTCCTTTGGACCTTCTTATTGGCGACGAAACACAGACATTGCTTCGGAATTAAATTGAAAAGGCACAATGCCGACATAAGTACAAGAAGACTGACTCTCCCTAATGTCTATGCTTTGAACCATTCCTGTGACACTAGTTATAGAATCCGATGATTCACTTCAGGTTCACTGTATCCCTCTGACCTTCTTATTGGCGACGAAATACAGAAATTGCATCGGAATTAAATAGAAAAGGCACAATGCCGACTTAAGTACAAGAAGACTGACTCTTCTTACTGTCTATGTTTTCAACCATTCCTGCGACACTAGTTATAGATTCCGATGCTTGACCTCAGGTTAACTGTGTCCCTGTGACCTTCTTACTGACGATGAAACACAGAAATTGCATCGGAATTAAATAGAAAAGGCACAATGTTGTCATTGTACAAGCAGACTGACTCTTCTTAGTGTCTATTTTTCGAGCCATCCCTGTGACGCTAGTTACACATTCCGATGCTTCACTTCCGGTTTACTGTATCCCTTGGACCTTCTTATTGACGATGAAACACAGAAATTGCATCGGAATTAAATACAAAAGGCACAATGCCGACTTAAGTACAAGAAGACTAACACTTCTTACTGACTATGTGTTGAACCATTCCTGTGACACTAGTTAGAGATTCCGATGCTTCACTTCAGGTTTACTGTATCCCTCTGACCTTCTTATTAACTATGAAACACAGTAATTGCATCGGAATTAAATTGAAAAGGGCACAATGCCGACTTAAGTACAAGAAGACTGACTCTTCTTACTGTCTAATTTTTGAACCATTCCTGTGACACTAGTTATAGATTACGATGGTCCACTTCAGGTTTACTGTATCCCTTGGACCTTCTTATTGACGATGAAACACAGATATTGCATCGGAATTAAATACAAAAGTCACAATAACGACTTAAGGACAAGAAGACTGACTCTTCTTACTGACTATGTTTTGAACCATTCCTGTGACACTAGTTATAGATTCCAATGCTTCACTTCAATTCTACTGTATCCCTCTGACCCTCTTATTGACGATGAAACACAGAAATTGCATAGGATATAAATTCAAAGGGCACAATGCCGACTTAAGTACATGTAGACTGAAACTTCCTACTGTCTATGATTTGAATCATTCCTGTGACACTAGTTACAGATTCCGCTGCTTCATTTCAGGTTTACTGTATCCCTTGGACCTTCTTATTGGCGATGAAACACAGATAGTGCATCGGAATTTAATACAAGAGGCACAATGCCGACTTAAGTACAAGAAGACTGACCATTCATACTGTCTATGATTTGAACCATTCCTATGACACTAGTTATAAATTCCGATGCCTCAATTCAGGTTTACTGTATCCCTCTGACGTTTATGACGATGAAACACAGAAATTGCATCGGAATTAAATAGAAAAGGCACAATGCCGACTTAAGTACAAGAAGACTGACTATTCTTGCTAACTATACCTTGCTCCAATCCTATGACACTAGTTATAGATTCCGATGCTTCACTTCAGGTTTACTGTATCCCTAGGACCTTCTTATTGACGATGATACACAGAAATTTCATCGGAATTAAATAGAAAAGGCACAATGCCGACTTAAGTGCAAGAAGACTGACTCTTCTTACTGACTATGTTTTGAACCATTCCTGTGACACTAGTTATAGATTCCGATGCTACACATCAGGTTCACTGTATCCCTCTGACCTTCTTATTGAAGATGAAACACAGAAATTGCATCGGACATAAATAGAAAATGCACATTGCCGTCTTAAGTACAAGCAGACTGACTCTCCTTAGTGTCTATGTTTTGAACCATTCCTGTGACGCTAGTTACAGATTCCGATGCTTCACTTCAGGTTCACTGTATCCCTTGGACCTTCTTGTTGACGATGAAACACAGAAATTGCATCGGAATTAAATAAAAAAGGCACAATGCCGACTTAAGTACAAGAAGACTGACTCTTCTTACTGACTATGTTTTGAACCATTCCTGTGACACTAGTTATAGATTCCGATGTTTCACTTCAGGTTTACTGTTTCCCTCTGACCTTCGTATTGACGATGGAACACAGGAATTGCATGGGAAATCAATACAAAAGGCACAATGCCGACTTAAGTACATGTAGAGTGAATCTTCCTACTGTCTATGTTTTGAACCACGCCTGTGACACTAGTTATAGATTCCGATGCTTCATTTCAGGTTTACTGTATCCCTTGGATCTTCTTATTGACGATGGAACACAGATAGTGCATCGGAAATAAATACAAAAGGCACAATGCCGACTTAAGTACAAGAAGACTGACTCTTCTTACTGACTGTTTTGAACCATTCCTGTGACACTAGTTATTGATTCCGATGCTTCACTTCAGGTTTACTGTATCCCTCTGACCTTCTTATTGACGATGAAACACAGAAATTGGATCGGAATTATATACAAAAGGCACAATGCCGACTTAAGTACAAGAAGACTGACTCTTCTTACTGTCTATGGTTTGAACCAATCCTGTGACACTAGTTATTGATTCCGATGCTTCACTTCAGGTTTACTGTATCCCTTGGACCTTCTTATTGACGATGAAAAACAGAAATTGCATCGGAATTAAATACAAAAGGCACAATGCCGACTTAACTACAAGAAAACTGACCCTTCTTACTGTCTATGTTTGAACCATTCCTGTGACACTAGTTATAGATTCCGATGTTTCGCTTCAGGTTTTCTGTATCCCTCTGACCTTCTTATTGACGATGAAACACAGAAATTGCATCGGAATTAAATAGAAAAGGCACAATGCCGACTTAAGTGCAAGAAGACTGACTCTTCTTTTTGTCTATGTTTTGAACCATTCCTGTGACACTAGTTAGAGATTCCGATGCTTCACTTCAGGTTAACAGTATCCCTCTGACCTTCTTATTGACGATGAAACACACTAATTAAATCGGAATTAAATTGAAAATGGCACAATGCCGACTTAAGTACAAAAAGACTGACTCTCCTTACTGTCTATGTTTTGAACCATTCCTGTGACGCTAGTTACAGATTCCGATGCTTCACCTCAGGTTCACTGTTTCCCTCTGACATTCTTATTGACGATGAAACACAGAAAATGCATCGGAAATCAATACAAAAGGCACAATGCCGACTTAATTACATGTAGAGTGAATCTTCCTACTGTCTATGTTTTGAACCACTCCTGTGACACTAGTTATGGATTCCGATGCTTCATTTCAGGTTTACTGTATCCCTTGGATCTTCTTTTTGACGATGGAACACAGATAGTGCATCGGAAATAAATACAAAAGGCACAATGCCGACTTAAGTACAAGAAGACTGACTCTTCTTACTGACTGTTTTGAACCATTCCTGTGACAGTAGTTATAGATTCCGATGCTTCACTTCAGGTTTACTGTATCCCTCTGACCTTCTTATTGACGATGAAACACAGAAAATGGATCGGAATTAAATACAATAGACACAATGCCGACTTCAGTACAAGAAGACTGACTCTTCTTACTGTCTATGATTTGAACCAATCCTGTGACACTAGTTATTGATTCCGATGCTTCACTTCAGGTTTACTGTATCCCTTGGACCTTCTTATTGACGATGAAAAACAGAAATTGCATCGGAATTAAATACAAAAGGCACAATGCCGACTTAAGTCGAAGAAAACTGACCCTTCTTACTGTCTATGTTTGAACCATTCCTGTGACACTAGTTATAGATTCCGATGCTTCACTTCAGGTTTACTGTATCCCTCTGACCTTCTTATTGACGATGAAACACAGAAATTGCATCGGAATTAAATAGAAAAAGCACAATGCCGCCTTAAGTACAAGAAGACTGACTCTTCCCACTGTCTATGTTTTGAACCATTCCTGTGACACTAGTTATAGATTCCGATGCTTCACTTCAGGTTTACTGTATCCCTCTGACCTTCTTTTTGACTATGAAACACAGAAATTGCTTCGGAATTAAATAGAAAAGGCACAATGCCCACTTAAGTACAAGAAGACTGACTCGTCCTACTGTCTATGTTTTGAACCATTCCTGTGTCACTAGTTATAGATTCCGATGCTTCACTTCAGGTTTACTGTATCCCTCTGACCTTATTTTTGACGATGAAACACAGAAATTGCATCGGAATTAAATAGAAAAGGCACAATGCCGACTTAAGTACATGTAGAGTGAATCTTCCTACTGTCTATGATTTGAACCATTCCTGTGACACTAGTTATTGATCCCGATGCTTCATTTCAGGTTTACTGTATCCCTTGGATCTTCTTATTGACGACGGAACACAGATAGTGCATCGGAAATAAATAGAAGAGGCACAATGCCGACTTAAGTACAAGAAGGCTGACTCTCCCTACTGTCTATGTTTTGAACCATTCCTGTGACACTAGTTATAGATTCCGATGCTTCATTTCAGGTTTACTCTATCCCTCCGACCTTCTTATTGGCGATGAAACACAGAAATTGCATCGGAATTAAATAAAAAAGCACAATGCCAACATAAGTACAAGAAGACTAACTCCTCTTACTGACTATGTTTTGAATCATTAATGTGACACTAGTTATAGATTCCGATGCTTCACTTCAGGTTTACTGTATCCCTTGGACCTTCGTATTGACGATGAAACACAGAAATTGCATCGGAATTAAATACAAAAGGCACATTGCCGAATTAAGTACAAGAAGACTGTCCCTTCTTACTGACTATGTTTTGAACCATTCCTGTGACACTAGTTATAGATTCCGATGCATCACTTCAGGTTTACTCTATCCCTAGGACCTTCTTATTGACGATGAAACAAAGAAATTGCATCGGAACTAAATACAAAAGGCACAATGCCGACTTAAGTACAAGAAGACTGACTCTTCCTACTGTCTATGTTTTGAACGATTCCTGTGACATTACTTACAGATTCCGATGCTTCACTTCATGTTCTCTGTATCCATTGGACCTTCTTATTGGCGACGAAATACAGAAATTGCATCGGAATTAAATAGAAAAGGCACGATGCCGACTTAAGTACAAGAAGACTGACTCTTCCTACTGTCTATGTTTTAAACATTCCTGTGACACTATTTATAGGTTCCGATGCTCCACTTCAGGTTTACTGTATCCCTTGGACCTTCTTATTAACGATGAAACACAGAACATGCATCGGAATTAAATACAAAAGGCACAATGCCGACTTAAGTACATGAAGATTGACTCTTCTTACTGACTGTTTTGAACCATTCCTGTGACACTAGTTATAGATTCCGATGCTTTACTTCAGGTTTACTGTATCCCTCTGACCTTATTATTGACGATGTAACACAGAAATTGCATCGGAATTAAATACAACAGGCACAATGCCGACTTAAGTGCAAGAAAACTGACCCTTCGTACTGTCTATGTTTGAACCATTCCTGTGACACGAGTTATAGATTCCGATGCTTCACTTCAGGTTTACTGTATCCCTCTGACCTTCTTATTGACGATGAAACACAGAAATTGCATCGGAATTAAATAGAAAAGGCACAATGCCGACTTAAGTACAAGAAGACTGACTCTTCCTACTGTCTATGTTCTGAACCATTCCTGTGACACTAGTTATAGATTCCGATGCTTCACTTCAATTTACTGTATCCCTCTGACCTTCTTTTTGACTATGAAACACAGAAATTGCTTCGGAATTGAATAGAAAAGGCATAATGCCGACTTAAGTACACGAAGACTGACTCGTCCTACTGTCCATGTCTTGAACCATTCCTGTGACACTAGTTATAGATTCCGATGCTTCACTTCAGGTTTACTGTATCCCTCTGACCTTATTTTTAACGATGAAACACAGAAATTGCATCGGAATTAAATAGAAAATTCACAATGCCGACTTAAGTACATGTATAGTGAATCTTCCTACTGTCCATGATTTGAACCATTCCTGTGACACTAGTTATAGATTCCGATGCTTCATTTCAGGTTTACTGTATCCCTTGGATCTTCTTATTGACGATGGAACACAGACAGTGCATCGGAAATAAATAGAAGCGGCACAATGCCGACCTAAGTACAAGAAGGCTGACTCTCCCTACTGTCTATGTTTTGAACCATTCCTGTGACACTAGTTATAGATTCCGATGCTTCACTTCAGGTTTACTGTATCCCTCTGACCTTCGTTTTGACTATGAAACACAGAAATTGCATAGGAATTAATTAGAAATGGCACAATGCCGACTTAAGTACAAGAAGACTGACTCGTCCTACTGTCTATGGTTTGAGCCATCCCTGGGACACTAGTTATAGATTCCGATGCTTCACTTCTGGTTTACTGTATCCCTCTGACCTTATTTTTGACGATAAAACACAGAAATTGCATCGGAATTAAATACAAAAAGCACAATGCCGATTTAAGTACAAGAAGACTGACTCTTCTTACTGTCTATGTTTTGAACCATTCCTGTGACACAAGTTATGGATTCCGATGCTTCACTTCAGGTTAACTGCATCCCTTGGACCTTCTTATTGACGTTGAAACACAGAAAATGCATCGGAAATAAATTCAAAATGCACGATGCCGACGTAAGTACAAGAAGATTGACTCTTCTTACTGACTGTTTTTAACCATTCCTGTGACACTAGTTATAGATTCCGATGCTTCATTTCAGGTTTACTGTATCCCTCCGACCTTCTTATTAGCGATGAAACACAGAAATTGCATCGGAATTAAATAAAAAAGCACAATGCCAACATAAGTACAAGAAAACTAACTCCTCTTACTGACTATGTTTTGAATCATTTATGTGACACTAGTTATAGATTCCGATGCTTCACTTCAGGTTTACTGTATCCCTTGGACCTTCGTATTGACGATGAAACACAGATATTGCATCGGAATTAAATACAAAAGGCACAATGCCGAATTAAGTACAAGAAGACTGACCCTTCTTACTGACTATGTTTTCAACCATTCCTGTGACACAGGTTATAGATTCCGATGCTTCACTTCAGGTTTACTCTATCCCTAGGACCTTTTTATTGACGATGAAACACAGAAATTGCATCGGAACTAAATACAAAAGGCACAATGCCGACTTAAGTACAAGAAGACTGACTCTTCTTACTGTCTATTTTTGAACGATTCCTGTGACATTACTTATAGATTCCGATGCTTCACTTCAGGTTTTCTGTATCCATTGGACCTTCTTATTGGCGACGAAATACAGAAATTGCATCGGAATTAAATAGAAAAGGCACGATGCCGACTTAAGTACAAGAAGACTGACTCTTCTTACTGTCTATGTTTTAACCATTCCTGTGACACTATTTATAGATTCCGATGCTTCACTTCAGGTTTGCTGTATCCTTTGGACCTTCCTATTG
Organism: Schistocerca americana; assembly: GCF_021461395.2. NCBI lineage: Eukaryota > Metazoa > Arthropoda > Insecta > Orthoptera > Acrididae > Schistocerca > Schistocerca americana. Next base: position 7,479,733 of record NC_060125.1, read on the forward strand.
ACGATGAAACTCAGAACATGCATCAGAATTTAATACAAAAGGCACAATGCCGACTTAAGTACATGAAGATTGACTCTTTTTACTGACTGTTTTGAACCATTCCTGTGACACTAGTTATAGATTCCGATGCTTCATTTCAAGTTTACTCTATCCCTCCGACCTTCTTATTGGCGATGAAACACAGAAATTGCATCGGAATTAAATAAAAAAGCACAATGCCAACATAAGTACAAGAAGACTAACTCCTCTTACTGACTATGTTTTGAATCATTAATGTGACACTAGTTATAGATTCCGATGCTTCACTTCAGGTTTACTGTATCCCTTGGACCTTCGTATTGACGATGAAACACAGAAATTGCATCGGAATTAAATACAAAAGGCACAATGCCGAATTAAGTACAAGAAGACTGTCCCTTCTTACTGACTATGTTTTGAACCATTCCTGTGACACTAGTTATAGATTCCGATGCTTCACTTCAGGTTTACTCTATCCCTAGGACCTTCTTATTGACGATGAAACACAGAAATTGCATCGGAACTAAATACAAAAGGCACAATGCGGACTTAAGTACAAGAAGACTGACTCTTCCTACTGTCTATGTTTTGAACGATTCCTGTGACATTACTTATAGATTCCGATGCTTCACTTCAGGTTCTCTGTATCCATTGGACCTTCTTATTGGCGAAGAAATACAGAAATTGCATCGGAATTCAATAGAAAAGTCACGATGCCGAACTAAGTACAAGAAGACTGACTCTTCTTACTGTCTATGTTTTAACCATTCCTGTGACACTATTTATAGATTCCGATGCTCCACTTCAGGTTTACTGTATCCCTTGGACCTTCTTATTGACGATGAAACACAGAACATGCATAGGAACTAAATACAAAAGGCACAATGCCGACTTAAGTACATGAAGATTGACTCTTCTAACTGACTGTTTTGAACCATTCCTGTGACACTAGTTATAGATTCCGATGCTTTACTTCAGGTTTCTTGTATCCCTCTGACCTTCTTATTGACGATGAAACACAGAAATTGCATCGGAATTAAATACAAAAGGCACAATGCCGACTTAAGTACAAGAAAACTGACCCTTCTTACTGTCTATGTTTGAACCATTCCTGTGACACGAGTTATAGATTCCGATGCTTCACTTCAGGTTTACTGTATCCCTCTTACCTTCTTATTGACGATGAAACACAGAAATTGCATCGGAATTAAATAGAAAAGGCACAATGCCGATTTAAGTACAAGAAGACTGACTCTTCCTACTGTCTATGTTTTGAACCATTCCTGTGACACTAGTTATAGATTCCGATGCTTCACTTCAATTTACTGTATCCCTCTGACCTTCTTTTTGACTATGAAACACAGAAATTGCTTCGGAATTGAATAGAAAAGGCATAATGCCGACTTAAGTACAAGAAGACTGACTCGTCCTACTGTCTATGATTTGAACCATTCCTGTCACACTAGTTATAGATTCCGATGCTTCACTTCAGGTTTACTGTATCCCTCTGACCTTATTTTTAACGATGAAACACAGAAATTGCATCGGAATTAAATAGAAAATTCACAATGCCAACTTAAGTACATGTATAGTTAATCTTCTTACTGTCTATGATTTGAACCATTCCTGTGACACTAGTTATAGATTCCGATGATTCATTTCAGGTTTACTGTATCCCTTGGATCTTCTTATTGACGATGGAACACAGATAGTGCATCGGAATTAATTAGAAAAGGCACAATGCCGACTTAAGTACAAGAAGACTGACTCTTCTTACTGTCTATGTTTTGAACCATTCCTGTGACACTAGTTATGGATTCCGATGCTTCACTTCAGGTTAACTGTATCCCTTGGACCTTCTTATTGACGTTGAAACACAGAAAATGCATCGGAATTAAATACAAAATGCACGATGCCGACGTAAGTACAAGAAGACAGACTCTTCTTACTGACTGTTTTTAACCATTCCTGTGACACAAGTTATAGATTTCGATGCTTCATTTCAGGTTTACTGTATCCCTCCGACCTTCTTATTGGCGATGAAACACAGAAATTGCATCGGAATTAAATAAAAAAGCACAATGCCAACATAAGTACAAGAAGACTAACTCCTTTTACTGACTATGTTTTGAATCATTTATGTGACACTAGTTATAGATTCCGATGCTTCACTTCAGGTTTACTGTATCCCTTGGACCTTCGTATTGACGATGAAACACAGAAATTGCATCGGAATTAAATACAAAATGCACAATGCCGAATTAAGTACAAGAAGACTGACCCTTCTTACTGACTATGTTTTGAACCATTCCTGTGACACTAGTTATAGATTCCGATGCTTCACTTCAGGTTTACTCTATCTCTATGACCTTCTTATTGACGATGAAACACAGAGATTGCATCGGAACTAAATACAAAAGGCACAATGCCGACTTAAGTACAAGAAGACTGACTCTTCTTACTGTCTATTTTTGAACGATTCCTGTGACATTACTTATAGATTCCGATGCTTCACTTCAGGTTTTCTGTATCCATTGGACCTACTTATTGGCGACGAAATACAGAAATTGCATCGGAATTAAATAGAAAAGGCACGATGCCGACTTAAGTACAAGAAGACTGACTCTTCTTACTGTCTATGTTTTAACCATTCCTGTGACACTATTTATAGATTCCGATGCTTCACTTCAGGTTTGCTGTATCCCTTGGACCTTCCTATTGACGATGAAACACAGAACATGCATCAGAATTAAATACAAAAAGCACAATGCCAACATAAGTACAAGAAGACTAACTCCTCTTACTGACTATGTTTTGATTCATTAATGTGACACTAGTTATAGATTCCGATGCTTCACTTCAGGTTTACTGTATCCCTTTGACCTTCGTATTGACGATGAAACACAGAAATTGCATCGGAATTAAATACAAAAGGCACAATGCCGAATTAAGTACAAGAAGACTGTCCCTTCTTACTGACTATGTTTTGAACCATTCCTGTGACACTAGTTATAGATTCCGATGCTTCACTTCAGGTTTACTCTATCCCTAGGACCTTCTTATTGACGATGAAACACAGAAATTGCATCGGAACTAAATACAAAAGGCACAATGCGGACTTAAGTACAAGAAGACTGACTCTTCCTACTGTCTATGTTTTGAACGATTCCTGTGACATTACTTATAGATTCCGATGCTTCACTTCAGGTTCTCTGTATCCATTGGACCTTCTTATTAGCGAAGAAATACAAAAATTGCATCGGAATTAAATAGAAAAGTCACGATGCCGAACTAAGTACAAGAAGACTGACTCTTCCTACTGTCTATGTTTTGAACCATTCCTGTGACACTAGTTATAGATTCCGATGCTTCACTTCAATTTACTGTATCCCTCTGACCTTCTTATTGACGATGAAACACAGAACATGCATTGGAATTAAATACAAAAGGCACAATGCCGACTTAAGTACATGAAGATTGACTCTTCTTACTGACTATTTTGAACCATTCCTGTGACACTAGTTATAGATTCCGATGCTTTACTTCAGGTTTCCTGTATCCCTCTGACCTTCTTATTGACGATGAAACACAGAAATTGCATCGGAATTAAATACAAAAGGCACAATGCCGACTTAAGTACAAGAAAACTGACCCTTCTTACTGTCTATGTTTGAACCATTCCTGTGACACGAGTTATAGATTCCGATGCTTCACTTCAGGTTTACTGTATCCCTCTTACCTTCTTATTGACGATGAAAAACAGAAATTGCATCGGAATTAAATAGAAAAGGCACAATGCCGATTTAAGTACAAGAAGACTGACTCTTCCTACTGTCTATGTTTTGAACCATTCCTGTGACACTAGTTATAGATTCCGATGCTTCACTTCAATTTACTGTATCCCTCTGACCTTCTTTTTGACTATGAAACACAGAAATTGCTTCGGAATTGAATAGAAAAGGCATAATGCCGACTTAAGTACAAGAAGACTGACTCGTCCTACTGTCTATGATTTGAACCATTCCTGTCACACTAGTTATAGATTCCGATGCTTCACTTCAGGTTTACTGTATCCCTCTGACCTTATTTTTAACGATGAAACACAGAAATTGCATCGGAATTAAATAGTAAATTCACAATGCCAACTTAAGTACATGTATAGTGAATCTTCTTACTGTCTATGATTTGAACCATTCCTGTGACACTAGTCATAGATTCCGATGATTCATTTCAGGTTTACTGTATCCCTTGGATCTTCTTATTGACGATGGAACACAGATAGTTCATCGGAAATAAATAGAAGAGGCACAATGCCGACTTAAGTACAAGAAGGCTGACTGTCCCTACTGTCTATGTTTTGAACCATTCCTCTGACACTAGTTATAGATTCTGATGCTTCACTTCAGGTTTACTGTATCCCTCTGACCTTCTTTTTGACTATGAAACACAGAAATTGCATAGGAATTAATTAGAAAAGGTACAATGCCGACTTAAGTACAAGAAGACTGACTCTTCTTACTGTCTATGTTTTGAACCATTCCTGTGACACTAGTTATGGATTCCGATGCTTCACTTCAGGTTAACTGTATCCCTTGGACCTTCGTATTGACGATGAAACACAGAAATTGCATCGGAATTAAATACAAAATGCACAATGCCGAATTAAGTACAAGAAGACTGACCCTTCTTACTGACTATGTTTTGAACCATTCCTGTGACACTAGTTATAGATTCCGATGCTTCACTTCAGGTTTACTCTATCTCTATGACCTTCTTATTGACGATGAAACACAGAGGTTGCATCGGAACTAAATACAAAAGGCACAATGCCGACTTAAGTACAAGAAGACTGACTCTTCCTACTGTCTATGTTTTGTACGATGCCTGTGACATTACTTACAGATTCCGATGCTTCACTTCAGGTTCACTGTATCCATTGGACCTTCTTATTGGCGACGAAATACAGAAATTGCATCGGAATTAAATAGAAAAGGCACGATGCCGACATAAGTACAAGAAGACTGACTCTTCTTAGTGTCTATGTTTTAACCAGTCCTGTGACACTATTTATAGATTCCGATGCTCCACTTCAGGTTTACTGTATCCCTCGGACCTTCTTATTGACGATGAAACACAGAACATGCATCAGAATTAAATACAAAAGGCACAATGCCGACTTAAGTACATGAAGATTGACTCTTCTTACTGACTGTTTTGTACCATTCCTGTGACACTAGTTTTAGATTGCGATGCTTTACTTCAGGTTTACTGTATCCCTCTGACCTTCTTATTGACGATGAAACACAGAAATTGCATCGGAATTAAATAGAAAACTTACAATGCCGACTTAAGTACATGTATAGTGAATCTTCCTACTGTCTATGATTTGAACCATTCCTGTGACACCAGTTATAGATTCCGATGCTTCATTTCAGGTTTACTGTATCCCTTCTATCTTCTTATTGACGATGGAACACAGATAGTGCATCGGATATAAATAGAAGAGGCACAATGCCGACTTAAGTACAAGAAGGCTGACTCTCCCTACTGTCTATGTTTTGAACCATTCCTGTGGCACTAGTTATAGATTCCGATGCTTCACTTCAGGTTTACTGTATCCCTCTGACCTTCTTTTTGACTATGAAACAGAGAAATTGCATAGGAATTAATTAGAAAAGGCACAATGCCGACTTCAGTACAAGAAGACTGACTCGTCCTACTGTCTATGGTTTGAGCCATTCCTGTGACACTAGTTATGGATTCCGATGCTTCACTTCTGGTTTACTGTATCCCTCTGACCTTATTTTTGACGATGAAACACAGAAATTGCATCGGAATTAAATACAAAAAGCACAATGCCGACTTAAGTACAAGAAGACTGACTCTTCTTACTGTCTACGTTTTGAACCATTCCTGTGACACTAGTTATGGATTCCGATGCTTCACTTCAGGTTAACTGTATCCCTAGGACCTTCTTATTGACGTTGAAACACAGAAAATGCAACGGAATTAAATACAAAATGCACGATGCCGACGTAAGTACAAGAAGACTGACTCTTCTTACTGACTGTTTTTAACCATTCCTGTGACACTAGTTATAGATTCCGATTTTTCATTTCAGGTTTACTGTATCCCTCCGACCTTCTTATTGGCGATGAAACACAGAAATTGCATCGGAATTAAATAAAAAAGCACAATGCCAACATAAGTACAAGAAGACTAACTCCTCTTACTGACTAGGTTTTGAATCATTTATGTGACACTAGTTATAGATTCCGATGCTTCACTTCAGGTTTACTGTATCCCTTGGACCTTCGTATTGACGATGAAACACAGAAATTGCATCGGAATTAAATACAAAAGGCACAATGCCGAATTAAGTACAAGAAGACTGACCCTTCTTACTGACTATGTTTTGAACCATTCCTGAGACACTAGTTATAGATTCCGATGCTTCACTTCAGGTTTACTCTATCCCGAGGACCTTCTTATTGACGATGAAACACAGAAATTGCATCGGAACTAAATACAAAAGGCACAATGCCGACTTAAGTACAAGAAGACTGACTCTTCCTTACTGTCTATGTTTGAACGATTCCTGTGACATTACTTATAGATTCCGATGCTTCACTTGAGGTTTTCTGTATCCATTGGACCTTCTTATTAACGACGAAATACAGAAATTGCATCGGAATTAAATAGAAAAGGCACGATGCCGACTTAAGTACATGAAGACTGACTCTTCTTACTGTCAATGTTTTAACCATTCCTGTGACACTAGTTATAGATTCCGATGCTTTACTTCAGGTTTACTGTAACCCTCTGACCTTCTTATTGACGATGAAACACAGAAATTGCATCGGAATTAATTACAAAAGGCACAATGCCGACTTAAGTACAAGAGAACTGACCCTTCTTACTGTCTATGTTTGAACCATTCCTGTGACACTAGTTATAGATTCCGATGCTTCACTTCAGGTTTACTGTATTCCTCTGACCTTCTTATTGACGATGAAACACAGAAATTGCATCGGAATTAAATAGAAAAGGCACAATGCCGACTTAAGTACAGGAAGACTGACTCTTCCTACTGTCTATGTTTTGAACCATTCCTGTGACACTAGTTATAGATTCCGATGATTCACTTCAGGTTTACTGTATCCCTCTGACCGTCATTTTGACTATGAAACACAGAAATTGCTTCGGAATTGAATAGAAAAGGCACAATGCCGACTTAAGTACAAGAAGACTGACTCGTCCTACTGTTTATGCTTTGAACCATTCCTGTGACACTAGTTATAGATTCCGATGCCTCACTTCAGGTTTACTGTATCCCTCTGACCTTATTTTTGACGATGAAACACAGAAATTGCATCGGAATTAAATAGAAAATTCACAATGCCGACTTAAGTACATGTATAGTGAATCTTCCTACTGTTTATGATTTGAACCATTCCTGTGACACTAGTTATAGATTCCGATGCTTCATTTCAGGTTTACTGTATCCCTTGGATCTTCTTATTGACGATGGAACACAGATAGTGCATCGGAAATAAATAGAAGTGGCACAATGCCGACTTAAGTACAAGAAGGCTGACTCTCCCTACTGTCTATGTTTTGAACCATTCCTGTGACACTAGTTATAGATTCCGATGCTTCACTTCAGGTTTACTGTATCCCTCTGACCTTCTTTTTGACTATGAAACACAGAAATTGCATAGGAATTAATTAGAAAAGGCACAATGCCGACTTAAGTACAAGAAGACTGACTCGTCCTACTGTCTATGGTTTGAACCATTCCTGTGACACTAGTTATAGATTCCGATGCTTCACTTCAGGTTTACTGTATCCCTCTGACCTTATTTTTGACGATGAAACACAGAAATTGCATCGAAAATAAATACAAAAAGCACAATGCCGACTTAAGTACAAGAAGACTGACTCTTCTTACTGTCTATGTTTTGAACCATTCCTGTGACACTAGTTATGGATTCCGATGCTTCACTTCAGGTTAACTGTATCCCTTGGACCTTCTTATTGACGTTGAAACACAGAAAATGCATCGGAATTAAATACAAAATGCACGATGCCGACGTAAGTACAAGAAGACTGACTCTTCTTACTGACTGTTTTTAACCATTCCTGTGACACTAATTATAGATTCCGATGCTTCATTTCAGGTTTACTGTATCCCTCCGACCTTCTTATTGGCGATGAAACACAGAAATTGCATCGGAATTAAATAAAAAGCACAACGCCAACATAAGTACAAGAAGACTAACTCCTCTTACTGACTATGTTTTGAATCATTAATGTGACACTAGTTATAGATTCCGATGCTTCACTTCAGGTTCACTGTATCCCTTGGACCTTCGTATTGACGATGAAACACAGAAATTGCATCGGAATTAAATACAAAAGGCACAATGCCGAATTAAGTACAAGAAGACTGACCCTTCTTACTGACTATGTTTTGAACCATTCCTGTGACACTAGTTATAGATTCCGATGCTTCACTTCAGGTTTACTCTATCCCTAGGACCTTCTTATTGACGATGAAACACAGAAATTGCATCGGAACTAAATACAAAAGGCACAATGCCGACTTAAGTACAAGAAGATTGACTCTTCTTACTGACTGTTTTGAAATATTCCTGTGACACTAGTTATAGATTCCGATGCTTTACTTCAGGTTTACTGTATCCCTCTGACCTTCTTATTGACGATGAAACACAGAAATTGCATCGGAATTAAATGCAAAAGGCACAATGCCGACTTAAGTACAAGAAAACTGACCCTTCTTACTGTCTATGTTTGAACCATTCCTGTGACACTAGTTATAGATTCCGATGCTTCACTTCAGGTTTACTGTATCCATCTGACCTTCTTATTGACGATGAAACACAGAAATTGCATCGGAATTAAATACAAAAGGCACAATGCCGAATTAAGTACAAGTAGACTGACCCTTCTTACTGACTATGTTTTGAACCATTCCTGAGACACTAGTTATAGATTCCGATGCTTCACTTCATGTTTACTCTATCCCGAGGACCTTCTTATTGACGATGAAACACAGAAATTGCATCGGAACTAAATACAAAAGGCACAATGCCGACTTAAGTACAAGAAGACTGACTCTTCTTACTGTCTATGTTTGAACGATTCCTGTGACATTACTTATAGATTCCGATGCTTCACTTGAGGTTTTCTGTATCCATTGGACCTTCTTATTAACGACGAAATACAGAAATTGCATCGGAATTAAATAGAAAAGGCACGATGCCGACTTAAGTACATGAAGACTGACTCTTCTTACTGTCAATGTTTTAACCATTCCTGTGACACTATTTATAGATTCCGATGCTTCACTTCAGGTTTGCTGTATCCCTTGTACCTTCTTATTGACGATGAAACACAGAACATGCATCAGAATTAAATACAAAAAGCACAATGCCGACTTAAGTACATGAAGATTGACTCTTCTTACTGTCTATGTTTGAACGATTCCTGTGACATTACTTATAGATTCCGATGCTTTACTTCAGGTTTACTGTAACCCTCTGACCTTCTTATTGACGATGAAACACAGAAATTGCATCGGAATTAATTACAAAAGGCACAATGCCGACTTAAGTACAAGAGAACTGACCCTTCTTACTGTCTATGTTGGAACCATTCCTGTGACACTAGTTATAGATTCCGATGCTTCACTTCAGGTTTACTGTATCCCTCTGACCTTCTTATTGACGATGAAACACAGAAATTGCATCGGAATTAAATAGAAAAGGCACAATGCCGACTTAAGTACAGGAAGACTGACTCTTCCTACTGTCTATGTTTTGAACCATTCCTGTGACACTAGTTATAGATTCCGATGATTCACTTCAGGTTTACTGTATCCCTCTGACCGTCATTTTGACTATGAAACACAGAAATTGCTTCGGAATTGAATAGAAAATTCACAATGCCGACTTAAGTACATGTATAGTGAATCTTCCTACTGTTTATGATTTGAACCATTCCTGTGACACTAGTTATAGATTCCGATGCTTCACTTCAGGTTTACTGTATCCCTCTGACCTTATTTTTGACGATGAAACACAGAAATTGCATCGGAAATAAATACAAAAAGCACAATGCCGACTTAAGTACAAGAAGACTGACTCTTCTTACTGTCTATGTTTTGAACCATTCCTGTGACACTAGTTATGGATTCCGATGCTTCACTTCAGGTTAACTGTATCCCTTGGACCTTCTTATTGACGTTGAAACACAGAAAATGCATCGGAATTAAATACAAAATGCACGATGCCGACGTAAGTACAAGAAGACTGACTCTTCTTACTGACTGTTTTTAACCATTCCTGTGACACTAGTTATTGATTCCGATGCTTTACTTCAGGTTTACTGTATCCCTCTGACCTTCTTATTGACGATGAAACACAGAAATTGCATCGGAATTAAATGCAAAAGGCACAATGCCGACTTAAGTACAAGAAAACTGACCCTTCTTACTGTCTATGTTTGAACCATTCCTGTGACACTAGTTATAGATTCCGATGCTTCACTTCAGGTTTACTGTATCCATCTGACCTTCTTATTGACGATGAAACACAGAAATTGCATCGGAATTAAATAGAAAAGGCACAATGCCTACTTAAGTACAAGAAGACTGACTCTTCCTACTGTCTATGTTTTGAACCATTCCTGTGACACTAGTTATAGATTCCGATGCTTTAGTTCAGGTTTTCTGTATCCATTGGACCTTCTTATTGGCGATGAAATACAGAAATTGCATTGGAATTAAAAAGAAAAGGCACGATGCCGACGTAAGTACAAGAAGACTGACTCTTCTTACTGTCTATGTTTTAACCATTCCTGTGACACTATTTATAGATTGCGAAGCTTCACTTCAGGTTTACTGTATCCCTTGGACCTTCTTATTGACGATGAAACACAGAACATTCATCGGAATTAAATACAAAAGGCACAATGCCGACTAAAGTACATGAAGATTGACTCTTCTTACTGACTGTTTTGAACCATTCCTATGACACTAGTTATAGATTCCCATGCTTTACTTCAGGTTTACTGTATCCCTCTGACCTTCTTATTGACGATGAAACACAGAAATTGCATCGGAATTAAATGCAAAAGGCACAATGCCGACTTAAGTACAAGAAAACTGACCCATCTTACTGTCTATGTTTGAACCATTCCTGTGACACTAGTTATAGATTCCGATGCTTCACTTCAGGTTTACTGTATCCCTCTGACCTTCTTATTGACGATGAAACACAGAAATTGCATCGGAATTAAATAGAAAAGGCACAATGCCTACTTAAGTACAAGAAGACTGACTCTTCCTACTGTCTATGTTTTGAACCATTCCTGTGACACTAGTTATAGATTCCGATGCTTTACTTCAGGTTTACTGTATCCCTCTGACCTTCTTTTTGACTATGAAACACAGAAATTGCTTCGGAATTAAATAGAAAATGCACAATGCCGACTTAAGTACAAGAAGACTGACTCGTCCTACTGTCTATGTTTTGAACCATCCCTGTGACACTAGTTATAGATTCCGATGCTTCACTTCAGGTTTACTGTATCCCTCTGACCTTATTTTTGACGATGAAACACAGAAATTGCATCGGAATTAAATACAAAATGCACGATGCCGACTTAAGTACAAGAAGACTGACTCTTCTTACTGACTGTTTTTAACCATTCCTGTGACACTAGTTATAGATTCCGATGCTTCATTTCAGGTTTACTGTATCCCTCCGACCTTCTTATTGGCGATGAAACACAGAAATTGCATCGGAATTAAATAAAAAGCACAATGCCAACATAAGTACAAGAAGACTAACTCCTCTTGCTGACTATGCTTTGAAACATTAATGTGACACTAGTTATAGATTCCGATGCTTCACTTCAGGTTTTCTGTATCCATTGGACCTTCTTATTGGCGACGAAATCCAGAAATTGCATCGGAATTAAATAGAAAAGGCACGATGCCAACTTAAGTACATGAAGATTGACTCTTCTTACTGTCTATGTTTTAACCATTCCTGTGACACTATTTATAGATTGCGATGCTTCACTTCAGGTTTTCTGTCTCACTTGGACCTTCTTATTGACGATGAAACACAGAAATTGCATCGGAATTAAATACAAAAGGCACAATGCCGACTTAAGTATAAGAAAACTGACCCTTCTCACTTTCTATGTTTGAACCATTCCTGTGACACTAGTTATAGATTCCGATGCTTCTTTTCAGGTTTACTGTATACCTTGGATCTTCTTATTGACGATGGAACACAGATTGTGCATCGGAAATAAATAGAAGAGGCACAATGCCGACTTAAGTACAAGAAGGCTGACTCTCCCTACTGTCTATGTTTTGAACCATTCCTGTGACACTAGTTATAGATTCCGATGCTTCATTTCAGGTTTACTGTAACCCTCCGACCTTCTTATTGGCGATGAAACACAAAAATTGCATCGGAATTAAATAAAAAGCACAATGCCAACATAAGTACAAGAAGACTAACTCCTCTTACTGACTATGTTTTGAAACATTAATGTGACACTAGTTATAGATTCCGATGCTTCACTTCAGGTTTACTGTATCCCTTGGACCTTCGTATTGACGATGAAACACAGAAATATCATCGGAAGTAAATACAAAAGGCACAATGCCGAATTAAGTACAAGAAGACTGACCCCATCTTACTGACTATTTTTGAACCATACCTGTGACGCTAGTTATAGATTCCGATGCTTCACTTCAGGTTTACTCTATCCCTAGGACCTTCTTATTGACGATGAAACACAGAAATTGCATCGAAACTGAATACATAAGGCACAATGCCGACTTAAGTACAAGAAGACTGACTCTTCCCACTGTCTATGATTTGAACGATTATTGTGACATTACTTATAGATTCCGATGCTTCACTTCAGGTTTTCTGTATCCATTGGACCTTCTTATTGGCGACGAAATACAGAAATTGCATCGGAATTAAATACAAAAGGCACAATGCCGACTAAAGTACATGAAGATTGACACTTCTTACTGACTGTTTTGAACCATTCCTGTGACACTAGTTATGGTTTCCGATGCTTTACTTTAGGTTTACTGTATCCCTCTGACCTTCTTATTGACGATGAAACACAGAAATTGCATCGGAATTAAATACAAAAGGCACAATGCCGACTTAAGTACAAGAAAACTGACCCTTCTTACTGTCTATGTTTGAACCATTCCTGTGACACTGGTTATAGATTCCGATGCTTCACTTCAGGTTTACTGTATCCCTCAGACCTTCTTATTGACGATGAAACACAGAAATTGCATCGGAATTAAATAGAAAAGGCACAATGCCGACTTAAGTACAAGAAGACTGACTCTTCTTGCTGTCTATGTTTTGAACCATTCCTGTGACACTAGTTATGGATTCCGATGCTTCACTTCAGGTTAACTGTATCCTTTGGACCTTCTTATTGACGTTGAATCACAGAAAATGCATCGGAATTAAATACAAAATGCACGATGCCGACTTAAGTACAAGAAGACTGACTCTTCTTGCTGTCTATGTTTTGAACCATTCCTGTGACACTAGTTATGGATTCCGATGCTTCACTTCAGGTTAACTGTATCCTTTGGACCTTCTTATTGACGTTGAATCACAGAAAATGCATCGGAATTAAATACAAAATGCACGATGCCGACTTAAGTACAAGAAGACTGACTCTTCTTACTGACTGTTTTTAACCATTCCTGTGACACTAGTTATAGATTCCGATGCTTCATTTCAGGTTTACTGTATCCCTCCGACCTTCTTATTGGCGAAGAAACACAGATATTGCATCGGAATTAAATAAAAAGCACAATGCCAACATAAGTACAAGAAGACTAACTCCTCTTACTGACTATGTTTTGAAACATTAATGTGACACTAGTTATAGATTCCGATACTTCACTTCAGGTTTACTGTATCCCTTGGACCTTCGTATTGACGATGAAACACAGAAATTGCATCGGAAGTAAATGCAAAAGGCACAATGCCGAATTAAGTACAAGAAGACTGACCCTTCTTACTGACTATTTTTGAACCATTCCTGTGACACTAGTTATAGATTCCCATGCTTCACTTCAGGTTTACTCTATCCCTAGGACCTTCTTATTGACGATGAAACACATAAATTGCATCGAAACTAAATACATAAGGCACAATGCCGACTTAAGTACAAGAAGACTGACTCTTCCCACTGTCTATGTTTTGAACGATTCCTGTGACATTACTTATAGATTCCGATGCTTCACTTCAGGTTTTCTGTATCCATTGGACCTTCTTATTGGCGACGAAATACAGAAATTATATCGGAATTAAATAGAAGAGGCACGATGCCGACTTAAGTACATGAAGATTGACTCTTCTTACTGACTGTTTTAAACCATTCCTGTGACACTAGTTATAGATTCGATGCTTTACTTCAGCTTTACTGTATCCCTCTGACCTTCTTATTGACGATGAAACACAGAAATTGCATCGGAATTAAATACAAAAGGCAAAATGCCGACTTCAGTACAAGAAGACTGACTCTTTTTCTGTCTATGTTTTGAACCATTCCTGTGGCACTAGATATAGATTTCGGTGCTTTATTTCAGGTTTACTGTATCCCTTGGATCTTCTTGTTGACGATGGAACACAGATAGTGCATCGGAAATAAATAGAAGAGGCACAATGCCGACTTAAGTACAAGAAGGCTGACACTCCCTACTGTCTATGTTTTGAACCATTCCTGTGACGCTAGTTACAGATTCCGATGCTTCACCTCAGGTTCACTGTATCCCTCTGACCTTCTTATTGAAGGTGAAATACAGAATTTGCATCGGACATAAATAGAAAAGGCACAATGCCGTCTTAAGTACAAGCAGACTGACTCTTCTCAGTGTCTATGTTTGAACCATTCCTGTGACGCTAGTTATAGATTCCGATGCTTCACTTCAGGTTTACTGTATCCCTCTGACCTTCGTTTTGACGATGAAACACAGAAATTGCATCGGAAATAAATACAAAAAGCACAATGCCGACTTAAGTACAAGAAGACTGACTCTTCTTACTGTCTATGTTTTGAACCATTCCTGTGACACTAGTTATGGATTCCGATGCTTCACTTCAGGTTAACTGTATCCCTTGGACCTTCTTATTGACGATGAAACACAGAAATTGTATCGGAATTAAATACAAAAGGCACAAAGCCGTCGTAAGTACATGAAGACTGACTCTTCTTACTGACTATGTTTTGAACCATTCCTGTGACACTAGTTATAGATTCCGATGCTTCACTTCCGGTTTACTGTATCCCTTAGATCTTCTTATTGACGATGAAACACCAAAATTGCATCGGAATTAAATACAAAAGGCACAATGCCGACTTAAGTACAAGAAGACTGACTCGTCCTACTGTCTATGTTTTGAACCATTCCTGTGACACTAGTTATAGATTCCGATGCTTCACTTCAGGTTTACTGTATCCCTCTGACCTTCTTTTTGACGATGAAACACAGAAATTGCATCGGAATTAAATACAAATAGCACAATGCCGACTTAAGTACATGAAGACTGACTCTTCTTACTGTCTATGTTTTGAACCATTCCTGCGACACTAGTTATGGATTCCGATGCTTCACTTCAGGTTAACTGTATCCTTTGGACCTTCTTATTGACGTTGAAACACAGAAAATGCATCGGAATTAAATACAAAATGCACGATGCCGACTTAAGTACAAGAAGACTGACTCTTCTTACTGACTGTTTTTAAACATTCCTGTGACACTAGTTATAGATTCCGATGCTTCATTTCATTTTTACTGTATCCCTCCGACCTTCTTATTGGCGAAGAAACACAGAAATTGCATCGGAATTAAATAAAAAGCACAATGCCAACATAAGTACAAGAAGACTAACTCCTCTTACTGACTAGGTTTTGAAACATTAATGTGACACTGGTTATAGATTCCGATGCTTCACTTCAGGTTTACTGTATCCCTTGGACCTTCGTATTGACGATGAAACACAGAAATTGCATCGGAAGTAAATACAAAAGGCACAATGCCGAATTAAGTACAAGAAGACTGACCCTTCTTACTGACTATTTTTGAACCATTCCTGTGACACTAATTATAGATTCCGATGCTTCACTTCAGGTTTACTCTATCCCTAGGACCTTCTTATTGACGATGAAACACATAAATTGCATCGAAACTAAATACATAAGGCACAATGCCGACGTAAGTACAAGAAGACTGACTCTTCCCACTGTCTATGTTTTGAACGATTCCTGTGACATTACTTATAGATTCCGATGCATCACTTCAGGTTTTCTGTATCCATTGGACCTTCTTATTGGCGACGAAATGCAGAAATTGCATCGGAATTAAATAGAAAAGGCACGATGCCGACTTAAGTACATGAAGATTGACTCTTCTTACTGACTGTTTTAAACCATTCCTGTGACCCTAGTTATAGATTCGATGCTTTACTTCAGGTTTACTGTATCCCTCTGACCTTCTTATTGACGATGAAACACAGAAATTGCATCGGAATTAAATACAAAAGGCACAATGCCGACTTCAGTACAAGAAGTCTGACTCTTTTTCTGTCTATGTTTTGAACCATTCCTGTGACACTAGATATAGATTTCGATGCTTTATTTCAGGTTTACTGTATCCCTTGGATCTTCTTATTGACGATGGAACACAGATAGTGCATCGGAAATAAATGGAAGAGGCACAATGCCGACTTAAGTACAAGAAGGCTGACACTCCCTACTGTCTATGTTTTGAACCATTCCTGTGACACTAGTTAGAGATTCCGATGCTTCACTTCAGGTTAACAGTATCCCTCTGACCTTCTTATTGACGTTGAAACACACTAATTGCATCGGAATTAAATTGAAAATGGCACAATGTCGACTTAAGTACAAAAAGACTGACGCTTCTTACTGTCTATGTTTTGAACCATTCCTGTGACGCTAGTTACAGATTCCGATGCTTCACCTCAGGTTCACTGTATCCCTCTGACCTTCTTATTGAAGGTGAAATACAGAATTTGCATCGGACATAAATAGAAAAGGCACAATGCCGTCTTAAGTACAAGCAGACTGACTCTTCTTAGTGTCTATGTTTGAACCATTCCTGTGACGCTAGTTATAGATTCCGATGCTTCACTTCAGGTTCACTGTATCCCTCTGACCTTCTTTTTGACGATGAAACACAGAAATTGCATCGGAAATAAATACAAAAAGCACAATGCCGACTTAAGTACAAGAAGACTGACTCTTCTTACTGACTATGTTTTGAATCATTAATGTGACACTAGTTATAGATTCCGATGCTTCACTTCAGGTTTACTGTATCCCTTGGACCTTCGTATTGACGATGAAACACAGAAATTGCATCGGAATTAAATACAAAAGGCACAATGCCGAATTAAGTACAAGAAGACTGACCCTTCTTACTGACTATGTTTTGAACCATTCCTGTGACACTAGTTATAGATTCCGATGCTTCACTTCAGGTTTACTGTATCCCTTGGACCTTCTTATTGACGATGAAACACAGAACATTCATCGGAATTAAATACAAAAGGCACAATGCCGACTAAAGTACATGAAGATTGACTCTTCTTACTGACTGTTTTGATCCATTCCTGTGACACTAGTTATAGATTCCGATGCTTTACTTCAGGTTTACTGTATCCCTCTGACCTTCTTATTGACGATGAAACACAGAAATTGCATTGGAATTAAATGCAAAAGGCACAATGCCGACTTAAGTACAAGAAAACTGACCCTTCTTACTGTCTATGTTTGAACCATTCCTGTGACACTAGTTATAGATTCCGATGCTTCACTTCAGGTTTACTGTATCCCTCTGACCTTCTTATTGACGATGAAACACAGAAATTGCATCGAAATTAAATACAAAAGGCACAATGCCGACTTAAGTACAAGAAAACTGACCCTTCTTACTGTCTATGTTTGAACCATTCCTGTGACACTAGTTATAGATTCCGATGCTTCACTTCAGGTTTACTGTATCCCTCAGACCTTCTTATTGACGATGAAACACAGAAATTGCATCGGAATTAAATAGAAAAGGCACAATGCCGACTTAAGTACAAGAAGACTGACTCTTCCTACCGTCTATGTTTTGAACCATTCCTGTGACACTAGTTATAGATTCCGATGCTTTACTTCAGGTTTACTGTATCCCTCTGACCTTCTTTTTGACTATGAAACACAGAATTTGCTTCGGAATTAAATAGAAAAGGCACAATGCCGACTTAAGTACAAGAAGACTGACTCGTCCTACTGTCTATGTTTTGAACCATTCCTGTGACACTAGTTATAGATTCCGATGTTTCACTTCAGGTTAACTGTATCCTTTGGACCTTCTTATTGACGTTGAAGCACAGAAAATGCATCGGAATTAAATACAAAATGCACGATGCCGACTTAAGTACAAGAAGACTGACTCATCTTACTGAGTGATTTTAACCATTCCTGTGACACTAGTTATAGATTCCGATGCTTCATTTCAGGTTTACTGTATCCCTCCGACCTTCTTATTGGCGATGAAACACAGAAATTGCATCGGAATTAAATAAAAAGCACAATGCCAACATAAGTACAAGAAGACTAACTCCTCTTACTGACTATGTTTTGAAACATTAATGTGACACTAGTTATAGATTCCGATGCTTCACTTCAGGTTTACTGTATCCCTTGGACCTTCGTATTGACGATGAAACACAGAAATTGCATCGGAAGTAAATACAAAAGGCACAATGCCGAATTAAGTACAAGAAGACTGACCCCATCTTACTGACTATTTTTGAACCATTCCTGTGACACTAGTTATAGATTCCGATGCTTCACTTCAGGATTACTCTATCCCTAGGACCTTCTTATTGACGATGAAACACAGAAATTGCATCAAAACTAAATACATAAGGCACAATGCCGTCTTAAGTACAAGAAGACTGACTCTTCCCACTGTCTATGTTTTGAACGATTCCTGTGACATTACTTATAGATTCCGATGCTTCACTTCAGGTTTTCTGTATCCATTGGACCTTCTTATTGGCGGCGAAATACAGAAATTGCATCGGAATTAAATAGAAAAGGCACGATGCCGACATAAGTACATGAAGATTGACTCTTCTTACTGTCTATGTTTTAACCATTCCTGTGACACTATTTATAGATTGCGATGCTTCACTTCAGGTTTACTGTATCCCTTGGACCTTCTTATTGACGATGAAACACAGAACATGCATCGGAATTAAATACAAAAGGCACAATGCCGACTAAAGTACATGAAGATTGACTCTTCTTACTGACTGTTTTGAACCATTCCTGTGACACTAGTTATAGATTCCGATGCTTTACTTCAGGTTTACTGTATCCCTCTGACCTTCTTATTGACGATGAAACACAGAAATTGCATCGAAATTAAATACAAAAGGCACAATGCCGACTTAAGTACAAGAAAACTGACCCTTCTTACTGTCTATGTTTGAACCATTCCTGTGACACTAGTTATAGATTCCGATGCTTCACTTCAGGTTTACTGTATCCCTCAGACCTTCTTATTGACGATGAAACACAGAAATTGCATCGGAATTAAATAGAAAAGGCACAATGCCGACTTAAGTACAAGAAGACTGACTCTTCCTACTGTCTATGTTTTGAACCATTCCTGTGACACTAGTTATAGATTCCGATGCTTTACTTCAGGTTTACTGTATCCCTCTGACCTTCTTTTTGACTATGAAACACAGAATTTGCTTCGGAATTAAATAGAAAAGGCACAATGCCGACTTAAGTACAAGAAGACTGACTCGTCCTACTGTCTATGTTTTGAACCATTCCTGTGACACTAGTTATAGATTCCGATGCTTCACTTCAGGTTTACTGTTTCCCTCTGACCTTATTTTTGACGATGAAACACAGAAATTGCATCGGAATTAAATAGAAAAGGCCCAATGCCGACTTAAGTACATGTATAGTGAATCTTCCTACTGTCTATGATTTGAACCATTCCTGTGACACTAGTTATAGATTCCGATGCTTCATTTCAGGTTTACTGTATACCTTAGATCTTCTTATTGACGATGGAACACAGATAGTGCATCGGAAATAAATAGAAGAGGCACAATGCCGACTTAAGTACAAGAAGGCTGACTCTCCCTACTGTCTATGTTTGGAACCATTCCTGTGACACTAGTTATAGATTCCGATGCTTCACTTCAAGTTTACTGTATCCCTCTGACCTTCTTTTTGACTTTGAAACACAGAAATTGCATCGGAATTACATAGAAAAGGCACAATGACGACTTAAGTACAAGAAGACTGACTCGTCCTACTGACTATGTTTTGAACCATTCCTGTGACACTAGTTATAGATCCCGATGCTTCACTTCAGGTTTACTGTATCCCTCTGACCTTATTTTTGACGATGAAACACAGAAATTGCATCGGAATTAAATACAAAAAGCACAATGCCGACTTAAGTACATGAAGACTGACTCTTCTTACTGTCTATGTTTTGAAGCATTCCTGTGACACTAGTTATGGATTCCGATGCCTCACTTCAGGTTATCTGCATCCTTTGGACCTTCTTATTGACGTTGAAACACAGAAATTGCATCGGAATTAAATAAAAAGCACAATGCCAACATAGGTACAAGAAGACTAACTCCTCTTACTGACTATGTTTTGCAACATTAATGTGACACTAGTTATAGATTCCGATGCTTCACTTCAGGTTTACTGTATCCCTTGGACCTTCGTATTGACGATGAAACACAGAAATTGCATCGGAAGTAAATACAAAAGGCACAATGCCGAATTAAGTACAAGAAGACTGACCCTTCTTACTGTCTATTTTTGAACCATTCCTGTGACACTAGTTATAGATTCCGATGCTTCACTTCAGGTTTACTCTATCCCTAGGACCTTCTTATTGACGATGAAACACAGAAATTGCATCGAAACTAAATACATAAGGCACAATGCCGACTTAAGTACAAGGAGACTGACTCTTCCCACTGTCCATGTTTTGAACGATTCCTGTGACATTACTTATAGATTCCGATGCTTCACTTCAGGTTTTCTGTATCCATTGGACCTTCTTATTGGCGACGAAATACAGAAATTGCATCGGAATTAAATAGAAAAGGCACGATGCCGACTTAAGTACATGAAGATTGACTCTTCTTACTGACTGTTTTAAACCATTCCTGTGACACTAGTTATAGATTTGATGCTTTACTTCAGGTTTACTGTATTCCTCTGACCTTCTTATTGACGATGAAACACAGAAATTGCATCGGAATTAAATAAAAAATGCAAAATGCCGACTTCAGTTCGAGAAGACTGACTCTTTTTCTGTCTATGTTTTGAACCATTCCTGTCAAACTAGATATAGATTTCGATGCTTTATTTCAGGTTTCCTGTATCCCTTGGATCTTCTTATTGACGATGAAACACAGATAGTGCATCGGAAATAAATAGAAGAGGCACGATGCCGACTTAAGTACAAGAAGGCTGACACTCCCTACTGTCTATGATTTGAACCATTCCTGTGACACTAGTTAGAGATTCCGATGCTTCACTTCAGGATAACAGTACCGCTCTGACCTTCTTATTGACGATGAAACACACTAATTGTATCGGAATTAAATTGAAAATGGCACAATGTCGACTTAAGTACAAAAAGACTGACGCTTCTTACCGTCTATGTTTTGAACCATTCCTGTGACGCTAGTTACAGATTCCGATGCTTCACCTCAGGTTCACTGTATCCCTCTGACCTTCTTATTGAAGATGAAATACAGAATTTGCATCGGACATAAATAGAAAAGGCACAATGTCGTCTTAAGTACAAGCAGACTGACTCTTCTTAGTGTCTATGTTTGAACCATTCCTGTGACGCTAGTTACAGATTCCGATGCTTCACATCAGGTTGACTGTATCCCTCGGACCTTCTTATTGACGATGAAACACAGAAATTTCATCGGAATTAAATACAAAAGGCACAATGCCGACTTAAGTACAAGAAGACTGACTCTTCTTACCGACTATCTTTTGAACCATTCCGGTGACACTAGTTATAGATTCCGATGCTTCACTTCAGGTTTACTGTTTCCCTCTGACCTTCTTATTGACGATGAAACACAGAATTTGCATCGGAAATAAATACTAAAGGCACAATGCCAACTTAAGTACATGTAGAGTGAATCTTCCTACTGTCTATGTTTTGAACCACTCCTGTGACACTAGTTATAGATTCCGATGCTTCATTTCAGGTTTACTGTATCCCTTGGATCCTCTTGTTAACGATGGAACACAGATAGTGCATCGGAAATAAATAAAAGGGCACAATGCCGACTTAAGTACAAGAAGACTGCCTCTTCTTACTGACTGTTTGAACCATTCCAGTGACCCTAGTTATAGATTCCGATGCTTCACTTCAGGTTTACTGTATCCCTCTGACCTTCCTATTGACGATGAAACACAAAATTGGATCGGAATTAAATACAAAAGGCACAATGCCGACTTAAGTACAAGAAGGCTGACTCTTCTTACTGTCTATGATTTGAACCAATCCTGTGACACTAGTTATTGATTCCGATGCTTCACTTCAGGTTTACTGTATCCCTTGGACCTTCTTATTGACGATGAAAAAGAGAAATTGCATCGGAATTAAAAACAAAGGCACAATGCCGACATAAGTACAAGAAAACTGACCCTTCTTACTGTCTATGTTTGAACCATTCCTGTGACACTAGTTATAGATTCCGATGCTTCACTTCAGGTTTACTGTATCACTCTGACCTTCTTATTGACGATGAAACACAGAAATTGCATCAAAATTAAATAGAAAAGGCACAATGCCGACTTAAGTACAAGAAGACTGACTCTTCCTACTGTCTATGTTTTGAACCATTCCTGTGACACTATTAATAGATTCCGATGCTTCACCTCAGGTTTACTGTATTCCTTGGATCTTCTTATTGACTATGAAACACAGAAATTGCATCGGAATTAAATAGAAAAGGCACAATGCCGACTTAAGTACAAGAAGACTGACTCGTCCTACTGTCTACTTTTTGAACCATTCCTGTGACACTAGTTATATATTCCGATGCTTCACTTCAGGATTACTGTATCCCTCTGACCTTATTTTTGACGATGAAACACAAAAATTGCATCGTAATTAAATAGAAAAGGCACAGTGCCGACTTAAGTACATGTAGAATGCTTCTTCCTACTGTCTATGTTTTGAACCATTCCTGTGACACTAGTTATAGATTCCGATGCTTCGCTACAGGTTTACTGTATCCCTCTGACCTTCTTTTTGACTATAAAATGCAGAAATTCCATCGGAATTAAATAGAAAAGTCACAATGCCGACTTAAGTACAAGAAGACTGACTCGTCCTACTGTCTATGTTTGAACCATTCCTGTGACACTAGTTATAGATTCCGATGCTTCACTTTAGGTTTACTGTATCCCTCTGACCCTATTTTTGACGATTAAACACAGAAATTGCATCGGAATTAAAAACAAAAAGCACAATGCCGACTTAAGTACAAGAAGACTGACTCTTCTTACTGTCTATGTTTTGAACCATTCCTGTGACACTAGTTATAGATTCCGATGCTTCACTTCAGGTTAACTGTATCCCTTGGACCTTCTTATTGACGTTGAAACACAGAAAATGCTTTGGAATTAAATACAAAATGCACGATGCCGACTTAAGTACAAGAAGACTGACTCTTCTTACTGACTGTTTTTAACCATTCCTGTGACACTAGTTATAGATGCCGATGCTTCACTGCAGGTTTACTGAATCCCTCCGACCTTCTTATTGACGATGAAACACAGAAATTGCATCGGAATTAAATAAAAAAGCACAATGCCAACATAAGTACAAGAAGACTAACTCCTCTTGCTGACTATGTTTTGAACCATTCCTGTGACACTAGTTATTGATTCCGATGCTTCACTTCAGGTTTACTGTATCCCTTGGACCTTCGTATTGACGATGAAACACAGAAATTGCATCGGAACTAAATACAAAAGGCACAATGCCGACTTAAGTACAAGAAGACTGACTCTTCTTACTGTCTATGTTTTAACCATTCCTGTGACACTAGTTATAGATTCCGAAGCTTTACTTCAGATTTACTGTATCCCTTGCACCTTCTTATTGACGATGAAACACAGATATTGCATCTGAATTAAATACAAAAGGCACAATGCCGACTTAAGTACAAGAAGACTGACCCTTCTTACTGACTATGTTTAGAACCATTCCTGTGACACTAGTTATAGATTCCGATGCTTCACTTCAGGTTTACTGTATCCCTTGGACCTTCGTATTGACGATGAAACACAGAAATTGCATCGGAATTAAATACAAAAGGCACAATGCCGGTTGAAGTACAAGAAGACTGACTCTTCTTACTGACTATGTTTTGAACCATTCCTGTGACCCTAGTTATTGATTACGATGCTTCACTTCAGGTTTACTCTATCCCTAGGACCTTCTTATTGACGATGAAACACAGAAATTGCATCGGAAATATATACAAAAAACACAATGCCGACTTAAGTGCAAGAAGACTGACTCTTCCTACCGTCTATGTTTTGAACGATTCCTGTGACGTTAGTTATAGATTCCGATGCTTCACTTCAGGTTTACTGTATCCCTTGGACCTTCATATTGACGATGAAACACAGAACATGCATCGGAATTGAATAGAAAAGGCACAATGCCGACTTAAGTACAAGAAGACTGACTCTTCTTACTGTCTATGTTTTGAACCATTCCTGTGACACTAGTTATAGATTCCGAAGCTTTACTTCAGGATTACTGTATCCCTTGCACCTTCTTATTGACGATGAAACACAGATATTGCACCTGAATTAAATAGAAAATTCACAATGCCAACTCAAGTACAAGAAGACTGACTTTCTTACTGACTATGTTTGAACCATTCCTGTGACACTAGTAATAGATTCCGATGCTTCACTTTAGGTTTACTGTATCCATCTGACCTTATTATTGACGACGAAACACAGAAATTGCATCGGAATTAAATAGAAAAGGCACAATGCCGACTTACGTACAAGAAGACTGACTCTTCTTACTGTCTATTTTTGAACCATTCCTGTGACACTAGTTATAGATTCCGATGCTACTCTTCAGGTTTACTCTATCCCTAGGACCTTCTTATTGACGATGAAACACAGACATTGCATCGAAACTAAATACATAAGGCACAATGCCGACTTAAGTACAAGAAGACTGACTCTTCCTACTGTCTATGTTTTGAACGATTCCTGTGACATTACTTATAGATTCCGATGCTCCACTTCAGGTTTTCTGTATCCATTGGACCTTCTTATTGGCGATGAAATACAGAAATTGCATCGGAATTAAATAGAAAAGGCACGATGCCGACTTAAGTACATGATGATTGACTCTTCTTACTGACTGTTTTAAACCAGTCCTGTGACACTAGTTATAGATTCGATGCTTTACTTCAGGTTTACCGTATCCCTCTGACCTTCTTATTGACGATGAAACACAGAAATTGCATCGGAATTAAATACAAAAGGCACAATGCCGACTTCAGTACAAGAAGACTGACTCTACTTCTGTCTATGTTTGAAACATTCCTGTGACACTAGTTATAGATTTCGATGCTTCATTTCAGGTTTACTGTATCCCTTGGATCTTCTTATTGACGATGGAACACAGATAGTGCACCGGAAATAAACAGAAGAGGCACAATGCCGACTTAAGTACAAGAAGGCTGACACTCCCTACTGTCTATGTTTTGAACCATTCCTGTGACACTAGGTAGAGATTCCGATGCTTCACTTCAGGTTAACAGTATCCCTCTGACCTTCTTATTGACGATGATACACACTAATTGCATCGTAATTAAATTGAAAATGGCACAATGCCGACTTAAAAACAAAAAGACTGACTCTTCTTACTGTCTATGTTTTGAACCATTCCTGTGACGCTAGTTACAGATTCCGATGCTTCACCTCAGGTTCACTGTATCCCTCTGATCTTCTTATTCAAGATGAAATACAGAATTTGCATCGGACATAAATAGAAAAGGCACAATGCCGTCTTAAGTACAAGCAGACTGACTCTTCTTAGTGTCTATGTTTGAACCATTCGTGTGACGCTAGTTACAGATACCGATGCTTCACATCAGGTTGACTGTATCCCTTGGACCTTCTTATTGACGATGAAACACAGAAATTTCATCGGAATTAAATACATAAGGCACAATGCCGACTGAAGTACAAGAAGACTGTCTCTTCTTACCGACTATGTTTTGAACCATTCCTGTGACACTAGTTATAGATTCCGATGCTTCACTTCAGGTTTACTGTTTCCTTCTGACCTTCATATTGACGATGAAACACAGAAATTGCATCGGAAATAAATACCAAAGCCACAATGCCAACTTAAGTACATGTAGAGTGAATCTTCCTACTGACTTTGATTTGAACCACTCCTGTGACACTAGTTATAGATTCCGATGCTTCATTTCAGGTTTACTGTATCCCTTGGATCTTCTTATTGACGATGGAACACATATGGTGCATCGGAAATAAATACAAAAGGCACAATGCCGACTTAAGTACAAGAAGACTGACTCTTCTTACTGACTGTTTGAACCATTCCTGTGACACTAGTTATAGATTCCGATGCTTCACTTCAGGTTTACTGTATCCCTCTGACCTTCTAATTGACTGTGAAACACAGAAATTGCATGGGAATTAAATAGAAAAGGCACAATGCCGACTTAAGTACAAGAAGACTGACTCTTCTTACTGTCTATGTTTTGAACCAATCCTGTGACACTAGTTATTGATTCCGATGCTTCACTTCAGGTTTACTGTATCCCTTGGACCTTCTTATTGACGATGAAAAACAGAAATTGCATCGGAATTAAGTACAAAAGGCACAATGCCGACTTAAGTACTAGAAAACTGACCCTTCTTACTGTCTATGTTTGAACCATTCCTGTGACACTAGTTATAGATTCCGATGCTTCACTTCAGGTTTACTGTATCCCTCTGACCTTCTTATTGACTATGAAACACAGAAATTGCATCGGAATTAAATAGAAAAGGCACAATGCCGACTTAAGTACAAGAAGACTGACTAGTCCTACTGTCTACGTTTTGAACCATTCCTGTGACACTAGTTATAGATTCCGATGATTCACTTCAGGTGTACTGTATCCCTCTGACCTTATTTGTGACGATGAAACACTGAAATTGCATCGGAATTAAATAGAAAAGGCACAATGCCGACTTAAGTACATGTAGAGTGCATCTTCCTACTGTCTATGTTTTGAACCATTCCTGTGACACTAGTTATAGATTCCGATGCTTCATTTCAGGTTTACTGTATCCCTTGGATCTTCTTATTGACGATGGAACACAGATAGTGCATCGGAAATAAATAGAAGAGGCACAATGCCGATTTAAGTACAAGAAGGCTGACTCTCCCTACTGCCTATGTTTTGAACCATTCCTGTGACACTAGTTATAGATTCCGATGCTTCACTTCAGGTTTACTGTATCCCTC
This sequence comes from Schistocerca americana, assembly GCF_021461395.2. Taxonomy (NCBI): domain Eukaryota; kingdom Metazoa; phylum Arthropoda; class Insecta; order Orthoptera; family Acrididae; genus Schistocerca; species Schistocerca americana. Next base: position 7,507,466 of record NC_060125.1, read on the forward strand.
TGACCTTGTTTTTGACTATGAAAAACAGAAATTGCATCGAAATTAAATAAAAAAGTCACAATGCCGACTTAAGTACAAGAAGACTGACTCGTCCTACTGTCTATGCTTTGAACCATTCCTGTGACACTAGTTATAGATTCCGATGCTTCACTTTAGGTTTACTGTATCCCTTGACCCTATTTTTGACTATTAAACACAGAAATTGCATCGGAATTAAATACAAAAGGCACGATGCCGACTTAAGTACAAGAAGACTGACTCTTCTTACTGTCTATGTTTTGAACCATTCCTGTGACATTAGTTATACATTCCGATGCTTCACTTCAGGTTAACTGTATCCCTAGGACCTTCTTATTGTCGTTGAAACACAGAAAATGCATTGGAATGAAATACAAAATGCACGATGCAGACTTGAGTACAAGAAGACTGACTCCTCTTACTGACTGTTTTTAACCATTCCTGTGACACTAGTTATAGATTCCGATGCTTCACTTCAGGTTTACTGAATCCCTCCAACCTTCTTATTGACGATGAAACACAGAAATTGCATCGGAATTAAATAAAAAAGCACAATGCCAACATAAGTACAAGAAGACTAACTCCTCTTGCTGACTATGTTTTCAACCACTCCTGTGACACTAGTTATAGATTCCGATGCTTCACTTCAGATTTACTGTATCCCTTGGACCTTCGTATTGACGATGAAACACAGAAATTGCATCGGAATTAAATACAAAAGGCACAATGCCGACTTAAGTACAAGAAGACTGACTCTTCTTACTGACTATGTTTTGAACCATTCCTGTGACACTAGTTATAGATTCCGATGCTTCACTTCAGGGTTACTCTATCCCTAGGACCTTCTTATTGACGATGAAACACAGAAATTGCATCGGAACTAAATACAAAAGGCACAATGCCGACTTAAGTACAAGAAGACTGACTCCTCCTACTGTCTATGTTTTGAACGATTCCTGTGACATTAGTTATAGATTCCGATGCTTCACTTCAGGTTTACTGTATCCATTGGACCTTCTTATTGGCGACGAAATACAGAAATTGCATCGGAATTAAAAAAAAAGGCACGATGCCGACTTAAGTACATGAAGATTGACTCTTCTTACTGACTGTTTTAAACCATTCCTGTGACACTAGTTATAGATTCGATGCTTTACTTCAGGTTTACTGTATCCCTCTGACCTTCTTATTGACGATGAAACAAAGAAATTGCATCGGAATTAAATACAAAAGGCAAAATGCCGACTTCAGTACAAGAAGACTGACTCTTTTTCTGTCTGTGTTTTGAACCATTCCTGTGACACTAGATATAGATTTCGATGCTTTATTTCAGGTTTCCTGTATCCCTTGGATCTTCTTATTGACGATGGAACACAGATAGTGCATCGGAAATAAATAGAAGAGGCACGATGCCGACTTATGTACAAGAAGGCTGACACTCCCTACTGTCTATGTTTTGAACCATTCCTGTGACACTAGTTAGAGATTCCGATGCTTCACTTCAGGTTAACAGTATCCCACTGACCTTCTTATTGACGATGAAACACACTAATTGCATCGGAATTAAATTGAAAATGGCACAATGTCAACTTAAGTACAAAAAGACTGACGCTTCTTACTGTCTATGTTTTGAACCATTCCTGTGACGCTAGTTACAGATTCCGATGCTTCACCTCAGGTTCACTGTATCCCTCTGACCCTCTTATTGAAGATGAAATACAGAATTTGCATCGGACATAAATAGAAAAGGCACAATGCCGTCTTAAGTACAAGCAGACTGACTCTTCTTAGTGTCTATGTTTGAACCATTCCTGTGACGCTAGTTACAGATTCCGATGCTTCACATCAGGTTGACTGTATCCCTCGGACCTTCTTATTGACGATGAAACACAGAAATTTCATCGGAATTAAATACAAAAGGCACAATGCCGACTTAAGTACAAGAAGACTGACTCTTCTTACCGACTATGTTTTGAACCATTCCGGTGACACTAGTTATAGATTCCGATGCTTCACTTCAGGTTTACTGTTTCCCTCTGACCTTCTTATTGACGATGAAACACAGAAATTGCATCGGAAATAAATACTAAAGGCACAATGCCAACTGAAGTACATGTAGAGTGAATCTTCCTACTGTCTATGTTTTGAACCACTCCTGTGACACTAGTTATAGATTCCGATGCTTCATTTCAGGTTTACTGTATCCCTTGGATCTTCTTGTTGACGATGGAACACAGATAGTGCATCGGAAATAAATACAAAAGGCACAATGCCGACTTAAGTACAAGAAGACTGCCTCTTCTTACTGACTGTTTGAACCATTCCTGTGACCCTAGTTATAGATTCCGATGCTTCACTTCAGGTTTACTGTATCCCTCTGACCTTCTTATTGACGATGAAACACAGAAATTGGATCGGAATTAAATACAAAAGGCACAATGCCGACTTAAGTACAATAAGACTGACTCTTCTTACTGTCTATGTTTTGAACCAATCCTGTGACACTAGTTATTGATTCCGATGCTTCACATCAGGTTTACTGTATCCCTTGGACCTTCTTATTGACGATGAAAAAGAGAAATTGCATCGGAATTAAAAACAAAAAGCACAATGCCGACTTAAGTACAAGAAAACTGACCCTTCTTACTGTCTATGTTTGAACCATTCCTGTGACACTAGTTATAGATTCTGATGCTTCACTTCAGGTTTACTGTATCACTCTGACCTTCTTATTGACGATGAAACACAGAAATTGCATCAGAAATAAATAGAAAAGGCACAATGCCGACTTTAGTACAAGAAGACTGACTCTTCCTACTGTCTATGTTTTGAACCATTCCTGTGACACTAGTTATAGATTCCAATGCTTCACTTCAGGTTTACTGTATCCCTCTGACCTTCTTTTTGACTATGAAACACAGAAATTGCATCGGAATTAAATAGAAAAGGCACAATGCCGACTTAAGTACAAGAAGACTGACTCGTCCTACTGTCTACTTTTTGAACCATTCCTGTGACACTAGTTATATATTCCGATGCTTCGCTTCAGGTTTACTGTATCCCTCTGACTTTATTTTTGACGATGAAACACAGAAATTGCATCGTAATTAAATAGAAATGGCACAGTGCCGACTTAAGTACATGTAGAGTGCATCTTCCTACTGTCTATGTTTTGAACCATTCCTGTGACACTAGTTATAGATTCCGATGCTTCATTTCAGGTTTACTGTATCCCTCTGACCTTCTTTTTGACTATGAAACACAGAAATTGCATCGGAATTAAATAGAAAAGGCACAATGCCGACTTAAGTACAAGAAGACTGACTAGTCCTACTGTCTACGTTTTGAACCATTCCTGTGACACTAGTTATAGATTCCGATGATTCACTTCAGGTGTACTGTATCCCTCTGACCTTATTTGTGACGATGAAACACTGAAATTGCATCGGAATTAAATAGAAAAGGCACAATGCCGACTTAAGTACATGTAGAGTGCATCTTCCTACTGTCTATGTTTTGAACCATTCCTGTGACACTAGTTATAGATTCCGATGCTTCATTTCAGGTTTACTGTATCCCTTGGATCTTCTTATTGACGATGGAACACAGATAGTGCATCGGAAATAGATAGAAGAGGCACAATGCCGATTTAAGTACAAGAAGGCTGACTCTCCCTACTGCCTATGTTTTGAACCATTCCTGTGACACTAGTTATAGATTCCGATGCTTCACTTCAGGTTTACTGTATCCCTCTGACCTTGTTTTTGACTATGAAAAACAGAAATTGCATCGAAATTAAATAAAAAAGTCACAATGCCGACTTAAGTACAAGAAGACTGACTCGTCCTACTGTCTATGCTTTGAACCATTCCTGTGACACTAGTTATAGATTCCGATGCTTCACTTTAGGTTTACTGTATCCCCTTGACCCTATTTTTGACTATTAAACACAGAAATTGCATCGGAATTAAATACAAAAGGCACGATGCCGACTTAAGTACAAGAAGACTGACTCTTCTTACTGTCTATGTTTTGAACCATTCCTGTGACATTAGTTATACATTCCGATGCTTCACTTCAGGTTAACTGTATCCCTTGGACCTTCTTATTGTCGTTGAAACACAGAAAATGCATTGGAATTAAATACAAAATGCACGATGCAGACTTAAGTACAAGAAGACTGACTCCTCTTACTGACTGCTTTTAACCATTCCTGTGACACTAGTTATAGATTCCGATGCTTCACTTCAGGTTTACTGAATCCCTCCAACCTTCTTATTGACGATGAAACACAGAAATTGCATCGGAATTAAATAAAAAAGCACAATGCCAACATAAGTACAAGAAGACTAACTCCTCTTGCTGACTATGTTTTCAACCATTCCTGTGACACTAGTTATAGATTCCGATGCTTCACTTCAGATTTACTGTATCCCTTGGACCTTCGTATTGACGATGAAACACAGAAATTGCATCGGAATTAAATACAAAAGGCACAATGCCGACTTAAGTACAAGAAGACTGACTCTTCTTACTGACTATGTTTTGAACCATTCCTGTGACACTAGTTATAGATTCCGATGCTTCACTTCAGGGTTACTCTATCCCTAGGACCTTCTTATTGACGATGAAACACAGAAATTGCATCGGAACTAAATACAAAAGGCACAATGCCGACTTAAGTACAAGAAGACTGACTCCTCCTACTGTCTATGTTTTGAACGATTCCTGTGACATTAGTTATAGATTCCGATGCTTCACTTCAGGTTTACTGTATCCATTGGACCTTCTTATTGGCGACGAAATACAGAAATTGCATCGGAATTAAAAAAAAAGGCACGGTGCCGACTTCAGTACATGAAGATTGACTCTTCTTACTGACTGTTTTAAACCATTCCTGTGACACCAGTTATAGATTCGATGCTTTACTTCAGGTTTACTGTATCCCTCTGACCTTCTTATTGACGATGAAACAAAGAAATTGCATCGGAATTAAATACAAAAGGCAAAATGCCGACTTCAGTACAAGAAGACTGACTCTTTTTCTGTCTGTGTTTTGAACCATTCCTGTGACACTAGATATAGATTTCGATGCTTTATTTCAGGTTTCCTGTATCCCTTGGATCTTCTTATTGACGATGGAACACAGATAGTGCATCGGAAATAAATAGAAGAGGCACGATGCCGACTTATGTACAAGAAGGCTGACACTCCCTACTGTCTATGTTTTGAACCATTCCTGTGACACTAGTTAGAGATTCCGATGCTTCACTTCAGGTTAACAGTATCCCTCTGACCTTCTTATTGACGATGAAACACACTAATTGCATCGGAATTAAATTGAAAATGGCACAATGTCAACTTAAGTACAAAAAGACTGACGCTTCTTACTGTCTATGTTTTGAACCATTCCTGTGACGCTAGTTACAGATTCCGATGCTTCACCTCAGGTTCACTGTATCCCTCTGACCCTCTTATTGAAGATGAAATACAGAATTTGCATCGGACATAAATAGAAAAGGCACAATGCCGTCTTAAGTACAAGCAGACTGACTCTTCTTAGTGTCTATGTTTGAACCATTCCTGTGACGCTAGTTACAGATTCCGATGCTTCACATCAGGTTGACTGTATCCCTCGGACCTTCTTATTGACGATGAAACACAGAAATTTCATCGGAATTAAATACAAAAGGCACAATGCCGACTTAAGTACAAGAAGACTGACTCTTCTTACCGACTATGTTTTGAACCATTCCGGTGACACTAGTTATAGATTCCGATGCTTCACTTCAGGTTTACTGTTTCCCTCTGACCTTCTTATTGACGATGAAACACAGAAATTGCATCGGAAATAAATACTAAAGGCACAATGCCAACTGAAGTACATGTAGAGTGAATCTTCCTACTGTCTATGTTTTGAACCACTCCTGTGACACTAGTTATAGATTCCGATGCTTCATTTCAGGTTTACTGTATCCCTTGGATCTTCTTGTTGACGATGGAACACAGATAGTGCATCGGAAATAAATACAAAAGGCACAATGCCGACTTAAGTACAAGAAGACTGCCTCTTCTTACTGACTGTTTGAACCATTCCTGTGACCCTAGTTATAGATTCCGATGCTTCACTTCAGGTTTACTGTATCCCTCTGACCTTCTTATTGACGATGAAACACAGAAATTGGATCGGAATTAAATACAAAAGGCACAATGCCGACTTAAGTACAAGAAGACTGACTCTTCTTACTGTCTATGTTTTGAACCAATCCTGTGACACTAGTTATTGATTCCGATGGTTCACATCAGGTTTACTGTATCCCTTGGACCTTCTTATTGACGATGAAAAAGAGAAATTGCATCGGAATTAAAAACAAAAAGCACAATGCCGACTTAAGTACAAGAAAACTGACCCTTCTTACTGTCTATGTTTGAACCATTCCTGTGACACTAGTTATAGATTCTGATGTTTCACTTCAGGTTTACTGTATCACTCTGACCTTCTTATTGACGATGAAACACAGAAATTGCATCAGAAATATATAGAAAAGGCACAATGCCGACTTTAGTACAAGAAGACTGACTCTTCCTACTGTCTATGTTTCGAACCATTCCTGTGACACTAGTTATAGATTCCAATGCTTCACTTCAGGTTTACTGTATCCCTCTGACCTTCTTTTTGACTATGAAACACAGAAATTGCATCGGAATTAAATAGAAAAGGCACAATGCCGACTTAAGTACAAGAAGACTGACTCGTCCTACTGTCTACTTTTTGAACCATTCCTGTGACACTAGTTATAGATTCCGATGCTTCATTTCAGGTTTACTGTATCCCTTGGAGCTTCTTATTGACGATGGAACACAGATAGTGCATCGGAAATAAATAGAAGAGGCACAATGCCGATTTAAGTACAAGAAGGCTGACTCTCCCTACTGCCTATGTTTTGAACCATTCCTGTGACACTAGTTATAGAATCCGATGCTTCGCTTCAGGTTTACTGTATCCCTCTGACCTTCTTTTTGACTATGAAAAACAGAAATTGCATCGGAATGAAATAGAAAAGTCACAATGCCGACTTAAGTACAAGAAGACTGACTCGTCCTACTATCTATGTTTTGAACCATTCCTGTGACACTAGTTATAGATTCCGATGCTTCACTTTAGGTTTACTGTATCCCTCTGACCCTATTTTTGACGATTAAACACAGAAATTGCATCGGAATTAAATACAAAAAGCACAATGCCGACTTAAGTACAAGAAGACTGACTCTTCTTACTGTCTATGTTTTGAACCATTCCTGTGACACTAGTTATAGATTCCGATGCTTCACTTCAGGTTAACTGTATCCCTTGGACCTTCTCATTGACGTTGAAACACAGAAAATGCTTTGGAATTAAATACAAGATGCACGATGCCGACTTAAGTACAAGAAGACTGACTCTTGTTACTGACTGTTTTTTACCATTCCTGTGACACTAGTTATAGATGCCGATGCTTCACTTCAGGTTTACTGATTCCCTCCGACCTTCTTATTGACGATGAAACACAGAAATTGCATCGGAATTAAATAAAAAAGCACAATGCCAACATAAGTACAAGAAGACTAACTCCTCTTGCTCACTATGTTTTGAACCATTCCTGTGACACTAGTTATAGATTCTGATGCTTCACTTCAGGTTTACTGTATCCCTTGGACCTTCGTATTGACGATGAAACACAGAAATTGCATCGGAATTAAATACAAAAGGCACAATGCCGACTTAAGTACAAGAAGACTTACTCTTCTTACTGACTATGTTTTGAACCATTCCTGTGACACTAGTTATAGATTCCGATGCTTCACTTCAGGTTTACTGTATCCCTAGGACCTTCTTATTGACGATGAAACACAGAAATTGCATCGGAACTAAATACAAAAGGCACAATGCCGACTTAAGTACAAGAAGACTGACTCTTCTTACTGTCTATGTTTTAACCATTCCTGTGACACTAGTTATAGATTCCGAAGCTTTACTTCAGATTAACTGTATCCCTTGCACCTTCTTATTGACGATGAAACACAGATATTGCATCTGAATTAAATACAAAAGGCACAATGCCGACTTAAGTACAAGAAGACTGACCCTTCTTACTGACTATGTTTAGAACCATTCCTGTGACACTAGTTATAGATTCCGATGCTTCACTTCAGGTTTACTGTATCCTTTGGACCTTCGTATTGACGATGAAACACAGAAATTGCATCGGAATTAAATACATAAGGCACAATGCCGACTTAAGTACAAGAAGACTGACTCTTCTTACTGACTATGTTTTGAACCATTCCTGTGACACTAGTTATTGATTACGATGCTTCACTTCAGGTTTACTCTATCCCTAGGACCTTCTTATTGACGATGAAACACAGAAATTGCATCGCAACTAAATACAAAAAACACAATGCCGACTTAAGTGCAAGAAGACTGACTCTTCCTACTGTCTATGTTTTGAACGATTCCTGTGACGTTAGTTATAGATTCCGATGCTTCACTTCAGGTTTTCTGTATCCATTGGACCTTCTTATTGGCGACGAAATACAGAAATTGCATCGGAATTAAATAGAAAAGGCACGATGCCGACTTAAGTACATGATGATTGACTCTTCTTACTGACTGTTTTAAACCAGTCCTGTGACACTAGTTATAGATTCGATGCTTTACTTCAGGTTTACCGTATCCCTCTGACCTTCTTATTGACGATGAAACACAGAAATTGCATCGTAATTAAATAGAAAATGCACAGTGCCGACTTAAGTACATGTAGAAAGCATCTTCTACTGTCTATGTTTTGAAAAATTGCTGTGACACTAGTTATAGATTCCGATGCTTCATGTCAGGTTTACTGTATCCCTTGGAGCTTCTTATTGACGATGGAACACAGATAGTGCATCGGAAATAAATAGAAGAGGCACAATGCCGATTTAAGTACAAGAAGGCTGACTCTCCCTACTGCCTATGTTTTGAACCATTCCTGTGACACTAGTTATAGAATCCGATGCTTCGCTTCAGGTTTACTGTATCCCTCTGACCTTCTTTTTGACTATGAAAAACAGAAATTGCATCGGAATTGAATAGAAGAGTCACAATGCCGACTTAAGTACAAGAAGACTGACTCGTCCTACTGTCTATGTTTTGAACCATTCCTGTGACACTAGTTATAGATTCCGATGCTTCACTTTAGGTTTACTGTATCCCTCTGACCCTATTTTTGACGATTAAACACAGAAATTGCATCGGAATTAAATACAAAAAGCACAATGCCGACTTAAGTACAAGAAGACTGACTCTTCTTACTGTCTATGTTTTGAACCATTCCTGTGACACTAGTTATAGATTCCGATGCTTCACTTCAGGTTAACTGTATCCCTTGGACCTTCTTAATGACGTTGAAACACAGAAAATGCTTTGGAATTAAATACAAGATGCACGATGCCGACTTAAGTACAAGAAGACTGACTCTTGTTACTGACTGTTTTTTACCATTCCTGTGACACTAGTTATAGATGCCGATGCTTCACTTCAGGTTTACTGAATCCCTCCGACCTTCTTATTGACAATGAAACACAGAAATTGCATCGGAATTAAATAAAAAAGCGCAATGCCAACATAAGTACAAGAAGACTAACTCCTCTTGCTGACTATGTTTTGAACCATTCCTGTGACACTAGTTATAGATTCCGATGCTTCACTTCAGGTTTACTGTATCCCTTGGACCTTCGTATTGACGATGAAACACAGAAATTGCATCGGAATTAAATACAAAAGGCACAATGCCGACTTAAGTACAAGAAGACTGACCCTTCTTACTGACTATGTTTAGAACCATTCCTGTGACACTAGTTATAGATTCCGATGCTTCACTTCAGGTTTACTGTATCCCTTGGACCTTCGTATTGACGATGAAACACAGAAATTGCATCGGAATTAAATACATAAGGCACAATGCCGACTTAAGTACAAGAAGACTGACTCTTCTTACTGACTATGTTTTGAACCATTCCTGTGACACTAGTTATTGATTACGATGCTTCACTTCAGGTTTACTCTATCCCTAGGACCTTCTTATTGACGATGAAACACAGAAATTGCATCGCAACTAAATACAAAAAACACAATGCCGACTTCAATTCCAAGGAGACTGACTCTTCCTACTGTCTATGTTTTGAACGATTCCTGTGACGTTAGTTATAGATTCCGATGCTTCACTTCAGGTTTACTGTATCCCTTGGACCTTCTCATTGACGATGAAACACAGAACATGCATCGGAATTAAATAGAAAAGGCACAATGCCGACTTAAGTACAAGAAGACTGACTCTTCTTACTGTCTATGTTTTGAACCATTCCTATGCCACTAGTTATAGATTCCGAAGCTTTACTTCAGGATTACTGTATCCCTTGCACCTTCTTATTGACGATGAAACACAGATATTGCACCTGAATTAAATAGAAAATTCACAATGCCAACTTAAGTACAAGAAGACTGACTTTTCTTACTGACTATGTTTGAACCAGTCCTGTGACACTAGTAATAGATTCCGATCCTTCACTTCAGGTTTACTGTATCCATCTGACCTTATTATTGACGACGAAACACAGAAATTGCTTCGGAATTAAATAGAAAAGGCACAATGCCGACTTACGTACAAGAAGACTGACTCTTCTTACTGTCTATTTTTGAACCATTCCTGTGACACTAGTTATAGATTCCGATGCTACACTTCAGGTTTACTCTATCCCTAGGACCTTCTTATTGACGATGAAACACAGAAATTGCATCGAAACTAAATACATAAGGCACAATGCCGACTTATGTACAAGAAGACTGACTCTTCCTACTGTCTATGATTTGAACGATTTCTGTTACATTACTTATAGATTCCGATGCTTCACTTCAGGTTTTCTGTATCCATTGGACCTTCTTATTGGCGACGAAATACAGAAATTGCATCGGAATTAAATAGAAAAGGCACGATGCCGACTTAAGTACATGATGATTGACTCTTCTTACTGACTGTTTTAAACCAGTCCTGTGACACTAGTTATAGATTCGATGCTTTACTTCAGGTTTACCGTATCCCTCTGACCTTCTTATTGACGATGAAACACAGAAATTGCATCGGAATTAAATACAAAAGGCACAATGCCGACTTCAGTACAAGAAGACTGACTCTTTTTCTGTCTATGTTTAAATCATTCCTGTGACACTAGTTATAGATTTCGATGCTTCATTTCAGGTTTACTGTATCCCTTGGATCTTCTTATTGACGATGGAACACAGATAGTGCATCGGAAATAAACAGAAGAGGCACAATGCCGACTTAAGTACAAGAAGGCTGACACTCCCTACTGTCTATGTTTTGAACCATTCCTGTGACACTAGTTAGAGATTCCGATGCTTCACTTCAGGTTAACAGTATCCCTCTGACCTTCTTATTGACGATGAAACACAGAAATTGGATCGGAATTAAATACAAAAGGCACAATGCCGACTTAAGTACAAGAAGACTGACCCTTCTTACTGACTGTGTTTAGAACCATTCCTGTGACACTAGTTATAGATTCCGATGCTTCACTTCAGGTTTACTGTATCCCTTGGACCTTCGTATTGACGATGAAACACAGAAATTGCATCGGAACTAAATACAAATAACACAATGCCGACTTAAGTACAAGAAGACTGACTCTTCCTACTGTCTATGTTTTGAACGATTCCTGTGACATTACTTATAGATTCCGATGCCTCACTTCAGGTTTTCTGAATCCATTGGACCTTCTTATTGGCGACGAAATACAGAAATTGCATAGGAATTAAATAGAAAAGGCACGATGCCGACTTAAGTACATGAAGATTGACTCTTCTTACTGACTGTTTTAAACCATTCCTGTGACACTAGTTAATGATTCGATGCTTTACTTCAGGTTTACTGTATCCCTGTGACCTTCGTATTGACGATGAAACACAGAAATTGCATCGGAATTATATACAAAAGGCAAAATGCCGACTTCAGTACAAGAAGACTGTCTCTTTTTCTGTCTATGTTTTGAACCATTCCTGTGACACTAGATATAGATTTCGATGCTTTATTTCAGGTTTCCTGTATCCCTTGGATCTTCTTATTGACGATGGAACACAGATAGTGCATCGGAAATAAATAGAAGAGGCACGATGCCGACTTAAGTACAAGAAGGCTGACACTCCCTACTGTCTATGTTTTGAACCATTCCTGTGACACTAGTTAGAGATTCCGATGCTACACTTCAGGTTAACAGTATCCCTCTGACCTTCTTATTGACGATGAAACACACTAATTGCATCGGAATTAAATTGAAAATGGCACAATGTCAACTTAAGTACAAAAAGACTGACGCTTCTTACTGTCTATGTTTTGAACCATTCCTGTGACGCTAGTTACAGATTCCGATGCTTCACCTCAGGTTCACTGTATCCCTCTGACCTTCTTATTGAAGATGAAATACAGAATTTGCATCGGACATAAATAGAAAAGGCACAATGCCGTCTTAAGTACAAGCAGACTGACTCTTCTTAGTGTCTATGTTTGAACCATTCCTGTGACGCTAGTTACAGATTCCGATGCTTCACATCAGGTTGACTGTATCCCTCGGACCTTCTTATTGACGATGAAACACAGAAATTTCATCGGAATTAAATACAAAAGGCACAATGCCGACTTAAGTACAAGAAGACTGACTCTTCTTACCGACTATGTTTTGAACCATTCCGGTGACACTAGTTATAGATTCCGATGCTTCACTTCAGGTTTACTGTTTCCCTCTGACCTTCTTATTGACGATGAAACACAGAAATTGCATCGGAAATAAATACTAAAGGCACAATGCCAACTTAAGTACATGTAGAGTGAATCTTCCTACTGTCTATGTTTTGAACCACTCCTGTGACACTAGTTATTGATTCCGATGCTTCATTTCAGGTTTACTGTATCCCTTGGATCTTCTTGTTGACGATGGAACACAGATAGTGCATCGGAAATAAATACAAAAGGCACAATGCCGACTTAAGTACAAGAAGACTGCCTCTTCTTACTGACTGTTTGAACCATTCCTGTGACCCTAGTTATAGATTCCGATGCTTCACTTCAGGTTTACTGTATCCCTCTGACCTTCTTATTGACGATGAAACACAGAAATTGGATCGGAATTAAATACAAAAGGCACAATGCCGGCTTAAGTACAAGAAGACTGACTCTTCTTACTGTCTATGTTTTGAACCAATCCTGTGACACTAGTTATTGATTCCGATGCTTCACTTCAGGTTTACTGTATCCCATGGACCTTCTTATTGACGATGAAAGAGAGAAATTGCATCGGAATTAAAAACAAAAAGCACAATGCCGACTTAAGTACAAGAAAACTGACCCTTCTTACTGTCTATGTTTGAACCATTCCTGTGACACCAGTTATAGATTCCGATGCTTCACTTCAGGTTTACTGTATCACTCTGACCTTCTTATTGACGATGAAACACAGAAATTGCATCAGAATTAAATAGAAAAGGCACAATGCCGACTTAAGTACAAGAAGACTGACTCTTCCTACTGTCTATGTTTTGAACCATTCCTGTGACACTAGTTATAGATTCCGATGCTTCACTTCAGGTTTACTGTATCCCTCTGACCTTCTTTTTGATTATGAAACACAGAAATTGCATCGGAATTAAATAGAAAAGTCACAATGCCGACTTAAGTACAAGAAGACTGACTCGTCCTACTGTCTACTTTTTGAACCATTCCTGTGACACTAGTTATATATTCCGATGCTTCACTTCAGGTTTACTGTATCCCTCTGACTTTATTTTTGACGATGAAACACAGAAATTGCATCGTAATTAAATAGAAAAGGCACAGTGCCGACTTAAGTACATGTAGAATGCATCTTCCTACTGTCTATGTTTTGAACCATTCCTGTGACACTAGTTATAGTTTCCGATGCTTCATTTCAGGTTTACTGTATCCCTTGGAGCTTCTTATTGACGATGGAACACAGATAGTGCATCGGAAATAAATAGAAGAGGCACAATGCCGATTTAAGTACAAGAAGGCTGACTCTCACTACTGCCTATGTTTTGAACCATTCCTGTGACACTAGTTATAGATTCCGATGCTTCGCTTCAGGTTTACTGTATCCCTCTGACCTTCTTTTTGACTATGAAAAACAGAAATTGCATCGGAATTAAATAGAGAAGTCACAATGCCGACTTAAGTACAAGAAGACTGACTCGTCCTACTGTCTATGTTTTGAACCATTCCTGTGACACTAGTTATAGATTCCGATGCTTCACTTTAGGTTTACTGTATCCCTCTGACCCTATTTTTGACGATTAAACACAGAAATTGCATCGCAATTAAATACAAAAAGCACAATGCCGACTTAAGTACAAGAAGACTGACTCTTCTTACTGACTATGTTTTGAACCATTCCTGTGACACTAGTTATAGATTCCGATGCTTCACTTCAGGTTTACTGTATCCCTAGGACCTTCTTATTGACGATGTAACACAGAAATTGCATCGGAACTAAATACAAAAGGCACAATGCCGACTTAAGTACAAGAAGACTGACTCTTCTTACTGTCTATGTTTTAACCATTCCTGTGACACTAGTTATAGATTCCGAAGCTTTACTTCAGATTTACTGTATCCCTTGCACCTTCTTATTGACGATGAAACACAGATATTGCAACTGAATTAAATACAAAAGGCACAATGCCGACTTAAGTACAAGAAGACTGACCCTTCTTACTGACTATGTTTAGGACCATTCCTGTGACACTAGTTATAGATTCCGATGCTTCACTTCAGGTTTACTGTATCCCTTGGACCTTCGTATTGACGATGAAACACAGAAATTGCATCGGAATTAAATACAAAAGGCACAATGCCGACTTAAGTACAAGAAGACTGACTCTTCTTACTGACTATGATTTGAACGATTCCTGTTACATTACTTATAGATTCCGATGCTTCACTTCAGGTTTTCTGTATCCATTGGACCTTCTTATTGGCGACGAAATACAGAAATTGCATCGGAATTAAATAGAAAAGGCACGATGCCGACTTAAGTACATGATGATTGACTCTTCTTACTGACTGTTTTAAACCAGTCCTGTGACACTAGTTATAGATTCGATGCTTTACTTCAGGTTTACCGTATCCCTCTGACCTTCTTATTGACGATGAAACACAGAAATTGCATCGGAATTAAATACAAAAGGCACAATGCCGACTTCAGTACAAGAAGACTGACTCTTTTTCTGTCTATGTTTAAATCATTCCTGTGACACTAGTTATAGATTTCGATGCTTCATTTCAGGTTTACTGTATCCCTTGGATCTTCTTATTGACGATGGAACACAGATAGTGCATCGGAAATAAACAGAAGAGGCACAATGCCGACTTAAGTACAAGAAGGCTGACACTCCCTACTGTCTATGTTTTGAACCATTCCTGTGACACTAGTTAGAGATTCCGATGCTTCACTTCAGGTTAACAGTATCCCTCTGACCTTCTTATTGACGATGAAACACAGAAATTGGATCGGAATTAAATACAAAAGGCACAATGCCGACTTAAGTACAAGAAGACTGACCCTTCTTACTGACTGTGTTTAGAACCATTCCTGTGACACTAGTTATAGATTCCGATGCTTCACTTCAGGTTTACTGTATCCCTTGGACCTTCGTATTGACGATGAAACACAGAAATTGCATCGGAACTAAATACAAATAACACAATGCCGACTTAGGTACAAGAAGACTGACTCTTCCTACTGTCTATGTTTTGAACGATTCCTGTGACATTACTTATAGATTCCGATGCTTCACTTCAGGTTTTCTGAATCCATTGGACCTTCTTATTGGCGACGAAATACAGAAATTGCATAGGAATTAAATAGAAAAGGCACGATGCCGACTTAAGTACATGAAGATTGACTCTTCTTACTGACTGTTTTAAACCATTCCTGTGACACTAGTTAATGATTCGATGCTTTACTTCAGGTTTACTGTATCCCTGTGACCTTCGTATTGACGATGAAACACAGAAATTGCATCGGAATTATATACAAAAGGCAAAATGCCGACTTCAGTACAAGAAGACTGACTCTTTTTCTGTCTATGTTTTGAACCATTCCTGTGACACTAGATATAGATTTCGATGCTTTATTTCAGGTTTCCTGTATCCCTTAGATCTTCTTATTGACGATGGAACACAGATAGTGCATCGGAAATAAATAGAAGAGGCACGATGCCGACTTAAGTACAAGAAGGCTGACACTCCCTACTGTCTATGTTTTGAACCATTCCTGTGACACTAGTTAGAGATTCCGATGCTTCACTTCAGGTTAACAGTATCCCTCTGACCTTCTTATTGACGATGAAACACACTAATTGCATCGGAATTAAATTGAAAATGGCACAATGTCAACTTAAGTACAAAAAGACTGACGCTTCTTACTGTCTATGTTTTGAACCATTCCTGTGACGCTAGTTACAGATTCCGATGCTTCACCTCAGGTTCACTGTATCCCTCTGACCTTCTTATTGAAGATGAAATACAGAATTTGCATCGGACATAAATAGAAAAGGCACAATGCCGTCTTAAGTACAAGCAGACTGACTCTTCTTAGTGTCTATGTTTGAACCATTCCTGTGACGCTAGTTACAGATTCCGATGCTTCACATCAGGTTGACTGTATCCCTCGGACCTTCTTATTGACGATGAAACACAGAAATTTCATCGGAATTAAATACAAAAGGCACAATGCCGACTTAAGTACAAGAAGACTGACTCTTCTTACCGACTATGTTTTGAACCATTCCGGTGACACTAGTTATAGATTCCGATGCTTCACTTCAGGTTTACTGTTTCCCTCTGACCTTCTTATTGACGATGAAACACAGAAATTGCATCGGAAATAAATACTAAAGGCACAATGCCAACTTAAGTACATGTAGAGTGAATCTTCCTACTGTCTATGTTTTGAACCAATCCTGTGACACTAGTTATTGATTCCGATGCTTCATTTCAGGTTTACTGTATCCCTTGGATCTTCTTGTTGACGATGGAACACAGATAGTGCATCGGAAATAAATACAAAAGGCACAATGCCGACTTAAGTACAAGAAGACTGCCTCTTCTTACTGACTGTTTGAACCATTCCTGTGACCCTAGTTATAGATTCCGATGCTTCACTTCAGGTTTACTGTATCCTTCTGACCTTCTTATTGACGATGAAACACAGAAATTGGATCGGAATTAAATACAAAAGGCACAATGCCGGCTTAAGTACAAGAAGACTGACTCTTCTTACTGTCTATGTTTTGAACCAATCCTGTGACACTAGTTATTGATTCCGATGCTTCACTTCAGGTTTACTGTATCCCATGGACCTTCTTATTGACGATGAAAGAGAGAAATTGCATCGGAATTAAAAACAAAAAGCACAATGCCGACTTAAGTACAAGAAAACTGACCCTTCTTACTGTCTATGTTTGAACCATTCCTGTGACACCAGTTATAGATTCCGATGCTTCACTTCAGGTTTACTGTATCACTCTGACCTTCTTATTGACGATGAAACACAGAAATTGCATCAGAATTAAACAGAAAAGGCACAATGCCGACTTAAGTACAAGAAGACTGACTCTTCCTACTGTCTATGTTTTGAACCATTCCTGTGACACTAGTTATAGATTCCGATGCTTCACTTCAGGTTTACTGTATCCCTCTGACCTTCTTTTTGATTATGAAACACAGAAATTGCATCGGAATTAAATAGAAAAGGCACAATGCCGACTTAAGTACAAGAAGACTGACTCGTCCTACTGTCTACTTTTTGAACCATTCCTGTGACACTAGTTATATATTCCGATGCTTCACTTCAGGTTTACTGTATCCCTCTGACTTTATTTTTGACGATGAAACACAGAAATTGCATCGTAATTAAATAGAAAAGGCACAGTGCCGACTCAAGTACATGTAGAATGCATCTTCCTACTGTCTATGTTTTGAACCATTCCTGTGACACTAGTTATAGTTTCCGATGCTTCATTTCAGGTTTACTGTATCCCTTGGAGCTTCTTATTGACGATGGAACACAGATAGTGCATCGGAAATAAATAGAAGAGGCACAATGCCGATTTAAGTACAAGAAGGCTGACTCTCACTACTGCCTATGTTTTGAACCATTCCTGTGACACTAGTTATAGATTCCGATGCTTCGCTTCAGGTTTACTGTATCCCTCTGACCTTCTTTTTGACTATGAAAAACAGAAATTGCATCGGAATTAAATAGAGAAGTCACAATGCCGACTTAAGTACAAGAAGACTGACTCGTCCTACTGTCTATGTTTTGAACCATTCCTGTGACACTAGTTATAGATTCCGATGCTTCACTTTAGGTTTACTGTATCCCTCTGACCCTATTTTTGACGATTAAACACAGAAATTGCATCGCAATTAAATACAAAAAGCACAATGCCGACTTAAGTACAAGATGACTGACTCTTCTTACTGACTATGTTTTGAACCATTCCTGTGAGACTAGTTATAGATTCCGATGCTTCACTTCAGGTTTACTGTATCCCTAGGACCTTCTTATTGACGATGTAACACAGAAATTACATCGGAACTAAATACAAAAGGCACAATGCCGACTTAAGTACAAGAAGACTGACTCTTCTTACTGTCTATGTTTTAACCATTCCTGTGACACTAGTTATAGATTCCGAAGCTTTACTTCAGATTTACTGTATCCCTTGCACCTTCTTATTGACGATGAATTACAGATATTGCAACTGAATTAAATACAAAAGGCACAATGCCGACTTAAGTACAAGAAGACTGACCCTTCTTACTGACTATGTTTAGGACCATTCCTGTGACACTAGTTATGGATTCCGATGCTTCACTTCAGGTTTACTGTATCCCTTGGACCTTCGTATTGACGATGAAACACAGAAATTGCATCGGAATTAAATACAAAAGGCACAATGCCGACTTAAGTACAAGAAGACTGACTCTTCTTACTGACTATGTTTTAAACCATTCCTGTGACACTAGTTATAGATTCCGATGCTTCACTTCAGGTTTACTGTATCCCTTGGACCTTCGTATTGACGATGAAACACAGAACATGCATCGGAATTAAATAGAAAAGGCACAATGCCGACTTGAGTACAAGAAGACTGACTCTTCTTGCTGTCTATGTTTTGAACCATTCCTATGCCACTAGTTATAGATTCCGAAGCTTTACTTCAGGATTACTGTATCCCTTGCACCTTCTTATTGACGATGAAACACAGATATTGCACCTGAATTAAATAGAAAATTCACAATGCCAACTTAAGTACAAGAAGACTGACTTTTCTTACTGACTATGTTTGAACCATTCCTGTGACACTAGTAATAGATTCCGATGCTTCACTTCAGGTTTACTGTATCCATCTGACCTTATTATTGACGACGAAACACAGAAATTGCATCGGAATTAAATAGAAAAGGCACAATGCCGACTTAAGTACAAGAAGACTGACTCTTCTTACTGTCTATGTTTTGAACGATTCCTGTGACACTAGTTAGAGATTCCGATGCTTCACTTCAGGTTAACAGTATCCCTCTGACCTTCTTATTGACGATGAAACACAGAAATTGGATCGGAATTAAATACAAAAGGCACAATGCCGGCTTAAGTACAAGAAGACTGACTCTTCTTACTGTCTATGTTTTGAACCATTCCCGTGACGCTAGTTACAGATTCCGATGCTTCACCTCAGGTTCACTGTATCCCTCTGACCTTCTTCTTGAAGATGAAATACAGAATTTGCATCGGACATAAATAGAAAAGGCACAATGCCGTCTTAAGTACAAGCAGACTGACTCTTCTTAGTGTCTATGTTTGAACCATTCGTGTGACGCTAGTTACAGATTCCGATGCTTCACATCAGGTTGACTGTATCCCTTGGACCTTCTTATTGACGATGAAACACAGAAATTTCATCGGAATTAAATACATAAGGCACAATGCCGACTAAAGTACAAGAAGACTGACTCTTCTTACCGACTATGTTTTGAACGATTCCTGTGACACTAGTTATAGATTCCGATGCTTCACTTCAGGTTTACTGTTTCCCTCTGACCTTCATATTGACGATGAAACACAGAAATTGCATCGGAAATAAATACCAATGGCACAATGCCAACTTAAGTACATGTAGAGTGAATCTTCCTACTGTCTATGATTTGAACCACTCCTGTGACACTAGTTATAGATTCCGATGCTTCATTTCAGGTTTACTGTATCCCTTGGATCATCTTATTGACGATGGAACACAGATGGTGCATCGGAAATAAATACAAAAGGCACAATGCCGACTTAAGTACAAGAAGACTGACTCTTCTTACTGACTGTTTGAACCATTCCTGTGACACTAGTTATAGATTCCGATGCTTCACCTCAGGTTCACTGTTTCCCTCTGACCTTCTTATTGACGATGAAACACAGAAAATGCATCGGAAATCAATACAAAAGGCACAATGCCGACTTAAGTACATGTAGAGTGCATCTTCCTACTGTCTATGTTTGAACCATTCCTGTGACACTAGTTATAGATTCCGATGCTTCATTTCAGGTATATTGTATCCCTTGGATCTTCTTATTGACGATGGAACACAGATAGTGCATCGGAAATAAATAGAAGAGGCACAATGCCGATTTAAGTACAAGAAGGCTGACTCTCCCTACTGCCTATGTTTTGAACCATTCCTGTGACACTAGTTATAGAATCCGATGCTTCGCTTCAGGTTTACTGTATCCCTCTGACCTTCTTTTTGACTATGAAAAACAGAAATTGCATCGGAATTAAATAGAAGAGTCACAATGCCGACTTAAGTACAAGAAGACTGACTCGTCCTACTGTCTATGTTTTGAACCATTCCTGTGACACTAGTTATAGATTCCGATGCTTCACTTTAGGTTTACTGTATCCCTCTGACCCTATTTTTGACGATTAAACACAGAAATTGCATCGGAATTAAATACAAAAAGCACAATGCCGACTTAAGTACAAGAGGACTGACTCTTCTTACTGTCTATGTTTTGAACCATTCCTGTGACACTAGTTATAGATTCCGATGCTTCACTTCAGGTTAACTGTATCCCTTGGACCTTCTTATTGACGTTGGAACACAGAAAATGCTTTGGAATTAAATACAAGATGCACGATGCCGACTTAAGTACAAGAAGACTGACTCTTGTTACTGACTGTTTTTTACCATTCCTGTGACACTAGTTATAGATGCCGATGCTTCACTTCAGGTTTACTGTATCCCTTGGACCTTCGTATCGACGATGAAACACAGAAATTGCATCGGAATTAAATACATAAGGCACAATGCCGACTTAAGTACAAGAAGACTGACTCTTCATACTGACTATGTTTTGAACCATTCCTGTGACACTAGTTATTGATTACGATGCTTCACTTCAGGTTTACTCTATCCCTAGGACCTTCTTATTGACGATGAAACACAGAAATTGCATCGCAACTAAATACAAAAAACACAATGCCGACTTCAATTCCAAGAAGACTGACTCTTCTTACTGTCTATGTTTTGAACGATTCCTGTAAAGTTAGTTATAGATTCCGATGCTTCACTTCAGGTTTACTGTATCCCTTGGACCTTCTTATTGACGATGAAACACAGAACATGCATCGGAATTAAATAGAAAAGGCACAATGCCGACTTAAGTACAAGAAGACTGACTCTTCTTACTGTCTATGTTTTGAACCATTCCTATGCCACTAGTTATAGATTCCGAAGCTTTACTTCAGGATTACTGTATCCCTTGCACCTTCTTATTGACGATGAAACACAGATATTGCACCTGAATTAAATAGAAAATTCACAATGCCAACTTAAGTACAAGAAGACTGACTTTTCTTACTGACTATGTTTGAACCAGTCCTGTGACACTAGTAATAGATTCCGATCCTTCACTTCAGGTTTACTGTATCCATCTGACCTTATTATTGACGACGAAACACAGAAATTGCATCGGAATTAAATAGAAAAGGCACAATGCCGACTTACGTACAAGAAGACAGACTCTTCTTACTGTCTATTTTTGAACCATTCCTGTGACACTAGTTATAGATTCCGATGCTACACTTCAGGTTTACTCTATCCCTAGGACCTTCTTATTGACGATGAAACACAGAAATTGCATCGAAACTAAATACATAAGGCACAATGCCGACTTATGTACAAGAAGACTGACTCTTCCTACTGTCTATGATTTGAACGATTCCTGTTACATTACTTATAGATTCCGATGCTTCACTTCAGGTTTTCTGTATCCATTGGACCTTCTTATTGGCGACGAAATACAGAAATTGCATCGGAATTAAATAGAAAAGGCACGATGCCGACTTAAGTACATGATGATTGACTCTTCTTACTGACTGTTTTAAACCAGTCCTGTGACACTAGTTATAGATTCGATGCTTTACTTCAGGTTTACCGTATCCCTCTGACCTTCTTATTGACGATGAAACACAGAAATTGCATCGGAATTAAATACAAAAGGCACAATGCCGACTTCAGTACAAGAAGACTGACTCTTTTTCTGTCTATGTTTAAATCATTCCTGTGACACTAGTTATAGATTTCGATGCTTCATTTCAGGTTTACTGTATCCCTTGGATCTTCTTATTGACGATGGAACACAGATAGTGCATCGGAAATAAACAGAAGAGGCACAATGCCGACTTAAGTACAAGAAGGCTGACACTCCCTACTGTCTATGTTTTGAACCATTCCTGTGACACTAGTTAGAGATTCCGATGCTTCACTTCAGGTTAACAGTATCCCTCTGACCTTCTTATTGACGATGAAACACAGAAATTGGATCGGAATTAAATACAAAAGGCACAATGCCGACTTAAGTACAAGAAGACTGACCCCTCTTACTGACTGTGTTTAGAACCATTCCTGTGACACTAGTTATAGATTCCGATGCTTCACTTCAGGTTTACTGTATCCCTTGGACCTTCGTATTGACGATGAAACACAGAAATTGCATCGGAACTAAATACAAAAACACAATGCCGACTTAAGTACAAGAAGACTGACTCTTCCTACTGTCTATGTTTTGAACGATTCCTGTGACATTACTTATAGATTCCGATGCTTCACTTCAGGTTTTCTGAATCCATTGGACCTTCTTATTGGCGACGAAATACAGAAATTGCATAGGAATTAAATAGAAAAGGCACGATGCCGACTTAAGTACATGAAGATTGACTCTTCTTACTGACTCTTTTAAACCATTCCTGTGACACTAGTTATAGATTCGATGCTTTACTTCAGGTTTACTGTATCCCTGTGACCTTCGTATTGACGATGAAACACAGAAATTGCATCGGAATTATATACAAAAGGCAAAATGCCGACTTCAGTACAAGAAGACTGACTCTTTTTCTGTCTATGTTTTGAACCATTCCTGTGACACTAGATATAGATTTCGATGCTTTATTTCAGGTTTCCTGTATCCCTTGGATCTTCTTATTGACGATGGAACACAGATAGTGCATCGGAAATAAATAGAAGAGGCACGATGCCGACTTAAGTACAAGAAGGCTGACACTCCCTACTGTCTATGTTTTGAACCATTCCTGTGACACTAGTTAGAGATTCCGATGCTTCACATCAGGTTAACAGTATCCCTCTGACCTTCTTATTGACGATGAAACACACTAATTGCATCGGAATTAAATTGAAAATGGCACAATGTCAACTTAAGTACAAAAAGACTGACGCTTCTTACTGTCTATGTTTTGAACCATTCCTGTGACGCTAGTTACAGATTCCGATGCTTCACCTCAGGTTCACTGTATCCCTCTGACCTTCTTATTGAAGATGAAATACAGAATTTGCATCGGACATAAATAGAAAAGGCACAATGCCGTCTTAAGTACAAGCAGACTGACTCTTCTTAGTGTCTATGTTTGAACCATTCCTGTGACGCTAGTTACAGATTCCGATGCTTCACATCAGGTTGACTGTATCCCTCGGACCTTCTTATTGACGATGAAACACAGAAATTTCATCGGAATTAAATACAAAAGGCACAATGCCGACTTAAGTACAAGAAGACTGGCTCTTCTTACCGACTATGTTTTGAACCATTCCGGTGACACTAGTTATAGATTCCGATGCTTCACTTCAGGTTTACTGTTTCCCTCTGACCTTCTTATTGACGATGAAACACAGAAATTGCATCGGAAATAAATACTAAAGGCACAATGCCAACTTAAGTACATGTAGAGTGAATCTTCCTACTGTCTATGTTTTGAACCACTCCTGTGACACTAGTTATAGATTCCGATGCTTCATTTCAGGTTTACTGTATCCCTTGGATCTTCTTGTTGACGATGGAACACAGATAGTGCATCGGAAATAAATACAAAAGGCACAATGCCGACTTAAGTACAAGAAGACTGCCTCTTCTTACTGACTGTTTGAACCATTCCTGTGACCCTAGTTATAGATTCCGATGCTTCACTTCAGGTTTACTGTATCCCTCTGACCTTCTTATTGACGATGAAACACAGAAATTGGATCGGAATTAAATACAAAAGGCACAATGCCGGCTTAAGTACAAGAAGACTGACTCTTCTTACTGTCTATGTTTTGAACCAATCCTGTGACACTAGTTATTGATTCCGATGCTTCACTTCAGGTTTACTGTATCCCATGGACCTTCTTATTGACGATGAAAGAGAGAAATTGCATCGGAATTAAAAACAAAAAGCACAATGCCGACTTAAGTACAAGAAAACTGACCCTTCTTACTGTCTATGTTTGAACCATTCCTGTGAGACTAGTTATAGATTCCGATGCTTCACTTCAGGTTTACTGTATCACTCTGACCTTCTTATTGACGATGAAACACAGAACTTGCATCAGAATTAAATAGAAAAGGCACAATGCCGACTTAAGTACAAGAAGACTGACTCTTCCTACTGTCTATGTTTTGAACCATTCCTGTGACACTAGTTATAGATTCCGATGCTTCACTTCACGTTTACTGTATCCCTCTGACCTTCTTTTTGATTATGAAACACAGAAATTGCATCGGAATTAAATAGAAAAGGCACAATGCCGACTTAAGTACAAGAAGACTGACTCGTCCTACTGTCTACTTTTTGAACCATTCCTGTGACACTAGTTATATATTCCGATGCATCACTTCAGGTTTACTGTATCCCTCTGACCCTATTTTTTACGATTAAACACAGAAATTGCATCGCAATAAAATACAAAAAGCACAATGCCGACTTAAGTACAAGAAGACTGACTCTTCTTACTGACTATGTTTTGAACCATTCCTGTGACACTAGTTATAGATTCCGATGCTTCACTTCAGGTTTACTGTATCCCTAGGACCTTCTTATTGACGATGTAACACAGAAATTGCATCGGAACTAAATACAAAAGGCACAATGCCGACTTAAGTACAAGAAGACTGACTCTTCTTACTGTCTATGTTTTAACCATTCCTGTGACACTAGTTATAGATTCCGAAGCTTTACTTCAGATTTACTGTATCCCTTGCACCTTCTTATTGACGATGAAACACAGATATTGCAACTGAATTAAATACAAAAGGCACAATGCCGACTTAAGTACAAGAAGACTGACCCTTCTTACTGACTATGTTTAGGACCATTCCTGTGACACTAGTTATAGATTCCGATGCTTCACTTCAGGTTTACTGTATCCCTTGGACCTTCGTATTGACGATGAAACACAGAACATGCATCGGAATTAAATAGAAAAGGCACAATGCCGACTTGAGTACAAGAAGACTGACTCTTCTTACTGTCTATGTTTTGAACCATTCCTATGCCACTAGTTATAGATTCCGAAGCTTTACTTCAGGATTACTGTATCCCTTGCACCTTCTTATTGACGATGAAACACAGATATTGCACCTGAATTAAATAGAAAATTCACAATGCCAACTTAAGTACAAGAAGACTGACTTTTCTTACTGACTATGTTTGAACCATTCCTGTGACACTAGTAATAGATTCCGATGCTTCACTTCAGGTTTACTGTATCCATCTGACCTTATTATTGACGACGAAACACAGAAATTGCATCGGAATTAAATAGAAAAGGCACAATGCCGACTTAAGTACAAGAAGACTGACTCTTCTTACTGTCTATGTTTTGAACGATTCCTGTGACACTAGTTAGAGATTCCGATGCTTCACTTCAGGTTAACAGTATCCCTCTGACCTTCTTATTGACGATGAAACACAGAAATTGGATCGGAATTAAATACAAAAGGCACAATGCCGACTTAAGTACAAGAAGACTGACTCTTCTTACTGTCTATGTTTTGAACCATTCCCGTGACGCTAGTTACAGATTCCGATGCTTCACCTCAGGTTCACTGTATCCCTCTGACCTTCTTATTGAAGATGAAATACAGAATTTGCATCGGACATAAATAGAAAAGGCACAATGCCGTCTTAAGTACAAGCAGACTGACTCTTCTTAGTGTCTATGTTTGAACCATTCGTGTGACGCTAGTTACAGATTCCGATGCTTCACATCAGGTTGACTGTATCCCTTGGACCTTCTTATTGACGATGAAACACAGAAATTTCATCGGAATTAAATACATAAGGCACAATGCCGACTAAAGTACAAGAAGACTGACTCTTCTTACCGACTATGTTTTGAACCATTCCTGTGACACTAGTTATAGATTCCGATGCTTCACTTCAGGTTTACTGTTTCCCTCTGACCTTCATATTGACGATGAAACACAGAAATAGGATCGGAATTAAATACAAAAGGCACAATGCCGACTTAAGTACAAGAAGACTGACTCTTCTTACTGTCTATGTTTTGAACCAATCCTGTGACACTAGTTATTGATTCCGATGCTTCACTTCAGGTTTACTGTATCCCTTGGACCTTCTTATTGACGATGAAAAACAGAAATTGCATCGGAATTAAATACAAAAGGCACAATGCCGACTTAAGTACAAGAAAACTGACCCTTCTTACTGTCTATGTTTGAACCATTCCTGTGACACTAGTTATAGATTCAGATGCTTCACTTCAGGTTTACTGTATCCCTCTGACCTTCTTATTGACTATGAAACACAGAAATTGAATCGGAATTAAATAGAAAAGGCACAATGCCGACTTAAGTACAAGAAGACTGTCTCGTCCTACTGTCTACGTTTTGAACCATTCCTGTGACACTAGTTATAGATTCCGATGATTCACTTCAGGTGTACTGTATCCCTCTGACCTTATTTTTGACGATGAAACACAGAAATTGCATCGGAATTAAATAGAAAAGGCACAATGCCGACTTAAGTACATGTAGAGTGCATCTTCCTACTGTCTATGTTTGAACCATTCCTGTGACACTAGTTATAGATTCCGATGCTTCATTTCAGGTATATTGTATCCCTTGGATCTTCTTATTGTCGATGGAACACAGATAGTGCATCGGAAATAAATAGAAGAGGCACAATGCCGATTTAAGTACAAGAAGGCTGACTCTCCCTACTGCCTATGTTTTGAACCATTCCTGTGACACTAGTTATAGATTCCGATGCTTCACTTCAGGTTTACTGTATCCCTCTGACCTTCTTATTGACTATGAAACACAGAAATGGCATCGGAATTAAATAGAAAAGGCACAATGCCGACTTAAGTACAAGAAGACTGTCTCGTCCTACTGTCTACGTTTTGAACCTTTCCTGTGACACTAGTTATAGATTCCGATGATTCACTTCAGGTGTACTGTATCCCTCTGACCTTATTTTTGACGATGAAACACAGAAATTGCATCGGAATTAAATAGAAAAGTCACAATGCCGACTTAAGTACAAGAAGACTGACTCGTCCTACTGTCTATGCTTTGAACCATTCCTGTGACACTAGTTATAGATTCCGATGCTTCACTTTAGGTTTACTGTATCCCTCTGACCCTATTTTTGACGATTAAACACAGAAATTGCATCGGAATTAAATACAAAAGGCACGATGCCGACTTAAGTACAAGAAGACTGACTCTTCTTACTGTCTATGTTTTGAACCATTCCTGTGACACTAGTTATACATTCCCATGCTTCACTTCAGGTTAACTGTATCCCTTGGACCTTCTTATTGACGTTGAAACACAGAAAATGCATTGGAATTAAATACAAAATGCACGATGCAGACTTAAGTACAAGAAGACTGACTCTTCTTACTGACTGTTTTTAACCATTCCTGTGACACTAGTTATAGATTCCGATGCTTCACTTCAGGTTTACTGAATCCCTCCGACCTACTTATTGACGATGAAACACAGAAATTGCATCGGAATTAAATAAAAAAGCACAATGCCAACATAAGTACAAGAAGACTAACTCCTCTTGCTGACTATGTTTTCAACCATTCCTGTGACACTAGTTATAGATTCCGATGCTTCACTTCAGATTTACTGTATCCCTTGGACCTTCGTATTGACGATGAAACACAGTAATTGCATCGGAATTAAATACAAAAGGCACAATGCCGACTTGAGTACAAGAAGACTGACTCTTCTTACTGTCTATGTTTTGAACCATTCCTATGCCACTAGTTATAGATTCCGAAGCTTTACTTCAGGATTACTGTATCCCTTGCACCTTCTTATTGACGATGAAACACAGATATTGCACCTGAATTAAATAGAAAATTCACAATGCCAACTTAAGTACAAGAAGACTGACTTTTCTTACTGACTATGTTTGAACCATTCCTGTGACACTAGTAATAGATTCCGATGCTTCACTTCAGGTTTACTGTATCCATCTGACCTTATTATTGACGACGAAACACAGAAATTGCATCGGAATTAAATAGAAAAGGCACAATGCCGACTTAAGTACAAGAAGACTGACTCTTCTTACTGTCTATGTTTTGAACGATTCCTGTGACACTAGTTAGAGATTCCGATGCTTCACTTCAGGTTAACAGTATCCCTCTGACCTTCTTATTGACGATGAAACACAGAAATTGGATCGGAATTAAATACAAAAGGCACAATGCCGACTTAAGTACAAGAAGACTGACTCTTCTTACTGTCTATGTTTTGAACCATTCCCGTGACGCTAGTTACAGATTCCGATGCTTCACCTCAGGTTCACTGTATCCCTCTGACCTTCTTATTGAAGATGAAATACAGAATTTGCATCGGACATAAATAGAAAAGGCACAATGCCGTCTTAAGTACAAGCAGACTGACTCTTCTTAGTGTCTATGTTTGAACCATTCGTGTGACGCTAGTTACAGATTCCGATGCTTCACACCAGGTTGACTGTATCCCTTGGACCTTCTTATTGACGATGAAACACAGAAATTTCATCGGAATTAAATACATAAGGCACAATGCCGACTAAAGTACAAGAAGACTGACTCTTCTTACCGACTATGTTTTGAACCATTCCTGTGACACTAGTTATAGATTCCGACGCTTCACTTCAGGTTTACTGTTTCCCTCTGACCTTCATATTGACGATGAAACACAGAAATAGGATCGGAATTAAATACAAAAGGCACAATGCCGACTTAAGTACAAGAAGACTGACTCTTCTTACTGTCTATGTTTTGAACCAATCCTGTGACACTAGTTATTGATTCCGATGCTTCACTTGAGGTTTACTGTATCCCTTGGACCTTCTTATTGACGATGAAAAACAGAAATTGCATCGGAATTAAATACAAAAGGCACAATGCCGACTTAAGTACAAGAAAACTGACCCTTCTTACTGTCTATGTTTGAACCATTCCTGTGACACTAGTTATAGATTCCGATGCTTCACTTCAGGTTTACTGTATCCCTCTGACCTTCTTATTGACTATGAAACACAGAAATTGAATCGGAATTAAATAGAAAAGGCACAATGCCGACTTAAGTACAAGAAGACTGTCTCGTCCTACTGTCTACGTTTTGAACCATTCCTGTGACACTAGTTATAGATTCCGATGATTCACTTCAGGTGTACTGTATCCCTCTGACCTTATTTTTGACGATGAAACACAGAAATTGCATCGGAATTAAATAGAAAAGGCACAATGCCGACTTAAGTACATGTAGAGTGCATCTTCCTACTGTCTATGTTTGAACCATTCCTGTGACACTAGTTATAGATTCCGATGCTTCATTTCAGGTATATTGTATCCCTTGGATCTTCTTATTGTCGATGGAACACAGATAGTGCATCGGAAATAAATAGAAGAGGCACAATGCCGATTTAAGTACAAGAAGGCTGACTCTCCCTACTGCCTATGTTTTGAACCATTCCTGTGACACTAGTTATAGATTCCGATGCTTCACTTCAGGTTTACTGTATCCCTCTGACCTTCTTATTGACTATGAAACACAGAAATGGCATCGGAATTAAATAGAAAAGGCACAATGCCGACTTAAGTACAAGAAGACTGTCTCGTCCTACTGTCTACGTTTTGAACCTTTCCTGTGACACTAGTTATAGATTCCGATGATTCACTTCAGGTGTACTGTATCCCTCTGACCTTATTTTTGACGATGAAACACAGAAATTGCATCGGAATTAAATAGAAAAGTCACAATGCCGACTTAAGTACAAGAAGACTGACTCGTCCTACTGTCTATGCTTTGAACCATTCCTGTGACACTAGTTATAGATTCCGATGCTTCACTTTAGGTTTACTGTATCCCTCTGACCCTATTTTTGACGATTAAACACAGAAATTGCATCGGAATTAAATACAAAAGGCACGATGCCGACTTAAGTACAAGAAGACTGACTCTTCTTACTGTCTATGTTTTGAACCATTCCTATGACACTAGTTATACATTCCCATGCTTCACTTCAGGTTAACTGTATCCCTTGGACCTTCTTATTGACGTTGAAACACAGAAAATGCATTGGAATTAAATACAAAATGCACGATGCAGACTTAAGTACAAGAAGACTGACTCTTCTTACTGACTGTTTTTAACCATTCCTGTGACACTAGTTATAGATTCCGATGCTTCACTTCAGGTTTACTGAATCCCTCCGACCTACTTATTGACGATGAAACACAGAAATTGCATCGGAATTAAATAAAAAAGCACAATGCCAACATAAGTACAAGAAGACTAACTCCTCTTGCTGACTATGTTTTCAACCATTCCTGTGACACTAGTTATAGATTCCGATGCTTCACTTCAGATTTACTGTATCCCTTGGACCTTCGTATTGACGATGAAACACAGTAATTGCATCGGAATTAAATACAAAAGGCACAATGCC
This sequence comes from Schistocerca americana, assembly GCF_021461395.2. NCBI lineage: Eukaryota > Metazoa > Arthropoda > Insecta > Orthoptera > Acrididae > Schistocerca > Schistocerca americana. The sequence goes on from NC_060125.1 coordinate 7,538,904, forward strand.
GACTTAAGTACAAGAAGACTGACTCTTCTTACTGACTATGTTTTGAACCATTCCTGTGACACTAGTTATAGATTCCGATGCTTCACTTCAGGGTTACTCTATCCCTAGGACCTTCTTATTGACGATGAAACACAGAAATTGCATCGGAACTAAATACAAAAGGCACAATGCCGACTTAAGTACAAGAAGACTGACTCCTCCTACTGTCTATGTTTTGAACGATTCCTGTGACATTAGTTATAGATTCCGATGCTTCACTTCAGGTTTACTGTATCCATTGGACCTTCTTATTGGCGACGAAATACAGAAATTGCATCGGAATTAAAAAAAAAGGCACGATGCCGACTTAAGTACAAGAAGACTGACTCTTCTTACTGTCTATGTTTTGAACCATTCCTGTGACACTAGTTATAGATTCCGAAGCTTTACTTCAGGTTTACCTTATCCCTTGCACCTTCTTATTGCAGATGAAACACAGATAATGCATCTGAATTAAATACAAAAGGCACAATGCCGACTTAAGTGCAAGAAGACTGACCCTTCTTACTTACTGTGTTTAGAACCATTCCTGTGACACTAGTTATAGATTCCGATGCTTCACTTCAGGTTTACTGTATCCCTTGGACCTTCGTATTGACGATGAAACACAGAAATTGCATCGGAACTAAATACAAAAAACACAATGCCGACTTAAGTACAAGAAGACTGACACTTCCTACTGGCTATGTTTTGAACGATTCCTGTGACGTTAGTTATAGATTCCGATGCTTCACTTCAGGTTTACTGTATCCCTTGGACCTTCTTATTGACGATGAAACACAGAACATGCATCGGAATTAAATACAAAAGGCACAATGCCGACTTATTACATGAAGATTGACTCTTCTTACTGACTGTTTTGAACCATTCCTGTGACACTAGTTATAGATTCCGATGCTTCACTTCAGGTTTACTGTAACCCTCTGACCTTCTTATTGACGATGAAACACAGAAATTGGATCGAAATTAAATAGAAAAGGCACAATGCCGACTTAAGTACAAGAAGACTGACTCTTCTTACTGTCTATGTTTTGAACCATTCCTGTGACACTAGTTATAGATTCCGAAGCTTTACTTCAGGTTTACTGTATCCCTTGCACCTTCTTATTGACGATGAAACACAGATATTGCATCTGAATTAAATAGAAAAGGCACAATGCCGACTTAAGTACAAGAATACTGATTTTTCTTACTGACTATGTTTGAACCATTCCTGTGACACTAGTAATATATTCCGATGCTTCACATCAGGTTTACTGTATCCATCTGACCTTATTATTGACGACGAAACACAGAAATTGCATCGGAATTAAATAGAAAAGGCACAATGCCGACTTACGTACAAGAAGACTGACTCTTCTTACTGTCTATGTTTTGAACCATTCCTGTGACACTAGTTATAGATTCCGATGCTTCACTTCAGGTTTACTGTATCCCTTGGACCTTCTTATTGACGATGATACACCGAAATTGCATCGGAATTTAATAGAAAAGGCACAATGCCGACTTAAGTACATGAAGACTGACGCTTCTTACTGTCTATGTTTTGAACCATTCCTGTGACGCTAGTTACAGATTCAGATGCTTCACTTCAGGGTTACTGTATCCCTCTAACATTAATATTGACGATAAAACTCAGAAATTGCATCGGAATTAAATAGAAATGGCACAATGCCGATTTAAGTACAAGAAAACTGACTCTTCCTACATTCTATGGTTTGAACCATTCCTGTGACACTAGTTATAGATTCCGATTCTTCACTTCAGGTTTACTGTATCCCTTGGACGTTCTTATTGACGATGAAACACAGAAATTACATCGGAATTAAATAGAAAAGGCACAATGTCGACTTAAGTACAAGAAGAGTGACTCTTCTTACTGACTATGTTTTGAACCATTCTTGTGACGCTAGTTACAGATTCCGATGCTTCACTTCAGGTTTACTGTATCCCTTAGACCTTCTTATTGACGATGAAACACAAATATTGCATCGTAATTAAATACAAAAGGCACAATGCCGACTTAAGTACACGAAGACTGACTCTTCCTACTGTCTATGTTTTGGACCATACCTGTGACACTAGTTATAGATTCCGATGCTTCACTTCAGGTTTACTGTATCCCTCTGACCTTCTTTATGACGATGAAACACAGAAATTGCATCGGAATTAAGTACAAAAGGCACAATGCCGTCTTAAGTACAAGAAGACTGACTCTTCTTACTCACTGTTTTGGACCATTCCTGTGACACTAGTTATAGATTCCGATGCTTCACTTCAGGTTTACTGTATCCCTCTGACCTTCTTATTGACGATGAAACAGAGAAATTGGATCGGAATTAAATACAAAAGGCACAATGCCGACTTAAGTACAAGAAGACTGACTCTTCTTACTGTCTATGTTTTGAACCATTCCTGTGACACCAGTTATGGATTCCGATGCTTCACTTCAGGTTTACTGTGTCCCTTGGACCTTCTTATTGGCGATGAAATACAGATATTGCACCGGAATTAAGTACAAAAGGCACAATGCCGACTTAAGTGCAAGAAGACTGACTCTTCTAACTGCCTATGGTTTGAACCATTCCTGTGACACTAGTTACAGATTCCGATGCTTCACTTTAGGTTTACTGTATCCCTTGGACCTTCTTATTGACGAAGAACACAGAAATTGCATCAGAATTAAATAGAAAAGGCACAATGCCGACTTAAGTACAAGAAGCCTGACTCTTCCTACTGACTATGTTTTGAACCATTCCAGTGACACTAAGTGTAGATTCCGATGCTTCACTTCAGGTTCACTGTATCCCTCTGACCTTCTTTTTGACGATGAAACACAGAAATTACATCGGAATTAAAAACAAAAGGCACAATGCCGACTTAAGTACAAGAAGACTGACTCTTCTTACTGTCTGTGTTTTGAACCATTCCAGTGACACTAGTTATAGATTCCGATGCTTCACTTCAGGTTTACTGTGTCCCTTGGACCTTCTTATTGACGATAAAACACCGAAATTGCATAGGAATTAAATAGAAAAGGCACAATGCCGACTTAAGTACAAGAAGACTGACACTTCTTACTGTCTATGTTTTGAACCATTCCAGTGACGCTAGTTACAGATTCCGATGCTTCACTTCAGGGTTACTGTATCCCTCTGACATTCATATTGACGATAAAACTCAGAAATTGCTTCGGAATTAAATAGAAAAGGCACAATGCTGACTTAAGTACAAGAAGACTGGCTCTTCCTACTGTCTATGTTTGGACCATTCCTGTGACACTAGTTACAGATTCCGATGCTTCACTTCAGGTTTACTGTATCCCTCTGCCTTCTTTATGACGATGAAACACAGATATTGCATCGGAATTAAATACAAAAGGCACAATGCCGACTTATATAAAAGAAGACTGACTCTTCCTACTGTCTATATTTAGGACCATTCCTGTGACACTATTTATAGATTCCGATGCTTCTCCTCAGGTTCACTGTATCCCTCTGAACTTCTTATTGAAGATGAAACACAGAAATTGGATCGGAATTAAATACAAAAGGCACAATGCCGACTTAAGTACAAGAAGACTGACTCTTCTTACTGTCTATGTTTTGAACCAATCCTGTGACACTAGTTATAGATTCCATTGCTTCATTTCAGGTTTACTGTATCCCTTGGATCTTCTTATTGACGATGGAACACAGATGGTGCATCGGAAATAAATACAAAAGGCACAATGCCGACTTAAGTACAAGAAGACTGACTCTTCTTACTGACTGTTTGAACCATTCCTGTGACACTAGTTGTAGATTCCGATGCTACACTTCAGGTTTACTGTATCCCTCTGACCTTCTTATTGACGATGAAACACAGAAATTGGATCGGAATTAAATACAAAAGGCACAATGCCGACTTAAGTACAAGAAGACTGACTCCTCTTACTGTCTATGTTTTGAACCAATCCTGTGACACTAGTTATTGATTCCGATGCTTCACTTCAGGTTTACTGTATCCCTTAGACCTTCTTATTGACGATGAAAAACAGAAATTGCATCGGAATTAAATACAAAAGGCACAATGCCGACTTAAGTACAAGAAAACTGACCCTTCTTACTGTCTATGTTTGAACCATTCCTGTGACACTAGTTATAGATTCCGATGCTTCACTTCAGGTTTACTGTATCCCTCTGACCTTCTTATTGACTATGAAACACAGAAATTGCATCAGAATTAAATAGAAAAGGCACAATGCCGACTTAAGTACAAGAAGACTGTCTCGTCCTACTGTCTACGTTTTGAACCATTCCTGTGACACTAGTTATAGATTCCGATGATTCACTTCAGGTGTACTGTATCCCTCTGACCTTATTTTTGACGATGAAACACAGAAATTGCATCGGAATTAAATTGAAAAGGCACAATGCCGACTTAAGTACATGTAGAGTGCATCTTCCTACTGTCTATGTTTGAACCATTCCTGTGACACTAGTTATAGATTCCGATGATTCACTTCAGGTGTACTGTATCACTCTGACCTTATTTTTGACGATTAAACACAGAAATTGCATCGGAATTAAATAGAAAAGTCACAATGCCGACTTAAGTATAAGAAGACTGACTCGTCCTACTGTCTATGCTTTGAACCATACCTGTGACACTAGTTATAGATTCCGATGCTTCACTTCAGGTTTACTGTATCCCTCTGACCTTCTTTATGACGATGTAACACAGAAATTGCATCGGAATTAAATACAAAAGGCACAATGCCGACTTAAGTAAAAGAAGTCTGACTCTTCCTACTGTCTATGTTTTGATCCATTCCTGTGACACTATTTATAGATTCCGATGCTTCTCCTCAGGTTCACTGTATCCCTCTGACCTTCTTATTGAAGATGAAACACAGAAATAGCATCGGAATTAAATAGAAATGGCACAATGCCGACTTAAGTACAAGAAGCCTGACTCTTCTTACTGTCTATGTTTTGAACCATTCCTGTGACACTAGTTATGGATTCCGATGCTTCACTTCAGGTTTACTGTATCCCTCTGACCTTCTTTATGACGATGAAACACAGAAATTGCATCGGAATTAAGTACAAAAGGCACAATGCCGTCTTAAGTACAAGAAGACTGACTCTTCTCACTCACTGTTTTGGACCATTCCTGTGACACTAGTTATAGATTCCGATGCTTCACTTCAGGTTTACTGTATCCCTCTGACCTTCTTATTGACGATGAAACAGAGAAATTGGATCGGAATTAAATACAAAAGGCACAATGCCGACTTAAGTACAAGAAGACTGACTCTTCTTACTGTCTATGTTTTGAACCATTCCTGTGACACCAGTTATGGATTCCGATGCTTCACTTCAGGTTTACTGTGTCCCTTGGACCTTCTTATTGGCGATGAAATACAGATATTGCATCGGAATTAAGTACAAAAGGCACAATGCCGACTTAAGTACAAGAAGACTGACTCTTCTAACTGCCTATGGTTTGAACCATTCCTGTGACACTAGTTACAGATTAAGATGCTTCACTTTAGGTTTACTGTATCCCTTGGACCTTCTTATTGACGAAGAACACAGAAATTGCATCAGAATTAAATAGAAAAGGCACAATGCCGACTTAAGTACAAGAAGCCTGACTCTTCCTACTGACTATGTTTTGAACCATTCCAGTGACACTAAGTATAGATTCCGATGCTTCACTTCAGGTTCACTGTATCCCTCTGACCTTCTTTTTGACGATGAAACACAGAAATTACATCGGAATTAAATACAAAAGGCACAATGCCGACTTAAGTACAAGAAGACTGACTCTTCTTACTGTCTGTGTTTTGAACCATTCCAGTGACACTAGTTATAGATTCCGACGCTTCACTTCAGGTTTACTGTGTCCCTTGGACCTTCTTATTGACGATAAAACACCGAAATTGCATAGGAATTAAATAGAAAAGGCACAATGCCGACTTAAGTACAAGAAGACTGACACTTCTTACTGTCTATGTTTTGAACCATTCCAGTGACGCTAGTTACAGATTCCGATGCTTCACTTCAGGGTTACTGTATCCCTCTGACATTCATATTGACGATAAAACTCAGAAATTGCTTAAGAATTAAATAGAAAAGGCACAATGCTGACTTAAGTACAAGAAGACTGGCTCTTCCTACTGTCTATGTTTGGACCATTCCTGTGACACTAGTTACAGATTCCGATGCTTCACTTCAGGTTTACTGTATCCCTCTGCCTTCTTTATGACGATGAAACACAGATATTGCATCGGAATTAAATACAAAAGGCACAATGTCGACTTATATAAAAGAAGACTGACTCTTCCTACTGTCTATATTTAGGACCATTCCTGTGACACTATTTATAGATTCCGATGCTTCTCCTCAGGTTCACTGTATCCCTCTGAACTTCTTATTGAAGATGAAACACAGAAATTGGATCGGAATTAAATACAAAAGGCACAATGCCGACTTAAGTACAAGAAGACTGACTCTTCTTACTGTCTATGTTTTGAACCAATCCTGTGACACTAGTTATAGATCCCATTGCTTCATTTCAGGTTTACTGTATCCCTTGGATCTTCTTATTGACGATGGAACACAGATGGTGCATCGGAAATAAATACAAAAGGCACAATGCCGACTTAAGTACAAGAAGACTGACTCTTCTTACTGACTGTTTGAACCATTCCTGTGACACTAGTTGTAGATTCCGATGCTACACTTCAGGTTTACTGTATCCCTCTGACCTTCTTATTGACGATGAAACACAGAAATTGGATCGGAATTAAATACAAAAGGCACAATGCCGACTTAAGTACAAGAAGACTGACTCCTCTTACTGTCTATGTTTTGAACCAATCCTGTGACACTAGTTATTGATTCCGATGCTTCACTTCAGGTTTACTGTATCCCTTAGACCTTCTTATTGACGATGAAAAACAGAAATTGCATCGGAATTAAATACAAAAGGCACAATGCCGACTTAAGTACAAGAAAACTGACCCTTCTTACTGTCTATGTTTGAACCATTCCTGTGACACTAGTTATAGATTCCGATGCTTCACTTCAGGTTTACTGTATCCCTCTGACCTTCTTATTGACTATGAAACACAGAAATTGCATCAGAATTAAACTGAAAAGGCACAATGCCGACTTAAGTACAAGAAGACTGTCTCGTCCTACTGTCTACGTTTTGAACCATTCCTGTGACACTAGTTATAGATTCCGATGATTCACTTCAGGTGTACTGTATCCCTCTGACCTTATTTTTGACGATGAAACACAGAAATTGCATCGGAATTAAATTGAAAAGGCACAATGCCGACTTAAGTACATGTAGAGTGCATCTTCCTACTGTCTATGTTTGAACCATTCCTGTGACACTAGTTATAGATTCCGATGATTCACTTCAGGTGTACTGTATCCCTCTGACCTTATTTTTGACGATGAAACACAGAAATTGCATCGGAATTAAATAGAAAAGTCACAATGCCGACTTAAGTACAAGAAGACTGACTCGTCCTACTGTCTATGCTTTGAACCATTCCTGTGACACTAGTTATAGATTCCGATGCTTCACTTTAGGTTTACTGTATCCCTCTGACCCTATTTTTGACGATTAAACACAGAAATTGCATCGGAATTAAATACAAAAGGCACGATGCCGACTTAAGTACAAGAAGACTGACTCTTCTTACTGTCTATGTTTTGAACCATTCCTGTGACACTAGTTATACATTCCCATGCTTCACTTCAGGTTAACTGTATCCCTTGGACCTTCTTATTGACGTTGAAACACAGAAAATGCATTGGAATTAAATACAAAATGCACGATGCAGACTTAAGTACAAGAAGACTGACTCTTCTTACTGACTGTTTTTAACCATTCCTGTGACACTAGTTATAGATTCCGATGCTTCACTTCAGGTTTACTGAATCCCTCCGACCTACTTATTGACGATGAAACACAGAAATTGCATTGGAATTAAATAAAAAAGCACAATGCCAACATAAGTACAAGAAGACTAACTCCTCTTGCTGACTATGTTTTCAACCATTCCTGTTACACTAGTTATAGATTCCGATGCTTCACTTCAGATTTACTGTATCCCTTGGACCTTCGTATTGACGATGAAACACAGAAATTGCATCGGAATTAAATACAAAAGGCACAATGCCGACTTAAGTACAAGAAGACTGACTCTTCTTACTGACTATGTTTTGAACCATTCCTGTGACACTAGTTATAGATTCCGATGCTTCACTTCAGGGTTACTCTATCCCTAGGACCTTCTTATTGACGATGAAACACAGAAATTGCATCGGAACTAAATACAAAAGGCACAATGCCGACTTAAGTACAAGAAGCCTGACTCCTCCTACTGTCTATGTTTTGAACGATTCCTGTGACATTAGTTATAGATTCCGATGCTTCACTTCAGGTTTACTGTATCCATTGGACCTTCTTATTGGCGACGAAATACAGAAATTGCATCGGAAATAAAAAAAAAGGCACGATGCCGACTTAAGTACAAGAAGACTGACTCTTCTTACTGTCTATGTTTTGAACCATTCCTGTGACACTAGTTATAGATTCCGAAGCTTTACTTCAGGTTTACCTTATCCCTTGCACCTTCTTATTGCAGATGAAACACAGATAATGCATCTGAATTAAATACAAAAGGCACAATGCCGACTTAAGTACAAGAAGACTGACCCTTCTTACTGACTGTGTTTAGAACCATTCCTGTGACACTAGTTATAGATTCCGATGCTTCACTTCAGGTTTACTGTATCCCTTGGACCTTCGTATTGACGATGAAACACAGAAATTGCACCGGAACTAAATACAAAAAACACAATGCCGACTTAAGTACAAGAAGACTGACACTTCCTACTGTCTATGTTTTGAACGATTCCTGTGACGTTAGTTATAGGTTCCGATGCTTCACTTCAGGTTTACTGTATCCCTTGGACCTTCTTATTGACGATGAAACACAGAACATGCATCGGAATTAAATACAAAAGGCACAATGCCGACTTATTACATGAAGATTGACTCTTCTTACTGACTGTTTTGAACCATTCCTGTGACACTAGTTATAGATTCCGATGCTTCACTTCAGGTTTACTGTAACCCTCTGACCTTCTTATTGACGATGAAACACAGAAATTGGATCGAAATTAAATAGAAAAGGCACAATGCCGACTTAAGTACAAGAGGACTGACTCTTCTTACTGTCTATGTTTTGAACCATTCCTGTGACACTAGTTATAGATTCCGAAGCTTTACTTCAGGTTTACTGTATCCCTTGCACCTTCTTATTGACGATGAAACACAGATATTGCATCTGAATTAAATAGAAAAGGCACAATGCCGACTTAAGTACAAGAATACTGATTTTTCTTACTGACTATGTTTGAACCATTCCTGTGACACTAGTAATATATTCCGATGCTTCACATCAGGTTTACTGTATCCATCTGACCTTATTATTGACGACGAAACACAGAAATTGCATCGGAATTAAATAGAAAAGGCACAATGCCGAATTAAGTACAAGAAGAGTGACTCTTCTTACTGACTATGTTTTGAACCATTCTTGTGACGCTAGTTACAGATTCCGATGCTTCACTTCAGGTTTACTGTATCCCCTGGACCATCTTATTGACGATGAAACACAAATATTGCATCGTAATTAAATACAAAAGGCACAATGCCGACTTAAGTACACGAAGACTGACTCTTCCTACTGTCTATGTTTTGGACCATACCTGTGACACTAGTTATAGATTCCGATGCTTCACTTCAGGTTTACTGTATCCCTCTGACCTTCTTTATGACGATGAAACACAGAAATTGCATCGGAATTAAATACAAAAGGCACAATGCCGACTTAAGTAAAAGAAGTCTGACTCTTCCTATTGTCTATGTTTTGATCCATTCCTGTGACACTATTTATAGATTCCGATGCTTCTCCTCAGGTTCACTGTATCCCTCTGACCTTCTTATTGAAGATGAAACACAGAAATAGCATCGGAATTAAATAGAAATGGCACAATGCCGACTTAAGTACAAGAAGCCTGACTCTTCTTACTGTCTATGTTTTGAACCATTCCTGTGACACTAGTTATGGATTCCGATGCTTCACTTCAGGTTTACTGTATCCCTCTGACCTTCTTTATGACGACGAAACACAGAAATTGCATCGGAATTAAGTACAAAAGGCACAATGCCGTCTTAAGTACAAGAAGACTGACTCTTCTTACTCACTGTTTTGGACCATTCCTGTGACACTAGTTATAGATTCCGATGCTTCACTTCAGGTTTACTGTATCCCTCTGACCTTCTTATTGACGATGAAACAGAGTAATTGGATCGGAATTAAATACAAAAGGCACAATGCCGACTTAAGTACAAGAAGACTGACTCTTCTTACTGTCTATGTTTTGGACCATTCCTGTGACACCAGTTATGGATTCCGATGCTTCACTTCAGGTTTACTGTGTCCCTTGGACCTTCTTATTGGCGATGAAATACAGATATTGCATCGGAATTAAGTACAAAAGGCACAATGCCGACTTAAGTACAAGAAGACTGACTCTTCTAACTGCCTATGGTTTGAACCATTCCTGTGACACTAGTTACAGATTCCGATGCTTCACTTCAGGTTTACTGTATCCCTCTGACCTTCTTTATGACGATGAAACACAGATATTGCATCGGAATTAAATACAAAAGGCACAATGCCGACTTATATAAAAGAAGACTGACTCTTCCTACTGTCTATGTTTTGAACCATTCCTGTGACACTATTTATAGATTCCGATGCTTCTCCTCAGGTTCACTGTATCCCTCTGAACTTTTTATTGAAGATGAAACACAGAAATAGCATCGCAATTAAATAGAAATGGCCCAATGCCGTCTTAAGTACAAGCAGACTGACTCTTCTTAGCGTCTATGTTTAGAACCATTCTGTGACGCTAGTTACAGATTCCGATGCTTCACTTCAGGTTTACTGTATCCCTTGGACCTTCTTATTGACGATGAAACACAGAAATTGCATCGGAATTAAGTACAAAAGGCACAATGCCGACTTAGGTACAAGAACACAGACTCTTCTTGCTGACTATGTTTTAAACCATTCCCTTGACACTAGTTATAGATTCCGATGGTTCACTTCAGGTTTACTGTATCCCTCTGACCTTCTTATTGACGATGAAACACACTAATTGCTTGGGAATTAAATACGAAAGGCACAATGCCGACTTAAGTACAAGAAGGCTGAGCCTTCCTACTGTCTATGTTTTGAACCATTCCTGTGACACTAGTTATAGATTACGATTATTCGCTTCAGGTTTACTCTATCCCCCTGACATTCGTTTTGACGATGAAATACAGAAATTGCATCGGAATTAAATAGAAAAGGCACAATGCGGACATAAGTACAAGAAGACTAACTCTTCTTACTGTCTATGTTTCAACCATTCCTGTGACACTAGTAATAGATTCCGATGCCTCACATCACGTTTACTACATCCCTTGGACCTTCTTATTGACGATGAAACACAGAAATTGCATCGGAATTATACAAAAGGCACAAAGCCGACTTAAGTACAAGAAGCCTGACTCTTCTTACTCACTGTTTGGACCATTCCTGTGACACTAGTTATAGATTCCCATGCTTCACTTCAGGTTTACTGTATCCCTCTGACCTTCTTATTGACGATGAAACACAGAAATTGCATCGGAATTAAATACAAAAGGCACAATGCCGACTTAAGTACAAGAAGACTGACTCTTCTTATTGTCTATGTTTTGAACCATTAATGTGACACTAGTTATGGATTCCGATGCTTCACTTCAGGTTTACTGTATCCCTTGGACCTTCTTATTGGCGATGAAATACAGATATTGCATCGGAATTAAGTACAAAAGGCACAATGCCGACTTAAGTACAAGAAGACTGACCCTTCTTACTGTCTATGTTTGAACCATTCCTTTGACACTAGTTAAAGATTCCGATGCTTCACGTCAGGTTTACTGTATCCCTCTGACCTTCTTATTGACGATGAAACACAGAAATTGCATCCAAATTAAATAGAAAAGGCACATTGCCGACTGAAGTACTAGAAGACTGACTCTTCTTACTGCCTATGGTTTGAACCATTCCTGTGACACTAGTTGTAGATTTCGATGCTTCACTTTAGGTTTACTGTATCCCTATGACCTTCTTATTGACGAAGAACACAGATATTGCATTGGAATTAAATAGAAAAATCACAATGCCGACTTTAGTACAAGAAGCCTGACTCTTCCTACTGTCTATGTTTTGAACCATTCCAGTGACACTAGGTATAGATTCCGATGCTTCACTTCAGGTTCACTGTATCGCTCTGACCTTCTTTTTGACGATGGAACACAGAAATTACATCGAAATTAAATACAAAAGGCACAATGCCGACTTAAGTACAAGAAGACTGACTCTTCTTACTGTCTATGCTTTGAACCATTCCTGTGACACTAGTTATAGATACTGATGCTTCACTTGAGGTTTACTGTATCCCTTGGACCATCTTATTGACGAAGAAACACAGAAATTCCATCGGAATTAAATACAAAATGCACAATGCCGACTTAAGTACAAGAAGACTGACTCTTCGTCCTGACTGTTTTGAACCATTCCTGTGACACTAGTTATAGATTCCGATGCTTCACTTCAGGTCTACTGTATCCCTCTCAACTTCTTATTGACGATGAAACACAGAAAATGCATCGGAATTAAATACAAAAGGCACAATGCCAACATAAGTACAAGAAGACTGACTCTTCTTACTGACTATGTTTTGAACCATTCCTGTGACACTACTTATAGATTCCGATGCTTCACTTCAGGTTTACTGTATCCCTTGGACCTTCGTATTGACGATGAAACACAGAAATTGCATCGGAATTAAATACAAAAGGCACAATGCCGACTTAAGTAAAAGATTACTGACTCTTCCTACTGTCCATGTTTTGAACCATTCCTGTGACACTATTTATAGATTCCGATGCTTCACTTCAGGTTTACTGTATCCCTCTGACCTTCTTATTGACGATGAAACACACTAATTGCTTAGGAATGAAATACAAAAGGCACAATGCCGACTTAAGTACAAGAAGGCTGACTCTTCCTACTGTCTATGTTTTGAACGATTCCTGTGACACTAGTTATGGTTTCCGATGCTTCTCTTCAGGTTTACTGTATCCCTTGGACCTTCTTATTGGCGATGAAATACAGATATTGCATTTGAATTAAATAGAAAAGGCACATTGCCGATTTAAGTACAAGAAGACTAACTCTTCTTACTGTCTATGTTTTGAACCATTCCTATGACACTAGTTATAGATTCCGATGCCTCACATCACGTTTACTATATCCCTTGGACCTTCTTATTGACGATGAAACACAGAAATTGCATCGGAATTAAATACAAAAGGCACAATGCCGACTTAAGTACAAGAAGACTGACTCTTCTTACTCACTGTTTTGGACCATTCCTGTGACACTAGGTATAGATTCCCATGCTTCACTTCAGGTTTACTGTATCCCTCTGACCTTCTTATTGACGATGAAACACAGAAATTGCATCGGAATTAAATACAAAAGGCACAATGCCGACTTAAGTACAAGAAGACTGTTTCTTCTTACTGTCTATGTTTTGAACCATTCCTGTGACACTAGTTATGGATTCCGATGCTGCACTTCAGGTTTACTGTATCCCTTGGACCTTCTTATTGGCGATGAAATACAGATACTGCATCGGAACTAAATACAAAAGGCACAATGCCGACTTAAGTACAAGAAGACTGACTCTTAGTACTGTCTATGTTTGTACGATTCCTGTGACATTATTTATAGATTCCGATGCTTCACTTCAGGTTTGCCATATCCTTTGGACCTTCATATTGGCGACGAAATACAGAAACTGCATTGGAATTAAATAGAAAAGGCACATTGCCGACATAAGTACAAGAAGACTGACTCTTCTTACTGTGTATGTTTTGAACCATTCCTGTGACACTAGTTATAGATTCCGATGCTTCACTTCAGGTTTACTGTATCCCCTGGACCTTCTTTTTGACGATGAAACACAGAAAATGCATGGGAATTAAATACAAAAGGCACAATGCCGACTTAAGTACAAGAAGATTGACTATCTTAATGACTGTTTTGAACCATTCCTGTGACACTAGTTATAGATTCCGATGCTTCACTTCAGATTTACTGTATCCCTCTGACCTTCTTATTGACGATGAAGCACAGAAATTGCATCGGAATTAAATACAAAAGGCACAATGCCGACTTAAGTACAAGAAGACTGACTCTTCTTACTGTCTATGTTTTGAACCATTCCTGTGACACTAGTTATAGATTTCGATGCTTCACTCCAGGTTTACTGTATCCCTTGCACCTTCGTATTGACGATGAAACACAGAAATTGCATCGGAATTAAGTACAAAAGGCACACTGCCGACTTAAGTACAAGAAGATTGACTCATCTTAATTACTGTTTTGAACCATTCCTGTGACACTAGTTATAGATTCCGATGCTTCACTTCACGTTTACTGTATCCCTTGGACCTTCTTATTGACGATGAAACACAGAAATTGCATCGGAATTAAGTACAACAGGCACAATGCCGACTTAGGTACAAGAACACAGACTCTTCTTGCTGACTATGTTTTAAACCATTCCTGTGACACTAGTTAGAGATTCCGATGCTTCACTTCAGGTTTACTGTATCCCTCTGACCTTCTTATTGACGATGAAACACACTACTTGCATCGGAATTAAATTGTAAATGGCACAATGCCGACTTAAGTACAAAAAGGCTGACTCTTCTTACTGTCTATGTTTTGAACCATCCCTGTGACACTAGTTATAGATTCTGATGTTCCATTTCAGGTTTACTGTATTCCTCGGACCTACTTATTGACGATGAGACACAGAAATTGCATCGGAATTAAAAACAAAAGGCACAATGCTGACTTAAGTACAAGCAGACTGACTCTTCTTACTGACTATGTTTTGAACCATTCCTGTGACACTAGTTATAGATTCCGATGCTTCACTTCAGGTTTACTGTATCCCTCTGACCTTCTTATTGACGATGAAACACACTAATTGCTTAGGAATTAAATACAAAAGGCACAATGCCGACTTAAGTACAAGAAGGCTGACTCTTCCTACTGTCTATGTTTTGAACCATTCCAGTGACACTAGTTATAGATTACGATTATTCGCTTCAGGTTTACTCTATCCCCCTGACCTTCGTTTTGACGATGAAACACAGACATTGCATCGGAATTAAATAGAAAAGGCACAATGCCGACATAAGTACAAGAAGACTAACTCTTCTTACTGTCTATGTTTTGAACCATTCCTGTGACACTAGTTATAGATTCCGATGCCTCACATCACGTTTACTATATGCCTTGGACCTTCTTATTGACGATGAAACACAGAAATTGCATCGGAATTAAATACAAAAGGCACAATGCCGACTTAAGTACAAGAAGACTGACTCTTCCTACTGTCTATGCTTTGAACCATTGATGTGACACTAGTTATAGATTCCGATGCTTCACTTCAGGTTTACTGTATCCCTTGGACCTTCTTATTGACGAAGAAACACAGAAAATGCATCGGAATTAAATACATAAGGCACAATGCCGACTTAAGTACAAGAAGATTGACTCATCTTAATGACTGTTTTGAACCATTCCTGTGACACTAGTTATAGATTCCGATGCCTCACATCACGTTTACTATATCCCTTGGACCATCTTATTGACGATGAAACACAGAAATTGCATCGGAATTAAATACAAAAGGCACAATGCCGACTTAAGTACAAGAAGACTGACTCTTCCTACTGTCTATGCTTTGAACCATTCCTGTGACACTAGTTATAGATTCCGATGCTTCACTTCACGTTTACTGTATCCCTTGGACCTTCTTATTGACGATGAAACACAGAAATTGCATCGGAATTAAGTACAACAGTCACAATGGCGACTTAGGTACAAGAACACAGACTCTTCTTGCTGACTGTGTTTTAAACCATTCCTGTGACACTAGTTAGAGATTCCGATGCTTCACTTCAGGTTTACTGTATCCCTCTGACCTTCTTATTGACGATGAAACACACTACTTGCATCGGAATTAAATTGTAAATGGCACAATGCCGACTTAAGTACAAAAAGGCTGACTCTTCTTACTGTCTATGTTTTGAACCATCCCTGTCACACTAGTTATAGATTCTGATGTTCCATTTTAGGTTCACTGTATCCCTTGGACCTTCTTATTGTCGATGAGACACAGAAATTGCATCGGAATTAAAAACAAAAGGCACAATGTCGACTTAAGTACAAGCAGACTGACTCTTCTTACTGACTATGTTTTGAACCATTCCTGTGACACTAGTTATAGATTCCGATGCTTCACTTCAGGTTTACTGTATCCCTCTGACCTTCTTATTGATGATGAAACACACTAATTGCTTAGGAATTAAATACAAAAGGCACAATGCCGACTTAAGTACAAGAAGGCTGACCCTTCCTACTGTCTATGTTTTGAACCATTCCAGTGACACTAGTTATAGATTACGATTATTCGCTTCAGGTTTACTCTATCCCCCTGACCTTCGTTTTGACGATGAAACTCAGAAATTGCATCGGAATTAAATAGAAAAGGCACAATGCCGACACAAGTACAAGAAGACTAACTTTTCTTACTGTCTATGTTTTGAACCATTCCTGTGACACTAGTTATAGATTCCGATGCCTCACATCACGTTTACTATATCCCTTGGACCTTCTTATTGACGATGAAACACAGAAATTGCATCGGATTTAAATACAAAAGGCACAATTCCGACTTAAGTACAAGAAGACTGACTCTTCCTACTGTCTATGCTTTGAACCATTCCTGTGACACTAGTTATAGATTCCGATGCTTCACTTCAGGTTTACTGTATCCTTTGGACCTTCTTATTGACGATGAAACACAGAAAATGCATCGGAATTAAATACAAAAGGCACAATGCCGACTTAAGTACAAGAAGATTGACTCATCTTAATGACTGTTTTGAACCATTCCTGTGACACTAGTTATAGATTCCGATGCTTCACTTCACGTTTACTGTATCCCTTGGACCTTCTTATTGACGATGAAACACAGAAATTGCATCGGAATTAAGTACAACAGGCACAATGCCGACTTAGGTACAAGAACACAGACTCTTCTTGCTGACTATGTTTTAAACCATTCCTGTGACACTAGTTAGAGATTCCGATGCTTCACTTCAGGTTTACTGTATCCCTCTGACCTTCTTATTGACGATGAAACTGACTACTTGCATCGGAATTAAATTGTAAATGGCACAATGCCGACTTAAGTACAAAAAGGCTGACTCTTCTTACTGTCTATGTTTTGAACCATCCCTGTGACACTAGTAATAGATTCTGATGTTCCATTTCAGGTTTACTGTATCCCTTGGACCTTCTTATTGACGATGAGACACAGAAATTGCATCGGAACTAAAAACAAAAGGCACAATGCCGACTTAAGTACAAGCAGACTGACTCTTCTTACTGACTATGTTTTGAACCATTCCTGTGACACTAGTTATAGATTCCGATGCTTCACTTCAGGTTTACTGTATCCCTCTGACCTTCTTATTGACGATGAAACACACTAATTGCTTAGGAATTAAATACAAAAGGCACAATGCCGACTTAAGTACAAGTAGGCAGACTCTTCCTACTGTCTATGTTTTGAACCATTCCAGTGACACTAGTTATAGATTACGATTATTCGCTTCAGGTTTACTCTATCCCCCTGACCTTCGTTTTGATGATGAAACACAGAAATTGCATCGGAATTAAATAGAAAAGGCACAATGCCGACATAAGTACAAGAAGACTAACTCTTCTTACTGTCTATGCTTTGAACCATTCCTATGACACTAGTTATAGATTCCGATGCCTCACATCACGTTTACTATATCCCTTGGACCTTCTTATTGACGATGAAACACAGAAATTGCATCGGAATTAAATACAAAAGGCA
The DNA here is from genome assembly GCF_021461395.2 of Schistocerca americana. Taxonomy (NCBI): domain Eukaryota; kingdom Metazoa; phylum Arthropoda; class Insecta; order Orthoptera; family Acrididae; genus Schistocerca; species Schistocerca americana. The sequence continues at coordinate 7,557,074 of NC_060125.1, forward strand.
CAATGCCGACTTAAGTACAAGAAGACTGACTTTTCCTACTGTCTATGCTTTGAACCATTCCTGTGACACTAGTTATAGATTCCGATGCTTCACTTCAGGTTTACTGTATCCCTTGGACCTCCTTTTGACGATGAAACACAGAAATTGCATTGGAATTAAATAGAAAAGGCACATTGCCGACTTAAGTACAAGAAGACTGACTCTTCTTACTGCCTATGGTTTGAACCATTCCTGTGACACTAGTTATAGATTCCGATGCTTCACTTTAGGTTTACTGTATCCCTTGGACCTTCTTATTGACGAAGAACACAGAAATTGCATTGGAATTAAATAGAAAAGGCACAATGCCGACTTAAGTACAAGCAGCCTGACTCTTCCTACTGTCTATGTTTTGAACCATTAATGTGACACTAGTTATGGATTCCGATGCTTCACTTCAGGTTTACTGTATCCCTCTGACATTCTTTTTGACGATGAAACACTGAAATTACATCGGAATTAAATACAAAAGGCACAATGCCGACTGAAGTACTAGAAGACTGACTCTTCTTACTGTCTATGTTTTTAACCATTCCTGTGACACTAGTTATAGATTCCGATGCTTCACTTCAGGTTTACTGTATCCCTCTGACCTTCTTATTGACGATGAAACACAGAAATTGCATCGGAATTAAATACAAAAGGCACAATGCCGACTTAAGTACAATACGACTGACTCTTAGTACTGTCTATGTTTGAACGATTCCTGTGACATTAGTTATAGATTCCGATGCTTCACTTCAGGTTTGCTATATCCTTTGGACCTTCTTATTGGCGACGAAATACAGAAATTGCATTGGCATTAAATAGAAAAGGCACATTGCCGACTTAAGTACAAGAATACTGACTCTTCTTACTGTGTATGTTTTGAACCATTCCTGTGACACTAGTTATAGATTCCGATGCTTCACTTCAGGTTTGCTATATCCTTTGGACCTTCTTATTGGCGACGAAATACAGAAATTGCATTGGAATTAAATAGAAAAGGCACATTGCCGACTTAAGTACAAGAAGACTGACTCTTCTTACTGTGTATGTTTAGAACCATTCCTGTGACACTAGTTATGGATTCCGATGCTTCACTTCAGGTTCACTGTATCCCTTGGACCTTCTTATTGACGATGAAACACAGAAAATGCATCGGAATTAAATACAAAAGGCACAATGCCGACTTAAGTACAACAAGATTGACTCATCTTAATGACTGCTTTGAACATTTCCTGTTACACTAGTTATAGATTCCGATGCTTCACTTCAGGTTTACTGTATCCCTCTGACCTTCTTATTGACGATGAAGAACAGAAATTGCATCGGAATTAAATACAAAAGGCACAATGCCGACTTAAGTACAAGAAGACTGACTCTTCTTACTGTCTATGTTTTGAACCATTCCTGTGTGCACTAGTTATAGATTCCGATGCTTCACTTCAGGTTTACTGTATCCCTTGCACCTTCGTATTGACGATGAAACACAGATATTACATTGGAATTTAATACAAAAGGCACAATGCCGACTTAAGTACAAGAAGACTGATCGATCTTACTGTCTATGTTTAGAGCCATTCCTGTGACACTAGTTATAGATTCCGATGCTTCACTTCAGGTTTACTGTATCCCTTGGACCTTCTTATTGACGATGAAACACAGAAAATGCATCGGAATTAAATACAAAAGGCACAATGCCGACTTAAGTACAAGAAGATTGACTCATCTTAATGACTGTTTTGAACCATTCCTGTGACACTAGTTATAGATTCCGATGCTTCACTTCACGTTTACTGTATCCCTTGGACCTTCTTATTGACGATGAAACACAGAAATTGCATCGGAATTAAGTACAACAGGCACAATGCCGACTTAGGTACAAGAACACATAATCTTCTTGCTGACTATGTTTTAAACCATTCCTGTGACACTAGTTAGAGATTCCGATGCTTCACTTCAGGTTTACTGTATCCCTCTGACCTTCTTATTGACGATGAAACACACTACTTGCATCGGAATTAAATTGTAAATGGCACAATGCCGACTTAAGTACAAAAAGACTGACTCTTCTTACTGTCTATGTTTTGAAACATCCCTGTGACACTAGTTATAGATTCTGATGTACAAATTTCAGGTTTACTGTATCTCTTGGACCTTCTTATAGACGATGAGACACAGAAATTGCATCGGAATTAAAAACAAAAGGCACAACGCCGATTTAAGTACAAGCAGACTGACTCTTCTTACTGACTATGTTTTGAACCATTCCTGTGACACTAGTTATAGATTCCGATGCTTCACTTCAGGTTTACTGTATCCCTCTGACCTTCTTATTGACGATGAAACACACTAATTGCTTAGGAATTAAATACAAAAGGCACAATGCCGACTTAAGTACAAGAAGGCTGACTCTTCCTACTGTCTATGTTTTGAACCATTCCTGTGACACTAGTTATAGATTACGATTATTCGCTTCAGGTTTACTCTATCCCCCTGACCTTCGTTTTGACGATGAAACACAGAAATTGCATCGAAATTAAATAGAAAAGGCACAATGCCGACATAAGTACAAGAAGACTAACTCTTCTTACTGTCTATGTTTTGAACCATTCCTGTGACACTAGTTATAGATTCCGATGCCTCACATCACGTTTACTATATCCCTTGGACCTTCTTATTGACGATGAAACACAGAAATTGCATCGGAATTAAATACAAAAGGCACAATGTTGACTTAAGTACAAGAAGACTAACTCTTCTTACTGTCTATTCTTTGAACCATTCCTGTGACACTAGTTATAGATTCCGATGCCTCACATCACGTTTACTATATCCCTTGGACCTTCTTATTGACGATGAAACACAGAAATTGCATCGGAATTAAATACAAAAGGCACAATGCCGACTTAAGTACAAGAAGACTGACTCTTCTTACTGCCTATGGTTTGAACCATTCCTGTGACACTAGTTATAGATTCCGATGCTTCACTTTCGGTTTACTGTATCCCTTGGACCTTCTTATTGACGAAGAACACAGAAATTGCATTGGAATTAAATAGAAAAGGCACAATGCCGACTTAAGTACAAGCAGCCTGACTCTTCCTACTGTCTATGTTTTGAACCATTCCAGTGACACTAGGTATAGATTCCGATGCTTCACTTCAGGTTCACTGTATCCCTCTGACATTCTTTTTGACGATGAAACACAGAAATTACATCGGAATTAAATACAAAAGGCACAATGCCGACTGAAGTACTAGAAGACTGACTCTTCTTACTGTCTATGTTTTGAACCATTCCTGTGACACTAGTTATAGATACCGATGCTTCACTTGAGGTTTACTGTATCCGTTGGACCTTCTTATTGACGAAGAAACACAGAAATTCCATCGGAATTAAATACAAAATGCACAATGCCGACTTAAGTACAAGAAGACTGACTCTTCGTACTGACTGTTTTGAACCATTCCTGTGACACTAGTTATCGATTCCGATGCTTCACTTCAAATTTACTGTATCCCTTGGACCTTCTTATTGACGATGAAACACAGAAAATGCATCGGAATTAAATACAAAAGGCACAATGCCGACTTAAGTACAAGAAGACTGACTCTTCTTACTGTCTATGTTTTGAACCATTCCTGTGACACTAGTTATAGATTCCGATGCTTCACTCCAGGTTTACTGTATCCCTTGCACCTTCGTATTGACGATGAAACACAGAAATTGCATCGGAATTAAGTACAAAAGGCACACTGCCGACTTAAGTACAAGAAGATTGACTCATCTTAATTACTGTTTTGAACCATTCCTGTGACACTAGTTATAGATTCCGATGCTTCACTTCACGTTTACTGTATCCCTTGGACCTTCTTATTGACGATGAAACACAGAAATTGCATCGGAATTAAGTACAACAGGCACAATGCCGACTTAGGTACAAGAACACAGACTCTTCTTGCTGACTATGTTTTAAACCATTCCTGTGACACTAGTTAGAGATTCCGATGCTTCACTTCAGGTTTACTGTATCCCTCTGACCTTCTTATTGACGATGAAACACACTACTTGCATCGGAATTAAATTGTAAATGGCACAATGCCGACTTAAGTACAAAAAGGCTGACTCTTCTTACTGTCTATGTTTTGAACCATCCCTGTGACACTAGTTATAGATTCTGATGTTCCATTTCAGGTTTACTGTATTCCTCGGACCTACTTATTGACGATGAGACACACAAATTGCATCGGAATTAAAAACAAAAGGCACAATGCTGACTTAAGTACAAGCAGACTGACTCTTCTTACTGACTATGTTTTGAACCATTCCTGTGACACTAGTTATAGATTCCGATGCTTCACTTCAGGTTTACTGTATCCCTCTGACCTTCTTATTGACGATGAAACACACTAATTGCTTAGGAATTAAATACAAAAGGCACAATGCCGACTTAAGTACAAGAAGGCTGACTCTTCCTACTGTCTATGTTTTGAACCATTCCAGTGACACTAGTTATAGATTACGATTATTCGCTTCAGGTTTACTCTATCCCCCTGACCTTCGTTTTGACGATGAAACACAGACATTGCATCGGAATTAAATAGAAAAGGCACAATGCCGACATAAGTACAAGAAGACTAACTCTTCTTACTGTCTATGTTTTGAACCATTCCTGTGACACTAGTTATAGATTCCGATGCCTCACATCACGTTTACTATATGCCTTGGACCTTCTTATTGACGATGAAACACAGAAATTGCATCGGAATTAAATACAAAAGGCACAATGCCGACTTAAGTACAAGAAGACTGACTCTTCCTACTGTCTATGCTTTCAACCATTGATGTGACACTAGTTATAGATTCCGATGCTTCACTTCAGGTTTACTGTATCCCTTGGACCTTCTTATTGACGAAGAAACACAGAAAATGCATCGGAATTAAATACATAAGGCACAATGCCGACTTAAGTACAAGAAGATTGACTCATCTTAATGACTGTTTTGAACCATTCCTGTGACACTAGTTATAGATTCCGATGCCTCACATCACGTTTACTATATCCCTTGGACCATCTTATTGACGATGAAACACAGAAATTGCATCGGAATTAAATACAAAAGGCACAATGCCGACTTAAGTACAAGAAGACTGACTCTTCCTACTGTCTATGCTTTGAACCATTCCTGTGACACTAGTTATAGATTCCGATGCTTCACTTCACGTTTACTGTATCCCTTGGACCTTCTTATTGACGATGAAACACAGAAATTGCATCGGAATTAAGTACAACAGTCACAATGGCGACTTAGGTACAAGAACACAGACTCTTCTTGCTGACTGTGTTTTAAACCATTCCTGTGACACTAGTTAGAGATTCCGATGCTTCACTTCAGGTTTACTGTATCCCTCTGACCTTCTTATTGACGATGAAACACACTACTTGCATCGGAATTAAATTGTAAATGGCACAATGCCGACTTAAGTACAAAAAGGCTGACTCTTCTTACTGTCTATGTTTTGAACCATCCCTGTGACACTAGTTATAGATTCTGATGTTCCATTTTAGGTTTACTGTATCCCTTGGACCTTCTTATTGTCGATGAGACACAGAAATTGCATCGGAATTAAAAACAAAAGGCACAATGCCGACTTAAGTACAAGCAGACTGACTCTTCTTACTGAGTATGTTTTGAACCATTCCTGTGACACTAGATATAGATTCCGATGCTTCACTTCAGGTTTACTGTATCCCTCTGACCTTCTTATTGATGATGAAACACACTAATTGCTTAGGAATTAAATACAAAAGGCACAATGCCGACTTAAGTACAAGAAGGCTGACCCTTCCTACTGTCTATGTTTTGAACCATTCCAGTGACACTAGTTATAGATTACGATTATTCGCTTCAGGTTTACTCTATCCCCCTGACCTTCGTTTTGACGATGAAACTCAGAAATTGCATCGGAATTAAATAGAAAAGGCACAATGCCGACACAAGTACAAGAAGACTAACTTTTCTTACTGTCTATGTTTTGAACCATTCCTGTGACACTAGTTATAGATTCCGATGCCTCACATCACGTTTACTATATCACTTGGACCTTCTTATTGACGATGAAACACAGAAATTGCATCGGATTTAAATACAAAAGGCACAATTCCGACTTAAGTACAAGAAGACTGACTCTTCCTACTGTCTATGCTTTGAACCATTCCTGTGACACTAGTTATAGATTCCGATGCTTCACTTCAGGTTTACTGTATCCTTTGGACCTTCTTATTGACGATGAAACACAGAAAATGCATCGGAATTAAATACAAAAGGCACAATGCCGACTTAAGTACAAGAAGATTGACTCATCTTAATGACTGTTTTGAACCATTCCTGTGACACTAGTTATAGATTCCGATGCTTCACTTCACGTTTACTGTATCCCTTGGACCTTCTTATTGACGATGAAACACAGAAATTGCATCGGAATTAAGTACAACAGGCACAATGCCGACTTAGGTACAAGAACACAGACTCTTCTTGCTGACTATGTTTTAAACCACTCCTGTGACACTAGTTAGAGATTCCGATGCTTCACTTCAGGTTTACTGTATCCCTCTGACCTTCTTATTGACGATGAAACACACTACTTGCATCGGAATTAAATTGTAAATGGCACAATGCCGACTTAAGTACAAAAAGGCTGACTCTTCTTACTGTCTATGTTTTGAACCATCCCTGTGACACTAGTTATAGATTCTGATGTTCCATTTCAGGTTTACTGTATCCCTTGGACCTTCTTATTGACGATGAGACACAGAAATTGCATCGGAATTAAAAACAAAAGGCACAATGCCGACTTAAGTACAAGCAGACTGACTCTTCTTACTGACTATGTTTTGAACCATTCCTGTGACACTAGTTATAGATTCCGATGCTTCACTTCAGGTTTACTGTATCCCTCTGACCTTCTTATTGACGATGAAACACACTAATTGCTTAGGAATTAAATACAAAAGGCACAATGCCGACTTAAGTACAAGTAGGCTGACTCTTCCTACTGTCTATGTTTTGAACCATTCCAGTGACACTAGTTATAGATTACGATTATTCGCTTCAGGTTTACTCTATCCCCCTGACCTTCGTTTTGATGATGAAACACAGAAATTGCATCGGAATTAAATAGAAAAGGCACAATGCCGACATAAGTACAAGAAGACTAACTCTTCTTACTGTCTATGCTTTGAACCATTCCTGTGACACTAGTTATAGATTCCGATGCCTCACATCACGTTTACTATATCCCTTGGACCTTCTTATTGACGATGAAACACAGAAATTGCATCGGAATTAAATACAAAAGGCACAATGCCGACTTAAGTACAAGAAGACTGACTTTTCCTACTGTCTATGCTCTGAACCATTCCTGTGACACTAGTTATAGATTCCGATGCTTCACTTCAGGTTTACTGTATCCCTTGGACCTCCTTTTGACGATGAAACACAGAAATTGCATTGGAATTAAATAGAAAAGGCACATTGCCGACTTAAGTACAAGAAGACTGACTCTTCTTACTGCCTATGGTTTGAACCATTCCTGTGACACTAGTTATAGATTCCGATGCTTCACTTTAGGTTTACTGTATCCCTTGGACCTTCTTATTGACGAAGAACACAGAAATTGCATTGGAATTAAATAGAAAAGGCACAATGCCGACTTAAGTACAAGCAGCCTGACTCTTCCTACTGTCTATGTTTTGAACCATTAATGTGACACTAGTTATGGATTCCGATGCTTCACTTCAGGTTTACTGTATCCCTCTGACATTCTTTTTGACGATGAAACACAGAAATTACATCGGAATTAAATACAAAAGGCACAATGCCGACTGAAGTACTAGAAGACTGACTCTTCTTACTGTCTATGTTTTTAACCATTCCTGTGACACTAGTTATAGATTCCGATGCTTCACTTCAGGTTTACTGTATCCCTCTGACCTTCTTATTGACGATGAAACACAGAAATTGCATCGGAATTAAATACAAAAGGCACAATGCCGACTTAAGTACAATACGACTGACTCTTAGTACTGTCTATGTTTGAACGATTCCTGTGACATTAGTTATAGATTCCGATGCTTCACTTCAGGTTTGCTATATCCTTTGGACCTTCTTATTGGCGACGAAATACAGAAATTGCATTGGCATTAAATAGAAATGGCACATTGCCGACTTAAGTACAAGAATACTGACTCTTCTTACTGTGTATGTTTTGAACCATTCCTGTGACACTAGTTATAGATTCCGATGCTTCACTTCAGGTTTGCTATATCCTTTGGACCTTCTTATTGGCGACGAAATACAGAAATTGCATTGGAATTAAATAGAAAAGGCACATTGCCGACTTAAGTACAAGAAGACTGACTCTTCTTACTGTGTATGTTTAGAACCATTCCTGTGACACTAGTTATGGATTCCGATGCTTCACTTCAGGTTCACTGTATCCCTTGGACCTTCTTATTGACGATGAAACACAGAAAATGCATCGGAATTAAATACAAAAGGCACAATGCCGACTTAAGTACAACAAGATTGACTCATCTTAATGACTGCTTTGAACATTTCCTGTTACACTAGTTATAGATTCCGATGCTTCACTTCAGGTTTACTGTATCCCTCTGACCTTCTTATTGACGATGAAGAACAGAAATTGCATCGGAATTAAATACAAAAGGCACAATGCCGACTTAAGTACAAGAAGACTGACTCTTCTTACTGTCTATGTTTTGAACCATTCCTGTGTGCACTAGTTATAGATTCCGATGCTTCACTTCAGGTTTACTGTATCCCTTGCACCTTCGTATTGACGATGAAACACAGATATTACATTGGAATTTAATACAAAAGGCACAATGCCGACTTAAGTACAAGAAGACTGATCGATCTTACTGTCTATGTTTAGAGCCATTCCTGTGACACTAGTTATAGATTCCGATGCTTCACTTCAGGTTTACTGTATCCCTTGGACCTTCTTATTGACGATGAAACACAGAAAATGCATCGGAATTAAATACAAAAGGCACAATGCCGACTTAAGTACAAGAAGATTGACTCATCTTAATGACTGTTTTGAACCATTCCTGTGACACTAGTTATAGATTCCGATGCTTCACTTCACGTTTACTGTATCCCTTGGACCTTCTTATTGACGATGAAACACAGAAATTGCATCGGAATTAAGTACAACAGGCACAATGCCGACTTAGGTACAAGAACACATAATCTTCTTGCTGACTATGTTTTAAACCATTCCTGTGACACTAGTTAGAGATTCCGATGCTTCACTTCAGGTTTACTGTATCCCTCTGACCTTCTTATTGACGATGAAACACACTACTTGCATCGGAATTAAATTGTAAATGGCACAATGCCGACTTAAGTACAAAAAGACTGACTCTTCTTACTGTCTATGTTTTGAAACATCCCTGTGACACTAGTTATAGATTCTGATGTACAAATTTCAGGTTTACTGTATCTCTTGGACCTTCTTATAGACGATGAGACACAGAAATTGCATCGGAATTAAAAACAAAAGGCACAATGCCGATTTAAGTACAAGCAGACTGACTCTTCTTACTGACTATGTTTTGAACCATTCCTGTGACACTAGTTATAGATTCCGATGCTTTACTTCAGGTTTACTGTATCCCTCTGACCTTCTTATTGACGATGAAACACACTAATTGCTTAGGAATTAAATACAAAAGGCACAATGCCGACTTAAGTACAAGAAGGCTGACTCTTCCTACTGTCTATGTTTTGAACCATTCCTGTGACACTAGTTATAGATTACGATTATTCGCTTCAGGTTTACTCTATCCCCCTGACCTTCGTTTTGACGATGAAACACAGAAATTGCATCGAAATTAAATAGAACTGGCACAATGCCGACATAAGTACAAGAAGACTAACTCTTCTTACTGTCTATGTTTTGAACCATTCCTGTGACACTAGTTATAGATTCCGATGCCTCACATCACGTTTACTATATCCCTTGGACCTTCTTATTGACGATGAAACACAGAAATTGCATCGGAATTAAATACAAAATGCACAATGTTGACTTAAGTACAAGAAGACTAACTCTTCTTACTGTCTATTCTTTGAACCATTCCTGTGACACTAGTTATAGATTCCGATGCCTCACATCACGTTTACTATATCCCTTGGACCTTCTTATTGACGATGAAACACAGAAATTGCATCGGAATTAAATACAAAAGGCACAATGCCGACTTAAGTACAAGAAGACTGACTCTTCTTACTGCCTATGGTTTGAACCATTCCTGTGACACTAGTTATAGATTCCGATGCTTCACTTTAGGTTTACTGTATCCCTTGGACCTTCTTATTGACGAAGAACACAGAAATTGCATTGGAATTAAATAGAAAAGGCACAATGCCGACTTAAGTACAAGCAGCCTGACTCTTCCTACTGTCTATGTTTTGAACCATTCCAGTGACACTAGGTATAGATTCCGATGCTTCACTTCAGGTTCACTGTATCCCTCTGACATTCTTTTTGACGATGAAACACAGAAATTACATCGGAATTAAATACAAAAGGCACAATGCCGACTGAAGTACTAGAAGACTGACTCTTCTTACTGTCTATGTTTTGAACCATTCCTGTGACACTAGTTATAGATACCGATGCTTCACTTGAGGTTTACTGTATCCGTTGGACCTTCTTATTGACGAAGAAACACAGAAATTCCATCGGAATTAAATACAAAATGCACAATGCCGACTTAAGTACAAGAAGACTGACTCTTCGTACTGACTGTTTTGAACCATTCCTGTGACACTAGTTATCGATTCCGATGCTTCACTTCAAATTTACTGTATCCCTTGGACCTTCTTATTGACGATGAAACACAGAAAATGCATCGGAATTAAATACAAAAGGCACAATGCCGACTTAAGTACAAGAAGATTGACTCATCTTAATGACTGTTTTGAACCATTCCTGTGACACTAGTTTTAGATTCCGATGCTTCACTTCACGTTCACTGTATCCCTTGGACCTTCTTATTGACGATGAAACACAGAAATTGCATCGGAATTAAGTACAACAGGCACAATGCCGACTTAGGTACAAGAACACAGACTCTTCTTGCTGACTATGTTTTAAACCAATACTGTGACACTAGTTAGAGATTCCGATGCTTCACTTCAGGTTTACTGTATCCCTCTGACCTTCTTATTGACGATGAAACACACTACTTGCATCGGAATTAAATTGTAAATGGCACAATGCCGATTTAAGTACAAAAAGGCTGACTCTTCTTACTGTCTATGTTTTGAACCGTCCCTGTGACACTAGTTATAGATTCTGATGTTCCATTTCAGGTTTACTGTATCCCTTGGACCTTCTTATTGACGATGAGACACAGAAATTGCATCGGAATTAAAAACAAAAGGCACAATGGCGACTTAAGTACAAGCAGACTGACTCTTCTTACTGACTATGTTTTGAACCATTCCTTTGACACTAGTTATAGATTCCGATGCTTCACTTCGGGTTTACTGTATCCTTCTGACCTTCTTATTGACGATGAAACACACTAATTGCTTAGGAATTAAATACTAAAGGCACAATGCCGACTTAAGTACAAGTAGGCTGACTCTTAGTACTGTCTATGTTTTGAACCATTCCAGTGACACTAGTTATAGATTACGATTATTCGCTTCAGGTTTACTCTATCCCCCTGACCTTCGTTTTGATGATGAAACACAGAAATTGCATCGGAATTAAATAGGAAAGGCACAATGCCGACATAAGTACAAGAAGACTAACTCTTCTTACTGTCTATGTTTTGAACCATTCCTGTGACACTAGTTATAGATTCCGATGCCTCACATCACGTTTACTATATCCCTTGGACCATCTTATTGACGATAAAACACAGAAATTGCATCGGAATTAAATACAAAAGGAACAATGCCGACTTAAGTACAAGAAGACTGACTTTTCCTACTGTCTATGCTTTGAACCATTCCTGTGACACTAGTTATAGATTCCGATGCTTCACTTCAGGTTTACTGTATCCCTTGGACCTTCTTATTGACGAAGAACACAGAAATTGCATTGGAATTAAATAGAAAAGGCACAATGCCGACTTAAGTACAAGCAGCCTGACTCTTCCTACTGTCTATGTTTTGAACCATTAATGTGACACTAGTTATGGATTCCGATGCTTCACTTCAGGTTTACTGTATCCCTCTGACATTCTTTTTGACGATGAAACACAGAAATTACATCGGAATTAAATACAAAAGGCACAATGCCGACTGAAGTACTAGAAGACTGACTCTTCTTACTGTCTATGTTTTTAACCATTCCTGTGACACTAGTTATAGATTCCGATGCTTCACTTCAGGTTTACTGTATCCCTCTGACCTTCTTATTGACGATGAAACACAGAAATTGCATCGGAATTAAATACAAAAGGCACAATGCCGACTTAAGTACAATACGACTGACTCTTAGTACTGTCTATGTTTGAACGATTCCTGTGACATTAGTTATAGATTCCGATGCTTCACTTCAGGTTTGCTATATCCTTTGGACCTTCTTATTGGCGACGAAATACAGAAATTGCATTGGCATTAAATAGAAATGGCACATTGCCGACTTAAGTACAAGAATACTGACTCTTCTTACTGTGTATGTTTTGAACCATTCCTGTGACACTAGTTATAGATTCCGATGCTTCACTTCAGGTTTGCTATATCCTTTGGACCTTCTTATTGGCGACGAAATACAGAAATTGCATTGGAATTAAATAGAAAAGGCACATTGCCGACTTAAGTACAAGAAGACTGACTCTTCTTACTGTGTATGTTTAGAACCATTCCTGTGACACTAGTTATGGATTCCGATGCTTCACTTCAGGTTCACTGTATCCCTTGGACCTTCTTATTGACGATGAAACACAGAAAATGCATCGGAATTAAATACAAAAGGCACAATGCCGACTTAAGTACAACAAGATTAACTCATCTTAAAGACTGCTTTGAACATTTCCTGTTACACTAGTTATAGATTCCGATGCTTCACTTCAGGTTTACTGTATCCCTCTGACCTTCTTATTGACGATGAAGAACAGAAATTGCATCGGAATTAAATACAAAAGGCACAATGCCGACTTAAGTACAAGAAGACTGACTCTTCTTACTGTCTATGTTTTGAACCATTCCTGTGTGCACTAGTTATAGATTCCGATGCTTCACTTCAGGTTTACTGTATCCCTTGCACCTTCGTATTGACGATGAAACACAGATATTACATTGGAATTTAATACAAAAGGCACAATGCCGACTTAAGTACAAGAAGACTGATCGATCTTACTGTCTATGTTTAGAGCCATTCCTGTGACACTAGTTATAGATTCCGATGCTTCACTTCAGGTTTACTGTATCCCTTGGACCTTCTTATTGACGATGAAACACAGAAAATGCATCGGAATTAAATACAAAAGGCACAATGCCGACTTAAGTACAAGAAGATTGACTCATCTTAATGACTGTTTTGAACCATTCCTGTGACACTAGTTATAGATTCCGATGCTTCACTTCACGTTTACTGTATCCCTTGGACCTTCCTATTGACGATGAAACACAGAAATTGCATCGGAATTAAGTACAACAGGCACAATGCCGACTTAGGTACAAGAACACATAATCTTCTTGCTGACTATGTTTTAAACCATTCCTGTGACACTAGTTAGAGATTCCGATGCTTCACTTCAGGTTTACTGTATCCCTCTGACCTTCTTATTGACGATGAAACACACTACTTGCATCGGAATTAAATTGTAAATGGCACAATGCCGACTTAAGTACAAAAAGACTGACTCTTCTTACTGTCTATGTTTTGAAACATCCCTGTGACACTAGTTATAGATTCTGATGTACAAATTTCAGGTTTACTGTATCTCTTGGACCTTCTTATAGACGATGAGACACAGAAATTGCATCGGAATTAAAAACAAAAGGCACAATGCCGATTTAAGTACAAGCAGACTGACTCTTCTTACTGACTATGTTTTGAACCATTCCTGTGACACTAGTTATAGATTCCGATGCTTCACTTCAGGTTTACTGTATCCCTCTGACCTTCTTATTGACGATGAAACACACTAATTGCTTAGGAATTAAATACAAAAGGCACAATGCCGACTTAAGTACAAGAAGGCTGACTCTTCCTACTGTCTATGTTTTGAACCATTCCTGTGACACTAGTTATAGATTACGATTATTCGCTTCAGGTTTACTCTATCCCCCTGACCTTCGTTTTGACGATGAAACACAGAAATTGCATCGAAATTAAATAGAAAAGGCACAATGCCGACATAAGTACAAGAAGACTAACTCTTCTTACTGTCTATGTTTTGAACCATTCCTGTGACACTAGTTATAGATTCCGATGCCTCACATCACGTTTACTATATCCCTTGGACCTTCTTATTGACGATGAAACACAGAAATTGCATCGGAATTAAATACAAAAGGCACAATGTTGACTTAAGTACAAGAAGACTAACTCTTCTTACTGTCTATTCTTTGAACCATTCCTGTGACACTAGTTATAGATTCCGATGCCTCACATCACGTTTACTATATCCCTTGGACCTTCTTATTGACGATGAAACACAGAAATTGCATCGGAATTAAATACAAAAGGCACAATGCCGACTTAAGTACAAGAAGACTGACTCTTCTTACTGCCTATGGTTTGAACCATTCCTGTGACACTAGTTATAGATTCCGATGCTTCACTTTAGGTTTACTGTATCCCTTGGACCTTCTTATTGACGAAGAACACAGAAATTGCATTGGAATTAAATAGAAAAGGCACAATGCCGACTTAAGTACAAGCAGCCTGACTCTTCCTACTGTCTATGTTTTGAACCATTCCAGTGACACTAGGTATAGATTCCGATGCTTCACTTCAGGTTCACTGTATCCCTCTGACATTCTTTTTGACGATGAAACACAGAAATTACATCGGAATTAAATACAAAAGGCACAATGCCGACTGAAGTACTAGAAGACTGACTCTTCTTACTGTCTATGTTTTGAACCATTCCTGTGACACTAGTTATAGATACCGATGCTTCACTTGAG
Organism: Schistocerca americana; assembly: GCF_021461395.2. Taxonomy (NCBI): domain Eukaryota; kingdom Metazoa; phylum Arthropoda; class Insecta; order Orthoptera; family Acrididae; genus Schistocerca; species Schistocerca americana. Next base: position 7,572,286 of record NC_060125.1, read on the forward strand.
GTTTACTGTATCCGTTGGACCTTCTTATTGACGAAGAAACACAGAAATTCCATCGGAATTAAATACAAAATGCACAATGCCGACTTAAGTACAAGAAGACTGACTCTTCGTACTGACTGTTTTGAACCATTCCTGTGACACTAGTTATCGATTCCGATGCTTCACTTCAAATTTACTGTATCCCTTGGACCTTCTTATTGACGATGAAACACAGAAAATGCATCGGAATTAAATACAAAAGGCACAATGCCGACTTAAGTACAAGAAGATTGACTCATCTTAATGACTGTTTTGAACCATTCCTGTGACACTAGTTTTAGATTCCGATGCTTCACTTCACGTTCACTGTATCCCTTGGACCTTCTTATTGACGATGAAACACAGAAATTGCATCGGAATTAAGTACAACAGGCACAATGCCGACTTAGGTACAAGAACACAGACTCTTCTTGCTGACTATGTTTTAAACCAATACTGTGACACTAGTTAGAGATTCCGATGCTTCACTTCAGGTTTACTGTATCCCTCTGACCTTCTTATTGACGATGAAACACACTACTTGCATCGGAATTAAATTGTAAATGGCACAATGCCGATTTAAGTACAAAAAGGCTGACTCTTCTTACTGTCTATGTTTTGAACCGTCCCTGTGACACTAGTTATAGATTCTGATGTTCCATTTCAGGTTTACTGTATCCGTTGGACCTTCTTATTGACGATGAGACACAGAAATTGCATCGGAATTAAAAACAAAAGGCACAATGCCGACTTAAGTACAAGCAGACTGACTCTTCTTACTGACTATGTTTTGAACCATTCCTTTGACACTAGTTATAGATTCCGATGCTTCACTTCGGGTTTACTGTATCCTTCTGACCTTCTTATTGACGATGAAACACACTAATTGCTTAGGAATTAAATACTAAAGGCACAATGCCGACTTAAGTACAAGTAGGCTGACTCTTAGTACTGTCTATGTTTTGAACCATTCCAGTGACACTAGTTATAGATTACGATTATTCGCTTCAGGTTTACTCTATCCCCCTGACCTTCGTTTTGATGATGAAACACAGAAATTGCATCGGAATTAAATAGGAAAGGCACAATGCCGACATAAGTACAAGAAGACTAACTCTTCTTACTGTCTATGTTTTGAACCATTCCTGTGACACTAGTTATAGATTCCGATGCCTCACATCACGTTTACTATATCCCTTGGACCATCTTATTGACGATAAAACACAGAAATTGCATCGGAATTAAATACAAAAGGCACAATGCCGACTTAAGTACAAGAAGACTGACTTTTCCTACTGTCTATGCTTTGAACCATTCCTGTGACACTAGTTATAGATTCCGATGCTTCACTTCAGGTTTACTGTATCCCTTGGACCTTCTTATTTACGAAGAACCAAGAAATTGCATTGGAATTAAATAGAAAAGGCACAATGCCGACTTAAGTACAAGCAGCCTGACTCTTCCTACTGTCTATGTTTTGAACCATTCCAGTGACACTAGGTATAGATTCCGATGCTTCACTTCAGGTTCACTGTATCCCTCTGACATTCTTTTTGACGATGAAACACAGAAATTACATCGGAATTAAATACAAAAGGCACAATGCCGACTGAAGTACTAGAAGACTGACTCTTCTTACTGTCTATGTTTTGAACCATTCCTGTGACACTAGTTATAGATTCCGATGCTTCACTTCAGGTTTACTTTATCCGTCTGACCTTCTTATTGACGATGAAACACAGAAATTGCATCGGAATTAAATACAAAAGGCTGAATGCCGACTTAAGTACAATACGACTGACTCTTAGTACTGTCTATGTTTGAACGATTCCTGTGACATTAGTTATAGTTTCCGATGCTTCACTTCAGGTTTGCTATATCCTTTGGACCTTCTTATTGGCGACGAAATACAGAAATTGCATTGGCATTAAATAGAAAAGGCACATTGCCGAGTTAAGTACAAGAATACTGACTCTTCTTACTGTGTATGTTTTGAACCATTCCTGTGACACTAGTTATAGATTCCGATGCTTCACTTCAGGTTTGCTATATCCTTTGGACCTTCTTATTGGCGACGAAATACAGAAATTGCATTGGAATTAAATAGAAAAGGCACATTGCCGACTTAAGTACAAGAAGACTGACTCTTCTTACTGTGTATGTTTAGAACCATTCCTGTGACACTAGTTATAGATTCCGATGCTTCACTTCATGTTCACTGTATCCCTTGGACCTTCTTATTGACGATGAAACACAGAAAATGCATCGGAATTAAATACAAAAGGCACAATGCCGACTTAAGTACAAGAAGATTGACTCATCTTAATGACTGTTTTGAACATTTCCTGTTACACTAGTTATAGATTCCGATGCTTCACTTCAGGTTTACTGTATCCCTCTGACCTTCTTATTGACGAGGAAGAACAGAAATTGCATCGGAATTAAATACAAAAGGCACAATGCCGACTTAAGTACAAGAAGACTGACTCTTCTTACTGTCTATGTTTCGAACCATTCCTGTGACACTAGTTATAGATTCCGATGCTTCACTTCAGGTTTACTGTATCCCTTGGACCTTCTTATTGACGATGAAACACAGAAAATGCATCGGAATTAAATACAAAAGGCACAATGCCGACTTAAGTACAAGAAGATTGACTCATCTTAATGACTGGTTTGAACCATTCCTGTGACACTAGTTATAGATTCCGATGCTTCACTTCACGTTTACTGTATCCCTTGGACCTTCTTATTGACGATGAAACACAGAAATTGCATCGGAATTAAGTACAACAGGCACAATGCCGACTTAGGTACAAGAACACATAATCTTCTTGCTGACTATATTTTAAACCATTCCTGTGACACTAGTTAGAGATTCCGATGCTTCACTTCAGGTTTACTGTATCCCTCTGACCTTCTTATTGACGATGAAACACACTACTTGCATCGGAATTAAATTGTAAATGGCACAATGCCGACTTAAGTACAAAAAGACTGACTCTTCTTACTGTCTATGTTTTGAAACATCCCTGTGACACTAGTTATAGATTCTGATGTTCCATTTCAGGTTTACTGTATCCCTTGGACCTTCTTATAGACGATGAGACACAGAAATTGCATCGGAATTAAAAACAAAAGGCACAATGCCGACTTAAGTACAAGCAGACTGACTCTTCTTACTGACTATGTTTTGAACCATTCCTGTGACACTAGTTATAGATTCCGATGCTTCACTTCAGGTTTACTGTATCCCTCTGACCTTCTTATTGACGATGAAACACACTAATTGCTTAGGAATTAAATACAAAAGGCACAATGCCGACTTAAGTACAAGAAGGCTGACTCTTCCTACTTTCTATGTTTTGAACCATTCCTGTGACACTAGTTATAGATTACGATTATTCGCTTCAGGTTTACTCTATCCCCCTGACCTTCGTTTTGACGATGAAACACAGAAATTGCATCGAAATTAAATAGAAAAGGCACAATGCCGACATAAGTACGAGAAGACTAAGTCTTCTTACTGTCTATGTTTTGAACCATTCCTGTGACACTAGTTATAGATTCCGATGCCTCACATCACGTTCACTATATCCCTTGGACCTTCTTATTGACGATGAAACACAGAAATTGCATCGGAATTAAATACAAAAGGCACAATGCCGACTTAAGTACAAGAAGACTGACTCTTCCTACTGCCTATGGTTTGAACCATTCCTGTGACACTAGTTATTGATTCCGATGCATCACTTTAGGTTTACTGTATCCCTTGGACCTTCTTATTCACGAAGAACACAGAAATTGCATTGGAATTAAATAGAAAAGGCACAATGCCGACTTAAGTACAAGAAGCCTGACTCTTCCTACTGTCTATGTTTTGAACCATTCCAGTGACACTAGGTATAGATTCCGATGCTTCACTTCAGGATCACTGTATCCCTCTGACCTTCTTTTTGACGATGAAACACAGAAATTACATCGGAATTAAATACAAAAGGCACAATGCCGAAATAAGTACAAGAAGACTGGCTCTTCTTACTGACTATGTTTTGAACCATTCCTGTGACACTACTTACAGATTCCGATGCTTCACTTCAGGTTTACTGTATCCCTTGGACCTTCGTATTGACGATGAAACACAGAAATTGCATCTGAATGAAATACAAAAGGCACTATGCCGACTTAAGTACAAGAAGACTGACTCTTCTTACTGACTATGTTTTGAACCATTCCTGTGACACTAGTTTTATATTCCGATGCTTCACTTCAGGTTTACTCTATCCCTAGGACCTTCTTATTGGCGACGAAATACAGAAATTGCATTGGAATTAAATTGAAAAGGCACATTGCCGACTTAAGTACAAGAAAACTGACACTTCTTACTGTGTATGTTTTGAACCATTCCTGTGACACTAGTTAAAGATTCCGATGGTTCACTTCAGGTTTACTGTATCCCTTGGACCTTCTTATTGACGATGAAACACAGAAAATGCATTGGAATTAAATACAAAAGGCACAATGCCGACTTAAGTACAAGAAGATTGACTCTTCTTACTGACTGTTTTGAACCATTCCTGTGACACTAGTTATAGATTCTGATGCTTCACTTCAGGTTTACTGTATCCCTCTGACCTTCTTATTGACGATGAAGCACAGAAATTGCATCGGAATTAAATACAAAAGGCACAATGCCGACTTAGGTACAAGAAGACTGACTCTTCGTACTGACTATGTTTTGAGCCAATCCTGTGACACTAGTTATAGATTACGATGATTCACTTCAGGTTTACTGTAGCCCTTGGACCTTCTTATTGACGATGAAACACAGAAATTGCATCGGAATTAAATACAAAAGGCACAATGCCGACTTAAGTAAAAGAAGACTGACTCTTCCTACTGTCTATGTTTTGAACCATTCCTGTGACACTATTTATAGATTCCGATGCTTCTCCTCAGGTTCACTGTATCCCTCTGACCTTCTTATTGAAGATGAAACACAGAAATAGCATCGGAATTTAATAGAAATGGCACAATGCCGTCTTAAGTACAAGCAGACTGACTCTTCTTAGTGTCTATGTTTAGAACCATTCCTGTGACGCTAGTTACAGATTCCGATGCTTCACTTCAGGTTTACTGTATCCCTTGGACCTTCTTATTGACGATGTAACACAGAAATTGCATCGGAATTAAGTACAAAAGGCACAATGCCGACTTAGGTGTAAGAACACTGACTCTTCTTGCTGACTATGTTTTAAACCATTCCTGTGACACTAGTTAGATATTCCGATGCTTCACTTCAGGTTTACTGTATCCCTCTGACCTTCTTATTGACGATGAAACACACTATCTGTATCGGAATCAAATTGAAAATGGCACAATGCCGACTTAAGTACAAAAAGACTGACTCTTCTTACTGTCTATGTTTTGAACCATCCCTGTGACACTAGTTATAGATTCCGATGCTCCACTTCAGGTTTACTGTATCCCTTGGACCTTCATATTGACGATGAGACACAGAAATTGCATCGGATTTAAAAACAAAAGGCACAATGCCGACTTAAGTACAAGCAGACTGACTCTTGTTACTGTTATGTTTTGATCCATTCCTGTGACACTAGTTGTAGATTCCGATGCTTCACTTCATTTTTACTGTATCCCTCTGACGTTCTTATTGACGATGAAACACAGAAATTGCATCCGAATTAAATAGAAAAGGCTCAATGCCGACTTAAGTACAAGAAGACTGACTCTTCCTACTGTCTATGTTTTGAACCATTCCTGTGACACTAGTTATAGATTCCGATGTTTCACTTCAGGTTTACTGTATCCCTTGGACCTTCTTTTGACGATGAAACACAGAAATTGCATTGGAATTAAATAGAAAAGGCACATTGCCGACTTAAGTACAAGAAGACTGACTCTTCTTACTGTCTATGTTTTAAACCAATCCTGTGACACTAGTTATTGATTCCGATGCTTCACTTCAGGTTTACTGTATCCCTTGGACCTTCTTATTGACGATGAAACACAGAAAAAGCATCGGAATTAAATACAAAAGGCACAATGCCGACTTAAGTAAAAGAAGATTGACTCTTCTTAATGACTGTTTTGAACCATTCCTGTGACACTAGTTATAGATTCCGATGCTTCACTTCAGGTTTACTGTACCCCTCTGACCTTCTTATTGACGATGAAGCACAGAAATTGCATCGGAATTAAATACAAAGGGCACAATGCCGACTTAAGTACAAGAAGAGTGACTCTTCTTACTGTCTATGTTTGAACCATTCCTGTGACACTAGTTATAGATTCCGATGCTTCACTTCAGGTTTACTGTATCCCTTGCACCTTCGTATTGACGATGAATTACAGATATTACATCGGAATTAAATACAAAAGGCACAATGCCGAGTTAAGTACAATAAGACTGACCGGTCTTACTGTCTATGTTTAGAACCATTCCTGTGACACTAGTTATAGATTCCGATGCTTCACTTCAGGTTTACTGTATCCCTTGGACCTTCTTATTGTGGATGAATCACAGATATTGCATCGGAATTAAATACAAAAGGCACAATGCCGACTTAAGTACAAGAAGACTGACTTTTCCTACTGTCTATGTTTTGAACCATTCCTGTGACACTAATTACAGATTCCGATGCTTCACTTCAGGTTTACTATATCTCTCTGACCTTCTTTTTGACGATGAAACACAGAAATTGCATCGGAATTAAATACAATAGGCAGAATGCCGACTTAAGTACAAGAAGACTGACTCTTCCTACTGCCTATGTTTTGAACCATTCCTGTGACACTAGTTATAGATTACGATGATTCACTTCAGGTTTACTTTAGCCCTTGGACCTTCTTATTGACTATGAAACACAGAAATTGCATCGGAATTAAATAGAAAAGGCACAACGCCGACTTAAGTACAAGAAGACTGACTCTTCCTACTGTCTATGTTTTGGACCATTCCTGTGACTCTAGTTATAGATTCCGATGCTTCACTTCAGGTTTACTGTATCTCTCTCACCTTCTTTATGACGATGAAACACAGAAATTGCATCGGAATTAAATACAAAAGGCACAATGCCGACTTAAGTAAAAGAAGACTGACTCTTCCTACTGTCTACGTTTTAAACCATTCCTGTGACACTAGTTAGAGATTCCTATGCTTCACTTCAGGTTTACTGTATCCCTCTGACCTTCTTATTGACGATGAAACACACTATCTGCATCGGAATTAAATTGAAAATGGCACAATGCCGACTTAAGTACAAAAAGACTGACTCTTCTTACTGTCTATGTTTTGAACCATCACTGTGACACTAGTTAAAGATTCCGATGCTCCACTTCAGGTTTACTGTATCCCTTGGACCTTCATATTGACGATGAGAAACAGAAATTGCATCGGAATTAAAAACAAAAGGCACAATGCCGACTTAAGTACAAGCAGACTGACTCTCGTTACTGACTATGTTTTGAACCATTCCTGTGACACTAGTTATAGATTCCGATGCTTCACTTCAGGTTTACTGTATCCCTCTGACCTTCTTATTGACGATGAAACACACTAATTGCATAGGAATTAAATGCAAAGGGCACAATGCCGAATTAAGTACAAGAAGGCTGACTCTTCATACTGTCTATGTTTTGAACCATTCCTGTGACACTAGTTATAGATTCCGATTATTCGCTTCAGGTTTACTCTATCCCCCTGACCTTCTTTTTGACGATTAAACTCAGAAATTGCATCGGAATTAAATGGAAAACGCACAATGCCGACTGAAGTATAAGAAGACTGACTCTTCTTACTGTCTATGTTTTGAACCATTCCTGTGACATTAGTTATAGATTCCGATGTTTCACTTTAGGTTTACTGTATCCCTTGGACCTTCGTATTGACGATAAAACACAGAAATTGCATCGGAACTAAATACTAAAGGCACATTGCCGGCTTAAGTACGAGAAGACTGACTCTTCTTACTGTCTATGTTTTGAACCATTCCTGTGACACTAGTCATAGATTGCGATGGTTCACGTCAGGTTTACTGTATCCCTTGGACCTTCTTATTGACGATGAAACACAGAAAATGCATCGGAATTAAATACAAAACGCACAATGCGGACTTAAGTACAAGAAGGTTGACTCTTCTTACTGACTGTTATGAACCATTCCTGTGACACCAGTTATAGATTCCGATTCTTTACTTCAGGTTTACTGTACCCCTCTGACCTTCTTATTGACGATGAAGCACAGAAATTGCATCGGAATTAAATACAAAAAGCACAATGCCGACTTAAGTACAAGAAGACTGACTCTTCTTACTGTCTATGATTTGAACCATTCCTGTGACACTAGTTATAGATTCCGATGCTTCACTTCAGGTATACTGTATCCCTTGCACCTTCTTATTGACGATGAAACACAGATATAGCATCGGAATTAAATACAAAAGGCACAATGCCGACTTAAATACAAGAAGACTGACCCTTCTTACTGTCTATGTTTAGAACCATTCCTGTGACACTAGTTATAGATTCCGATGCTTCACTTCAGCTTTACTGTATCCCTCTGAGCTTCTTATTGACGATGAAACACAGAAATTGCATCGGAATTAAATACAAAAGGCACAATGCCGACTTAAGTACAAGAAGATTGACTCATCTTAATGACTGTTTTGAACCATTCCTGTGACACTAGTTATAGATTCCGATGCTTCACTTCACGTTTACTGTATCCCTTGGACCTTCTTATTGACGATGAAACACAGAAATTGCATCGGAATTAAGTACAACAGGCACAATGCCGACTTAGGTACAAGAACACATAATCTTCTTGCTGACTATATTTTAAACCATTCCTGTGACACTAGTTAGAGATTCCGATGCTTCACTTCAGGTTTACTGTATCCCTCTGACCTTCTTATTGACGATGAAACACACTACTTGCATCGCAATTAAATTGTAAATGGCACAATGCCGACTTAAGTACAAAAAGCCTGACTCTTCTTACTGTCTATGTTTTGAAACATCCCTGTGACACTAGTTACAGATTCTGATGTTCCATTTCAGGTTTACTGTATCCCTTGGACCTTCTTATAGACGATGAGACACAGAAATTGCATCGGAATTAAAAACAAAAGGCACAATGCTGACTTAAGTACAAGCAGACTGACTCTTCTTACTGACTACGTTTTGAACCATTCCTGTGACACTAGTTATAGATTCCGATGCTTCACTTCAGGTTTACTGTATCCCTCTGACCTTCTTATTGACGATGAAACACACTAATTGCTTAGGAATTAAATACAAAAGGCACAATGCCGACTTAAGTACAAGAAGGCTGACTCTTCCTACTTCCTATGTTTTGAACCATTCCTGTGACACTAGTTATAGATTACGATTATTCGCTTCAGGTTTACTCTATCCCCCTGACCTTCGTTTTGACGATGAAACACAGAAATTGCATCGAAATTAAATAGAAAAGGCACAATGCCGACATAAGTACGAGAAGACTAAGTCTTCTTACTGTCTATGTTTTGAACCATTCCTGTGACACTAGTTATAGATTCCGATGCCTCACATCACGTTCACTATATCCCTTGGACCTTCTTATTGACGATGAAACACAGAAATTGCATCGGAATTAAATACAAAAGGCACAATGCCGACTTAAGTACAAGAAGACTGACTCTTCCTACTGCCTATGGTTTGAACCATTCCTGTGACACTAGTTATTGATTCCGATGCATCACTTTAGGTTTACTGTATCCCTTGGACCTTCTTATTCACGAAGAACACAGAAATTGCATTGGAATTAAATAGAAAAGGCACAATGCCGACTTAAGTACAAGAAGCCTGACTCTTCCTACTGTCTATGTTTTGAACCATTCCAGTGACACTAGGTATAGATTCCGATGCTTCACTTCAGGATCACTGTATCCCTCTGACCTTCTTTTTGACGATGAAACACAGAAATTACATCGGAATTAAATACAAAAGGCACAATGCCGACTTAAGTACAAGAAGACTGACTCTTCTTACTGTCTATGATTTGAACCATTCCTGTGACACTAGTTATAGATACCGATGCTTCACTTGAGGTTTACTGTATCCCTTGGACCTTCTTATTGACGAAGAAACACAGAAATTCCATCGGAATTAAATACAAAAGTCACAATGCCGACTTAAGTACAAGAAGACTTACCCTTCTTACTGACTATGTTTTGAACCATTCCTGTGACACTAGTATAGATTCCGATGCTTCACTTCAGGTTTACTGTATCCCTCTGACCTTCGTATTGACGATGAAACACAGAAATTGCATCCGAAATAAATACAAAAGGCACAATGCCAAAATAAGTACAAGAAGACTGGCTCTTCTTACTGACTATGTTTTGAACCATTCCTGTGACACTACTTACAGATTCCGATGCTTCACTTCAGGTTTACTGTATCCCTTGGACCTTCGTATTGACGATGAAACACAGAAATTGCATCGGAATGAAATACAAAAGGCACTATGCCGACTTAAGTACAAGAAGACTGACTCTTCTTACTGACTATGTTTTGAACCATTCCTGTGACATTAGTTTTATATTCCGAAGCTTCACTTCAGGTTTACTCTATCCCTAGGACCTTCTTATTGGCGACGAAATACAGAAATTGCATTGGAATTAAATTGAAGAGGCACATTGCCGACTTAAGTACAAGAAGACTGACACTTCTTACTGTGTATGTTTTGAACCATTCCTGTGACACTAGTTAAAGATTCCGATGGTTCACTTCAGGTTTACTGTATCCCTTGGACCTTCTTATTGACGATGAAACACAGAAAATGCATTGGAATTAAATACAAAAGGCACAATGCCGACTTAAGTACAAGAAGATTGACTCTTCTTAATGACTGTTTTGAACCATTCCTGTGACACTAGTTATAGATTCTGATGCTTCACTTCAGGTTTACTGTATCCCTCTGACCTTCTTATTGACGATGAAGCACAGAAATTGCATCGGAATTAAATACAAAAGGCACAATGCCGACTTAGGTACAAGAAGACTGACTCTTCGTACTGACTATGTTTTGAGCCAATCCTGTGACACTAGTTATAGATTACGATGATTCACTTCAGGTTTACTGTAGCCCTTGGACCTTCTTATTGACGATGAAACACAGAAATTGCATCGGAATTAAATAGAAATGGCACAATGCCGACTTAACTACAAGAAGACTGACTCTTCCTACTGTCTATGATTTGGACCATTCCTGTGACTCTAGTTATAGATTCCGATGCTTCACTTTAGGTTTACTGTATCCCTCTGACCTTCTTTATGACGATGAAACACAGAAATTGCATCGGAATTAAATACAAAAGGCACAATGCCGACTTAAGTAAAAGAAGACTGACTCTTCCTACTGTCTATGTTTTGAACCATTCCTGTGACACTATTTATAGATTCCGATGCTTCTCCTCAGGTTCACTGTATCCCTCTGACCTTCTTATTGAAGATGAAACACAGAAATAGCATCGGAATTTAATAGAAATGGCACAATGCCGTCTTAAGTACAAGCAGACTGACTCTTCTTAGTGTCTACGTTTAGAACCATTCCTGTGACGCTAGTTACAGATTCCGATGCTTCACTTCAGGTTTACTGTATCCCTTGGACCTTCCTATTGACGATGAAACACAGAAATTGCATCGGAATTAAGTACAAAAGGCACAATGCCGACATAGGTGTAAGAACACTGACTCTTCTTGCTGACTATGTTTTAAACCATTCCTGTGACACTAGTTAGATATTCCGATGCTTCACTTCAGGTTTACTGTATCCCTCTGACCTTCTTATTGACGATGAAACACACTATCTGTATCGGAATTAAATTGAAAATGGCACAATGCCGACTTAAGTACAAAAAGACTGACTCTTCTTACTGTCTATGTTTTGAACCATCCCTGTGACACTAGTTATAGATTCCGATGCTCCACTTCAGGTTTACTGTATCCCTTGGACCTTCATATTGACGATGAGACACAGAAATTGCATCGGATTTAAAAACAAAAGGCACAATGCCGACTTAAGTACAAGCAGACTGACTCTTGTTACTGCTATGTTTTGATCCATTCCTGTGACACTAGTTGTAGATTCCGATGCTTCACTTCATTTTTACTGTATCCCTCTGACGTTCTTATTGACGATGAAACACAGAAATTGCATCCGAATTAAATAGAAAAGGCTCAATGCCGACTTCAGTAAAAGAAGACTGACTCTTCCTACTGTCTATGTTTTGAACCATTCCTGTGACACTAGTTATAGATTCCGATGTTTCAATTCATTTTTACTGTATCCCTTGGACCTTCTTTTGACGATGAAACTCAGAAATTGCATTGGAATTAAATAGAAAAGGCACATTGCCGACTTAAGTACAAGTAGACTGACTCTTCCTACTGTCTATGTTTGAACGATTCCTGTGACATTAGTTATAGATTCCGATGCTTCACTTCAGGTTTGGTATATCCTTTGGACCTTCTTATTGGCGACGAAATACAGAAATTGAATTGGAATTAAATAGAAAAGGCACATTGCCGACTTAAGTACATGAAGACTGACTCTTCTTACTGTCTATGTTTTAAACCATTCCTGTGACACTAGTTATAGATTCCGATGCTTCACTTCAGGTTTACTGTATCCCTTGGACCTTCTTATTGACGATGAAACACAGAAAAAGCATCGGAATTAAATACAAAAGGCACAATGCCGACTTAAGTAAAAGAAGATTGACTCTTCTTAATGACTGTTTTGAACCATTCCTGTGACATTAGTTATAGATTCCGATGCTTCACTTCAGGTTTACTGTACCCCTCTGACCTTCTTATTGACGATGAAGCACAGATATTGCATCGGAATTAAATACAAAAGGCACAATGCCGACTTAAGTACAAGAAGAGTGACTCTTCTTACTGTCTATGTTTTGAACCATTCCTGTGACACTAGTTATAGATTCCGATGCTTCACTTCAGGTTTACTGTATCCCTTGCACCTTCGTATTGACGATGAATTACAGATATTACATCGGAATTAAATATAAAAGGCACAATGCCGAGTTAAGTACAATAAGACTGACCGGTCTTACTGTCTATGTTTAGAACCATTCCTGTGACACTAGTTATAGATTCCGATGCTTCACTTCAGGTTTACTGTATCCCTTGGACCTTCTTATTGTGGATGAATCACAGATATTGCATCGGAATTAAATACAAAAGGCACAATGCCGACTTAAGTACAAGAAGACTGACTTTTCCTACTGTCTAAGTTTTGAACCATTCCTGTGACACTAATTACAGATTCCGATGCTTCACTTCAGGTTTACTATATCTCTCTGACCTTCTTTTTGACGATGAAACACAGAAATTGCATCGGAATTAAATACAATAGGCAGAATGCCGACTTAAGTACAAGAAGACTGACTCTTCCTACTGCCTATGTTTTGAACCATTCCTGTGACACTAGTTATAGATTACGATGATTCACTTCAGGTTTACTTTAGCCCTTGGACCTTCTTATTGACTATGAAACACAGAAATTGCATCGGAATTAAATAGAAAAGGCACAACGCCGACTTAAGTACTAGAAGACTGACTCTTCCTACTGTCTATGTTTTGGACCATTCCTGTGACTCTAGTTATAGATTCCGATGCTTCACTTCAGGTTTACTGTATCTCTCTCACCTTCTTTATGACGATGAAACACAGAAATTTAATCGGAATTAAATACAAAAGGCACAATGCCGACTTAAGTAAAAGAAGACTGACTCTTCCTACTGTCTATGTTTTAAACCATTCCTGTGACACTAGTTAGAGATTCCTATGCTTCACTTCAGGTTTACTGTATCCCTCTGACCTTCTTATTGACGATGAAACACACTATCTGTATCGGAATTAAATTGAAAATGGCACAATGCCGACTTAACTACAAAAAGACTGACTCTTCTTACTGTCTATGTTTTGAACCATCACTGTGACACTAGTTATAGATTCCGATGCTCCACTTCAGGTTTACTGTATCCCTTGGACCTTCATATTGACGATGAGAAACAGAACTTGCATCGGAATTAAAAACAAAAGGCACAATGCCGACTTAAGTACAAGCAGACTGACTCTCGTTACTGACTATGTTTTGAACCATTCCTGTGACACTAGTTATAGATTCGGATGCTTCACTTCAGGTTTACTGTATCCCTCTGACCTTCTTATTGACGATGAAACACACTAATTGCATAGGAATTAAATGCAAAGGGCACAATGCCGAATTAAGTACAAGAAGGCTGACTCTTCCTACTGTCTATGTTTTGAACCATTCCTGTGACACTAGTTATAGATTCCGATTATTCGCTTCAGGTTTACTCTATCCCCCTGACCTTCTTTTTGACGATTAAACTCAGAAATTGCATCGGAATTAAATAGAAAACGCACAATGCCGACTTAAGTATAAGAAGACTGACTCTTCTTACTGTCTATGTTTTGAACCATTCCTGTGACACTTGTTATAGATTACGATGATTCACTTCAGGGTTACTGTATCCCTTGGACCTTCTTATTGACGATGAAACACGGAAATTGCATCGGAATTAAATAGAAACGGCACAAAACCGACTTAAGTACAAGAAGACTGACTCTTCTTGCTGACTATGTTTTGATCCATTCCTGTGACATTAGTTATAGATTCCGATGTTTCACTTTAGGTTTACTGTATCCCTTGGACCTTCGTATTGACGATAAAACACAGAAATTGCATCGGAACTAAATACAAAAGGCACATTGCCGGCTTTAGTACGAGAAGACTGACTCTTCTTACTGTCTATGTTTTGAACCATTCCTGTGACACTAGTCATAGATTGCGATGGTTCACTTCAGGTTTACTGTATCCCTTGGACCTTCTTATTGACGATGAAACACAGAAAATGCATCGGAATTAAATACAAAACGCACAATGCGGACTTAAGTACAAGAAGGTTGACTCTTCTTACTGACTGTTATGAACCATTCCTGTGACACCAGTTACAGATTCCGATTCTTTACTTCAGGTTTACTGTACCCCTCTGACCTTCTTATTGACGATGAAGCACAGAAATTGCATCGGAATTAAATACAAAAGGCACAATGCCGACTTAAGTACAAGAAGACTGACTCTTCTTACTGTCTATGTTTTGAACCATTCCAGTGACACTAGGTATAGATTCCGATGCTTCACTTCAGGATCACTGTATCCCTCTGACCTTCTTTTTGACGATGAAACACAGAAATTACATCGGAATTAAATACAAAAGGCACAATGCCGACTTAAGTACAAGAAGACTGACTCTTCTTACTGTCTATGATTTGAACCATTCCTGTGACACTAGTTATAGATACCGATGCTTCACTTGAGGTTTACTGTATCCCTTGGACCTTCTTATTGACGAAGAAACACAGAAATTCCATCGGAATTAAATACAAAAGTCACAATGCCGACTTAAGTACAAGAAGACTTACCCTTCTTACTGACTATGTTTTGAACCATTCCTGTGACACTAGTATAGATTCCGATGCTTCACTTCAGGTTTACTGTATCCCTCTGACCTTCGTATTGACGATGAAACACAGAAATTGCATCCGAAATAAATACAAAAGGCACAATGCCAAAATAAGTACAAGAAGACTGGCTCTTCTTACTGACTATGTTTTGAACCATTCCTGTGACACTACTTACAGATTCCGATGCTTCACTTCAGGTTTACTGTATCCCTTGGACCTTCGTATTGACGATGAAACACAGAAATTGCATCGGAATGAAATACAAAAGGCACTATGCCGACTTAAGTACAAGAAGACTGACTCTTCTTACTGACTATGTTTTGAACCATTCCTGTGACATTAGTTTTATATTCCGAAGCTTCACTTCAGGTTTACTCTATCCCTAGGACCTTCTTATTGGCGACGAAATACAGAAATTGCATTGGAATTAAATTGAAGAGGCACATTGCCGACTTAAGTACAAGAAGACTGACACTTCTTACTGTGTATGTTTTGAACCATTCCTGTGACACTAGTTAAAGATTCCGATGGTTCACTTCAGGTTTACTGTATCCCTTGGACCTTCTTATTGACGATGAAACACAGAAAATGCATTGGAATTAAATACAAAAGGCACAATGCCGACTTAAGTACAAGAAGATTGACTCTTCTTAATGACTGTTTTGAACCATTCCTGTGACACTAGTTATAGATTCTGATGCTTCACTTCAGGTTTACTGTATCCCTCTGACCTTCTTATTGACGATGAAGCACAGAAATTGCATCGGAATTAAATACAAAAGGCACAATGCCGACTTAGGTACAAGAAGACTGACTCTTCGTACTGACTATGTTTTGAGCCAATCCTGTGACACTAGTTATAGATTACGATGATTCACTTCAGGTTTACTGTAGCCCTTGGACCTTCTTATTGACGATGAAACACAGAAATTGCATCGGAATTAAATAGAAATGGCACAATGCCGACTTAACTACAAGAAGACTGACTCTTCCTACTGTCTATGATTTGGACCATTCCTGTGACTCTAGTTATAGATTCCGATGCTTCACTTTAGGTTTACTGTATCCCTCTGACCTTCTTTATGACGATGAAACACAGAAATTGCATCGGAATTAAATACAAAAGGCACAATGCCGACTTAAGTAAAAGAAGACTGACTCTTCCTACTGTCTATGTTTTGAACCATTCCTGTGACACTATTTATAGATTCCGATGCTTCTCCTCAGGTTCACTGTATCCCTCTGACCTTCTTATTGAAGATGAAACACAGAAATAGCATCGGAATTTAATAGAAATGGCACAATGCCGTCTTAAGTACAAGCAGACTGACTCTTCTTAGTGTCTACGTTTAGAACCATTCCTGTGACGCTAGTTACAGATTCCGATGCTTCAATTCATTTTTACTGTATCCCTTGGACCTTCTTTTGACGATGAAACTCAGAAATTGCATTGGAATTAAATAGAAAAGGCACATTGCCGACTTAAGTACAAGTAGACTGACTCTTCCTACTGTCTATGTTTGAACGATTCCTGTGACATTAGTTATAGATTCCGATGCTTCACTTCAGGTTTGGTATATCCTTTGGACCTTCTTATTGGCGACGAAATACAGAAATTGAATTGGAATTAAATAGAAAAGGCACATTGCCGACTTAAGTACATGAAGACTGACTCTTCTTACTGTCTATGTTTTAAACCATTCCTGTGACACTAGTTATAGATTCCGATGCTTCACTTCAGGTTTACTGTATCCCTTGGACCTTCTTATTGACGATGAAACACAGAAAAAGCATCGGAATTAAATACAAAAGGCACAATGCCGACTTAAGTAAAAGAAGATTGACTCTTCTTAATGACTGTTTTGAACCATTCCTGTGACATTAGTTATAGATTCCGATGCTTCACTTCAGGTTTACTGTACCCCTCTGACCTTCTTATTGACGATGAAGCACAGATATTGCATCGGAATTAAATACAAAAGGCACAATGCCGACTTAAGTACAAGAAGAGTGACTCTTCTTACTGTCTATGTTTTGAACCATTCCTGTGACACTAGTTATAGATTCCGATGCTTCACTTCAGGTTTACTGTATCCCTTGCACCTTCGTATTGACGATGAATTACAGATATTACATCGGAATTAAATATAAAAGGCACAATGCCGAGTTAAGTACAATAAGACTGACCGGTCTTACTGTCTATGTTTAGAACCATTCCTGTGACACTAGTTATAGATTCCGATGCTTCACTTCAGGTTTACTGTATCCCTTGGACCTTCTTATTGTGGATGAATCACAGATATTGCATCGGAATTAAATACAAAAGGCACAATGCCGACTTAAGTACAAGAAGACTGACTTTTCCTACTGTCTAAGTTTTGAACCATTCCTGTGACACTAATTACAGATTCCGATGCTTCACTTCAGGTTTACTATATCTCTCTGACCTTCTTTTTGACGATGAAACACAGAAATTGCATCGGAATTAAATACAATAGGCAGAATGCCGACTTAAGTACAAGAAGACTGACTCTTCCTACTGCCTATGTTTTGAACCATTCCTGTGACACTAGTTATAGATTACGATGATTCACTTCAGGTTTACTTTAGCCCTTGGACCTTCTTATTGACTATGAAACACAGAAATTGCATCGGAATTAAATAGAAAAGGCACAACGCCGACTTAAGTACTAGAAGACTGACTCTTCCTACTGTCTATGTTTTGGACCATTCCTGTGACTCTAGTTATAGATTCCGATGCTTCACTTCAGGTTTACTGTATCTCTCTCACCTTCTTTATGACGATGAAACACAGAAATTTAATCGGAATTAAATACAAAAGGCACAATGCCGACTTAAGTAAAAGAAGACTGACTCTTCCTACTGTCTATGTTTTAAACCATTCCTGTGACACTAGTTAGAGATTCCTATGCTTCACTTCAGGTTTACTGTATCCCTCTGACCTTCTTATTGACGATGAAACACGCTATCTGTATCGGAATTAAATTGAAAATGGCACAATGCCGACTTAACTACAAAAAGACTGACTCTTCTTACTGTCTATGTTTTGAACCATCACTGTGACACTAGTTATAGATTCCGATGCTCCACTTCAGGTTTACTGTATCCCTTGGACCTTCATATTGACGATGAGAAACAGAACTTGCATCGGAATTAAAAACAAAAGGCACAATGCCGACTTAAGTACAAGCAGACTGACTCTCGTTACTGACTATGTTTTGAACCATTCCTCTGACACTAGTTATAGATTCCGATGCTTCACTTCAGGTTTACTGTATCCCTCTGACCTTCTTATTGACGATGAAACACACTATCTGTATCGGAATTAAATTGAAAATGGCACAATGCCGACTTAAGTACAAAAAGACTGACTCTTCTTACTGTCTATGTTTTGAACCATCCCTGTGACACTAGTTATAGATTCCGATGCTCCACTTCAGGTTTACTGTATCCCTTGGACCTTCATATTGACGATGAGACACAGAAATTGCATCGGATTTAAAAACAAAAGGCACAATGCCGACTTAAGTACAAGCAGACTGACTCTTGTTACTGCTATGTTTTGATCCATTCCTGTGACACTAGTTGTAGATTCCGATGCTTCACTTCATTTTTACTGTATCCCTCTGACGTTCTTATTGACGATGAAACACAGAAATTGCATCCGAATTAAATAGAAAAGGCTCAATGCCGACTTCAGTAAAAGAAGACTGACTCTTCCTACTGTCTATGTTTTGAACCATTCCTGTGACACTAGTTATAGATTCCGATGTTTCAATTCATTTTTACTGTATCCCTTGGACCTTCTTTTGACGATGAAACTCAGAAATTGCATTGGAATTAAATAGAAAAGGCACATTGCCGACTTAAGTACAAGTAGACTGACTCTTCCTACTGTCTATGTTTGAACGATTCCTGTGACATTAGTTATAGATTCCGATGCTTCACTTCAGGTTTGGTATATCCTTTGGACCTTCTTATTGGCGACGAAATACAGAAATTGAATTGGAATTAAATAGAAAAGGCACATTGCCGACTTAAGTACATGAAGACTGACTCTTCTTACTGTCTATGTTTTAAACCATTCCTGTGACACTAGTTATAGATTCCGATGCTTCACTTCAGGTTTACTGTATCCCTTGGACCTTCTTATTGACGATGAAACACAGAAAAAGCATCGGAATTAAATACAAAAGGCACAATGCCGACTTAAGTAAAAGAAGATTGACTCTTCTTAGTGACTGTTTTGAACCATTCCTGTGACATTAGTTATAGATTCCGATGCTTCACTTCAGGTTTACTGTACCCCTCTGACCTTCTTATTGACGATGAAGCACAGATATTGCATCGGAATTAAATACAAAAGGCACAATGCCGACTTAAGTACAAGAAGAGTGACTCTTCTTACTGTCTATGTTTTGAACCATTCCTGTGACACTAGTTATAGATTCCGATGCTTCACTTCAGGTTTACTGTATCCCTTGCACCTTCGTATTGACGATGAATTACAGATATTACATCGGAATTAAATATAAAAGGCACAATGCCGAGTTAAGTACAATAAGACTGACCGGTCTTACTGTCTATGTTTAGAACCATTCCTGTGACACTAGTTATAGATTCCGATGCTTCACTTCAGGTTTACTGTATCCCTTGGACCTTCTTATTGTGGATGAATCACAGATATTGCATCGGAATTAAATACAAAAGGCACAATGCCGACTTAAGTACAAGAAGACTGACTTTTCCTACTGTCTAAGTTTTGAACCATTCCTGTGACACTAATTACAGATTCCGATGCTTCACTTCAGGTTTACTATATCTCTCTGACCTTCTTTTTGACGATGAAACACAGAAATTGCATCGGAATTAAATACAATAGGCAGAATGCCGACTTAAGTACAAGAAGACTGACTCTTCCTACTGCCTATGTTTTGAACCATTCCTGTGACACTAGTTATAGATTACGATGATTCACTTCAGGTTTACTTTAGCCCTTGGACCTTCTTATTGACTATGAAACACAGAAATTGCATCGGAATTAAATAGAAAAGGCACAACGCCGACTTAAGTACTAGAAGACTGACTCTTCCTACTGTCTATGTTTTGGACCATTCCTGTGACTCTAGTTATAGATTCCGATGCTTCACTTCAGGTTTACTGTATCTCTCTCACCTTCTTTATGACGATGAAACACAGAAATTTAATCGGAATTAAATACAAAAGGCACAATGCCGACTTAAGTAAAAGAAGACTGACTCTTCCTACTGTCTATGTTTTAAACCATTCCTGTGACACTAGTTAGAGATTCCTATGCTTCACTTCAGGTTTACTGTATCCCTCTGACCTTCTTATTGACGATGAAACACGCTATCTGTATCGGAATTAAATTGAAAATGGCACAATGCCGACTTAACTACAAAAAGACTGACTCTTCTTACTGTCTATGTTTTGAACCATCACTGTGACACTAGTTATAGATTCCGATGCTCCACTTCAGGTTTACTGTATCCCTTGGACCTTCATATTGACGATGAGAAACAGAACTTGCATCGGAATTAAAAACAAAAGGCACAATGCCGACTTAAGTACAAGCAGACTGACTCTCGTTACTGACTATGTTTTGAACCATTCCTGTGACACTAGTTATAGATTCCGATGCTTCACTTCAGGTTTACTGTATCCCTCTGACCTTCTTATTGACGATGAAACACACTAATTGCATAGGAATTAAATGCAAAGGGCACAATGCCGAATTAAGTACAAGAAGGCTGACTCTTCCTACTGTCTATGTTTTGAACCATTCCTGTGACACTAGTTATAGATTCCGATTATTCGCTTCAGGTTTACTCTATCCCCCTGACCTTCTTTTTGACGATTAAACTCAGAAATTGCATCGGAATTAAATAGAAAACGCACAATGCCGACTTAAGTATAAGAAGACTGACTCTTCTTACTGTCTATGTTTTGAACCATTCCTGTGACACTTGTTATAGATTACGATGATTCACTTCAGGGTTACTGTATCCCTTGGACCTTCTTATTGACGATGAAACACGGAAATTGCATCGGAATTAAATAGAAACGGCACAAAACCGACTTAAGTACAAGAAGACTGACTCTTCTTGCTGACTATGTTTTGATCCATTCCTGTGACATTAGTTATAGATTCCGATGTTTCACTTTAGGTTTACTGTATCCCTTGGACCTTCGTATTGACGATAAAACACAGAAATTGCATCGGAACTAAATACAAAAGGCACATTGCCGGCTTTAGTACGAGAAGACTGACTCTTCTTACTGTCTATGTTTTGAACCATTCCTGTGACACTAGTCATAGATTGCGATGGTTCACTTCAGGTTTACTGTATCCCTTGGACCTTCTTATTGACGATGAAACACAGAAAATGCATCGGAATTAAATACAAAACGCACAATGCGGACTTAAGTACAAGAAGGTTGACTCTTCTTACTGACTGTTATGAACCATTCCTGTGACACCAGTTATAGATTCCGATTCTTTACTTCAGGTTTACTGTACCCCTCTGACCTTCTTATTGACGATGAAGCACAGAAATTGCATCGGAATTAAATACAAAAGGCACAATGCCGACTTAAGTACAAGAAGACTGACTCTTCTTACTGTCTATGATTTGAACCATTCCTGTGACACTAGTTATAGATTCCGATGCTTCACTTCAGGTATACTGTATCCCTTGCACCTTCTTATTGACGATGAAACACAGATATAGCATCGGAATTAAATACAAAAGGCACAATGCCGACTTAAATACAAGAAGACTGACCCTTCTTACTGTCTATGTTTAGAACCATTCCAGTGACACTAGTTATAGATTCCGATGCTTCACTTCAGCTTTACTGTATCCCTCTGACCTTCTTATTGACGATGAAACACAGAAATTGCATCGGAATTAAATACAAAAGGCACAATGCCGACTTAAGTACAAGAAGACTGACTCTTCTTACTGTCTATGTTTGAACCATTCCTGTGACACTAGTTATAGATTCCGATGCTTCACTTCAGGTTTACTGTATCCCTTGCACCTTCGTATTGACGATGAAACACAGATATTGCATCGGAATTGAATACAAAAGGCACAATGCCGACTTAAGTACAAGAGGAATGACTCTTCCTACTGTCCATGTTTTGAACCATTCCTGTGACACTATTTACAGATTCCGATGCTTCACTTCAGGTTTACTGTATCCCTCTGACCTTCTTTTTGTCGATGAATCACAGAAATTGCATCGGAATTAAATACAAAAGGCACAATGCCCACTTAAGTACAAGAAGACTGACTCTTCCTATTGTCTGTGTTTTGAACGATTCCTGTGACATTAGCTATTGATTCCGATGCTTCCCTTCAGGTTTACTGAATCCTTTGGACATTCTAATTGGCGACGAAATGCAGAAATAGCTTCGGAATTAAATACAATAGGCACAATGCCGACTTAAGTACAAGAAGACTGACTCTTCTTACTGACTGTTTTAAACCATTCCTGTGACACTTGTTATAGATTACGATGATTCACTTCAGGTTTACTGTATCCCTTGGACGTTCTTATTGACGATGAAACACAGAAATTGCATCGGAATTAAATAGAAACGGCACAATGCCGACTTAAGTACAAGAAGACTGACTCTTCTTACTGACTATGATTGGAACCATTCCTGTGACACTAGTTATAGATTCCGATGCCTCACTTCAGGTTTACTGTATCCCTCTGACCTTCTTATTGACGATGAAACATAGATATTGCATCGGAATTAAATACAAAATGCACAATGGCGATTAAGTACAAGAGGACTGACTCTTCTTACTGACTGTTTTGAACCATTCCTGTGACACTAGTTATAGATTCCGATGATTCACTTCAGGTTTACTGTATCCCTCTGACCTTCTTATTGACGATGAAACACAGAAATTGCATCGGAATTAAATACAAAAGGCACAATGCCAACATAAGTACAAGAAGACTGACTCTTCTTACTGTCTATGTTTTGAACCATTCCTGGGACACTAGTTATAGATTCCGATGCTTCACTTCAGGTTTACTGTATCCCTTGGACCTTCTTATTGACGATGATACACAGAAAATGCATCGGAATTAAATACAAAAGGCACAATGCCGACTTAAGTACAAGAAGATTGACTCTTCTTACTTACTGTTTCGAACCATTCCTGTGACACTAGTTATAGATTCCGATGCTTCACTTCAGGTTTACTCTACCCCTCTGACCTTCTTATTGACGATGAAGCACAGAAATTGCATCGGAATTAAATACAAAAGGCACAATGCCGACTTAAGTACAAGAAGACTGACTCTTCTTACTGACTATGTTTTGAACCATTCCTGTGACACTAGTTATAGACTACGATGATTCACTTCAGGTTTACTGCATCCCTTGGACCTTCTTATTGACGATGAAACACAGAAATTGCATCGGAATTAAATACGAAAGGCACAATGCCGACTTAAGTACAAGAAGACTGACTCTTCTTACTGACTATGATTTGAACCATTCCTGTGACGCTAGTTACAGATTACGATGCTTCACTTCAGGTTTACTGTATCCCTTGGACCTTCTTATTGACGATGAAACACAGATATTGCATCGGAATTAAATACAAAAGGCACAATGCCGACTTAAGTACAAGAAGACTGACTCTTCCTACTGTCTATGTTTTGAACCATTCCTGTGACAGTAGTTACAAATTCCGATGCTTCACTTCAGGTTTACTGTATCCTTTGGACCTTCTAATTGGCGACGAAATGCATAAATAGCTTCGGAATTAAATACAAAAGGCACAATGCCGACTTAAGTACAAGAAGACTGACTCTTCTTACTGGCTGTTTTGAACCATTCCTGTGACACTTGTTACAGATTCCGATGCTTCACTTCAGGTTTACTGCATCCCTCTGACCTTCTTTTTGACGATGAAACACAGAAATTGCATCGGAATTAAATACGAAAGGCACAATGCCAACTTAAGTACAAGAAGACTGACTCTTCGTATTGACTATGTTTTGAACCATTCCTGTGACACTAGTTATAGATTACGATGATTCACTTCAGGATTACTGTATCCCTTGGCCCTTCTTATTGACGATGAAACACAGAAATTGCATCGGAATTAAATAGAAAAGGCACAATGCCGACTTAAGTACAAGAAGACTGACTCTTCTTACTGACTATGTTTGGAACAATTCCTGTGACACTAGTTATAGATTCCGATGCCTCACTTCAGGTTTACTGTATCCCTCTGACCTTCTTATTGACGATGAAACACAGAAATTGCATCGGAATTAAATAGAAAAGGCACAATGCCGACTTAAGTACAAGAAGACTGACTCTTCTTGCTGTCTATGTTTTGAACCATTCCTGTGTCACTAGTTATAGATTCCGATGCTTCACTTCAGGTTTACTGTATCACTTGGACCTTCTTATTGACGATGATACACAGAAATTGCATCGGAATTAAGTACAAAAGGCACAAAGCCGACTTAAGTACAAGAAGAGTGACTCTTCTTACTGCCTATGGTTTGAACCATTCCTGTGACACTAGTTATAGATTCCGTCGCTTCACTTTAGGTTTACTGTATCCCTTGGACCTTCGAATTGACGATGAAACACAGAAATTGCATCGGAATTAAATACAAAAGGCACAATGCCGACTTAAGGAAAAGAAGACTGACTCTTCTTACTGACTATGTTTTGAACCATTCCTGTGACACTAGTTATAGATTCCGATGCATCACTTCAGGTTTACTGTATCCCTTGCACCTTCGTATTGATGATGAAACACAGATATTACATCGGAATTAAATACAAAAGGCACAATGCCGACTTAAGTACAAGAAGACTGACCGATCTTACTGTCTATGTTTAGAACCATTCCTGTGACACTAGTTATGGATTCCGATGCTTCACTTCAGGTTTACTGTATCCCTCTGACCTTCTTATTGACGATGAGACACAGAAATTGCATCGGAATTAAATACAAAAGGCACAATGCCGACTTAAGTACAAGAGGACTGACTCTTCTTACTGACTGTTTTGAACCATTCCTGTGACACTAGTTATAGATTCCGATGATTAACTACAGGTTTACTGTATCCCTCTGACCTTCTTATTGACGATGAAACGTAGAAATTGCATCGGAATTAAATACAAAAGGCACAATGCCAACATAAGTACAAGAAGACTGACTCTTCTTACTGACTATGTTTTGAACCATTCCTGTGTCACTAGTTATAGATTCCGATGCTTCACTTCAGGTTTACTGTATCCCTTGGCCCTACTTATTGACGATGATACACAGAAAATGCATCGGAATTAAATACAAAAGGCACAATGCCGACTTAAGTACAAGAAGATTGACTCTTCTTACTGACTGTTTCGAACCATTCCTGTGACACTAGTTATAGATTCCGATGCTTCACTTCAGGTTTACTCTACCCCTCTGACCTTCTTATTGACGATGAAGCACAGAAATTGCATCGGAATTAAATACAAAAGGCACAATGCCGACTTAAGTACAAGAAGACTGACTCTTCTTACTGTCTATGATTTGAACCATTCCTGTGACACTAGTTATAGATTCCGATGCTTCACTTCAGGTTTACTGTATCCCTTGCAACTTCTTATTGACGATGAAACACAGATATTGCATCGGAATTAAATACAAAAGGCACAATGCCGAGTTAAGTACAAGAAGACTGACCCTTCTTACTGTCTATGTTTAGAACCATTCCTGTGACACTTGTTATAGATTCCGATGCTTCACTTCAGGTTTACTGTATCCCTCTGACCTTCTTATTGACGATGAAACACAGAAATTGCATCGGAATCAAATACAAAAGGCACAATGCCGACTTAAGTAGAAAGAAGACTGACTCTTCGTACTGACTATGTTTTGAACCATTCCTGTGACACTAGTTATAGATTACGATGATTCACTTCAGGTTTACTGTATCCCTTGGACCTTCTTATTGACGATGAAACACAGAAATTGCATCGGAATTAAATACAAAAGGCACAATGACGACTTAAGTACAAGAAGACTGACTCTTCTTACTGACTATGATTTGAACCATTCCTGTGACGCTAGTTACAGATTACGATGCTTCACTTCAGGTTTACTATATCCCTTGGACCTTCTTATTGACGATGAAACACAGATATTGCATCGGAATTAAATACATAAGGCGCAATGCCGACTTAAGTACACGAAGACTGACTCTTCCTACTGTCTATGTTTTGAACCATTCCCGTTACAGTAGTTACAGATTCCGATGCTTCACTTCAGGTTTACTGTATCCCTCTGACCTTCTTTTTGACGATGAAACACAGAAATTGCATCGGTATTGAATACAAAAGGCACAATGCCGACTTAAGTACAAGAAGACTCACGCTTCCTACTGTCTATGTTTTGAACGATTCCTGTGACATTAGTTATTGATTCCGATGCTTCACTTCAGGTTTACTGTATGCTTTGGACCTTCTAATTGGCGACGAAATGCATAAATAGCTTCGGAATTAAATACAAAAGGCACACTGCCGACTTATGTACAAGAAGACTGACTCTTCTTACTGGCTGTTTTGAACCATTCCTGTGACACTTGTTACAGATTCCGATACTTCACTTCAGGTTTACTGCATCCCTCTGACCTTCTTTTTGACGATGAAACACAGAAATTGCAACGGAATTAAATAGAAAAGGCACAATGCCGACTTAAGTACAAGAAGACTGACTCTTCTTACTGACTATGTTTGGAACAATTCCTGTGACACTAGTTATAGATTCCGATGCCTCACTTCAGGTTTACTGTATCCCTCTGACCTTCTTATTGACGATGAAACACAGAAATTGCATCGGAATTAAATAGAAAAGGCACAATGCCGACTTAAGTACAAGAAGACTGACTCTTCTTGCTGTCTATGTTTTGAACCATTCCTGTGTCACTAGTTATAGATTCCGATGCTTCACTTCAGGTTTACTGTATCCCTTGGACCCTCTTATTGACGATGAAACACAGAAATTGAATCGGAATTAAATACAAAAGGCACAATGCCGACTTAAGTACAAGAAGACTGACTCTTCTTTCTGTCTATGTTTTGATCCATTCCTGTGACGCTAGTTACAGATTCCGATGCTTCACTTCAGGGTTGCTGTATCCCTCTGACATTCTTATTGACGATGAAACACTGAAATTGCATCGGAATTAAATAGAAAAGGCACAATGCCGACTTAAGTACAAGAAGACTGACTCTTCTTACTGACTGTTTTGAACCATTCCTGTGACACTTGTTATAGATTCCAACGCTTCACTTTAGGTTTACTGTATCCCTCTGACCTTCTTATTGACGATGAAACACAGAAATTGCATCGGAACTAAATACAAAATGCACAATGACGACTTAAGTACAACAAGACTAACTCTTCGTACTGACTTTGATTTGAACCATTCCTGTGCACAAGTAATAGATTCCGATGCTTCACTTCAGGTTTACTGTATCCCGTGGACCTTCTTATTGACGATGAAACACAGAAAATGCATCGGAATTAAATAAAAAAGGCACAATGCCGACTTAAGCACAAGAAGACTGACCCTTCTTACTGTCTATGTTTAGAACCATTCCTGTGACACTAGTTATAGATTCCGATGCTTCATTTCAGGTTTACTGTCTCCCTCTGACCTTCTTATTGACGATGAAACACAGAAATTGCATCGGAATTAAATACAAAAGGCACAATGACGACTTAAGTACAAGAAGACCAACTCTTCGTACTGACTTTGATTTGAACCATTCCTGTGACGCTAGTTACAGATTCCGATGCATCACTTCAGGTTTACTGTATCCCTTGGACCTTCTTATTGACGATGAAACACAGATATTGCATCAGAATTAAATACAAAAGGCACAATGCCGCCTTAAGCACAAGAAGACTGACTCTTCCTACTGTCTATGTTCTGAACCATTCCTGTGACAGTAGTTACAGATTCCCATGCTTCACTTCAGGTTTACTGTATCCCTCTGACCTTCTTTTTGACGATGAAACACAGAAATTGCATCGATATTAAATACAAAAGGCACAATGCCGACTTAAGTACAAGAAGACTGACTCTTCCTACTGTCTATGTTTTGAACGATTCCTGTGACATTAGTTATTTATTCCGATGCTTCACTTCAGGATTACTGTATCCTTTGGACCTTCTAATTGCCGACGAAATGCATAAATAGCTTCGGAATTAAATACAAAAGGCACAATGCCGACTTAAGTACAAGAAGACTGACTCTTCGTATTGACTGTGTTTTGAACCATTCCTGTGACACTAGTTATAGATTACGATGATTCACTTAAGGATTACTGTATCCCTTGGCCCTTCTTATTGACGATGAAACACAGAAATGGCATCGGAATTAAATAGAAAAGGCACAATGCCAACTTAAGTACAAGAAGACTGATTCTTCTTACTGACTATGTTTGGAACCCTTCCTGTGACACTAGTTATAGATTCCGATGCCTCACTTTAGGTTTACTGTATCCCTCTGACCTTCTTATTGACGATGAAACACAGAAATTCCATCGGAATTAAATGGAAAAGGCACAATGCCGACTTAAGTACAAGAAGACTGACTCTTCTTGCTGTCTATGTTTTGAACCATTCCTGTGACACTGGTTATAGATTCCGAAGCTTCACTTCAGGTTTACTGTATCCCTTGGACCTTCTTATTGACGATGAAACACAGAAATTGCATCGGAATTAAGTACAAAAGGCACAATGCCGACTTAAGTACAAGAAGACTGACTCTTCTTTCTGTCTATATTTTGAACCATTCCTGTGACGCTAGTTACAGATTCCGAGGCTTCACTTCACCGTTACTGTATCCCTCTGACATTCTTATTGACGATGAAACACTGAAATTGCATCGGAATTAAATAGAAAAGGCACAATGCCGACTTAAGTACAAGAAGACTGACTCTTCCTACTGTCTATGATTTGAACCATTCCCGTGACACTAGTTATAGATTCCGATGCTTCACTTCAGGTTTACAGTATCCCTTTTACCTTTTTGTTGACGATAAAACACAGATACTGCATCTTAATTAAACACAAAAGGCACAATGCCGACTTAAGTACAAGAGGACTGACTCTTCCTACTGTCTATGTTTTGAACCATTCCTGTGACACTAGTTACAGATTCCGATGCTTCACTTCAGGTTAACTGTATCCCTCTGACCTTCTTTTTGACGATGAAACACAGAAATTGCATCGGAATTAAATACAAAGGGCTCAATGCCGACTTAAGTACAAGAATACTGACTCTTCATACTGTCTATGTTTTGAACGATTCCTGTGACATTAGTTATTGTTTCCGATGCTTCACTTCAGGTTTGCTGTATCCTTTGGACCTTGTAATTGGCGACGAAATGCAGAAATAGCTTCGGAATGAAAAACAAAAGGCACAATGCCGATTTAAGTACAAGACGACTGACTCTTCTTACGGACTGTTTTGATCCATTCCTGTGACACTTGTTATAGATTCCGATGCTTCACTTCCGGTTTACTGTATCCCTCTGACCTTCTTTTTGACGATGAAACACAGAAATTGCATCGGAATTAAATACAAAAGGCACAATGCCGACATAAGTACAAGAAGACTGACTCTTCTTACTGTCTATGCTTTGAACCATTCCTGTGACACTAGTTATAGATTCCGATGCTTCACTTCAGGTTTACTGTATCCCTTGCACCTTCGTATTGACGATGAAACATAGATTTTACATCGGAATTAAATACAAAACTCACAATGCCGACTTAAGTACAAGAAGACTGACCGATCTTACTGTCTATGTTTAGAAACATTCCTGTGACACAAGTTATAGATTCCGATGCTTCACTTCGGGTTTACTGTATCCCTCTCACCTTCTTATTGACGATGAGACACAGAAATTGCATCGGAATTAAATACAAAAGGCACAATGCCGACTTAAGTACAAGAAGACTGACTCTTCTTACTGACTATGTTTGGAACCATTCCTGTGACACTAGTTATAGATTCCGATTCCTCACTTCAGGTTTACTGTATCCCTCTGACCTTCTTATTGACGATGAAACACAGATATTGCATCGGAATTAAATAGAAAAGACACAATGCCGACTAAAGTACAACAAGACTGACTCTTCTTACTGACTATGTTTTGAACCATTCCTGTGACACTAGTTATAGATTCCGATGCGTCACTTCAGGTTTACTGTATCCCTCTGACCCTCTTATTGACGATGAAACACGGATATTGCATCGGAATTAAATACAATAGGCACAATGCCGACTTAAGTACAAGAAGACTGACTCTTCCAACTGTCTATGTTTTGAACCATTCCTGTGACACTATTTACAGATTCCGATGCTTCTTTTCAGCTTTACTGTATCCCTCTGACCTTCTTTTTGACGATGAAACACAGAAATTGCATCGGAATTAGATACAAGAGGCACAATGCCGACTTAAGTACAAGAAGACTGACTCTTCCTACTGTCTATGCTTTGAACGATTACTGTGACATTAGTTATTGATTCCGATGCTTCACTTCACGTTTACTGTATCCTTTGGACATTCTAATTGGCGACGAAATGCAGAAATAGCGTCGGAATTAAATACAAAAGGCACAATGCCGACTTAAGTACAAGAAGACTGTTTCTTCTTACTGAGTGTTTTGAACTATTCCTGTGCCACTTGTTATAGATTACGATGATTCACTTCAGGTTTACTGTATCCCTTGGACCTTCTTATTGACGATGAAACACAGAAATTGCATCGGAATTAAATAGAAACGGCACAATGCCGACTTAAGTACAAGAAGACTGACTCTTCTTACTGACTATGTTTGGAACCATTCCTGTGACACTAGTTATAGATTCCGATGCCTCACTTTAGGTTTACTGTATCCCTCTGACCTTATTATTGACGATGAAACACAGATATTGCATCGGAATTAAATACACAATTGCACAATGCCGACATAAGTACAAGAGGACTGACTCTTCTTACTGACTGTTTTGAACCATTCCTGTGACACTAGTTATAAATTCCGATGATTCACATCAGGTTTACTGTATCCCTCTGACCTTCTTATTGACGATGTAACACAGAAATTGCATCGGAATTAAATACAAAAGGCACAATGCCAACATAAGTACAAGAAGACTGACTCTTCTTACTGACTATGTTTTGAACCATTCCTGTGACATTAGTTATAGATTCCGATGCTTCACTTCAGGTTTACTCTATCCCTAGGACCTTCGTATTGACGATGAAACACAGAAATTGCATCGGAACTAAATACAAAAAGGACAATGCCGACTTAAGTACAAGAAGACTGACCCTTCCTACTGTCTATGTTTGAACGATTCCTGTGACATTGGTTATAGATTCCGATGCTTCACTTCAGATTTACTATATCCTTTGGACCTTCTTATTGGCGACGAAATACAGAAATTGCATTGGAATTGAATAGAAAAGGCACATTGCCGACTTTAGTACAAGAAGACTGACTCTTCTTACTGTCTATGTTTTGAACCATTCCTGTGACACTAGTTATAGATTCCGATGCTTCACTTCAGGTTTACTGTATCCCTTGGACCTTCTTACTGACGATGAAACACAGAAAATGCATCGGAATTAAATACAAAAGGCACAATGCCGACTTACGTACAAGAAGATTGACTCTTCTTACTGGCTGTTTCGAACCATTCCTGAGCACAAGTAATAGATTCCGATGCTTCACTTCCGGTTTACTGAATCCCTTGGACCTTCTTATTGACGATGAAACACAGAAAATGCATCGGAATTAAATAAAAAAGGCACAATGCCGACTTAAGTACAAGAAGACTGACCCTTCTTACTGTCTATGTTTAAAACCTTTCCTGTGACACTAGTTACAGATTCCGATGCTTCATTTAGGGTTTACTGTATCCCTCTGACCTTCGTATTGACGATGAAACACAGAAATTGCATCGGAATTAAATACAAAAGGCACAATGACGACTTAAGTACAAGAAGACTAACTCTTCGTACTGACTTTGATTTGAACCATTCCTGTGACGCTAGTTACAGATTCCGATGCATCACTTCAGGTTTACTGTATCCCTTGGACCGTCTTATTGACGATGAAACACAGATATTGCATCGGAACTAAGTACAAAAGGCACAATGCCGACTTAAGTACAAGAAGACTGACCCTTCCTACTGTCTATGTTTTGAACGATTCGTGTGACATTAGTTATTCATTCCGATGCTTCACTTCAGGATTACTGTATCCTTTGGACCTTCTAATTGCCGACGAAATGCATAAATAGCTTCGGAATTAAATACAAAAGGCACAATGCCGACTTAAGTACAAGAAGACTGACTCTTCTTACTGACTATGTTTGGAACCCTTCCTGTGACACTAGTTATAGATTCCGATGCCTCACTTTAGGCTTACTGTATCCCTCTGACCTTCTTATTGACGATGAAACACAGAAATTCCATCGGAATTAAATAGGAAAGGCACAATGCTGACTTCTGTACAAGAAGACTGACTCTTCTTGCTGTCTATGTTTTGAACCATTCCTGTGACACTAGTTATAGATTCCGAAGCTTCACTTCAGGTTTACTGTATCCCTTGGACCTTCTTATTGACGATGAAACACAGAAATTGCATCGGAATTAAATAGAAAAGGCACAATGCCGACTTAAGTACAAGAAGACTGACTCTTCCTACTGTCTATGATTTGAACCATTCCTGTGACACTAGTTATAGATTCCGATGCTTCACTTCAGGTTTACTGTATCCCTTGGACGTTCTTATTGACGATGAAACACAGAAATTGCATCGGAATTAAATAGAAAAGGCACAATGCCGACTTAAGTACAAGAAGACTGACTCTTCTTACTGACTATGTTTTGAACCATTAATGTGACGCTAGTTACAGATTCCGGTGCTTCACTTCAGGTTTACTGTATCCCTTGGACCTTCTTGTTGACGATGAAACACAGATACTGCATCTTAATTAAATACAAAAGGCACAATGCCGACTTAAGTACAAGAGGACTGACTCTTCCTACTGTCTATGTTTTGAACCATTCCTGTGACACTAGTTACAGATTCCGATGCTTCACTTCAGGTTAACTGTATCCCTCTGACCTTCTTTTTGACGATGAAACACAGAAATTGCATCGGAATTAAATACAAATGGCACAATGCCGACTTAAGTACAAGAATACTGACTCTTCCTACTGTCTATGTTTTGAACGATTCCTGTGACATTAGTTATTGATTCCGATGCTTCACTTCAGGTTTGCTGTATCCCTTGGACCTTGTAATTGGCGACGAAATGCAGAAATAGTTTCGGAATGAAAAAGAAAAGGCACAATGCCGACTTAAGTACAAGACGACTGACTCTTCTTACGGACTGTTTTGAACCATTCCTGTGACACTTGTTATAGATTCCGATGCTTCACTTCAGGTTTACTGTATCCCTCTGACCTTCTTTTTGACGATGAAACACAGAAATTGCATCGGAATTAAATACAAAAGGCACAATGCCGGCTTAAGTACAAGAACACTGACTCATCCTACTGTCTATGTTTTGAACGATTACTGTGACATTAGTTATTGATTCCGATGCTTCACTTCACGTTTACTGTATTCTTTGGACCTTCTAATTGGCGACGAAATGCGGAGATAGCTTCGGAATTAAATACAAAAGGCACAATGCCGACTTAAGTACAAGAAGACTGACTCTTCTTACTGACTGTTTTGAACCATTCCTGTGACACTTGTTATAGATTACGATGATTTACTTTGGGTTTACTGTATCCCTTGGACCTTCTTATTGACGATGAAACACAGAAATTGCATCGGAATTAAATAGAAACGGCACAATGCCGACTTAAGTACAAGAAGACTGACTCTTCTTACTGACTATGTTTGGAACCAATACTGTGACTCTAGTTATAGATTCCGATGCCTCACTTCAGGTTTACTGTATCCCTCTGACCTTATTATTAACGATGAAACACAGAAAATGCATCGGAATTAAATACAAAAGGCACAATGCCGACTTAAGTACAAGAAGATTGACTCTTCTTACTGACTGTTTCGAACCATTCCTGTGCACAAGTAATACATTCCGATGCTTCACTTCAGGTTTACTGTATCCCTTGGACCTTCTTATTGACGATGAAACACAGAAAATGCATCGGAATTAAATAAAAAAGGTACAATGCCGACTTAAGTACAAGAAGACTGACCCTTCTTACTGTCTGTGTTTAGAACCATTCCTGTGACACTAGTTATAGATTCTGATGCTTCATTTCACGTTTACTGTATCCCTCTGACCTTCTTATTGACGATGAAACACAGAAATTGCATCGGAATTAAATACAAAAGGCACAATGACGACTTAAGTACAAGAAGACTGACTCTTCCTACTGTCTATGTTTTGAACGATTCGTGTGACATTAGTTATTTATTCCGATGCTTCACTTCAGGATTACTGTATCCTTTGGACCTTCTAATTGCCGACGAAATGCATAAATAGCTTCGGAATTAAATACAAAAGGCACAATGCCGACTTAAGTTCAAGAAGGCTGACTCTTCGTATTGACTATGTTTTGAACCATTCCTGTGACACTAGTTATAGATTCCGATGCCTCACTTTAGGTTTACTGTATCCCTCTGACCTTCTTATTGACGATGAAACACAGAAATTCCATCGGAATTAAATAGAAAAGGCACAATACCGACTTCAGTACAAGAAGACTGACTCTTCTTGCTGTCTATGTTTTGAACCATTCCTGTGACACTAGTTATAGATTCCGAAGCTTCACTTCAGGTTTACTGTATCCCTTGGACCTTCTTATTGACGATGAAACACAGAAATTGCATCGGAATTAAGTACAAAAGGCACAATGCCGACTTAAGTACAAGAAGACTGACTCTTCTTTCTGTCTATGTTTTGAACCATTCCTGTGACGCTAGTTACAGATTCCGATGCTTCACTTCACCGTTACTGTATCCCTCTGACATTCTTATTGACGATGAAACACTGAAATTGCATCGGAATTAAATAGAAAGCGCACAATGCCGACTTAAGTACAAGAAAACTGACTCTTCCTACTGTCTATGATTTGAACCATTCCTGTGACACTAGTTATAGATTCCGATGCTTCACTTCAGGTTTACTGTATCCCTTGGACGTTCTTATTGACGATGAAACACAGAAATTGCATCGGAATTAAATAGAAAAGGCACAATGCCGACTTAAGTACAAGAAAACTGACTCTTCTTACTGACTATGTTTTGAACCATTAATGTGACGCTAGTTACAGATTCCGATGCTTCACTTCAGGTTTACTGTATCCCTTGGACCTTCTTGTTGACGATGAAACACAGATACTGCATCTTAATTAAATACAAAAGGAACAATGCCGACTTAAGTACAAGAGGACTGACTCTTCCTACTGTCTATGCTTTGAACCATTCCTGTGACACTAGTTACAGATTCCGATGCTTCACTTCAAGTTAACTGTATCCCTCTGACCTTCTTTTTGACGATGAAACACAGAAATAGCATCGGAATTAAATACAAAAGGCACAATGCCGACTTAAGTACAAGAATACTGACTTTTCCTACTGTCTATGTTTTGAACGATTCCTGTGAGATTAGTTATTGATTCCGATGCTTCACTTCAGGTTTGCTGTATCCCTTGGACCTTGTAATTGGCGACGAAATGCAGAAATAGCTTCGGAATGAAAAACAAAAGGCACAATGCCGACTTAAGTACAAGACGACTGACTCTTCTTACGGACTGTTTTGAACCATTCCTGTGACACTTGTTATAGATTCCGATGCTTCACTTCAGGTTTACTGTATCCCTCTGACCTTCTTTTTAACGATCAAACACAGAAATTGCATCGGAATTAAATACAAAAGGCACAATGCCGACTTAAGTACAAGAAGACTGACTCATCCTACTGTCTGTGTTTTGAACGATTCCTGTGACATTAGTTATAGATTCCGATGCTTCACTTCAGGTTTACTGTATCCTTTGGACCTTCTTATTGACGATGAAACACAGAAAATGCATCGGAATTAAATACAAAAGGCACAATGCCGACTTACGTACAAGAAGATTGTCTCTTCTTACTGACTGTTTTGAACCATTCCTGTGACACTAGTTATTGATTCCGATGCTTCACCTCAGGTTTACTGTATCCCTCTGACCTTCTTATTGACGATGAAACACAGATATTGCATCGGAATTAAATACAAAAGGCACAATGCCGACTTAAGTACAAGAAGACTGACTCTTCTTACCGACTGTTTTGAACCATTCCTGTGACACTTGTTATAGATTCCGATGCTTCACTTCAGGTTTACTGTATCCCTCTGACCTTCTTATTGACGATGAAACACAGAAATTGCATCTGTATAAATACAAAAGGCACAATGCCGACTTAAGTACAAGAAGAATGACTCTTCGTACTGACTATGTTTTGAACCATTCCTGTGACACTAGTTATAGATTATGATGATTCACTTCAGGATTACTGTATCCCTTGGACCTTCTTATTGACGATGAAACACAGAAATTGCATCGGAATTAAATAAAAAAGGCACAATGCCGACTTAAGTACAAGAAGACTGACACTTCTTACTGACTATGTTCTGAACCATTCCTGTGACACTAGTTATAGATTCCGATGCCTCACTTCAGGTTTATTGTATCCCTCTGGCATTCTAATTGACGATGAAACACAGATATTGCATCGGAATTAAATAGAAAAGGCACAATGCCGACTTAAATACAAGAAGACTGACTCTTCTTACTGACTATGTTTTGAACCATTCCTGTGACACTAGTTATGGATTCCGATGCTTCACTTCAGGTTTACTGTATCCCTCTGACCTCCTTATTGACGATGAAACACAGAAAGTGCATCGGAATTAAATAGAAAAGGCACAATGCCGACTTAAGTACAAGAAGACTGACTCTTCTTACTGTCTATGTTCTGAACCATTCCTGTGACACTAGTTATAGATTCCGATGCTTCACTTCAGGTTTACTGTATCCCTTGGACCTTCTTATTGACGATGAAACACAGAAATAGCATCGGATTTAAATACAAAAGGCACACTGCCGACTGAAGTACAAGAAGACTGACTCCTCTTTCTGTCTATCTTTTGAACCATTCCTGTGACGCTAGTTACAGATTCCGATCATTCACTTCAGGGTTACTGTATCCCTCTGACATTCTTATTGACGATGATACACTGAAATTGCATCGGAATTAGATAGAAAAGGCACAATGCCGACTTAAGTACAAGAAGACTGACTCTTCCTACTGTCTATGTTTTGAACCATTCCTGTGACACTAGTTATAGATTCCGATGCTTCACTTCAGGTTTACTGTATCCCTTGGACGTTCTTATTGACGATGAAACACAGAAATTGCATCGGAATTAAATACAAAAAGCACAATGCCGACTTAAGTACAAGAGGACTGACTCTTCCTACTGTCTATGTTTTTAACCATTCCTGTGACACTAGTTACAGATTCCGATGCTTCACTTCAGGTTTACGGTTTCCCTCTGACCTTTTTTTTAACGATGAAACACAGAAATTGCATCGGAATTAAATACAAAAGACACAATGCCGACTTAAGTACAAGAAGACTGACTCTTCCTACTGTCTATGTTTTGAACGATTCCTGTGACATTAGTTATTGATTCCGATGCTTCACTTCAGGTTTACTGTATCCTTTGGACCTTCTAACTGGCGACGAAATGCAGAAATAGCTTCGGAATTAAATACAAAAAGCACAACGCCGACTTAAGTACAAGAAGACTGACTCTTCTTACTGTCTGTTTTGAGCCATTCCTGTGACACTTGTTATAGATTCCGATGCTTCACTTCAGGTTTACTGTATCCCTCTAACCTTCTTTTTGACGATGAAACACAGAAATTGCATCATAATTAGATTCAAAAGGCACATGCCGACTTAAGTACAATAAGACTGACTCTTCCTACTGTCTATGTTTTGAACGATTCCTGTGACATTAATTATAGATTCCGATGCTTCACTTCAGGTTTACTGTATCCTTTGGACCTTCTTATTGACGATGAAACACATAAAATGCATCGGAATTAAATACAAACGGCACAATGCCGACCTAAGTACAATAAGATTGATTCTTCTTACTGACTGTTTTGAACCATTCCTGTGACACTAGTTATAGATTCCGATGCTTCACTTCAGGTTTACTGTATCCCTCTGACCTTCTTATTGACGATGAAACACAGAAATTGCATCGGAATTAAATATAAAAGGCACAATGCCGACTTAAGTACAAGAAGACTGACTCTTCCTACTGTCTAAGTTTTGAACCATTCCTGTGACACTAGTTGTAGATTCCGATGCTTCACTTCAGATTTACTGTATCCCTCTGACCTTCTTATTGACGATGAAACAGAGAAATTGCATCGGTATTAAATACAAAAGGCACAATGCCAACATAAGTACAAGAAGACTGACTCTTCTTACTGACTATGTTTTGAACCATTCCTGTGACACTACTTATAGATTCCGATGCTACACTTTAGGTTTAGTGTATCCCTTGGACCTTCGTATTGACGATGAAACACAGAAATTGCATCGGAATTAAATACAAAAGGCACAACGCCGACTTAAGTACAAGAAGACTGACTCTTCTTACTAACTATGCTTTGATCCATTCCTGTGACATTAGTTACAGATTCCGATGCTTCACTTCCGGTTTACTCTATCCCTAGGACCTTCTTATTGACGATGAAACACAGAAATTGCATCGGAACTAATTACAAAAGGCACAATGCCGACTTAAGTACAAGAAGACTGACCCTTCCTACTGTCTATGTTTGAACGATTCCTGTGACATTGGTTATAGATTCCGATGCTTCACTTCAGGTTTACTATATCCTTTGGACCTTCTTATTGGCGACGAAATACAGAAATTGCATTGGAATTAAATAGAAAAGGCATATTGCCGACTTAAATACAAGAAGACTGACTCTTCTTACTGTCTATGTTTTGAACCATTCCTGTGACACTAGTTATGGATTCCGATGCTTCACTTCAGGTTTACAGTATCCCTTGGACCTTCTTATTGACGATGATACACAGAAAATGCATCGGAATTAAATAGAAAAGGCACAATGCCGACTTATGTACAAGAAGATTGACTCTTCTTACTGACTGTTTCGAACCATTCCTGTGACACTAGTTATAGATTCCGATGCTTCACTTCAGGTTTACTCTACCCCTATGACCTTCTTATTGACGATGAAGCACAGAAATTGCATCGGAATTAATTACAAAAGGCACAATGCCGACTTAAGTACAAGAAGACTGTCCATTCTTACTGTCTATGATTTGATCCATTCCTGTGACACTAGTTATAGATTCCGATGCTTCACTTCAGGTTTACTGTATCCCTTTCAACTTCTTATTGACGATGAAACACAGATATTGCATCGGAATTAAATGCAAAAGGCACAATGCCGACTTAAGTACAAGAAGACTGACCCTTCTTACTGTCTATGTTTAGAACCATTCCTGTGACACTAGTTATAGATTCCGATGCTTCACTTCAGGTTTACTGTATCCTTCTGACCTTCTTATTGACGATGAAACACAGAAATTGCATCGGAATTAAATACAAATGGCACAATGCCGACTTAAGTAGAAGAAGACTGACTCTTCGTACTGTCTATGTTTTGAACCATTCCTGTGACACTAGTTATAGATTACGATGATTCACTTCAGGTTTACTGTATCCCTTGGACCTTCTTATTGACGATGAAACACAGAAATTGCATCGGAATTAAATACAAAGGGCACAATGATGACTTAAGTACAAGAAGACTGACTCTTCTTACCGACTATGATTTGAACCATTCCTGTGACGCTAGTTACAGATTCCGATGCTTCACTTCAGGTTTACTGTATCCCTTGGACCTTCTTATTGACGATGAAACACAGAAATTGCATCGGAATTAAATAGAAAAGGCACAATGCCGACTTAAGTACAAGAAGACTGACTCTTCTTGCTGTCTATGTTTTGAACCATTCCTGTGACATTAGTTATTGATTCCGATGCTTCTCTTCAAGTTTACTGTATCCTTTGGACCTTCTAATTGGCGACGAAATGCATAAACAGCTTCGGAATTAAATACAAAAGGCACAATGCCGACTTAAGTACAAGAAGATTGACTCTTCCTACTGTCTATGTTTTGAACCATTCCTGTGACAGTAGTTACAGATTCCGATGCTTCACTTCAGGTTTACTGTATCCCTCTGACCTTCTTTTTGACGATGAAACACAGAAATTGCATCGGAATTAAATACAAAAGGCACAATGCCGACTAAAGTACAAGAAGACTGACTCTTCGTATTGACTATGTTTTAAACCAATCCTGTGACACTAGTTATAGATTACGATGATTCACTTCAGGATTACTGTATCCCTTGGCCCTTCTTATTGACGATGAAACACAGAAATTGCATCGGAATTAAATAGAAAAGGCACAATGACGACTTAAGTACAAGAAGACTGACTCTTCTTACTGACTATGTTTGGAACAATTCCTGTGACACTAGTTATAGATTCCGATGCCTCACTTCAGGTTTACTGTATCCCTCTGACCTTCTTATTGACGATGAAACACAGAAATTGCATCGGAATTAAATAGAAAAGGCACAATGCCGACTTAAGTACAAGAAGACTGACTCTTCTTGCTGTCTATGTTTTGAACCATTCCTGTGACACTAGTTATAGATTCCGATGCTTCACTTCAGGTTTACTGTATCCCTTGGACCTTCTTATTGACGATGAAACACAGATATTGCATCGGAATTAAATACAAAAGGCACAATGACGACTTATGTACAAGAAGACTGACTTTTCCTACTGTCTAAGTTTTGAACCATTCCTGTGACACTAGTTATAGATTCCGATACTTCACTTCAGTTTTACTGTATCCCTCTGACCTTCTTATTGACGATGAAACAGAGAAATTGCATCGGTATTAAATACAAAAGGCACAATGCCAACATAAGTACAAGAAGACTGACTCTTCTTACTGACTATGCTTTGAACCATTCCTGTGACACTACTTATAGATTCCGATGCTTCACTTTAGGTTTACTGTATCCCTTGGACCATCGTATTGACGATGAAACACAGAAATTGCATCGGAATTAAATACAAAAGGCACAATGCCGACTTAAGTACAAGAAGACTGACTCTTCTTACTAACTATGCTTTGATCCATTCCTGTGACATTAGTTACAGATTCCGATGCTTCACTTCAGGTTTACTCTATCCCTAGGACCTTCTTATTGACGATGAAACACAGAAATTGCATCGGAACTAAATACAAAAGGCACAATGCCGACTTAAGTACAAGAAGACTAACCCTTCCTACTGTCTATGTTTGAACGATTCCTGTGACATTGGTTATAGATTCCGATGCTTCACATCAGGTTTACTATATCCTTTGGACCTTCTTATTGGCGACGAAATACAGAAATTGCATTGGAATTAAATAGAAAAGGCTCATTGCCGACTTAAATACAAGAAGACTGACTCTTCTTACTGTCTATGTTTTGAACCATTCCTGTGACACTAGTTATGGATTCCGATGCTTCACTTCAGGTTTACTGTATCCCTTGGACCTTCTTATTGACGATGATACACAAAAAATGCATCGGAATTAAATAGAAAAGGCACAATGCCGACTTAAGTACAAGAAGATTGACTCTTCTTACTGACTGTTTCGAACCATTCCTGTGACACTAGTTATAGATTCCGATGCTTCACTTCAGGTTTACTCTACCCCTCTGACCTTCTTATTGACGATGAAGCACAGAAATTGCATCGGAATTAAATACAAAAGGCACAATGCCGACTTAAGTACAAGAAGACTGTCTCTTCTTACTGTCTACGATTTGATCCATTCCTGTGACACTAGTTATAGATTCCGATGCTTCACTTCAGGTTTACTGTATCCCTTGCAACTTCTTATTGACGATGAAACACAGATATTGCATCGGAATTAAATGCAAAAGGCACAATGCCGACTTAAGTACAAGAAGACTGACCCTTCTTACTGTCTATGTTTAGAACCATTCCTGTGACACTAGTTATAGATTCCGATGCTTCACTTCAGGTTTACTGTATCCCTCGGACCTTCTTATTGACGATGAAACACAGAAATTGCATCGGAATTAAATACAAATGGCACAATGCCGACTTAAGTAGAAGAAGACTGACTCTTCGTACTGTCTATGTTTTGAACCATTCCTGTGACACTAGTTATAGATTACGATGATTCACTTCAGGTTTACTGTATCCCTTGGACCTTCTTATTGACGATGAAACACAGAAATTGCATCGGAATTAAATACAAAGGGCACAATGATGACTTAAGTACAAGAAGACTGACTCTTCTTACCGACTATGATTTGAACCATTCCTGTGACGCTAGTTACAGATTCCGATGCTTCACTTCAGGTTTACTGTATCCCTTGGACCTTCTTATTGACGATGAAACACAGATATTGCATCGGAATTAAATACAAAGGCACAATGACGTCTTAAGTACAAGAAGACTGACTCTTCTTACTGTCTGTTTTGAGCCATTCCTGTGACACTTGTTATAGATTCCGATGCTTCACTTCAGGTTTACTGTATCCCTCTAACCTTCTTTTTGACGATGAAACACAGAAATTGCATCATAATTAGATTCAAAAGGCACATGCCGACTTAAGTACAATAAGACTGACTCTTCCTACTGTCTATGTTTTGAACGATTCCTGTGACATTAATTATAGATTCCGATGCTTCACTTCAGGTTTACTGTATCCTTTGGACCTTCTTATTGACGATGAAAGACATAAAATGCATCGGAATTAAATATAAAAGGCACAATGCCGACTTAAGTACAAGAAGACTGACTCTTCCTACTGTCTAAGTTTTGAACCATTCCTGTGACACTAGTTGTAGATTCCGATGCTTCACTTCAGATTTACTGTATCCCTCTGACCTTCTTATTGACGATGAAACAGAGAAATTGCATCGGTATTAAATACAAAAGGCACAATGCCAACATAAGTACAAGAAGACTGACTCTTCTTACTGACTATGTTTTGAACCATTCCTGTGACACTACTTATAGATTCCGATGCTACACTTTAGGTTTAGTGTATCCCTTGGACCTTCGTATTGACGATGAAACACAGAAATTGCATCGGAATTAAATACAAAAGGCACAACGCCGACTTAAGTACAAGAAGACTGACTCTTCTTACTAACTATGCTTTGATCCATTCCTGTGACATTAGTTACAGATTCCGATGCTTCACTTCCGGTTTACTCTATCCCTAGGACCTTCTTATTGACGATGAAACACAGAAATTGCATCGGAACTAATTACAAAAGGCACAATGCCGACTTAAGTACAAGAAGACTGACCCTTCCTACTGTCTATGTTTGAACGATTCCTGTGACATTGGTTATAGATTCCGATGCTTCACTTCAGGTTTACTATATCCTTTGGACCTTCTTATTGGCGACGAAATACAGAAATTGCATTGGAATTAAATAGAAAAGGCATATTGCCGACTTAAATACAAGAAGACTGACTCTTCTTACTGTCTATGTTTTGAACCATTCCTGTGACACT
This sequence comes from Schistocerca americana, assembly GCF_021461395.2. Taxonomy (NCBI): domain Eukaryota; kingdom Metazoa; phylum Arthropoda; class Insecta; order Orthoptera; family Acrididae; genus Schistocerca; species Schistocerca americana. The sequence continues at coordinate 7,616,712 of NC_060125.1, forward strand.
AGTTATGGATTCCGATGCTTCACTTCAGGTTTACTGTATCCCTTGGACCTTCTTATTGACGATGATACACAGAAAATGCATCGGAATTAAATAGAAAAGGCACAATGCCGACTTATGTACAAGAAGATTGACTCTTCTTACTGACTGTTTCGAACCATTCCTGTGACACTAGTTATAGATTCCGATGCTTCACTTCAGGTTTACTCTACCCCTATGACCTTCTTATTGACGATGAAGCACAGAAATTGCATCGGAATTAATTACAAAAGGCACAATGCCGACTTAAGTACAAGAAGACTGTCCATTCTTACTGTCTATGATTTGATCCATTCCTGTGACACTAGTTATAGATTCCGATGCTTCACTTCAGGTTTACTGTATCCCTTGCAACTTCTTATTGACGATGAAACACAGATATTGCATCGGAATTAAATGCAAAAGGCACAATGCCGACTTAAGTACAAGAAGACTGACCCTTCTTACTGTCTATGTTTAGAACCATTCCTGTGACACTAGTTATAGATTCCGATGCTTCACTTCAGGTTTACTGTATCCTTCTGACCTTCTTATTGACGATGAAACACAGAAATTGCATCGGAATTAAATACAAATGGCACAATGCCGACTTAAGTAGAAGAAGACTGACTCTTCGTACTGTCTATGTTTTGAACCATTCCTGTGACACTAGTTATAGATTACGATGATTCACTTCAGGTTTACTGTATCCCTTGGACCTTCTTATTGACGATGAAACACAGAAATTGCATCGGAATTAAATACAAAGGGCACAATGATGACTTAAGTACAAGAAGACTGACTCTTCTTACCGACTATGATTTGAACCATTCCTGTGACGCTAGTTACAGATTCCGATGCTTCACTTCAGGTTTACTGTATCCCTTGGACCTTCTTATTGACGATGAAACACAGAAATTGCATCGGAATTAAATAGAAAAGGCACAATGCCGACTTAAGTACAAGAAGACTGACTCTTCTTGCTGTCTATGTTTTGAACCATTCCTGTGACATTAGTTATTGATTCCGATGCTTCTCTTCAAGTTTACTGTATCCTTTGGACCTTCTAATTGGCGACGAAATGCATAAACAGCTTCGGAATTAAATACAAAAGGCACAATGCCGACTTAAGTACAAGAAGATTGACTCTTCCTACTGTCTATGTTTTGAACCATTCCTGTGACAGTAGTTACAGATTCCGATGCTTCACTTCAGGTTTACTGTATCCCTCTGACCTTCTTTTTGACGATGAAACACAGAAATTGCATCGGAATTAAATACAAAAGGCACAATGCCGACTAAAGTACAAGAAGACTGACTCTTCGTATTGACTATGTTTTAAACCAATCCTGTGACACTAGTTATAGATTACGATGATTCACTTCAGGATTACTGTATCCCTTGGCCCTTCTTATTGACGATGAAACACAGAAATTGCATCGGAATTAAATAGAAAAGGCACAATGACGACTTAAGTACAAGAAGACTGACTCTTCTTACTGACTATGTTTGGAACAATTCCTGTGACACTAGTTATAGATTCCGATGCCTCACTTCAGGTTTACTGTATCCCTCTGACCTTCTTATTGACGATGAAACACAGAAATTGCATCGGAATTAAATAGAAAAGGCACAATGCCGACTTAAGTACAAGAAGACTGACTCTTCTTGCTGTCTATGTTTTGAACCATTCCTGTGACACTAGTTATAGATTCCGATGCTTCACTTCAGGTTTACTGTATCCCTTGGACCTTCTTATTGACGATGAAACACAGATATTGCATCGGAATTAAATACAAAAGGCACAATGACGACTTATGTACAAGAAGACTGACTTTTCCTACTGTCTAAGTTTTGAACCATTCCTGTGACACTAGTTATAGATTCCGATACTTCACTTCAGTTTTACTGTATCCCTCTGACCTTCTTATTGACGATGAAACAGAGAAATTGCATCGGTATTAAATACAAAAGGCACAATGCCAACATAAGTACAGGGCGTTTCAAAAAGAAAGAGCAGATTTCAAACATTTATTTCTCAAAAACTACAAATGATAGAAACACAATTCAAACGTTTCTTGTCAGAGAAAGGTTCAAAGTTTTTCAATGGTCCGCGCAGAAGTTCCATGCAAATCCGCAGTGGCGCTGGCGTTTGTTTGTAGGAAAATGGCGACGACACCACAGGAACGATCATTTTGTGTGCTGCAATTTGCAAAGTTAGAGTCCATTGTTGGTGTGCAACGTGCATTCCGCCGTCAATTCAACAAACAGCCGCCTCGTCATAAGCAAATTTATGAGTGGCATCACAGATTCGTAGAAGATGGTTGCATCTGCAAGCGAAAAAGCACGGGTCGTCCACGCACATCGGATGAAAATGTCGAGCGTGTCCGTGCAGCTTACGAAAGGAGCCCTAGAAAATCCACGGCACGGGCAAGTCACGAACTAAACATGTCTAAAACAACGGTATGGCGCGTTCTGAGTAACCGTCTGCACATGAAGCCGTACAAACTGCAGTTATTGCAAGCATTGCGTCCTGACGACCACAACAAAAGGTTCGAATTTTCAACTGCAATTCTACAGGACATGGAAGAGGACAATTTTGCCGAACGATTAATTTTTTCAGATGAATCAACGTTTCACATTTCTGGTAAAGTTAATCGGCATAACGTACGAATTTGGGCGAGTGAAACTCCGAGGGACGTTATTCAACATGAAAGAGACTCACCAAAGGTTAACGTCTTTTGTGCAATTTCGGTAAACAAAGTTTATGGACCTTTCTTTTTCATGGAGAAAACTATCACAGGAACCATTTACCTGGACATGTTAGAAAACTGGCTATTTCCTCAACTTCAGGAAGATTCAAATCACTTCATCTTCATGCAAGATGGCGCCCCACCACACTTCTCTGAACCTGTACGACGGTACCTAAATAACACCATTCCAGGACGGTGGATTGGAAGAGCAGGAGCACAAGATCAATGTCATCGTCTGTGGCCTCCCAGGTCACCAGACCTTACTTCCTGCGATTTTTATTTGTGGGGGTACATAAAGGACTGTGTTTATGTCCCACCTATGCCCGCTACTCTTCAAGAGGTACGACATCGAATTGTTGCGGCCGTGAATTCGGTAACTAAAGACCAGTTGCGTCGTGTGTGGCAAGAAATGAGATACCGGTCTGATATTTGTCGTGTAACAAATGGTGCTCATATTGAGGTACAGTTTTGATATTTGTTGTGTAACATTTGGTACTCATATTGAGTGAAGGACCGTTGGAATTGTGTTTCTATCATTTGTAGTTTTTGAGAAATAAATGTTTGAAATCTGCTCTTTCTTTTTGAAACGCCCTGTACAAGAAGACTGACTCTTCTTACTGACTATGCTTTGAACCATTCCTGTGACACTACTTATAGATTCCGATGCTTCACTTTAGGTTTACTGTATCCCTTGGACCATCGTATTGACGATGAAACACAGAAATTGCATCGGAATTAAATACAAAAGGCACAATGCCGACTTAAGTACAAGAAGACTGACTCTTCTTACTAACTATGCTTTGATCCATTCCTGTGACATTAGTTACAGATTCCGATGCTTCACTTCAGGTTTACTCTATCCCTAGGACCTTCTTATTGACGATGAAACACAGAAATTGCATCGGAACTAAATACAAAAGGCACAATGCCGACTTAAGTACAAGAAGACTAACCCTTCCTACTGTCTATGTTTGAACGATTCCTGTGACATTGGTTATAGATTCCGATGCTTCACATCAGGTTTACTATATCCTTTGGACCTTCTTATTGGCGACGAAATACAGAAATTGCATTGGAATTAAATAGAAAAGGCACATTGCCGACTTAAATACAAGAAGACTGACTCTTCTTACTGTCTATGTTTTGAACCATTCCTGTGACACTAGTTATGGATTCCGATGCTTCACTTCAGGTTTACTGTATCCCTTGGACCTTCTTATTGACGATGATACACAAAAAATGCATCGGAATTAAATAGAAAAGGCACAATGCCGACTTAAGTACAAGAAGATTGACTCTTCTTACTGACTGTTTCGAACCATTCCTGTGACACTAGTTATAGATTCCGATGCTTCACTTCAGGTTTACTCTACCCCTCTGACCTTCTTATTGACGATGAAGCACAGAAATTGCATCGGAATTAAATACAAAAGGCACAATGCCGACTTAAGTACAAGAAGACTGTCTCTTCTTACTGTCTACGATTTGATCCATTCCTGTGACACTAGTTATAGATTCCGATGCTTCACTTCAGGTTTACTGTATCCCTTGCAACTTCTTATTGACGATGAAACACAGATATTGCATCGGAATTAAATGCAAAAGGCACAATGCCGACTTAAGTACAAGAAGACTGACCCTTCTTACTGTCTATGTTTAGAACCATTCCTGTGACACTAGTTATAGATTCCGATGCTTCACTTCAGGTTTACTGTATCCCTCGGACCTTCTTATTGACGATGAAACACAGAAATTGCATCGGAATTAAATACAAATGGCACAATGCCGACTTAAGTAGAAGAAGACTGACTCTTCGTACTGTCTATGTTTTGAACCATTCCTGTGACACTAGTTATAGATTACGATGATTCACTTCAGGTTTACTGTATCCCTTGGACCTTCTTATTGACGATGAAACACAGAAATTGCATCGGAATTAAATACAAAGGGCACAATGATGACTTAAGTACAAGAAGACTGACTCTTCTTACCGACTATGATTTGAACCATTCCTGTGACGCTAGTTACAGATTCCGATGCTTCACTTCAGGTTTACTGTATCCCTTGGACCTTCTTATTGACGATGAAACACAGATATTGCATCGGAATTAAATACAAAGGCACAATGACGTCTTAAGTACAATAAGACTGACTCTTCCTACTGTCTATGTTTTGAACCATTCCTGTGACAGTAGTTACAGATTCCGATGCTTCACTTCAGGTTTACTGTATCCCTCTGACCTTCTTTTTGACGATGAAACACAGAAATTGCATCGGTACCAAATACAAAAGGCACAATGCCGTCTTAAGTACAAGAAGACTTACTCTTCCTACTGTCTATGTTTTGAACGATTCCTGTGACATTAGTTATTGATTCCGATGCTTCCCTTCAGGTTTACTGTATCCTTTGGACCTTCTAATTGGCGACGAAATGCATAAACAGCTTCGGAATTAAATACAAAAGGCACAATGCCGACTTAAGTACAAGAAGATTGACTCTTCCTACTGTCTATGTTTTGAACCATTCCTGTGACAGTAGTTACAGATTCCGATGCTTCACTTCAGGTTTACTGTATCCCTCTGACCTTCTTTTTGACGATGAAACACAGAAATTGCATCGGAATTAAATACAAAAGGCACAATGCCGACTAAAGTACAAGAAGACTGACTCTTCGTATTGACTATGTTTTGAACCAATCCTGTGACACTAGTTATAGATTACGATGATTCACTTCAGGATTACTGTATCCCTTGGCCCTTCTTATTGACGATGAAACACAGAAATTGCATCGGAATTAAATAGAAAAGGCACAATGACAACTTAAGTACAAGAAGACTGACTCTTCTTACTGACTATGTTTGGAACAATTCCTGTGACACTAGTTATAGATTCCGATGCCTCACTTCAGGTTTACTGTATCCCTCTGACCTTCTTATTGACGATGGAACACAGAAATTGCATCGGAATTAAATAGAAAAGGCACAATGCCGACTTAAGTACAAGAAGACTGACTCTTCTTGATGTCTATGTTTTGAACCATTCCTGTGACACTAGTTATAGATTCCGTTGCTTCACTTCAGGTTTACTGTATCCCTTGGACCTTCTTATTGACGATGAAACACAGATATTGCATCGGAATTAAATACAAAAGGCACAATGACGACTTATGTACAAGAAGACTGACTCTTCTTTTTGTCTATGTTTTGAACCATTCCTGTGACGCTAGTTACAGATTCCGATGCTTCACTTCAGGGTTGCTGTATCCCTCTGACATTCTTATTGGCGTTGAAACACTGAAATTGCATCGGAATTAAATAGAAAAGGCACAATGCCGACTTAAGTACAAGAAGACTGACTCTTCCTACAGTCTATAATTTGAACCATTCCTGTGACACTAGTTATAGATTCCGATGCTTCACTTCAGGTTTACTGTATCCCTTGGACGTTCTTATTAACGATGAAACACAGAAATTGCATCGGAATTAAGTACAAAAGGCACAATGCCGACTTAAGTACAAGAAGACTGACTCTTCTTACTGCCTATGGTTTGAACCATTCCTGTGACACTAGTTATAGATTCCGATGCTTCACTTTAGGTTTTCTGTATCCCTTGGACCTTCGAATAGATGATGAAACACAGAAATTGCATCGGAATTAAATACAAAAGGCACAATGCCGACTTAAGGAGAAGAAGACTGACTCTTCTTACTGACTATGTTTTGAACCATTCCAGTGACACTAGTTATAGATTCCGATGTTTCACTTCAGGTTTACAGTATCCCTATGAACTTCTTATTGACGATGAAGCACAGATGTTGCATCGGAATTACATACAAAATGCACAATGCCGACTTAAGTACAAGAAGACTGACTCTTCTTACTGTCTATGTTTTGAACCATTCCTGTGACACTAGTTATAGATTCCGATGCTTCACTTCAGGTTTACTGTATCCCTCTAACCTTCTTTTTGACGATGAAACACAGAAATTACATCATAATTATATTCAAAAGGCACAATGCCGACTTAAGTACAAGAAGGCTGACTCTTCCTACTGTCTATGTTTTGAACGATTCCTGTGACATTAATTATAGATTCCGATGCTTCACTTCAGGTTTACTGTATCCTTTGGACCTTCTTATTGACGATGAAACACAGAAATTGCATCGGAATTAAATACAAAAGGCACAATGCCGACATAAGAACAAGAAGACTGACTCTTCTTACTGCCTATGTTTTGAACCATTCCTGTGACGCTAGTTACAGATTCCGATGCTTCACTTCAGGTTTACTGTATCCCTTGGACGTTCTTGTTGACGATGAAACACAGATATTGCATCGGAATTAAATACAAAAGGCACAATGCCGACTTAAGTACAAGAGGACTGACTCTTCCTACTGTCTATGTTTTTAACCATTCCTGTGACACTAGTTACAGATTCCGATGCTTCACTTCAGGTTTACGGTATCCCTCTGACCTTCTTTTAACGATGAAACACAGAAATTGCATCGGAATTAAATACAAAAGACACAATGCCGACTTAAGTACAAGAAGACTGACTCTTCCTACTGTCTATGTTTTGAACGATCCCTGTGACATTAGTTATTGATTCCGATGCTTCACTTCAGGTTTACTGTATCCTTTGGACCTTCTAACTGGAGACGAAATGCAGAAATAGCTTCGGAATTAAATACAAAAAGCACAATGCCGACTTAAGTACAAGAAGACTGACTCTTCTTACTGTCTGTTTTGAGCCATTCCTGTGACACTTGTTATAGATTCCGATGCTTCACTTCAGGTTTACTGTATCCCTCTAACCTTCTTTTTGACGATGAAACAGAGAAATTGCATCGGTATTACATACAAAAGGCACAATGCCAACATAAGTACAAGAAGACTTACTCTTCTTACTGACTATGTTTTGAACCATTCCTGTGACACTACTTATTGATTCCGATGCTTCACTTTAGGTTTACTGTGTCCCTTGGACCTTCGTATTGACGATGAAACACAGAAATTGCATCGGAAATAAATACAAAAGGCACAATGCCGACATAAGTACAAGAAGACTGACTCTTCTTACTAACTATGTTTTGATCCATTCCTGTGACATTAGTTACAGATTCCGATGCTTCACTTCAGGTTTACTCTATCCCTAGGACCTTCTTATTGACGATGAAACACAGAAATTGCATCGGAACTAAGTACAAAAGGCACAATGCCGACTTAATTACAAGAAGACTGACCCTTCCTACTGTCTATGTTTGAACGATTCCTCTGACATTGCTTATAGATTCCGATGCTTCACTTCAGGTTTACTATAACCTTTGGACCTTCTTATTGGCGACGAAATACAGAAATTGCATTGGAATTAAATAGAAAAGGCACATTGCCGACTTAAATACAAGAAGACTGACTCTTCTTACTGTCTATGTTTTGAACCATTCCTGTGACACTAGTTATAGATTCCGATGCTTCACTTTCGGTTTACTGTATCCCTTGGACCTTCTTATTGACCATGATACACAGAAAATGCATCGGAATTGAATACAAAAGGCACAATGCCGAATTAAGTACAAGAAGATTGACTCTACTTACTGACTGTTTCGAACCATTCCTGTGACACTAGTTATAGATTCCGATGCTTCACTTTAGGTTTACTCTACCCCTCTGACCTTCTGATTGACGATGAAGCACAGAAACTGCATCAGAATTAAATACAAAAGGCACAATGCCGACTTAAGTACAAGAAGACTGACTCTTCTTACTGTCTATGATTTGAACCATTCCTGTGACACTAGTTATAGATTCCGATGCTTCACTTCAGGTTTACTGTATCCCTTGCAACTTCTTATTGACGATGAAACACAGATATTGCATCGGAATTAAATACAAAAGGCACATTGCCGACTTAAGTACAAGAAGACTGACCCTTCTTACTGTCTATGATTAGAACCATTCCTGTGACACTAGTTATAGATTCCAATGCTTCACTTCAGGTTTACTGTATCCCTCTGACCTTCTTATTGACGATGAAACACAGAAATTGCATTAGAATTAAATACAAAAGGCACAATGCCGACTTAAGTAGAAGAAGACTGACTCTTCGTACTGACTATGTTTTGAACCACTCCTGTGACACTAGTTATAGATTACGATGATTCACTTCAGGTTTACTGTATCCCTTGGACCTTCTTAATGACGATGAAACACAGAAATTGCATCGGAATTAAATACAAAAGGCACAATGACGACTTAAGTACAAGAAGACTGACTCTTCTTACTGACTATGATTTGAACCATTCCTGTGACGCTAGTTACAGATTCCGATGCTTCACTTCAGGTTTACTGTATCCATTGGACCTTCTTATTAACGATGAAGCACAGATATTGCATCGGAATTAAATACAAAAGGCACAATGACGACTTAAGTACAAGAAGACTGACTCTTCCTACTGTCTATGTTTTGAACCATTCCTGTGACAGTAGTTACAGATTCCGATGCTTCACTTCAGGTTTACTGTATCCCTCTGACCTTCTTTTTGACGATGAAACACAGAAATTGCATCGGTATTAAATACAAAAGACACAATGCCGACTTAAGTACAAGAAGACTCACTCTTCCTACTGTCTATGTTTTGAACGATTCCTGTGACATTAGTTATTGATTCCGATGCTTCCCTTCAGGTTTACTGTATCCTTTGGACCTTCTAATTGGCGACGAAATGCATAAATAGCTTCGGAATTAAATACAAAAGGCACAATGCCGACTTAAGTACAAGAAGATTGACTCTTCTTACTGGCTGTTTTGAACCATTCCTGTGACACTTGTTACAGATTCCGACGCTTCACTTCAGGTTTACTGTATCCCTCTGACCTTCTTTTTGACGATGAAACACAGAAATTGCATCGGAATTAAATACAAAAGGCACAATGCCGACTTATGTACAAGAAGACTGACTCTTCGTATTGACTATGTTTTGAACCATTCCTGTGACACTAGTTATAGATTACAATGATTCACTTCAGGATAACTGTATCCCTTGACCCTTCTTATTGACGATGAAACACAGAAATTGCATCGGAATTAAATAGAAAAGGCACAATGCCGACTTAAGTACAAGAAGACTGACTCTTCTTACTGACTATGTTTGGAACAATTCCTGTGACACTAGTTATAGATTCCGATGCCTCACTTCAGGTTTACTGTATACCTCTGACCTTCTTATTGACGATGAAACACAGAAATTGCATCGGAATTAAATAGAAAAGGCACTATGCCGACTAAAGTACATGAAGACTGACTCGTCTTGCTGTCTATGTTTTGAACTATTCCTGTGACACTAGTTATAGATTCCGATGCTTCACTTCAGGTTTTCTGTATCCCTTGGACCTTCGTATTGACGATGAAACACAGATATTGCATCGGAATTAAATGCAAAAGGCACAATGACGACTTAAGTACAAGAAGACTGACTTTTCTTTCTGTCTATGTTTTCAACCATTCCTGTGACGCTAGTTACAGATTCCGATGCTTCACTTCAGGGTTGCTGTATCCCTCTGACATTCTTATTGACGATGAAACACTGAAATTGCATCGGAATTAAATAGAAAAGGCACAATGCCGACTTAAGTACAAGAAGACTGACTCTTCCTACAGTCTATGATTTGAACCATTCCTGTGACACTAGTTATAGATTCCGATGCTTCACTTGAGGTTTACTGTATCCCTTGGACGTTCTTATTGACGATGAAACACAGAAATTGCATCGGAATTAAGTACAAAAGGCACAATGCCGACTTAAGTACAAGAAGACTGACTCTTCTTACTGCCTATGGTTTGAACAATTCCTGTGACACTAGTTATTGATTCCGATGCTTCACTTTAGGTTTACTGTATCCCTTGGACCTTCGAATTGACGATGAAACACAGAAATTGCATCGGAATTAAATACAAAAGCACAATGCCGACTTAAGGAAAAGAAGACTGACTCTTCTTACTGACTATGTTTTGGACCATTCCTGTGACACTAGTTATAGATTCCGATGCTTCACTTCAGGTTTACTGTATCCCTTGGACCTTCGAATTGACGATGAAACACAGAAATTGCATCGGAATTAAATACAAAAGCACAATGCCGACTTAAGGAAAAGAAGACTGACTCTTCTTACTGACTATGTTTTGGACCATTCCTGTGACACTAGTTATAGATTCCGATGCTTCACTTCAGGTTTACTGTATCCCTCTGGCCTTCGTATTGACGATGAAACACAGATATTACATCGGAATTAAATACAGAAGGCACAATGCCGACTTAAGTACAAGAAGACTGACCGATCTTACTGTCTATGTTTAGATCCATTCCTGTGACACTAGTTATAGATTCCGATGCTTCACTTCAGGTTTACTGTATCCCTCTGACCTTCTTATTGACGATGAGACACAGAAATTGCATCGGAATTAAATACAAAAGGCACAATGCCGACTTAAGTACAAGAAGACTGACTCTTCTTACTGACTATGTTTTAAACCATTCCTGTGATTCTTGTTATAGATTCCGATGCTTCACTTCAGGTTTACTGTATCCCTCTGACCTCCTTATTGACGATGAAACACAGGTATTGCATCGGAATTAAATACAAAAGGCACAATGCCGACTTAAGTACAAGAAGACTGACTCTTCCAACTGTCTATGTTTTGAACCATTCCTGTGACACTATTTACAGATTCCGATGCTTCACTTCAGCTTTACTGTATCCCTCTGACCTTCTTTTTGACGATGAAACACAGTAATTGCATCGGAATTAAATACAAAAGGCACAATGCCGACTTAAATACAAGAAGACTGACTCTTCCTACTGGCTATGTTTTGAACGATTCCTGTGACATTAGTTATTGATTCCGATGCTTCACATCAGGTTTACTGTATCCTTTGGGCCTTCTAATTGGCGACGAAATGCAGAAATAGCTTCGGAATTAAATACAAAAGGCACAATGCCGACTTAAGTACAAGAAGACTGACTCTTCTTACTGACTGTTTTGAACCATTCCTGTGAGACTTGTTATAGATTACGATGATTCACTTCAGGTTTACTGTATCCCTTGGACCTTCTTATTGACGATGAAACACAGAAATTGCATCGGAATTAAATAGAAACGGCACAATGCCGACTTAAGTACAAGAAGACTGACTCTTCTTACTGACTATGTTTTGAACGATCCCTGTGACATTAGTTATTGATTCCGATGCTTCACTTCAGGTTTACTGTATCCTTTGGAACTTCTAACTGGCGACGAAATGCAGAAATAGCTTCGGAATTAAATACAAAAAGCACAATGCCGACTTAAGTACAAGAAGACTGACTCTTCTTACTGTCTGTTTTGAGCCATTCCTGTGACACTTGTTATAGATTCCGATGCTTCACTTCAGGTTTACTGTATCCCTCTAACCTTCTTTTCGACGATGAAACAGAGAAATTGCATCGGTATTACATACAAAAGGCACAAAGCCAACATAAGTACAAGAAGACTTACTCTTCTTACTGACTATGTTTTGAACTATTCCTGTGACACTACTTATAGATTCCGATGCTTCACTTTAGGTTTACTGTATCCCTTGGACCTTCGTATTGACGATGAAAGACAGAAATTGCATCGGAAATAATTACAAAATGCACAATGCCGACTTAAGTACAAGAAGACTGACTCTTCTTACTAACTATGTTTTGATCCATTCCTGTGACATTAGTTACAGATTCAAATGCTTCACTTCAGGTTTACTCTATCCCTAGGACCTTCTTATTGACGATGAAACATAGAAATTGCATCGGAACTAAATACAAAAGGCACAATGCCGACTTAAGTACAAGAAGACTGACCCTTCCTACTGTCTATGTTTGAACGATTCCTGTGACATTGCTTATAGATTCCGATGCTTCACTTCAGGTTTACTATAACCTTTGGACCTTCTTATTGGCGACGAAATACAGAAATTGCATTGGAATTAAATAGAAAAGGCACATTGCCGACTTAAATACAAGAAGACTGACTCTTCTTACTGTCTATGTTTTGAACCATTCCTGTGACACTAGTTATAGATTCCGATGCTTCACTTTAGGTTTACTGTATCCCTTGGACCTTCTTATTGACGATGATACACAGAAAATGCATCGGAATTGAATACAAAAGGCACAATGCCGACTTAAGTACACGAAGATTGACCCTACTTACTGACTGTTTCGAACCATTCCTGTGACACTAGTTATAGATTCCGATGCTTCACTTCAGGTTTACTCTACCCCTCTGACCTTCTGATTGACGATGAAGCACAGAAACTGCATCGGAATTAAATACAAAAGGCACAATGCTGACTTAAGTACAAGAAGACTGACTCTTCTTACTGTCTATGATTTGAACCATTCCTGTGACACTAGTTATAGATTCCGATGCTTCACTTCAGGTTTACTGTATCCCTTGCAACTTCTTATTGACGATGAAACACAGAAATTGCATCGGAAATAATTACAAAATGCACAATGCCGACTTAAGTACAAGAAGACTGACTCTTCTTACTAACTATGTTTTGATCCATTCCTGTGACATTAGTTACAGATTCCGATGCTTCACTTCAGGTTTACTCTATCCCTAGGACCTTCTTATTGACGATGAAACATAGAAATTGCATCGGAATAAAATACAAAAGGCACAATGCCGACTTAAGTAGAAGAAGACTGACTCTTCGTACTGACTATGTTTTGAACCATTCCTGTGACACTAGTTATAGATTACGATGATTCACTTCAGGTTTACTGTATCCCTTGGACCTTCTTATTGACGATGAAACACAGAAATTGCATCGGAATTAAATACAAAAGGGACAATGACGACTTAAGTACAAGAAGACTGACTCTTCTTACTGACTATGATTTGAACCATTCCTGTGACGCTAGTTACAGATTGCGATGCTTCACTTCAGGTTTACTGTATCCCTTGGACCTTCTTATTAACGATGAAACACAGATATTGCATCGGAATTAAATACAAAAGGCACAATGACGACTTAAGTACAAGAAGACTGACTCTTCCTACTGTCTATGTTTTGAACCATTCCTGTGACAGTAGTTACAGATTCCGATGCTTCACTTCAGGTTTACTGTATCCCTCTGACCTTCTTTTTGACGATGAAACACAGAAACTGCATCTGTATTAAATACAAAAGACACAATGCCGACTTAAGTACAAGAAGACTCACTCTTCCTACTGTCTATGTTTTGAACGATTCCTGTGACATTAGTTATTGATTCCGATGCTTCACTTCAGGTTTACTGTATCCTTTGGACCTTCTAATTGGCGACGAAATGCATAAATAGCTTCGGAATTAAATACAAAAGGCACAATGCCGACTTAAGTACAAGAAGATTGACTCTTCTTACTGGCTGTTTTGAACCATTCCTGTGACACTTGTTACAGATTCCGACGCTTCACTTCAGGTTTACTGTATCCCTCTGACCTTCTTTTTGACGATGAAACACAGAAATTGCATCGGAATTAAATACAAAAGGCACAATGCCGACTTAAGTACAAGAAGACTGACTCTTCGTATTGACTATGTTTTGAACCATTCCTGTGACACTAGTTATAGAGTCCGATGCTTCACTTTAGGTTTACTGTATCCCTTGGACCTTCTTATTGACGATGATACACAGAAATTGCATCGGAATTAAATAGAAAAGGCACAATGCCGACTTAAGTACAAGAAGACTGACTCTTCTTGCTGTCTATGTTTTGAACCATTCCTGTGACACTAGTTATAGATTCCGATGCTTCACTTCAGGTTTACTGTATCCCTTGGACCTTCGTATTGACGATGAAACACAGATATTGCATCGGAATTAAATACAAAAGGCACAATGACGACTTAAGTACAAGAAGACTGACTTTTCTTTCTGTCTATGTTTTCAACCATTCCTGTGACGCTAGTTACAGATTCCGATGCTTCACTTCAGGGTTGCTGTATCCCTCTGACATTCTTATTGACGATGAAACACTGAAATTGCATCGGAATTAAATAGAAAAGGCACAATGCCGACTTAAGTACAAGAAGACTGACTCTTCCTACAGTCTATGAATTGAACCATTCCTGTGACACTAGTTATAGATTCCGATGCTTCACTTGAGGTTTACTGTATCCCTTGGACGTTCTTATTGACGGTGAAACACAGAAATTGCATCGGAATTAAGTACAAAAGGCACAATGCCGACTTAAGTACAAGAAGACTGACTCTTCTTACTTCCTATGGTTTGAACAATTCCTGTGACACTAGTTATTGATTCCGATGCTTCACCTTAGGTTTACTGTATCCCTTAGACCTTCGAATTGACGATGAAACACAGAAATTGCATCGGAATTAAATACAAAAGCACAATGCCGACTTAAGGAAAAGAAGACTGACTCTTCTTACTGACTATGTTTTGGACCATTCCTGTGACGCTAGTTATAGATTCCGATGCTTCACTTCAGGTTTACTGAATCTCTCTGAACTTCTTATTGACGATTAAGCACAGATGTTGCATCGGAATTAAATACAAAATGCACAATGCCGACTTAAGTACAAGAAGACTGACCGATCTTACTGTCTATGTTTAGATCCATTCCTGTGACACTAGTTATAGATTCCGATGCTTCACTTCAGGTTTACTGCATCCCTCTGACCGTCTTATTGACGATGAGACACAGAAATTGCATCGGAATTAAATACAAAAGGCACAATGCCGACTTAAGTACTAGAAGACTGACTCTTCTTACTGACTATGTTTGGAACCATTCCTGTGACACTAGTTATAGATTCCGATGCCTCACTTCATGTTTACTCTATCACTCTGACCTTCTTATTGACGATGAAACACAGGTATTGTATCGGAATTAAATAGAAAAGGCACAATGCCTACTTAAGTACAAGAAGACTGACTCTTCTTACTGACTATGTTTTAAACCATTCCTGTGATACTTGTTATAGATTCCGATGCTTCACTTCAGGTTTACTGTATCCCTCTGACCTTCTTTTTGACGATGAAACACAGAAATTGCATCGGAATTAAATACAAAAGGCACAATGCCGACTTAAGTACAAGAAGACTGACTCTTCCTACTGGCTATGTTTTGAACGATTCCTGTGACATTAGTTATTGATTCCGATGCTTCACATCAGGTTTACTGTATCCTTTGGGCCTTCTAATTGGCGACGAAATGCAGAAATAGCTTCGGAATTAAATACAAAAGGCACAATGCCGACTTAAGTACAAGAAGACTGACTCTTCTTACTGACTGTTTTGAACCATTCCTGTGACACTTGTTATAGATTACGATGATTCACTTCAGGTTTACTGTATCCCTTGGACCTTCTTATTGACGATGAAACACAGAAATTGCATCGGAATTAAGTACAAAAGGCACAATGCCGACTTAAGTACAAGAAGACTGACTCTTCTTACTGTCTATGTTTTGAACCATTTCTGTGACAGTAGTTACAGATTCCGATGCTTCACTTCAGGTTTACTGTATCCCTCTGACCTTCTTTTTGACGATGAAACACAGAAATTGCATCTGTATTAAATACAAAAGACACAATGCCGACTTAAGTACAAGAAGACTCACTCTTCCTACTGTCTATGTTTTGAACGATTCCTGTGACATTAGTTATTGATTCCGATGCTTCACTTCAGGTTTACTGTATCCTTTGGACCTTCTAATTGGCGACGAAATGCATAAATAGCTTCGGAATTAAATACAAAAGGCACAATGCCGACTTAAGTACAAGAAGATTGACTCTTCTTACTGGCTGTTTTGAACCATTCCTGTGACACTTGTTACAGATTCCGACGCTTCACTTCAGGTTTACTGTATCCCTCTGACCTTCTTTTTGACGATGAAACACAGAAATTGCATCGGAATTAAATACAAAAGGCACAATGCCGACTTAAGTACAAGAAGACTGACTCTTCGTATTGACTATGTTTTGAACCATTCCTGTGACACTAGTTATAGATTCCGATGCTTCACTTTAGGTTTACTGTATCCCTTGGACCTTCTTATTGACGATGATACACAGAAATTGCATCGGAATTAAATAGAAAAGGCACAACGCCAACTTAAGTACAAGAAGACTGACTCTTCTTGCTGTCTATGTTTTGAACCATTCCTGTGACACTAGTTATAGATTCCGATGCTTCACTTCAGGTTTACTGTATCCCTTGGACCATCGTATTGACGATGAAACACAGATATTGCATCGGAATTAAATACAAAAGGCACAATGACGACTTAAGTACATGAAGACTGACTTTTCTTTCTGTCTATGTTTTCAACCATTCCTGTGACGCTAGTTACAGATTCCGATGCTTCACTTCAGGGTTGCTGTATCCCTCTGACATTCTTATTGACGATGAAACACTGAAATTGCATCGGAATTAAATAGAAAAGGCACAATGCCGACTTAAGTACAAGAAGACTGACTCTTCCTACAGTCTATGATTTGAACCATTCCTGTGACACTAGTTATAGATTCCGATGCTTCACTTGAGGTTTACTGTATCCCTTGGACGTTCTTATTGACGATGAAACACAGAAATTGCATCGGAATTAAGTACAAAAGGCACAATGCCGACTTAAGTACAAGAAGACTGACTCTTCTTACTGCCTATGGTTTGAACAATTCCTGTGACACTAGTTATTGATTCCGATGCTTCACCTTAGGTTTACTGTATCCCTTGGACCTTCGAATTGACGATGAAACACAGAAATTGCATCGGAATTAAATACAAAAGCACAATGCCGACTTAAGGAAAAGAAGACTGACTCTTCTTACTGACTATGTTTTGGACCATTCCTGTGACGCTAGTTATAGATTCCGATGCTTCACTTCAGGTTTACTGAATCTCTCTGAACTTCTTATTGACGATTAAGCACAGATGTTGCATCGGAATTAAATACAAAATGCACAATGCCGACTTAAGTACAAGAAGACTGACTCTTCTTACTGTCTATGTTTTGAACCATTCCTGTGACACTAGTTATAGATTCCGATGCTTCACTTCAGGTTTACTGTATCCCTCTGACCTTCGTATTGACGATGAAACACAGATATTACATCGGAATTAAATACAAAAGGCACAATGCCGACTTAAGTACAAGAAGACTGACCGATCTTACTGTCTATGTTTAGATCCATTCCTGTGACACTAGTTATAGATTCCGATGCTTCACTTCAGGTTTACTGCATCCCTCTGACCTTCTTATTGACGATGAAGCACAGAATTTGCATCGGAATTAAATAGAAAAGGCACAATGCCTACTTAAGTACAAGAAGACTGACTCTTCTTACTGACTATGTTTTAAACCATTCCTGTGATACTTGTTATAGATTCCGATGCTTCACTAAAGGTTTACTGTATCCCTCTGACCTTCTTTTTGACGATGAAACACAGAAATTGCATCGGAATTAAATACAAAAGGCACAATGCCGACTTAAGTACAAGAAGACTGACTCTTCCTACTGGCTATGTTTTGAACGATTCCTGTGACATTAGTTATTGATTCCGATGCTTCACATCAGGTTTACTGTATCCTTTGGGCCTTCTAATTGGCGACGAAATGCAGAAATAGCTTCGGAATTAAATACAAAAGGCTCAATGCCGACTTAAGTACAAGAAGACTGACTCTTCTTACTGACTGTTTTGAACCATTCCTGTGACACTTGTTATAGATTACGATGATTCACTTCAGGTTTACTGTATCCCTTGGACCTTCTTATTGACGATGAAACACAGAAATTGCATCGGAATTAAATAGAAACGGCACAATGCCGACTTAAGTACAAGAAGACTGACTCTTCTTACTGACTATGTTTTGAACCATTCCTGTGACACTAGTTATAGATTCCGATGCTTCACTTCAGGTTTACTGTATCCCTCTGACCTTCTTATTGACGATGAAGCACAGAATTTGCATCGGAATTAAATACAAAATGCACAATGCCGACTTAAGTACAAGAAGACTGACTCTTCTTACTGTCTATGTTTTGAACCATCCCCGTGACACTAGTTATAGATTCCGATGCTTCACCTCAGGTTTACTGTATCCCTTGCACCTTCGTATTGACGATGAAACACAGATATTACATCGGAATTAAATACAAAAAAATCACAATGCCGACTTAAGTACAAGAAGACTGACCGATCTTACTGTCTACGTTTAGAACCATTCCTGTGACACAAGTTATAGATTCCGATGCTTCACTTCAGGTTTACTGTACCCTTCTCACCTTCTCATTGACGATGAGACACAGAAATTGCATCGAATTTAAATACAAAAGGCACAATGCCGACTTAAGTACAAGAAGACTGAATCTTCTTACTGACTATGTTTGGAACCATTCCTGTGACACTAGTTATAGATTCCGATGCCTCACTTCAGGTTTAGTGTATCCCTCTGACCTTCTTATTGACGATGAAACACAGATATTGCATCGGAATTAAATAGAAAAGGCACAATGCCGACTTAAGTACAAGAAGACTGACTCTTCTTACTGACTGTGTTTTGAACCATTCCTGTGACACTATTTACAGATTCCGATGCTTCACTTCAGCTTTACTGTATCCCTCTGACCTTCTTATTGACGATGAAGCACAGAAATTGCATCGGAATTAGATACAAAAGGCACAATGCCGACTTAAGTACAAGAAGACTGACTCTTCTTACTGACTATGTTTGGAACAATTCCTGTGACACTAGTTATAGATTCCGATGCCTCACTTCAGGTTTACTGTATACCTCTGACCTTCTTATTGACGATGAAATACAGAAATTGCATCGGAATTAAATAGAAAAGGCACAATGCCGACTTAAGTACAAGAAGACTGACTCTTCTTGCTGTCTATGTTTTGAACCATTCCTGTGACACTAGTTATAGATTCCGATGCTTCACTTCAGGTTTACTGTATCCCTCTGACCTTCTTTTTGACGATGAAACACAGAAATTGCATCGGATTTAAATACAAAAGGCACAATGCCGACTTAAGTACAAGAAGACTGACTCTTCCTACTGGCTATGTTTTGAACGATTCCTGTGACATTAGTTATTGATTCCGATGCTTCACATCAGGTTTACTGTATCCTTTGGGCCTTCTAATTGCCGACGAAATGCAGAAATAGCTTCGGAATTAAATACAAAAGGCACAATGCCGACTTAAGTACAAGAAGACTGACTCTTCTTACTGACTGTTTTGAACCATTCCTGTGACACTTGTTATAGATTACGATGATTCACTTCAGGTTTACTGTATCCCTTGGACCTTCTTATTGACGATGAAACACAGAAATTGCATCGGAATTAAATAGAAACGGCACAATGCCGACTTAAGTACAAGAAGACTGACTCTTCTTACTGACTATGTTTTGAACCATTCCTGTGACACTAGTTATAGATTCCGATGCTTCACTTCAGGTTTACTGTATCCCTCTGACCTTCTTATTGACGATGAAGCACAGAATTTGCATCGGAATTAAATACAAAATGCACAATGCCGACTTAAGTACAAGAAGACTGACTCTTCTTACTGTCCATGTTTTGAACCATCCCTGTGACACTAGTTATAGTTTCCGATGCTTCACCTCAGGTTTACTGTATCCCTTGCACCTTCGTATTGACGATGAAACACAGATATTACATCGGAATTAAATACAAAAAAATCACAATGCCGACTTAAGTACAAGAAGACTGACCGATCTTACTGTCTACGTTTAGAACCATTCCTGTGACACAAGTTATAGATTCCGATGCTTCACTTCAGGTTTACTGTACCCTTCCCACCTTCGAATTGACGATGAAACACAGAAATTGCATCGGAATTAAATACAAAAGCACAATGCCGACTTAAGGAAAAGAAGACTGACTCTTCTTACTGACTATGTTTTGGACCATTCCTGTGACACTAGTTATAGATTCCGATGCTTCACTTTAGGTTTACTGTATCCCTTGGACCTTCGAATTGACGATGAAACACAGAAATTGCATCGGAATTAATTATAAAAGCACACTGCCGACTTAAGGAAAAGAAGACTGACTCTTCTTACTGACTATGTTTTGGACCATTCCTGTGACACTAGTTATAGATTCCGATGCTTCACTTCAGGTTTACTGAATCCCTCTGAACTTCTTATTGACGATTAAGCACACATGTTGCATCGGAATTAAATACAAAATGCACAATGCCGACTTAAGTACAAGAAGACTGACTCTTCTTACTGTCTATGTTTTGAACCATTCCTGTGACACTAGTTATAGATTCCGATGCTTCACTTCAGGTTTACTGTATCCCTCTGACCTTCATATTGACGATGAAACACAGATAATACATCGGAATTAAATACAAAAGGCACAATGCCGACTTAAGTACAAGAAGACTGACCGATCTTACTGTCTATGTTTAGAACCATTCCTGTGACACTAGTTATAGATTCCGATGCTTCACTTCAGGTTTACTGTATCCCTCTGACCTTCTTATTGACGATGAGACACAGAAATTGCATCGGAATTAAATACAAAAGGCACAATGCCGACTTAAGTACAAGAAGACTGACTCTCCTTACTGACTATGTTTGGAACCATTCCTGTGACACTAGTTATAGATTCCGATGCCTCACTTCATGTTTACTCTATCACTCTGACCTTCTTATTGACGATGAAACACAGGTATTGTATCGGAATTAAATAGAAATGGCACAATGCCTACTTAAGTACAAGAAGACTGACTCTTCTTACTGACTATGTTTTAAACCATTCCTGTGATACTTGTTATAGATTCCGATGCTTCACTTCAGGTTTACTGTATCCCTCTGACCTCCTTATTGACGATGAAACACAGGTATTGCATCGGAATTAAATACAAAAGGCACAATGCCGACTTAAGTACAAGAAGACTGAATCTTCTTACTGACTATGTTTGGAACCATTCCTGTGACACTAGTTATAGATTCCGATGCCTCACTTCAGGTTTAGTGTATCCCTCTGACCTTCTTATTGACGATGAAACACAGATATTGCATCGGAATTAAATAGAAAAGGCACAATGCCGACTTAAGTACAAGAAGACTGACTCTTCTTACTGACTGTGTTTTGAACCATTCCTGTGACACTATTTACAGATTCCGATGCTTCACTTCAGCTTTACTGTATCCCTCTGACCTTCTTATTGACGATGAAACACAGAAATTGCATCGGAATTAGATACAAAAGGCACAATGCCGACTTAAGTACAAGAAGACTGACTCTTCTTACTGACTATGTTTGGAACAATTCCTGTGACACTAGTTATAGATTCCGATGCCTCACTTCAGGTTTACTGTATACCTCTGACCTTCTTATTGACGATGAAATACAGAAATTGCATCGGAATTTAATAGAAAAGGCACAATGCCGACTTAAGTACAAGAAGACTGACTCTTCTTGCTGTCTATGTTTTGAACCATTCCTGTGACACTAGTTATAGATTCCGATGCTTCACTTCAGGTTTACTGTATCCCTCTGACCTTCTTTTTGACGATGAAACACAGAAATTGCATCGGAATTAAATACAAAAGGCACAATGCCGACTTAAGTACAAGAAGACTGACTCTTCCTACTGGCTATGTTTTGAACGATTCCTGTGACATTAGTTATTGATTCCGATGCTTCACATCAGGTTTACTGTATCCTTTGGGCCTTCTAATTGCCGACGAAATGCAGAAATAGCTTCGGAATTAAATACAAAAGGCACAATGCCGACTTAAGTACAAGAAGACTGACTCTTCTTACTGACTGTTTTGAACCATTCCTGTGACACTTGTTATAGATTACGATGATTCACTTCAGGTTTACTGTATCCCTTGGACCTTCTTATTGACGATGAAACACAGAAATTGCATCGGAATTAAATAGAAACGGCACAATGCCGACTTAAGTACAAGAAGACTGACTCTTCTTACTGACTATGTTTTGAACCATTCCTGTGACACTAGTTATAGATTCCGATGCTTCACTTCAGGTTTACTGTATCCCTCTGACCTTCTTATTGACGATGAAGCACAGAATTTGCATCGGAATTAAATACAAAATGCACAATGCCGACTTAAGTACAAGAAGACTGACTCTTCTTACTGTCCATGTTTTGAACCATCGCTGTGACACTAGTTATAGATTCCGATGCTTCACCTCAGGTTTACTGTATCCCTTGCACCTTCGTATTGACGATGAAACACAGATATTACATCGGAATTAAATACAAAAAAATCACAATGCCGACTTAAGTACAAGAAGACTGACCGATCTTACTGTCTACGTTTAGAACCATTCCTGTGACACAAGTTATAGATTCCGATGCTTCACTTCAGGTTTACTGTACCCTTCTCACCTTCGAATTGACGATGAAACACAGAAATTGCATCGGAATTAAATACAAAAGCACAATGCCGACTTAAGGAAAAGAAGACTGACTCTTCTTACTGACTATGTTTTGGACCATTCCTGTGACACTAGTTATAGATTCCGATGCTTCACTTTAGGTTTACTGTATCCCTTGGACCTTCGAATTGACGATGAAACACAGAAATTGCATCGGAATTAATTATAAAAGCACACTGCCGACTTAAGGAAAAGAAGACTGACTCTTCTTACTGACTATGTTTTGGACCATTCCTGTGACACTAGTTATAGATTCCGATGCTTCACTTCAGGTTTACTGAATCCCTCTGAACTTCTTATTGACGATTAAGCACACATGTTGCATCGGAATTAAATACAAAATGCACAATGCCGACTTAAGTACAAGAAGACTGACTCTTCTTACTGTCTATGTTTTGAACCATTCCTGTGACACTAGTTATAGATTCCGATGCTTCACTTCAGGTTTACTGTATCCCTCTGACCTTCGTATTGACGATGAAACACAGATAATACATCGGAATTAAATACAAAAGTCACAATGCCGACTTAAGTACAAGAAGACTGACCGATCTTACTGTCTATGTTTAGAACCATTCCTGTGACACTAGTTATAGATTCCGATGCTTCACTTCAGGTTTACTGTATCCCTCTGACCTTCTTATTGACGATGAGACACAGAAATTGCATCGGAATTAAATACAAAAGGCACAATGCCGACTTAAGTACAAGAAGACTGACTCTTCTTACTGACTATGTTTGGAACCATTCCTGTGACACTAGTTATAGATTCCGATGCCTCACTTCATGTTTACTCTATCACTCTGACCTTCTTATTGACGATGAAACACAGGTA
Source organism: Schistocerca americana (assembly GCF_021461395.2). NCBI lineage: Eukaryota > Metazoa > Arthropoda > Insecta > Orthoptera > Acrididae > Schistocerca > Schistocerca americana. The sequence goes on from NC_060125.1 coordinate 7,640,811, forward strand.
TTGTATCGGAATTAAATAGAAATGGCACAATGCCTACTTAAGTACAAGAAGACTGACTCTTCTTACTGACTATGTTATAAACCATTCCTGTGATACTTGTTATAGATTCCGATGCTTCACTTCAGGTTTACTGTATCCCTCTGACCTCCTTATTGACGATGAAACACAGGTATTGCATCGGAATTAAATACAAAAGGCACAATGCCGACTTAAGTACAAGAAGACTGACTCTTCCAACTGTCTATGTTTTGAACCATTCCTGTGACACTATTTACAGATTCCGATGCTTCACTTCAGCTTTACTGTATCCCTCTGACCTTCTTTTTGACGATGAAACACAGAAATTGCATCGGAATTAAATACAAAAGGCACAATGCCGACTTAAGTACAAGAAGACTGACTCTTCCTACTGGCTATGTTTGAACGATTCCTGTGACATTAGTTATTGATTCCGATGCTTCACATCAGGTTTACTGTATCCTTTGGGCCTTCTAATTGGCGACGAAATGCAGAAATAGCTTCGGAATTAAATACAAAAGGCACAATGCCGACTTAAGTACAAGAAGACTGACTCTTCTTACTGACTGTTTTGAACCATTCCTGTTACACTTGTTATAGATTACGATGATTCACTTCAGGTTTACTGTATCCCTTGGACCTTCTTATTGACGATGAAACACAGAAATTGCATCGGAATTAAATAGAAACGGCACGATGCCGACTTAAGTACAAGAAGACTGACTCTTCTTACTGACTATGTTTTGAACCATTCCTGTGTCACTAGTTATAGATTCCGATGCTTCACTTCAGGTTTACTGTATCCCTCTGACCTTCTTATTGACGATGAAGCACAGAAGATGCATCGGAATTAAATACAAAATGCACTATGCCGACTTAAGTACAAGAAGACTGACTCTTCTTACTGTCTATGTTTTGAACCATCCCTGTGACACTAGTTATAGATTCCGATGCTTCACCTCAGGTTTACTGTATCCCTTGCACCTTCGTATTGACGATGAAACACAGATATTACATCGGAATTAAATACAAAAAAATCGCAATGCCGACTTAAGTACAAGAAGACTGACCGATCTTACTGTCTACGTTTAGAACCATTCCTGTGACACAAGTTATAGATTCCGATGCTTCACTTCAGGTTTACTGTACCCTTCTCACCTTCTTATTGACGATGAGACACAGAAATTGCATCGGAATTAAATACAAAAGGCACAATGCCGACTTAAGTACAAGAAGACTGAATCTTCTTACTGACTATGTTTGGAACCATTCCTGTGACACTAGTTATAGATTCCGATGCCTCACTTCAGGTTTAGTGTATCCCTCTGACCTTCTTATTGACGATGAAACACAGATATTGCATCGGAATTAAATAGAAAAGGCACAATGCCGACTTAAGTACAAGAAGACTGACTCTTCTTACTGACTATGTTTTGAACCATTCCTGTGACACTATTTACAGATTCCGATGCTTCACTTCAGCTTTACTGTATCCCTCTGACCATCTTATTGACGATGAAACACAGAAATTGCATCGGAATTAGATACAAAAGGCACAATGCCGACTTAAGTACAAGAAGACTGACTCTTCCTACTGTCTATGTTTTAAACGATTACTGTGACATTATTTATTGATTATGATGCTTCACTTCAGGTTTACTGTATCCTTTGGACCTTCAAATTGGCGACGAAATGCAGAAATAGCTTCGGAATTAAATACAAAAGGCACAATGCCGACTTAAGTACAAGAAGACTGACTCTTCTTACTGACTGTTTTGAACCATTCCTGTGACACTTGTTATAGATTACGATGATTCACTTCAGGTTTACTGTATCCCTCTGACCTTCTTATTGACGATGAAACACAGAAATTGCATCGGAATTAAATAGAAACGGCACAATGCCGACTTAAGTACAAGAAGACTGACTCTTCTTACTGACTAAGTTTGGAACCATTCCTCTGACACTAGTTATAGATTCCGATGCCTCACTTCAGGTTTACTGTATCCCTCTGACCTTATTATTGACGATGAAACACAGATATTGCATCGGAATTAAATACAAAAGGCACAATGCCAACATAAGTACAAGAAGACTGCCTCTTCTTACTGACTATGATTTGAACCATTCCTGTGACATTAGTTATAGATTCCGATGCTTCACTTCAGGTTTACTCTATGCCTAGGACCTTCGTATTGACGATGAAACACAGAAATTGCATCGGAACTAAATACAAAAGGCACAATGCCGACTTAAGTACAAGAAGACTGACCCTTCCCACTGTCTATGTTTGCACGATTCCTGTGACATTGGTTATAGATTATGGTGCTTCACTTCAGGTTTACTATATCCTTTGGACCTTCTTATTGGCGACGACATACAGAAATTGCATTGGAATTAATTAGAAAAGGCACATTGCCGACTTTAGTACAAGAAGACTGACTCTTCTTACTGTCTATGTTTTGAACCATTCCTGTGACACTAGTTATAGATTCCGATGCTTCACTTCAGGTTTACTGCATCCCTTGGACCTTCTTATTGACGATGAAACGCAGACAATGCATCGGAATTAAATACAAAAGGCACAATGCCGACTTAAGTACAAGAAGATTGACTCTTCTTACTGACTGTTTCGAACCATTCCTGTGACACAAGTAATAGATTCCAATGCTTCACTTCAGGTTTACTGTATCCCTTGGACCTTCTTATTGACGATGAAACACGGAAAATGCATCGGAATTAAATAAAAAAGGCACAATGCCGACTTAAGTACAAGAAGACTGACCCTTCTTACTGTCTATGTTTAGAACCATTCCTGTGACACTACTTATAGATTCCAATGCTTCATTTCAGGTTTACTGTATCCCTCTGACCTTCTTATTGACGATGAAACAGAGAAATTGCATCAGAATTAAATACAAATTCACAATGACGACTTAAGTACAAAAAGACTAACTCTTCGTACTGACTATGATTTGAACCATTCCTGTGACGCTAGTTACAGATTCAGATGCTTCACTTCAGGTTTACTGTATCCCTTGGACCTTCTTATTGACGATGAAACACAGATATTGCATCGGAATTAAATACAAAAGGCACAATGCCGACTTAAGTACAAGAAGACTGACTCTTCCTACTGTCTATGTTTTGAACCATTCCTGTGACAGTTGTTACAGATTCCGATGCTTCACTTCTGGTTTACTGTATCCCTCTGACCTTCTTATTGACGATGAAACACAGACATTGCATCGGAATTAGATACAAAAGGCACAATGCCGACTTAAGTACAAGAAGACTGACTCTTCTTACTGACTATGTTTGGAACCATTCCTGTGACACTAGTTATAGATTCCGATGCCTCACTTCAGGTTTACTGTATCCCTCTGACCTTATTATTGACGATGAAACACAGATATTGCATCGGAATTAAATACAAAAGGCACAATGCCAACATAAGTACAGGAAGACTGCCTCTTCTTACTGACTATGATTTGAACCATTCCTGTGACATTAGTTATAGATTCCGATGCTTCACTTCAGGTTTACTCTATGCCTAGGACCTTCGTATTGACGATGAAACACAGAAATTGCATCGGAACTAAATACAAAAGGCACAATGCCGACTTAAGTACAAGAAGACTGACCCTTCCCACTGTCTATGTTTGCACGATTCCTGTGACATTGGTTATAGATTCCGATGCTTCACTTCAGGTTTACTATATCCTTTGGACCTTCTTATTGGCAACGACATACAGAAATTGCATTGGAATTAAATAGAAAAGGCACATTGCCGACTTTAGTACAAGAAGACTGACTCTTCTTACTGTCTATGTTTTGAACCATTCCTGTGACACTAGTTATAGATTCCGATGCTTCACTTCAGGTTTACTGCATCCCCTGGACCTTCTTATTGACGATGAAACACAGAAAATGCATCGGAATTAAATGCAAAAGGCACAATGCCGACTTAAGTACAAGAAGATTGACTCTTCTTACTGACTGTTTCGAACCATTCCTGTGACACAAGTAATAGATTCCAATGCTTCACTTCAGGTTTACTGTATCCCTTGGACCTTCTTATTGACGATGAAACACGGAAAATGCATCGGAATTAAATAAAAAAGGCACAATGCCGACTTAAGTACAAGAAGACTGACCCTTCTTACTGTCTATGTTTAGAACCAATCCTGTGACACTAGTTATAGATTCCAATGCTTCATTTCAGCTTTACTGTATCCCTCTGATCTTCTTATTGACGATGAAACAGAGAAATTGCATCGGAATTAAATACAAAAGGCACAATGACGACTTAAGTACAAGAAGACTAACTCTTCGTACTGACTATGATTTGAACCATTCCTGTGACGCTAGTTACAGATTCAGATGCTTCACTTCAGGTTTACTGTATCCCTTGGACCTTCTTATTGACGATGAAACACAGATATTGCATCGGAATTAAATACAAAAGGCACAATGCCGACTTAAGTACAAGAAGACTGACTCTTCCTACTGTCTATGTTTTGAACCATTCCTGTGACAGTTGTTACAGATTCCGATGCTTCACTTCTGGTTTACTGTATCCCTCTGACCTTCTTTTTGACGAAGAAACACAGACATTGCATCGGTATTAAATACAAAAGGCACAATGCCGACTTAAGTACAAGAAGACTGACTCCTCCTACTGTCTATGATTTGAACGATTCCTGTAACATTAGTTATTGATTCCGATGCTTCGCTTCAGGTTTACTGTATCCTTTGGACCTTCTAATTGCCGACGAAATGCATAAATAGCTTCGGAATTAAATACAAAAGGCACAATGCCGACTTAAGTACAAGAAGACTGACTCTTCGTATTGACTATGTTTTGAACCATTCCTGTGACACTAGTTATAGATTACGATGATTCACTTAAGAATTACTGTATCCCTTGGCCCTTCTTATTGACGATGAAACACAGAAATTCCATCGGAATTAAATAGAAAAGGCACAATGCCGACTTAAGTACAAGAAGACTGAATCTTCTTGCTGTCTCTGTTTTGAACCATTCCTGTGACACTAGTTATAGATTCCGATGCTTCACTTCAGGTTTACTGTATCCCTTGGACCTTCTTATTGACGACGAAACGCAGAAATTGCATCGGAAATTAAGTACGAAAGGCACAATGCCGACTTAAGTACAAGAAGACTGACTCTTCTATCTGTCTATGTTTTGAACCATTCCTGTGACGCTAGTTACAGATTCCGATGCTTCACTTCACCGTCACTGTATCCCTCTGACATTCTTATTGACGATGAAACACTGAAATTGCATCGGAATTAAATAGAAAAGGCACAATGCCGACTTAAGTACAAGAAGACTGACTCTTCCTGCTGTCTATGATATGAACCATTCCTGTGACACTAGTTATAGATTCCGATGCTTCACTTCCGGTTAACTGTATCCCTCTGACCTTCTCTTTGACGATGAAACACAGAAATTGCATTGGAATAAAATACAAAAGGCACAATGGCGACTTAAGTACAAGAATACTGACTCTTCCTACTGTCTATGTTTTGAACGATTCCTGTGACATTAGTTATTGATTCCGATGCTTCACTTCAGGTTTACTGTATCCTTTGGACCTTGTAATTGGCGACGAAATGCAGAAATAGCTTCGGAATGAGAAACAAAAGGCACAATGCCGACTGAAGTACAAGACGACTGACTCTTCTTACGGACTGTTTTGAACCATTCCTGTGACGCTTGTTATAGATTCCGATGCTTTATTTCAGGTTTACTGTATCCCTCTGACCTTCTTTTTGACGATGAAACACAGAAATGGCATCGGAATTAAATACAAAAGGCACAATGCCGACTTAAGTACAAGAAGACTGACTCATCCTACTGTCTATGTTTTGAACGATTCCTGTGACATTAGTTATAGATTCCGATGTTTCACTTCAGGTTTACTGTATCCTTTGGACCTTCTTATTGACGATGAAACACAGAAAATGCATCGGAATTAAATACAAAAGGCACAATGCTGACTTACGTACAAGAAGATTATCTCTTCTTACTGACTGTTTTGAACCATTCCTGTGACACTAGTTATAGATTCCGATGCTTCACTTCAGGTTTACTGTATCCCTCTGACCTTCTTATTGACGATGAAACACAGAAATTGCATCGGAATTAAATACAAAAGGCACAATGCCGACTTAAGTACAAGAAGACTGACTCTTCTTACTGACTGTTTTGAACCATTCCTGTGACACTTGTTATAGATTCCGATGCTCCACTTCAGGTTTACTGTATCCCTCTGACCTTCTTATTGACGATGAAACACAGAAATTGCATCGGTATGAAACACAAAAGGCACAATGCCGACTTAAGTACAAGAAGAATGACTCTTCGTACTGACTATGTTTTGAACCATTCCTGTGATACTAGTTATAGATTATGATGATTCACTTTAGGATTACAGTATCCCTTGGACCTTCTTATTGACGATGAAACACAGGTATTGTATCGGAATTAAATAGAAAAGGCACAATGCCTACTTAAGTACAAGAAGACTGACTCTTCTTACTGACTATGTTTTAAACCATTCCTGTGATACTTGTTATAGATTCCGATGCTTCACTTCAGGTTTACTGTATTCCTCTGACCTCCTTATTGACGATGAAACACAGGTATTGCATCGGAATTAAATACAAAAGGCACAATGCCGACTTAAGTACAGGAAGACTGACTCTTCCTACTGGCTATGTTTGAACGATTCCTGTGACATTAGTTATTGATTCCGATGCTTCACATCAGGTTTACTGTATCCTTTGGGCCTTGTAATTGGCGACGAAATGCAGAAATAGCTTCGGAATTAAATACAAAAGGCACAATGCCGACTTAAGTACAAGAAGACTGACTCTTCTTACTGACTGTTTTGAACCATTCCTGTGACACTTGTTATAGATTACGATGATTCACTTCAGGTTTACTGTATCCCTTGGACCTTCTTATTGACGATGAAACACAGAAATTGCATCGGAATTAAATAGAAACGGCACAATGCCGACTTAAGTACAAGAAGACTGACTCTTCTTACTGACTATGTTTTGAACCATTCCTGTGACACTAGTTATAGATTCCGATGCTTCACTTCAGGTTTACTGTATCCCTCTGACCTTCTTATTGACGATGAAGCACAGAAGATGCATCGGAATTAAATACAAAATGCACAATGCCGACTTAAGTACAAGAAGACTGACTCTTCTTACTGTCTATGTTTTGAACCATCCCTGTGACACTAGTTATAGTTTCCGATGCTTCACCTTAGGTTTACTGTATCCCTTGCACCTTCGTATTGACGATGAAACACAGATATTACATCGGAATTAAATACAAAAAAATCACAATGCCTGCTTAAGTACAAGAAGACTGACCGATCTTACTGTCTACGTTTAGAACCATTCCTGTGACACAAGTTATAGATTCCGATGCTTCACTTCAGGTTTACTGTACCCTTCTCACCTTCTTATTGACGATGACACACAGAAATTGCATCGGAATTAAATACAAAAGGCACAATGCCGACTTAAGTACAAGAAGACTGAATCTTCTTACTGACTATGTTTGGAACCATTCCTGTGACACTAGTTATAGATTCCGATGCCTCACTTCAGGTTTAGTGTAATTCTCTGACCTTCTTATTGACGATGAAACACAGATATTGCATCGGAATTAAATAGAAAAGGCACAATGCCGACTTAAGTACAAGAAGACTGACTCTTCTTACTGACTATGTTTTGAACCATTCCTGTGACACTATTTACAGATTCCGATGCTTCACTTCAGCTTTACTGTATCCCTCTGACCTTCTTATTGACGATGAAACACAGAAATTGCATCGGAATTAGATACAAAAGGCACAATGCCGACTTAAGTACAAGAAGACTGACTCTTCCTACTGTCTATGTTTTAAACGATTACTGTGACAATATTTATTGATTCCGATGCTTCACTTCAGGTTTACTGTATCCTTTGGACCTTCAAATTGGCGACGAAATGCAGAAATAGCTTCGGAATTAAATACAAAAGGCACAATGCCGACTTAAGTACAAGAAGACTGACTCTTCTTACTGACTGTTTTGAACCATTCCTGTGACACTTGTTATAGATTACGATGATTCACTTCAGGTTTACTGTATCCCTCTGACCTTCTTATTGACGATGAAATACAGAAATTGCATCGGAATTAAATAGAAACGGCACAATGCCGTCTTAAGTACAAGAAGACTGACTCTTCTTACTGACTATGTTTGGAACCATTCCTGTGACACTAGTTATAGATTCCGATGTCTCACTTCAGGTTTACTGTATCCCTCTGACCTTATTATTGACGATGAAACACAGATATTGCGTTGGAATTAAATACAAAAGGCACAATGCCAACATAAGTACAAGAAGACTGCCTCTTCTTACTGACTATGATTTGAACCATTCCTGTGACATTAGTTATAGATTCCGATGCTTCACTTCAGGTTTACTCTATGACTAGGACCTTCGTATTGACGATGAAACACAGAAATTGCATCGGAACTAAATACAAAAGGCACAATGCCGACTTAAGTACAAGAAGACTGACCCTTCCCACTGTCTATGTTTGCACGATTCCTGTGACATTGGTTATAGATTCCGATGCTTCACTTCAGGTTTACTATATCCTTTGGACCTTCTTATTGGCGACGACATACAGAAATTGCATTGGAATTAAATAGAAAAGGCACATTGCCGACTTTAGTACAAGAAGACTGACTCTTCTTACTGTCTATGTTTTGAACCATTCCTGTGACACTAGTTATAGATTCTGATGCTTCACTTCAGGTTTACTGCATCCCTTGGACCTTCTTATTGACGATGAAACACAGAAAATGCATCGGAATTAAATACAAAAGGCACAATGCCGACTTAAGTACAAGAAGATTGACTCTTCTTACTGACTGTTTCGAACCATTCCTGTGACACAAGTAATAGATTCCAATGCTTCACTTCAGGTTTACTGTATCCCTTGGACCTTCTTATTGACGATGAAACACGGAAAATGCATCGGAATTAAATAAAAAAGGCACAATGCCGACTTAAGTACAAGAAGACTGACCGTTCTTACTGTCTATGTTTAGAACCATTCCTGTGACACTAGTTATAGATTCCAATGCTTCATTTCAGGTTTACTGTATCCCTCTGACCTTCTTATTGACGATGAAACACAGAAATTGCATCGGAATTAAATACAAAAGGCACAATGACGACTTAAGTACAAGAAGAGTAACTCTTCGTACTGACTATGTTTTGAACCATTCCTGTGACGCTAGTTACAGATTCAGATACTTCACTTCAGGTTTACTGTATCCCTTGGACCTTCTTATTGACGATGAAACACAGATATTGCATCGGAATTAAATACAAAAGACACAATGCCGACTTAAGTACAAGAAGACTGACTCTTCCTACTGTCTATGTTTTGAACCATTCCTGTGACAGTTGTTACAGATTCCGATGCTTCACTTCTGGTTTACTGTATCCCTCTGACCTTCTTTTTGACGAAGAAACACAGACATTGTATCGGTATTAAATGCAAAAGGCACAATGCCGACTTAAGTACAAGAAGACTGACTCTTCGTATTGACTATGTTTTGAACCATTCCTGTGACACTAGTTATAGATTACGATGATTCACTTAAGAATTACTGTATCCCTTGGCCCTTCTTATTGACGATGAAATAAGGAAATTCCATCGGAATTAAATAGAAAAGGCACAATGCCTACTTAAGTACAAGAAGACTGAATCTTCTTGCTGTCTATGTTTTGAACCATTCCTGTGACACTAGTTATAGATTCCGATGCTTCACTTCAGGTTTACTGTATCCCTTGGACCTTCTTATTGACGATGAAACGCAGAAATTGCATCGGAATTAAGTACGAAAGGCACAATGCCGACTTAAGTACAAGAAGACTGACTCTTCTATCTGTCTATGATTTGAACCATTCCTGTGACGCTAGTTACAGATTCCGATGCTTCACTTCACCGTTACTGTATCCCTCTGACATTCTTATTGACGATGAAACACTGAAATTGCATCGGAATTAAATAGAAAAGGCACAATGCCGACTTAAGTACAAGAAGACTGACTCTTCTTTCTGTCTATGTTTTGAACCATTCCTGTGACGCTAGTTACAGATTCCGATGCTTCACTTCAGGGTTGCTGTAACCCTCTGACATTCTTATTGACGATGAAACACAGAAATTGCATCGGAATTAAATACAAAAGGCACAATGCTGACTTACGTACAAGAAGATTGTCTCTTCTTACTGACTGTTTTGAACCATTCCTGTAACATTAGTTATTGATTCCGATGCTTCACTTCAGGTTTACTGTATCCTTTGGACCTTGTAATTGGCGACGAAATGCAGAAATAGCTTCGGAATGAGAAACAAAAGGCACAATGCCGACTGAAGTACAAGACGACTGACTCTTCTTACGGACTGTTTTGAACCATTTATGTGACGCTTGTTATAGATTCCGATGCTTCATTTCAGGTTTACTGTATCCCTTGGACCTTCTTATTGACGATGAAACACAGAAATTGCATCGGAATTAAATACAAAAGGCACAATGCCGACTTAAGTACAAGAAGACTGACTCATCCTACTGTCTATGTTTTGAACGATTCCTGTGACATTAGTTATAGATTCCGATGCTTCACTTCAGGTTTACTGTATCCTTTGGACCTTCTTATTGACGATGAAACACAGAAAATGCATCGGAATTAAATACAAAAGGCACAATGCTGACTTACGTACAAGAAGATTGTCTCTTCTTACTGACTGTTTTGAACCATTCCTGTGACACTTGTTATAGATTCCGATGCTCCACTTCAGGTTTACTGTATCCCTCTGACCTTCTTATTGACGATGAAACACAGAAATTGCATCGGTATGAAACACAAAAGGCACAATGCCGACTTAAGTACAAGAAGAATGACTCTTCGTACTGACTATGTTTTGAACCATTCCTGTGATACTAGTTATAGATTATGGTGATTCACTTCAGGATTACTGTATCCCTTGGACCTTCTTATTGACGATGAAACACAGAGATTGCATCGGAATTAAATAGAAAAAGCACAATGCCGACTTAAGTACAAGAAGACTGACTCTTCTTACTGACTATTTTTGGAACCATTCCTGTGACACTAGTTATAGATTCCGATGCCTCACTTCAGGTTTATTGTATCCCTCTGGCCATCTTATTGACGATGAAACACAGATATTGCATCGGAATTAAATAGAAAAGGCACAATGCCGACTTAAATACAACAAGACTGACTCTTCTTACTGACTATGTTTTGAACCACTCCTGTGACACTAGTTATAGATTCCGATGCTTCACTTCAGGTTTACTGTATCCCTTGGACCTTCTTATTGACGATGAAACACAGAAATAGCATCGGATTTAAATACAAAAGGCACACTGCCGACTGAAGTACAAGAAGACTGACTCCTCTTTCTGTCTATGTTTTGAACCATTCCTGTGACGCTAGTTACAGATTCCGATGCTTCACTTCAGGGTTACTGTATCTCTCTGACATTCTTATTGACGATGAAACACTGAAATTCCATCGGAATTAAATAGAAAAGGCACAATGCCGACCTATGTACAAGAAGACAGACTCTCCTTACTGACTATGTTTTGAACCATTAATGTGACGCTAGTTACAGATTCCGATGCTTCACTTCAGGTTTACTGTATCCCTTGGACCTTCTTGTTGACGATGAAACACAGATACTGCATCTTAATTAAATACAAAAGGCACAATGCCAACTTAAGTCCAAGAGGACTGACTTTTCCTACTGTCTATGTTTTGAACCACTCCTGTGACACTAGTTACAGATTCCGATGCTTCACTTCAGGTTAACTGTATCCCTCTGACCTTCTTTTTGACGATGAAACACAGAAATTGCATCGGAATTTAATACAAAAGGCACAATGCCGACTTAAGTACAAGAATACTGACTCTTCCTACTGTCTATGTTTTGAACGATTCCTGTGACATTAGTTATTGATTCCGATGCTTCACTTCAGGTTTGCTGTATCCTTTGGACCTTGTAATTGGCGACGAAATGCAGAAATAGCTTCGGAATGAAAAACAAAAGGCACAATGCCGACTTAAGTACAAGACGACTGACTCTTCTTACTGACTGTTTTGAACCATTCCTGTGACACTTGTTATAGATTCCGATGCTTCACTTCAGGTTTACTGTATCCCTCTGACCTACTTTTTGACGATGAAACACAGAAATTGCATCGGAATTAAATACAAGAGGCACAATGCCGACATAAGTACGAAGAAGACTGACTCTTCTTACTGTCTATGTTTTGAACCATTCCTGTGACACTAGTTATAGATTCCGATGCTTCACTTCAGGTTTACTGTATCCCTTGCACCTTCGTATTAACGATGAAACACAGATATTACATCGGAATTAAATACAAAAGGCACAATGCCGACTTAAGTACAAGAAGACTGACTCTTCTTACTGACTATGTTTGGAACCATTCCTGTGGCACTAGTTATAGATTCCGATGCCTCACTTCAGGTTTACTGTTTCCCTCTGACCTTCTTATTGACGATGAAACACAGATATTGCATCGGAATTAAATAGAAAAGGCACAATGCCGACTTAAGTACAAGAAGACTGACTCTTCTTACTGACTATGTTTTGAACCATTCCTGTGACACTAGTTATAGATTCCGATGCTTCACTTCAGGTTTACTGTATCCCTCTGACCTTCTTATTGACGATGAAACACGGATATTGCATCGGAATTAAATACAAAAGGCACAATGCCGACTTAAGTACAAGAAGACTGACTCTTCCAACTGTCTACGTTTTGAACCATTCCTGTGACACTATTTACAGATTCCGATGCTTCACTTCAGCTTTACTGTATCCCTCTGACCTTCTTTTTGACGATGAAACACAGAAATTGCATCGGAATTAAATAGAAACGGCACAATGCCGACTTAAGTACAAGAAGACTGACTCTCTTTACTGACTGTTTTGAACCATTCCTGTGACACTTGTTATAGATTCCGATGCTCCACTTCAGGTTTACTGTATCCCTCTGACCTTCTTATTGACGATGAAACACAGAAATTGCATCGGTATGAAACACAAAAGGCACAATGCCGACTTAAGTACAAGAAGAATGACTCTTCGTACTGACTATGTTTTGAACCATTCCTGTGACACTAGTTATGGATTCCGATGCTTCACTTCAGGTTTACTGTATCCCTCTGACCTCCTTATTGACGATCAAACACAGAAAGTGCATCGGAATTAAATAGAAAAGGCACAATGCCGACTTAAGTACAAGAAGACTGACTCTTCTTACTGTCTATGTTTTGAACCATTCCTGTGACACTAGTTATAGATTCCGATGCTTCACTTCAGGTTTACTGTATCCCTTGGACCTTCTTATTGACGATGAAACACAGAAATAGCATCGGATTTAAATACAAAAGGCACACTGCCGACTGAAGTACAAGAAGACTGACTCCTCTTTCTGTCTATGTTTTGAACCATTCCTGTGACGCTAGTTACAGATTCCGATGCTTCACTTCAGGGTTACTGTATCTCTCTGACATTCTTATTGACGATGAAACACTGAAATTCCATCGGAATTAAATAGAAAAGGCACAATGCCGACTTAAGTACAAGAAGACTGACTCTTCCTACTGTCTATGTATTGAACGATTCCTGTGACATTAGTTATTGTTTCCGATGCTTCACTTCAGGTTTACTGTATCCTTTGGACCTTCTAATTGGCGACGAAATGCATAAATAGCTTCGGAATTAAATACAAAAGGCACAATGCCGACTTAAGTACAAGAAGACTGACTCTTCGTATTGACTATGCTTTGAACCATTCCTGTGACACTAGTTATAGATTACGATGATTCACTTAGGGATTACTGTATCCCTTGGCCCTTCTTATTGACGATGAAACACAGAAATTGCATCGGAATTAAATAGAAAAGGCACAATGCCGACTTATGTACAGGAAGACTGACTTTTCTTACTGACCATGTTTGGAACCCTTCCTGTGACACTAGTTATAGATTCCGATGCCTCACTTTAGGTTTACTGTATCCCTCTGACCTTCTTATTGACGATGAAACACAGAAATTCCATCGGAATTAAATAGAAAAGGCACAATGCCGACTACAGTACAAGAAGACTGACTCTTCTTGCTGTCTATGTTTTGAACCATTCCTGTGACACTAGTTATAGATTCCGATGCTTCAATTCAGGTTTACTGTATCCCTTGGACGTTCTTATTGACGATGAAACACAGAAATTGCATCGGAATTAAATAGAAAAGGCACAATGCCGACTTAAGTACAAGAAGACTGACTCTTCCTACTGTCTATGATTTGAACCATTCCTGTGACACTAGTTATAGATTCCGATGCTTCAATTCAGGTTTACTGTATCCCTTGGACGTTCTTATTGACGATGAAACACAGAAATTGCATCGGAATTAAATAGAAAAGGCACAATGCCGACCTATGTACAAGAAGACAGACTCTCCTTACTGACTATGTTTTGAAACATTAATGTGACGCTAGTTACAGATTCCGATGCTTCACTTCAGGTTTACTGTATCCCTTGGACCTTCTTGTTGACGATGAAACACAGATACTGCATCTTAATTAAATACAAAAGGCACAATGCCAACTTAAGTACAAGAGGACTGACTTTTCCTACTGTCTATGTTTTGAACCACTCCTGTGACACTAGTTACAGATTCCGATGCTTCACTTCAGGTTAACTGTATCCCTCTGACCTTCTTTTTGACGATGAAACACAGAAATTGCATCGGAATTAAATACAAAAGGCACAATGTCGACTTAAGTACAAGAATACTGACTCTTCCTACTGTCTATGTTTTGAACGATTCCTGTGACATTAGTTATTGATTCCAATGCTTCACTTCAGGTTTGCTGTATCCTTTGGACCTTGTAATTGGCGACGAAATGCAGAAATAGCTTCGGAATGAAAAACAAAAGGCACAATGCCGACTTAAGTACAAGACGACTGACTCTTCTTACTGACTGTTTTGAACCATTCCTGTGACACTTGTTATAGATTCCGATGCTTCACTTCAGGTTTACTGTATCCCTCTGACCTACTTTTTGACGATGAAACACAGAAATTGCATCGGAATTAATTACAAGAGGCACAATGCCGACATAAGTACGAAGAAGACTGACTCTTCTTACTGTCTATGTTTTGAACCATTCCTGTGACACTAGTTATAGATTCCGATGCTTCACTTCAGGTTTACTGTATCCCTTGCACCTTCGTATTAACGATGAAACACAGATATTACATCGGAATTAAATACAAAAGGCACAATGCCGACTTAAGTACAAGAAGGCTGACCGATCTTACTGTCTATGTTTAGAACCATTTCTGTGACACAAGTTATAGATTCCGATGCTTCACTTCGGGTTTAGTGTATCCCTCTCACCTTCTTATTGATGATGAGACACAGAAATTGAATCGGAATTAAATACAAAAGGCACAATGCCGACTTAAGTACAAGAAGACTGACTCTTCTTACTGACTATGTTTGGAACCATTCCTGTGGCACTAGTTATAGATTCCGATGCCTCACTTCAGGTTTACTGTTTCCCTCTGACCTTCTTATTGACGATGAAACACAGATATTGCATCGGAATTAAATAGAAAAGGCACAATGCCGACTTAAGTACAAGAAGACTGACTCTTCTTACTGACTATGTTTTGAACCATTCCTGTGACACTAGTTATAGATTCCGATGCTTCACTTCAGGTTTACTGTATCCCTCTGACCTTCTTATTGACGATGAAACACGGATATTGCATCGGAATTAAATACAAAAGGCACAATGCCGACTTAAGTACAAGAAGACTGACTCTTCCAACTGTCTATGTTTTGAACCATTCCTGTGACACTATTTACAGATTCCGATGCTCCACTTCAGCTTTACTGTATCCCTCTGACCTTCTTTTTGACGATGAAACACAGACATTGCATCGGAATTAGAAACAAAAGGCACAATGCCGACTTAAGTACAAGAAGACTGACTCTTCCTACTGTCTATGTTTTGAACGATTACTGTGACATTAGTTATTGATTCCGATGCTTCACTTCACGTTTACTGTATCCTTTGGACCTTCTAATTGGCGACGAAATGCAGAAATAGCTTCGGAATTAAATACAAAAGGCACAATGCCGACTTAAGTACAAGAAGACTGACTCTTCTTACTGACTGTTTTGAACCATTCCTGTGACACTTGTTATAGATTACGATGATTCACTTCAGGTTTACTGTATCCCTCGGACCTTCTTATTGACGATGAAACACAGAAATTGCATCGGAATTAAATAGAAACGGCACAATGCCGACTTAAGTACAAGAAGACTGACTCTCTTTACTGACTGTTTTGAACCATTCCTGTGACACTTGTTATAGATTCCGATGCTCCACTTCAGGTTTACTGTATCCCTCTGACCTTCTTATTGACGATGAAACACAGAAATTGCATCGGTATGAAACACAAAAGGCACAATGCCGACTTAAGTACAAGAAGAATGACTCTTCGTACTGACTATGTTTTGAACCATTCCTGTGATACTAGTTATAGATTATGATGATTCACTTCAGGATTACTGTATCCCTTGGACCTTCTTATTGACGATGAAACACAGAGATTGCATCGGAATTAAATAGAAAAAGCACAATGCCGACTTAAGTACAAGAAGACTGACTCTTCTTACTGACTATTTTTGGAACCATTCCTGTGACACTAGTTATAGATTCCGATGCCTCACTTCAGGTTTATTGTATCCCTCTGGCCATCTTATTGACGATGAAACACAGATATTGCATCGGAATTAAATAGAAAAGGCACATTGCCGACTTAAATACAACAAGACTGACTCTTCTTACTGACTATGTTTTGAACCATTCCTGTGACACTAGTTATGGATTCCGATGCTTCACTTCAGGTTTACTGTATCCCTCTGACCTCCTTATTGACGATCAAACACAGAAAGTGCATCGGAATTAAACAGAAAAGGCACAATGCCGACTTAAGTACTAGAAGACTGACTCTTCTTACTGTCTATGTTTTGAACCATTCCTGTGACACTAGTTATAGATTCCGATGCTTCACTTCAGGTTTACTGTATCCCTTGGACCTTCTTATTGACGATGAAACACAGAAATAGCATCGGATTTAAATACAAAAGGCACACTGCCGACTGAAGTACAAGAAGACTGACTCCTCTTTCTGTCTATGTTTTGAACCATTCCTGTGACGCTAGTTACAGATTCCGATGCTTCACTTCAGGGTTACTGTATCTCTCTGACATTCTTATTGACGATGAAACACTGAAATTCCATCGGAATTAAATAGAAAAGGCACAATGCCGACTTAAGTACAAGAAGACTGACTCTTCCTACTGTCTATGTATTGAACGATTCCTGTGACATTAGTTATTGTTTCCGATGCTTCACTTCAGGTTTACTGTATCCTTTGGACCTTCTAATTGGCGACGAAATGCATAAATAGCTTCGGAATTAAATACAAAAGGCACAATGCCGACTTAAGTACAAGAAGACTGACTCTTCGTATTGACTATGCTTTGAACCATTCCTGTGACACTAGTTATAGATTACGATGATTCACTTAGGGATTACTGTATCCCTTGGCCCTTCTTATTGACGATGAAACACAGAAATTGCATCGGAATTAAATAGAAAAGGCACAATGCCGACTTAAGTACAGGAAGACTGACTTTTCTTACTGACTATGTTTGGAACCCTTCCTGTGACACTAGTTATAGATTCCGATGCCTCACTTTAGGTTTACTGTATGCCTCTGACCTTCTTATTGACGATGAAACACAGAAATTCCATCGGAATTAAATAGAAAAGGCACAATGCCGACTACAGTACAAGAAGACTGACTCTTCTTGCTGTCTATGTTTTGAACCATTCCTGTGACACTAGTTATAGATTCCGAAGCTTCACTTCAGGTTTACTGTATCCCTTGGACCTTCTTATTGACGATGAAACACAGAAATTGCATCGGAATCAAGTACAAAAGGCACAATGCCGACTTAAGTACAAGAAGACTGACTCTTCCTACTGTCTATGATTTGAACCATTCCTGTGACACTAGTTATAGATTCCGATGCTTCACTTCAGGTTTACTGTATCCCTTGGACGTTCTTATTGACGATGAAACACAGAAATTGCATCGGAATTAAATAGAAAAGGCACAATGCCGACTTATGTACAAGAAGACAGACTCTTCTTACTGACTATGTTTTGAACCATTAATGTGACGCTAGTTACAGATTCCGATGCTTCACTTCAGGTTTACTGTATCCCTTGGACCTTCTTGTTGACGATGAAACACAGATACTGCATCTTAATTAAATACAAAAGGCACAATGCCGACTTAAGTACAAGAGGACTGACTCTTCCTACTGTCTATGTTTTGAACCATTCCTGTGACACTAGTTACAGATTCCGATGCTTCACTTCGGGTTAACTGTATCCCTCTGACCTTCTTTTTGACGATGAAACACAGAAATTGCATCGGAATTAAATACAAAAGGCACAATGCCGACTTAAGTACAAGAATACTGACTCTTCCTACTGTCTATGTTTTGAACGATTCCTGTGTCATTAGTTATTGATTCCGATGCTTCACTTCAGGTTTGCTGTATCCTTTGGACCTTGTAATTGGCGACGAAATGCAGAAATAGCTTCGGAATGAAAAACAAAAAGCACAATGCCGTCTTAAGTACAAGATGACTGACTCTTCTTACTGACTGTTTTGAACCATTCCTGTGACACTTGTTATAGATTCCGATGCTTCACTTCAGGTTTACTGTATCCCTCTGACCTACTTTTTGACGATGAAACACAGAAATTGCATCGGAATTAAATACAAAAGGCACAATGCCGACATAAGTACGAAGAAGACTGACTCTTCTTACTGTCTATGTTTTGAACCATTCCTGTGACACTAGTTATAGATTCCGATGCTTCACTTCAGGTTTACTGTATCCCTTGCACCTTCGTATTGACGATGAAACACAGATATTACATCGGAATTAAATACAAAATGCACAATGCCGACTTAAGTACAAGAAGACTGACCGATCTTACTGTCTATGTTTAGAACCATTTCTGTGACACAAGTTATAGATTCCGATGCTTCACTTCGGGTTTACTGTATCCCTCTCACCTTCTTATTGACGATGGGACACAGAAATTGAAGCGGAATTAAATACAAAAGGCACAATGCCGACTTAAGTACAAGAAGACTGACTCTTCTTACTGACTATGTTTGGTACCATTCCTGTGACACTAGTTATAGATTCCGAAGCCTCACTTCAGGTTTACTGTTTCCCTCTGACCTTCTTATTGACGATGAAACACAGATATTGCATCGGAACTAAATAGAAAAGGCACAATGCCGACTTAAGTACAAGAAGACTGACTCTTCTTACTGACTATGTTTTGAACCATTCCTGTGACTCTAGTTATAGATTCCGATGCTTCACTTCAGGTTTACTGTATCCCTCTGACCTTCTTATTGACGATGAAACACGGATATTGCATCGGAATTAAATACAAAAGGCACAATGCCGACTTAAGTACAAGAAGACTGACTCTTCCAACTGTCTATGTTTTGAACCATTCCTGTGAAACTATTTACAGATTCCGATGCTTCACATCAGCTTTACTGTATCCCTCTGACCTTCTTTTTGACGATGAAACACAGAAATTGCATCGGAATTAGATACAAAAGGCACAGTGCCGACTTAAGTACAAGACGACTGACTCTTCCTACTGTCTATGTTTTGAACGATTACTGTGACATTAGTTATTGATTCCGATGCTTCACTTCACGTTTACTGTATCCTTTGGACCTTCTAATTGGCGACGAAATGCAGAAATAGCTTCGGAATTAAATACAAAAGGCACAATGCCGACTTAAGTACAAGAAGACTGACTCTTCTTACTGACTGTTTTGAACCATTCCTGTGACACTTGTTATAGATTACGATGATTCACTTCAGGTTTACTGTATCCCTTGGACCTTCTTATTGACGATGAAACACAGAAATTGCATCGGAATTAAATAGAAACGGCACAATGCCGACTTAAGTACAAGAAGACTGACTCTTCTTACTGACTATGTTTGGCACCATTCCTGTGACAATAGTTATAGATTCCGATGCCTCACTTCAGGTTTACTGTATCCCTCTGACCTTACTATTGACGATGAAACACAGATATTGCATCGGAATTAAATACAAAAGGCACAATGCCAGCATAAGTACAAGAAGACTGACTCTTCCTACTGACTATGTTTTGAACCATTCCTGTGACATTAGTTATAGATTCCGATGCTTCACTTCAGGTTTACTCTATCCCTAGGACCTTCGTATTGACGATGAAACACAGATATTGAATCGGAACTAAATACAAAAGGCACAATGCCGACTTAAGTACAAGAAGACTGACCCTTCCCACTGTCTATGTTTGAACGATTCCTGTGACATTGGTTATAGATTCCGATGCTTCACTTCAGGTTTACTATATCCTTTGGACCTTCTTATTGGCGACGAAATACAGAAATTGCATTGGAATTAAATAGAAAAGGCACATTGCTGACTTTAGTAAAAGAAGACTGACTCTTCTTACTGTCTATGTTTTGAACCATTCCTGTGACACTAGTTATAGATTCCGATGCTTCACTTCAGGTTTACTGTATCCCTCGGACCTTCTTATTGACGATGAAACACAGAAAATGCATCGGAATTAAATACAAATGGAACAATGCCGACTTAAGTACAAGAGGATTGACTCTTCTTACTGACGGTTTCGAACCATTCCTGTGCCCAAGTAATAGATTCCGATGCTTCACTTCAGGTTTACTGTATCCCTTGGATCTTCTTATTGACGATGAAACACAGAAAATGCATCGGAATTAAATAAAAAAGGCACAATGCCGACTTAAGTACAAGAAGACTGACCCTTCTTACTGTCTATGTTTAGAACCATTCCTGTGACACTAGTTATAGATTCGGATGCTTCATTTCAGGTTTACTGTATCCCTCTGACCTTCTTATTGACGATGAAACACAGAAATTGCATCGGAATTAAATACAAAAGGCACAATGACGACTTAAGTACAAGAAGACTAACTCTTCGTACTGACTTTGATTTGAACCATTCCTGTGACGCTAGTTACAGATTCCGAGGCTTCACTTCAGGTTTACTGTATCCCTTGGACCTTCTTATTGACGATGAAACAAAGATATTGCATCGGAATTAAATACAAAAGGCACAATGCCGACTTAAGTACAAGAAGACTGACTCTTCCTACTGTCTATGTTTTGAACGATTCGTGTGACATTAGTTATTTATTCCGATGCTTCACTTCAGGATTACTGTATCCTTTGGACCTTCTAATTGCCGACGAAATGCATAAATAGCTTCGGAAATAAATACAAAAGGCACAATGCCGACTTAAGTTCAAGAAGACTGACCCTTCTTACTGACTATGTTTGGAACCATTCCTGTGACACTAGTAATAGATTCCGATGCCTCACTTTAGGTTTACTGTATCCCTCTGACCTTCTTATTGACGATGAAACACAGAAATTCCATCGGAATTAAATAGAAAAGGCACAATGCCGACTTCAGTACATGAAAACTGACTCTTCTTGCTGTCTATGTTTTGAACCATTCCTGTGACACTAGTTATAGATTCCGAAGCTTCACTTCAGGTTTACTGTATCCCTTGGACCTTCTTATTGACAATGAAACACAGAAATTGCATCGGAATTAAGTACAAAAGGCACAATGCCGACTTAAGTACAAGAAGACTGACTCTTCTTTCTGTCTATGTTTTGAACCATTCCTGTGACGCTAGTTACAGATTCCGATGCTTCACTTCACCGTTACTGTATCCCTCTGACATTCTTATTGACGATGAAAAACTGAAATTGCATCGGAATTAAATAGAAAAGGCACAATGCCGACTTAAGTACAAGAAGACTGACTCTTCCTACTGTCTATGATTTGAACCATTCCTGTGACACTAGTTATAGATTCCGATGCTTCACTTCAGGTTCACTGTATCCCTTGGACGTTCTTATTGACGATGAAACACAGAAATTGCATCGGAATTAAATAGAAAAGGCACAATGCCGACTTATGTACAAGAAGACAGACTCTTCTTACTGACTATGTTTTGAACCATTAATGTGACGCTAGTTACAGATTCCGATGCTTCACTTCAGGTTTACTGTATCCCTTGGACCTTCTTGTTGACGATGAAACACAGATACTGCATCTTAATTAAATACAAAAGGCACAATGCCGACTTAAGTACAAGAGGACTGACTCTTCCTACTGTCTATGTTTTGAACCATTCTTGTGACACTAGTTACAGATTCCGAAGCTTCACTTCAGGTTAACTGTATCCCTCTGACCTTCTTTTTGACGATGAAACACACAAATTGCATCGGAATTAAATACAAAAGGCACAATGCCGACTTAAGTACAAGAATACTGACTCTTCCTACTGTCTATGTTTTGAACGATTCCTGTGACATTAGTTATTGATTCCGATGCTTCACTTCAGGTTTGCTGTATCCTTTGGACCTTGTAATTGGCGACGAAATGCAGAAATAGCTTCGGAATGAAAAACAAAAGGCACAAAGCCGACTTGAGTACAAGACGACTGACTCTTCTTACGGACTGTTTTGAACCATTCCTGTGACACTTGTTATAGATTCCGATGCTTCACTTCAGGTTTACTGTATCCCTCTGACCTTCTTTTTGACGATGAAACACAGAAATTGCATCGGAATTAAATACAAAAGGCACAATGCCGACATAAGTACGAAGAAGACTGACTCTTCTTACTGTCTATGTTTTGAACCATTCCTGTGACACTAGTTATAGATTCCGATGCTTCACTTCAGGTTTACTGTATCCCTTGCACCTTCGTATTGACGATGAAACACAGATATTACATCGGAATTAAATACAAAAGGCACAATGCCGACTTAAGTACAAGAAGACTGACCGATCTTACTGTCTATGTTTAGAACCATTCCTGTGACACAAGTTATAGATTCCGATGCTTCACTTCGGGTTTACTGTATCCCTCTCACCTTCTTATTGACGATGAGACACAGAAATTGAATCGGAATTAAATACAAAGGGCACAATGCCGACTTAAGTACAAGAAGACTGACTCTTCTTACTGACTATGTTTGGAACCACTCCTGTGACACTAGTTATAGATTCCGATGCCTCACTTCAGGTTTACTGTATCCCTCTGACCTTCTTATTGACGATGAAACACAGATATTGCATCGGAATTAAATAGAAAAGGCACAATGCCGACTTAAGTACAAGAAGACTGACTCTTCTTACTGACTATGTTTTGAACCATTCCTGTGACACTAGTTATAGATTCCGATGCTTCACTTCAGGTTTACTGTATCCCTCTGACCCTCTTATTGACTATGAAACACGGATATTGCATCGGAATTAAATACAAAAGGCACAATGCCGACTTAAGTACAAGAAGACTGACTTTTCCAACTGTCTATGTTTTGAACCATTCCTGTGACACTATTTACAGATTCCGATGCTTCACTTCAGCTTTACTGTATCCCTCCGACATTCTTTTTGACGATGAAACACAGAAATTGCATCGGAAATAGATACAAAAGGCACAATGCCGACTTAAGTACAAGAAGACTGACTCTTCCTACTGTCTATGTTTTGAACGATTACTGTGACATTAGTTATTGATTCCGATGTTTCACTTCACGTTTACTGTATCCTTTGGACCTTCTAATTGGCGACACAATACAGAAATAGCTTCGGAATTAAATACAAAAGGCACAATGCCGACTTAAGTACAAGAAGACTGACTCTTCTTACTGACTGTTTTGAACCATTCCTGTGACACTTGTTATAGATTACGATGGTTCACTTCAGGTTTACTGTATCCCTTGGACCTTCTTATTGACGATGAAACACAGAAATTGCATCGGAATTAAATAGAAACGGAACAATGCCGACTTAAGTACAAGAAGACTGACTCTTCTTACTGACTATGTTTGGAACCATTCCTGTGACACTAGTTATAGATTCCGATGCCTCACTTCAGGTTTACTGTATCCCTCTGACCTTACTATTGACGATGAAACACAGATATTGCATCGGAATTAAAAACAAAAGGCACAATGCCAACATAAGTACAAGAAGACTGACTCTTCTTACTGACTATGTTTTGAACCATTCCTGTGACATTAGTTATAGATTCCGATGCTTCACTTCAGGTTTACTCTATCCCTAGGACCTTCGTATTGACGATGAAACACAGAAATTGAATCGGAACTAAATACAAAAGGCACAATGCCGACTTAAGTACAACAAGACTGACCCTTCCTACTGTCTATGTTTGAACGATTCCTGTGACATTGGTTATAGATTCCGATGCTTCACTTCAGGTTTACTATATCCTTTGGACCTTCTTATTGGCGACGAAATACAGAAATTGCATTGGAATTAAATAGAAAAGGCACATTGCTGACTTTAGTACAAGAAGACTGACTCTTCTTACTGTCTATGTTTTGAACCATTCCTGTGACACTTGTTATAGATTCCGATGCTTCACTTCAGGTTTACTGTATCCCTCGGACCTTCTTATTGACGATGAAACACAGAAAATGCATCGGAATTAAATACAAATGGAACAATGCCGACTTAAGTACAAGAGGATTGACTCTTCTTACTGACTGTTTCGAACCATTCCTGTGCCCAAGTAATAGATTCCGATGCTTCACTTCAGGTTTACTGTATCCCTTGGACCTTCTTATTGACGATGAAACACAGAAAATGCATCGGAATTAAATAAAAAAGGCACAATGCCGACTTAAGTACAAGAAGACTGACCCTTCTTACTGTCTATGTTTAGAACCATTCCTGTGACACTAGTTATAGATTCCGATGCTTCATTTCACGTTTACTGTATCCCTCTGACCTTCTTATTGACGATGAAACACAGAAACTGCATCGGAATTAAATACAAAAGGCACAATGACGACATAAGTACAAGAAGACTAACTCTTCGTACTGACTTTGATTTGAACCATTCCTGTGACGCTAGTTACAGATTCCGATGCTTCACTTCAGGTTTACTGTATCCCTTGGACCTTCTTATTGACGATGAAACACAGATATTGCATCGGAATTAAATACAAAAGGCACAATGCCGACTTAAGTACAAGAAGACTGACTCTTCCTACTGTCTATGTTTTGAACGATACGTGTGACATTAGTTATTTATTCCGATGCTTCACTTCAGGATTACTGTATCCTTTGGACCTTCTAATTGCCGACGAAATGCATAAATAGCTTCGGAATTAAATACAAAATTCACAATGCCGACTTAAGTTCAAGAAGACTCTCTCTTCTTACTGACTATGTTTTGAACCATTCATGTGACACTAGTTATAGATTCCGATGCCTCACTTTAGGTTTACTGTATCCCTCTGACCTTCTTATTGACGATGAAACACAGAAATTCCATCGGAATTAAATAGAAAAGGCACAATGCCGACTTCAGTACAAGAAGACTGACTCTTCTTGCTGTCTATGTTTTGAACCATTCCTGTGACACTAGTTATAGATTCCGAAGCTTCACTTCAGGTTTACTGTATCCCTTGGACCTTCTTATTGACAATGAAACACAGAAATTGCATCGGAATTAAGTACAAAAGGCACAATGCCGACTTAAGTACAAGAAGACTGACTCTTCTTTCTGTCTATGTTTTGAACCATTCCTGTGACGCTAGTTACAGATTCCGATGCTTCACTTCACCGTTACTGTATCCCTCTGACATTCTTATTGACGATGAAACACAGAAATTGCATCGGAATTAAATACAAAAAGCACAATGCCGACATAAGAACAAGAAGACTGACTCTTCCTACTGTCTATATTTTGAACCATTCCTGTGACACTAGTTACAGATTCCGATGCTTCACTTAAGGTTTACTGTATCCCTTGGACCTTCTTGTTGACGATGAAACACAGATACTGCATCTTAATTAAATACAAAAGTCACAATGTTGACTTAAGTAAAAGAGGACTGACTCTTCCTACTGTCTATGTTTTGAACCATTCCTGTGACACTAGTTACAGATTCCGATGCTTCACTTCAGGTTAACTGTATCCCTCTGACCTTCTTTATGACGATGAAACACAGAAATTGCATCGGAATTAAATACAAAAGGCACAATGCCGACTTAAGTACAAGAATACTGACTCTTCCTACTGTCTATGTTTCGAACGATTCCTGTGACATTAGTTATTGATTCCGATGCTTCACTTCAGGTTTGCTGTATCCCTTGGACCTTGTAATTGGCGACGAAATGCAGAAATAGCTTCGGAATGAAAAATAAAAGGCACAATGCCGACTTAAGTACAAGACGACTGTCTCTTCTTACGGACTGTTTTGAACCATTCCTGTGACACTTCTTATAGATTCCGATGCTTCGCTTCAGGCTTACTGTATCCCTCGGACCTTCTTTATGACGATGAAACACAGAAATTGCATCGGAATTAAATACAAAAGGCACAATGCCGACATAAGTACAAGAAGACTGACTCATCCTACTGTCTATGTTTTGAACGATTCCTGTGACATTAGTTATAGATTCCGATGCTTCACTTCAGGTTTACTGTATCCTTTGGACCTTCTTATTGACGATGAAACACAGAAAATGCATCGGAATTAAATACAAAAGGCACAATGCCGACTTACGTACAAGAAGATTGTCTCTTCTTACTGACTGTTTTGAACCATTCCTGTGACACTAGTTATAGATTCCGATGCTTCACATCAGGTTTACTGTATCCCTTGGACCTTCTTATTGTCGATGAAACACAGAAATAGCATCGGATTTAAATACAAAGGGCACACTGCCAACTGAAGTACAAGAAGACTGACACCTCTTTCTGTCTATGTTTTGAACCATTCCTGTGACGCTAGTTACAGATTCCGATGCTTCACTTCAGGTTTACTCTACCCCTCTGACCTTCTTATTGACGATGAAGCACAGAAATTGCATCGGAATTAATTACAAAAGGCACAATGCCGACTTAAGTACAAGAAGACTGACTCTTCTTACTGTCTAAGTTTTGAACCATTCCTGTGACACTAGTTATAGATTCCGATGCTTCACTTCAGATTTACTGTATCCCTTGCACCTTATTATTGACGATGAAACACAGATATTGCATCGGTATTAAGTACAAAAGGCACAATGCCGTTTTAAGTACAAGAAGACTGACCCTTCTTACTGTCTATGTTTTGAACCATTCCTGTGAGACTAGTTATAGATTCCGATTCCTCACTTTAGGTTTACTGTATCCCTCTGACCTTCTTATTGACGATGAAACAGAGAAATTGCACCGGTATTAAATACAAATGGCACAATGCCAACATAAGTACAAGAAGACTGACTCTTCTTACTGACTATGTTTTGAACCATTCCTGTGACACTAGTTATAGATTCCGATGCTTCACTTTAGGTTTACTGTATCCCTTGGACCTTCGTATTGACGATGAAACACAGAAATTGCATCGGAATTAAATACAAAAGGCACAATGCCGACTTAAGTACAAGAAGACTGACTCTTCTTACTAACTATGTTTTGATCCATTCCTGTGACATTAGTTACAGATTCCGATGCTTCACTTCAGGTTTACTCTATCCCTAGGACCTTCTTATTGACAATGAAACACAGAAATTGCATCGGAACTAAATACAAAAGGCACAATGCCGACTTAAGTACAAGAAGACTGACCCTTCCTACTGTCTATGTTTGAACGATTCCTGTGACATTGGTTATAGATTCCGATGCTTCACTTCAGGTTTACTATATCCTTTGGACCTTCATATTGGCGACGAAATACAGAAATTGCATTGGCATTAAATAGAAAAAAAGCACATTGCCGACTTAAATACAAGAAGACTGACTCTTCTTACTGTCTATGTTTTGAACCATCCCTGTGACACTAGTTATAGATTCCGATGCTTCACTTCAGGTTTACTGTATCCCTTGGACCTTCTTATTGACGATGATACACAGAAAATGCATCGGAATTAAATACAAAAGGCACAATGCCGACTTAAGTACAAGAAGATTGACTCTTCTTACTGACTGTTTCGAACCATTCCTGTGACACTAGTTATAGATTCCGATGCTTCACTTCAGGTTTACTCTACCCCTCTGACCTTCTGATTGACGATGAAGCACAGAAACTGCATCGGAATTAAACAAAAAAGGCACAATGCCGACTTAAGTACAAGAAGACTGACTCTTCTTACTGTCTATGATTTGAACCATTCCTGTGACACTAGTTATAGATTCCGATGCTTCACTTCAGATTTACTGTATCACTCTGACCTTCTTATTGACGATGAAACACAGAAATTGCATTGGAATTAAATACAAGAGGCACAATGCCGACTTAAGTAGAAGAAGACTGACTCTTCGTACTGACTATGTTTTGAACCATTCCTGTGACACTAGTTATAGATTACGATGATTCACTTCAGGTTTACTGTATCCCTTGGACCTTCTTATTGACGATGAAACACAGAAATTGCATCGGAATTAAATACAAAAGGCAGAATGACGACTTAAGTACAAGAAGACTGACTCTTCTTACTGACTATGATTTGAACCATTCCTGTGACGCTAGTTACAGATTCCGATGCTTCACTTCAGGTTCACTGTATCCCTTGGACCTTCTCATTGACGATGAAACACAGATATTGCATCGGAATTAAATACAAAAGGCACAACGACGACTTAAGTACAAGAAGACTTACTCCTCCTACTGTCTATGTTTTGAACCATTCCTGTGACAGTAGTTACAGATTCCGATGCTTCACTTCAGGTTTACTGTATCCCTCTGACCTTCTTATTGACGATGAAACACAGATATTGCATCGGAATTAAATACAAAAGGCACAATGACGACTTAAGTACAAGAAGACTGACTCTTCTTTCTGTCTATGTTTTGAACCATTCCTGTGACGCTAGTTACAGATTCCGATGCTTCACTTCAGGGTTGCTGTATCCCTCTGACATTCTTATTGACGATGAAACACTGAAATTGCATCGGAATTAAATAGAAAAGGCACAATGCCGACTTAAGTACAAGAAGACTGACTCTCCCTACAGTCTATGATTTGAACCATTCCTGTGACACTAGTTACAGATTCCGATGCTTCACTTCAGGTTTACTGTATCCCTTGGACCTTCTTATTAACGATGAAACACAGATATTGCATCGGAATGAAATACAAAAGGCACAATGACGACTTAAGTACAAGAAGACTGACTCTTCCTACTGTCTATGTTTTGAACCATTCCTGTGACACTAGATATAGATTATGATGATTCACTTCAGGATTACTGTATCCCTTGGACCTTCTTATTGACGATGAAACACAGAAATTGCATCGGAATTAAATAGAAAAGGCACAATGCCGACTTAAGTACAAGAAGACTGACTCTTCTTACTGACTACGTTTTGAACCATTCCTGTGACACTAGTTATGGATTCCGATGCTTCACTTCAGGTTTACTGTATCCCTCTGACCTCCTTATTGACGATGAAACACAGAAAGTGCATCGGAATTAAATAGAAAAGGCACAATGCTTACTTAAGTACAAGAAGACTGACTCTTCTTACTGTCTATGTTTTGAACCATTCCTGTGACACTAGTTATAGATTCCGATGCTTCACTTCAGGTTTACTGTATCCCTCTGACCTTCTTATTGACGATGAAACACAGAAATTGCATCGGAATTAAATACAAAAGGCACAATGCCGACTTAAGTACAAGAAGACTGACTCTTCTAACTGACTGTTTTGAACCATTCCTGTGACACTTGTTATAGATTCCGATGCTTCACTTCAGGTTTACTGTATCCCTCTGACCTTCTAATTGACGATGAAACACAGAAATTGCATCGGTATGAAATACAAAAGGCACAATACCGAATTAAGTACAAGAAGAATGACTCTCCGTACTGACTATGTTTTGAACCATTCCTGTGACACTAGTTATAGATTATGATGATTCACTTCAGGATTACTGTATCCCTTGGACCTTCTTATTGACGATGAAACACAGAAATTGCATCGGAATTAAATAGTAAAGGCACAATGCCGACTTAAGTACAAGAAGACTGACTCTTCTTACTGACTACGATTTTAACCATTCCTGTGACACTAGTTATGGATTCCGATGCTTCACTTCAGGTTTACTGCATCCCTCTGACCTTCTTATTGACGATGAAACACAGAAAGTGCATCGGAATTAAATAGAAAAGGCACAAAGCCGACTTAAGTACAAGAAGACTGACTCTTCTTACTGTCTATGTTTTGAACCATTCCTGTGACACTAGTTATAGATTCCGATGCTTCACTTCTGGTTTACAGTATCCCTTGGACCTTCTTATTGACGATGAAACACAGAAATAGCATCGGATTTAAATACAAAGGGCACACTGCCGACTGAAGTACAAGAAGACTGACACCTCTTTCTGTCTATGTTTTGAACCATTCCTGTGACGCTAGTTACAGATTCCGATGCTTCACTTCAGGGTTACTGTATCCCTCTGACATTCTTATTGACGATGATACACTGAAATTGCATCGGAATTAGATAGAAAAGGCACAATGCCGACTTATGTACAAGAAGCCTGACCCCTCCTACTGTCTATGTTTTGAACCATTCCTGTGACACTAGTTATAGATTCCGATGCTTCACTTCAGGTTTACTGTATCCCTTGGACGTTCTTATTGACGATGAAACACAGAAATTGCATCGGAATTAAATACAAAAAGCACAATGCCGACTTAAGAACAAGAAGACTGTTTCTTCTTACTGACTATGTTTTGAACCATTCCTGTGACGCTAGTTGCAGATTCCGATGCTTCACTTCAGGTTCACTGTATCCCTTGGACCTTCTTGTTGACGATGAAACACAGATATTGCATCGGAATTAAATACAAAAGGCACAATGCCGACTTAAGTACAAGAGGACTGACTCTTCCTACTGTCTATGATTTTAGTCATTCCTGTGACACTAGTTACAGATTCCGAAGCTTCACTTCAGGTTTACGGTATCCCTCTGACCTTCTTTTAACGATGAAACACAGAAATTGCATCGGAATTAAATACAAAAGGCACAATGCCGACTTAAGTACAAGAAGTTTGACTCTTCTTACTGACTGTTTCGAACCATTCCTGTGACACTAGTTATAGATTCCGATGCTTCACTTCAGGTTTACTCTACCTCTCTGACCTTCTTATTGACGATGAAGCACAGAAATTGCATCGGAATTAAATAAAACAGGCACAATGCCGACTTAAGTACAAGAAGACTGACTCTTCTTACTGTCTAAGTTTTGAACCATTCCTGTGACACTAGTTATAGATTCCGATGCTTCACTTCAGATTTACTGTATCCCTTGCACCTTCTTATTGACGATGAAACACAGCTATTGCATCGGTATTAAGTACAAAAGGCACAATGCCGTTTTAAGTACAAGAAGACTGACCCTTCTTACTGTCTATGTTTTGAACCATTCCTGTGACACTAGTTATAGATTCCGATGCCTCACTTTAGGTTTACTGTATCCCTCTGACCTTCTTATTGACGATGAAACAGAGAAATTGCATCGGTATTAAATACAAAAGGCACAATGCCAACATAAGTACAAGAAGACTGACTCTTCTTTTTGACTATGTTTTGAACCATTCCTGTGACACTACTTATAGATTCCGATGCTTCACTTTAGGTTTACTGTATCCCTTGGACCTACGTATTGACGATGAAACACAGAAATTGCATCGGAATTAATTACAAAAGGCACAATGCCGACTTAAGTACAAGAAGACTGACTCTTCTTACTAACTATGTTTTGATCCATTCCTGTGACATTAGTTACAGATTCCGATCCTTCACTTCAGGTTTACTCTATCCCTAGGACCTTCTTATTGACGATGAAACACAGAAATTGCATCGGAACTAAATACAAAAGGCACAATGCCGACTTAAGTACAAGAAGACTGACCCTTCCTACTGTCTATGTTTGAACGATTCCTGTGACATTGGTTATAGATTCCGATGCTTCACTTCAGGTTTACTATATCCTTTGGACCTTCTTATTGGCGACGAAATACAGAAATTGCATTGGAATTAAATAGAAAAGGCACATTGCCGACTTAAATATAAGAAGACTGACTCTTCTTACTGTCTGTGTTTTGAACCATTCCTGTGACACTAGTTATAGATTCCGATGCTTCACTTCAGGTTTACTGTATCCCTTGGACCTTCTTATTGACGATGATACACAGAAAATGCATCGGAATTATATACAAAAGGCACAATGCCGACTTAAGTACAAGAAGATTGACTCTTCTTACTGACTGTTTCGAACCATTCCTGTGACACTAGTTATAGATTCCGATGCTTCACTTGAGGTTTACTCTACCCCTCTGACCTTCTTATTGACGATGAAGCACAGAAATTGCATCGGAATTAATTACAAAAGGCACAATGCCGACTTAAGTACAAGAAGACTGACTCTTCTTACTGACTATGATTTGAACTATTCCTGTGACGTTAGTTACAGATTCCGATGCTTCACTTCAGGTTTACTGTATCCCTTGGACCTTCTTATTGACGATGAAACACAGATATTGCATCGGAATTAAATACAAAAGGCACAATGACGACTTAAGTACAAGAAGACTGACTCTTCCTACTGTCTATGTTTTCAACCATTCCTGTGACAGTAGTTACAGATTCCGATGCTTCACTTCTGGTTTACTGTATCCCTCTGACCTTCTTATTGACGATGAAACACAGATATTGCATCGGAATTAAATACAAAAGGCACAATGACGACTTAAGTACAAGAAGACTGACTCTTCTTTCTGTTTATGTTTTGAACCATTCCTGTGACGCTAGTTACAGATTCCGATGCTTCACTTCAGGGTTGCTGTAACCCTCTGACATTCTTATTGACGATGAAACACTGAAATTGCATCGGAATTAAATAGAAAAGGCACAATGCCGACTTAAGTACAAGAAGACTGAATCTTCCTACAGTCTATGATTTGAACCATTCCTGTGACACTAGTTATAGATTCCGATGCTTCACTTCAGGTTTACTGTATCCCTCTGACCTTCTTATTGACGATGAGACACAGAAATTGTATCGGAATTAAATACAAAAGGCACAATGCCGACATAAGTACAAGAAGACTGACTCTTCTTACTGACTATGTTTGGAACCATTCCTGTGACACTAGTTATAGATTCCGATACCTCACTTCAGGTTTACTCTATCCCTCTGACCTTCTTATTGACGATGAAAGGCAGATATTGCATCGGAATTAAATAGAAAAGGCACAATGCCTACTTAAGTACAAGAAGACTGACTCTTCTTACTGACTATGTTTTGAACTATTCCTGTGACACTAGTTATAGTTTCCGATGCTTTACTTCAGGTTTACTGTATCCCTCTGACCTCCTTATTGTCGATGAAACACAGATATTGCATCGGAATTAAATACAAAAGGCACAATGCCGACTTAAGTACAAGAAGACTGACTCTTCCAACTGTCTATGTTTGGAACCATTCCTGTGACACTACTTATAGATTCCGATGCTTCACTTTAGGTTTACTGTATCCCTTGGACCTTCGTATTGACGATGAAACACAGAAAGTGCATCGGAATTAATTACAAAAGGCACATTGCCGACTTAAGTACAAGAAGACTGACTCTTCTTACTAACTATGTTTTGATCCATTCCTGTGACATTAGTTACAGATTCCGATGCTTCACTTCAGGTTTACTCTATCCCTAGGACCTTCTTATTGACGATGAAACACAGAAATTGCATTGGAACTAAATACAAAAGGCACAATGCCGACTTAAGTACAAGAAGACTGACCCTTCCTACTGTCTATGTTTGAACGATTCCTGTGACATTGGTTATAGATTCCGATGCTTCACTTCAGGTTTACTATATCCTTTGGACCTTTATATTGGCGACGAAATACAGAAATTGCATTGGAATTAAATAGAAAAAGCACATTGCCGACTTAAATATAAGAAGACTGACTCTTCTTACTGTCTATGTTTTGAACCATTCCTGTGACACTAGATATAGATTCCGATGCTTCACTTCAGGTTTACTGTATCCCTTGGACCTTCTTATTGACGATGATACACAGAAAATGCATCGGAATTATATACAAAAGGCACAATGCCGACTAAAGTACAAGAAGATTGACTCTTCTTACTGACTGTTTCGAACCATTCCTGTGACACTAGTTATAGATTCCGATGCCTCACTTCAGGTTTACTCTACCCCTCTGACCCTCTTATTGACGATGAAGCACAGAAATTGCATCGGAATTAATTACAAAAGGCACAATGCCGACTGAAGTACAAGAAGACTGACTCTTCTTACTGACTATGTTTTTAACCATTCCTGTGACGCTAGTTACAGATTCCGATGCTTCACTTCAGGTTTACTGTATCCCTTGGACCTTCTTATTGACGATGAAACACAGATATTGCATCGGAATTAAATACAAAAGGCACAATGACGACTTAAGTAGAAGTAGACTGACTCTTCGTACTGACTATGTTTTGAACCATTCCTGTGACAGTAGTTACAGATTCCGATGCTTCACTTCAGGTTTACTGTATCCCTCTGACCTTCTTATTGGCGATGAAACACAGATATTGCATCGGAATTAAATACAAAAGGCACAATGACGACATAAGTACAAGAAGACTGACTCTTCTTTCTGTCTATGTTTTGAACCATTCCTGTGACGCTAGTTACAGATTCCGATGCTTCACTTCAGGGTTGCTGTAACCCTCTGACATTCTTATTGACGATGAAACACTGAAATTGCATCGGAATTAAATAGAAAAGGCACAATGCCGACTTAAGTACAAGAAGACTGAATCTTCCTACAGTCTATGATTTGAACCATTCCTGTGACACTAGTTATAGATTCCGATGCTTCACTTCAGGTTTACTGTATCCCTTGGACGTTCTTATTGACGATGAAACACAGTAATTGCATTGGAATTAAGTACAAAAGGCACAATGCCGACTTAAGTACAAGAAGACTGACTCTTCTTACTGCCTATGGTTTGAACCATTCCTGTGACACTAGTTATAGATTTCGATGCTTCACTTTAGATTTACTGCATCCCTTGGACCTTCGAATTGACGCTGAAACACAGAAAATGCATCGGAATTAAATACAAAAGGCACAATGCCGACTTAAGGAAAAGAAGACTGACTCTTCTTACTGACTATGTTTTGAACCATTCCTGTGACACTAGTTATAGATTCCGATGCTTCACTTCAGGTTTACTGTATCCCTCTGACCTTCTTATTGACGATGAGACACAGACATTGCATCGGAATTAAATACAAAAGGCACAATGCCGACAAAGTACAAGAAGACTGACTCTTCTTATTGACTATGTTTGGAACCATTCCTGTGACACTAGTTATAGATTCCGATGCCTCACTTCAGGTTTACTCTATCCCTCTGACCTTCTTATTGACGATGAAACACAGATATTGCATCGGAATTAAATAGAAAAGGCACAATGCCTACTTAAGTACAAGAAGACTGACTCTTCTTACTGACTATGTTTTGAACCATTCCTGTGACACTAGTTATAGTTTCCGATGCTTCACTTCAGGTTTACTGTATCCCTCTGACCTCCTTATTGACGATGAAACACAGATATTGCATCGGAATTAAATACAAAAGGCACAATGCCGACTTAAGTACAAGAAGACTGACTCTTCCAACTGTCTATGTTTTGAACCATTCCTGTGACACTAGTTATAGAGTCCGATGCTTCACTTCAGGTTTACTGTATCCCTTGAACGATTCCTGTGACATTAGTTATAGATTCCGATGCTTCACTTCAGGTTTACTGTATCCCTTGGACGTTCTTATTGACGATGAAACACAGAAATTGCATCGGAATTAAATACAAAAAGCACAATGCCTACTTAAGTACAAGAAGACTGACTCTTCTTACTGTCTAAGATTTGAACCATTCCTGTGACACTAGTTATAGATTCCGATGCTTCACTTAGGATTTACTGTATCCCTTGCACCCTCTTATTGATGATGAAACACAGATATTGCATCGGTATTAAGTACAAATGCACAATGCCGTTTTAAGTACAAGAAGACTGACCCTTCTTACTGTCTATGTTTTGAACCATTCCTGTGACACTAGTTATAGATTCCGATGCATCACTTCAGGTTCACTCTACCCCTCTGACCTTCTTATTGACGATGAAACAGAGAAATTGCATCGGTATTAGATACAAAAGGCACAATGCCAACATAAGTACAAGAAGACTGACTCTTCTTACTGACTATGTTTTGAACCATTCCTGTGACACTACTTATAGATTCCGATGCTTCACTTTAGGTTTACTGTATCCCTTGGACCTTCGTATTGACGATGAAACACAGAAATTGCATCGGAACTAAATACAAAAGGCACAATGCCGACTTAAGTACAAGAAGACTGACCCTTCCTACTGTCTATGTTTGAACGATTCCTGTGACATTGGTTATAGATTCCGATGCTTCACATCAGGTTTACTATATCCTTTGGACCTTCTTATTGGCGACGAAATACAGAAATTGCATTGGAATTAAATAGAAAAGGCACATTGCCGACTTAAATACAACAAGACTGACTCTTCTTACTGTCTATGTCTTGAACCATTCCTGTGACACTAGTTATAGATTCCGATGCTTCACTTTAGGTTTACTGTATCCCTTGGACCTTCTTATTGACGATGATACACAGAAAATGCATCGGAATTAAATACAAAAGGCACAATGCCGACTTAAGTACAAGAAGATTGACTCTTCTTACTGACTGTTTCGAACCATTCCTGTGACACTAGTTATAGATTCCGATGCATCACTTCAGGTTTACTCTACCCCTCTGACCTTCTTATTGACGATGAAGAACAAAAATTGGATCGGAATTAAATACAATAGGCACAATGCCGACTTAAGTACAAGAAGACTGACTCTTCTTACTGTCTATGATTTGAACCATTCCTGTGACACTAGTTATGGATTCCGATGCTTCACTTCAAGTTTACTGTATCCCTTGCAACTTCTTATTGACGATGAAACACAGATATTGCATCGGAATTAAATACAAAAGGCACAATGCCGACTTAAGTACAAGAAGACTGACCCTTCTAACTGTCTATGTTTAGAACCATTCCTGTGACACTAGTTATAGATTCCGATGCTTCACTTCAGGTTTACTGTATCCCTTGGACGTTCTTATTGACGATGAAACACAGAATTTGCATCGGAATTAAATACAAAAAGCACAATGCCGACTTAAGAACAAGAAGACTGACTCTTCTTACTGACTATGTTTTGAACCATTCCTGTGACGCTAGTTACAGATTCCGATGCTTCACTTCAGGTTCACTGTATCCCCTGGACCTTCTTGTTGACGATGAAACACAGATATTGCATCGGAATTAAATACAAAAGGCACAATGCCGACTTAAGTACAAGAGGACTGACTCTTCCTACTGTCTATGATTTTAATCATTCCTGTGACACTAGTTACAGATTCCGATGCTTCACTTCAGGTTTACGGTATCCCTCTGCCCTTCTTTTAACGATGAAACACAGAAATTGCATTGGAATTAAATACAAAAGGCACAATGCCGACTTAAGTACAAGAAGATTGACTCTTCTTACTGACTGTTTCGAACCATTCCTGTGACACTAGTTATAGATTCCGATGCTTCACTTCAGGTTTCCTCTACCCCTCCGACCTTCTTATTGACGATGAAGCACAGAAATTGCATCGGAATTAAATACAAAAGGCACAATGCCGACTTAAGTACAAGAAGACTGACTCTTCTTACTGTCTAAGTTTTGAACTATTCCTGTGACACTAGTTATAGATTCCGATGCTTCACTTCAGATTTACTGTATCCCTTGCACCTTCTTATTGACGATGAAACACAGATATTGCATCGATATTAAGTACAAAGGGCACAATGCCGTTTTAAGTACAAGAAGACTGACCCTTCTTACTGTCTATGTTTTGATCCATTCCTGTGACACTAGTTATAGATTCCGATGCCTCACTTTAGGTTTACTGTATCCCTCTGACCTTCTTATTGACGATGAAACAGAGAAATTGCATCGGTATTAAATACAAAAGGCACAATGCCAACATAAGTACAAGAAGACTGACTCTTCTTACTGACTATGTTTTGAACCATTCCTGTGACACTACTTATAGATTCCGATGCTTCACTTTAGGTTTACTGTATCCCTTGGACCTTCGTATTGACGATGAAACACAGAAATTGCATCGGAATTAATTACAAAAGGCACAATGCCGACTTAAGTACAAGAAGATTGACTCTTCTTACTGACTGTTTCGAACCATTCCTGTGACACTAGTTGTAGATTCCGATGCTTCACTTCAGGTTTACTCTACCCCTCTGACCTTCTTATTGACGATGAAGCACAGAAATTGCATCGGAATTAATTACAAAAGG
This sequence comes from Schistocerca americana, assembly GCF_021461395.2. Taxonomy (NCBI): domain Eukaryota; kingdom Metazoa; phylum Arthropoda; class Insecta; order Orthoptera; family Acrididae; genus Schistocerca; species Schistocerca americana. The sequence continues at coordinate 7,679,696 of NC_060125.1, forward strand.
CACAATGCCGACTTAAGTACAAGAAGACTGACTCTTCTCACTGACTATGATTTGAACCATTCCTGTGACGCTAGTTACAGATACCGATGCTTCACTTCAGGGTTGCTGTAACCCTCTGACATTCTTATTGACGATGAAACACTGAAATTGCATCGGAATTAAATAGAAAAGGCACAATCCCGACATAAGTACAAGAAGACTGACTCTTCTTACTGTCTATGTTTTGAACCATTCCTGTGACACTAGTTATAGATTCCGATGCTTCACTTTAGGTTTACTGTATCCCTTGGACCTTCTTATTGACGATGAAACACAGAAATTGCATCGGAATTAAATACAAAAAGCACAATGCCGACTTAAGAACAAGAAGACTGACTCTTGTTACTGCCTATGTTTTGAACCATTCCTGTGACGCTAGTTACAGATTCCGATGCTTCACTTCAGGTTTACTGTATCCCTTGGACCTTCTTGTTGACGATGAAACACAGATATTGCATCGGAATTAAATACAAAAGGCACAATGCCGACTTAAGTACAAGAGGACTGACTCTTCCTACTGTCTATGTTTTTAACCATTCCTGTGACACTAGTTACAAATTCCGATGCTTCACTTCAGGTTTACGGTATCCCACTGACCTTCTTTTAACGATGAAACTCAGTAATTGCATCGGAATTAAATACAAAAGACACAATGCCGACTTAAGTACAAGAAGACTGACTCTTCCTACTGTCTATGTATTGAACGATTCCTGTGACATTAGTTATTGATTCCGATGCTTCACTTCAGGTTTACTGTATCCTTTGGACCTTCTAACTGGCGACGAAATGCAGAAATAGCTTCGGAATTAAATACAAAAAGCACAATGCCGACTTAAGTACAAGAAGACTGACTCTTCTTACTGTCTGTTTTGAGCCATTCCTGTGACACTTGTAATAGATTCCGATGCTTCACTTCAGGTTTACTGTACCCCTCTAACCTTCTTTTTGACGATGAAACACAGAAATTGCGTCATAATTAGATTCAAAAGGCACAATGCCGACTTAAGTACAAGAAGACTGACTCTTCATACTGTCTATGTTTGAACGATTCCTGTGACATTAATTATAGATTCCGATGCTTCACTTCAGGTTTACTGTATCCTTTGGACCTTCTTATTGACGATGAAACACAGAAAATGCATCGGAATTAAATACAAAAGGCACAATGCCGACCTAAGTACAAGAAGATTGACTCTTCTTACTGACTGTTTTGAACCATTCCTGTGACACTAGTTATAGATTCCGATGCTTCACTTCGGGTTTACTGTATCCCTCTGACCTTCATATTGACGATAAAACACAGAAATTGCATCGGAATTAAATAAAAATGGCACAATGCTGACTTAAGTACAAGAAGACTGACTCTTCTTACTGTCTAAGTTTTGAACCATTCCTGTGACACTAGTTATAGATTCCGATGCTTCACTTAGGATTTACTGTATCCCTTGCACCCTCTTATTGATGATGAAACACAGATATTGCATCGGTATTAAGTACAAAAGGCACAATGCCGTTTTAAGTACAAGAAGACTGACCCTTCTTACTGTCTATGTTTTGAACCATTCCTGTGACACTAGTTATAGATTCCGATGCATCACTTCAGGTTCACTCTACCCCTCTGACCTTCTTATTGACGATGAAACAGAGAAATTGCATCGGTATTAGATACAAAAGGCACAATGCCAACATAAGTACAAGAAGACTGACTCTTCTTACTGACTATGTTTTGAACCATTCCTGTGACACTACTTATACATTCCGATGCTTCACTTTAGGTTTACTGTATCCCTTGGACCTTCGTATTGACGATGAAACAGAGAAATTGCATCGGAACTAAATACGAAAGGCACAATGCCGACTTAAGTACAAGAAGACTGACCCTTCCTACTGTCTATGTTTTGAACCATTCCTGTGACAGTAGTTACAGATTCCGATGCTTCACTTCAGGTTTACTGTATCCCTCTGACCTTCTTATTGACGATGAAACACAGATATTGCATCGGAATTAAATACAAAAGGCACAATGACGACTTAAGTACAAGAAGACTGACTCTTCTTTCTGTCTATGTTTTGAACCATTCCTGTGACGCTAGTTACAGATTCCGATGCTTCACTTCAGGGTTGCTGTAACCCTCTGACATTCTTATTGACGATGAAACACTGATATTGCATCGGAATTAAATAGAAAAGGCACAAGGCCGACTTAAGTACAAGAAGACTGAATCTTCCTACAGTCTATGATTTGAACCATTCCTGTGACACTAGTTATAGATTCCGATGCTTCACTTCAGGTTTACTGTATCCCTTGGACGTTCTTATTGACGATGAAACACAGAAATTGCATTTGAATTAAGTACAAAAGGCACAATGCCGACTTAAGTACAAGAAGACTGACTCTTCTTACTGCCTATGGTTTGAACCATTCCTGTGACACTAGTTATAGATTCCGATGCTTCACTTTAGATTTACTGTATCCCTTGGACCTTCGAATTGACGCTGAAACACAGAAAATGCATCGGAATTAAATACAAAAGGCACAATGCCGACTTAAGGAAAAGAAGACTGACTCTTCTTACTGACTATGTTTTGAACCATTCCTGTGACACTAGTTATAGATTCCGATGCTTCACTTCAGGTTTACTGTATCCCTTGGACGTTCTTATTGACGATGAAACACAGAAATTGCATCGGAATTAAATACAAAAAGGACAATGCCGACTTAAGAACAAGAAGACTGACTCTTGTTACTGCCTATGTTTTGAACCATTCCTGTGACGCTAGTTACAGATTCCGATGCTTCACTTCAGGTTTACTGTATCCCTTGGACCTTCTTGTTGACGATGAAACACAGATATTGCATCGGAATTAAATACAAAAGGCACAATGCCGACTTAAGTACAAGAGGACTGACTCTTCCTACTGTCTATGTTTTTAACCATTCCTGTGACACTAGTTACAAATTCCGATGCTTCACTTCAGGTTTACGGTATCCCACTGACCTTCTTTTAACGATGAAACACAGAAATTGCATCGGAATTAAATACAAAAGACACAATGCCGACTTAAGTACAAGAAGACTGACTCTTCCTACTGTCTATGTTTTGAACGATTCCTGTGACATTAGTTATTGATTCCGATGCTTCACTTCAGGTTTACTGTATCCTTTGGACCTTCTAACTGGCGACGAAATGCAGAAATAGCTTCGGAATTAAATACAAAAAGCACAATGCCGACTTAAGTACAAGAAGACTGACTCTTCTTACTGTCTGTTTTGAGCCATTCCTGTGACACTTGTAATAGATTCCGATGCTTCACTTCAGGTTTACTGTACCCCTCTAACCTTCTTTTTGACGATGAAACACAGAAATTGCATCATAATTAGATTCAAAAGGCACAATGCCGACTTAAGTACAAGAAGACTGACTCTTCCTACTGTCTATGTTTGAACGATTCCTGTGACATTAATTATAGATTCCGATGCTTCACTTCAGGTTTACTGTATCCTTTGGACCTTCTTATTGACGATGAAACACAGAAAATGCATCGGAATTAAATACAAAAGGCACAATGCCGACCTAAGTACAAGAAGATTGACTCTTCTTACTGACTGTTTTGAACCATTCCTGTGACACTAGTTATAGATTCCGATGCTTCACTTCGGGTTTACTGTATCCCTCTGACCTTCATATTGACAATAAAACACAGAAATTGCATCGGAATTAAATAAAAATGGCACAATGCCGACTTAAGTACAAGAAGACTGACTCTTTTTACTGTCTAAGTTTTGAACCATTCCTGTGACACTAGTTATAGATTCCGATGCTTCACTTAGGATTTACTGTATCCCTTGCACCCTCTTATTGATGATGAAACACAGATATTGCATCGGTATTAAGTACAAAAGGCACAATGCCGTTTTAAGTACAAGAAGACTGACCCTTCTTACTGTCTATGTTTTGAACCATTCCTGTGACACTAGTTATAGATTCCGATGCATCACTTCAGGTTCACTCTACCCCTCTGACCTTCTTATTGACGATGAAACAGAGAAATTGCATCGGTATTAGATACAAAAGGCACAATGCCAACATAAGTACAAGAAGACTGACTCTTCTTACTGACTATGTTTTGAACCATTCGTGTGACACTACTTATAGATTCCGATGCTTCACTTTAGGTTTACTGTATCCCTTGGACCTTCGTATTGACGATGAAACACAGAAATTGCATCGGAACTAAATACGAAAGGCACAATGCCGACTTAAGTACAAGAAGACTGACCCTTCCTACTGTCTATGTTTTGAACCATTCCTGTGACAGTAGTTACAGATTCCGATGCTTCACTTCAGGTTTACTGTATCCCTCTGACCTTCTTATTGACGATGAAACACAGATATTGCATCGGAATTAAATACAAAAGGCACAATGACGACTTAAGTCCAAGAAGACTGACTCTTCTTTCTGTCTATGTTTTGAACCATTCCTGTGACGCTAGTTACAGATTCCGATGCTTCACTTCAGTGTTGCTGTAACCCTCTGACATTCTTATTGACGATGAAACACTGAAATTGCATCGGAATTAAATAGAAAAGGCACAAGGCCGACTTAAGTACAAGAAGACTGAATCTTCCTACAGTCTATGATTTGAACCATTCCTGTGACACTAGTTATAGATTCCGATGCTTCACTTCAGGTTTACTGTATCCCTTGGACGTTCTTATTGACGATGAAACACAGAAATTGCATTGGAATTAAGTACAAAAGGCACAATGCCGACTTAAGTACAAGAAGACTGACTCTTCTTACTGCCTATGGTTTGAACCATTCCTGTGACACTAGTTATAGATTCCGATGCTTCACTTTACATTTACTGTATCCCTTGGACCTTCGAATTGACGCTGAAACACAGAAAATGCATCGGAATTAAATACAAAAGGCACAATGCCGACTTAAGGAAAAGAAGACTGACTCTTCTTACTGACTATGTTTTGAACCATTCCTGTGACACTAGTTATAGATTCCGATGCTTCACTTCAGGTTTACTGTATCCCTTGGACGTTCTTATTGACGATGAAACACAGAAATTGCATCGGAATTAAATACAAAAAGCACAATGCCGACTTAAGAACAAGAAGACTGACTCTTGTTACTGCCTATGTTTTGAACCATTCCTGTGACGCTAGTTACAGATTCCGATGCTTCACTTCAGGTTTACTGTATCCCTTGGACCTTCTTGTTGACGATGAAACACAGATATTGCATCGGAATTAAATACAAAAGGCACAATGCCGACTTAAGTACAAGAGGACTGACTCTTCCTACTGTCTATGTTTTTAACCATTCCTGTGACACTAGTTACAAATTCCGATGCTTCACTTCAGGTTTACGGTATCCCACTGACCTTCTTTTAACGATGAAACACAGAAATTGCATCGGAATTAAATACAAAAGACACAATGCCGACTTAAGTACAAGAAGACTGACTCTTCCTACTGTCTATGTTTTGAACGATTCCTGTGACATTAGTTATTGATTCCGATGCTTCACTTCAGGTTTACTGTATCCTTTGGACCTTCTAACTGGCGACGAAATGCAGAAATAGCTTCGGAATTAAATACAAAAAGCACAATGCCGACTTAAGTACAAGAAGACTGACTCTTCTTACTGTCTGTTTTGAGCCATTCCTGTGACACTTGTAATAGATTCCGATGCTTCACTTCAGGTTTACTATACCCCTCTAACCTTCTTTTTGACGATGAAACACAGAAATTGCCTCATAATTAGATTCAAAAGTCACAATGCCGACTTAAGTACAAGAGACTGACTCTTCCTACTGTCTATGTTTTGAACGATTCCTGTGACATTAATTATAGTTTCCGATGCTTCACTTCAGGTTTACTGTATCCTTTGGACCTTCTTATTGACGATGAAACACAGAAAATGCATCGGAATTAAATACAAAAGGCACAATGCGGACCTAAGTACAAGAAGATTGACTCTTCTTACTGACTGTTTTGAACCATTCCTGTGACACTAGTTATAGATTCCGATGCTTCACTTCGGGTTTACTGTATCCCTCTGACCTTCATATTGGCGATAAAACACAGAAATTGCATCGGAATTAAATAAAAATGGCACAATTGCGACTTAAGTACAAGAAGACTGACTCTTCTTACTGTCTAAGTTTTGAACCATTCCTGTGACACTAGTTATAGATTCCGATGCTTCACTTAGGATTTACTGTATCCCTTGCACCCTCTTATTGATGATGAAACACAGATATTGCATCGGTATTAAGTACAAAAGGCACAATGCCGTTTTAAGTACAAGAAGACTGACCCTTCTTACTGTCTATGTTTTGAACCATTCCTGTGACACTAGTTATAGATTCCGATGCATCACTTCAGGTTCACTCTACCCCTCTGACCTTCTTATTGACGATGAAACAGAGAAATTGCATCGGTATTAGATACAAAAGGCACAATGCCAACATAAGTACAAGAAGACTGACTCTTCTTACTGACTATGTTTTGAACCATTCCTGTGACACTACTTATAGATTCCGATGCTTCACTTTAGGTTTACTGTATCCCTTGGACCTTCGTATTGACGATGAAACACAGAAATTGCATCGGAACTAAATACGAAAGGCACAATGCCGACTTAAGTACAAGAAGACTGATCCTTCCTACTGTCTATGTTTGAACGATTCCTGTGACATTGGTTATAGATTCCGATGCTTCACTTCAGGTTTACTATATCCTTTGGACCTTCTTATTGACGATGATACACAGAAAATGCATCGGAATTAAATACAAAAGGCACAATGCCGACATAAGTACAGGAAGATTGACTTTTCTTACTGACTGTTTCGAACCATTCCTGTGACAATAGTTATAGATTCCGATGCATCACTTCAGGTTTACTCTACCCCTCTGACCTTCTTATTGACGATGAAGCACAAAAATTGCATCGGAATTAAATACAAACGGCACAATGCCGACTTAAGTACAAGAAGACTGATTCTTCTTACTGTCTATGATTTGAACCATTCCTGTGACACTAGTTATGGATTCCGATGCTTCACTTCAGGTTTACTGTATCCCTTGCAACTTCTTATTGACGATGAAACACAGATATTGCATCGGAATTAAATACAAAAAGCACAATGCCGACTTAAGTACAAGAAGACTGACCCTTCTAACTGTCTATGTTTAGAACCATTCCTGTGACACTAGTTATAGATTCCGATGCTTCATTTCAGGTTTACTGTATCCCTCTGACCTTCTTATTGACGATGAAACACAGAAATTGCATCGGAATTAAATACAAAAGGCACAATGCCGACTTAAGTAGAAGAAGACTGTTTCTTCGTATTGACTATGTTTTGAACCATTCCTGTGACACTAGTTATAGATTACGATGATTCACTTCAGGTTTACTGTATCCCTTGGACCTTCTTATTGACGATGAAACACAGAAATTGCATCGGAATTAAATACAAAAGGCACAATGACGACTTAAGTACAAGAAGACTGACTCTTCTTACTGACTATGATTTGAACCATTCCTGTGACGCTAGTTACAGATTCCAATGCTTCACTTCAGGTTTACTGTATCCCTTGGACCTTCTTATTGACGATGAAACACAGATATTGCATCGGAATTAAATACAAAAGGCACAAAGACGACTTAAGTACAAGAAGACTGACTCTTCCTACTGTCTATGTTTTGAACCATTCCTGTGACAGTAGTTACAGATTCCGATGCTTCACTTCAGGTTTACTGTATCACTCTGACCTTCTTTTTGACGATGAAACACAGAAATTGCATCGGTATTAAATACAAAAGGCACAATGCCGACTTAAGTACAAGAAGACTCACTCTTCCTACTGTCTATGTTTTGAACTATTCCTGTGACATTAGTTATTGATTCCGATGCTTCACTTCAGGTTTACTGTATCCTTTGGACCTTCTAATTGGCGACGAAATGCATAAATAGCTTCGGAATTAAATACAAAAGGCACAATGCCGACTTAAGTACAAGGAGATCGACTCTTCTTACTGGCTGTTTTGAACCATTCCTGTGACACTTGTTACAGATTCCGATGCTTCACTTCAGGTTTACTGTATCCCTCTGACCTTCTTTTTGACGATGAAACACAGAAATTGCATCGGAATTAAATACCAAAGGCACAATGCCGACTTAAGTACAAGAAGACTGACTCTTCGTATTGACTATGTTTTGAACCATTCCTGTGACACTAGTTATAGATTACGATGATTCACTTAGGGATTACTGTATCCCTTGGCCCTTCTTATTGTCGATGACACACAGAAATTGCATCGGAATTAAATAGAAAAGGCACAATGCCGACTTAAGTACAAGAAGACTGACTCTTCTTACTGTCTATGATTTGAACCATTCCTGTGACACTAGTTATAGATTCCGATGCTTCAACTCAGGTTTACTGTATCCCTTGCACCTTCGTATTGACGATGAAACACAGATATTACATCGGAATTAAATACAAAAGGCACAATGCCGACTTAAGTACAAGAAGACTGACCGATCTTACTGTCTATGTTTAGAACCATTCCTGTGACACAAGTTATAGATTCCGATGCTTCACTTCAGGTTTACTGTATCCCTCTCACCTTCTTATTGACGATGAGACACAGAAATTGCATCGGAATTAAATACAAAAGGCACAATGCCGACTTAGGTACAAGAAGACTGTCTCTTCCTACTGTCTATCTTTTGAACCATTCCTGTGACACTAGTTATAGATTCCGATGCTTCACTTCAGGTTCACTGTATCCCTTGGACGTTCTTATTGACGATGAAACACAGATATTGCATCGGAATTAAATACAAAAGGCACAATGCCGACTTAAGTACAAGAAGACTGACTCTTCTTACTGACTATGTTTTGAACCATTCCTGTGACACTATTTACAGATTCCGATGCTTCACTACAGCTTTACTGTATCCCTCTGACCTTCTTATTGACGATGAAACACAGAAACTGCATCGGAATTAGATACAAAAGGCACAATGCCGACTTAAGTACAAGAAGACTGACTCTTCCTACTGTCTATGTTTTGAATGATTTCTGTGACATTAGTTATTGATTCGATGCTTCACTTCAGGTTTACTGTATCCTTTGGACCTTCTAATTTGCGACGAAATGCAGAAATAGCTTCGGAATTAAATACAAAAGGCACAATGCCGACCTAAGTACAAGAAGACTGACTCTTCTTACTGACTGTTTTGAACCATCCCTGTGACACTTGTTATAGATTACGATGATTCACTTCAGGTTTATTGTATCCCTCTGACCTTCTTATTGACGATGAAACACAGAAATTGCATCGGAATTAAATAGAAACGGCACAATGCCGACTTAAGTACAAGAAGACTGACTCTTCTTACTGACTATGTTTGGAACCATTCCTGTGACACTAGTTATAGATTCCGATGCCTCACTTCAGGTTTACTGTATCCCTCTGACCTTATTATTGACGATGAAACACAGATATTGCATCGGAAGTAAATACACAATTGCACAATGCCGACATAAGTACAAGAGGACTGACTCTTCTTACTGACTGTTTTGAACCATTCCTGTGACACTAGTTATAGATTCCGATGATTCATATCAGGTTTACTGTCTGCCTCTGACCTTCTTATTGACGATGAAACACAGAAATTGCATCGCAATTAAATGCAAGAGGCACAATGCCAACATAAGTACAAGAAGACTGACTCTTCTTACTGACTATGTTTTGCACAATTCCTGTGACATTAGTTATAGATTCCGATGCTTCACTTCAGGTTTACTCTATCCCTAGGACCTTCGTATTGACGATGAAACACAGAAATTGCATCGGAACTAAATACAAAAGGCACAATGCCGACTTAAGTAAAAGAAGACTGACCCTTCCTACTGTCTATGTTTGCACGATTCCTGTGACATTGGTTATAGATTCCGATGCTTCACTTCAGGTTTACTATATCCTTTGGACCTTCTTATTGGCGACGAAATACAGAAATTGCATTGGAATTATTAGAAAAGGCACATTGCCGACTTTAGTACAAGAAGACTGACACTTCTTACTGTCTATGTTTTGAACCATTCCTGTGACACTAGTTATAGATTCCGATGCTTCACTTCAGGTTTACTGTATCCCTCTGACCTTCGTATTGACGATGAAACACAGATATTACATCGGAAATAAATACAAAAGCACAATGCTGACTTAAGTACAAGAAGACTGACCGATCTTACTGTCTATGTTTAGAACCATTCCTGTGACACTAGTTATAGATTCCGATGCTTCACTTCAGGTTTACTGTATCCCTCTTACCTTCGTATTGACGATGAGACACAGAAATTGCATCGGTATTAAATACAAAAGGCACAATGCCGACTTAAGTACAAGAAGACTCACTCTTCCTACTGTCTATGTTTTGAACGATTCCTGTGACATTAGTTATTGATTCCGAAGCTTCACTTCAGGTTTACTGTATCCTTTGGACCTTCAAATTGGCGACGAAATGCATAAATAGCTTCGGAATTAAACACAAAAGGCACAATGCCGACTTAAGTACAAGAAGATTGACTCTTCTTACTGGCTGTTTTGAACCATTCCTGTGACACTTGTTACAGATTCAGATGCTTCACTTCAGGTTTACTGTATCCCTCTGACCTTCTTTTTGACGATGAAACACAGAAATTGCATCGGAATTAAATACAAAAGGCACAATGCCGACTTAAGTACAAGAAGACTGACTCTTCGTATTGACTATGTTTTGAACCATTCCTGTGACACTAGTTATAGATTACGATGACTCACTTCGGGATTACTGTATCCCTTGGCCCTTCTTATTGTCGATGAAACACAGAAATTGCATCGGAATTAAATAGAAAAGGCACAATGCCGACTTAAGTACAAGAAGACTGACTCTTCTTACTGACTATGTTTGGTACAATTCCTGTGACACTAGTTATAGATTCCGATGCCTCACTTCAGGTTTACTGTATCCCTCTGACCTTCTTATTGACGATGAAACACAGAAATTGCATCGGAATTAAATAGATAAGGCAAAATGCCGACTTAAGTACTAGAAGACTGACTCTTCTTACTGACTATGTTTGGAACCATTCCTGTGACACTAGTTATAGATTCCGATGCCTCACTTCACGTTTACTCTATCCCTCTGACCTTCTTAATGACGATGAAACACAGATATTGCATCGGAATTAAATAGAAAAGGCACAATGCCTACTTAAGTACAAGAAGACTGACTCTTCTAACTGACTATGTTATGAACCATTCCTGTGACACCAGTTATAGATTCCGATGCTTCACTTCAGGTTTACTGTATCCCTCTGACCTCCTTATTGACGATGAAACACAGATATAGCATCGGAATTAAATACAAAAGGCACAATGCCGACTTAAGTACAAGAAGACTGACTCTTCCAACTGTCTATGTTTTGAACCATTCCTGTGACACTATTTACAGATTCCGATGCTTCACTTCAGCTTTACTGTATCCCTCTGACCTTCTTTTTGACGATGAAACACAGAAATTGCATCGGAATTAAATACAAAAGGCACAATGCCGACTTAAGTACAAGAAGACTGACTCTTCCTACTGTCTATGTTTTGAACGATTCCTGTGACATTAGTTATTGATTCCGATGCTTAACATCAGGTTTACTGTATCCTTTGGGCCTTCTAATTGGCGACGAAATGCAGAAATAGCTTCGGAATTAAATACAAAATGCACAATGCCGACTTAAGTACAAGAAGACTGACTCTTCTTACTGACTGTTTTGACCCATTCCTGTGACACTTGTTATAGAGTACGATGATTCACTTCAGGTCTACTGTATCCCTTGGACCTTCTTATTGACGATGAAACAAAGAAATTGCATCGGAATTAAATAGAAACGGCACAATGCCGACTTAAGTACAAGAAGACTGGACTCATCTTACTGACTATGTTTTGAACCATTCCTGTGACACTAGTTTTAGATTCCGATGCTTCCCTTCAGGTTTACTGTATCCCTCTGACCTTCTTATTGACGATGAAGCACAGAAGTTGCATCGGAATTAAATACAAAATGCAAAATGCCGACTTAAGTACAAGAAGACTGACTCTTCTTACTGTCTTTGTTTTGAACCATTCCTGTGACACTAGTTATAGATTCCGATGCTTCACCTCAGGTTTACTGTGTCCCTTGCACCTTCGTATTGACGATGAAACACAGATATTACATCGGAATTAAATACAAAAGGCACAATGCCGACTTAAGTACAAGAAGACTGACCGATCTTACTGTCTATGTTTAGAACCATTCCTGTGACACAAGTTATAGATTCCGATGCTTCACTTCAGGTTTACTGTATCCCTCTCACCTTCTTATTGACGATGAGACACAGAAATTGCATCGGAATTAAATACAAAAGGCACAATGCCGACTTAAGTACAAGAAGACTGACTCTTCTTACTGACTATGTTTGGAACCATTCCTGCGACACTAGTTATAGATTCCGATGCCTCTCTTCAGGTTTGCTGTATCCCTCTGACCTTCTTATTGACGATGAAACACAGATATTGCATCGGAATTAAATAGAAAAGGCACAATGCCGACTTAAGTACAAGAAGACTGACTCTTCCTACTGTCTATGTTTTGAATGATTACTGTGACATTAGTTATTGATTCGATGCTTCACTTCAGGTTTACTGGATCCTTTGGACCTTCTAATTGGCGACGAAATGCAGAAATAACTTCGGAATTAAATACAAAAGGCACAATGCCGACTTAAGTACAAGAAGACTGACCGATCTTACTGTCTATGTTTAGAACCATTCCTGTGACACTAGTTATAGATTCCGATGCTTCACTTCAGGTTTACTGTATCCCTCTGACCTTCTTATTGACGATGAGATACAGAAATTGCATCGGAATTAAATACAAAGGGCACAATGCCGACTTAAGTACAAGAAGACTGACTCTTCTTACTGACTGTTTTGAACCATTCCTGTGGCACTTGTTATAGATTACGATGATTCACTTCAGGTTTACTGTATCCCTCTGACCTTCGTATTGACGATGAAACGCAGAAATTACATCGGAATTAAATAGAAACGGCACAATGCCGACTTAAGTACAAGAAGACTGACTCTTCTTACTGACTATGTTTGGAACCATTCCTGTGACACTAGTTATAGATTCCGATGCCTCACTTCAGGTTTACTGTATCCCTCTGACCTTATTATTGACGATGAAACACAGATATTGCATCGGAATTAAATACACAATTGCACAATGCCGACATAGGTACAAGAGGACTGACTCTTCTTACTGACTGTTTTGAACCATTCCTGTGACACTAGTTATATATTCCGATGATTCACATCAGGTTTACTGTATCCCTCTGACCTTCTTATTGACGATGAAACACAGAAATTGCATCGGAATTAAATACAAAAGGCACAATGCCAACATAAGTACAAGAAGACTGACTCTTCTTACTGACTATGTTTTGCACCATTCCTGTGACATTAGTTATAGATTCCGATGCTTCACTTCAGGTTTACTCTATCCCTAGGACCTTCGTATTGACGATGAAACACAGAAATTGCATCGGAACTAAATACAAAAGGCACAATGCCGACTTAAGTACAAGAAGACTGACCCTTCCTACTGTCTATGTTTGCACGATTCCTGTGACATTGGTTATAGATTCCGATGCTTCACTTCAGGTTTACTATGTCCTTTGGACCTTCTTATTGGCGACGAAATACAGAAATTGCATTGGAATTAAATAGAAAACGCACATTGCCGACTTCAGTACAAGAAGACTGACTCTTCTTACTGTCTATGTTTTGAACCATTCCTGTGACACTAGTTATAGATTCCGATGCTTCACTTCAGGTTTACTGTATCCCTCTGACCTTCTTATTGACGATGAGACACAGAAATTGCATCGGAATTAAATACAAAAGGCACAATGCCGACTTAAGTACAAGAAGACTGACTCTTCTTACTGACTATGTTTGGAACCATTCCTGTGACACTAGTTATAGATTCCGATGCCTCACTTCAGGTTTACTCTATCCCTCTGACCTTCTTATTGACGATGAAACACAGATATTGCATCGGAATTAAATAGAAATGGCACAATGCCTACTTAAGTACAAGAAGACTGACTCTTCTTACTGACTATGTTTTGAACCATTCCTGTGACACTAGTTATAGATTCCGATGCTTCACTTCAGGTTTACTGTATCCCTCTGACCTTCTTATTGACGATGAAGCACAGATGTTGGATCGGAATTAAATACAAAATGCACAATGCCGACTTAAGTACAAGAAGACTGACTCTTCTTACTGTCTATGTTTTGAACCATTCCTGTGACACTAGTTATAGATTCCGATGCTTCACTTCAGGTTTACTGTATCCCTTTGACCTTCGTATTGACGATGAAACACAGATATTACATCGGAATTAAATGCAAAAGGCACAATGCCGACTTAAGTACAAGAAGACTGACCGATCTTACTGTCTATGTTTAGAAGCATTCCTGTGACACTAGTTATAGATTCCGATGCTTCACTTCAGGTTTACTGTATCCCTCTGACCTTCTTATTGACGATGAGACACAGAAATTGCATCGGAATTAAATACAAAGGGCACAATGCCGACTTAAGTACAAGAAGACTGACTCTTCTTACTGACTATGTTTGGAACCATTCCTGTGACACTAGTTATAGATTCCGATGCCTCACTTCAGGTTTATTCTATCCCTCTGATCTTCTTATTGACGATGAAACACAGATATTGCATCGGAATTAAATAGAAAAGGCACAATGCCTACTTAAGTACAAGAAGACTGACTCTTCCAACTGTCTATGTTTTGAACCATTCCTGTGACACTATTTACAGATTCCGATGCTTCACTTCAGCTTTACTGTATCCCTCTGACCTTCTTTTTGACGATGAAACACAGAAATTGCATCGGAATTAAATACAAAAGGCACAATGCCGACTTAAGTACAAGAAGACTGACTCTTCCTACTGTCTATGTTTTGAACGATTCCTGTGACATTAGTTATTGATTCCGATGCTTCACATCAGGTTTACTGTATCCTTTGGGTATCCTAATTGGCGACGAAATGCAGAAATAGCTTCGGAATTAAATACAAAAGGCACAATTCCGACTTAAGTACAAGAAGACAGACTCTTCTTACTGACTGTTTTGAACCATTCCTGTGACACTTGTTATAGATTACGATGATTCACTTCAGGTTTACTGTATCCCTTGGATCTTCTTATTGACGATGAAACACAGACATTGCATCGGAATTACATAGAAACGGCACAATGCCGACTTAAGTACAAGAAGACTGACTCTTCTTACTGACTATGTTTTGAACCATTCCTGTGACACTAGTTATAGATTCCGATGCATCACTTCAGGTTTACTGTATCCCTCTGACCTTCTTATTTACGATGAAGCACAGAAGTTGCATCGGAATTAAATACAAAATGCACAATGCCGACTTAAGTACAAGAAGACTGACTCTTCTTACTGTCTATGTTTTGAACCATTCCTGTGACACTAGTTATAGATTCCGATGCTTCACTTCAGGTTTACTGTATCCCTTGCACCTTCGTATTGACGATGAAACACAGATATTACATCGGAATTTAATACAAAAGACACAATGCCGACTTAAGTACAAGAGGACTGACCGATCTTACTGTCTATGTTTAGAACCATTCCTGTGACACTAGTTATAGATTCCGATGCTTCACTTCATGTTTACTGTATCCCTCTCACCTTCTTATTGACGATGAGACACAGAAATTGCATCGGAATTAAATACAAAAGGCACAATGCCGACTTAAGTACAAGAAGACTGACTCTTCTTACTGACTATGTTTTTAACCATTCCTGTGACACTAGTTATAGATTCCGATGCTTCACTTGAGGTCTACTGTATCCCTCTGACCTTCTTATTGACGATGAAGCACAGAAGTTGCATCGGAATTAAATACAAAATGCACAATGCCGACTTAAATACAAGAAGACTTACTCTTCTTACTGTCTATGTTTTGAACCATTCCTGTGACACTAGTTATAGATTCCGATGCTTCACTTTAGGTTTACTGTATCCCTTGCACCTTCGTATTGACGATGAAACACTGATATTACATCGGAATTAAATACAAAAGGCACAATGCCGACTTAAGTACAAGAAGACTGACCGATCTTACTGTCTATGTTTAGAACCATTCCTGTGACACTAGTTATAGATTCAGATGCTTCACTTCAGGTTTACTGGATCCCTCTGACCTTCTAATTGACGATGAGACACAGAAATTGCATCGGAATTAAATACAAAAGGCACAATGCCGACTTAAGTACAAGAAGACTGACTCTTCTTACTGACTATGTTTGGAACCATTCCTGTGACACTAGTTACAGATTCCGATGCCTCACTTCAGGTTTACTGTATCCCTCTGACCTTGCTATTGACGATGAAACACAGATATTGCATCGGAATTAAATAGAAAAGGCACAATGCCGACTTAAGTACAAGAAGACTGACTCTTCTTACTGACTATGTTTTGAACCATTCCTGTGACACTATTTACAGATTCCGATGCCTCACTTCAGGTTTACTGTATCCCTCTGACCTTATTATTGACGATGAAACACAGATATTGCATCGGAATTAAATACACAATTGCACAATGCCAACATAAGTACAAGAGGACTAACTTTCTTACTGACTGTTTTGAACCATTCCTGTGACACTAGTTATAGATTCCGATGATTCACATCAGGTTTACTGTTTCCCTCTGACCTTCTTTTTGACGATGAAACACAGAAATTGCATCGGAATTAAATACAAAAGGCACATTGCCAACATAAGTACAAGAAGACTGACTCTTCTTACTGACTATGTTTTGCACCATTCCTGTGACATCAGTTATAGCTTCCGATGGTTTACTTCAGGTTTACGCTATCCCTAGGACCTTCGTATTGACGATGAAACACAGAAATTGCATCGGAACTAAATACAAAAGGCACAATGCCGACTTAAGTACACGAAGACTGACCCTTCCTACTGTCTATGTTTGCACGATTCCTGTGACCTTGGTTATAGATTCCGATGCTTCACTTCAGGTTTACTATATCCTTTGGACCTTCTTATTGGCGACGAAATACAGAAATTGCATTGGAATTAAATAGAAAAGGCACATTGCCGACTTTAGTACAAGAAGACTGACTCTTCTTACTGTCTATGTTTTGAACCATTCCTGTGACACTAGTTATAGATTCCGGTGCTTCACTTCAGGTTTACTGTATCCCTCTGACCTCCTTATTGACGATGAAACACAGATATTGCATCGGAATTAAATAGAAACGGCACAATGCCGACTTAAGTACAAGAAGACTGACCCTTCTTACTGAGTATGTTTTGAACCATTCCTGTGACACTAGTTATAGATTCCGATGCTTCACTTCAGGTTTACTGTATCCCTCTGACCTCCTTATTGACGATGAAACACAGATATTGCATCGGAATTAAATAGAAACGGCACAATGCCGACTTAAGCACAAGAAGACTGACTCTTCTTACTGACTATGTTTTTAACCATTCCTGTGACACTAGTTATAGATTACGATGCTTCACTTGAGGTCTACTGTATCCCTCTGACCTTCTTATTGACGATGAAGCACAGAAGTTGCATCGGAATTAAATACAAAATGCACAATGCCGACTTAAATACAAGAAGACTTACTCTTCTTACTGTCTATGTTTTGAACCATTCCTGTGACACTAGTTATAGATTCCGATGCTTCACCACAGGTTTATTGTATCCCTTGCACCTTCGTATTGACGATGAAACACCGATATTACATCGGAATTAAATACAAAAGGCACAATGCCGACTTAAGTACAAGAAGACTGACCGATCTTACTGTCTATGTTTAGAACCATTCCTGTGACACAAGTTATAGATTCAGATGCTTCACTTCAGGTTTACTGTATCCCTCTGACCTTCTAATTGACGATGAGACACAGAAATTGCATCGGAATTAAATACAAAAGGCACAATGCCGACTTAAGTACAAGAAGACTGACTCTTCTTACTGACTATGTTTTGAACCATTCCTGTGACACTATTGACAGATTCCGATGCCTCACTTCAGGTTTACTGTATCCATCTGACCTTATTATTGACGATGAAACACAGATATTGCATCGGAATTAAATACACAATTGCACAATGCCAACATAAGTACAAGAGGACTAACTCTTCTTACTGACTGTTTTGAACCATTCCTGTGACACTAGTTATAGATTCCGATGATTCACATCAGGTTTACTGTTTCCCTCTGACCTTCTTATTGACGATGAAACACAGAAATTGCATCGGAATTAAATACAAAAGGCACAATGCCAACATAAGTACTAGAAGACTGACTCTTCTTACTGACTATGTTTTGCACCATTCCTGTAACATTAGTTATAGATTCCGATGGTTCACTTCAGGTTTACGCTATCCCTAGGACCTTCGTATTGACGATGAAACACAGAAATTGCATCGGAACTAAATACAAAAGGCACAATGCCGACTTAAGTACACGAAGACTGACCCTTCCTACTGTCTATGTTTGCACGATTCCTGTGACATTGGTTATAGATTCCGATGCTTCACTTCAGGTTTACTATATCCTTTGGGCCTTCTTATTGGCGACGAAATACAGAAATTGCATTGGAATTAAATAGAAAAGGCACATTGCCGACTTTAGTACAAGAAGACTGACTCTTCTTACTGTCTATGTTTTGAACCATTCCTGTGACACTAGTTATAGATTCCGATGCTTCACTTCAGGTTTACTGTATCCCTCTGACCTCCTTATTGACGGTGAAACACAGATATTGCATCGGAATGAAATAGAAACGGCACAATGCCGACTTAAGTACAAGAAGACTGACTCTTCTTACTGAGTATGTTTTGAACCATTCCTGTGACACTAGTTATAGATTCCGATGCTTCACTTCAGGTTTACTTATCCCTCTGACCTCCTTATTGACGATGAAACACAGATATTGCATCGGAATTAAATAGAAACGGCACAATGCCGACTTAAGTACAAGAAGACTGACTCTTCTTACTGACTATGTTTGAACCATTCCTGTGACACTAGTTATAGATTCCGATGCTTCACTTGAGGTCTACTGTATCCCTCTGACCTTCTTATTGATGATGAAGCACAGAAGTTGCATCGGAATTAAATACAAAATGCACAATGCCGACTTAAGTACAAGAAGACTTACTCTTCTTACTGTCTATGTTTTGAACCATTCCTGTGACACTAGTTATAGATTCCGATGCTTCACCTCAGGTTTACTGTATCCCTTGCACCTTCTTATTGACGATGAAACACTGATATTACATCGGAATTAAATACAAAAGGCACAATGCCGACTTAAGTACAAGAAGACTGACCGATCTTACTGTCTATGTTTAGAACCATTCCTGTGACACAAGTTATAGATTCAGATGCTTCACTTCAGGTTTACTGTATCCCTCTGACCTTCTAATTGACGATGAGACACAGAAATTGCATCGGAATTAAATACAAAAGGCACAATGGCGACTTAAGTACAAGAAGACTGACTCTTCTTACTGACTATGTTTGGAACCATTCCTGTGACACTAGTTATAGATTCCGATGCCTCGCTTCAGGTTTACTGTATCCCTCTGACCTTGCTATTGACGATGAAACACAGATATTGCATCGGAATTAAATAGAAAAGGCACAATGCCGACTTAAGTACAAGAAGACTGACTCTTCCTACTGTCTATGTTTTGAATGATTACTGTGACATTAGTTATTGATTCCGATGCTTCACTTCAGGTTTACTGTATCCTTTGGACCTTCTAATTGGCGACGAAATGCAGAAATAGCTTCGGAATTAAATACAAAAGGCTCAATGCCGACTTAAGTACAAGAAGACTGACTCTTCTTACTGACTGTTTTGGACCATTCCTGTGACACTTGTTATAGATTACGATGATTCACTTCAGGTTTACTGTATCCCTCTGACCTTCTTATTGACGATGAAACACAGAACTTGCATCGGAATTAAATAGAAACGGCACAATGCCGACTTAAGTACAAGAAGACTGACTCTTCTTACTGACTATGTTTGGAACCATTCCTGTGACACTAGTTATAGATTCCGATGCCTCACTTCAGGTTTACTGTATCCCTCTGACCTTATTATTGACGATGAAACACAGATATTGCGTCGGAATTAAATACACAATTGCACAATGCCGACATAAGTACAAGAGGACTGACTCTTCTTACTGACTGCTTTGAACCATTCCTGTGACACTAGTTATAGATTCCGATGATTCCCATCAGGTTTACTGTATCCCTCTGACCTTCTTATTGACGATGAAACACAGAAATTGCATCGGAATTAAATACAAAAGGCACAATGACGACTTAAGTACAAGAAGACTAACTCTTCGTACTGACTATGATTTGAATCATTCCTGTGACGCTAGTTACAGATTCCGATACTTCACTTCAGGTTTACTGTATTCCTTGGACCTTCTTATTGACGATGAAACACAGATATTGCATCGGAATTAAATACAAAAGGCACAATGCCGACTTAAGTACAAGAAGACTGACCCTTCCTACTGTCTATGTTTGCACGATTCCTGTGACATTGGTTATAGATTCCGATGCTTCACTTCAGGTTTACTCTATCCGTAGGACCTTCGTATTGACGATGAAACACAGAAATTGCATCGGAACTAAATACAAAAGGCACAATGCCGACTTAAGTACAAGAAGACTGACCCTTCCTACTGTCTATGTTTGCACGATTCCTGTGACATTGGTTATAGATTCCGATGCTTCACTTCTGGTTTACTATATCCTTTGGACCTTCTTATTGGCGACGAAATACAGAAATTGCATTGGCATTAAATAGAAAAGGCACATTGCCGACTTTAGTACAAGAAGACTGACTCTTCTTACTGTCTATGTTTTGAACCATTCCTGTGACACTAGTTATAGATTCCGATGCTTCACTTCAGGTTTACTGTATCCCTTGGACCTTCTTATTGACGATGAAACACAGAAAATGCATCGGAATTAAATACAAAAGGCACAATGCCGACTTAAGTACAAGAAGACTGACCCTTCTTACTGTCTATGTTTAGAACCATTCCTGTGACACTAGTTATAGATTCCGATGCTGCATTTCAGGTTTACTGTATCCCTCTGACCTTCTTATTGACGATGAAACACAGAAATTGCATCGGAATTAAATACAAAAGGCACAATGACGACTTAAGTACAAGAAGACTAACTCTTCGTACTGACTATGATTTGAACCATTCCTGTGACGCTAGTTACAGATTCCGATGCTTCACTTCAGGTTTACTGTATCCCTTGGACCTTCTTATTGACGATGAAACACAGATATTGCATCGGAATTAAATACAAAAGGCACAATGCCGCCTTAAGTACAAGAAGACTGACTCTTCCTACTGTTTATGTTTTGAACCATTCCTGTGACAGTAGTTACAGATTCCGATGCTTCACTTCAGGTTTACTGTATCCCTCTGACCTTCTTTTTGACGATGAAACACAGACATTGCATCGGTATTAAATACAAAAGGCACAATGCCGACTTAAGTACAAGAAGACTGACTCTTCCTACTGTCTATGTTTTGAACGATTCCTGTGACATTAGTTATTTATTCCGATGCTTCACTTCAGGTTTACTGTATCCTTTGGACCTTCTAATTGCCGACGAAATGCATAAATAGCTTCGGAAATAAATACAAAAGGCACAATGCCGACTTAAGTACAAGAAGACTGACTCTTCGTATTGACTATGTTTTGAACCATTCCTGTGACACTAGTTATAGATTACGTTGATTCACTTAAGGATTACTGTATCCCTTGGCACTTCATATTGACGATGAAACACAGAAATTGCATCGGAATTAAATAGAAAAGGCACAATGCCGACTTAAGTACAAGAAGACTGACTCTTCTTACTGACCATGTTTGGAACCATTCCTGTGACACCAGTTATAGATTCCGATGCCTCACTTTAGGTTTACTGTTTTCCTCTGACCTTCTTATTGACGATGAAACACAGAAATTACATCGGAATTAAATAGAAAAGGCACAATGCCGACTTAAGTACAAGAAGACTGACTCTTCTTGCTGTCCATGTTTTGAACCATTCCTGTGACACTAGTTATAGATTCCGATGCTTCACTTCAGGTTTACTGTATCCATTGGACCTTCTTATTGACGATGAAACACAGAAATTGCATCGGAATTAAGTACAAAAGGCACAATGCCGACATAAGTACAAGAAGACTGACTCATCTTTCTGTCTATGTTTTGAACCATTCCTGTGACGCTAGTTACAGATTCCGATGCTTCACTTCACCGTTACTGTATCCCTCTGACATTCTTATTAACGATGAAACACTGAAATGGCATCGGAATTAAATAGAAAAGGCACAATGCCGACTTAAGTACAAGAAGACTGACTCTTCTTACTGACTATGTTTTGAACCATTAATGTGACGCTAGTTACAGATTCCGATGCTTCACTTCAGGTTTACTGTATCCCTTGGACCTTCTTGTTGACGATGAAACACAGATACTGCATCTTAATTAAATACAAAAGGCACAATGCCGACTTAAGTACAAGAGGACTAACTCTTCCTACTGTCTATGTTTTGAACCATTCCTGTGACACTAGTTACAGATTCCGATGCTTCACTTCTGGTTAACTGTATCCCTCTGACCTTCTTTTTGACGATGAAACACAGAAATTGCATCGGAATTAAATACAAAAGGCACAATGCCGACTTAAGTACAAGAATACTGACTCTTCCTACTGTCTATGTTTTGAACGATTCCTGTGACATTAGTTATTGATTCCGATGCTTCACTTCAGGTTTACTGTATCCTTTGGACCTTGTAATTGGCGACGAAATGCAGAAATAGCTTCGGAATGAAAAACAAAAGGCACAATGCCGACTTAAGTACAAGACGACTGACACTTCTTACGGACTGTTTTGAACAATTCCTGTGACGCTTCTTATAGATTCCGATGCTTCATTTCAGGTTTACTGAATCCCTCTGACCTTCTTTTTGACGATGAAACACAGAAATTGCGTCGGAATTAAATACAAAAGGCACAATGCCGACTTAAGTACAAGAAGACTGTCTCATCCTACTGTCTATGTTTTGAACGATTCCTGTGACATTAGTTATAGATTCCGATGCTTCACTTCAGGTTTACTGTATCGTTTGGACCTTCTTATTGACGATGAAACACAGAAAATGCATCGGAATTAAATACAAAAGGCACAATGCCGACTTACGTACAAGAAGATTGTCTCTTCTTACTGACTGTTTTGAACCATTCCTGTGACACTAGTCATAGATTCCGATGCTTCACTTCAGGTTTACTGTAACCCTCTGACCTTCGTATTGACGATGAAACACAGAAATTGCATCGGAATTAAATACCAAAATCACAATGCCGACTTAAGTACAAGAAGACTGACTCTTCTTACTGACTGTTTTGAACCATTCCTGTGACACTTGTTATGGATTCCGATGCTTCACATCAGGTTTACTGTATCCCTCTGACCTTCTTATTGACGATGAAACACAGAAATTGCATCGGTATGAAATACAAAAGGCACAATGCCGACTTAAGTACAAGAAGAATGACTCTTCGTACTGACTATGTTTTGAACCATTCCTGTGATACTAGTTATAGATTATGATGATTCACTTCAGGATTACTGTATCCCTTGGACATTCTTATTGACGATGAAACACAGAAATTGCATTGGAATTAAATAGAAAAGGCACAATGCCGACTTGTGTACAAGAAGACTGACTCTTCTTACTGACTATGTTTGGTACCATTCCTGTGACACTAGTTATAGATTCCGATGCCTCACTTCAGGTTTATTGTATCCCTCTGGCCATCTTATTGACGATGAAACATAGATATTGCATCGGAATTAAATAGAAAAGGCACAATGCCGACTTAAATACAAGAAGACTGACTCTTCTTACTGACTATGTTTTGAACCATTCCTGTGACACTAGTTACGGATTCCGATGGTTCACTTCAGGTTTACTGTATCCCTCTGACCCCCTTACTGACGATGAAACACAGAAAGTGCATCGGAATTAAATAGAAAAGGCACAATGCCGACTTAAGTACAAGAAGACTGACTCTTCTTACTGTCTATGTTTTGAACCATTCCTGTGACACTAGTTATAGATTCCGATGCTTCACTTCAGGTTTACTGTATCCCTTGGACCTTCTTATTGACGATGAAACACAGAAATAGCATCGGATTTAAATACAAAAGGCACACTGCCGACTGAAGTACAAGAAGACTGACTCCTCTTTCTGTCTATGTTTTGAACCATTCCTGTGACGCTAGTTACAGATTCCGATGCATCACTTCAGGGTTACTGTATCTCTCTGACATTCTTATTGACGATGAAATACTGAAATTCCATCGGAATTAAATAGAAAAGGCACAATGCCGACTTAAGTACAAGAAGACTGACTCTTCTTGCTGTCTATGTTATGAACCATTCCTGTGACACTAGTTATAGATTCCGATGCTTCACTTCAGGTATACTGTATCCCTTGGACCTTCTTATTGACGATGAAACAATTGCATCGGAATTAAATAGAAAAGGCACAATGCCGACTTAAGTACAAGAAGACTGACTCTTCTAACTGACTATGTTTAGAACCATTAATGTGACGCTAGTTACAGATTCCGATGCTTCACTTCAGGTTTACTGTATCCCTTGGACCTTTTTGTTGACGATGAAACACAGATACTGCATCTTAATTAAATACAAAAGGCACAATGCCGACTTAAGTACAAGGGGACTGACTCTTCCTAATTTCTATGTTTTGAACCATTCCTGTGATACTAGTTACAGATTCCGATGCTTCACTTCAGGTTAACTGTATCCCTCTGACCTTCTTTTTGACGATGAAACACAGAAATTGCATCGGAATTAAATACAAAAGGCACAATGCCACACTTAAGTACAAGAAGACTGACTCATCCTACTGTCTATGTTTTGAACGATTTTCAGGTTTACTGTATCCTTTGGACCTTCTTATTGGCGATGAAACACAGAAAATGAATCGGAATTAAATACAAAAGGCACAATGCCGACTTACGTACAAGAAGATTGTCTCTTCTTACTGACTGTTTTGAACCATTCCTGTGACACTAGTTATAGATTCCGATGCTTCACTTCAGGTTTACTGTATCCCTCTGATCTTCATATTGACGATGAAACACAGAAATTGCATCGGAATTAAATACAAAAGGCACAATGCCGACTTAAGTACAAGAGGACTGACTCTTCTTACTGACTGTTTTGAACCATTCCTGTGACACTTGTTATAGATTCCGATGCTTCACATCAGGTTTACTGTATCCCTCTGACCTTCTTATTGACGATGAAACACAGAAATTGCATCGGTATGAAACACAAAAGGCACAAAGCCGACTTAAGTACAAGAAGAATGACTATTCGTACTGACTATGTTTTGAACCATTCCTGTGACACTAGTTATAGATTCCGATGTTTCACTTCAGGTTTACTGTATCCCTCTGACCTCCTTATTGACGATGAAACACAGAAATTGCATCGGAATTAAATACAAAAGGCACACTGCCGACTGAAGTACAAGAAGACTGACTCCTCTTTGTGTCTATGTTTTAAACCATTCCTGTGACGCTAGTTACAGATTCCGATGCTTCACTTCAGGGTTACTGTATCCCTCTGACATTCTTATTGACGATGAAACACTGAAATTGCATCGGAATTAGATAGAAAAGGCACAATGCCGACTGAAGTACAAGAAGACTGACTCTTCCTACGGTCTATGTTTTGAACCATTCCTGTGACACTAGCTATAGATTCCGATGCTTCACTTCAGGTTTACTCTATCCGTTGGACGTTCTTATTGACGATGAAACACAGAAATTTCATCGGAATTTAATACAAAAAGCACAATGCCGACTTAAGAACAAGAAGACTGACTCTTCTTACTGACTATGCTTTGAACCATTCCTGTGACGCTAGTTACAGATTACGATGCTTCACTTCAGGTTTACTGTATCCCTTGGACCTTCTTGTTGACGATGAAACACAGATATTGCATCGGAATTAAATACAAAAGGCACAATGCCGACTGAAGTACAAGAAGACTGACTCTTCGTACTGACTATATTTTGAACCATTACTGTGACAGTAGTTATACATTACGATGATTCACTTCAGGTTTACTGTATCCCTTGGACCTTCTTATTGACGATGAAACACAGAAATTGCATAGGAATTAAATAGAAAAGACACAATGCCGACTTAAGTACAAGAATACCGACTCTTCGTACTGACTATGTTTTGAACCATTCCTGTGACACTAGTTATAGATTATGATGATTCACTTCAGGATTACTGTATTCCTTGCACTTTCTTATTGGCGATGAAACACAGAAATTGCATCGGAATTAAATAGAAAAGGCACAATGCCGACTTAAGTACAAGAAGACTTACTCTTCCTACTGTCTATGTTTTGAACGATTCCTGTGACATTAGTTATTGATTCCGATGCTTCACTTCAGGTTTACTGTATCCTTTGGACCTTCTAACTGGCGACGAAATGCAGAAATAGCTTCGGAATTAAATACAAAAAGCACAATGCCGACTTAAGTACAAGAAGACTGACTCTTCTTACTGTCTGTTTTGAGCCATTCCTGTGACACTTGTTATAGATTCCGATGCTTCACTTCAGGTTTACTGTATCCCTCTGACCTTCTTTTTGACGATGAAACACAGAAATTGCATGATAATTAGATAGAAAAGGCACAATGCCGACTTAAGTACAAGAAGACTGACTCTTCCTACTGTCTATGTTTTGAACGATTCATGTGACATTAATTATAGATTCCGATGCTTCACTTCAGGTTTACTGTATCCTTTGGACCTCCTTATTGACGATGAAACACAGAAAATGCATCGGAATTAAATACAAAAGGCACAATGCCGACCTAAGTACAAGAAGATTGACTCTTCTTACTGACTGTTTTGAACCATTCCTGTGACACTAGTTATAGATTCCGATGTTTCACTTCAGGTTTACTGTATCCCTCCGACCTTCATATTGACGATGAAACACAGAAATTGCATCGGAATTAAATATAAAAGGCACAATGCCGACTTATGTACAAGAAGACTGACTCTTCTTACTGTCTAAGTTTTGAACCATTCCTGTGACACTAGTTATAGATTCCAATGCTTCACTTCAGATTTACTGTATCCCTTGCACCTTCTTATTGACGATGAAACACAGATATTGCATCGGTATTAAGTACAAAAGGCACAATGCCGACTTAAGTACAAGAAGACTGACCCTTCTTACTGTCTATGTTTTGAACCATTCCTGTGACACTAGTTATAGATTCCGATGCTTCACTTCAGGTTTACTGTATCCCTCTGACCTTTTTATTGACCATGAAACACAGAAATAGCATCTGAATTAAATAGAAAAGGCACAATGCCGACTTAAGTACAAGAAGACTGACTCTTCGTACTGACTATGTTTTGAACCATTACTGTGACAGTAGTTATACATTACGATGATTCACTTCAGGTTTACTGTATCCCTTGGACCTTCTTATTGACGATGAAACACAGAAATTGCATCGGAATTAAATAGAAAAGGCACAATGCCGACTTAAGTACAAGAATACTGACTCTTCGTACTGACTATGTTTTGAACCATTCCTGTGACACTAGTTATAGACTCCAATGCCTCACTTCAGGTTTACTGTATCCCTCTAACCTTCTTATTGACGATGAACTACAGATATTGCATCGGAATCAAATAGAAAAGGCACAATGCAGACTTAAGTACAAGAAGACCGACTCTTCTTACTGACTATGTTTTGAACCATTCCTGTGACACTAGTTATGGATTGCGATGCTTCACTTCAGGTTTACTGTATCCCTCTGACCTTCTTATTGACGATGAAACACAGATATTGCATCGGAATTAAATAGAAATGGCACAATGCCGACTTAAGTACAAGAAGACTGACTCTTCTTACTGTCTATGTTTTGAACCATTCCTGTGACACTAGTTATAGATTCCGATGCTTCACTTCAGGTTTACTGTATCCTTTGGACCTTCTTATTGACGATGAAACACAGAAAATATATCGGAATTAAATACAAAAGGCACAATGCCGACCTAAGTACAAGAAGATTGACTCTTCTTACTGACTGTTTTGAACCATTCCTGTGACACTAGTGATAGATTCCGATGCTTCACTTCAGGTTTACTGTATCCCTCTGACCTTCATATTGACGATGAAACACAGAAATTGCATCGGAATTAAATATAAAAGGCACAATGCCGACTTAAGTACAAGAAGACTGACTCTTCTTACTGTCTGAGTTTTGAACCATTCCTGTGATACTAGTTACAGATTCCGATGCTTCACTTCAGATTTACTGTATCCCTTGCACCTTCTTATTGACGATGAAACACAGATATTGCATCGTTATTAAGTACAAAAGGCACAATGCCGACTTAAGTACAAGAAGACTAACCCTTCTTACTGTCTATGTTTTGAACAATTCCTGTGACACTAGTTACAGATTCCGATGCTTCACTTCAGGTTTACTGTATCCCTCTGACCATTTTATTGACCATGAAACACAGAAATAACATCGGAATTAAATAGAAAAGTCACAATGCCGACTTAAGTACAAGAAGACTGACTCTTCGTACTGACTATGTTTTGAACCATTCCTGTGACACTAGTTATGGATTACGATGATTCACTTGAGGTTTACTGTATCCCTTGGACCTTCGTATTGACGATGAAACACAGAAATAGCATCTGAATTAAATAGAAAAGGCACAATGCCGACTTAAGTACAAGAAGACTGACTCTTCGTACTGACTATGTTTTGAACCATTACTGTGACAGTAGTTATACATTACGATGATTCACTTCAGGTTTACTGTATCCCTTGGACCTTCTTATTGACGATGAAACACAGAAATTGCATCGGAATTAAATAGAAAAGGCACAATGCCGACTTAAGTACAAGAATACTGACTCTTCGTACTGACTATGTTTTGAACCATTCCTGTGACACTAGTTATAGACTCCGATGCCTCACTTCAGGTTTACTGTATCCCTCTAACCTTCTTATTGACGATGAACTACAGATATTGCATCGGAATCAAATAGAAAAGGCACAATGCAGACTTAAGTACAAGAAGACCGACTCTTCTTACTGACTATGTTTTGAACCATTCCTGTGACACTAGTTATGGATTCCGATGCTTCACTTCAGGTTTACTGTATCCCTCTGACCTTCTTATTGACGATGAAACACAGATATTGCATCGGAATTAAATAGAAATGGCACAATGCCGACTTAAGTACAAGAAGACTGACTCTTCTTACTGTCTATGTTTTGAACCATTCCTGTGACACTAGTTATAGATTCCGATGCTTCACTTCAGGTTTACTGTATCCTTTGGACCTTCTTATTGACGATGAAACACAGAAAATATATCGGAATTAAATACAAAAGGCACAATGCCGACCTAAGTACAAGAAGATTGACTCTTCTTACTGACTGTTTTGAACCATTCCTGTGACACTAGTGATAGATTCCGATGCTTCACTTCAGGTTTACTGTATCCCTCTGACCTTCATATTGACGATGAAACACAGAAATTGCATCGGAATTAAATATAAAAGGCACAATGCCGACATAAGTACAAGAAGACTGACTCTTCTTACTGTCTGAGTTTTGAACCATTCCTGTGATACTAGTTACAGATTCCGATGCTTCACTTCAGATTTACTGTATCCCTTGCACCTTCTTATTGACGATGAAACACAGATATTGCATCGTTATTAAGTACAAAAGGCACAATGCCGACTTAAGTACAAGAAGACTAACCCTTCTTACTGTCTATGTTTTGAACAATTCCTGTGACACTAGTTACAGATTCCGATGCTTCACTTCAGGTTTACTGTATCCCTCTGACCATGTTATTGACCATGAAACACAGAAATAACATCGGAATTAAATAGAAAAGGCACAATGCCGACTTAAGTACAAGAAGACTGACTCTTCGTACTGACTATGTTTTGAACCATTCCTGTGACACTAGTTATAGATTACGATGATTCACTTGAGGTTTACTGTATCCCTTGGACCTTCGTATTGACGATGAAACACAGAAATTGCATCGGAATTAAATAGAAAAGGCACAATGCCGACTTAAGTACAAGAAGACTGACTCTTCGTACTGACTATGTTTATAACCATTCCTGTGACACTAGTTATAGATTATGATGATTCACTTCAGGATTACTGTATTCCTTGCACTTTCTTATTGACGGTGAAATACAGAAATTGCATCGGAATTAAATAGAAAAGGCACAATGCCGACTTAAGTACAAGAAGACTGACTCTTCTTACTGACTATGTTTGGAACCATTCCTGTGACACTAGTTATGGATTCCGATGCCTCACTTCAGGTTTACTGTATCCCTCTGACCTTCTTATTGACGATGAAACACAGATATTGCATCGGAATTAAATAGAGAAGGCACAATGCCGACTTAAGTACAAGAAGACCGACTCTTCTTACTGACTACGTTATGAACCATTCCTGTGACACTAGTTATGGATTCCGATGCTTCACATCAGGTTTACTGTATCCCTCTGACCTTCTTATTGACGATGTAACACAGGAATTGCATCGGAATTAAATAGAAAAGGCACAATGTCGACTTAAGTACAAGAAGACTGACTCTTCTTACTGTCTATGTTTTGAACCATTCCTGTGACACTAGTTATAGATTCCGATGCTTCACTTCGGGTTTACTGTATCCCTTGGACCTTCTTATTGACGATTAAACATAGGAATAGCATCGGAATTAAATGCAAAAAGCACACTGCCGACTGAAGTACAAGAAGACTGACTCTTCTTTCTGTCTATGTTTTGAACCAGTCCTGTGACGCTAGTTACAGATTCCGATGCTTTACTTCAGGGTTACTGTATCCCTCTGACATTCTTATTGACGATGAAACACTGAAATTGCATCGCAACTAGTTAGAAAAGGCACAATGCCGACTTAAGTACAAGAGGACTGACTCTTCCTACTGTCTATGCTTTGAACCGTTCCTGTGACACTAGTTATAGATTCCGATGCTTCACTTCAGGTTTACTGTATCCCTTGGACGTTCTTATTGACGATGAAACACAGAAATTGCATCGGAATTAAATACAAAAGGCACAATGCTGACTTAAGAACAAGAAGACTGACTCTTCTTACTGACTATGCTTTGAGCCATTCCTGTGACGCTAGTTACACATTCCGATGCTTCACTTCAGGTTTACTGTATCCCTTGGACCTTCTTGTTGACGATGAAACACAGATATTGCATAGGAATTAAATACAAAAGGCACAATGCAGACTTAAGTACAAGAGGACTCACTCTTCCTACTGTCTATGCTTTGAACGATTCCTGTGACACTAGTTACAGATTCCGATGCTTCACTTCAGGTTTACGGTATCCCTCAGACCTTCTTTTAACGATGAAACACAGAGATTGCATCGGAATTAAATACAAAAAGCACAATGCCGACTTAAGTACAAGAAGACTGACTCTTCCTACTGTCTATGTATTGAACGATTCCTGTGACATTTGTTATTGATTCCGATGCTTCACTTCAGGTTTACTGTATCCTTTGGACCTTCTAACTGGCGGCGAAACACAGAAATAGCTTCGGAATTAAATACAAAAGGCACAATGCCGACTTAAGTACAAGATGACTGACTCTTCTTACTAACTGTTTTGAACCATTCCTGTGACACTAGTTATAGATTCCGATGCTTCACTTCAGGTTTACTGTATCCCTCTGACCTTCTTTTTGACGATGAAACACAGTAATTGCATCGGAATTAAATAGAAAAGGCACAATGACGACTTAAGTACAAGAAGACTGACTCTTCTAACTGACTATGTTTTGAACCATTCCTGTGACGCTAGTTACAGCTTACGATGCTTCACTTCAGGTTTACTGTATCCCTTGGACCTTCTTACTGACGATGAGACACAGATATTGCATCGGAATTAAATACAAAAGGCACAATGCCGACTTAAGTACAAGAAGACTGACTCTTCCTACTGTCTATGTTTGAACCTTTCCTGTGACAGTAGTTACAGATTCCGATGCTTCACTTCAGGTTTACTGTATCCCTCTGACCTTCTATTTGACGATGAAACACAGAAATTGCATCGGAATTAAATACAAAAGGCACAATGCCGACTTAAGTACAAGAAGATTGTCTCTTCTTACTGACTGTTTTGAACCATTCCTGTAACACTAGTTATAGATTCCGATGCTTCACTTCAGGTTTACTGTATCCCTCTGACATTCTTATAGACGATGAAACACAGAAATTGCATCGGAATGAAATGCAAAAGGCACAATGCCGACTTAAGTACAAGAAGACTGACTCTTCGTACTGACTATGTATGAACCATTCCTGTGACACTAGTTATAGATTACGGTGAATCACTTCAGGATTACTGTATCCCTTGGACCTTCTTATTGACGATGAAACACAGAAATTGCTTGGAATTAAATAGAAAAGGCACAATGCCGACTTAAGTACAAGAAGACTGACTCTTCTTACTGACTATGTTTTGAACCATTCCTGTGCCACTAGTTATGGATTCCGATGCTTCACTTCAGGTTTACTGTATCCCTCTGACCTTCTTATTGACGATGAAACACAGAAATTGCATCGGAAATAAATAAAAAAGGCACAATGCCGACTTAAGTACAAGAGGACATACTCTTCTTACTGTCTATGTTTTGAACCATTCCTGTGACACTAGTTATAGATTCCGATGCCTCACTTCAGGTTTACTGTATCCCTTGGACCTTCTTATTGACGATGAAACACAGAAATTGCATCGGAATTAAATACAAAAGGCACAATGCCGACTTAAGTACAAGAAGACTGACTCTTCTTTCTGTCTATGTTTTGAACCATTCCTGTGACGCTAGTTACAGATTCCGATGCTTCACTTCAGGGTTACTGTATCCCTCTGACATTCTTATTGACGATGAAACACTGAAATTGCATCGGAAGTAAATTGAAAAGGCACAATGTCGACTTAAGTACAAGAAGACTGACTCTTCCCACTGTCTATGTTTTGAACCATTCCAGTGACACTAGTTATAGATTCCGATGCTTCACTTCAGGTTTACTGTATCCCTTGGACGTTCTTATTGACGATGAAACACAGAAATTGCATCGGAAATAAATAGAAAAGGCACAATGCCGACTTAAGTACAAGAAGACTGACTCTTCGTACTGACTATGTTTTGAACCATTCCTGTGACACTAGTTATAGATTACGATGATTCACTTGAGGTTTACTGTATCCCTTGGACCCTCTTATTGACGATGAAACACAGAAATTGCATCGGAATTAAATAGAAAAGGCACAATGCCGAGTTAAGTACAAGAAGACTGACTCTTCGTACTGACTATGTTTATAACCATTCCTGTGACACTAGTTATAGATTATGATGATTCACTTCAGGATTACTGTATTCCTTGCACTTTCTTATTGACGGTGAAATAGAGAAATTGCATCGGAATTAAATAGAAAAGGCACAATGCCGACTTAAGTACAAGAAGACTGACTCTTCTTACTGACTATGTTTGGAACCATTCCTGTGACACTAGTTATAGATACCGATGCCTCACTTCAGGTTTACTGTATCCCTCTGACCTTCTTACTGACGATGAAACACAGATATTGCATCGGAATTAAATAGAAAAGGCACAATGCCGACTTAAGTACAAGAAGACCGACTCTTCTTACTGACTACGTTATGATCCATTCCTGTGACACTAGTTATGGATTCCGATGCTTCACTTCAGGTTTACTGTATCCCTCTGACCTTCTTATTTACGATGAAACACAGAAACTGCATCGGAATTAAATAGAAAAGGCACAATGTCAACTTAAATACAAGAAGACTGACTCTTCTTTCTGTCTATGTTTTGAACCATTCCTGTGACACTAGTTATAGATTCCGATGCTTCACTTCAGGTTTACTGTATCCCTTGGACCTTCTTATTGACGATGAAACATAGAAATAGCATCGGAATTAAATACAAAAGGCACACTGCCGACTGAAGTACAAGAAGACTGACTCTTCTTTCTGTCTATGTTTTGAACCATTCCTGTGACGCTAGTTACAGATTCCGATGCTCTACTTCGGGGTAACTGTATACCTCTGACATTCTTATTGACGATGAAACACTGAAATTGCATCGGAATTAGTTAGAAAAGGCACAATGCCGACTTAAGTACAAGAAGACTGACTCTTCCTACTGTCTATGCTTTGAACCATTCCTGTGACACTAGTTATAGATTCCGATGCTTCACTTCCTGTTTACTGTATCCCTTGGACGTTCTTATTGACGATGAAACACAGAAATTGCATCGGAATTAAATACAAAAGGCACAATGCTGACTTAAGAGCAAGAAGACTGACTCTTCTTACTGACTATGTTTTGAGCCATTCCTGTGACGCTAGTTAGAGATTCCGATGCTTCACTTCAGGTTTACTTTATCCCTTGGACCTTCTTGTTGACGATGAAACACAGATATTGCATAGGAATTAAATACAAAAGGCACAATGCAGACTTAAGTACAAGAGGACTGACTCTTCCTACTGTCTATGTTTTGAACCATTCCTGTGACACTAGTTACAGATTCCGATGCTTCACTTCAGGTTTACGGTATCCCTCTGACCTTCTTTTAACGATGAAACACAGAAATTGCATCGGAATTAAATACAAAAGGCACAATGCCGACTTAAGTACAAGAAGACTGACTCTTCCTACTGTCTATGTATTGAACGATTCCTGTGACATTTGTTATTGATTCCGATGCTTCACTTCAGGTTTACTGTATCCTTTGGACCTTCTAACTGGCGGCGAAATACAGAAATAGCTTCGGAATTAAATACAAAAGGCACAATGCCGACTTAAGTACAAGATGACTGACTCTTCTTACTAACTGTTTTGAACCATTCCTGTGACACTTGTTATAGATTCCGATGCTTCACTTCAGGTTTACTGTATCCCTCAGACCTTCTTTTTGACGATGAAACACAGAAATTGCATCGGAATTTAATACAAAAGGCACAATGCCGATATAAGTACAAGAAGACTGACTCTTCCTACTGTCTATGTATTGAACGATTCCTGTGACATTAGTTATAGATTCCGATGCTTCACTTCAGGTTTACTGTATCCCTTAGACCTTCTTATTGACGATGAAACACAGAACTTGCATCGGAATTAAATAGAAAAGGCACAATGCCGACTTAAGTACAAGAAGACTGACTCTTCGTACTGACTATGTTTTGAACCATTCCTTTGACACTAGTTATAGATTACGATGATTCACTTGAGGTTTACTGTATCCCTTGGACCCTCTTATTGACGATGAAACACAGTAATTGCATCGGAATTAAATAGAAAAGGCACAATGCCGACTTAAGTACAAGAAGACTGACTCTTCGTACTGACTATGTTTATAACCAATCCTGTGACACTAGTTATAGATTATGATGATTCACTTCAGGATTACTGTATTCCTTGCACTTTCTTATTGACGGTGAAATAGAGAAATTGCATCGGAATTAAATATAAAAGGCACAATGCCGACTTAAGTACAAGAAGACTGAGTCTTCTTGC
Organism: Schistocerca americana; assembly: GCF_021461395.2. Lineage (NCBI taxonomy): Eukaryota > Metazoa > Arthropoda > Insecta > Orthoptera > Acrididae > Schistocerca > Schistocerca americana. Next base: position 7,715,738 of record NC_060125.1, read on the forward strand.
TGAGTATGTTTGGAACCATTCCTGTGACACTAGTTATAGATTCCGATGCCTCACTTCAGGTTTACTGTATCCCTCTGACCTTCTTACTGACGATGAAACACAGATATTGCATTGGAATTAAATAGAAAAGGCACAATGCCGACTTAAGTACAAGAAGACCGACTCTTCTTACTGGCTACGTTATGAACCATTCCTGTGACACTAGTTATGGATTCCGATGCTTCACTTCAGGTTTACTGTATCCCTCTGACCTTCTTATTGACGATGAAACACAGAAATTGCATCGGAATTAAATAGAAAAGGCACAATGTTGACTTAAGTACAAGAAGACTGACTCTTCTTTCTGTCTATGTTTTGAACCATTCCTGTGACACTAGTTATAGATTCCGATGCTTCACATCAGGTTTACTGTATCCCTTGGACCTTCTTATTGACGATGAAACATAGAAATAGCATCGGAATTAAATACAAAAGGCACACTGCCGACTGAAGTACAAGAAGACTGACTCTTCTTTCTGTCTATGTTTTGAACCATTCCTGTGACGCTAGTTACAGATTCCGATGCTCTACTTCAGGGTTACTGTATCCCTCTGACATTCTTATTGACGATGAAACACTGAAATTGCATCGGAATTAAATAAAAAAGGCACAATGCCGACTTAAGTACAAGAAGACTGACTCTTCCAACTGTCTATGCTTTGAACCATTCCTGTGACACTAGTTATAGATTCCGATGCATCACTTCATTTTTACTATATCCCTTGGACGTTCTTATTGACGATGAAACACAGAAATTTCATCGGAATTAAATACAAAAGGCACAATGCTGACTTAAGAACAAGAAGACTGACTCTTCTTACTGACTATGTTTTGAGCCATTCCTGTGACGCTAGTTACAGATTCCGATGCTTCACTTCAGGTTTACTGTATCCCTTGGACCTTCTTGTTGACGATGAAACACAGATATTGCATAGGAATTAAATACAAAAGGCACAATGCAGACTTAAGTACAAGAGGACTGACTCTTCCTACAGTCTATGTTTTGAACCATTCCTGAGACACTAGTTACAGATTCCGATGCTTCACTTCAGGTTTACTGTATCCCACTGACCTTCTTATTGACGATGAAACACAGAAATTGCATCGGAATTAAATAGAAAAGGCACAATGACGACTTAAGTACAAGAAGACTGACTCTTCTTACTGTCTATGTTTTGAACCATTCCTGTGACACTAGTTATAGATTCCGATGCTTCACTTCAGGTTTACTGTATCCCTTGGACCTTCTTATTGACGATGAAACACAGAAATTGCATCGGAATTAAATGGAAAACGAACAATTCCGACTTAAGTACAAGAATACTGACTCTTCTTCCTGTCTATGCTTTGAACCATTCCTGTGACGCTAGTTACAGATTCCCATGCTTCACTTCAGGGTTACTGTATCCCTCTGACATTCTTATTGACGATGAAACACAGAAATTGCATCGGAATTAAATACAAAAGGTACAATGCCGACTTAAGTACAAGAAGACTGACTCTTCCTACTGTCTATGTTTTGAACCATTCCTGTGACACTAGTTATAGATTCCGATGCTTCACTTCAGGGTTACTGTATCCCTTGGACGTTCTTATTGACGATGAAACACAGTAATTGCATCGGAATTAAATACAAAAGGCAGAATGCCGACTTAAGTACAAAAAGACTGACTCTTCTTACTGTCTATGTTTGAACCATTCCTGTGACACTAGTTATAGATTCCAATGCTTCACTTCAGGTTTACTGTATCCCTTGCACCTTCTTATTGACGATGAAACACAGATATAGCATCGGATATAAATACAAAAGGCACAATGCCGACTTAAGTACAAGAAGACTGACCCTTCGTACTGTCTATGTTTAGAACCATTCCTGTGACACTAGTTATAGATTCCGATGCTTCACTTCAAGTTTACTGTATCCCTCTGTCCTTCTTATTGACGATGAAACACAGAAATTGCATCGGAATTAAATACAAAAGGCACAATGCCGACTTAAGTACAATAAGACTGACTCTTCGTACTGACTATGTTTTGAACCATTCCTGGGAGACTAGTTATAGATTACGATGATTCACTTCAGGTTTACCGTATCACTTGGACCTTCTTATTGACGATGAAACACAGAAATTGCATCGGAATTAAATAGAAAAGGCACAATGACGACTTAAGTACAAGAAGACTGACTCTTCTAACTGACTATGTTTTGAACCATTCCTGTGACGCTAGTTACAGATTACGATGCTTCACTTCAGGTTTACTGTATCCCTTGGACATTCTTATTGACGATGAAACACAGATATTGCATCGGAATTAAATACAAAAGGCACAATGCCGACTTAAGTACAAGAAGACTGACTCTTCCTACTGTCTATGTTTTGAACCTTTCCTGTGACAGTAGTTACAGATTCCGATGCTTCACTTCAGGTATACTGTATCCCTCTGACCTTCTTTTTGACGATGAAACACAGTAATTGCATCGGAATTAAATACAAAAGGCACAATGCCGACTTAAGTACAAGAAGAATGTCTCTTCTTACTGACTGTTTTGAACCGCTCCTGTAACACTAGTTATGGATTCCGATGCTTCACTTCAGGTTTACTGTATCAATCTGACATTCTTATTGACGATGAAACACAGAAATTGCATCGGAATGAAATGCAAAATGCACAATGCCGACTTAAGTACAAGAAGACTGACTCTTCGTACTGACTATGTTTAAACCATTCCTGTGACACTAGTTATAGATTACGATGAATCACTTCAGCATTACTGTATCCCTTGGACCTTCTTATTGACGAAGAAACACAGAAATTGCGTCGGAATTAAATAGAAAAGGCACAATGCCGACTTAAGTACAAGAAGACTGACTCTTCGTACTGACTATGTTTAAACCATTCCTGTGACACTAGTTATAGATTCCGATGCCTCACTTCAGGATTACTGTATCCCTCTAACCTTCTTATTGACGATGAAACAAAGATATTGCATCGGAATTAAATAGAAAAGGCACAATGCCGACTTAAGTACAAGAAGACTGACTCTTCTTACTGACTATGTTTTGAACCATTCCTGTGCCACTAGTTATGGATTCCGATGCTTCACTTCAGGTTTACTGTATCCCTCTGACCTTCTTATTGACGATGAAACACAAAAATTGCATCGGAATTAAATAGAAAAGGCACAATGCCGACTTAAGTACAAGAGGACATACTCTTCTTACTGTCTATGTTTTGAACCATTCCTATGACACTAGTTATAGATTCCGATGCCTCACTTCAGGTTTACTGTATCCCTTGGACCTTCTTATTGACGATGAAACACAGAAATTGCATCGGAATTAAATACAAAAAAGCACATTGCCGACTTAAGTACAAGAAGACTGACTCTTCTTTCTGTCTATGTTTTGAACCATCCTGTGACGCTAGTTACAGATTCCGATGCTTCACTTCAGGGTTACTGTATCCCTCTGACATTCTTATTGACGATGAAACACTGATATTGCATCGGAAGTAAATAGAAAAGGCACAATGTCGACTTAATTACAAGAAGACTGACTCTTCCTACTGTCTATGTTTTGAACCATTCCAGTGACACTAGTTATAGATTTTGATGCTTCACTTCAGGTTTACTGTATCCCTTGGACGTTCTTATTGACGATGAAACACAGAAATTGCATCGGAATTAAATACAAAAGGCACAATGCCGACTTAAGAACAAGAAGACTGACTCTTCTTACTGACTATGTTTTGAACCATTCCTGTGACGCTAGATACAGATTCCGAGACTTCACTTCAGGTTTACTGTATCCCTTGGACCTTCGTGTTGACGATGAAAACAGATATTGCATCGGAATTAAATACAAAAGGCACAATGCCGACTTAAGTACAAGAGGACTGACTCTTCCTACTGTCTATGTTTTGACCCATTCCTGTGACACTAGTTACAGATTCCGATGCTTCACTTCAGGTTTACTGTTCCCTCTGACCTTCTTTTTGACGATGAAACACAGTAATTGCATCGGAATTAAATACAAAAGGCACAATGCCGACTTAAGTACAAGAAGAATGTCTCTTCTTACTGACTGTTTTGAACCGCTCCTGTAACACTAGTTATGGATTCCGATGCTTCACTTCAGGTTTACTGTATCAATCTGACATTCTTATTGACGATGAAACACAGAAATTGCATCGGAATGAAATGCAAAATGCACAATGCCGACTTAAGTACAAGAAGACTGACTCTTCGTACTGACTATGTTTAAACCATTCCTGTGACACTAGTTATAGATTACGATGAATCACTTCAGCATTACTGTATCCCTTGGACCTTCTTATTGACGAAGAAACACAGAAATTGCGTCGGAATTAAATAGAAAAGGCACAATGCCGACTTAAGTACAAGAAGACTGACTCTTCGTACTGACTATGTTTAAACCATTCCTGTGACACTAGTTATAGATTCCGATGCCTCACTTCAGGATTACTGTATCCCTCTAACCTTCTTATTGACGATGAAACAAAGATATTGCATCGGAATTAAATAGAAAAGGCACAATGCCGACTTAAGTACAAGAAGACTGACTCTTCTTACTGACTATGTTTTGAACCATTCCTGTGCCACTAGTTATGGATTCCGATGCTTCACTTCAGGTTTACTGTATCCCTCTGACCTTCTTATTGACGATGAAACACAAAAATTGCATCGGAATTAAATAGAAAAGGCACAATGCCGACTTAAGTACAAGAGGACATACTCTTCTTACTGTCTATGTTTTGAACCATTCCTGTGACACTAGTTATAGATTCCGATGCCTCACTTCAGGTTTACTGTATCCCTTGGACCTTCTTATTGACGATGAAACACAGAAATTGCATCGGAATTAAATACAAAAAAGCACATTGCCGACTTAAGTACAAGAAGACTGACTCTTCTTTCTGTCTATGTTTTGAACCATTCCTGTGACGCTAGTTACAGATTCCGATGCTTCACTTCAGGGTTACTGTATCCCTCTGACATTCTTATTGACGATGAAACACTGATATTGCATCGGAAGTAAATAGAAAAGGCACAATGTCGACTTAATTACAAGAAGACTGACTCTTCCTACTGTCTATGTTTTGAACCATTCCAGTGACACTAGTTATAGATTTTGATGCTTCACTTCAGGTTTACTGTATCCCTTGGACGTTCTTATTGACGATGAAACACAGAAATTGCATCGGAATTAAATACAAAAGGCACAATGCCGACTTAAGAACAAGAAGACTGACTCTTCTTACTGACTATGTTTTGAACCATTCCTGTGACGCTAGATACAGATTCCGAGACTTCACTTCAGGTTTACTGTATCCCTTGGACCTTCGTGTTGACGATGAAAACAGATATTGCATCGGAATTAAATACAAAAGGCACAATGCCGACTTAAGTACAAGAGGACTGACTCTTCCTACTGTCTATGTTTTGACCCATTCCTGTGACACTAGTTACAGATTCCGATGCTTCACTTCAGGTTTACTGTTCCCTCTGACCTTCTTTTTGACGATGAAACACAGTAATTGCATCGGAATTAAATACAAAAGGCACAATGCCGACTTAAGTACAAGACGACTGACTCTTCTTACTGACTGTTTTGAACCATTCCTGTGACGCTTGTTATAGATTCCGATGCTTCCCTTCAGGTTTACTGTATCCCTCTGACCTTCTTTTTGACGATGAAACACAGAAATTGCATCGGAATTAAATACAAAAGGCACAATGCCGACTTAAGTACAAGAAGACTGACTCTACTTACTGACTGTTTTGAACGATTCCTGTGACATTAGTTGTAGATTCCGATGCTTCACTTCAGGTTTACTGTATCCTTTGGACCTTCTTATTGACGATGAAACACAGAAAATGCATCGGAATTAAATACAAAATGCACAATGCGGACTTAAGTACAAGAAGATTGTCTCTTCTTACTGACTGCTTTGAACCATTCCTGTGACACTAGTTATAGATTCCGATGCTTCACTTCAGGTTTACTGTATCCCTCTGACCTTCTTATTGACAATGAAACACAGATACTGCATCGGAATTAAATAAAAAAGGCACTATGCAGACTTAAGTACAAGAAGATTGACTCTTCTTACTGACTATGTTTGAACCATTCCTGTGACACTAGTTATGGATTCCGATGCTTCACTTCAGGTTTACTGTATCCCTCTGACATTCTTATTGACGATGAATCACAGAAATTGCATCGGAATTAAATACAAAAGGCACAATGCCGACTTAAGTACAAGAAGACAGACTCTTCTTACTGTCTATGTTTTGAACCATTCCTGTGACACTAGTTATAGATTCCGATGCTTCACTTCAGGTTTACTGTATCCGTTGGACCTTCTTATTGCCGATGAAACACAGAAATTGCATCGGAATGAAATACAAAAGGCACAATGCCGACTTAAGTACAAGAAGACTGACTCTTCTATCTGTCTATCTTTGAACCATTCCTGTGACGCTAGATACAGATTCCGATGCTTCACTTCAGGGTTACTGTATCCCTTTGACATTCTTATTGACGATGAAACACTGAAATTGCATCGGAATTAAATAGAAAAGGCACAATGCCGACTTAAGTACAAGAAGACTGACTCTTCCTACTGTCTATGTTTTGAACCATTCCTGTGACACTAGTTATAGATTACGATGCTTCACTTCAGGTTTACTGTATCCCTTGGACGTTCTTGTTGACGATGAAACACAGAAATTGCATCGGAATTAAATACAAAAGGCACAATGCCGACTTAAGAACAAGAAGACTGAATCTTCTTACTGACTATGTTTTGAACCATACCTGTGACGCTAGTTACAGATTCCGATGCTTCACTTCAGGTTTACTGTATCCCTCTGACCTTCTTTTTGACGATGAAACACAGAAATTGCATCGGAATTAAATACAAAAGGCACAACGCTGACTTAAGTACAAGAAGACTGACTCTTTCTACTCTCTATGTTTTGAACAATTCCTGTGACATTAGTTATAGATTCCGATGCTTTTCAGGTTTACTGTATCCCTCTGACCATCGTATTGACGATGAAACACAGAAATTGCATCGGAATTAAATACAAAAGGCACAATGCCGACTTAAGTACAAGAAGACTGACTCCACTTACTGACTGTTTTGAACGATTCCTGTGACATTAGTTGTAGATTCCGATGCTTCACTTCTGGTTTACTGTATCCTTTGGACCTTCTTATTGACGATGAAACACAGAAAATGCATCGGAATTAAATACAAAATGCACAATGCCGACTTAAGTACAAGAAGATTGTCTCTTCTTACTGACTGTTTTGAACCATTCCTGTGACACTAGTTATAGATTCCGATGCTTCACTTCAGGTTTACTGTATCCCTCTGACCTTCTTATTGACGATGAAACACAGAAATTGCATCGGAATTAAATACAAAAGGCACAATGCCGACTTAAGTACAAGAAGACTGACTCTTCGTACTGACTATGTTTCGAACCATTCCTGTGACACTAGTTATGGATTCCGATGCTTCACTTCAGGTTTACTGTATCCCTCTGACCTTCATATTGACGATGAATCACAGAAATTGCATTGGAATTAAATACAAAAGGCACAATGCCGACTTAAGTACAAGAAGACAGACTCTTCTTACTCTCTATGTTTTGAACCATTCCTGTGACACTAGTTATAGATTCCGATGCTTCACTTCAGGTTTACTGTATCCCTTGGACCTTCTTATTGACGATGAAACACAGATACTGCATCGGAATTAAATAGAAAAGGCACTATGCCGACTTAAGTACAAGAAGACTGACTCTTCTTACTGACTATGTTTGAACCATTCCTGTGACACTAGTTATGGATTCCGATGCTTCACTTCAGGTTTACTGTATCCCTCTGACCTTCATATTGACGATGAATCACAGAAATTGCATTGGAATTAAATACAAAAGGCACAATGCCGACTTAAGTACAAGAAGACAGACTCTTCTTACTCTCTATGTTTTGAACCATTCCTGTGACACTAGTTATAGATTCCGATGCTTCACTTCAGGTTTACTGTATCCGTTGGACCTTCTTATTGACGATGAAACACAGAAATTGCATCGGAATAAAATACAAAAGGCACAATGCCGACTTAAGTACAAGAAGACTGACTCTTCTTTCTGTCTATGCTTTGAACCATTCCTGTGACGCTAGATACAGATTCCGATGCTTCACTTCAGGGTTACTGTATCCCTCTGACATTCTTATTGACGATGAATCACTGAAATTGTATCGGAATTAAATAGAAAAAGCACAATGCCGACTTAAGTACATGAAGACTGACTCTTCCTACTGTCTATGTTATGAACCAATCCTGTGACACTAGTTATAGATTCCGATGCTTCACTTCAGGTTTACTGTATCCCTTGGACGTTCTTGTTGACGATGAAACACAGATATTGCATCGGTATTTAGTACAAAAGGCACAATGCCGACTTAAGTACAAGAAGACTGACCTTTCTTACTGTCTATGTTTTGAACCATTCCTGTGACACTAGTTATAGATTACGATGATTCACTTCATGATTACTGTATCCCTTGGACCTTCTTATTGACGATGAAACACAGAAATTCCATCGGAATTAAATAGAAAAGGCACAATGCCGACTTAAGTACCAGAAGACTGACTCTTCTTACTGACTATGTTTGGAACCATTCCTGTGACACTAGTTATAGATTCCGATGCCTCACTTCAGGTTTACTGTATCCCTCTGACCTTCTTATGGATGATGAAACACAGATATTGCATCGGAATTTAATAGAAAAGGTACAATGCCGACTTAAGTACAAGAAGACTGACTGTTCTTACTGTCTATTATTTGAACCATTCCTTTGACACTAGTTATAGATTCCGATGATTCACGTCAGGTTTACCGTATCCCTTGGACGTTCTTATTGACAATGAAACACAGATATTGCATCGGAATTAAATACAAAAGGCACAATGCCGACTTAAGTACAAGAAGACTGACTCTTCGTACTGACTATGTTTCGAACCATTCCTGTGACACTAGTTATAGATTACGATGATTCACTTCAGGTTTACCGTATCCCTTGGACCTTTTTATTGACGATGAAACACAGATATTGCATTGGAATGAAATACAAAAGGCACAATGCCGACTTAAGTACAAGAAGACTGACTCTTCCTACTGTCTATGTTTTGAACCATTCCTGTGACAGTAGTTACAGATTCCGATGCTTCACTTCAGGTTTACTGTATCCCTCTGACCTTCTTTTCGAAGATGAAACACAGAAATTGCATCGGAATTAAATACAAAAGGCACAATGCCGACATAAGTACAAGAAGATTGTCTCTTCTTACTGACTGTTTTGAACCATTCCTGTGACACTAGTTATAGATTCCGATGCTTCACTTCAGGTTTACTGTATCCCTTGGACCTTCTTGTTGACGATGGAAACAGATATTGCATCGGAATTAAATAGAAAAGGCACAATGCCGACTTAAGTGCAAGAGGACTGACTCTTCCAACTGTCTATGTTTTGAACCATTCCTGTGACACTAGTTATAGATTACGATGAATCACTTCAGGATTACTGTATCCCTTGGACCTTCTTATTGACGATGAAACACAGAAATTGCATCGGAATTAAATACAAAAGGCACAATGCCGACTTAAGAACAAGAAGACTGACTCTTCTTACTGACAATGTCTTGAACCATTCCTGTGACGCTAGTTACAGATTCCGATGCTTCACTTCAGGTTTACTGTATCCCTTGGACCTTCTTGTTGACGATGGAAACAGATATTGCATCGGAATTAAATAGAAAAGGCACAATGCCGACTTAAGTGCAAGAGGACTGACTCTTCCTACTGTCTATGTTTTGACCCATTCCTGTGACACTAGTTACAGATTCCGATGCTTCACTTCAGGTTTACTGTATCCCTCTGACCTACTTATTGACGATAAAACACAGATATTGCATCGGAATTAAATACAAAATGCACAATGCCGACTTAAGTACAAGAAGGCTGAATCTTCCTACTGTCTATGTTTTGAACGATTCCTGTGACATTAGTTATTGATTCCGATGCTTCACTTCAGGTTTACTGTATCCTTTGGACCTTCTAATTGGCGACGAAATGCAGAAATAGCTTCGGAATGAAAAACAAAAGGCACAATGCCGACATAAGTACAAGAAGATTGTCTCTTCTTACTGACTGTTTTGAACCATTCCTGTGACACTTGTTATAGATTCCGAAGTTTCCCTTCAGGTTTACTGTATCCCTCTGACCTTCATTTTGACGATGAAACACAGAAATTGCATCGGAATTAAATACAAAAGGCACAATGTCGACTTAAGTACAAGAGGACTGACTCTTCCTACTGTCTACGTTTTGAACGATTCCTGTGACATAAGTTATGGATTCCGTTGCTTCACTTCAGGTTTACTGTATCCTTTGGACCTTCTTATTGACGATGAAACACAGAAAATGCATCGGAATTAAATACAAAAGGCACAATGCCGACTTAAGTACAAGAAGATTGTCTCTTCTTACTGACTGTTTCGAACCATTCCTGTGACACTAGTTATAGATTCCGATGCTCACTTCAGGTTTACTGTATCCCTCTGACCTTCTTATTGACGATGAAACACAGAAATTGCATCGGAATTAAATACAAAAGGCACAATGCCGACTTAAGTACAAGAAGACTGACTCTTCGTACTGACTACGTTTTGAATCATACCTGTGACACTAGTTATTGATAGCGATGATTCTCTTCAGGATTACTGTATCCCTTGGACCTTCTTATTGACGATGAAACACGGAAATCGCTTCGGAATTAAATAGAAGAGGCATAATGCCGACTAAAGTACAAGAAGAATAACTCTTCTGACTGACTATGTTTGGAACCATTCCTGTGACACTAGTTATAGATTCCCATGCCTCACTTCAGGTTTACTGTATCCCTCTGACCTTCTTATTGACGATGAAACACAGATATTGCATCGGAATTAAATAGAAAAGGCACAATGCCGACTTAAGTACAAGAAGACTGACTCTTCTTACAGACTATGTTTTGAACCATTCCTGTGACACTAGTTATGGATTCCGATGCTTCACTTCAGGTTTACTGTATCCCTCTGACAATCTTATTGACGATGAAACACAGAAATTGCATCGGGATTAAATACAAAAGGCACAATGCCGACTTAAGTACAAGAAGACTGACTCTTCTTTCTGTCTATGCTTTGAACCATTCCTGTGACGCTAGTTACAGACTCCGATGCTTCACTTCATGGTTACTGTATCCCTCTGACATTCTTATTGACGATGAAACACTGAAATTGCATCGGAATTAAATAGAAAAGGCACAATGCCGACTTAAGTACAAGAAGACTGACTCTTCTTTCTGTCTATGTTTTGAACCATTCCTGTGACGCTAGTTACAGATTCCGATGCTTCACTTCAGGGTTACTGTATCCCTCTGACATTCTTATTGACGATGAAACACTGAAATTGCATCGGAATTAAATAGAAAAGGCACAATGCCGACTTAAGTACAAGAAGACTGACTCTTCCTACTGTCTATGTTTTGAACGATTCCTGTGACATTAGTTATAGATTCCGATGCTTCACTTCAGGTTTACTGTATCCTTTGGACCTTCTTATTGACGATGAAACACAGAAAATGCATCGGAATAAAATACATAAGGCACAATGCCGACTTAAGTACAAGAAGATTGTCTCTTCTTACTGACTGTTTTGAACCATTCCTGTAACGCTAGTTACAGATTCCGATGCTTCACTTCAGGTTTACTGTATCCCTCTGACCTTCTTATTGACGATGAAACACAGAAATTGCATCGGAATTAAATACAAAAGGCACAATGCCGACTTAAGTACAAGAAGACTGACTCTTCGTACTGACTATGTTTTGAACCATTCCTGTGACACTAGTTATAGATTACGATGATTCACTTCAGGATTACTGTATCCCTTGGACCTTCTTATTGACGATGAAACACAGAAATTGCATCGGAATTAAATAGAAAAGGCACAATGCCGACTAAAGTACAAGAAGACTGACTCTTCTTACTGACTATGTTTGGAACCATTCCTGTGACACTAGTTATAGATTCCCACGCCTCACTTCAGGTTTACTGTATCCCTATGACCTTCTTATTGACGATGAAACACAGATATTGCATCGGAATTAAATAGAAAAGGCACAATGCCGACATACGTACAAGAAGACTGACTCTTCTTACTGACTATGTTTTGAACCATTACTGTGACACTAGTTATGGATTCCGATGCTTCACTTCAGGTTTACTGTATCCCTCTGACCTTCTTATTGACGATGAAACACAGAAATTGCATCGGAATTAAATACAAAAGGCACAATGCCGACTTAAGTACAAGAATACAGACTCTTCTTACTGTCTATGTTCTGAACCATTCCTGTGACACTAGTTATAGATTCCGATGCTTCACTTCAGGTTTACTGTATCCCTTGGACCTTCTTGTTGACGATGAAAACAGAAATTGCATCGGAATTAAATACAAAAGGCACAATGCCGACTTAAGTAAAAGAAGACTGACTCTTCGTACTGACTATGTTTTGAACCATTCCTGTGACACTAGTTATAGATTACGATGATTCACTTCAGGTTTACCGTATCCCTTGGACCTTCTTATTGACGATGAAACACAGATATTGCATTGGAATGAAATACAAAAGGCACAATGCCGACTTAAGTACAAGAAGACTGACTCTTCCTACTGTCTATGTTTTGAACCATTCCTGTGACGCTAGTTACAGATTCCGATGCTTCACTTCAGGGTTACTGTATCCCTCTGACATTCTTATTGACGATGAAACACTCAAATTGCATCGGAATGAAATAGAAAAAGCACAATGCCGACTTAAGTACAAGAAGACTGACTCTTCCTACTGTCTATGTTTTGAACCATTCCAGTGACACTAGTTACAGATTCCGATGCTTCACTTCAGGTTTACTGTATCCCTTGGACGTTCTTATTGACGATGAAACACAGAAATTGCATCGGAATTAAATACAAAAGGCACAATGCCGACTTAAGAACAAGAAGACTGACTCTTCTTACTGACAATGTTTTGAACCATTCCTGTGACGCTAGTTACAGATTCCGATGCTTCACTTCAGGTTTACTGTATCCCTTGGACCTTCGTGTTGACGATGAAAACAGATATTGCATCGGAATTAAATACAAAAGGCACAATGCCGACTTAAGTGCAAGAGGACTGACTCTTCGTACTGACTATGTTTTGAACCATTCCTGTGACACTAGTTATAGATTACGATGATTCACTTCAGGTTTACCGTATCCCTTGGACCTTCTTATTGACGATGAAACACAGATATTGCATTGGAATGAAATACAAAAGGCACAATGCCGACTTAAGTACAAGAAGACTGACTCTTCCTACTGTCTATGTTTTGAACCATTCCTGTGACGCTAGTTACAGATTCCGATGCTTCACTTCAGGGTTACTGTATCCCTCTGACATACTTATTAACGATGAAACACTCAAATTGCATCGGAATGAAATAGAAAAAGCACAATGCCGACTTAAGTACAAGAAGACTGACTCTTCCTACTGTCTATGTTTTGAACCATTCCAGTGACACTAGTTATAGATTCCGATGCTTCACTTCAGGTTTACTGTATCCCTTGGACGTTCTTATTGACGATGAAACACAGAAATTGCATCGGAATTAAATACAAAAGGCACAATGCCGACTTAAGAACAAGAAGACTGACTCTTCTTACTGACAATGTTTTGAACCATTCCTGTGACGCTAGTTACAGATTCCGATGCTTCACTTCAGGTTTACTGTATCCCTTGGACCTTCGTGTTGACGATGAAAACAGATATTGCATCGGAATTAAATACAAAAGGCACAATGCCGACTTAAGTGCAAGAGGACTGACTCTTCCTACTGTCTATGTTTTGACCCATTCCTGTGACACTAGTTACAGATTCCGATGCTTCACTTCAGGTTTACTGTATCCCTCTGACCTACTTATTGACGATAAAACACAGATATTGCATCGGAATTAAATACAAAAGGCACAATGCCGACTTAAGTACAAGAAGGCTGAATCTTCCTACTGTCTATGTTTTGAACGATTCCTGTGACATTAGTTATTGATTCCGATGCTTCACTTCAGGTTTACTGTATCCTTTGGACCTTCTAATTGGCGACGAAATGCAGAAATAGCTTCGGAATGAAAAACAAAAGGCACAATGCCGACTTAAGTACAAGACGACTGACTCTTCTTTCTGTCTATGTTTTGAACCATTCCTGTGACGCTAGTTACAGATTCCGATGCTTCACTTCAGGGTTACTGTATCCCTTTGACATTCTTATTGACGATGAAACACTGAAATTGCATCGGAATTAAATACAAAATGCACAATGCCGACTTAAGTACAAGAAGACTGACGCTTCTTTCTGTCTATGCTTTGAACCATTCCTGTGACGCTAGTTACAGATTCCGATGCTTCACTTCATGGTTACTGTATCCCTCTGACATTCTTATTGACGATGAAACACTGAAATTGCATCGGAATTAAATAGAAAAGGCACAATGCCGACTTAAGTACAAGAAGACTGACTCTTCTTTCTGTCTATGTTTTGAACCATTCCTGTGACGCTAGTTACAGATTCCGATGCTTCACTTCAGGGTTACTGTATCCCTTTGACATTCTTATTGACGATGAAACACTGAAATTGCATCGGAATTAAGTAGAAAAGGCACAATGCCGACTTAAGTACAAGAGGACTGACTCTTCCTACTGTCTATGTTTTGAACCATTCCAGTGACACTAGTTACAGATTCCGATGCTTCACTTCAGGTTTACTGTATCCCTTGGACGTTCTTATTGACGATGAAACACAGAAATTGCATCGGAATTAAATACAAAAGGCACAATGCCGACTTAAGAACAAGAAGACTGACTCTTCTTACTGACTGTTTTGAACCATTCCTGTGACACTTGTTATAGATTCCGATGCTTCCCTTCAGGTTTACTGTATCCCTCTGACCTTCTTTTTGACGATGAAACACAGAAATTGCATCGAAATTAAATACAAAAGGCACAATGCCGACTTAAGTACAAGAAGACTGACTCTTCCTACAGTCTATGTTTTGAATGATTCCTGTGACATTAGTTATAGATTCCGATGCTTCACTTCAGGTTTACTGTATCCTTTGGACTTTCTTATTGACGATGAAACACAGAAAATGAATCGGACTTAAATACATAAGGCACAATGCCGACTTAAGTACAAGAAGACTGACTCTTCTTACTGACTATGTTTGGAACCATTCCTGTGACACTAGTTATAGATTCCGATGCCTCACTTCAGGTTTACTGTATCCCTCTGACCTTCTTATGGATGATGAAACACAGATATTGCATCGGAATTAAATAGAAAAGGCACAATGCCGACTTAAGTACAAGAAGACTGACTCTTCTTACTGACTATGTTTTGAACCATTCCTGTGACACTAGTTATAGATTCCGACGCTTCACTTCAGGTTTACTGTATCTCTCTGACCTTCTTATTGACGATGAAACACAGAAATTGCATCGGAATTTAATAGAAAAGGTACAATGCCGACTTAAGTACAAGAAGACTGACTCTTCTTACTGACTATGTTTTGAACCATTCCTGTGACATTAGTTATAGATACCGATGCTTCACTTCAGGTTTACTGTATCCTTTGGACCTTCTTATTGGCGACGAGGTACAGAAATTGCATCGGAATTAAATACAAAAGGCACAATGCCGACTTATGTACAAGAAGACTGACTCTTCCTACTGACTGTTTTGAACCATTCCTGTGACACTAGTTATAGATTCCGATGCTTCACTTCAGGTTTACTGTATCCTTTGGACCTTCTTATTGGCGACGAAATACAGAAATTGCATTGGAATTAAATACAAAAGGCACATTGCCGACTTAAGTACAAGAAGACTGACTCTTCTTACTGTCTATTATTTGAACCATTCCTTTGACACTAGTTATAGATTACGATGATTCACTTCAGGTTTACCGTATCCCTTGGACCTTCTTATTGACGATGAAACACAGATATTGCATTGGAATGAAATACAACTGGCACAATGCCGACTTAAGTACAAGAAGACTGACTCATCCTACTGTCTATGTTTTGAACCATTCCTGTGACAGTAGTTACAGATTCCGATGCTTCACTTCAGGTTTACTGTATCCCTCTGACCTTCTTTTCAACGATGAAACACAGAAATTGCATCGGAATTAAATACAAAAGGCACAATGCCGACATAAGTACAAGAAGATTGTCTCTTCTTACTGACTGTTTTGAACCATTCCTGTGACACTAGTTATAGATTCCGATGCTTCACTTCAGGTTTACTGTATCCCTCTGACCTTCTTATTGACGATGAAACACAGAAATTGCATCGGAATGAAATGCAAAAGGCACAATGCCGACTTAAGTACTAGAAGACTGACTCTTCGTACTGACTATGTTTGAACCATTCCTGTGACACTAAATATAGATTACGATGAATCACTTCAGGATTACTGTATCCCTTGGACCTTCTTATTGACGATGAAACACAGAAATTGCATCGGAATTAAATACAAAATGCACAATGCCGACTTAAGTACAAGGAGACTGACTCTTCTTTCTGTCTATGTTTTGAACCATTCCTGTGACGCTAGTTACAGATTCCGATGCTTCACTTCAGGGTTACTGTATCCCTCTGACATTCTTATTGACGATGAAACACTCAAATTGCATCGGAATTAAATAGAAAAAGCACAATGCCGACTTAAGTACAAGAAGACTGACTCTTCCTACTGTCTATGTTTTGAACCATTCCAGTGACACTAGTTATAGATTCCGATGCTTCACTTCAGGTTTACTGTATCCCTTGGACGTTCTTATTGACGATGAAGCACAGAAATTGCATCGGAATTAAATACAAAAGGCACAATATCGACTTAAGAACAAGAAGACTGACTCTTCTTACTGACAATGTTTTGAACCATTCCTGTGACGCTAGTTACAGATTCCGATGCTTCACTTCAGGTTTACTGTATCCTTTGGACCTTCTAATTGGCGACGAAATGCAGAAATAGCTTCGGAATGAAAAACAAAAGGCACAATGCCGACTTAAGTACAAGACGACTGACTCTTCTTACTGACTGTTTTGAACCATTCCTGTGACACTTGTTATAGATTCCGATGTTTCCCTTCAGGTTTACTGTATCCCTCTGACCTTCATTTTGACGATGAAACACAGAAATTGCATCGGAATTAAATACAAAAGGCACAATGTCGACTTAAGTACAAGAGGACTGACTCTTCCTACTGTCTATGTTTTGAACGATTCCTGTGACGTAAGTTATAGATTCCGTTGCTTCACTTCAGGTTTACTGTATCCCTTGGACGTTCTTATTGACGATGAAGCACAGAAATTGCATCGGAATTAAATACAAAAGGCACAATGCCGACTTAAGAACAAGAAGATTGTTTCTTCTTACTGACTGTTTCAAACCATTCCTGTGACACTAGTTATAGATTCCGATGCTTCACTTCAAGTCTACTGTATCCCTCTTACCTTCTTTTTGACGATGAAACACAGAAATTGCATCGGAATCAAATACAAAAGGCACAATGCCGACTTAAGTACAAGAAGACTGACTCTTCGTACTGACTACGTTTTGAATCATTCCTGTGACACTAGTTATAGATTACGATGATTCACTTCAGGATTACTGTATCCCTTGGACCTTCGTATTGATGATGAAACACGGAAATTGCATCGGAATTAAATAGAAAAGGCACAATGCCGACTTAAGTACAAGAAGACTGACTCTTCTTTCTGTCTATGTTTTGAACCATTCCTGTGACGCTAGTTACAGATTCCGATGCTTCACTTCAGGGTTACTGTATCCCTCTGACATTCTTATTGACGATGAAACACTGAAATTGCATCGGAATTAATTAGAAAAGGCACAATGCCGACTTAAGTACAAGAGGACTGACACTTCCTCCTGTCTATGTTTTTAACCATTCCAGTGACACTAGTTATAGATTCCGATGCTTCACTTCAGGTTTACTGTATCCCTTGGACGTTCTTATTGACGATGAAACACAGAAATTGCATCGGAATTAAATACAAAAGGCACAATGCCGACTTAAGAACAAGAAGACTGACTCTTCTTACTGACTGTTTCGAACCATTCCTGTGACACTTGTTATAGAATCCGATGCTTCCCTTCAGGTTTACTGTATCCCTCTGACCTTCTTTTTGACGATGAAACACAGAAATTGCATCGAAATTAAATACAAAATTCACAATGCCGACTTAAGTACAAGAAGACTGACTCTTCCTACTGTCTATGTTTTGAACGATTCCTGTGACATTAGTTTTAGATTCCGGTGCTTCACTTCAGGTTTACTGTATCCTTTGGACCTTCTTATTGACGATGAAACACCGAAAATGCATCGGATTTAAATACATAAGGCACAATGCCGACTTAAGTACAAGAAGATTGTCTCTTCTTACTGACTGTTTTGAACCATTCCTGTGACGCTAGTTACAGATTCCGATGCTTCACTTCAGGTTTACTGTATCCCTCTGACCATCTTATTGACGATGAAACACAGAAATTGCATCGGAATTAAATACAAAAGGCACAATGCCGACTTAAGTACAAGAAGACTGACTCTTCGTACTGACTATGTTTTGAACCATTCCTGTGACACTAGTTATAGATTACGATGATTCACTTCAGGATTACTGTATCCCTTGGACCTTCTTATTGACGATGAAACACAGAAATTACATCGGAATTAAATAGAAAAGGCACAATGCCGACTAAAGTACAAGAAGACTGACTCTTCTTACTGACTATGTTTGGAACCATTCCTGTGACACTAGTTATAGATTCCCATGCCTCACTTCAGGTTTACTGTATCCCTATGACCTTCTTATTGTCGATGAAACACAGATATTGCATCGGAATTAAATAGAAAAGGCACAATGCCGACATAGGTACAAGAAGACTGACTCTTCTTACTGACTATGCTTTGAACCATTCCTTTGACGCTAGTTACAGATTCCGATGCTTCATTTCAGGGTTACTGTATCCCTCTGACATTCTTATTGACGATGAAACACTAAAATTGCATCGGAATTAAGTAGAAAAGGCACAATGCCGACTTAAATACAAGAAGACTGACTCTTCCGACTGTCTATGCTTTGAACCATTCCTGTGACACTAGTTATAGATTCCGATGCTTCACTTCAGGTTTACTGTATCCCTTGGACGTTCTTATTGACGATGAAACACAGAAATTGCATCGGAATTAAATACAAAAGGCACAATGCCGTCTTAAGAACAAGAAGACTGACTCTTCTTACTGACTATGCTTTGAACCATTCCTGTGACGCTAGTTACAGATTCCTATGCTTCACTTCAGGTTTACTGTATCCCTTGGACCTTCTTGTTGACGATGAAAACAGATATTGCATCGGAATTAAATACAAAAGGCACAATGCCGACTTAAGTACAAGAAGACCGACTCTTCCTACTGTCTATGTTTTGAACGATTCCTGTGACATTAGTTATTGATTCCGATGCTTCACTTCAGGTTTACTGTATCCTTTGGACCTTCTAATTGGCGACGAAATGCAGAAATAGCTTCGGAATTAAATACAAAAAGCACAATGCCGACATAAGTACAAGAAGACTGACTCTTCTTACTGACTATGTTTTGAACCATTCCTGTGACACTAGTTATGGATTCCGATGCTTCACTTCAGGTTTACTGTATCCCTCTGACCTTCTTATTGACGATGAAACACAGTAATTGCATCGGAATTAAATACAAAAGGCACAATGCCGACTTAAGTACAAGAAGACTGACTCTTCCTACTGTCTATGTTTAGAACGATTCCTGTGACTTTAGTTATAGATTCCGATGCTTGACTTCAGGTTTACTGTATCCCTCTGACCTTCGTATTGACGATGAAACACAGAAATTGCATCGGAATTAAATACAAAAGGCACAATGCCGACTTAAGTACAAGAAGACTGACTCTACTTACTGACTGTTTTGAACGATTCCTGTGACATTAGTTGTCGATTCCGATGCTTCACATCAGGCTTACTGTATCCTTTGGACCTTCTTATTGACGATGAAACACAGAAAATGCATCGGAATTAAATACAAAAGGCACAATGCCGACTTAAGTACAAGAAGATTGTCTCTTCTTACTGACTGTTTTGAACCATTCCTGTGACACTAGTTTTAGATTCCGACGCTTCACTTCAGGTTTACTGTATCCCTCTGACCTTCTTATTGACAATGAAACACAGAAATTGCATCAGAATTAAATACAAAAGGCACAATGCCGACTTAAGTACAAGAAGTCTGACTCTTCGTACTGACTATGTTTTGAACCATTCCTGTGACACTAGTTATAGATTACGATGATTCACTTCAGGATTACTGTATCCGTTGGACCTTCTTATTGACGATGAAACACAGAAATTGCATCGGAATTAAATAGAAAAGGCACAATGCCGACTAAAGTACAAGAAGAGTGACTCTTCTTACTGACTATGTTTGGAACCATTCCTGTGACACTAGTTATAGATTCCAATGCCTCACTTCAGGTTTACTGTATCCCTCTGGCCTTCTTATTGACGATGAAACACAGATATTGCATCGGAATTAAATAGAAAAGGCACAATGCCGACTTAAGTTCAAGAAGACTGACTCTTCTTACTGACTATGTTTTGAACCATTCCTGTGACACTAGTTATGGATTCCGATGCTTCACTTCAGGTTTACTGTATCCCTCTGATCTTCTTATTGACGATGAAACACAGAAATTGCATCGGAATTAAATACAAAAGGCACAATGCCGACTTATGTACAAGAAGACAGACTCTTCCTACTGCCTATGTTTAGAACCATTCCTGTGACACTAGTTATAGATTCCGATGCTTCACTTCATGGTTACTGTATCCCTCTGACATTCTTATTGACGATGAAACACTGAAATTGCATCGGAATTAAATAGAAAAGGCACAATGCCGACTTAAGTACAAGAAGACTGACACTTCTTTCTGTCTATGTTTTGAACCATTCCTGTGACGCTAGTTACAGATTCCGATGCTTCACTTCAGGGTTACTGTATCCCTCTGACATTCTTATTGACGATGAAACACTGAAATTGCATCGGAATTAATTAGAAAAGGCACAATGCCGACTTAAGTACAAGAGGACTGACTCTTCCTACTGTCTATGTTTTGAACCATTCCAGTGACACTAGTTATAGATTCCTATGCTTCACTTCAGGTTTACTGTATCCCTTGGACGTTCTTATTGACGATGAAACACAGAAATTGCATCGGAATTAAATACAAAAGGCACAATGCCGACTTAAGTACAAGAAGACTGACTCTTCCTACTGTCTATGTTTTGAACGATTCCTGTGACATTAGTTATAGATTCCGATGCTTCACTTCAGGTTTACTGTATCCTTTGGACCTTCTTATAGACGATGAAACACAGAAAATGCATCGGATTTAAATACATAAGGCACAATGCCGACTTAAGTACAAGAAGATTGTCTCTTCTTACTGACTGTTTTGAACCATTCCTGTGACGCTAGTTACAGATTCCGATGCTTCACTTCAGGTTTACTGTATCCCTCTGACCATCTTATTGACGATGAAACACAGAAATTGCATCGGAATTAAATACAAAAGGCACAATGCCGACTTAAGTACAAGAAGACTGACTCTTCGTACTGACTATGTTTTGAACCATTCCTGTGACACTAGTTATAGATTACGATGATTCACTTCAGGATTACTGTATCCCTTCGACCTTCTTATTGACGATGAAACACAGAAATTACATCGGAATTAAATAGAAAAGGCACAATGCCGACTAAAGTACAAGAAGACTGACTCTTCTTACTGACTATGTTTGGAACCATTCCTGTGACACTAGTTATAGATTCCCATGCCTCACTTCAGGTTTACTGTATCCCTATGACCTTCTTATTGTCGATGAAACACAGATATTGCATCGGAATTAAATAGAAAAGGCACAATGCCGACATAGGTACAAGAAGACTGACTCTTCTTACTGACTATGCTTTGAACCATTCCTTTGACGCTAGTTACAGATTCCGATGCTTCATTTCAGGGTTACTGTATCCCTCTGACATTCTTATTGACGATGAAACACTAAAATTGCATCGGAATTAAGTAGAAAAGGCACAATGCCGACTTAAATACAAGAAGACTGACTCTTCCTACTGTCTATGCTTTGAACCATTCCTGTGACACTAGTTATAGATTCCGATGCTTCACTTCAGGTTTACTGTATCCCTTGGACGTTCTTATTGACGATGAAACACAGAAATTGCATCGGAATTAAATACAAAAGGCACAATGCCGTCTTAAGAACAAGAAGACTGACTCTTCTTACTGACTATGCTTTGAACCATTCCTGTGACGCTAGTTACAGATTCCTATGCTTCACTTCAGGTTTACTGTATCCCTTGGACCTTCTTGTTGACGATGAAAACAGATATTGCATCGGAATTAAATACAAAAGGCACAATGCCGACTTAAGTACAAGAAGACCGACTCTTCCTACTGTCTATGTTTTGAACGATTCCTGTGACATTAGTTATTGATTCCGATGCTTCACTTCAGGTTTACTGTATCCTTTGGACCTTCTAATTGGCGACGAAATGCAGAAATAGCTTCGGAATTAAATACAAAAAGCACAATGCCGACATAAGTACAAGAAGACTGACTCTTCTTACTGACTATGTTTTGAACCATTCCTGTGACACTAGTTATGGATTCCGATGCTTCACTTCAGGTTTACTGTATCCCTCTGACCTTCTTATTGACGATGAAACACAGTAATTGCATCGGAATTAAATAAAAAGGCGCAATGCCGACTTAAGTACAAGAAGACTGACTCTTCCTACTGTCTATGTTTAGAACGATTCCTGTGACTTTAGTTATAGATTCCGATGCTTGACTTCAGGTTTACTGTATCCCTCTGACCTTCGTATTGACGATGAAACACAGAAATTGCATCGGAATTAAATACAAAAGGCACAATGCCGACTTAAGTACAAGAAGACTGACTCTACTTACTGACTGTTTTGAACGATTCCTGTGACATTAGTTGTCGATTCCGATGCTTCACATCAGGCTTACTGTATCCTTTGGACCTTCTTATTGACGATGAAACACAGAAAATGCATCGGAATTAAATACAAAAGGCACAATGCCGACTTAAGTACAAGAAGACTGACTCTTCGTACTGACTATGTTTTGAACCATTCCTGTGACACTAGTTATAGATTACGATGATTCACTTCAGGATTACTGTATCCCTTCGACCTTCTTATTGACGATGAAACACAGAAATTACATCGGAATTAAATAGAAAAGGCACAATGCCGACTAAAGTACAAGAAGACTGACTCTTCTTACTGACTATGTTTGGAACCATTCCTGTGACACTAGTTATAGATTCCCATGCCTCACTTCAGGTTTACTGTATCCCTATGACCTTCTTATTGTCGATGAAACACAGATATTGCATCGGAATTAAATAGAAAAGGCACAATGCCGACATAGGTACAAGAAGACTGACTCTTCTTACTGACTATGCTTTGAACCATTCCTTTGACGCTAGTTACAGATTCCGATGCTTCATTTCAGGGTTACTGTATCCCTCTGACATTCTTATTGACGATGAAACACTAAAATTGCATCGGAATTAAGTAGAAAAGGCACAATGCCGACTTAAATACAAGAAGACTGACTCTTCCTACTGTCTATGCTTTGAACCATTCCTGTGACACTAGTTATAGATTCCGATGCTTCACTTCAGGTTTACTGTATCCCTTGGACGTTCTTATTGACGATGAAACACAGAAATTGCATCGGAATTAAATACAAAAGGCACAATGCCGTCTTAAGAACAAGAAGACTGACTCTTCTTACTGACTATGCTTTGAACCATTCCTGTGACGCTAGTTACAGATTCCTATGCTTCACTTCAGGTTTACTGTATCCCTTGGACCTTCTTGTTGACGATGAAAACAGATATTGCATCGGAATTAAATACAAAAGGCACAATGCCGACTTAAGTACAAGAAGACCGACTCTTCCTACTGTCTATGTTTTGAACGATTCCTGTGACATTAGTTATTGATTCCGATGCTTCACTTCAGGTTTACTGTATCCTTTGGACCTTCTAATTGGCGACGAAATGCAGAAATAGCTTCGGAATTAAATACAAAAAGCACAATGCCGACATAAGTACAAGAAGACTGACTCTTCTTACTGACTATGTTTTGAACCATTCCTGTGACACTAGTTATGGATTCCGATGCTTCACTTCAGGTTTACTGTATCCCTCTGACCTTCTTATTGACGATGAAACACAGTAATTGCATCGGAATTAAATAAAAAGGCGCAATGCCGACTTAAGTACAAGAAGACTGACTCTTCCTACTGTCTATGTTTAGAACGATTCCTGTGACTTTAGTTATAGATTCCGATGCTTGACTTCAGGTTTACTGTATCCCTCTGACCTTCGTATTGACGATGAAACACAGAAATTGCATCGGAATTAAATACAAAAGGCACAATGCCGACTTAAGTACAAGAAGACTGACTCTACTTACTGACTGTTTTGAACGATTCCTGTGACATTAGTTGTCGATTCCGATGCTTCACATCAGGCTTACTGTATCCTTTGGACCTTCTTATTGACGATGAAACACAGAAAATGCATCGGAATTAAATACAAAAGGCACAATGCCGACTTAAGTACAAGAAGATTGTCTCTTCTTACTGACTGTTTTGAACCATTCCTGTGACACTAGTTTTGGATTCCGATGCTTCACTTCAGGTTTACTGTATCCCTCTGACCTTCTTATTGACAATGAAACACAGAAATTGCATCGGAAGGCACAATGCCGACTTAAGTACAAGAAGTCTGACTCTTCGTACTGACTATGTTTGAACCATTCCTGTGACACTAGTTATAGATTACGATGATTCACTTCAGGATTACTGTATCCGTTGGACCTTCTTATTGACGATGAAACACAGGAATTGCATTGGAATTAAATAGAAAAGGCACAATGCCGACTAAAGTACAAGAAGAGTGACTCTTCTTACTGACTATGTTTGGAACCATTCCTGTGACACTAGTTATAGATTCCAATGCCTCACTTCAGGTTTACTGTATCCCTCTGGCCTTCTTATTGACGATGAAACACAGATATTGCATCGGAATTAAATAGAAAAGGCACAATGCCGACTTAAGTTCAAGAAGACTGACTCTTCTTACTGACTATGTTTTGAACCATTCCTGTGACACTAGTTATGGATTCCGATGCATCACTTCAGGTTTACTGTATCCCTCTGATCTTCTTATTGACGATGAAACACAGAAATTGCATCGGAATTAAATACAAAAAGCACAATGCCGACTTATGTACAAGAAGACAGACTCTTCCTACTGTCTATGTTTAGAACCATTCCTGTGACACTAGTTATAGATTCCGATGCTTCACTTCAGGTTTACTGTATCCCTTGGACTTTCTTATTGACGATGAAACACAGAAATTGCATCGGAATTTAATACAAAAGGGACAATGCCGACTTAAGTACAAGAAGACTGACTCTTCTTTCTGTCTATGCTTTGAACCATTCCTGTGACGCTAGTTACAGATTCCGATGCTTCACTGCAGGGATACTGTATCCCTCTGACATTCTTATTGACGATGAAACACTGAAATTGCATCGGAATTAAATAGAAAAAGCACAATGCCGACTTAAGTACAAGAAGACTGACTCTTCTTTCTGTCTATGGTTTGAACCATTCCTGTGACGCTAGTTACAGATTCCGGTGCCTCACTTCAGGGTTACTGTATCCCTCTGACATTCTTATTGACGATGAAACACTGAAATTGCATCGGAATTAAATAGAAAAGGCACAATGCCGACTTAAGTACGAGAAGACTGACTCTTCCTACTGTCAATGTTTTGGACCATTCCAGTGACACTAGTTATAGATTCCGATGCTTCACTTCAGGTTTACTGTATCCCTTGGACGTTCTTATTGACGATGAAACACAGAAATTGCATCGGAATTAAATACAAAAGGCACAATGCCGACTTAAGAACAAGAAGACTGACTCTTCTCATTGACTGTTTTGAACCATTCCTGTGACACTTGTTATAGATTCCGATGCTTCCCTTCAGGTTTACTGTATCCCTCTCACCTACTTTTTGACGATGAAACACAGAAATTGCATCGGAATAAAATACAAAAGGCACAATGCAGACTTCAGTACAAGAAGACTGACTCTTCCTACTGTCTATGTTTTGAACGATTCTTGTGACATTAGTTATAGATTCCGATGCTTCACTTCAGGTTTACTGTATCCTTTGGACCTTCTTATTGACGATGAAACACAGAAAATGAATCTGAATTCAATACAAAAGGCACAATGCCGACTTAAGTACAAGAAGATTGTCTCTTCTTACTGACTGTTTTGACCCATTCCTGTGACGCTAGTTACAGATTCCGATGCTTCACTTCATGTTTACTGTATCCCTCTGACCTTCTTATTGACGATGAAACACAGAAATTGCATCGGAATTAAATACAAAAGGCACAATGCCGACTTAAGTACAAGAAGACTGACTCTTCGTACTGACTATGTTTTGAAACATTCCTGTGACACTAGTTATAGATTAAGATGATTCACTTCAAGATTACTGTATCCTTTGGACCTTCTTATTGAAGATGAAACACAGAAATTGCATCGGAATTAAATAGAAAAGGCACAATGCCGACTAAAGTACAAGAAGACTGACTCTTCTTACTGACTATGTTTGGAACCATTCCTGTGACACTAGTTATAGAGTCCCATGCCTCACTTCAGGTTTACTGTATCCCTCTGACCTTCTTATTGACGAAGAAACACAGATATTGCATCGGAATTAAATAGAAAATGCACAATGCCGACTTAAGTACAAGAAGACTGACTCTTCTTACTGACTATGTTTTGAACCATTCCTGTGACACTAGTTATGGATTCCGATGCTTCACTTCAGGTTTATTGTATCCCTCCGACCTGCTTTTTGACGATGAAACACAGAAATTGCATCGGAATTAAATACAAAAGGCACAATGCCGACTTAAGTACAAGAAGACTGACTCTTCTTACTGTCTATGTTTTGAACCATTCCTGTGACACTAGTTATAGATTACGATGCTTCACTTCAGGTTTACTGTATCCCTTGGACCTTCTTATTGACGATGAAACACAGAAATTGCATCGGAATTAAATACAAAAGGCACAATGCCGACTTAAGTACGAGAAGACTGAGTCTTCTTTCTGTCTATGCTTTGAACCATTCCTGTGACGCTAGTTACAGATTCCGATGCTTCACTTCAGGGTTACTGTATCCCTCCGACATTCTTATTGACGATGAAACACTGAAATTGCATCGGAATTAAATAGAAAAGGCACAATGCCGACTTAAGTACAAGAAGACTGACTCTTCCTACTGTCTATTCTGTAAACCATTCCTGTGACACTAGTTATAGATTCCGATCCTTCATATCAGGTTTGCTGTATCCCTTGGACGTTCTTATTGACGATGAAACACAGAAATTGCATCGGAATTAAATACAAAAGGCACAATGCCGACTTAAGAACAAGAAGACTGACTCTTCTTACTGACTATGTTTTGAACTATTCCTGTGACGCTAGTTACAGATTCCTATGCTTCACTTCAGGTTTACTGTATCCCTTGGACCTTCTTGTTGACGATGAAAACAGATATTGCATCGGATTTAATTACAAAAGGCACAATGCCGACTTAAGTACAAGAGGACTGACTCTTCCTACTGTCTATGTTTTGAACCATTCCTGTGACACTAGTTACAGATTCCGATGCTTCATTTCAGGTTTTCGGTATCCCTCTGACCTTCTTTTAACGATGAAACACAGAAATTGCATCGGAATTAAATACAAAAGGCACAATGCCGACTTAAGTACAAGAAGACTGACTCTTCCTACTGTCTATGATTTGAACGATTCCTGTGACATTAGTTATCGATTCCGATGCTTCACTTCAGGTTTACTGTATCCTTTGGACCTTCTAATTGGCGACGAAATGCAGAAATAGCTTCGGAATTAAATACAAAAGGCACAATGCCGACTTAAGAACAAGAAGACTGACTCTACTTACTGACTGTTTTGAACCATTCCTGTGACACTTGTTATATATTCCCATGCTTCACTTCAGGTTTACTGTATCCCTCTGACCTTCTCTTTGACGATGAAACACAGAAATTGCATCGGAATTAAATACAAAAGGCACAATGCCGACTTAAGTACAAGAAGACTGACTCTTCCTACTGTCTATGTTTTGAACGATTCCTATGACATTAGTATTTGATTCCGATGCTTCACTTCAGGTTTACTGTATCCTTTGGACCTTCTTATTGACGATGAAACACAGAAAAAGCATCGGAATTAAATACAAAAGGCACAATGCTGACTTAAGTACAAGAAGATTGACTCTTCTTACTGACTGTTTTGAACCATTCCTGTAACACTAGTTATAGATTCCGATGCTTCACTTCAGGTTTACTGTATCCCTCTGACCTTCATATTGACGATGAAACACAGATATTGCATCGGAATTAAATAGAAAAAGCACAATGCCGACTTAAGTACAAGAAGACTGACTCTTCTTACTGACTATGTTTTGAACCATTCCTGTGACACTAGTTATGGATTCCGATGCTTCACTTCAGGTTTACTGTATCCCTCTGGCCTTCTTATTGACGATGAAACACAGAAATTGCATCGGAATTAAATCAAAAAGGCACAATGCCGACTTATGTACAAGAAGACAGACTCTTCCTACTGTCTATGTTTAGAACCATTCCTGTGACACTAGTTATAGATTCCGATGCTTCACTTCAGGTTTACTGTATCCCTTGGACTTTCTTATTGACGATTAAACACAGAAATTGCATCGGAATTAAATACAAAAGGCACAATGCCGACTTAAGTACAAGAAGACTGACTCTTCTTTCTGTCTATGCTTTGAACCATTCCTGTGACGCTAGTTACAGATTCCGATGCTTCACTGCAGGGATACTGTATCGCTCTGACATTCTTATTGACGATGAAACACTGAAATTGCATCGGAATTAAATAGAAAAAGCACAATGCCGACTTAAGTACAAGAAGACTGACTCTTCTTTCTGTCTATGGTTTGAACCATTCCTGTGACGCTAGTTACAGATTCCGATGCCTCACTTCAGGGTTGCTGTATCCCTCTGACATTCTTATTGACGATGAAACACTGAAGTTGCATCGGAATTAAATCAAAAAGCTACAATGCCGACTTATGTACAAGAAGACAGACTCTTCCTACTGTCTATGTTTAGAACCATTCCTGTGACACTAGTTATAGATTCCGATGCTTCACTTCAGGTTTACTGTATCCCTTGGACGTTCTTATTGACGATGAAACACAGAAATTGCATCGGAATTAAATACAAAAGGCACAATGCCGACTTAAGAACAAGAAGACTGACTCTTCTCACTGACTGTTTTGAACCATTCCTGTGACACTTGTTATAGATTCCGATGCTTCCCTTCAAGTTTACTGTATCCCTCTCACCTTCTTTTTGACGATGAAATACAGAAATTGCATCGGCATTAAATACAAAAGGCACAATGCCGACTTAAGTACAAGAAGACTGACTCTTCCTACTGTCTATGTTTTGAACGATTCTTGTGACATTAGTTATAGATTCCGATGCTTCACTTCAGGTTTACTGTATCCTTTGGACCTTCTTATTGACGATGAAACACAGAAAATGAATCGGAATTAAATACAAAAGGCACAATGCCGACTTAAGTACAAGAAGATTGTCTCTTCTTACTGACTGCTTTGAACCATTCCTGTGACGCTAGTTACAGATTCCGATGCTTCACTTCAGGTTTACTGTATCCCTCTGACCTTCTTATTGACGATGAAACACAGAAATTGCATCGGAATTAAATACAAAAGGCACAATGCCGACTTAAGAACAAGAAGACTGACTCTTCTTACTGACTATGTTTTGAACTATTCCTGTGACGCTAGTTACAGATTCCTATGCTTCACTTCAGGTTTACTGTATCCCTTGGTCCTTCTTGTTGACGATGAAAACAGATATTGCATCGGAATTAAATACAAAAGGCACAAAACCGACTTAAGTACAAGAGGACTGACTCTTCCTACTGTCTATGTTTTGAACCATTCCTGTGCCACTAGTTACAGATTCCGATGCTTCATTTCAGGCTTTCGGTATCCCTCTGACCTTCTTTTAACGATGAAACACAGAAATTGCATCGGAATTAAATACAAAAGGCACAATGCCGACTTAAGTACAGGAAGACTGACTCTTCCTACTGTCTACGATTTGAACGATTCCTGTGGCATTAGTTATCGATTCCGATACTTCACTTCAGGTTTACTGTATCCTTTGGAACTTCTAATTGGCGACGAAATGCAGAAATAGCTTCGGAATTAAATACAAAAGGCACAATGCCGACTTAAGAACAAGAAGACTGACTCTACTCACTGACTGTTTTGAACCATTCCAGTGACACTTGTTATATATTCCCATGCTTCACTTCAGGTTTACTGTATCCCTCTGACCTTCTCTTTGACGATGAAACACAGAAATTGCATCGGAATTAAATACAAAAGGCACAATGCCGACTTAAGTACAAGAAGACTGACTCTTCCTACTGTCTATCTTTTGAACGATACCTGTGACATTAGTATTTGATTCCGATGCTTCACTTCAGGTTTACTGTATCCTTTGGACCTTCTTATTGACGATGAAACACAGAAAAAGCATCGGAATTAAATACAAAAGGCACAATGCCGACTTAAGTACAAGAAGATTGACTCATCTTACTGACTGTTTTGAACCATTTCTGTAACACTAGTTATAGATTCCGATGCTTCACATCAGGTTTACTGTATCCCTCTGACCTTCATATTGACGATGAAACACAGATATTGCATCGGAATTAAATAGGAAAGGCACAATGCCGACTTAAGTACAAGAGGACTGACTCTTCTTACTGACTATGTTTTGAACCATTCCTGTGACACCTGTTATGGATTCCGATGCTTCACTTCAGGTTTACTGTATCCCTCTGACCTTCTTATTGACGATGAAACACAGAAATTGCATCGGAATTAAATACAAAAGGCACAATGGCGACTTATGTACAAGAAGACAGACTCTTCCTACTGTCTATGTTTAGAACCATTCCTGTGACACTAGTTATAGATTCCGATGCTTCACATCAGGTTTACTGTATCCCTTGGACTTTCTTATTGGCGATGAAAAACAGAAATTGCATCGGAATTAAATAGAAAAAGCACAATGCCGACTTAAGTACAAGAAGACTGACTCTTCTTTCTGTCTATGGTTTGAACCATTCCTGTGACGCTAGTTACAGATTCCGATGCCTCACTTCAGGGTTTCTGTATCCCTCTGACATTCTTATTGACGATGATACACTGAAATTGCATCGGAATTAAATAGAAAAGGCACAATGCCGACTTAAGTACGAGAAGACTGACTCTTCCTACTGTCTATGTTTTGGACCATTCCAGTGACACTAGTTATAGATTCCGATACTTCACTTCAGGTTTACTGTATCCCTTGGACGTTCTTATTGACGATGAAACACAGAAATTCCATCGGAATTAAATACAAAAGGCACAATGCCGACTTAAGAACAAGAACACTGACTCTTCTCACTTACTGTTTTGAACCATTCCTGTGACACTTGTTATAGATTCCGATGCTTCCCTTCAGGTTTACTGTATCCCTCTCACCTTCTTTTTGACGATGAAACACAGAAATTGCATCGGAATTAAATACAAAAGGCACAATGCCGACTTAAGTACAAGAAGACTGACTCTTCCTACTGTCTATGTTTTGAACGATTCTTGTGACATTAGTTATCGATTCCGATGCTTCACTTCAGGTTTACTGTATCCTTTGGACCTTCTTATTGACGATGAAACACAGAAAATGAATCGGAATTAAATACAAAAGGCACAATGCCGACTTAAGTACAAGAAGATTGTCTCTTCTTACTGACTGTTTTGAACCATTCCTGTGACGCTAGTTACAGATTCCGATGCTTCACTTCAAGTTTACTATATCCCTCTGACCTTCGTATTGACGATGAAACACAGAAATTGCATCGGAATTAAATACAAAAGGCACAATGCCGACTTAAGAACAAGAAGACTGACTCTTCTCACTGACTGTTTTGAACCATTCCTGTGACACTTGTTATAGATTCCGATGCTTCCCTTCAAGTTTACTGTATCCCTCTCACCTTCTTTTTGACGATGAAATACAGAAATTGCATCGGCATTAAATACAAAAGGCACAATGCCGACTTAAGTACAAGAAGACTGACTCTTCCTACTGTCTATGTTTTGAACGATTCTTGTGACATTAGTTATAGATTCCGATGCTTCACTTCAGGTTTACTGTATCCTTTGGACCTTCTTATTGACGATGAAACACAGAAAATGAATCGGAATTAAATACAAAAGGCACAATGCCGACTTAAGTACAAGAAGATTGTCTCTTCTTACTGACTGCTTTGAACCATTCCTGTGACGCTAGTTACAGATTCCGATGCTTCACTTCAGGTTTACTCTATCCCTCTGACCTTCTTATTGACGATGAAACACAGAAATTGCATCGGAATTAAATACAAAAGGCACAATGCCGACTTAAGGACAAGAAGACTGACTCTTCTTACTGACTATGTTTTGAACTATTCCTGTGACGCTAGTTACAGATTCCTATGCTTCACTTCAGGTTTACTGTATCCCTTGGTCCTTCTTGTTGACGATGAAAACAGATATTGCATCGGAATTAAATACAAAAGGCACAATACCGACTTAAGTACAAGAGGACTGACTCTTCCTACTGTCTATGTTTTGAACCATTCCTGTGCCACTAGTTACAGATTCCGATGCTTCATTTCAGGCTTTCGGTATCCCTCTGACCTTCTTTTAACGATGAAACACAGAAATTGCATCGGAATTAAATACAAAAGGCACAATGCCGACTTAAGTACAAGAAGACTGACTCTTCGTACTGACTATGTTTTGAACCATTCCTGTGACACTAGTTATAGATTACGATGATTCACTTCAGGATTACTGTATCCTTTGGACCTTCTTATTGACGATGAAACACAGAAATTGCATCGGAATTAAATAGAAAAGGCACAATGCCGACTAAAGTACAAGAAGACTGACTCTTCTTACTGACTATGTTTGGAACCATTCCTGTGACACTAGTTATAGATTCCCATGCCTCACTTCAGGTTTACTGTATCCCTCTGACCTTCTTATTGACAAAGAAACTCAGATATTGCATCGGAATTAAATAGAAAAGGCACAATGCCGACTTAAGTACAAGAAGACTGACTCTTCTTACTGACTATGTTTTGAACCATTCCTGTGACACTAGTTATGGATTCCGATGCTTCACTTCAGGTTCACTGTATCCCTCTGACCTTCTTATTGACGATGAAACACAGAAATTGCATCGGAATAAAATACAAAAGGCACAATGCCGACTTAAGTACAAGAAGACTGACTCTTCTTACTGTCTATGTTTTCAACCATTCCTGTGACACTAGTTATAGATTTCGATGCTTCACTTCAGGTTTACTGTATCCCTTGGACCTTCTTATTGACGATGAAACACAGAAATTGCATCGGAATTAAATACAAAAGGCACAATGCCGACTTAAGTACGAGAAGACTGACTCTTCTTTCTGTCTATGCTTTGAACCATTCCTGTGACGCTAGTTACAGATTCCGATGCTTCACTTCAGGGTTACTGTATCCCTTCGACATTCTTATTGACGATGAAACACTGAAATTGCATCGGAATTAAATAGAAAAGGCACAATGCCGACTTAAGTACAAGAAGACTTACTCTTCCTACTGTCTATGTTTTAAACCATTCCTGTGTCACTAGTTATAGATTCCGATGCTTCACTTCAGGTTTACTGTATCCCTCTGACCTTCATATTGACGATGAAACACAGATATTGCATCGGAATTAAATAGGAAAGGCACAATGCCGACTTAAGTACAAGAGGACTGACTCTTCTTACTGACTATGTTTTGAACCATTCCTGTGACACCTGTTATGGATTCCGATGCTTCACTTCAGGTTTACTGTATCCCTCTGACCTTCTTATTGACGATGAAACACGGAAATTGCATCGGAATTAAATACAAAAGGCACAATGCCGACTTATGTACAAGAAGACAGACTCTTCCTACTGTCTATGTTTAGAACCATTCCTGTGACACTAGTTATAGATTCCGATGCTTCACTTCAGGTTTACTGTATCCCTCTGACCTTCTTATTGACGATGAAACACAGAAATTGCATCGGAATAAAATACAAAAGGCACAATGCCGACTTAAGTACAAGAAGACTGACTCTTCTTACTGTCTATGTTTTCAACCATTCCTGTGACACTAGTTATAGATTTCGATGCTTCACTTCAGGTTTACTGTATCCCTTGGACCTTCTTATTGACGATGAAACACAGAAATTGCATCGGAATTAAATACAAAAGGCACAATGCCGACTTAAGTACGAGAAGACTGACTCTTCTTTCTGTCTATGCTTTGAACCATTCCTGTGACGCTAGTTACAGATTCCGATGCTTCACTTCAGGGTTACTGTATCCCTTCGACATTCTTATTGACGATGAAACACTGAAATTGCATCGGAATTAAATAGAAAAGGCACAATGCCGACTTAAGTACAAGAAGACTGACTCTTCCTACTGTCTATGTTTTAAACCATTCCTGTGTCACTAGTTATAGATTCCGATGCTTCACTTCAGGTTTACTGTATCCCTCTGACCTTCATATTGACGATGAAACACAGATATTGCATCGGAATTAAATAGGAAAGGCACAATGCCGACTTAAGTACAAGAGGACTGACTCTTCTTACTGACTATGTTTTGAACCATTCCTGTGACACCTGTTATGGATTCCGATGCTTCACTCAGGTTTACTGTATCCCTCTGACCTTCTTATTGACGATGAAACACAGAAATTGCATCGGAATTAAATACAAAAGGCACAATGCCGACTTATGTACAAGAAGACAGACTCTTCCTACTGTCTATGTTTAGAACCATTCCTGTGACACTAGTTATAGATTCCGATGCCTCACTTCAGGTTTACTGTATCCCTTGGACTTTCTTATTGACGATGAAACACAGAAATTGTATCGGAATTAAATAGAAAAAGCACAATGCCGACTTAAGTACAAGAAGACTGACTCTTCTTTCTGTCTATGGTTTGAACCATTCCTGTGACGCTAGTTACAGATTCCGATGCCTCACTTCAGGGTTACTGTATCCCTCTGACATTCTTATTGACGATGAAACACTGAAATTGCATTGGAATTAAATAGAAAAGGCACAATGCCGACTTAAGTACGAGAAGACTGACTCTTCCTACTGTCTATGTTTTGGACCATTCCAGTGACACTAGTTATAGATTCCGATACTTCACTTCAGGTTTACTGTATCCCTTGGACGTTCTTATTGACGATGAAACACAGAAATTGCATCGGAATTAAATACAAAAGGCACAATGCCGACTTAAGAACAAGAACACTGACTCTTCTCACTGACTGTTTTGAACCATTCCTGTGACACTTGTTATAGATTCCGATGCTTCCCTTCAGGTTTACTGTATCCCTCTCACCTTCTTTTTGACGATGAAACACAGAAATTGCATCGGAATTAAATACAAAAGGCACAATGCCGACTTAAGTACAAGAAGACTGACTCTTCCTACTGTCTATGTTTTGAACGATTCTTGTGACATTAGTTATCGATTCCGATGCTTCACTTCAGGTTTACTGTATCCTTTGGACCCTCTTATTGACGATGAAACACAGAAAATGAATCGGAATTAAATACAAAAGGCACAATGCCGACTTAAGTACAAGAAGATTGTCTCTTCTTACTGACTGTTTTGAACCATTCCTGTGACGCTAGTTACAGATTCCGATGCTTCACTTCAAGTTTACTGTATCCCTCTGACCTTCGTATTGACGATGAAACACAGAAATTGCATCGGAATTAAATACAAAAGGCACAATGCCGACTTAAGTACAAGAAGACTGACTCTTCGTACTGACTATGTTTTGAACCATTCCTGTGACACTAGTTATAGATTACGATGATTCACTTCAGGATTACTGTATCCTTTGGACCTTCTTATTGACGATGAAACACAGAAATTGCATCGGAATTAAATAGAAAAGGCACAATGCCGACTAAAGTACAAGAAGACTGACTCTTCTTACTGACTATGTTTGGAACCATTCCTGTGACACTAGTTATAGATTCGCATGCCTCACTTCAGGTTTACTGTATCCCTCTGACCTTCTTATTGACAAAGAAACTCAGATATTGCATCGAAATTAAATAGAAAAGGCACAATGCCGACTTAAGTACAAGAAGACTGACTCTTCTTACTGACTATGATTTGAACCATTCCTGTGACACTAGTTATGGATTCCGATGCTTCACTTCAGGTTCACTGTATCCCTCTGACCTTCTTATTGACGATGAAACACAGAAATTGCATCGGAATTAAATACAAAAGGCACAATGCCGACTTAAGTACAAGAAGACTGACTCTTCTTACTGTCTATGTTTTGAACCATTCCTGTGACACTAGTTATAGATTTCGATGCTTCACTTCAGGTTTACTGTATCCCTTGGACCTTCTTATTGACGATGAAACACAGAAATTGCATCG
Source organism: Schistocerca americana (assembly GCF_021461395.2). Lineage (NCBI taxonomy): Eukaryota > Metazoa > Arthropoda > Insecta > Orthoptera > Acrididae > Schistocerca > Schistocerca americana. Next base: position 7,752,882 of record NC_060125.1, read on the forward strand.
GAATTAAATACAAAAGGCACAATGCCGACTTAAGTACGAGAAGACTGACTCTTCTTTCTGTCTATGCCTTGAACCATTCCTGTGACGCTAGTTACAGATTCCGATGCTTCACTTCAGGGTTACTGTATCCCTTCGACATTCTTATTGACGATGAAACACTGAAATTGCATCGGAATTAAATAGAAAAGGCACAATGCCGACTTATGTACAAGAAGACTGACTCTTCCTACTGTCTATGTTTTAAACCATTCCTGTGTCACTAGTTATAGATTCCGATGCTTCACTTCAGGTTTACTGTATCCCTTGGAAGTTCTTATTGACGATGAAACACAGAAATTGCATCGGAATTAAATACAAAAGACACAATACCGACTTAAGAACAAGAAGACTGACTCTTCTTACTGACTATGTTTTGAACTATTCCTGTGACGCTAGTTACAGATTCCTATGCTTCACTTCAGGTTTACTGTATCCCTTGGACCTTCTTGTTGACGATGAAAACAGATATTGCATCGGAATTAAATACAAAAGGCACAATGCCGACTTAAGTACAAGAGGACTGACTCTTCCTACTGTCTATGTTTTGAACCATTCCTGTGACACTAGTTACAGATTCCGATGCTTCATTTCAGGTTTTCGGTATCCCTCTGACCTTCTTTTAACGATGAAACACAGAAATTGCATCGGAATTAAATACAAAAGGCACAATGCCGACTTAAGTACAAGAAGACTGACTCTTCCTACTGTCTATGTTTTGAACGATTCCTGTGACATTAACTATAGATTCCGATGCTTCACTTCAGGTTTACTGTATCCTTTGGACCTTCTTATTGACGATGAAACACAGAAAAGGCATCGGAATTAAATACAAAAGGCACAATGACAACTTAAGTACAAGAAGATTGACTCTTCTTACTGACTGTTTGAACCATTCCTGTAACACTAGTTATAGATTCCGATGCTTCACTTCAGGTTTACTGTATCCCTCTGACCTTCTTATTGACGATGAAACACAGAAATTGCATCGGAATTAAATAGGAAAAGCACAATGCCGACTTAAGTACAAGAAGACTGACTCTTCTTTCTGTCTATGGTTTGAACCATTCCTGTGACGCTAGTTACAGATTCCGATGCCTCACTTCAGGGTTACTGTATCCCTCTGACATTCTTATTGACGATGAAACACTGAAATTGCATCGGAATTAAACAGAAAAGGCACAATGCCGACTTAAGTACGAGAAGACAGACTCTTCCTACTGTCTATGTTTTGGACCATTCCAGTGACACTAGTTATAGATTCCGATGCTTCACTTCAGGTTTACTGTATCCTTTGGACCTTCTTATTGGCGACGAAATTCAGAAATTGCATCGGAATTAAATAGAAAAGGCACAATGCCGACTTAAGTACAAGAAGACTGACTCTTCTTACTGACTATGTTTGGAACCATTCCTGTGACACTAGTTATAGATTCCGATGCCTCACTTCAGGTTTACTGTATCCCTCTGACCTTCTTATATATGATGAAACACAGATATTGCATCGGAATTAAATAGAAAAGGCACAATGCCGACTTAAGTACAAGAAGACTGACTCTTCTTACTGACTATGTTTTCAACCATTCCTGTGACACTAGTTATAGATTCCGATGCTTCACTTCAGGTTTACTGTATCCCTCTGACCTTCTTATTGACGATGAAACACGGAAATTGCATCGGAATTAAATACAAAAGGCACAATGCCGACTTATGTACAAGAAGACAGACTCTTCCTACTGTCTATGTTTAGAACCATTCCTGTGACACTAGTTATAGATTCCGATGCTTCACTTCAGGTTTACTGTATCCCTCTGACCTTCTTATTGACGATGAAACACAGAAATTGCATCGGAATAAAATACAAAAGGCACAATGCCGACTTAAGTACAAGAAGACTGACTCTTCTTACTGTCTATGTTTTCAACCATTCCTGTGACACTAGTTATAGATTTCGATGCTTCACTTCAGGTTTACTGTATCCCTTGGACCTTCTTATTGACGATGAAACACAGAAATTGCATCGGAATTAAATACAAAAGGCACAATGCCGACTTAAGTACGAGAAGACTGACTCTTCTTTCTGTCTATGCTTTGAACCATTCCTGTGACGCTAGTTACAGATTCCGATGCTTCACTTCAGGGTTACTGTATCCCTTCGACATTCTTATTGACGATGAAACACTGAAATTGCATCGGAATTAAATAGAAAAGGCACAATGCCGACTTAAGTACAAGAAGACTGACTCTTCCTACTGTCTATGTTTTAAACCATTCCTGTGTCACTAGTTATAGATTCCGATGCTTCACTTCAGGTTTACTGTATCCCTCTGACCTTCATATTGACGATGAAACACAGATATTGCATCGGAATTAAATAGGAAAGGCACAATGCCGACTTAAGTACAAGAGGACTGACTCTTCTTACTGACTATGTTTTGAACCATTCCTGTGACACCTGTTATGGATTCCGATGCTTCACTCAGGTTTACTGTATCCCTCTGACCTTCTTATTGACGATGAAACACAGAAATTGCATCGGAATTAAATACAAAAGGCACAATGCCGACTTATGTACAAGAAGACAGACTCTTCCTACTGTCTATGTTTAGAACCATTCCTGTGACACTAGTTATAGATTCCGATGCTTCACTTCAGGTTTACTGTATCCCTTGGACTTTCTTATTGACGATGAAACACAGAAATTGTATCGGAATTAAATAGAAAAAGCACAATGCCGACTTAAGTACAAGAAGACTGACTCTTCTTTCTGTCTATGGTTTGAACCATTCCTGTGACGCTAGTTACAGATTCCGATGCCTCACTTCAGGGTTACTGTATCCCTCTGACATTCTTATTGACGATGAAACACTGAAATTGCATTGGAATTAAATAGAAAAGGCACAATGCCGACTTAAGTACGAGAAGACTGACTCTTCCTACTGTCTATGTTTTGGACCATTCCAGTGACACTAGTTATAGATTCCGATACTTCACTTCAGGTTTACTGTATCCCTTGGACGTTCTTATTGACGATGAAACACAGAAATTGCATCGGAATTAAATACAAAAGGCACAATGCCGACTTAAGAACAAGAACACTGACTCTTCTCACTGACTGTTTTGAACCATTCCTGTGACACTTGTTATAGATTCCGATGCTTCCCTTCAGGTTTACTGTATCCCTCTCACCTTCTTTTTGACGATGAAACACAGAAATTGCATCGGAATTAAATACAAAAGGCACAATGCCGACTTAAGTACAAGAAGACTGACTCTTCCTACTGTCTATGTTTTGAACGATTCTTGTGACATTAGTTATCGATTCCGATGCTTCACTTCAGGTTTACTGTATCCTTTGGACCCTCTTATTGACGATGAAACACAGAAAATGAATCGGAATTAAATACAAAAGGCACAATGCCGACTTAAGTACAAGAAGATTGTCTCTTCTTACTGACTGTTTTGAACCATTCCTGTGACGCTAGTTACAGATTCCGATGCTTCACTTCAAGTTTACTGTATCCCTCTGACCTTCGTATTGACGATGAAACACAGAAATTGCATCGGAATTAAATACAAAAGGCACAATGCCGACTTAAGTACAAGAAGACTGACTCTTCGTACTGACTATGTTTTGAACCATTCCTGTGACACTAGTTATAGATTACGATGATTCACTTCAGGATTACTGTATCCTTTGGACCTTCTTATTGACGATGAAACACAGAAATTGCATCGGAATTAAATAGAAAAGGCACAATGCCGACTAAAGTACAAGAAGACTGACTCTTCTTACTGACTATGTTTGGAACCATTCCTGTGACACTAGTTATAGATTCGCATGCCTCACTTCAGGTTTACTGTATCCCTCTGACCTTCTTATTGACAAAGAAACTCAGATATTGCATCGAAATTAAATAGAAAAGGCACAATGCCGACTTAAGTACAAGAAGACTGACTCTTCTTACTGACTATGATTTGAACCATTCCTGTGACACTAGTTATGGATTCCGATGCTTCACTTCAGGTTCACTGTATCCCTCTGACCTTCTTATTGACGATGAAACACAGAAATTGCATCGGAATTAAATACAAAAGGCACAATGCCGACTTAAGTACAAGAAGACTGACTCTTCTTACTGTCTATGTTTTGAACCATTCCTGTGACACTAGTTATAGATTTCGATGCTTCACTTCAGGTTTACTGTATCCCTTGGACCTTCTTATTGACGATGAAACACAGAAATTGCATCGGAATTAAATACAAAAGGCACAATGCCGACTTAAGTACGAGAAGACTGACTCTTCTTTCTGTCTATGCCTTGAACCATTCCTGTGACGCTAGTTACAGATTCCGATGCTTCACTTCAGGGTTACTGTATCCCTTCGACATTCTTATTGACGATGAAACACTGAAATTGCATCGGAATTAAATAGAAAAGGCACAATGCCGACTTATGTACAAGAAGACTGACTCTTCCTACTGTCTATGTTTTAAACCATTCCTGTGTCACTAGTTATAGATTCCGATGCTTCACTTCAGGTTTACTGTATCCCTTGGAAGTTCTTATTGACGATGAAACACAGAAATTGCATCGGAATTAAATACAAAAGACACAATACCGACTTAAGAACAAGAAGACTGACTCTTCTTACTGACTATGTTTTGAACTATTCCTGTGACGCTAGTTACAGATTCCTATGCTTCACTTCAGGTTTACTGTATCCCTTGGACCTTCTTGTTGACGATGAAAACAGATATTGCATCGGAATTAAATACAAAAGGCACAATGCCGACTTAAGTACAAGAGGACTGACTCTTCCTACTGTCTATGTTTTGAACCATTCCTGTGACACTAGTTACAGATTCCGATGCTTCATTTCAGGTTTTCGGTATCCCTCTGACCTTCTTTTAACGATGAAACACAGAAATTGCATCGGAATTAAATACAAAAGGCACAATGCCGACTTAAGTACAAGAAGACTGACTCTTCCTACTGTCTATGTTTTGAACGATTCCTGTGACATTAACTATAGATTCCGATGCTTCACTTCAGGTTTACTGTATCCTTTGGACCTTCTTATTGACGATGAAACACAGAAAAGGCATCGGAATTAAATACAAAAGGCACAATGACAACTTAAGTACAAGAAGATTGACTCTTCTTACTGACTGTTTGAACCATTCCTGTAACACTAGTTATAGATTCCGATGCTTCACTTCAGGTTTACTGTATCCCTCTGACCTTCTTATTGACGATGAAACACAGAAATTGCATCGGAATTAAATAGGAAAAGCACAATGCCGACTTAAGTACAAGAAGACTGACTCTTCTTTCTGTCTATGGTTTGAACCATTCCTGTGACGCTAGTTACAGATTCCGATGCCTCACTTCAGGGTTACTGTATCCCTCTGACATTCTTATTGACGATGAAACACTGAAATTGCATCGGAATTAAACAGAAAAGGCACAATGCCGACTTAAGTACGAGAAGACAGACTCTTCCTACTGTCTATGTTTTGGACCATTCCAGTGACACTAGTTATAGATTCCGATGCTTCACTTCAGGTTTACTGTATCCTTTGGACCTTCTTATTGGCGACGAAATTCAGAAATTGCATCGGAATTAAATAGAAAAGGCACAATGCCGACTTAAGTACAAGAAGACTGACTCTTCTTACTGACTATGTTTGGAACCATTCCTGTGACACTAGTTATAGATTCCGATGCCTCACTTCAGGTTTACTGTATCCCTCTGACCTTCTTATATATGATGAAACACAGATATTGCATCGGAATTAAATAGAAAAGGCACAATGCCGACTTAAGTACAAGAAGACTGACTCTTCTTACTGACTATGTTTTCAACCATTCCTGTGACACTAGTTATAGATTCCGATGCTTCACTTCAGGTTTACTGTATCCCTCTGACCTTCTTATTGACGATGAAACACAGAAATTGCATCGGAATTAAATAGAAAAGGTACAATGCCGACTTAAGTACAAGAAGACTGACTCTTCCTAGTGTCTATGTTTTGAACCATTCCTGTGACACTAGTTATAGATTCCGATGCTCCACTTCAGGTTTACTGTATCCCCTGGACCTTCTCATTGACGATGAAACACAGAAATTGCATCGGAATAAAATAGAAAAGGCACAATGCCGACTTAAGTACAAGAAGACTCACTCTTCTTACTGTCTATGTTTTGAACCATTCCTGTGACACTAGTTATCGATTCCGATGCGTCACTTCAGGTTTACTGTATCCCTTGGTTCTACTTATTGACGATGAAACACAGAAATTGCATCGGAATTAAATAGAAAAAAAAAGCACAATGCCGACTTAAGTACAAGAAGATTGACTCTTCTTACTGACTGTTTTGAATCATTCCTGTGACACTAGTTATAGATTCCGATGCTTCACTTCAGGTTTACTGTATCCCTTGGACCTTCTTATTGACGATGAAACACAGAGATTGCATCGGAATTAAATAGAAAAGGCACAATGCCGAATTAAGTACAAGAAGACTGACTCTTCTTTCTGTCTATGTTTGAACCATACCTGTGACGCAAATTACAGATTCCGATGCTTCACTTCAGGGTTACTGTATCCCTTGGACCTTCTTATTGATGATGAAACACAGAAATTGCATCGGAATTAAATACAAAAGGCACAATGCCTACTTAAGTACAAGAAGACTGACTCTTCCTACTGTCTATGTTTTGAACGATTCCTGTGACATTGGTTATAGATACCGATGCTTCACTTCTGGTTTACTGTATCCTTTGGACCTTCTTATTGGCGACGAAGTACAGAAATTGCATCGGAATTAAATACAAAATGCACAATGCCGACTTATGTACAAGAAGACTGACTCTTCTTACTGCCTGTTTTGAACCATTCCTGTGACACTAGTTATAGATTCCGATGCTTCACTTCAGGTTTACTGTATCCTTTGGACCTTCTTATTGGCGACGAAATACAAAAATTGCATTGGAATTAAATACAAAAGGCACATTGCCGACTTAAGTACAAGAAGACTGACTCTTCTTACCGTCTGTTATTTGAACCATTCGTTTGACACTAGTTATAGATTCCGATGCTTTACTTCAGGTTTACTGTATCCCTTGCACCTTCTTATTGACGATGAAACACAGATATTGCATTGGAATTAAATACAAAAGGCACAATGCCCACTTAAGTACAAGAAGACTGACCCATCTTACTGTCTATGTTTTGAACCATTCCTGAGACTCTAGTTATAGATTCCGATGCTACACTTCAGGTTTACAGTATCCCTCTGACCTTCTTATTGACCATGAAACACAGAAATTGCATCGGAATTAAATAGAAAAGGCACAATGCCGACTTAAGTACAAGAAGACTGACTCTTCTTACTGACTATATTTGGATCCATTCCTGTGACAGTAGTTATAGTTTCCGATGCCTCACTTCAGGTTTACTGTATCCCTCTGGCCTTCTTATTGACGATGAAACACAGATATTGCATCGGAATTAAATAGAAAAGGCACAATGCCGACTTAAGTACAAGAAGACCGACTCTTCTTACTGACTATGATTTGAACCATTCCTGTGACACTAGTTATAGATTCATATGCTTCACTTCAGGTTTACTGTATCCCTCTGACCTTCTTATTGACGATGAAACACAGAAATTGCATCGGAATTAAATAGAAAAGGCACAATGCCGATTTAAGTACGAGAAGACTGAATCTTCTTACTGTCTATGTTTTGAACCATTCCTGTGACACTATTTATAAATTCCGATGCTTCACTTCAGGTTTACTGTATCCCTTGGACCTTCTTATTGACGATGAAACACTGAAATTGCATCGGAATTAAATAGAAAAGGTACAATGCTGACTTAAGTACAAGAAGACTGACTATTCCTACTGTCTATGTTTTGAACCATTCCTGTGACGCTAGTTATAGATTCCGATGCTTTACTTCATGTTTACTGTATCCGTTGGACCTTCTTATTGACGATGAAACACAGAAATTGCATCAGAATTAAATACAAAAGGCACAATGCCGACATAAGTAAAAGAAGACTGACTCTTCCTACTGTCTATGTTTTGAACGATTCCAGTGACAATAGTTATAGATTCCGATGCTTCACTTCAGGTTTACTGTTTCCGTTGGACTTTCTTATTGGCGACGAAATACAGAAATTGCATTGGAATGAAATAGAAAAGGCACATTGCCGACTTAAGTACAAGAGGACTGACGCTTCTTACTGTCTATGTTTTGAACCATTAATGTGACACTAGTTATAGTTTCCGATGCTGCACTTCTGGTTTACTGTACCCCTTGGACCTTCTCATTGACGATGAAACACAGAAAATTCATCGGAATTAATTACAAAAGGCACAATGCCGACTTAAGTACAAGAAGACTGACTCTTCTTACTGACGATGTTTGGAACCATTCCTGTGACACTAGTTATAGATTCCGATGCCTCACTTCAGGTTTACTGTAGCCCTGTTACCTTCTTATTGAAGATGAAACACAGATATTGCATCGGAATTAAATAGAAAAGGCATAATGCCGACTTAAGTACAAGAAGACTGACTCTTCTTACTGACTATGTTTTGAACCAATCCTGTGACACTAGTTATAGATTACGATGATTCACTTCAGGTTTACTGTATCCCTTGGACCTTCTTATTGACGATGAAACACAGAAATTGCATCGGAATTAAATAGAAATGGCACAATGCCGACTTAAGTACAAGAAGACTGATTCTTCTTTTTGTCTATGTTTTGAACCATTCCTGTGACGCTAGTTACAGATTCCGATGCTTCACTTCAGGGTTACTGTATCCCTCTGACATTCTTATTGACGATGAAACACTGAAATTGCATCGGAATTAAATAGAAAAGGTACAATGCCGACATAAGTACAAGAAGACTGACTCTTCCTACTGTCTATGTTTTGAACCATTCCTGTGACACTAGTTATAGATTCCGATGCTTCACTTCATGCTTACTGTATCCCTTGGACCTTCTTATTGGCGATGAAACACAGAAATTGCATCGGAATTAAATACAAAAGGCACAATGCCGACTTAAGTACAAGAAGACTGACTCTTCCTACTGTCTATGTTCTGAACGATTCCTGTGACATTAGTTATAGATTCCGATGCTTCAATTCAGGTTTACTGTATCCCTTGGACCTTCTTATTGACGATGAAACACAGATATTGCATCGGAATTAAATACAAAAGGCACAATGCCGACTTAAGTACAAGAAGATTGACTCTTCTTACTGACTGCTTTGAACCATTCCAGTGACACTAGTAATAGATTCCGATGCTTCACTTCAGGGTTTACTGTATCCCTCAGAGCTTCTTATTGAAAATGAAACCCAGAAATTGCATCGGAATTAAATAGAAAAGGCACAATGCCGACTTAAGTACAAGAAGACTGACTCTTCCTACTGTCTATGTTCTGAACGATTCCTGTGACATTAGTTATAGATTCCGATGCTTCACTTCAGGTTTACTGTATCTCTTGGACGTTCTTATTGCCGATGAAACACAGAAATTGCAACTGAATTAAACAGAAAAGGCACAATGCCGACTTAAGTACAAGAACACTGACTCCTCTTACTGACTATGCTTTGAACCATTCCTGTGACACTAGTTACAGATTCCTAAGCTTCACTTCAGGTTTACTGTATCCCTTGGACCTTCTTATTGACGACTAAACACAGATATTGCATCGGCATTAAATACAATAGGCACAATGCCGACTTAAGTACAAAAAGACTGACTCTTCCCACTGTCTATGTTTTGAACCATTCCTGTGACACTAGTTACAGATTCCGATGCTTCACTTCAGGTTTACTGTATCCTACTGACCTTCCTTTTGACGATGAAACACAGAAATTGCATCGGAATTCCATACAAAAGGCACAATGCCGACTTAAGTACAAGAAGACTGACTCTTCCTACTGTCTATGTTTTGAACGATTCCTGTGACATTAGCTATAGATACTGATGCTTGACTTCAGGTTTACTGTATCCTTCGGACCTTCGTATTGGCGACGAAGTACAGAAATTGCATCGGAATTAAATACAAATTGCACAATGCCGACTTATGTACAAGAAGACTGACTCTTCTTACTGCCTGCTTTGAACCATTCCTGTGACACTAGTTATAGATTCCGATGCTTCACTTCTGGTTTACTGTATCCTTTGGACCTTCTTATTGGCGACGATATACAGAAATTGCATTGGAATTAAATACAAAAGGCACATTGCCGACTTAAGTACAAGAAGACTGACTCTTCTTACCGTCTATTATTTGAACCATTCGTTTGACACTAGTTATAGATTCCGATGCTTTACTTCAGGTTTACTGTATCCCTTGGACCTTCTTATTGACGATGAATAACAGAAAATGCATCGGAATTAAATACAAGAGGCACAATGCCGACTTAAGTACAAGAAGTCTGACTCTTCCTACTGTCTATGTTTTGAACGATTCCTGTGGCATTAGTTACAGATTCCGATGCTTCACTTCAGGTTTACTGTATCCTTTGGACCTTCTTATTGGCGACGGAATACAGAAATTGCATTGGAATTAGATAGAAAAGGCACATTGCCGACTTAAGTACAAGAGGACTGACTCTTCTTACTGACTATGTTTTGAACCATTCCTGTGACACCTGTTATGGATTCCGATGCTTCACTTCAGGTTTACTGTATCCTTCTGACCTTCTTATTGACGATGAAACACAGAAATTGCATCGGAATTAAATACAAAAGGCACAATGCCGACTTATGTACAAGAAGACAGACTCTTCCTACTGTCTATGTTTTGAACGATTCCTGTGGCATTAGTTACAGATTCCGATGCTTCACTTCAGGTTTACTGTATCCTTTGGACCTTCTTATTGGCGACGAAATACAGAAATTGCATTGGAATTAGATAGAAAAGGCACATTGCCGACTTAAGTACGGAGGTCTGACTCTTCTTACTGTCTATGTTTTGAACCATTCCTGTGACACTTGTTATAGATTCCGATGCTTCACTTCAGGTTTACTGTATCCCTTGCACCTTCTTATTGACGATGAAACACAGATATTGCATTGGAATTAAATACAAAAGGCACAATGCCCACTTAAGTACAAGAAGACTGACCCATCTTACTGTCTATGTTTTGAACCATTCCTGTGACTCTAGTTATAGATTCCGATGCTACACTTCAGGTTTACAGTATCCCTCTGACCTTCTTATTGACCATGAAACACAGAAATTGCATCGGAATTAAATAGAAAATGCACAATGCCGACTTAAGTACAAGAAGACTGACTCTTCTTACTGACTATATTTGGATCCATTCCTGTGACAGTAGTTATAGTTTCCGATGCCTCACTTCAGGTTTACTGTATCCCTCTGACCTTCTTATTGACGATGAAACACAGATATTGCATCGGAATTAAATAGAAAAGGCACAATGCCGACTTAAGTACAAGAAGACCGACTCTTCTTACTGACTATGATTTGAACCATTCCTGTGACACTAGTTATAGATTCAGATGCTTCACTTCAGGTTTACTGTATCCCTCTGACCTTCTTATTGACGATGAAACACAGAAATTGCATCGGAATTAAATAGAAAAGGCACAATGCCGATTTAAGTACAAGAAGACTGACTCTTCTTACTGTCTATGTTTTGAACCATTCCTCTGACACTAGTTATAAATTCCGATGCTTCACTTCAGGTTTACTGTATCCTTTGGACCTTCTTATTGGCGACGGAATACAGAAATTGCATTGGAATTAGATAGAAAAGGCACATTGCCGACTTAAGTACAAGAGGACTGACTCTTCTTACTGACTATGTTTTGAACCATTCCTGTGACACCTGTTATGGATTCCGATGCTTCACTTCAGGTTTACTGTATCCTTCTGACCTTCTTATTGACGATGAAACACAGAAATTGCATCGGAATTAAATACAAAAGGCACAATGCCGACTTCAGTACAAGAAGACTGACTCTTCCTACTGTCTATGTTTTGAACCATTCCTGTGACGCTAGTTATAGATTCCGATGCTTTACTTCATGTTTACTGTATCCGTTGGACCTTCTTATTGACGATTAAACACAGAAATTGCATCAGAATTTAATACAAAAGGCACAATGCCGACATAAGTACAAGAAGACTGACTCTTCCTACTGTCTATGTTTTGAACGATTCCAGTGACAATAGTTATAGATTCCGATGCTTCACTTCATGTTTACTGTATCCCTTGGACCTTCTTATTGGCGATGAAACACAGAAATTGCATCGGAATTAAATAGAAAAGGCATAATGCCGACTTAAGTACAAGAAGACTGACTCTTCTTACTGACTATGTTTTGAACCATTCCTGTGACACTAGTTACAGATTACGATGATTCACTTCATGTTTACTGTATCCCTTGGACTTTCATATTGACGATGAAACACAGATATTGCATCGGAATTAAATACAAAAGGCACAATGCCGACTTAAGTACAAGATGATTGACTCTTCTTTCTGTCTATGTTTTGAACCATTCCTGTGACGCTAGTTACAGATTCCGATGTTTCACTTCAGGGTTACTGTATCCCTCTGACATTCTTATTGACGATGAAACACTGAAATTGCATCGGAATTAAATAGAAAAGGTACAATGCCGACATAAGTACAAGAAGACTGACTCTTCCTACTGTCTATGTTTTGAACCATTCCTGTGACACTAGTTATAGATTCCGATGCTTCACTTCATGTTTACTGTATCCCTTGGACCTTCTTATTGGCGATGAAACACAGAAATTGCATCGGAATTAAATACAAAAGGCAAAATGCCGACTTAAGTACAAGATGATTGACTCTTCTTACTGACTGCTTTGAAGCATTCCAGTGACACTAGTAATAGATTCCGATGCTTCACTTCAGGTTTACTGTATCCCTCTGACCTTCTTATTGACGATGAAACACAGAAATTGCATCTGAATTAAATAGAAAAGGCACAATGCTGACATAAGTACAAGAAGACTGACTCTTCTTACTGACTATGTTTCGAACCATTCCTGTGACACTAGTTATAGATTCCGATGATTCACTTCAGGTTTACTGTCTCCCTCAGACCTTCTTATTGACGATGAAACACAGAAATTGAATCGGAATTAAATAGAAAAGGCACAATGCGGACTTAAGTACAAGAAGACTGACTCTTCTTACTGTCTACGTTTTGAACCATTCCTGTGACACTAGTTATAGTTTCCGATGCTTCACTTCAGGTTTACTGTATCTCTTGGGCATTCTTATTGACGATGAAACACAGAAATTGCATCGGAATTAAATAGAAAAGGCACATTGCCGACTTAAGTACAAGCAGACTGATTCTTCTTTCTGTCTATGTTTTGAACCATTCCTGTGACGTTAGTCACAGATTCCGATGCCTCACTTCAGGGCTACTGTATCCCTCTGACATTCTTTTTGACGATGAAACACTGAAATTGCATCGGAATTAAATAGAAAAGGTACAATGCTGACTTAAGTACAGCAAGACTGACTCATCCTGCTGTCTATGTTTTGAACCATTCCTGTGACACTAGTTATAGATTGCGATGCTTCACTTCAGGTTTACTGTATCCCTTGGACGTTCTTATTGACGATGAAACACAGAAATTGCAACGGAATTAAACAGAAAAGGCACAATGCCGACTTAAGTACAAGAACACTGACTCCTCTTACTGACTATGCTTTGAACCGTTCCTTTGACGCTAGGTACAGATTCCGATGCTTCACTTCAGGTTTACTGTATCCCTTGGACCTTCTTATTGACGACTAAACACAGATACTGCATCGGAATTAAATACAATAGGCACAATGCCGACTTAAGTACAAAAAGACTGACTCTTCCTACTGTCTATGTTTTAAACCATTCCTGTGACACTAGTTACAGATTCCGATGCTTCACTTCTGGTTTACTGTATCCTTCTGACCTTCTTTTTGACGATGAAACACAGAAATTGCATCGGAATTCCATACAAAAGGCACAATGCCGACTTAAGTAGAAGAAGACTGACTCTTCCTACTGTCTATGTTTTGAACGATTCCTGTGACATTAGTTATAGATACCGATGCTTCACTTCAGGTTTACTGTATCCTTTGGACCTTCTTATTGGCGACGAAGTACAGAAATTGCATCGGAATTAAATACAAATTGCACAATGCCGACTTATGTACAAGAAGACTCACTCTTCTTACTGCCTGTTTTGAACAATTCCTGTGACACTAGTAATAGATTCCGATGCTTCACTTCCTGTTTACTGTATCCCTTGGACCTTCTTATTGGCGATGAAACACAGAAATTGCATCGGAATTAAATACAAAAGGCACAATGCCGACTTAAGTACAAGATGATTGACTCTTCTTACTGACTGCTTTGAACCATTCCAGTGACACTAGTAATAGATTCCGATGCTTCACTTCAGGTTTACTGTATCCCTCTGACCTTCTTATTGACGATGAAACACAGAAATTGCATCTGAATTAAATAGAAAAGGCACAATGCTGACATAAGTACAAGAAGACTGACTCTTCTTACTGACTATGTTTCGAACCATTCCTGTGACACTAGTTATAGATTCCGATGATTCACTTCAGGTTTACTGTCTCCCTCAGACCTTCTTATTGACGATGAAACACAGAAATTGCATCGGAATTAAATAGAAAAGGCACAATGCCGATTAAGTACAAGAAGACTGACTCTTCTTACTGTCTACGTTATGAACCATTCCTGTGACACTAGTTATAGATTCCGATGCTTCACTTCAGGGTTACTGTATCCCTTGGGCATTCTTATTGACGATGAAACACAGAAATTGCATCGGAATTAAATAGAAAAGGCACATTGCCGACTTAAGTACAAGCAGACTGATTCTTCTTTCTGTCTATGTTTTGAACCATTCCTGTGACGTTAGTCACAGATTCCGATGCCTCACTTCAGGGCTACTGTATCCCTCTGACATTCTTTTTGACGATGAAACACTGAAATTGCATCGGAATTAAATAGAAAAGGTACAATGCTGACTTAAGTACAGGAAGACTGACTCATCCTGCTGTCTATGTTTTGAACCATTCCTGTGACACTAGTTATAGATTCCGATGCTTCACTTCAGGTTTACTGTATCCCTTGGACGTTCTTATTGACGATGAAACACAGAAATTGCAACGGAATTAAATAGAAAAGGCACAATGCCGATTTAAGTACAAGAAGACTGACTCTTCTTACTGTCTATGTTTTGAACCATTCCTCTGACACTAGTTATAAATTCCGATGCTTCACTTCAGGTTTACTGTATCCCTTGGACCTTCTTAATGACGATGAAATACTGAAATTGCATCGGAAATAAATAGAAAAGGTACAATGCCGACTTCAGTACAAAAAGACTGACTCTTCCTACTGTCTATGTTTTGAACCATTCCTGTGACGCTAGTTATAGATTCCGATGCTTTACTTCATGTTTACTGTATCCGTTGGACCTTCTTATTGACGATGAAACACAGAAATTGCATCAGAATTTAATACAAAAGGCACAATGCCGACATAAGTACAAGAAGACTGACTCTTCCTACTGTCTATGTTTTGAACGATTCCAGTGACAATAGTTATAGATTCCGATGCTTCACTTCATGTTTACTGTATCCCTTGGACCTTCTTATTGGCGATGAAACACAGAAATTGCATCGGAATTAAATAGAAAAGGCATAATGCCGACTTAAGTACAAGAAGACTGACTCTTCTTACTGACTATGTTTTGAACCATTCCTGTGACACTAGTTACAGATTACGATGATTCACTTCATGTTTACTGTATCCCTTGGACTTTCTTATTGACGATGAAACACAGATATTGCATCGGAATTAATTACAAAAGGCACAATGCCGACTTAAGTACAAGATGATTGACTCTTCTTTCTGTCTATGTTTTGAACCATTCCTGTGACGCTAGTTACAGATTCCGATGTTTCACTTCAGGGTTACTGTATCCCTCTGACATTCTTATTGACGATGAAACACTGAAATTGCATCGGAATTAAATAGAAAAGGTACAATGCCGACATAAGTACAAGAAGACTGACTCTTCCTACTGTCTATGTTTTGAACGATTCCTGTGACATTAGTTATAGATACCGATGCTTCACTTCAGGTTTACTGTATCCTTTGGACCTTCTTATTGGCGACGAAGTACAGAAATTGCATCGGAATTAAATACAAATTGCACAATGCCGACTTATGTACAAGAAGACTCACTCTTCTTACTGCCTGTTTTGAACCATTCCTGTGACACTAGTTATAGATTCCGATGCTTCACTTCCTGTTTACTGTATCCCTTGGACCTTCTTATTGGCGATGAAACACAGAAATTGCATCGGAATTAAATACAAAAGGCACAATGCCGACTTAAGTACAAGATGATTGACTCTTCTTACTGACTGCTTTGAACCATTCTAGTGACACTAGTAATAGATTCCGATGCTTCACTTCAGGTTTACTGTATCCCTCTGACCTTCTTATTGACGATGAAACACAGAAATTGCATCTGAATTAAATAGAAAAGGCACAATGCTGACATAAGTACAAGAAGACTGACTCTTCTTACTGACTATGTTTCGAACCATTCCTGTGACACTAGTTATAGATTCCGATGATTCACTTCAGGTTTATTGTCTCCCTCAGACCTTCTTATTGACGACGAAACACAGAAATTGCATCGGAATTAAATAGAAAAGGCACAATGCCGACTTAAGTACAAGAAGACTGACTCTTCTTACTGTCTACGTTATGAACCATTACTGTGACACTAGTTATAGATTCCGATGCTTCACTTCAGGTTTACTGTATCCCTTGGGCATTCTTATTGACGATGAAACACAGAAATTGCATCGGAATTAAATAGAAAAGGCACATTGCCGACTTAAGTACAAGCAGACTGATTCTTCTTTCTGTCTATGTTTTGAACCATTCCTGTGACGTTAGTCACAGCTTCCGATGCCTCACTTCAGGGCTACTGTATCCCTCTGACATTCTTTTTGACGATGAAACACTGAAATTGCATCGGAATTAAATAGAAAAGGTACAATGCTAACTTAAGTACAGGAAGACTGACTCATCCTGCTGTCTATGTTTTGAACCATTCCTGTGACACTAGTTATAGATTCCGATGCTTCACTTCAGGTTTACTGTATCCCTTGGACGTTCTTATTGACGATGAAACACAGAAATTGCAACGGAATTAAACAGAAAAGGCACAATGCCGACTTAAGTACAAGAACACTGACTCCTCTTACTGACTATGCTTTGAACCATTCCTTTGACGCTAGGTACAGATTCCAATGCTTCACTTCAGGTTTACTGTATCCCTTGGACCTTCTTATTGACGACTAAACACAGATATTGCATCGGAATTAAATACAATAGGCACAATGCCGACTTAAGTACAAAAAGACTGACTCTTCCTACTGTCTATGTTTTAAACCATTCCTGTGACACTAGTTACAGATTCCGATGCTTCACTTCAGGTTTACTGTATCCTTCTGACCTTCTTTTTGACGATGAAACACAGAAATTGCGTCGGAATTCCATACAAAAGGCACAATGCCGACTTAAGTACAAGAAGACTGACTCTTCCTACTGTCTATGTTTTGAACGATTCCTGTGACATTAGTTATAGATACCGATGCTTCACTTCAGGTTTACTGTATCCTTTGGACCTTCTTATTGGCGACGAAGTACAGAAATTGCATCGGAATTAAATACAAATTGCACAATGCCGACTTATGTACAAGAAGACTCACTCTTCTTACTGCCTGTTTTGAACCATTCCTGTGACACTAGTTATAGATTCCGATGCTTCACTTCTGGTTTACTGTATCCTTTGGACCTTCTTATTGGCGACGAAATACAGAAATTGCATTGGAATTAAATACAAATGGCACATTGCCGACTTAAGTACAAGAAGACTGACTCTTCCTACCGTCTATTATTTGAACCATTCGTTTGACACTAGTTATAGATTCCGATGCTTTACTTCAGGTTTACTGTATCCCTTGGACCTTCTTATTGACGATGAATAACAGAAAATGCATCGGAATTAAATACAAGAGGCACAATGCCGACTTAAGTACAAGAAGACTGACTCTTCCTACTGTCTATGATTTGAACGATTCCTGTGGCATTAGTTACAGATTCCGATGCTTCACTTCAGGTTTACTGTATCCTTTGGACCTTCTTATTGGCGACGAAATACAGAAATTGCATTGGAATTAGTTAGAAAAGGCACATTGCCGACTTAAGTACAAGAGGTCTGACTCTTCTTACTGTCTATGTTTTGAACCATTCCTGTGACACTAGTTATAGATTCCGATGCTTCACTTCAGGTTTACTGTATCCCTTGCACCTTCTTATTGACGATGAAACACAGATATTGCATTGGAATTAAGTACAAAAGGCACAATGCCCACTTAAGTACAAGAAGACTGACCCATCTTACTGTCTATGTTTTGAACCATTCCTGTGACTCTAGTTATAGATTCCGATGCTACACTTCACCTTTACAGTATCCCTCTGACCTTCTTATTGACCATGAAACACAGAAATTGCATCGGAATTAAATAGAAAAGGCACAATGCCGACTTAAGTACAAGAAGACTGACTCTTCGTACTCACTATGTTTTGAAAAATTCCTGTGACACTAGTTATAGATTACAATGATTCACTTCAGGTTTACTGTATCCCTTGGACCTTCTTATTGGCGATGAAACACAGAATTTGCATCGGAATTAAATGGAAAATTCACAATGCCGACTTAAGTACAAGAAGACTGACTCTTCTTACTGACTATGTTTGGAACCATTCCTGTGACACTAGTTATAGATTCCGATGCTTCACTTCAGGTTTACTGTATCCCTTGGACCTTCTTATTGACGATGAAACACAGAAATTGCATCGGAATTAAATAGAAAAGGCACAATGTCGACTTAAGTACAAGAAGACTGACTCATCTTTCTGTCTATGTTTGAACCATTCCTGTGACGCTAGTTACAGATTCCGATGCTTCACATCAGGGTTACTGTATCCCTCTGACATTCTTATTGACGATGAAACACTGAAATTGCATCGGAATTAAATAGAAAAGGTTCAATGCTGACTTAAGTACAAGAAGACTGACTCTTCTTACTGACTATGTTTGGAACCATTCCTGTGACACTAGTTATAGATTCCGATGCCTCACTTCAGGTTTACTGTATCCCTCTTACCTTCTTATTGACGATGAAACACAGATATTGCATCGGAATTAAATAGAAAAGGCATAATGCCGACTTAAGTACAAGAAGACTGACTCTTCTTACTGACTATGTTTTGAACCATTCCTGTGACACTAGTTATAGATTACGATGATTCACTTCAGGTTTACTGTATCCCTTGGACCTTCTTATTGACGATGAAACACAGAAATTGCATCGGAATTAAATAGAAATGGCACAATGCCGACTTAAGTGCAAGAAGACTGATTATTCTTTCTGTCTATGATTTGAACAATTCCTGTGACGCTAGTTACAGATTCCGATGCTTCACTTAAGGGTTACTGTATCCCTTGGACTTTCTTATTGGCGATGAAACACAGAAATTGCATCGGAATTAAATACAAAAGGCACAATGCCGACTTAAGTACAAGAAGACTGACTCTTCCTACTGTCTATGTTCTGAACGATTCCTGTGACATTAGTTATGGATTCCGATGCTTCACTTCAGGTTTACTGTATCCCTTGGACCTTCTTATTGACGATGAAACACAGATATAGCATCGGAATTAAATACAAAAGGCACAATGCCGACTTAAGTACAAGAAGATTGACTCTTCTTACTGACTATGTTTGAACCATTCCAGTGACACTAGTAATAGATTCCGATGCTTCACTTCAGGTTTACTGTATCCCTCTGACCTTCTTATTGGCGATGAAACACAGAAATTGCATCTGAATTGAATAGAAAAGGCACAATGCTGACATAAGTACAAGAAGACTGACTCTTCTTACTGACTATGTTTGGAACCATTCCTGTGACACTAGTTATAGATTCCGATGATTCACTTCAGGTTTACTGTATCCCTCAGACCTTCTTATTGACGATGGAACACAGAAATTGCATCGGAATTAAATAGAAAAGGCACATTGCCGACTTTAGTACAAGCAGACTGATTCTTCTTTCTGTCTATGTTTTGAACCATTCCTGTGACGTTAGTCACAGACTCCGATGCCTCACTTCAGGGTTACTGTATCCCTCTGACATTCTTTTTGACGATGAAACACTGAAATTGCATCGGAATTAAATAGAAAAGGTACAATGCTGACTTAAGTACAAGAAGACTGACTCTTCTTACTGACTATGTTTGGAACCATTCCTGTGACACTAGTTATAGATTCCGATGATTCACTTCAGGTTTACTGTATCCCTCAGACCTTCTTATTGACGATGGAACACAGAAATTGCATCGGAATTAAAAAGAAAAGGCACAATGCCGACTTAAGTACAAGAAGACGGACTCTTCTTACTGTCTACGTTTTGAACCATTCCTGTGACACTAGTTATAGATTCCGATGCTTCCCTTCTGGTTTACTGTATCCCTCTGACCGTCTTATTGACGATGAAACACAGATTACTGCATCGGAATTAAGTACAAAAGGCACAATGTCGACTCAAGTACAAGAAGACTGGCTCTTCTTACTGACTATGTTTTGAACCATTCCTGTGACACTAGTTATAGATTACGATGATTCACTTCAGGATTACTGTATCCCTTGGACGTTCTTATTGACGATGAAACACAGAAATTGCAACGGAATTAAACAGAAAAGGCACAATGCCGACTTAAGTACTAGAACAGTGACTCCTCTTACTGACTATGCTTTGAACCATTCCTGTGACGCTAGTTACAGATTCCGATACTTCACTTCAGGTTTACTGTATCCCTTGGACCTTCTTATTGACGACTAAACACAGATATAGCATCGGAATTAAATACAAAAGGCACAATGCCGACTTAAGTACAAAAAGACTGACTCTTCCTACTGTCTATGTTTTAAACCATTCCTGTGACACTAGTTACACTTTCCGAAGCTTCACTTCAGGTTTACTGTATCCCTGTGACCTTCGTTTTGACGATGAAGCACAGAAATTAATTCGGAATTAAATACAGAAGGCACAATGCCGACTTAGTTACAAGAAGACTGACTCATCCTACTGTCTATGTTTTGAACGATTCCTGTGACATTTGTTATTGATTCCGATGCTTCACTTCTGGTTTACTGTATCCTTTGGACCTTCTTATTGGCGACGATGTACAGAAATTGCATCGGAATGAAATACAAAAGGCACAATGCCGACTTAAGTACAAGAAGACTGATCCTTCTTACTGTCTATGTTTTGAACCTTTCCTGTGACACTAGTTATAGATTCCGATGCTTCACTTCAGGATTACTCTAAACCTAGGACCTTCTTATTGACGACGAAACACAGAAATTGCATCGGAATTAAATAGAAAAGGCACAATGCCGACTTAAGTACAAGAAGACTGACTCTTCCTACTGGCTATGTTTGAACGATTCTTGTGACATTAGTTATAGATTCAGATGCTTTACTTCAGGTTTACTATATCCTTTGGATCTTCTTATTGGCGACGAAATACAGAAATTGCATTGGAATTAAATAGAATAGGTACATTGCCGACTTAAGTACAAGAAGATTGACTCTTCTTACTGCCTATGTTTTGAACAATTCCTGTGACACTAGTTATAGATTACGATGCTTTACTTTAGGTTTACAGTATCCCTTGGACCTTCTTATTGACGAAGAACACAGAAATTGCATCGGAATTAAATAGAAAAGGCACAATGCCGAATTAAGTACAAGAAGACTGACTCTTCCTACTGTCTATGTTTTGATCCATTCCTGTGACACTAGTTATAGATTACGATGCTTCACTTCAGGTTCACTGTATCCCTCTGACCTTCTTTTTGACGATGAAACACAGATATTGCATCGGAATTAAATACAAAAGGCACAATGCCGACTTAAGTACAAGAAGACTGACTCTTCTTCTTGACTATGCTTTGAACCATTCCTGTGACACTAGTTATAGATTCCGATGTTTCACTTCAGGTTTAATCTATCCCTAAGACCTTCTTATTGACGATGAAACACAGAAATTGCATCGGAATTAAATCCAAAAGCACAATGCCGACTTAAGTACAAGAAGACTGACCCTTCTTACTGTCTATGTTTAGAACCATTCCTGTGACACTAGTTATAGATTCCGATGCTTCACTTCAGGTTTACTGTATCCCTTGCACCTTCTTATTGACGATGAAACACAGAAAATGCATCGGAATTAAATACAAGAGGCACAATGCCGACTTAAGTAGAAGATGATTGACCCTTCTTACTGACTGTTTTGAACCATTCCTGTGACACTAGTTATAGATTCCGATGATTCACTTCAGGTTTACTGTATCCCTCTGACCTTCTTATTGACGATGAAACACAGAAATTGTATCGGAATTAAATCCAAAAGCACAATGCCGACTTAAGTGCAAGAAGACTGACCCTTCTTACTGTCTATGTTTAGAACCATTCCTGTGACACTAGTTACAGATTCCAATGCTTCACTTCAGGTTTACTGTATCCCTTGCACCTTCTTATTGACGATGAAACACAGATATTGCATCGGAATTAAATACAAAAGGAACAATGCCGACTTAAGTACAAGAAGACTGACCCTTCTTACTGTCTATGTTTAGAACCATTCCTGTGACACTAGTTATAGATTCCGATTCTGCACTTCAGGTTTACTGTATCCCTCTGACCTTCTTATTGACGATGAAACACAGATTTTGCATCGGAATTAAATAGAAAAGACACAATGCCGACTTAGGTACAAGAAGACTGACTCTTCTTACTGACTATGTTTTGTGCCATTCCTGTGACACTAGTTATAGATTCCGATGCTTCACTTCAGGTTTACTGTATCCCTTGGACCTTCTTATTGACGATGAAACACAGAGATTGCATCGGAATTAAATAGAAAAGGCACAATGCCGACTTAAGTACAAGAAGACTGACTCTTCTTTCTGTCTATAATTTGAACCATTCCTGTGACGCTAGTTACAGATTCCGATGCTTCACTTCATGGTTACTGTATCCCTTGGACCTTTTTATTGACGATGAAACACAGAAATTGCATCGGAATTAAATACAAAAGGCACAATACCGACTTAAGTACAAGAAGACTGACTCTTCCTACTGTCTATGTTTTGAACCATTCCTGTGACACTAGTTACAGATTCCGATGCTTCACTTCAGGATTACTGTATCTCTCTGACCTTCTTTTTGACGATGAAACACAGAAATTGCATCGGAATTAAATTCAAAACTCACAATGCCGACTTAAGTACAAGAAGACTGACTCTTCCTACTGTCTATGATTAGAACGATTCCTGTGACATTAGTTACTGATTCCGATGCTTCACTTCAGGTTTACTTTATCCTTTGGACCTTCTAATTGGAGATGAAATGCAGAAATAGCTTCGGAATTAAATACAAAAGGCACAATGCCAACTTACGTACAAGAAGACTGACTCTTCTTACTGACTGTTTTGAACAATTCCTGTGACACTTTTTGTAGATTCCGATGCTTCACTTCAGGTTTACTGTATCCCTCCGACCTTCTTTTTGACGATGAAATACAGAAATTGCATCGGAATTGAATACAAAATGCACAATGCCGACTTAAGTACAAGAAGACTGACTCGTCGTACAGACTATGTTTTGAACCATTCCTGTGACACTAGTTATAGATTACGATGATTCAGTTCAGGTTTACTGTATCCGTTGGACCTTCTTATTGACGATGAAACACAGAAATTGCATCGGAATTAAATAGAAAAGGCACAATGCCGACTTAAGTACAAGAAGACTGACTCTTCTTACTGACTATGTTTGGAACCATTTCTGTGACACTAGTTATAGATTCCGATGCCTCACTTCAGGTTTACTGTATCCCTGTGACCTTCTTATTGACGATGAAACACAGATATTGCATCGGAATTAAATAGAAAAGGCACAATGCCGCCTTAAGTACAAGAAGACTGACTCTTCTAACTGACTAAGTTTTGAACCATTCATGTGACACTAGTTATAGATTCCGATGCTTAACTTCAGGTTTACTGTATCCCTCTGACCTTCTTATTGACGATGAAACACACAAATTGCATCGGAATTAAATACAAAAGGCACAATGCCGACTTAAGTACAAGAAGACTAACTCTTATTACTGTCTATGTTTTGAACCATTCCTGTGACACTAGTTATAGATTCCGATGCTTCACTCAGGTTTACTGCATCCCTTGGACCTTCTTATTGGCGATGAAACATAGAAATTGCTTCGGAATTAAATGGAAAATGCACAATGCCGACTTAAGTACAAGAAGACTGACTCTTCTTACTGACTATGTTTGGAACCATTCCTGTGACACTAGTTATAGATTCCGATGCCTCATTTCAGGTTTACTGTATCCCTCTGACCTTCTTATTGACGATGAAACACAGATATTGCATCGGAATTAAATAGAAAAGGCACAATGCCGACTTAAGTACAAGAAGACTGACTCTTCTTACTGACTATGTTTTGAACCATTCCTGTGACACTAGTTATAGATTCCGATGCTTCACTTCAGGTTTACTGTATCCCTCTGACTTTCTTATTGACGATGAAACACTGAAATGGCATCGGAATTAAATAGAAAAGGCACAATGCCGACTTAAGTACTTGAAGACTGACTCTTCCCAGTGTCTATGTTTTGAGCGATTCCTGTGACATTAGTTATAGATTCCGATGCTTCACATCAGGTTTACTGTATCCTTTGGACCTACCTATTGACGATAAAACACAGAAATTGCATCGGAACTAAATACAAAAGCCACAATGCCGACTTAAGTACAAGAAGACTGACTATTCCTACTGTCTATGTTTTGAACGATTCCTGTGAAATTAGTTATAGATTCCGATGCTCCACTTCAGGTTTACTCTATCCCTAGGACCTTCTTATTGACGATGAAACACAGAAATTGCATCGGAATTAAATAGAAAAGGCACAATGCCGACTTAAGTACAACAAGACTGACTCTTCCTAATGTCTATGTTTTGAACCACTCCTGTGACACTAGTTATAGATTCCGATGCTACACTTCAGGTTCACTGTATCCCTCTAACCTTCTTTTTGACAATGTAACACAGAGAATGCATCGGAATTAAATACAAAACTCACAATGCCGACTAAAGTACAAGAAGACTGACTCTTCTTACCGACTATGTTTTGAACCATTGCTGTGACACTAGTTATAGATTCCGATGCTGCAATTCACGTTTACTCTATCCCTAGGACCTTCTTATTGACGATGGAACACAGAAATTGCATCGGAACTAAATACAAAAGGCACAATGCCGTTTGAAGTACAAGAAGACTGACTCTTCCTGCTGTCTATGTTTGAACGATTCCTGTGACATTAGTTATAGATTCCGATGCTTCACTTCAGGTTTACTGTATCCTTTGGACTTTTATATTTACGACGAAGTACAGAAATTGCATTGGAATTAAATAGAAAAGGCACATTGCCGACGTAAGTACAAGAGGACTGACTCTTCTTACAGTCTATGTTTTGAACCATTCCTGTGACACTAGTTATAGATTCCGATGCTTCACTTCAGGTTCGCTGTATCCCGCTGACATTCTTTTTGACGATGAAACACAGATTTTGCATCGGAATTAAATACAAAAGGCACAATGCCGACTTAAGTACAAGAAGACTGACTCTGCCTACTGTCTATGTTTTGAACCATTCCTGTGATATTAGTTATTGATTCCGATGCTTCACTTCCAGTCTGCTGTATCCTTTGGACCTTCTAATTGGCGGCGAAATGCCGAAATAGCTTCGGAATTAAATACAAAATGCACAATGCCGGCTTAAGTACAAGATGACTGACTCTTCTTACTGACTGTTTTGAACCATTCATGTGACACGTGTTAAAGATTCCGAGGCTTCACTTCAGGTTTACTGTATCCCTCTGACCTTCTTATTGACGATGAAACACAGATATTGCATTAGAATTAAATAGAAAAGGCACAATGCCGACTTAAGCTCAAGAAGACTGACTCTTCTTACTGAATATGTTTTGAACCATTCCTGTGACACCAGTTATAGATTCCGATGCTTCACGTCAGGTTTACTGTATCCCTAGGACCTTCTTATTGACGATAAAACACAGAAATTGCATCGGAACTAAATACAAAATGCACAATGCCGACTTAAGTACAAGAAGACTGACTCTTCCTACTGTCTATGTTTGAACGATTCCTGTGACATTAGTTATAGATTCCGATGCTTCGCTTCAGGTTTACTGTAATCCTCTGACATTCTTATTGACGATGAAACACAGAAATTGCATCGGAACTAAATACAAAAGGCACAATGTCGACGTAAGTACAAGAAGACTGACTCTTCCTACTGTCTATGTTTGAACGATTCCTGTGACATTAGTTATGGATTCCAATGCTTCACTTCAGGTTTACTATATCCTTTGGACTTACTTATTGGCGACGAAATACAGAAATTGCATTGGAATTAAATAGAAAAGGCACATTGCCGACGTAAGTACAAGAAGACTGACTCTTGTTACTGTCTATGTTTTGAACCTTTCCTGTGACACTAGTTATAGATTCCGATGCTTCACTTCAGGTTTACTGTATCCCTTGGACCTTCTTATTGACGATGAAACACAGAAAATGCATCGGAATTAAATACAAAAGGCACAATGCCGACTTAAGTACAAGAAGGTTGACTCTTCTTACTGACTGTTTTGAACCTTTCCTGTGACACTAGTTATAGATTCCGGCGCTTCACTTCAGGATTACTGTATCCCTCTGACCTTCTTATTGACGATGAAACACAGAAATTGCATCGGAATTAAATAGAAAAGGCACAATGCCGACCTAAGTACAAGAAGACTGACTCTTCTGACTGTCTATGTTTTGAACCATTCCTGTGACACTAGTTACAGATTCCGATGCTTCACTTCAGGTTTACTGTATCCCTTGGACCTTCTTATTGACGATGAAACACAGAAATTGCATCGGAATTTAATACAAAAGGTACAATGCCGACTTAAGTACAAGAAGACTGACTCTTCCTACTGTCTATGTTTTGAATAATTCCTGTGACATTAGTTATTGATTCCGATGCTTCACTCAAGGTTTACTGTATCCTTTGGACCTTCTAATTGGCGACGAAATGCCGAAATAGCTTCGGATTTAAATACAAAATGCACAATGCCGACTTAAGTACAAGAAGACAGACTCTTCTTACTGACTATGTCTTGAACCATTCCTGTGACACTAGTTATAGATTCCGATGCTCCACTTCAGGTTTAATGTATCCCTTGCACCTTCTTATTGACGGTGAAACACAGATATTGCATCGGAATTAAATACAAAACGCACAATGCCAACTTAAGTACAAGAAGACTGACCCTTCTTACTGTCTATGTTTTAAACCATTCCTGTGACACTAGTTATAGATTCCTATGCTTCACTTCAGGGTTACTGTATTCCTCTGACATTCATATTGACGATGAAACACAGAAATTGCATCGGAACTAAATACAAAAGGCACAATGTCGACTTAAGTACATGAAGACTGACTCTTCCTACTGTCTATGTTTGAACGATTCCTGTGACATTCGTTATAGATTCCGATGCTACACTTCAGGTTTACTATATCCTTTGGACCTTCTTATTGGCGACGAAATACAGAAGTTGCACTGGAATTAAATAGAAAAGGCACATTGCCGACCTAAGTACAAGAAGACTGACTCTTCGTACTGCCTGTGTTTTGAATCATTCCTGTGACACTAGATATTGATTCCGATGCTTCACTTTAGCTTTACTGTATCCCTTGGACCTTCTTATTGACGAAGAACACAGAAATTGCATCGGAATTAAATAGAAATGGCACAATGCCGACTTAAGTACAAGAAGACTGACTCTTCCTACTGTCTATGTTTTAAACCATTCCTGTTACACTTGTTATAGATTCCGATGCTTCACTTCAGGTTTACTGTATCCCTTGGACCTTCTTATTGACGATGAAACACAAAAAATGCATCGGAATTAAATACAAAAGGGACAATGCCGACTTAAGTACAAGAAGGTTGACTCTTCTTACTGACTGTTTTGAACCTTTCCTGTGACACTAGTTATAGATTCCGATGCTTCACTTCAGGATTACTGTATCCCTCTGACCTTCTTATTGACGATGAAACACAGAAATTGCATCGGAATTAAATACAAAAGGCACAATGCTGACTTAAATACAAGAAGACTGACCCTTCTTACCGTCTATGTTTAGAACAATTCCTGTGACACTAGTTATAGTCTCCGATGCTTCACTTCAGGTTTACTGTATCCCTTGCACCTTCTTATTGACGATGAAACACAGATATTGCATCGGAATTATTTACAAAAGGCACAACGCCGACTTAAGTACAAGAAGACTGACCCTTCTTACTGTCTATGTTTTGAACAATTCCTGTGACACTAGTTACAGATTCCGATGCTTCATTTCAGGTTTACTGTATCCGTCTGACCTTCTAATTGACGATGAAACACAGAAATTGCATCGGAATTAAATAGAAAAGGCACAATGCCGACTTAAGTACAAGAAGACTGACACTTCTTGCTGTCTATGACTTGAACCATTCCTGTGACGCTAGTTACAGATTCCGATGCTTCACTTTAGGGTTACTGTAGCCCTTGGTCCTTCTTATTCACGATGAAACGCAGATATTGCATCGGAATTAAATGCAAATGGCACAATGCCGACTTAAGTGCAAGAAGACTGTCTCTTCCAACTGTCTACGTTTTGAACCATTCCTGTGACACTAGTTACAGATTCCGATGCTTCACTTCAGGTTTACTGTATCCCTCTGACCTTCTTTTTCACGATTAAACACAAAAATTGCATCGGAATGAAATACAAAAGGCACAATGTCGACTTAAGTACAAGAAGACTGACTCTTCCTACTGTCTATGTTTTGAACGATTCCTGTGACATTAGTTATTGATTCCGATGCTTCACTTCAGGTTTACTGTATACTTTGGACCTTCTAATTGGCGACGAAATGCAGAAATAGCTTCGAAATTAAATACAAAAGGCACAATGCCGACTTAAGTACAAGAAGACTGACTCCTCTTACGGACAGTTTTGAACCTTTCCTGTGACACTAGTTATAGATTCCGATGCTTCACTTCAGGTTCGCTGTATCCCGCTGACATTCTTTTTGACGATGAAACACAGATTTTGCATCGGAATTAAATACAAAAGGCACAATGCCGACTTAAGTACAAGAAGACTGACTCTGCCTACTGTCTATGTTTTGAACCATTCCTGTGATATTAGTTATTGATTCCGATGATTCACTTCCAGTCTGCTGTATCCTTTGGACCTTCTAATTGGCGGCGAAATGCCGAAATAGCTTCGGAATTAAATACAAAATGCACAATGCCGGCTTAAGTACAAGATGACTGACTCTTCTTACTGACTGTTTTGAACCATTCATGTGACACGTGTTAAAGATTCCGAGGCTTCACTTCAGGTTTACTGTATCCCTCTGACCTTCTTATTGACGATGAAACACAGATATTGCATTAGAATTAAATAGAAAAGGCACAATGCCGACTTAAGCTCAAGAAGACTGACTCTTCTTACTGAATATGTTTTGAACCATTCCTGTGACACCAGTTATAGATTCCGATGCTTCACTTCAGGTTTACTGTATCCCTAGGACCTTCTTATTGACGATAAAACACAGAAATTGCATCGGAACTAAATACAAAATGCACAATGCCGACTTAAGTACAAGAAGACTGACTCTTCCTACTGCCTATGTTTGAACGATACCTGTGACATTAGTTATAGATTCCGATGCTTCGCTTCAGGTTTACTGTAATCCTCTGACATTCTTATTGACGATGAAACACAGAAATTGCATCGGAACTAAATACAAAAGGCACAATGTCGACGTAAGTACAAGAAGACTGACTCTTCCTACTGTCTATGTTTGAACGATTCCTGTGACATTAGTTATAGATTCCAATGCTTCACTTCAGGTTTACTATATCCTTTGGACTTACTTATTGGCGACGAAATACAGAAATTGCATTGGAATTAAATAGAAAAGGCACATTGCCGACGTAAGTACAAGAAGACTGACTCTTGTTACTGTCTATGTTTTGAACCTTTCCTGTGACACTAGTTATAGATTCCGATGCTTCACTTCAGGTTTACTGTATCCCTTGGACCTTCTTATTGACGATGAAACACAGAAAATGCATCGGAATTAAATACAAAAGGCACAATGCCGACTTAAGTACAAGAAGGTTGACTCTTCTTACTGACTGTTTTGAACCTTTCCTGTGACACTAGTTATAGATTCCGGCGCTTCATTTCAGGATTACTGTATCCCTCTGACCTTCTTATTGACGATGAAACACAGAAATTGCATCGGAATTAAATACAAAAGGCACAATGCCGACTTAAGTACAAGAAGGTTGACTCTTCTTACTGACTGTTTTGAACCTTTCCTGTGACACTAGTTATAGATTCCGGCGCTTCACTTCAGGATTACTGTATCCCTCTGACCTTCTTATTGACGATGAAACACAGAAATTGCATCGGAATTAAATAGAAAAGGCACAATGCCGACCTAAGTACAAGAAGACTGACTCTTCTGACTGTCTATGTTTTGAACCATTCCTGTGACACTAGTTACAGATTCCGATGCTTCACTTCAGGTTTACTGTATCCCTTGGACCTTCTTATTGACGATGAAACACAGAAATTGCATCGGAATTTAATACAAAAGGTACAATGCCGACTTAAGTACAAGAAGACTGACTCTTCCTACTGTCTATGTTTTGAATAATTCCTGTGACATTAGTTATTGATTCCGATGCTTCACTTCAGGTTTACTGTATCCTTTGGACCTTCTAATTGGCGACGAAATGCCGAAATAGCTTCGGATTTAAATACAAAATGCACAATGCCGACTTAAGTACAAGAAGACAGACTCTTCTTACTGACTATGTCTTGAACCATTCCTGTGACACTAGTTATAGATTCCGATGCTCCACTTCAGGTTTAATGTATCCCTTGCACCTTCTTATTGACGGTGAAACACAGATATTGCATCGGAATTAAATACAAAACGCACAATGCCAACTTAAGTACAAGAAGACTGACCCTTCTTACTGTCTATGTTTTAAACCATTCCTGTGACACTAGTTATAGATTCCTATGCTTCACTTCAGGGTTACTGTATTCCTCTGACATTCATATTGACGATGAAACACAGAAATTGCATCGGAACTAAATACAAAAGGCACAATGTCGACTTAAGTACATGAAGACTGACTCTTCCTACTGTCTATGTTTGAACGATTCCTGAGACATTCGTTATAGATTCCGATGCTACACTTCAGGTTTACTATATCCTTTGGACCTTCTTATTGGCGACGAAATACAGAAGTTGCACTGGAATTAAATAGAAAAGGCACATTGCCGACCTAAGTACAAGAAGACTGACTCTTCGTACTGCCTGTGTTTTGAATCATTCCTGTGACACTAGATATTGATTCCGATGCTTCACTTTAGGTTTACTGTATCCCTTGGACCTTCTTATTGACGAAGAACACAGAAATTGCATCGGAATTAAATAGAAATGGCACAATGCCGACTTAAGTACAAGAAGACTGACTCTTCCTACTGTCTATGTTTTAAACCATTCCTGTTACACTTGTTATAGATTTCGATGCTTCACTTCAGGTTTACTGTATCCCTTGGACCTTCTTATTGACGATGAAACACAAAAAATGCATCGGAATTAAATACAAAAGGGACAATGCCGACTTAAGTACAAGAAGGTTGACTCTTCTTACTGACTGTTTTGAACCTTTCCTGTGACACTAGTTATAGATTCCGATGCTTCACTTCAGGATTACTGCATCCCTCTGACCTTCTTATTGACGATGAAACACAGAAATTGCATCGGAATTAAATACAAAAGGCACAATGCTGACTTAAATACAAGAAGACTGACCCTTCTTACCGTCTATGTTTAGAACAATTCCTGTGACACTAGTTATAGTCTCCGATGCTTCACTTCAGGTTTACTGTATCCCTTGCACCTTCTTATTGACGATGAAACACAGATATTGCATCGGAATTATTTACAAAAGGCACAACGCCGACTTAAGTACAAGAAGACTGACCCTTCTTACTGTCTATGTTTTGAACAATTCCTGTGACACTAGTTACAGATTCCGATGCTTCATTTCAGGTTTACTGTATCCGTCTGACCTTCTAATTGACGATGAAACACAGAAATTGCATCGGAATTAAATAGAAAAGGCACAATGCCGACTTAAGTACAAGAAGACTGACACTTCTTGCTGTCTATGATTTGAACCATTCCTGTGACGCTAGTTACAGATTCCGATGCTTCACTTTAGGGTTACTGTAGCCCTTGGTCCTTCTTATTCACGATGAAACGCAGATATTGCATCGGAATTAAATGCAAATGGCACAATGCCGACTTAAGTGCAAGAAGACTGTCTCTTCCAACTGTCTACGTTTTGAACCATTCCTGTGACACTAGTTACAGATTCAGATGCTTCACTTCAGGTTTACTGTATCCCTCTGACCTTCTTTTTCACGATTAAACACAAAAATTGCATCGGAATGAAATACAAAAGGCACAATGTCGACTTAAGTACAAGAAGACTGACTCTTCCTACTGTCTATGTTTTGAACGATTCCTGTGACATTAGTTATTGATTCCGATGCTTCACTTCAGGTTTACTGTATACTTTGGACCTTCTAATTGGCGACGAAATGCAGAAATAGCTTCGAAATTAAATACAAAAGGCACAATGCCGACTTAAGTACAAGAAGACTGACTCCTCTTACGGACAGTTTTGAACCATTCCTGTGACACTTGTTATAGATTCCGATGCTTCACTTCAGGTTCACTGTATCCCTCTGACCTTCTTTTTGACGATCAAACACAGAAATTGCATCGGAATTACATACAAATGGCACAATGCCCACTTAAGTACAAGAAGACTGATTCTTCTTACTGACTACGTTTTGAACCATTCCAGTGACACTAGTTATGGATTCCGATGCTTCACTTCAGGTTTACTCTATCCCTAGGACCTTCTTATTGACGATGAAACACAGAAATTGCTTTGGAACTAAATACAAAAGGCACAATGCCGACTTAAGTACAAGAAGACTGACTCTTCCTACTGTCTATGTTTGAACGATTCCTGTGACATTAGTTATAGATTCCGATGCTTCACTTCAGGTTTACTATATCCTTTTGACTTTCTTATTGGCGACGAAATACAGAAATTGCATTGGAATTAAATAGAAAAGGCACATTGCCGACGTAAGTACAAGAAGACTGACTCTTTTTACTGTCTATGCTTTGAACCTTTCCTGTGACACTAGTTATAGATTCCGATGCTTCACTTCAGGTTTACTGTATCCCTCTGACCTTCTTTTTGACGATGAAACACAGAAATTGCACCGGAATTAAATACAAAAGGCACAATTCCGACTTAAGTACTAGAAGAATGACTCTTCCTACTGTCTATGTTTTGAATGATTCCTGTGACATTAGTTATAGATTCCGATGCTTCACAACAGGTTTACTGTATCCTTTGGACCTTCTTATTGACGATAAAACACAGAAATTGCATCGGAACTAAATACAAAAGGCACAATGCCGACTTAAGTACAAGAAGACTGACTCTTCCTACTGTCTATGTTTTGAACGATTCCTGTGACATTAGTTATAGATTCCGATGCTTCAGTTCAGGTTTACTCTATCCCTAGGACCTTCTTATTGACGATGAAACACAGAAATTGCATCGGAATTAAATAGAAAAGGCACAATGCCGACTTAAGTACAAGAAGACTGTCCCTTCCTACTGTCTATGTTTTGAACCATTAATGTGTCACTCTTTATAGATTCCGATGCTTCACTTCAGGTTCACTGTATCCCTCTGACCTTCTTTTTGACGATGAAACACAGAAATTGCATCGGAATTAAATACAAAAGGCACAATGCCGACGTAAGTACAAGAAGACTGACTCTTCTTACTGACTATGTTTTGAACCATTCCAGTGACACTAGTTATAGATTCCGATGCTTCACTTCACGTTTACTCTATCCCTAGGACCTTCTTATTGACGATGAAACACAGAAATTGCATCGGAACTAAATACAAAAGGCACAATGCCGATTTAGAGTACAAGAAGACTGACTCCTCCTACTGTCTATGTTTTGAACCATTCCTGTGACATTAGTTACTGATTCCGATGCTTCACTTCAGGTTTACTGTATCCCTCTGACCTTCTTATTGGCGATGAAACACAGAAATTGCATCGGAATTAAATAGAAAAGGCACAATGCCGACCTAAGTGCAAGAAGACTGACTATTCTTCCTGTCTATGTTTTGAACCATTCCTGTGACACTAGTTATAGTTTCCGATGCTTCACTTCAGGTTTACTGTATCCCTTGGACCTTCTTATTGACGATGAAACACAGAAATTGCATCGGAATTTAATACAAAAGGCACAATGCCGACTTAACTACAAGAAGACTGACTCTTCCTACTGTCTATGTTTTGAACCATTCCTGTGTCATTAGTTATTGATTCCGATGCTTCACTTCAGGTTTACTGTATCCTTTGGACCTTCTAATTGGCGACGAAATGCCGAAATAGCTTCGGAATTAAATACAAAATGCACAATGCCGACTTAAGTACAAGATGACTGACTCTTCTAACTGACTGTTTTGAACAATTCCTGTGACACGTGTTATAGATTCCGAGGCTTCACTTCAGGTTTACTGTATCCCTCTGACCTTCTTATTGACGATGAAACACAGATATTGCATTGGAATTAAATAGAAAAGGCACAATGCCGACTTAAGCACAAGAAGACTGACTCTTCTTACTGTCTATGTTTTGAACCATTCCTGTGACACTAGTTATAGATTCCGATGCTTCAATTCTGGTTTACTGTATCCCTTGGACCTTCTTATTGACGATTAAACACAGATAATGCATCGGAATTAAATACAAAAGGCACAATGTCGACTTAAGTACAAGAAGACTGACTCTTCTTACTGTCTGTGATTTGAACCATTCGTGTGACACTAGTTATAGATTCCGATGCCTCACTTCAGGTTTACTGTATCCCTTGCACCTTCTTATTGACGATGAAACACAGAAATTGCATCGGAATTAAATATAAAAGGCAGAATGCCGACATAAGTACTAGAAGACTGACCCTTCTTACTGTCTATGTTTTGAACCACTCCTGTGACACTAGTTATAGTTTCCGATGATTCACTTCAGGTTTACAGTATCCCTCTAACCTTCTTATTGACCATGAAACACAGAAATGGCATCGGACTTAAATACAAAAGGCACAATGCCGACTTATGTACAAGGAGACTGACTCTTCTTACTGACTATGTTTGGAACCATTCCTGTGACACTAGTTATAGATTCCGATGCCTCACTTCAGGTTTACTGTATACCTCTTACCTTCTTATTGACGATGAAACACAGATATTGCATTGGAATTAAATGGAAAAGGCACAATGCCGACTTAAGTACAAGATGACTGACTCATCCTACTGTCTATGTTTTGAACTATTCCTGTGACACTAGTTATAGATTCCGATGCTTCACTTCAGGTTTACTGTATCCCTTGGACGTTCTTATTGACGAAGAAACAAAGAAATTGCATCGGAATTAAATAGAAAAGGCACAATGCCGACTTAAGTACAAGAAGACTGACTCTTCTTACTGACTATGTTTTGAACCATTCCTGTGACGCTAGTTACAGTTTCCGATGCTTCACGTCAGGTTTACTGTATCCCTCTGACCTTCGTTTAGACGATGAAACACAGAAATTGCATCGGAGTTAAATACAAAAGGTACAATGCTGACTTAAGTACAAGAAGACTGTCTCTTCCTACTGTCTATGTTTTGAACGATACCTGTGATATTAGTTATAGATTCCGATGCTCCACTTCAGGTTTACAGTATCCTTTGGACCTTCTTATTGGCGACGAAGTACAGAAATTGCATCGGAATGAAATACAAAAGGCTCAATGCCGACATAAGTACAAGATGACTGACCCTTCTTACTGACTGTTTTGAACCATTTCTGTGACACTAGTTATAGATTCCGATGATTCACTTCAGGTTTACTGTATCCCTTGGACATTTATATTGACGATGAAACACAGAAAATGCATCGGAATTAAATACAAAAGGCACAATGCCTACTAAGTACAAGAAGATTGACTCTTCTTACTGACTGTTTTGAACCATTCCTGTGACACTAGTTATAGATTCCGATGCTTCACTTCAGGTTTACTGTATCCCTCTGACCTTCTTATTGACGATGAAACACAGAAATTGCATCAGCATTAAATACAAAAGGCACAATGCCGACTTAAGTACAAGAAGACCGTCTCTTCATACTGACTATGTTTTGAACAATTCCTGTGACACTAGTTATAGATTCCGATGCTACACTTCAGGTTTACTGTATCCCTCTGACCTTCTTATTGACGATGAAACACAGAAATTGCATCGGAATTAAATAGAAAAGGCACAATGCCGAATTAAGTACAAGAAGACTGACTCTTCTTACTGAATATGTTTTGAACCATTCCTGTGACACTAGTTATAGATTCCGATGCTTCACTTCAGGTCTACTGTATCCCTAGGACCTTCTTATTGACGATGAAACACAGAAATTGCATCGGAACTAAATACAAAAGGCACAATTCCGACTTAAGTACAAGAAGACTGACTCTTCCTACTGTCTATGCTTGAACGATTCCTGTGACATTAGTTATAGATTCCGATGCTTCGCTTCAGGTTTACTATATCCTTTGGACTTTCTTATTGGCGACGAAATACAGAAATTGCATTGGAATTAAATAGAAAAGGCACATTGCCGACGTAAGTACAAGAAGACTGACTCTTCTTACTGTCTATGTTTTGAACCTTTCCTGTGACACTAGTTATAGATTCCGATGCCTCACTTCAGGTTTACTGTATCCCTTGGACCTTCTTATTGACGATGAAACACAAAAAATGCATCGGAATTAAATACAAAAGGCACAATGCCGATTTAAGTACAAGAAGGTTGACTCTTCTTACTGACTGTTTTGAACCTTTCCTGTGACACTAGTTATAGATTCCGATGCTTCACCTCAGGATTACTGTATCCCTCTGACCTTCTTATTGACGATGAAACACAGAAATTGCATCGGAATTAAATACAAAAGGCACAATGCCGACTTAAGTACAAGTAGACTGACCCTTCTTACCGTCTCTGTTTAGAACCATTCCTGTGACACTAGTTATAGTCTCCGATGCTTCACTTCAGGTTTACTGTATCCCTTACACCTTCTTATTGACGATGAAACACAGATATTGCATCGGAATTATTTACAAAAGGCACAACGCCGACTTAAGTACAAGAAGACTGACTCTTCTTGCTGTCTATGATTTGAACCATTCCTTTGACGCTAGTTACAGATTCCGATGCTTCACTTTAGGGTTACTGTAACCCTTGGACCTTCTTATTCACGATGAAACACAGATATTGCATCGGAATTAAATGCAAATGGCACAATGCCGACTTAAGTACAAGAAGTCTGACTCTTCCTACTGTCTACGTTTTGAACCATTCCTGTGACACTAGTTACAGATTCCGATGCTTCACTTCAGGTTTACTGTATCCCTCTGACCTTCTTTTTCACGATTAAACACAAAAATTGCATCGGAATGAAATACAAAAGGCACAATGTCGACTTAAGTACAAGAAGACTGACTCTTCCTACTGTCTATGTTTTGACCGAATTCCTGTGACATTAGTTATTGTTTCCGATGCTTCACTTCAGGTTTACTGTATCCTTTGGACCTTCTAATTGGCGACTAAATGCAGAAATAGCTTCGATATTAAATACAAAAGGCACAATGCCGACTTAAGTACAAGAAGACTGACTCTTCTTACTGACTGTTTTGAACCATTCCTGTGACACTTGTTATAGATTCCGATGCTTCACTTCAGGTTTACTCTATCCCTCTGACCTTCTTTTTGACGATGAAACACAGAAATTGCATCGGAATTAAATACAAATGGCACAATGCCGACTTAAGTACAAGAGGACTGACTCTTCCCACTGTCTATGTTTTGAACCATTCCTGTGACACTAGTTATAGATTCCGATGCTTCACTTCAGGTTCACTGTATCCCTCTGACCTTCTTTTTGACGATGAAACACAGAAATTGCATCGGAATTAAATACAAATGGCACAATGCCCACTTAAGTACAAGAAGACTGACTCTTCTTACTGACTATGTTTTGAACCATTCCAGTGACACTAGTTATGGATTCCGATGCTTCACTTCAGGTTTACTCTATCCCTAGGACCTTCTTATTGACGATGAAACACAGAAATTGCATCGGAACTAAATACAAAAGGCACAATGCCGACTTAGGTACAAGAAGACTGACTCTTCCTACTGCCTATGTTTGAACGATTCCTGTGACATTAGTTATAGATTCCGATGCTTCACTTCAGGTTTACTATATCCTTTTGACTTTCTTATTGGCGACGAAATACAGAAATTGCATTGGAATTATATAGAAAAGGCACATTGCCGACGTAAGTACAAGAAGACGGTCTCTTTTTACTGTCTATGCTTTGATCCCTTCCTGTGACACTAGTTATAGATTCCGATGCTTCACTTCAGGTTTACTGTATCCCTCCGACCTTCTTTTTGACGATGAAACACAGAAATTGCACCGGAATTAAATACAACAGGCACAATGCCGACTTAAGTACTAGAAGACTGACTCTTAATACTGTCTATGCTTTGAATGATTCCTGTGACATTAGTTATAGATTCCGATGCTTCACAACAGGTTTACTGTATCCTTTGGACCTTCTTATTGACGATAAAACACAGAAATTGCATCGGAACTAAATACAAAAGGCACAATGCCGACTTAAGTACAAGAAGACTGACTCTTCCTACTGTCTATGTTTTGAACGATTCCTGTGACATTAGTTATAGATTCCGATGCTTCACTTCAGGTTTACTCTATCCCTAGGACCTTCTTATTGACGATGAAACACCGAAATTGCATCGGAATTAAATAGAAAAGGCACAATGCCGACTTATGTACAAGAAGACTGACTCTTCCTACTGTCTATGTTTTGAACCATTCCTGTGTCACTAGTTATGGATTCCGATGCTTCACTTCAGGTTCACTGTATCCCTCTGACCTTCTTTTTGACGATGAAACACAGAAATTGCATCGGAATTAAATACAAAAGGCACAATGCCGACGTAAGTACAAGAAGACTGACTCTTCCTACTGCCTATGTTTTGAATGATTCCTGTGACATTAGTTCTAGATTCCGATGCTTCACAACAGGTTTACTGTATCCTTTGGACCTTCTTATTGACGATGAAACACAGAAATTGCATCGGAATTTAATACAAAAGGCACAATGCCGGCTTAAGTACAAGAAGACTGACTCTTCCTACTGTCTATGTTTTGAACCATTCCTGTGTCATTAGTTATTGATTCCGATGCTTCACTTCAGGTTTACTGTATCCTTTGGACCTTCTAATTGGCGACGAAATGCCGAAATAGCTTCGGAATTAAATACAAAATGCACAATGCCGACTTAAGTACAAGAAGACTGACCCTTCTTACTGTCTATGTTTTCAACCATTCCTGTGCCACTAGTTATAGATTCCGATGCTTCACTTCATGTTTACTGTATCCGTTGGACCTTCTTATTGACGATGAAACACAGAAATTGCATCGGAATTAAATAGAAAAGGCACAATGCCGACTTAA
Source organism: Schistocerca americana (assembly GCF_021461395.2). Lineage (NCBI taxonomy): Eukaryota > Metazoa > Arthropoda > Insecta > Orthoptera > Acrididae > Schistocerca > Schistocerca americana. The sequence goes on from NC_060125.1 coordinate 7,793,081, forward strand.
GTACAAGAAGACTGACTCTTCCTACTGTCTATGATTTGAACCATTCCTGTGACACTAGTTATAGATTCCGATGCTTCACTTCAGGTTTACTGTATCCCTTGGACCTTCTTATTGACGATGAAACACAGAAATTGCTTCGGAATTAAATAGAAAAGGCACAAAGCCGACATAGGTACAAGAAGACTGACTCTTCTTTCTGTCTATGTTTTGAACCATTCCTGTGACGCTAGTTACAGATTCCGATGCTTCACTTCAGGTTTACTGTAACCCTTGGACCTTCTGATTGGCGATGAAACACAGAAATTGCATCGGAATTAAATACAAAAGGCACAATGCCGACTTAAGCACAAGAAGACTGACTCTTCCTACTGTCTACGTTTTGAACGATTCCTGTGACATTAGATATAGATTCCGATGCTTCACTTCAGGTTTACTGTATCCCTTGGACCTTCGTATTGACGATGAATCACAGATATTGCATCGGAATTAAATACAAAGGGTACAATGCCGACTTAAGTACAAGAAGATTGACTCTTCTTACTGACTGTTTTGAACCATTCCTGTGACACTAGTTATAGATTCCTATGCTTCACATCAGGTTTACTGCATCCCTTGCACCTTCTTATTGTCGATGAAACACAGATATTGCATCGGAATTAAATACAAAAGGCACAATTCCGAGTAAAGTACAAGAAAACTGACCCTTCTTACTGTCTATGTTTTGAACCATTCCTGTGACACTAGTAATAGATTCCGATGCTTCACCTCAGGTTTACTGTATCCCTCTGACCCTCTTATTGACGATGAAACACAGAAACAGCATCGCAATTAAATACAAAAGGCACAATGCCGACTTAAGTACAAGAAGACTGACTCTTCGTACTGACTATGTTTTGAACCATTCCTGTGACACTAGTTATAAATTACGATGATTCACTTCAGGTTTACTGCATCCCTTGGACCTTCTTATTGACGATGAAACACAGAATTTGCATCTGAATTAAATAGAAAAGGCACAATGCTGACTTAAGTACAAGAAGACCGACTCTTCTTACAGACTATGTTTGGAACCATTCCTGTGATACTAGTTATAGATTCCGATGCCTCACTCCAGGTTTACTGTATCCCTCTGACCTTCTTATTGACGATGAAACACAGAAATTGCATCGTAATTAAATAGAAAAGGCACAATGTCGACTTAAGTACTAGAAGACTGACTCTTCTTACTGCCTATGATTTGAACCATTCCTGTGACACTTGTTATAGATTCCGATGCTTCACTTCAGGTTTACTGTATCCCTTGGGCATTCTTACTGACGATGAAACACAGAAATTGCATCGGAATTAAATAGAAAAGGCACATTGCCGACTTAAGTACAAGCCGACTGATTCTTATTTCTGTCTATGTTTTGAACCATTCCTGTGACGCTAGTTACAGATTCCGATGCCTCACTTCGGGGTTACTGTGTCCCTCTGACATTCTTTTTGACGATGAAACACTGAAATTGCATCGGAATTAAATAGAAAAGGTACAATGCCGACTCAAGTACAAGAAGACTGACTCTTCTTACTGACAATGTTTGGAACCATTCCTGTGACACTAGTTATAGATTCCGATGCTTCACTTCAGGTTTACTCTATCCCTAGGACCTTCTTATTGACGATGAAACACAGAAATTGCATCGGAACTAAATACAAAAAGCACAATGCCGACTTAAGTGCAAGAAGACTGACTCTTCGTACTGACTATGATTTGAACCATTCCTGTGACACTAGTTATAGATTACGATGATTCACTTCAGCTTTACTGTATCCCTTGGACCTTCTTATTGACGATGAAACACAGAAATTGCATCGGAATTAAATAGAAAAGGCACAATGCCGACTTAAGTACAAGAAGACTGACTCTTCTTACTGACTATGTTTGGAACCATTCCTGTGACACTGGTTATAGATTCCGTTGCCTCACTTCAGGCTTACTGTATCCCTCTGACCTTCTTATTGACGATGAAACACAGATTTTGCATCGGAATTAAATACAAAAGGCACAATGCCGACTGAAGTACAAGAAGGCTGACTCTTCTTACTGACTATGCTTTGAACCATGCCTGTGACACTAGTTATAGATTACGATGCTTCGCTTCAGGTTTACTATATCCTTTGGACTTTTATATTGGCGTCGAAATACAGAAATTGCATTGGAATTAAATAGAAAAGGCACATTGCCGACGTAAGTACAAGAAGACTGACTCTTCCTACTGTCTATGTTTTGAAACATTCCTGTGTCACTAGTTATGGATTCCGATGCTTCACTTCAGGTTCACTGTATCCCTCTGACCTTCTTTTTGACGACGAAACACAGAAATTGCATCGGAATTAAATAGAAAAGGCACAATGCCGACGTAAGTACAAGAAGACTGACTCTTCCTACTGCCTATGTTTTGAATGATTCCTGTGACATTAGTTATAGATTCCGATGCTTCACAACAGGTTTACTGTATCCTTTGGACCTTCTTATTGACGATGAAACACAGAAATTGCATCGGAATTTAATACAAAAGGCACAATGCCGACTTAAGTACAAGAAGACTGACTCTTCCTACTGTCTATGTTTTGAACCATTCCTGTGTCATTAGTTATTGATTCCGATGCTTCACTTCAGGTTTACTGTATCCTTTGGACCTTCTAATTGGCGGCGAAATGCCGAAATAGCTTCGGAATTAAATACAAAATGCACAATGCCGACTTAAGTACAAGATGACTGAGTCTTCTAACTGACTGTTTTGAACCATTCCTGTGACACGTGTTATAGATTCCGAGGCTTCACTTCAGGTTTACTGTATCCCTCTGACCCTCTTATTGACGATGAAACACAGATATTGCATTGGAATTAAATAGAAAAGGCACAATGCCGACTTAAGCACAAGAAGACTGACTCTTCTTGATGACTATGTCTTGAACCATTCCTGTGACACTAGTTATAGATTCCGATGCTCCACTTCAGGTTTACCGTATCCCTTGCACCTTCTTATTGACGGTAAAACACAGATATTGCATCGGAATTAAATACAAAACGCACAATGCCGACTTAAGCACAAGAAGACTGACTCTTCCTACTGTCTACGTTTTGAACGATTCCTGTGACATTAGATATAGATTCCGATGCTTCACTTCAGGTTTACTGTATCCCTTGGACCTTCTTATTGACGATGAATCACAGATATTGCATCGGAATTAAATACAAAGGGTACAATGCCGACTTATGTACAAGAAGATTGACTTATCTTACTGACTGTTTTGAACCATTCCTGTGACACTAGTAGTAGATTCCGATGCTTCACTTCAGGTTTACTGTATCCCTCTGACCTTCTTATTGACGATGAAACACAGAAATTGCATCGGAATTTAATACAAAAGGCACAATCCCAACTTAAGTACAAGAAGACTGACTCTTCTTACTGTCTATGTTTTGAACCATTCCTGTGACACTAGTTATAGATTCCTATGCTTCACATCAGGTTTACTGCATCCCTTGCACCTTCTTATTGACGATGGAACACAGATATTGCATCGGAATTAAATACAAAAGGCACAATTCCGACTAAAGTACAAGAAAACTGACCCTTCTTACTGTCTATGTTTTGAACCATTCCTATGACACTAGTAATAGATTCCGATGCTTCACCTCAGGTTTACTATATCCCTCTGAGCCTCTTATTGACGATGAAACACAGAAACAGCATCGCAATTAAATACAAAAGGCACAATGCCGACTTAAGTACAAGAAGACTGACTCTTCGTACTGACTATGTTTTGAACCATTCCTGTGACACTAGTTATAGATTACGATGATTCACTTCAGGTTTACTGCATCCCTTGGACCTTCGTATTGACGATGAAACACAGAAATTGCATCTGAATTAAATAGAAAAGGCACAATGCTGACTTAAGTACAAGAAGACCGACTCTTCTTACAGACTATGTTTGGAACCATTCCTGTGATACTATTTATAGATTCCGATGCCTCACTCCAGGTTAACTGTATCCCTCTGACCTTCTTATTGACGATGAAACACAGAAATTGCATCGTCATTAAATAGAAAAGGCACAATGCCGACTTAAGTACAAGAAGACTGACTCTTCTTTCTGTCTATGTTTTGAACCATTCCTGTGACGCTAGTTACAGATTCCGATGCCTCACTTCGGGGTTACTGTATCCCTCTGACATTCTTTTTGACGATGAAACACTGAAATTGCATCGGAATTAAATAGAAAAGGTACAATGCCGACTTAAGAACAAGAAGACTGACTCCTCTTACTGACTACCTTTTGAACCATTCCTGTGACGCTAGTTACAGATTCCGATGCTTCACTCAGGTTTACTGTATCCCTTGGACCTTCTTATTGACGACGAATCACAGATTTTGCATCGGAATGAAATACAAAAGGCACAATGCCGACTCAAGTACAAGAAGACTGACTCTTCTTACTGACTATGTTTGGAACCATTCCTGTGACACTAGTTATAGATTTCGATGCTTCACTTCAGGTTTACTCTATCCCTAGGACCTTCTTATTGACGATGAAACACAGAAATTGCATCGGAACTAAATACAAAAAGCACAATGCCGACTTAAGTACAAGAAGACTGACTCTTCGTACTAACTATGATTTGAACCATTCCTGTGACACTAGTTATAGATTACGATGATTCACTTCAGCTTTACTGTATCCCTTGGACCTTCTTATTGACGATGAAACACAGAATTTGCATCGGAATTAAATAGAAAAGGCACAATGCCGACTTAAGTACAAGAAGACTGACTCTTCTTACTGACTATGTTTGGAACCATTCCTGTGACACTGGTTATAGATTCCGTTGCCTCACTTCAGGCTTACTGTATCCCTCTCACCTTCGTATTGACGATGAAACACAGATTTTGCATCGGAATAAAATACAAAAGGCACAATGCCGACTGAAGTACAAGAAGCCTGACTCTTCTTACTGACTATGCTTTGAACCATGCCTGTGACACTAGTTATAGATTACGATGCTTCACTTCAGGTTTACTGTATCCCTCTAACCTTCATATTGACGATGAAACGCAGAAATTGCAGCGGAATTAAATAGAATAGGCACAATGCCGACTTAAGTACAAGAAGACTGACTCTTCTTACTGTCTATGTTTTGAGCCATTCCTGTGACACTAGTTATAGATTCCGATGCTTCACTTCAGGTTTACTGTATCCCTTGGACCTTCTTATTGACGATGAAACACAGAGATTGCATCGGAATTAAATAGAAAAGGCACAATGCCGAATTAAGTACAAGAAGACTGACTCTTCTTTCTGTCTATGTTTGAACCATACCTGTGACGCAAATTACAGATTCCGATGCTTCACTTCAGGGTTACTGTATCCCTTGGACCTTCTTATTGATGATGAAACACAGAAATTGCATCGGAATTAAATACAAAAGGCACAATGCCGACTTAAGTACAAGAAGACTGACCCTTCCTACTGTCTATGTTTTGAACCATTCCTGTGACACTAGTTAAAGATTCCGATGCTTCACTTCAGGTTTACTTTATCCCTCTGACCTTCTTTTTGACGATGAAACACAGAAATTGCATCGGAATTAAATACAAAAGGCACAATGCCGACTTAAGTACAAGAAGACTGACTCTTCCTACTGTCTATCATTTCAACGATTCCTGTGACATTAGTTATTGGTTCCGATGCTTCACTTCAGGTTTACTGTATCCTTTGGACCTTCTAATTGGCGACGAAATGCAGAAATAGCTTCGGAATTTAATACAAAAGGCACAATGCCGACTTAAGTACAAGAAGATTGACTCTTAGTACTGACTGTTTTGAACCATTCCTGTGACACTTGTTATAGATTCCGAGGCTTCATGTCAGGTTTACTGTATCCCTCTGACCTTCTTTTTGACGATGAAACACAGAAATTGCATCGCAATGAAATACAGAAGGCACAAATCCGACTTAAGTACTAGAAGACTGACTCTTCCTACTGTCTATGTTCTGAACGATTCCTGTGACATTAGTTATAGATTCCGATGATTCACATCAGGTTTACTGTATCCTTTGGCCCTTCTTATTCACGATGAAACACAGATATTGCATCGGAATTAAATGAAGTGGCACAATGCCGACTTAAGTACAAGAAGACTGACTCTTCCTACTGTCTATGTTTTGAACCATTCCTGTGACACTAGTTACAGATTCCGATGCTTCAGTTCAGGTTTACTGTATCCCTCTGACGTTCTTTTTCACGATGAAACACAGAAATTGCATCGGAATGAAATACAAAAGGCACAATGCCGACTTAAGTACAAGAAGACTGACTCTTCCCACTGTCTATGTTTTGAACGATTCCTGTGACATTAGTTATTGATTCCGATGCTTCACTTTAGGTTTACTGTATCCTTTGGACCTTCTAATAGGCGACGAAATGCAGAAATAGCTTCGAAATTAAATATAAAAGGCACAATGCCGACTTAAGTACAAGGAGACTGTCTCTTCTTACTGACTGTTTTAAACCATCACTGTGACACTTGTTATAGATTCCGATGCTTCACTTCAGGTTTACTGTATCCCTACGACCTTCTTACTGACGATGAAACACAGAAATTGCATCGGAATTAAATAGAAAAGGCACAATGCAGACTTAAGTACAAGAAGACTGACTCTTCCTACTGTCTATGTTTTGAACCATTCCTGTGACACTAGTTATAGATTCCGATGCTTCACTTCAGGTTTACTATATCCTTTGGACTTTCTTATTGGCGACGAAATACAGAAATTGCATTGGAATTAAATAGAAAACGCACATTGCCGACGTAAGTACAAGAAGATTGACTCTTCTTACTGTCTATGCTTTGAACCTTTCCTGTGACACTAGTTATAGATTCCGATGCTTCACTTCAGGTTTACTGTATCCCTTGGACATTCTTAATGACGACGAAACACAGAAAATGCATTGGAATTAAATACAAAAGGCACAATGCAGACTTAAGTACAAGAAGATTGACTCTTCTTACTGACGGTTTTGAATCATTCCTGTGACACTAGTTATAGATTCCGATGCTTCACTTCAGGTTTACTGTATCCCTCTGACCTTCTTATTGACGATGAAACACAGAAATTGCATCGGAATTAAATACAAAAGGCACAATGCCGACTTAAGTACAAGAAGACTGACTCTTCTTACTGACTATGTTTTGAACCATTCCTTTGACACTAGTTATAGATTCCGATGCCTCACTTCAGGTTTACTGTATCCCTCTGACCTTCTTTTTGACGATGAAACACAGAAATTGCATCGGAATAAAATAGAAAAGGCACAATGCCGACTTAAGTACAAGAAGACTCACTCTTCTTACTGTCTATGTTTTGAACCATTCCTGTGACACTAGTTATCGATTCCGATGCGTCACTTCAGGTTTACTGTATCCCTTGGTTCTACTTATTGACATTGAAACACAGAAATTGCATCGGAATTAAATAGAAAAAGCACAATGCCGACTTAAGTACAAGAAGATTGACTCTTCTTACTGACTGTTTTGAATCATTCCTGTGACACTAGTTATAGATTCCGATGCTTCACTTCTGGTTTACTGTATCCCTTGGACCTTCTTATTGACGATGAAACACAGAGATTGCATCGGAATTAAATAGAAAAGGCACAATGCCGAATTAAGTACAAGAAGACTGACTCTTCTTTCTGTCTATGTTTGAACCATACCTGTGACGCAAATTACAGATTCCGATGCTTCACTTCAGGGTTACTGTATCCCTTGGACCTTCTTATTGATGATGAAACACAGAAATTGCATCGGAATTAAATACAAAAGGCACAATGCCGACTTAAGTACAAGAAGACTGACCCTTCTTACTGTCTATGTTTTGAACCATTCCTGTGACACTAGTTACAGATTCCGATGCTTCACTTCAGGTTTACTGTATCCCTCTGACCTTCTTTTTGACGATGAAACACAGAAATTGCATCGGAATTAAATACAAAAGGCACAATGCCGACTTAAGTACAAGAAGACTGACTCTTCCTACTGTCTTTTTTTTCAACGATTCCTGTGACATTAGTTATTGGTTCCGATGCTTCACTTCAGGTTTACTGTATCCTTTGGACCTTCTAATTGGCGACAAAATGCAGAAATAGCTTCGGAATTTAATACAAAAGGCACAATACCGACTTAAGTACAAGAAGATTGACTCTTAGTACTGACTGTTTTGAACCATTCCTGTGACACTTGTTATAGATTCCGAGGCTTCACGTCAGGTTTACTGTATCCCTCTGACCTTCTTTTTGACGATGAAACACAGAAATTGCGTCGCAATGAAATACAGAAGGCACAAATCCGACTTAAGTACTAGAAGACTGAATCTTCCTACTGTCTATGTTTTGAACGATTCCTGTGACATTAGTTATAGATTCCGATGATTCACATCAGGTTTACTGTATCCTTTGGCCCTTCTTATTGACGATGAAACACTGATATTGCATCGGAATTAAATGCAAAAGGCACAATGCCGACTTAAGTACAAGTAGACTGACTCTTCTTACTGCCTATGTTATGAACCATTCCTGTGACACTAGTTATAGATTCCGATGCTTCACTTCAAGTTTACTGTATCCCTCTGACCTTCTTATTGATGTCGAAACACAGAAATTGCATCGGAATTAAATACAAAAGGCACAATGCCGACTTAAGTACAAGAAGACTCACTCTTCGTACTGACTATGTTTTGAACCATTCCTGTGACACTAGTTTTCGATTACGATGATTCACTTCAGGTTTACAGTATTCCTTGGACCTTCGTATTGACTATGAAACACAGAAATTGCATCGGAACTAAATACAAAAGGCACAATGCCGACTTAAGTACAAGAAGACTGACTCTTCCTACTGTCTATGTTTGAACGATTCCTGTGACATTAGTTATAGATTCCGATGCTTCACTTCAGGTTTACTATATCCTTTGGACTTTTATATTGGCGTTGAAATACAGAAATTGCATTGGAATTAAATAGAAAAGGCACATTGCCGACGTAAGTACAAGAAGACTGACTCTTCTTACTGTCTATGCTTTGAACCTTTCCTGTGACACTAGTTATAGATTCCGATGCTTCACTTCAGGTTTACTGTATCCCTTGGACTTTCTTATTGACGATGAAACACCGAAAATGCATCGGAATTAAATACAAAAGGCACAATACCGACTTATGTACAAGAAGATTGTCTCTTCTTACTGACTGTTCTGAACCATTCCTATGACACTAGTTATAGATTCCGATGCTTCACTTCAGGCTTACTGTATCCCTCTGACCTTCTTTTTGACGATGAAACACAGACATTGCATCGGAATTAAATACAAAAGGCACAATGCCGACTTAAGTACAAGTAGACTGACTCTTCTTACTGCCTATGTTATGAACCATTCCTGTGACACTAGTTATAGATTCCGATGCTTCACTTCAAGTTTACTGTATCCCTCTGACCTTCTTATTGATGTCGAAACACAGAAATTGCATCGGAATTAAATACAAAAGGCACAATGCCGACTAAAGTACAAGAAGACTGACTCTTCGTACTGACTATGTTTTGAACCATTCCTGTGACACTAGTTTTCGATTACGATGATTCACTTCAGGTTTACAGTATTCCTTGGACCGTCGTATTGACGATGAAACACAGAAATTGCATCGGAATTAAATAGAAAAGGCACAATGCCGACTTAAGTACAAGAAGACTGATTCTTCTTACTGACTATGTTTGGAACAATTCCTGTGACACTAGTTATAGATTCCGATGCCTCACTTAGGGTTCACTGTATCCCTCTGACCCTCTTATTGACGATGAAACAAAGTTATTGCATCGGAATTAAATAGAAAGGGCACAATGCCGACTTAAGTACAAGAAGACTCACTCTTCTTACTGACTATGTTTAGAAACATTCCTGTGACACTAGTTATAGATTCCGATGCTTCACTTCAGGTTTACTGTATCCCTCTGACCTTCTTATTGATGATGAAACACAGAAATTGCATCGGAATTAAATAGAAAAGGCACAATGCCGACCTAAGTACAAGAAGACTGACTCTTCCTACAGTCTATGTTTTGAACCATTCCTGTGACACTAGTTATGGATTCCGATGCTTCACTTCAGGTTTACTGTATCCCTTGGACCTTCTTATTGACGATGAAACACAGAAATTGCGTCGGAATTCAATAGAAAAGGCACAATGCCGACTTAAGTACAAGAAGACTGACTCTTCTTTCTGTCTATGTTTTGAACCATTCCTGTGACGCTAGTTACAGATTCCGATGCTTCACTTCAAAGTTACCGTTTCCCTTGGACCTTCTTATTGACGATGAAACACAGATATTGCATCGGAATTAAATACAAAAGGCACAATGCCGACTTAAGTACAACAAGACTGACTCTTCCTAATGTCCATGTTTTGAACCATTCCTGTGACACTAGTTATAGATTCCTATGCTTCACTTCAGGTTTTCTGTATCCCTTGCACCTTCTTATTGACGATGAAACACAGATATTGCATCGGTCATAAATACAAAACGCACAATGCCGACTTAAGTACAAGAAGGCAGACCCTTCATACTGTCTATGTTTAGAACCATTCCTGTGACACTAGTTACAGATTCCGATGCTTCGTTTCAGGTTTACTGTATTCCTCTGACCTTCTAATTGACGATGAAACACAGACATTGCATCGGAATTAAATACAAAAGGCACAATGCCGACTTAAGTACAAGAAGACTGACTCTTCGTACTGACTATGTTTTGAACCATTCCTGTAACACTAGTTATAGATTAAGATGATTCACTTCAGGTTTTCTGTATCCCTTGGACCTTCTTATTGACGATGAAACACAGAAATTGCATTGGAATTAAATAGAAAAGGCACAGTGCCGACTTAAGTACAAGAAGACTGACTCTTCTTACTGACTATGTTTGGAACCATTCCTGTGACACTAGTTATAGATTCCGATGCTTCACTTCACGTTTATTGTATCCCTCTGTCATTCGTATTGACGATGAAACACAGAAATTGCATCGGAATTAAATAGAAAAGGCACAATGCCGACTTAAGTACAAGAAGACGGACTCTTCTTGCTGTCTATGATTTGAACCATTCCTGTGACGCTAGTTACAGATTCCGATGCATCACTTCATGGTTACTGTATCCCTTGGACCTTCTTATTCACGATGAAACACAGATATTGCATCGGAATTAAATGCAAGTGGCACAATGCCGACTTAAGTACAAGAAGACTGACTCTTCCTACTGTCTATGTTTTGAACCATTCCTGTGACACTAGTTACAGATTCCGATGCTTCAGTTCAGGTTTACTGTATCCCTCTGACGTTCTTTTTCACGATGAAACACAGAAATTGCATCGGAATGAAATACAAAAGGCACAATGCCGACTTAAGTACAAGAAGACTGACTCTTCCCACTGTCTATGTTTTGAGCGATTCCTGTGACATTAGTTATTGATTCCGATGCTTCACTTTAGGTTTACTGTATCCTTTGGACCTTCTAATAGGCGACGAAATGCAGAAATAGCTTCGAAATTAAATATAAAAGGCACAATGCCGACTTAAGTACAAGAAGACTGTCTCTTCTTACTGACTGTTTTAAACCATCCCTGTGACACTTGTTATAGATTCCGATGCTTCACTTCAGGTTTACTGTATCCCTACGACCTTCTTACTGACGATGAAACACAGAAATTGCATCGGAATTAAATAGAAAAGGCACAATGCAGACTTAAGTACAAGAAGACTGACTCTTCCTACTGTCTATGTTTTGAACCATTCCTGTGACACTAGTTATAGATTCCGATGCTTCACTTCAGGTTTACTATATCCTTTGGACTTTCTTATTGGCGACGAAATACAGAAATTGCATTGGAATTAAATAGAAAACGCACATTGCCGACGTAAGTACAAGAAGATTGACTCTTCTTACTGTCTATGCTTTGAACCTTTCCTGTGACACTAGTTATAGATTCCGATGCTTCACTTCAGGTTTACTGTATCCCTTGGACATTCTTAATGACGACGAAACACAGAAAATGCATTGGAATTAAATACAAAAGGCACAATGCAGACTTAAGTACAAGAAGATTGACTCTTTTTACTGACTGTTTTGAATCATTCCTGTGACACTAGTTATAGATTCCGATGCTTCACTTCAGGTTTACTGTATCCCTCTGACCTTCTTATTGACGATGAAACACAGAAATTGCATCGGAATTAAATACAAAAGGCACAATGCCGACTTAAGTACAAGAAGACTGACCCTTCTTACTGTCTATGTTTAGAACCATTCCTGTGACACTAGTTATAGATTCCGATGCTTCACTTCACGTTTACAGTATCCCTTGGACCTTCTTATTGACGATGAAACACAGAAAATGCATCGGAATTAAATACAAAAGGCACAATGCCGACTTAAGTACAAGAAGACTGATTCTTCTTACTGACTATGTTTGGAACCATTCCTGTGACACTAGTTATAGATTCCGATGCCTCACTTCAGGTTTACTGTATCCCTCTGACCTTCTTATTGACGATGAAACACAGATATTGCATCGGAATTAAATAGAAAAGGCACAATGCCGACTTAAGTACAAGAAGACTGACTCTTCTTACTGACTATGTTTTGAACCATTCCTTTGACACTAGTTATAGATTCCGATGCCTCACTTCAGGTTTACTGTATCCCTCTGACCTTCTTTTTGACGATGAAACACAGAAATTGCATCGGAATAAAATAGAAAAGGCACAATGCCGACTTAAATACAAGAAGACTCACTCTTCTTACTGTCTATGCTTTGAACCATTCCTGTGACACTAGTTATCGATTCCGATGCGTCACTTCAGGTTTACTGTATCCCTTGGTTCTACTTATTGACGATGAAACACAGAAATTGCATCGGAATTAAATAGAAAAAGCACAATGCCGACTTAAGTACAAGAAGACTGACTCTTCCTACTGTCTATGTTTTGAACCATTCCTGTGACACTAGTTACAGATTCCTATGCTTCACTTCAGGTTTACTGTATCCCTCTGAATTTCATTTTGACAATAAAGCACAGAAATTTCATCGGAATTAAATAGAAAAGGCACAATGCCGACTTAAGTACAAGAAGACTGACTCTTCTTACTGACTATGTTTTGAACCATTTCTGTGACACTAGTTACAGATTCCTATGCTTCACTTCAGGTTTACTGTAGCCCTCTGAATTTCATTTTGACAGTAAAGCACAGAAATTTCATCGGAATTAAATACAAAAGGCACAATGCCGACTTAAGTACAAGAAGACTGACTCTTCTTACTAAATATGTTTTGAACCATTCCTGTGACACTAGTTATAGATTCCGATGCTTCACTTCAGGTTTACTGAATCCCTGTGACCTTCTTATTGACGATGAAACACAGAAATTGCATCGGAATTAAATACAAAAGGCACAATGCCGACTTAAGTACAAGGAGACTGACTCTGCCTACTGTCTATGTTTTGAACGATTCCTGTGACATTAGTTATTGATTCCGATGCTTCACTTCAGGTTTACTGTATCCTTTGGACCTTCTAACTGGCGGCGAAATGCAGAAATAGCTTCGGAATTAAATACGAAAGGCACAATGCCGACTTAAGTACAAGAAGACTGACTCTTCTTACTGACTGTTTTGAACCAATCCTGTGACACTTGTTATAGATTCCGAGGCTTCACTTCAGGTTTACTGTATCCCTTGGACCTTCTTATTGACGATGAAACACAGAAAATGCATCGGAATTAAATACAAAAGGCACAATGCCGACTTAAGTACAAGAAGATTGACTATTCTTACTGACTGTTTTGAACCATTCCTGTGACACTAGTTATAGATTCCGATGCTTCACTTCAGGTTTACTGTATCCCTCTCACCTTGTTATTGACGATGAAACACAGAAATTGCATCGGAATTAAATACAAAAGGCACAATGCCGACTTTTGTACAAGAAGACTGACCCTTCTTACTGTCTATGCTTAGAAACATTCCTGTGACACTAGTTATAGACTCCGATGCTTCACTTCAGGTTTACTCTATCCCTAGGACCTTCTTATTGACGATGAAACACAGAAATTGCATCGGAACTAAATACAAAAGGCACAATGCCGACTTAAGTACAAGAAGATTGACTCTTTTACTGACTGTTTTGAACCATTCCAGTGACACTAGTCATAGATTCCGATGCTTCACTTCAGGTTTACTGTATCCCTCTCACCTTGTTATTGACGATGAAACACAGAAAATGCATCGGAATTAAATGCAAAAGGCACAATGCCGACTTAAGTACAAGAAGATTGACTCTTCTTACTGAATATGTTTTGAACCATTCCTGTGACACTAGTTGTAGATTCAGATGCTTCACTTCAAGTTTACTCTATCCCTAGGACCTACTTATTTACGATGAAACACAGAAATTGCATCGGAATTAAATACAAAAGGCACAATGCCGACTTAAGTACAAGAAGACTGACCCTTCTTACTGTCTATGTTTAGAACCATTCCAGTGACACTAGTTATAGATTCCGATGCTTCAGATAAGGTTCACTGTATCCCTTGGACCTTCATAGTGACGATGCAACACAGAAAATGCATCAGAATTATGTACAAAAGGCACAATGCCGACTTAAGTACAAGAAGATTGACTCTTTTACTGACTGTTTTGAACCATTCCAGTGACACTAGTCATAGATTCCGATGCATCACTTCAGCTTTACTGTATCCCTCTGACCTTGTTATTGACGATGAAACACAGATATTGCATCGGAATTATATACAAAAGGCACAATGCCGACTTAAGTACAAGAAGACTGACCCTTCTTACTGTCTATGTTTAGAACCATTCCTGTGACACTAGTTATAGATTCCGATGCTTCACTTCATGTTTACTGTATCCCTTGCACCTTCTTATTGACGATGAAACACAGATATTGCATCGGAATTAAATACAAAAGGCACAATGCCGGCTTAAGTACTAGAAGACTGACCCTTCTTACTGTCTATGTTTAGAACCATTCCTGTGACACTAGTTATAGATTCCGATGCTTCACTTCAGGTTTACTGTATCCCTTGGACCTTCTCATTGACGATGAAACACAGAAATTGCATCGGAATTAAATAGAAAAGGCACAATGCCGTCTTAAGTACAAGAAGACTGATTCTTCTTCTGACTATGTTTGGAACCATTCCTGTGACACTAGTTATAGATTCCGATGCCTCACTTCAGGTTTACTGTATCCCTCTGACCTTCTTATTGACGATGAAACACAGATATTGCATCGGAATTAAATAGAAAAGGCACAATGCCGACTTAAGTACAAGAAGACTGACTCTTCTTACTGACTATGATTTGAACCCTTCCTGTGACACTAGTTATGGATTCCGATGCTTCACTTCAGGTTTACTGTATCCGTCTGACCTTATTGACGATGAAACGCAGAAATTGCATCGGAATTAAATAGAAAAGGCACAATGCCGACTTAAGTACAAGAAGACTGACTCTTCTTACTGTCTACGTTTTGAACCATTCCTGTGGCACTAGTTATAGATTCCGATGCTTCACTTCAGGTTTACTGTAACCCTTGGACCTTCTTATTGACGATGAAACACAGAAATTGCATCGGAATTAAATAGAAAAGTCACAATGCCGACTTAAGTACAAGAAGACTGACTCTTCTTTCTGTCTATGGTTTGAACCATTCCTGTGACGCTAGTTACAGATTCCGATGCTTCACTTCAGGTTTAATGTATCCCTCTGAACTTCTATTTGACGATGAAACACAGAAATTGCATCGGAATTAAATACAAAAGGCACAATGCCGACTTAAGTACAAGAAGACAGACTCTTCCTACTGTCTATGTTTGAACGATTACTGTGACATTAGTTATTATTTCCGATGCTTCACTTCAGGTTTACTGTATCCTTTGGACCTTCTAATTGGCGACGAAATGCAGAAATAGCTTCGAAATTAAATACAAAAGGCACAATGCCGACTTTAGTACAAGAAGACTGACTCTTCTTAGTGACTGCTTTGAACCATTCCTGTGACACTTGTTATAGATTCCGAGGCTTCACTTCAGGTTTACTGTATCCCTCTGACCTTATTGACGATGAAACACAGATATTGCATTGGAAATAAATAGAGAAGGCACAATGCCGACGTAAGCACAAGAAGACCGACTCTTCTTACTGACTATGTTTTGAACCATTCCTGTGACACTAGTTATAGATTCCAACGCTTCACTTCAGGTTTACTGTATCCCTTGCACCTTCTTATTGACGGTGAAACACAGATATTGCATCGGAATTAAACACAAAAGCCACAATGCCAACTTATGTACAAGAAGACTGACCCTTCTTACTGTCTATGTTTTGAACCATTCCTGTGACGCTAGTTATAGAATCCGATGCTTCACTTCAGGTTTACTCTATCCCTAGGACCTTCTTATTGACGATGAAACACAGAAATTGCATCGGAACTAAATACAAAAGGCACAATGCCGACTTAAGTACAAGAAGACTGACTCTTCTTACTGAATATGTTTTCAACCAATCCTGTGACACTAGTTATAGATTCCGATGCTTCACTTCAGGTTTACTCTATCCCTAGGGTATATTTATTGACGATGAAACACAGATATTGCATCGGAATTAAATACAAAAGGCACAATGCCGACTTAAGTACAAGATGATTGACTCTTCTTACTGACTGTTTTGAACCATTCCTGCGACACTAGTTTTAGATTCCGATGCTTCACTTCAGGTTTACTGTATCCCTCTGACCTTCTTATTGACGATGAAACACAGAAATTGCATCGGAATTAAATACAAAAGGCACAATGCTGACTTAAGTACAAGAAGACTGACCCTTCTTACTGTCTATGTTTAGAACCATTCCTGTGACACTAGTTATAGATTCCGATGCTTCACTACATGTTTACTGCATCCCTTGCACCTTCTTATTGACGATGAAACACAGATATTGCATCGGAATTAAATACAAAAGGCACAATGCCGGCTTAAGTACAAGAAGACTGACCCTTCTTACTGTCTATGTTTAGAACCATTCCTGTGACACTAGTTATAGATTCCGATGCTTCACTTAAGGCTTACTGTATCCCTTGGACCTTCTCATTGACGATGAAACACTGAAATTGCATCGGAATTAAATAGAAAAGGCACAATGCCGCCTTAAGTACAAGAAGACTGATTCTTCTTCTGACTATGTTTGGAACCATTCCTGTGACACTAGTTATAGATTCCGATGCCTCACTTCAGGTTTACTGTATCCCTCTGACCTTCTTATTGACGATGAAACACAGATATTGCATCGGAATTAAATAGAAAAGGCACAATGCCGACTTAAGTACAAGAAGACTGACTCTTCTTACTGACTATGATTTGAACCATTGCTGTGACACTAGTTATGGATTCCGATGCTTCACTTCAGGTTTACTGTATCCGTCTGACCTTCTTATTGACGATGAAACACAGAAATTGCATCGGAATTAAATAGAAAAGGCACAATGCCGACTTAAGTACAAGAAGACTGACTCTTCTTACTGACTATGATTTGAACCATTCCTGTGACACTAGTTATGGATTCCGATGCTTCACTTCAGGTTTACTGTATCCGTCTGACCTTCTTATTGACGATGAAACACAGATATTGCATCGGAATTAAATACAAAAGGCACAATGCCGGCTTAAGTACAAGAAGACTGACTCTTCCTACTGTCTATGTTTTGAACGATTCCTGTGACATTAGTTATTGATTCCGATGCTTCACTTCAGGTTTACTGTATCCTTTGGACCTTCTAACTGGCAGCGAAATGCAGAAATAGCTTCGGAATTAAATACGAGAGGCACAATGCCGACTTAAGTACAGGAAGACTGACTCTTCTTACTGACTGTTTTGAACCAATCCTGTGACACTTGTTATAGATTCCGAGGCTTCACTTCAGGTTTACTGTATCCCTTGGACCATCTTATTGACGATGAAACACAGAAAATGCATCGGAATTAAATACAAAAGGCACAATGCCGACTTGAGTACAAGAAGATTGACTCTTCTTACTGACTGTTTTGAACCATTCCTGTGATACTAGTTATAGATTCCGATGCTTCACTTCAGGTTTACTGTATCCCTCTCACCTTGTTATTGACGATGAAACACAGAAATTGCATCGGAATTAAATACAAAAGGCACAATGCCGACTTTTGCACAAGAAGACTGACCCTTCTTACTGTCTATGCTTAGAAACATTCCTGTGACACTAGTTATAGACTCCGATGCTTCACTTCAGGTTTACTCTATCCCTAGGACCTTCTTATTGACGATGAAACACAGAAATTGCATCGGAATTAAATACAAAAGGCACAATGCCGACGTAAGTACAAGAAGACTTACCCTTCTTACTGTCTATGTTTAGAACCATTCCTGTGACACTAGTTATAGATTCCGATGCTTCAGATAAGGTTTACTGTATCCCTTGGACCTTCTTATTGACGATGCAACACAGAAAATGCATCAGAATTATGTACAAAAGGCACAATGCCGACTTAAGTACAAGAAGATTGACTCTTTTACTGACTGTTTTGAACCATTCCAGTGACACTAGTCATAGATTCCGATGCATCACTTCAGCTTTACTGCATCCCTCTGACCTTGTTATTGACGATGAAACACAGAAATTGCATCGGAATTAAATACAAAAGGCACAATGCCGACTTGCGTACAAGAAGACTGACCCTTCTTACTGTCAATGTTTAGAACCGTTCCTGTGACACTAGTTATAGATTCCGATGCTTCACTTCATGTTTACTGTATCCCTTGCACCTTCTTATTGACGATGAAACACAGATATTGCATCGGAATTAAATACACAAGGCACTATGCCAGCTTAAGTACAAGAAGACTGACCCTTCTTACTGTCAATGTTTAGAACCGTTCCTGTGACACTAGTTATAGATTTCGATGCTTCACTTCAGGTTTACTGTATCCCGTGGACCTTCTCATTGACGATGAAACACAGAAATTGCATCGGAATTAAATAGAAAAGGTACAATGCCGCCTTAAGTACAAGAAGACTGATTCTTCTTCTGACTATGTTTGGAACCATTCCTGTGACACTAGTTATAGATTCCGATACCTCACTTCAGGTTTACTGTATCCCTCTGACCTTCTTATTGACGATGAAACACAGAAATTGCATCGGAATTAAATAGAAAAGGCACAATGCCGACGTAAGTACAAGAAGACTGACTCTTCCTACTGCCTATGTTTTGAATGATTCCTGTGACATTAGTTATAGATTCCGATGCTTCACAACAGGTTTACTGTATCCTTTGGACCTTCTTATTGACGATGAAACACAGAAATTGCATCGGAATTTAATACAAAAGGCACAATGCCGACTTAAGTACAAGAAGACTGACTCTTCCTACTGTCTATGTTTTGAACCATTCCTGTGTCATTAGTTATTGATTCCGATGCTTCACTTCAGGTTTACTGTATCCTTTGGACCTTCTAATTGGCGGCGAAATGCCGAAATAGCTTCGGAATTAAATACAAAATGCACAATGCCGACTTAAGTACAAGATGACTGAGTCTTCTAACTGACTGTTTTGAACCATTCCTGTGACACGTGTTATAGATTCCGAGGCTTCACTTCAGGTTTACTGTATCCCTCTGACCCTCTTATTGACGATGAAACACAGATATTGCATTGGAATTAAATAGAAAAGGCACAATGCCGACTTAAGCACAAGAAGACTGACTCTTCTTGATGACTATGTCTTGAACCATTCCTGTGACACTAGTTATAGATTCCGATGCTCCACTTCAGGTTTACCGTATCCCTTGCACCTTCTTATTGACGGTAAAACACAGATATTGCATCGGAATTAAATACAAAACGCACAATGCCGACTTAAGCACAAGAAGACTGACTCTTCCTACTGTCTACGTTTTGAACGATTCCTGTGACATTAGATATAGATTCCGATGCTTCACTTCAGGTTTACTGTATCCCTTGGACCTTCTTATTGACGATGAATCACAGATATTGCATCGGAATTAAATACAAAGGGTACAATGCCGACTTATGTACAAGAAGATTGACTTATCTTACTGACTGTTTTGAACCATTCCTGTGACACTAGTAGTAGATTCCGATGCTTCACTTCAGGTTTACTGTATCCCTCTGACCTTCTTATTGACGATGAAACACAGAAATTGCATCGGAATTTAATACAAAAGGCACAATCCCAACTTAAGTACAAGAAGACTGACTCTTCTTACTGTCTATGTTTTGAACCATTCCTGTGACACTAGTTATAGATTCCTATGCTTCACATCAGGTTTACTGCATCCCTTGCACCTTCTTATTGACGATGGAACACAGATATTGCATCGGAATTAAATACAAAAGGCACAATTCCGACTAAAGTACAAGAAAACTGACCCTTCTTACTGTCTATGTTTTGAACCATTCCTATGACACTAGTAATAGATTCCGATGCTTCACCTCAGGTTTACTATATCCCTCTGAGCCTCTTATTGACGATGAAACACAGAAACAGCATCGCAATTAAATACAAAAGGCACAATGCCGACTTAAGTACAAGAAGACTGACTCTTCGTACTGACTATGTTTTGAACCATTCCTGTGACACTAGTTATAGATTACGATGATTCACTTCAGGTTTACTGCATCCCTTGGACCTTCGTATTGACGATGAAACACAGAAATTGCATCTGAATTAAATAGAAAAGGCACAATGCTGACTTAAGTACAAGAAGACCGACTCTTCTTACAGACTATGTTTGGAACCATTCCTGTGATACTATTTATAGATTCCGATGCCTCACTCCAGGTTAACTGTATCCCTCTGACCTTCTTATTGACGATGAAACACAGAAATTGCATCGTCATTAAATAGAAAAGGCACAATGCCGACTTAAGTACAAGAAGACTGACTCTTCTTTCTGTCTATGTTTTGAACCATTCCTGTGACGCTAGTTACAGATTCCGATGCCTCACTTCGGGGTTACTGTATCCCTCTGACATTCTTTTTGACGATGAAACACTGAAATTGCATCGGAATTAAATAGAAAAGGTACAATGCCGACTTAAGAACAAGAAGACTGACTCCTCTTACTGACTACCTTTTGAACCATTCCTGTGACGCTAGTTACAGATTCCGATGCTTCACTCAGGTTTACTGTATCCCTTGGACCTTCTTATTGACGACGAATCACAGATTTTGCATCGGAATGAAATACAAAAGGCACAATGCCGACTCAAGTACAAGAAGACTGACTCTTCTTACTGACTATGTTTGGAACCATTCCTGTGACACTAGTTATAGATTTCGATGCTTCACTTCAGGTTTACTCTATCCCTAGGACCTTCTTATTGACGATGAAACACAGAAATTGCATCGGAACTAAATACAAAAAGCACAATGCCGACTTAAGTACAAGAAGACTGACTCTTCGTACTAACTATGATTTGAACCATTCCTGTGACACTAGTTATAGATTACGATGATTCACTTCAGCTTTACTGTATCCCTTGGACCTTCTTATTGACGATGAAACACAGAATTTGCATCGGAATTAAATAGAAAAGGCACAATGCCGACTTAAGTACAAGAAGACTGACTCTTCTTACTGACTATGTTTGGAACCATTCCTGTGACACTGGTTATAGATTCCGTTGCCTCACTTCAGGCTTACTGTATCCCTCTCACCTTCGTATTGACGATGAAACACAGATTTTGCATCGGAATAAAATACAAAAGGCACAATGCCGACTGAAGTACAAGAAGCCTGACTCTTCTTACTGACTATGCTTTGAACCATGCCTGTGACACTAGTTATAGATTACGATGCTTCACTTCAGGTTTACTGTATCCCTCTAACCTTCATATTGACGATGAAACGCAGAAATTGCAGCGGAATTAAATAGAATAGGCACAATGCCGACTTAAGTACAAGAAGACTGACTCTTCTTACTGTCTATGTTTTGAGCCATTCCTGTGACACTAGTTATAGATTCCGATGCTTCACTTCAGGTTTACTGTATCCCTTGGACCTTCTTATTGACGATGAAACACAGAGATTGCATCGGAATTAAATAGAAAAGGCACAATGCCGAATTAAGTACAAGAAGACTGACTCTTCTTTCTGTCTATGTTTGAACCATACCTGTGACGCAAATTACAGATTCCGATGCTTCACTTCAGGGTTACTGTATCCCTTGGACCTTCTTATTGATGATGAAACACAGAAATTGCATCGGAATTAAATACAAAAGGCACAATGCCGACTTAAGTACAAGAAGACTGACCCTTCCTACTGTCTATGTTTTGAACCATTCCTGTGACACTAGTTAAAGATTCCGATGCTTCACTTCAGGTTTACTTTATCCCTCTGACCTTCTTTTTGACGATGAAACACAGAAATTGCATCGGAATTAAATACAAAAGGCACAATGCCGACTTAAGTACAAGAAGACTGACTCTTCCTACTGTCTATCATTTCAACGATTCCTGTGACATTAGTTATTGGTTCCGATGCTTCACTTCAGGTTTACTGTATCCTTTGGACCTTCTAATTGGCGACGAAATGCAGAAATAGCTTCGGAATTTAATACAAAAGGCACAATGCCGACTTAAGTACAAGAAGATTGACTCTTAGTACTGACTGTTTTGAACCATTCCTGTGACACTTGTTATAGATTCCGAGGCTTCATGTCAGGTTTACTGTATCCCTCTGACCTTCTTTTTGACGATGAAACACAGAAATTGCATCGCAATGAAATACAGAAGGCACAAATCCGACTTAAGTACTAGAAGACTGACTCTTCCTACTGTCTATGTTCTGAACGATTCCTGTGACATTAGTTATAGATTCCGATGATTCACATCAGGTTTACTGTATCCTTTGGCCCTTCTTATTCACGATGAAACACAGATATTGCATCGGAATTAAATGAAGTGGCACAATGCCGACTTAAGTACAAGAAGACTGACTCTTCCTACTGTCTATGTTTTGAACCATTCCTGTGACACTAGTTACAGATTCCGATGCTTCAGTTCAGGTTTACTGTATCCCTCTGACGTTCTTTTTCACGATGAAACACAGAAATTGCATCGGAATGAAATACAAAAGGCACAATGCCGACTTAAGTACAAGAAGACTGACTCTTCCCACTGTCTATGTTTTGAACGATTCCTGTGACATTAGTTATTGATTCCGATGCTTCACTTTAGGTTTACTGTATCCTTTGGACCTTCTAATAGGCGACGAAATGCAGAAATAGCTTCGAAATTAAATATAAAAGGCACAATGCCGACTTAAGTACAAGGAGACTGTCTCTTCTTACTGACTGTTTTAAACCATCACTGTGACACTTGTTATAGATTCCGATGCTTCACTTCAGGTTTACTGTATCCCTACGACCTTCTTACTGACGATGAAACACAGAAATTGCATCGGAATTAAATAGAAAAGGCACAATGCAGACTTAAGTACAAGAAGACTGACTCTTCCTACTGTCTATGTTTTGAACCATTCCTGTGACACTAGTTATAGATTCCGATGCTTCACTTCAGGTTTACTATATCCTTTGGACTTTCTTATTGGCGACGAAATACAGAAATTGCATTGGAATTAAATAGAAAACGCACATTGCCGACGTAAGTACAAGAAGATTGACTCTTCTTACTGTCTATGCTTTGAACCTTTCCTGTGACACTAGTTATAGATTCCGATGCTTCACTTCAGGTTTACTGTATCCCTTGGACATTCTTAATGACGACGAAACACAGAAAATGCATTGGAATTAAATACAAAAGGCACAATGCAGACTTAAGTACAAGAAGATTGACTCTTCTTACTGACGGTTTTGAATCATTCCTGTGACACTAGTTATAGATTCCGATGCTTCACTTCAGGTTTACTGTATCCCTCTGACCTTCTTATTGACGATGAAACACAGAAATTGCATCGGAATTAAATACAAAAGGCACAATGCCGACTTAAGTACAAGAAGACTGACTCTTCTTACTGACTATGTTTTGAACCATTCCTTTGACACTAGTTATAGATTCCGATGCCTCACTTCAGGTTTACTGTATCCCTCTGACCTTCTTTTTGACGATGAAACACAGAAATTGCATCGGAATAAAATAGAAAAGGCACAATGCCGACTTAAGTACAAGAAGACTCACTCTTCTTACTGTCTATGTTTTGAACCATTCCTGTGACACTAGTTATCGATTCCGATGCGTCACTTCAGGTTTACTGTATCCCTTGGTTCTACTTATTGACATTGAAACACAGAAATTGCATCGGAATTAAATAGAAAAAGCACAATGCCGACTTAAGTACAAGAAGATTGACTCTTCTTACTGACTGTTTTGAATCATTCCTGTGACACTAGTTATAGATTCCGATGCTTCACTTCTGGTTTACTGTATCCCTTGGACCTTCTTATTGACGATGAAACACAGAGATTGCATCGGAATTAAATAGAAAAGGCACAATGCCGAATTAAGTACAAGAAGACTGACTCTTCTTTCTGTCTATGTTTGAACCATACCTGTGACGCAAATTACAGATTCCGATGCTTCACTTCAGGGTTACTGTATCCCTTGGACCTTCTTATTGATGATGAAACACAGAAATTGCATCGGAATTAAATACAAAAGGCACAATGCCGACTTAAGTACAAGAAGACTGACCCTTCTTACTGTCTATGTTTTGAACCATTCCTGTGACACTAGTTACAGATTCCGATGCTTCACTTCAGGTTTACTGTATCCCTCTGACCTTCTTTTTGACGATGAAACACAGAAATTGCATCGGAATTAAATACAAAAGGCACAATGCCGACTTAAGTACAAGAAGACTGACTCTTCCTACTGTCTTTTTTTTCAACGATTCCTGTGACATTAGTTATTGGTTCCGATGCTTCACTTCAGGTTTACTGTATCCTTTGGACCTTCTAATTGGCGACAAAATGCAGAAATAGCTTCGGAATTTAATACAAAAGGCACAATACCGACTTAAGTACAAGAAGATTGACTCTTAGTACTGACTGTTTTGAACCATTCCTGTGACACTTGTTATAGATTCCGAGGCTTCACGTCAGGTTTACTGTATCCCTCTGACCTTCTTTTTGACGATGAAACACAGAAATTGCGTCGCAATGAAATACAGAAGGCACAAATCCGACTTAAGTACTAGAAGACTGAATCTTCCTACTGTCTATGTTTTGAACGATTCCTGTGACATTAGTTATAGATTCCGATGATTCACATCAGGTTTACTGTATCCTTTGGCCCTTCTTATTGACGATGAAACACTGATATTGCATCGGAATTAAATGCAAAAGGCACAATGCCGACTTAAGTACAAGTAGACTGACTCTTCTTACTGCCTATGTTATGAACCATTCCTGTGACACTAGTTATAGATTCCGATGCTTCACTTCAAGTTTACTGTATCCCTCTGACCTTCTTATTGATGTCGAAACACAGAAATTGCATCGGAATTAAATACAAAAGGCACAATGCCGACTTAAGTACAAGAAGACTCACTCTTCGTACTGACTATGTTTTGAACCATTCCTGTGACACTAGTTTTCGATTACGATGATTCACTTCAGGTTTACAGTATTCCTTGGACCTTCGTATTGACTATGAAACACAGAAATTGCATCGGAACTAAATACAAAAGGCACAATGCCGACTTAAGTACAAGAAGACTGACTCTTCCTACTGTCTATGTTTGAACGATTCCTGTGACATTAGTTATAGATTCCGATGCTTCACTTCAGGTTTACTATATCCTTTGGACTTTTATATTGGCGTTGAAATACAGAAATTGCATTGGAATTAAATAGAAAAGGCACATTGCCGACGTAAGTACAAGAAGACTGACTCTTCTTACTGTCTATGCTTTGAACCTTTCCTGTGACACTAGTTATAGATTCCGATGCTTCACTTCAGGTTTACTGTATCCCTTGGACTTTCTTATTGACGATGAAACACCGAAAATGCATCGGAATTAAATACAAAAGGCACAATACCGACTTATGTACAAGAAGATTGTCTCTTCTTACTGACTGTTCTGAACCATTCCTATGACACTAGTTATAGATTCCGATGCTTCACTTCAGGCTTACTGTATCCCTCTGACCTTCTTTTTGACGATGAAACACAGACATTGCATCGGAATTAAATACAAAAGGCACAATGCCGACTTAAGTACAAGTAGACTGACTCTTCTTACTGCCTATGTTATGAACCATTCCTGTGACACTAGTTATAGATTCCGATGCTTCACTTCAAGTTTACTGTATCCCTCTGACCTTCTTATTGATGTCGAAACACAGAAATTGCATCGGAATTAAATACAAAAGGCACAATGCCGACTAAAGTACAAGAAGACTGACTCTTCGTACTGACTATGTTTTGAACCATTCCTGTGACACTAGTTTTCGATTACGATGATTCACTTCAGGTTTACAGTATTCCTTGGACCGTCGTATTGACGATGAAACACAGAAATTGCATCGGAATTAAATAGAAAAGGCACAATGCCGACTTAAGTACAAGAAGACTGATTCTTCTTACTGACTATGTTTGGAACAATTCCTGTGACACTAGTTATAGATTCCGATGCCTCACTTAGGGTTCACTGTATCCCTCTGACCCTCTTATTGACGATGAAACAAAGTTATTGCATCGGAATTAAATAGAAAGGGCACAATGCCGACTTAAGTACAAGAAGACTCACTCTTCTTACTGACTATGTTTAGAAACATTCCTGTGACACTAGTTATAGATTCCGATGCTTCACTTCAGGTTTACTGTATCCCTCTGACCTTCTTATTGATGATGAAACACAGAAATTGCATCGGAATTAAATAGAAAAGGCACAATGCCGACCTAAGTACAAGAAGACTGACTCTTCCTACAGTCTATGTTTTGAACCATTCCTGTGACACTAGTTATGGATTCCGATGCTTCACTTCAGGTTTACTGTATCCCTTGGACCTTCTTATTGACGATGAAACACAGAAATTGCGTCGGAATTCAATAGAAAAGGCACAATGCCGACTTAAGTACAAGAAGACTGACTCTTCTTTCTGTCTATGTTTTGAACCATTCCTGTGACGCTAGTTACAGATTCCGATGCTTCACTTCAAAGTTACCGTTTCCCTTGGACCTTCTTATTGACGATGAAACACAGATATTGCATCGGAATTAAATACAAAAGGCACAATGCCGACTTAAGTACAACAAGACTGACTCTTCCTAATGTCCATGTTTTGAACCATTCCTGTGACACTAGTTATAGATTCCTATGCTTCACTTCAGGTTTTCTGTATCCCTTGCACCTTCTTATTGACGATGAAACACAGATATTGCATCGGTCATAAATACAAAACGCACAATGCCGACTTAAGTACAAGAAGGCAGACCCTTCATACTGTCTATGTTTAGAACCATTCCTGTGACACTAGTTACAGATTCCGATGCTTCGTTTCAGGTTTACTGTATTCCTCTGACCTTCTAATTGACGATGAAACACAGACATTGCATCGGAATTAAATACAAAAGGCACAATGCCGACTTAAGTACAAGAAGACTGACTCTTCGTACTGACTATGTTTTGAACCATTCCTGTAACACTAGTTATAGATTAAGATGATTCACTTCAGGTTTTCTGTATCCCTTGGACCTTCTTATTGACGATGAAACACAGAAATTGCATTGGAATTAAATAGAAAAGGCACAGTGCCGACTTAAGTACAAGAAGACTGACTCTTCTTACTGACTATGTTTGGAACCATTCCTGTGACACTAGTTATAGATTCCGATGCTTCACTTCACGTTTATTGTATCCCTCTGTCATTCGTATTGACGATGAAACACAGAAATTGCATCGGAATTAAATAGAAAAGGCACAATGCCGACTTAAGTACAAGAAGACGGACTCTTCTTGCTGTCTATGATTTGAACCATTCCTGTGACGCTAGTTACAGATTCCGATGCATCACTTCATGGTTACTGTATCCCTTGGACCTTCTTATTCACGATGAAACACAGATATTGCATCGGAATTAAATGCAAGTGGCACAATGCCGACTTAAGTACAAGAAGACTGACTCTTCCTACTGTCTATGTTTTGAACCATTCCTGTGACACTAGTTACAGATTCCGATGCTTCAGTTCAGGTTTACTGTATCCCTCTGACGTTCTTTTTCACGATGAAACACAGAAATTGCATCGGAATGAAATACAAAAGGCACAATGCCGACTTAAGTACAAGAAGACTGACTCTTCCCACTGTCTATGTTTTGAGCGATTCCTGTGACATTAGTTATTGATTCCGATGCTTCACTTTAGGTTTACTGTATCCTTTGGACCTTCTAATAGGCGACGAAATGCAGAAATAGCTTCGAAATTAAATATAAAAGGCACAATGCCGACTTAAGTACAAGAAGACTGTCTCTTCTTACTGACTGTTTTAAACCATCCCTGTGACACTTGTTATAGATTCCGATGCTTCACTTCAGGTTTACTGTATCCCTACGACCTTCTTACTGACGATGAAACACAGAAATTGCATCGGAATTAAATAGAAAAGGCACAATGCAGACTTAAGTACAAGAAGACTGACTCTTCCTACTGTCTATGTTTTGAACCATTCCTGTGACACTAGTTATAGATTCCGATGCTTCACTTCAGGTTTACTATATCCTTTGGACTTTCTTATTGGCGACGAAATACAGAAATTGCATTGGAATTAAATAGAAAACGCACATTGCCGACGTAAGTACAAGAAGATTGACTCTTCTTACTGTCTATGCTTTGAACCTTTCCTGTGACACTAGTTATAGATTCCGATGCTTCACTTCAGGTTTACTGTATCCCTTGGACATTCTTAATGACGACGAAACACAGAAAATGCATTGGAATTAAATACAAAAGGCACAATGCAGACTTAAGTACAAGAAGATTGACTCTTTTTACTGACTGTTTTGAATCATTCCTGTGACACTAGTTATAGATTCCGATGCTTCACTTCAGGTTTACTGTATCCCTCTGACCTTCTTATTGACGATGAAACACAGAAATTGCATCGGAATTAAATACAAAA
Source organism: Schistocerca americana (assembly GCF_021461395.2). Classification (NCBI taxonomy): domain Eukaryota; kingdom Metazoa; phylum Arthropoda; class Insecta; order Orthoptera; family Acrididae; genus Schistocerca; species Schistocerca americana. The sequence continues at coordinate 7,822,392 of NC_060125.1, forward strand.
GGCACAATGCCGACTTAAGTACAAGAAGACTGACCCTTCTTACTGTCTATGTTTAGAACCATTCCTGTGACACTAGTTATAGATTCCGATGCTTCACTTCACGTTTACAGTATCCCTTGGACCTTCTTATTGACGATGAAACACAGAAAATGCATCGGAATTAAATACAAAAGGCACAATGCCGACTTAAGTACAAGAAGACTGATTCTTCTTACTGACTATGTTTGGAACCATTCCTGTGACACTAGTTATAGATTCCGATGCCTCACTTCAGGTTTACTGTATCCCTCTGACCTTCTTATTGACGATGAAACACAGATATTGCATCGGAATTAAATAGAAAAGGCACAATGCCGACTTAAGTACAAGAAGACTGACTCTTCTTACTGACTATGTTTTGAACCATTCCTTTGACACTAGTTATAGATTCCGATGCCTCACTTCAGGTTTACTGTATCCCTCTGACCTTCTTTTTGACGATGAAACACAGAAATTGCATCGGAATAAAATAGAAAAGGCACAATG